>NC_041738.1:9915937-11181206 GCF_004115215.2 Ornithorhynchus anatinus | reverse complement strand
TAGTTAGCACTTAACAAATACCATCATCATCATTATTATTATTATTATTGTTACTATTATTACTGAGTGCTTATTGCTTTCAGAGTGAAATGCTGAGCCCCTACAGTACATAGAGGCTGAACTGACCCCCTCCCCTGACAGCCAAAGCTGGGCCATCTGACCCCTTTCTGGAGCCCTGATCGAACATTTGGTGCAGCCCCAAGGGAGCAAGGGGGGTCAGGCAGCGGGATTTCTAGACCAGAAAGTGCCCCACCCCATCTGGAAGTACAGAGCTTCAGTGCCAGCCTGGCAGTTCCTGGGGCATCCCCAAAGAACCCAAATTGTTTCTTGGTCAGGTTCCTCAGAGGAAAGTCAGCCTCTGGGGAGCGTGAGAGCACCACACTGGAAAACACACCAACTGTCACTTCTCTTCTCCCCTGCCCTCCTGTCCGTCCCCTTCCCCAGATCCACCCCCATATCCCTTTCTCCAGAAGAACTGCCCTCCAAGCCTGCTGAACACCCACTAAGGGAGTTGATATTCTCTGTGCCCAGTGAGGTGAAAGCGAGGGACCGGAAGCCAGATGGCACTCAGAGAAGACACCTTTGCGGTGGACATGTTTAGGCTTCTCTCTCCCTCTCCCAAGAGAAGCAACGTGGCGTAGAGCACAGCACAGTGTGGGACAAGGACTGTGTCCACCCCGATTACCTTGTAACAATAATTACGGTACTTGTTAAGCACTTACTATGTGCCAAGCACTGTTCTAAGCACTGGGGTAGTTACAAGTTAATTACACTGACACAATCCCTGTCCCAAACGGGGCTCACACTCTTAATCCCCATTCTACAGATGAGGTAACTGAGGCTCAGGGAAGTGAAGTGACTTGCCCAAGGTCACACCGCAGGCATTTGGCAGGGCTGGGATTAGAAACCAGCTGGGATTAAAACTGGGACTGTATCTACCCCAACACTGTACCTGACACATAATAAGCACTTAACAATTACCACAATTATTTTTATCATATTGGTTTTCCTGGTGTACAAGCATCTGGTTGCAGCCAGGGATGGGTAGGGAAGTGCCGGTGGTGCGGGAACAGTCTAAATTTTGGAGCTTGGAAAAATCGACAAATCTCCCTTTACTGTCTGGAACTCCTTAGTTAATTGTTACAGTTAATCCTGCTCTGGAACCCTGCTTACCAGACTTGAAAGGAAGATAAATGAAGTGAGTCAGAAGAGCACCTGATTTGCTAGGCTAATCCAATGAAGAGACTGGAGGGATTTATGAATTTGGATAGGAGACAGGAAAATCAACATTTTAAAGGGGAGAGAGAGAGGGGCGGAGGGAGGGAGGGGCAGACAGACAGTAATACAGAGACAGAAACAGAAAGATGGTGAAACAGTCACGAAGGAGGAGAGGCAGAGTTGGCATGGGGAGGGAGTAAAAAGAAATGTGTGAGGGAAGAGGAGTGACTATCACAGACCCAGAGGCAGAATGGCCCTAGTGGAGAAAGCACGGGCCTGGGAGTCAGAAGGACCTCTGTTCTGATCCTGGATATCCCAATTGCTTGCTCTGTGGCCTTGAAGAAGTCATGTAAATTCTCTGTGTCTCAGTTTCCATAACTAAAATGGATACTCATTCTCCTCCCTACTTAGACTGTGAGACCCATGAGCGACAGGGACATGTCTGACCTAATTAATTTGTAACTCCCATTCTCTCCTAGACCCCCTCCAATCTGGCTTCTGTCCCCTCCACTCTACCAAGACTGCTCTCTCTAAGGTCACCCATGACCTCCTTCTTGCCAAATCCAATGGCTCCTACTCCATTCTGATCCTCCTTGACCTCTCTGCTGCCTTTGACACTGTCGACCATCCCCTCCTCCTCCATACCTTATCTCACCTTGGCTTCCCGGACTCCGTCCTCTCCTGGTTCTCCTCTTACCTCTCTGGCCGGTCATTCTCGGTCTCCTTCGCTGGTGCCTCCTCCCCCTCCCATCCTTTAACTGTTGGAGTTCCTCAAGGGTCAGTTCTTGGCCCTCTTCTGTTCTCCATTTACACTCACTCCCTCGGTGAACTCATTCGCTCTCACGGCTTTGACTACCATCTCTACGCAGATGACACGCATATCTACATCTCCGCCCCGTCCTCTCCCCCTCCCTTCAGGCTCGCATCTCCTCCTGCCTCCGGGACGTCTCCACCTGGATGTCGGCCCGCCACCTAAAACTCAACATGAGCGAGACTGAGCTCCTCATCTTCCCTCCCAAACCCGGTCCTCTCCCAGACTTCCCTATCACCGTGGATGGCACGACCGTCCTTCCCGTCTCTCGGGCCCGCGATCTCGGTGTCATCCTTGACTCGTCTCTCTCGTTCACCCCACGCATCCTATCCGTTACCAAGACCTGCCGGTTTCACCTTTACAATATCGCCAAGATCCGCCCTTTCCTCACCACCCAAACGGCTACCTTATTGCTACGGTCTCTCGTTATACCCCGGCTAGACTACTGTGTCAGCCTTCTCTCTGACCTCCCTTCCTCCTCTCTCGCCCCGCTCCAGTCTATTCTTCACTCCGCTGCCCGGCTTATCTTCCTGCAGAAATGATCTGGGCATGTCACTCCCCTTCTTAAACAACTCCAGTGGTTGCCTATCGACCTCTGCTCCAAACAAAAACTCCTCACTCTAGGCTTCAAGGCTCTCCATCACCTTGCCCCTTCCTACCTCTCCTCCCTTCTCTCTTTCTACCACCTACCCCGCACGCTCCGCTCCTCTGCCGCCCACCTCCTCACCGTCCCTCGGTCTCGCCTATCCCGCCGTCAACCCCCGGGTCACGTCCTCTCGCGGTCCTGGAACGCCCTCCCTCCTCACCTCTGCCAAACTGATTCTCTTCCCCTCTTCAAAACCCTACTTAAAACTCACCTCCTCCAAGAGGCCTTCCCAGACTGAGCTCCGCTTCTCCCTCTACTCCCTCTACCACCCCCCCTTCACCTCTCCACAGCTTAACCCTCTTTTCCCCCATTTCCCTCTGCTCCTCCCCCTCTCCCTTCCCATCCCCTCAGCACTGTACTCGTCCACTCGACTGTATATATTTTCATTACCCTATTTATTTTGTTAATGAAATATACATCACCTCGATTCTATTTAGTTGCCATCGGTTTTTACGAGATGTTCTTCCCCTTGACTCTATTTATTGCCATCGTTCTTGTCTGTCCGTCTCCCCCAATTAGACAGTAAGCCCGTCAAATGGCAGGGACCGTCTCTATCTGTTGCCAACTTGTTCCTTCCAAGCGCTTAGTACAGTGCTCTGCACATAGTAAGCGCTCAATAAATACTATTGAATGAATGAATACCTACCCCAGTTCTAAGAACAATGTTTGGTATATTGTCAGCACTTAACAAATGCCTTAAAAAAGAAAAAAAAACATTGAATCTGAAGACTGAAACAGACCTTGAAAGTTTATTTAGTCCTTCTGCCTGCGTTCAGGTTCTGTTAGGTCCAAACTAATCGTCGTAGATTTCTCTCTTTTTTTTTCAAGACTTCATTGGAAAGTTTCTCAAACTGTTTTCCTTTCTTTCCAGTGTTGAGCAGAAAATGCTTTCAAACTAGCAGAAATCCCTCAAGTTGTAGGAATAGATTTTTTGCTTTTCTGTGTGTATAGTACTGTGCTCTACTCACACTAAGAACTCAATAAATATGATTGACTGACTGACTGACTTCATATGTGCAGGGCATTCTACTGACCCTCTACTGCATACAGAGCACTGCACTGAGCAGGTACTACAACCAGAGCACTGTACTAAGCCCCTACTGTGTATAGAACTCTGTACTGAGTACCTACTTCATTCAGAGCATGATGCTAAGGCCCTCCTGTACTTAGAGTCTGAACTATGTCCTGGAAGAACATTTGCTTTTGTACATGGATTCACAGCTGTTCTGGTGCATCACTGTTGGGTGAGAATCCACCGGCTTAGGAGGGGGAAGTGGTTGAGGTGGCACCCCCAGCCATGCTCCTTTGCCCCTCTCCTTAACCCTTTTGGGGTTCCCAGGGGTACAATCTTGGCTACCGGGATGTAGGCTTGCTGCCAGATATAGGAAGCACCCTTACAGATAAGCAGCTTGGCTTAGTGAATAGGGCACAGACCTGGGAGTTAGAAGGACCTGGATTTTAATCCCAACTCTGCCACTTTTCTGCTATGTGACCTTAGACAAGTCACTTCACTTCTCTGTGACTCAGTTCCCCCATCTGTAAAATGGGGATTGTGAGCCCGATGTGGGACAGAGACGGTGTCCAACCCATTTGCCTGTATCCTTTCCCACAGCTTAGTACAGTAACTGGCAAGTAGTAAGTGCTTAATGTGCACCATTATTATTATTACTGCCATAGAGGCAATTCCAGTGGATGATATTACATAAGACCACCAGTATGGGGAAGAGATTATGAAGCAGAATTTCCCCAGATGTATTCATTCAATCGTTCATTCATTCGGTGGTATTTTTTAAGCGCTTACTATGTGCAAATGCTGTACTAAGTGCTTGGGAGAGTACAATATAACAATAAACAGACACATCCCTTGCCTAAGAAGAGCTTACAGCTTAGAGGTGTTGCATTCCCCTTCCCTGCTTTCCCTCTTGGACTCATGAGCAAAGTTAAAAATTGGAAAAAAAAGGCAGGAAAAGCTGAAACTAAATGATGGTGGTGAGAAGCAGCGAGGCCCCATGGAAAAGACCGAATTCACTTGTACCTACCCAGTGCTTAGAATAATGCTCGACACATAATAATAATGTTGGTATTTATTAAGCACTTACTATGTGCAGAACACTGTTCTAAGCGCTGGGGTAGATACAGGCTCATCAGGTTGTCCCACGTGAGGCTCACAGTCTTAATCCCCATTTTACAGGTGAGGGAACTGAGGCACAGAGAAGTCAAGTGACTTGCCCACAGTCACACAGCTGACAAGTAGCAGAGGCAGGATTCGAACCCATGACCGCTGACTCCCAAGCCCATGTTCTTTCCAACCAGCCATGCTGCTTCCCTAATAATAATAATGATATATGTTAAGCACTTACTATGTGCCTAGCACTCTTCTAAGCGCTGAATAATAATTACGGTATTTGTTAAGGACTTCATATGCACCAGGCACTGGACTGAGTGTCAGGATGGTTACAAGAAAATTGGGTTGGACACAGTCCCTGACCCACAGTAGGTGTTTAACAAATACTAATTAATAAAATATCATCTTCTAACTCTCTGGTACTCTCCCTTAGGCTTACTGTAGTGTTTGGCATCTAGTAAGAGCTCAATAAATACCAGTGTAGGATAGATTGGTAGAAAAAATGAACAAAATGGTTGGGAGGAATGATCTCTATCTCTGAAACGCCATGGCTGGGAGACATACTTCTTGAGTGTCATGAGGGAGACGGAGGTGTGGGAAAACACAGGCTGAGCCTGTCTCACATCTCTCAACCCACCTCTTCCTAAGTTATTTCTGAGCGGAAGCTGTCCCTGTATCACTCTCCTGGTCATCTCAGAGCCCTCAAGGGCAGACCTCCAAACACCAGCTCACAGTGGTGATGGTGGTTGTACAAGTGGTAGTAGTTGGTAGCATGGCCTAATGGAAAGAGCCTGTATCAGGAAGTTACAAGAAATGGGTTCTAATCCCTGCTTCTTATTCAATCTGGAATTTTTTTTCTTAGAAATTTTCAGTGTCTGTCTCCTCACTCCTCAGGAAGTTCCAGAAACTCTTTACCAGTGGCTTTAAATCATTCAGTCACCTCACCGCCTCTTATCTCACCTTACTGACTTCCTACTACAACCCAATACACTCACCTCACCCCTCTAACGCCAGCCTACTCTCTGTAGCTCAATCTCGTCTCTCTCACCGCCGACCCCTCGCCCACGTCCTGCCTCTGGTCTAGAACTCTCTCACCATTCATATCCGACAGATGTTCACTTTCCCCACTTTCAAAGTCTTATTAAAATCATATTTCCTCCAAGAGGCCTTCCCCGACTAAGCCTTCATTTTCTCTACTCCCTTTCCCTTCTATGTCACCAGTGTATTTGGATATGTACCCTTTAAGCATTTGGTTTTCACCTTTCCCCCTCTGCATAACACTTGAGTACATATCCATGATTCAGTTTAATGTCTGTCTCCCCTTCTAGACTATAAGCTCCTTATGTGTAGGGAACATGTCCAATAACTCTATTTTATTGTACTCTCTCAAGTGCTTAGTACAGTGCTCTGCACACAGTAAGCATTCATAACTACAGTCGGTCGATTGATTGCTTTGTGACCTCAGACAAGTCACTTAACTTATCTGAGCCTCAGTTTCCTCCTCTGTAAAATGGGGATTCAATACCTGTTCTCCCTTCTACTTAGACTGTGAGCCGGGTGTGGAACAAGGGACTATGTCTGACCTGGTTATTCTGTATTTACCCCAGGGTTTAGTACAGTGCTTGACATATAGTTAACAAATACAATTATAGCAACAGTACTAATAGTATAGTAGTAAGAGTAGTAGTTAGAGTAATCAAAGTAGTCATAGTAGTTATAGTGATAGTAGCAGTAGTAGTAATAATAGAATCAATAGTCATATTTCAGGTATTTATTGACCACCAGCTAGGTGGAATGCACTGTTCTAGGTGCTTAGGGAAGTACAACAGGATAACAGGACAATTTTTCTGCCTCCTGGGGCTGCCAGTTTCTAAAACAAACTATCTAGATCATTCAGACTCCTCTCTGACCCAGATGCCCACATGGTCTTCAACAATTTGCACAATTCAGTTTTTGTTCTGTCCCCAGATATGCTGATCATCACACCCAAAGTGTATTGTCAGGCCCGAGTGAGCTAAATATTTGCCAGCGGAGACCCTGCCTGGGAAAGGAAGAGGTGTGGGGGCGATTTTTTCTTCTCCGTTTTTGACATTGACTCGAAACTGGCCATAAAAGTGTGTTCACACCATCCCTCTCCCCCAACGGCCTGGCCCTGGCTCCCTTGGGAGAGCCTCCCCGGCCTCTGATACCCCTCTGATTGCTCAGAGGTCGTCAGAGCCACCGAGGGGTGGAGGGGGAAGAGGAACAGGAAGTCCTCAGTGTTTGTCCGGGGTCGCGGCCCCCCCGCTGGGGCTGACTCTAAGTCCCCCTCCCCCAAAGGCCACTGTATTAAAGCCATATTTCACTTTAACGGAAGAGGACTGGGAAGGAGGACTCCGGTTACACGCTGGCCTCCATTTGGTCTAATAAAAGACCACTTAGCTAGGAAGGCTCATTACAATTAAATGATCTCCGGCCACTCCTTTCTTAGAAAGTCAGCGGAGCAGAGGAATTCCAAAAGACGGTCTCCCTGAGGTATTCCTCATCCTGCCTTGGGGTCAGTGTCCCGCTTGGAGAGCTAAGGGCTGATCCCTGTGGGGAAGCAGCATGGCACCATGGATAGAGCAGGGGCCCGGGAATCAGAAGGTCATGGGTTCTAATCCCAATTCTGCCACTCATCTGCTATGTGGCCTTGGGTAAATCACTTCACTTCTCTGTGCCTCAGTTCCCTCATTTGTAAAATGGGGATTGAGACAGTGAGCCCTAAGAGGGATAGGGACTGTGTCAACCCACTTTGCCTGTATCCACCCCAGCGCTTATTACAATGCCTGGCACATAGTAAGTGCTTAACAAATACAACAATTATTATCATTATCATTATTGTTATTATTATTTTGGGCCTCTGGTAAATCCAACTGGTATGAAATCCATCAATGAATCATATTCATTGAGCACTTACTCGGTGCAGGGCACTGTACTAAGCACTTGGGAGAATCTAATACAACAGAGTTAGTAGACCCGTTCCCTGCCCACAGTGAGTTTACACACTCCTTGAATCAATCAATCAATGGTATTTACTGAGCGTTTATTGTGTGCAGAGCACTGTAATAAGCACCTGGGAGAGTACAATATAGCAGAGTTGGTAGACAGATTCCCTTCCCATGACAAATTTCTGATCTAGAAGGGGAGACAGTAATGAAAATAAATGAATGAATTATGGCTATGAATTTAAGGGTTATGGGGCTGAGGGTTGGGTTATACCAAGTGACTAAAGGTTACAGATCCAAGTATGTAGATGATGCAGAAGGGAAAGAGGGTGTAATTTAATATTAATTAGGATAACTTTTAAGGGCTTACAATGTACCAAGCACAGTTCTAATAGGGGAAGGCATTAATTAAGCCCTTACTATCTGCCAAGAATTGCTGGGACCAATACAAGATAATCAAGTTGGATCCAGTCCCTATCCAGTCCCTGCCCGACATGGGCTGCACAGTCTAGGAGGGAGGGAGAAGGACTTAATCTCCATTTTACAAATGAGGAAACTGAGACCTAGAGAAGTTAAGTGTCTTGCCTAAGATCACACAGCATTCAAGAGGCAGAATTAGGAGGTTATGATACAAAAGAGTGGTAGGCATAATTACCAACCTCAAAGATCTTACAGTCACACCTGAGTACATTCACTTATCAGTTTTGACTAATTTGAAGGGATGCAAATGTTATCATGGTAGAATGTGTCCTCTTTGCCGGCAGGGAACAGAACATGGGCCTGGGAGTCGGAAAAACCTGGGTTTTAATCTTGACTCTGGGCAAGTCACTTTGCTTCTCAGTTCCTCAGTTCCCTCATCTGTAAAATGAGGACTAAGACTGTGAGCCCCATGTGGGACATGGACTGTGTCCAGCCTGATCAGTTTGTATCTACCTCAGCACTTAGAACAATGCTAGATACATAATAAGTGCTTAACAAATGTGATTAAAAAAAGATAAGGGAATATCTTGTGCTTCTTATTATGGGAAGGGAAGGTGTCACTAATTCTACTATTTTGTCCATTCCCAAGTGCTTAATGCAGTGCTCTACGCAAAGTAAGCACTTAATAAATGCCATTTATTGATTGATTCTATGGAATTCTCCCAAGCATTCAGAGCAATTCTCTGCACTCCACAGGTGCCCAAGTAATGATATTACTGCAACCACAACTATTCTGTGTGTATATGCATTCATGGTTGTGTGTGGGTGTGGGGATCTGTATATAAAATTATGACATTTTTTAAGCACTTGCTCTTTGCTAAACATTGGGGTAGATACAAGACTATGAGATTGGATACAGTCCCAGTCCCATTCAGGGTTCACACATGTTTCTGCCTTTTGCAGATGGGAAAACTGAGGCTCAGAGGGATTAAGGCAACTTTCCCCAGATGATACAGTAGGTCATTGTCAGAGTTGGGTTCAAATCGCAGCGTCCTCCTTCCTAGTCCCACATTCTTTCCACAGATCTGTCTAAAACAGCAGTGCCCAATCAGCAACCAGTGGGCCTACCATGTGACAGATCATGTGACCTTCCACCACCAATGTTGGTCAGAACTCCAATCCAATTATTAGAAGAAATAGCCAGTCCTGGAAATTCTGATCTCTGTCAATACCATGCTCTCTTTTTCCATCACTTCCCTTAACTCCTCTACCTCTCTTCCCAGGACTTTAATCCTGCTGAGCATTGGTTGAGTTTCAGCTGAAGGTCCATCAGAGTTGGGAAGGAATAATTCCAGATCTGGGGAATCCAATGGCAAATAGGACAGGCACTGGCTGGGGGGCCGGGGGCTAGAGTGGGAGAGAAGACTTTGGACTTAATCCTCATTCCCGAACAGGGAACTGAGTACATCTGAGCAGGGAAGAATCAGCAGAAACAGATGAATCTCTAAGCAACAGAGATTCTGTTTACATGCAAATAGTGGTAGTAATAACAAATAAGGAAAGGGGCAAAAACACAGGAAATATGATCTAGTAGACAAATCACCTCTAATAGAATGTGTTTCCAGTTTTTCCTCAGGCCCCAGCCACTCTATAAGTTGATTCCGCTCAAGTTAATGAGCCCTGACTCTGATAGGCTGAGGCATTGTGGACAGTGAGACTCTAACGAAGAAGATTCAGTCAAGGAAATCACCTGGAAGGGAATATCAGATCAGTGCACTGCGGAGGTGTTTGTATCTCTCTAAGAAACTGAGACAGAAAGGCTTCTGAGAGAATAAAGTTCTGACTATTCACTGCAAGCCTCTCCATTAGTTCACTGGCTTCTCTCTGAGCAATTGAGCCACAAAGATTTCTAGGAGAAGAAACTCTTGATAATTAGCTTCAAGGCTCTCCATTAGTTCTTCTCTTCCCCGTTACCTCTCTTTCTCCTGTCCCTCCCCAACCTACCTTCTAGCTGTAGCTCACTTTCAACTCTTACACCTCCAACCTAAATCACATCTTTGCCATGGACTAAACTCCCTTCCCTCCTTCTTTTCCTTCCCAATCCAACAGATCACAGCTCTCCTGGCCTCAGTCCTTTTAAGATTCCACTTCCTCCAGGAAGGTTAGCCCAGTTTAACTCCCCTACACCCCAAGCCCCATAGATCCAACACCTACTCTTAGAACTTCTAGATTTACAACTATTCTCAGCACTTATGAACATAGGTAGATTCAGTTACTGTTTCTGTTATTCCTTCCTGAATTATTTGTACAATTACCAGTTATATCTTTGTTTTTCCCCTGCTCCCATGATTTGTCCATACATTTTTCTTTCTGTAGGCTCCTTTAGATAGTTTGATCCATGGAAGGAGCAGAGAGCACCTGTTTTACTTCAACTGTTACACTCCCAGGTACTTAGTACAGTGTTCTGCATTCAGTAGGTGCTCAGTAAATGCCGTGAATGAAGTGACTGATTGGGAGTATCTCTCTGGTGGTAGTTTCAGCTTACTACAATTTTAGCTTTGGAAACTAAACACAGCAGCCTCAAACACAAAAGCCTTGTTTTTTGTTTTTTGTTTTGTTGGGGTTTGGGTTTTTTTTATGGTATTTCTTTAGTCCTTACTATACGCAAGGCACTATACTAGGCAGTGGGATAGACAGAAGATAATCAGATCAGACCCAGATTTTGTCCCACATGTAGCTCACTGTTGAAGTGAGAGGGAGACAAGTATTCTATCCTCATTTTATAAATTAGGAAACCGAGGCCCAAAGAAGAAAAGTAATTTGCACAAAGTTACACGGCAGGTAAGTGGCAGAGGCAGGATTAGATCCCAGGTCCTTCTGACTCCCAAGACAATGCTCGTTCTACCAGGCCATACTGCTTCTCTCTGGCATGTGGTGAAGAAACACAGGGAAGACATGACCAAATAGAAATGAAAATATGTACCAATAATAAAATATTTTAAATTAGAAGTTTTACATACATACCTCTTTAAATACCTAATTTTCAAAATGCAAACTTTATATCCTATCTAGGAAAACGGTACCATATGCTAATGTATTTTAGATCAGCCAGATCTATGCTAAATATATGGGCCATCCTCTAGTGCTAAACTGAAATGGGCTTTAATTACGCAATTCAAGTGGGTCTAAAGGTTGAGGAAAGGGAAGAAAAGTGTTAAGCCAAAATAAACTTTGCTGCTTTGTCTCAAAGTGAGGGAAATTTGTAAGAAATTCCACCATTGAAATTCAAAAGCTACATCATCAAAGAGTGCTAGAAGCAGAGCTTTATATAGGGTTTGATGGTACATTAAGAGTTTTATAAGAGGGATTGGACTGGCTTTACATGAGAGACCAAGATGGTATGAATACTTCAACACTATGGAAGACTGTTGAAGTGACATCAGTTGGAGTGGAGGGAGATAATTATGGAAGCCTCCTGGTGGAGATGAGATTTCAGAAGGACTTCAGTCAGCCTGGCAGATTTGAAGTGGGAGGGATTTCCAGGCTGGAGGAAAAGAAAGTACAGGAAGTCAAAGGTGAGAGAATTACGTGCAAAGTAGAGATAGAAAATGAGCTTGGGAGGATAGAAGAGTAGCAGTTGAAGCCCACTTCTCACTATTTTACATATTTGTTAAGGCGTTGTGATGTATCTAGCACTGTTCTAAGGGCCAGGGTAGATATAAGTTTATAAGATTGGATGTATTCTCTGTCCCACGTGGGGCTCACAGTTTAAATAGAAGGGAGAATATCACTATGCTAAATGCTTGGAAGAGTACAATACAAAAGAGTCCATTCAATTGTATTTATTGAACACTTATTGTGTGCCAAGCTCTGTACTAAGCACTTGGGAGAGTACAATATAACAATAAACATGTTGCCTGTTCCCAGGACCTTATAGTCTACAGGGAGAGATGGACATTAAAATATATTATAGATAAGGGAAATAGTAAGCATCCATCATTTTTATTACTCTTGTTATAATAACATTGGTATTTGTTAAGCGCTTATTATGTGCCAAGCAATGTTCTAAGTGCTGAGTAGATACAAGGTAATCAGGTTGTCCCATGTGGGGCTCACAGTCTTAATCCCCATTTTCCAGATGAGGTAACTGTGGCACAGAGAAGTTAAGTGACTTGCCCAAAGTCACACAGTTGATAAGTGGCAGAGCCGGGATTAGAACCCATGATCTTTGACTCCCAAGCCCATGCTCTTTCCACTGAGACACACTGCTTCTCTACCACCTGGTCATTGCCATCACCAACTTCACTGTTAATCAATTTCTCAATGGCTGGTATTTTTTTTGAGCACCCTGGTAGTGCACAGCACTGTATTAAGCATCTAGACACAATCTCCCTGGGCAATCATAAGGGCATCTTAGAGTCACTGTGACTGATGCTAATCCCACCCCAACCTCACAATCAAGGAAGGCTTCCTGGAAGAGGAGGATGCAGGGCTGGCACCCGAGCACCTGGACTCTGTGCCTGCTTTGCCTCTGAAGCAGTCAGCACCAAAGGGCCAGCAAGAGGTGATTTAAGGTCTCTTGCTAAAGGCTTTTGAATTCTCTCTCCTTAGTCTTCCATTTATAAACTGGGATGAATGGTTCTGATGATAATTGCCAAAAGCAGATATGTATGGAAAACAAGCACGCCGCAAATATTCAACCCGGGCTTCTCTCCTTCACGTGCGCCTGCCGGATGGAAACTCGGAGGCTTCTCCTGGGACCACCCACTCCCCCACTGGCAGGAGGGGCAAGTTAGCGATGCTGGCAGAGCTGGCTTCAGGCATCTGGCTCCCTGAGGAAGGAAGACATGATCCCCTCTCTCCCTAAAATGTTCACCCTGGCACATGGGAAGCCACTTTGCTATGCTGGGCCTGCACACCATGGGACAGTGCCCCCTCCTACCTAAACCTGTTGTTGTTCTACTACAACCGAGTCCTCACACTTTGCTCCTCTAGTGCTATCCTTCTCACTGTACCTCCATCTCATCTATCTTACCCTCAACCTCTCCTTCGTGGCCTGCCTCTGGCCTGGAATGCCCTCCTCATAGCGGACAGACAATTACTCTTCCCTACTTCAAAGCCTTGAAGACACATCTCCTCCAAGAGGCCTTCCCTGACTGAGCCTGCTTTTCCTCTTTTTCTACTCCCTTCTACGTCACCCTGACTTGCTTCCTTTATTCATCCACCCTCCCAGCCCCATATCTATAATTTATTTATTTCTATTAATGTCTGTCTTCCCCTCTAGACCATAAGGCTCATTGTGGGCAGGGAATGTATCTGTTTATTATTGTTTTCTCTCCCAAGTGCTTAGTACAGTGCTCTGCACACAGTAAATGCTCAAAAAATACATTTGACTGAATGACTCTGTGCTAAAGACTGTCCTAGTCTGCCTGCCCAGACCAAGAGTGAATGAAGGATGAGGGCACTCTGTTTACACTTCCTGTCTATGAATGGCAGTTCTCAGAGGGGTCCGGTCTTAAAGGTTCGGAAGAGAACTTCCTCGCGGAGCTTTGCCACTCCTTCCTGCCCTGCTCCCACTCTGTCAGAGTGCCCTGAAACTGCTACTCCCTTTGCTTCAGGGAATGTGTCTGTTTATTGTTCTAGCGTTCCCCCAAACGCTTAGTACAGTGCTTTAAACACCATGAGCACACAACAAATATGATTGACTGACTGACTGGTTCTACCAGAAGCCAGCCCTGAATGTCTGGGGAGAACCATCCTGGTAGTCCAGGACCACAGTGGCCTGGAAGTCAGGATCCCCAAAGAGCTACTTGGAAGGTGATCTCAGGAGGGCTTATACCTGAGTTGCCTCCCTCTCTGTGCATCAGTTTCCCCTGGAGAGAGACAAAGGGTGCCTCTCCCCTCCCATCCACACCATCCCCCTTTGGTCCCATCCCCCATGAGCTTCTTCGGTTTATTGCTCCCTCAGGGTCAAGGAAACTGCAGGGGGGTACTGTCTCACAATACAATGGCACTAACTTCAGGAACTAGTCAACCTCTGGAGTGTCCAGCAGGGTGAGGGGGAAGGATGATTGAGTGAAGCTAGAGAGCAATGGACCCATTGAGCTCCCTTTGTTTGGATTCTGATTTGCTACAGGGATTCTGAAACCCTCCTCCTTTGTCCCAGCATCCTACTGAAGATGCTGTCATCTTCCTCTCCATCCTTGTCTCTTACATTTTTGTTTTCAATGTTCCACATATCTATCATCAACCATAATAATAGTAATGATAATATCTATTAAGCATTTACTATGTGTCAAGCTTTGTTCTAAACCCTGGGGTAGGTACAAGGTAATCAGGTTGGCCTCACTCTCTTTCCCACATGGGTCTCAGAGTCTCATTCTTCATTTTTCAGATGAGGTAACTGAGGCTCAACGCAAGTTCACACAGCAGGCAAGTAGGGGAGGAGGGACTAGAACCCAGGTCCTCTGAATCCCAGTCTCATGCTCTTTCCCCACTAGGCCACACTGCTCCTCTTGTATTAATAATCTTAAAGAATAGTGGCCTTAACTCTTGCCAACTTCAGTTCAGTCAGAATCTTGATGCTGTGCCGGACAACACATTCCATCTGTAATGGGCACGTTGATTTGGTTTCATAAATGGAGATTAAAAGGCAGCAGCCACCCCATACCTCATGAACCCATCCCCGGTATGAGACAGTGGGAGGTGAGGCGGTCAGACTTTGGTGGACCACAGTCTGGCTCCCGGAACCCCCCCACTCATTCCTCAAGACTACCCAAGACTCACCTTTTCCATTTGGAGTTGAGGAAGAGGTTTCTAAACCAAAGATATCAGCCCAAGGGCGGGGCGGGGGGGGGGGGGCAGGGTGGTGAATGTCAAGGCAAAGAGGAGAAGAGCAGAAGGGATGGAACAAACAGCTGCCCAACTCACGAAGGGTTTCTCCCTGTATAATAATAGTTATGATATTTATTAAGTGTTTTCTATTTGCCAAGCACTGGATTAAGCACTGGGGAAGATACGAGAGAAGCAGATTGGACACAACCCAGTCAGTGGTAGAGCTGAGTTCAGGAACAAGGTCTCTCATTGTCCTTCCTGTAAATCACACCCTCTTTGGCTAATTGGACAGTGGTTGGGGAGACCCCAGAATTTCTGGAACTCAGTGGCTCCAAAGCAGAGCATGTACACAGGGAGTGACTTACACTAATAGTGAACATGCTCTGGTGCTCTGGGAGCTAAATTAAATAGATCCTTCAGGGGCTGGGGTCTAACTCATGCTTTCCCAACAGCCTCAGGACACAGATCCTTTCAAAGTCCTTCCTCACGCAACTCTTTCAGACCCGGAGCTTTTTCTGATATCTGATATCTTCTGATATCTGACCCAAGTTCCTCCTGCAGCCTAATCCCTCCTTTCAGTCCTGAGTGAATCACTGGATCAATCAACTTACTGCGAGCAGGGCACTGTAGTACTTGGGAAGTACAGAGTGCTTGGGAAGGAACAATCTAAGAAAATCAGTAGACAAGTTCACTGCCCTCAACCTCACCTCACCCTCAGCCCCACAGCACTTATGACCATATCCAAAATTTATTTTAATGTCCGTCTCCCCTCTAACCTTTAAGCTCCTTTGTGCATATTGAATTTGTTCTCGGTGTGGCCCTAATACCATAAGACCCTGAGCACACCCAATCTCATCTGATCTCGGAAAATAGGCAGAATCAGGCCTAGTTAGTACTTGGATGGGAAGCAACCTGGGAATACTGGGTGTTGTTATCCCCTTTGGACTGGAAGTTTATTATGGGCAGGGAACGATTCTGTTAATTCTGCTATATTAGTACTCCAAGTGCTTAGTATTGTGCTCTGCACATAGTAAGTGCTCAGTAAGCACCATTAATTAATTGATTGATTAACTGATGAAAAAATATGATGGATTGTTGGAAAGGAACTTATAGTTTAAAGTGGGAGACAAACATTAATAAAAATTACAAATAGGCACTTGTCATATCCTGACAATTAGTCCATCAGTGATATTTACCAAGTTCTTACTTTGTGCATAGAATTGAACTAAGCACTTGGGACAGTGCAATACAACAGAACTGACAGGCATGTTCCCTGCCCACAAGGGGTTTATAGTGTAGAGGCGGAGACAGATATTAATGTAAATGACAGATATGTACATATTGCTTAATGTGCTTTACCTTCATGACAAAATGAACCTTGGTCAAAACATGGCCTGATTCCAGGCCTATGCTGGGGCTTCCTGTGGGCAGCTTAACTCAGCTGACCCTTTCCCTGAATGGGCATGGGGGCTGGTGAGAAAGGAAGTAGTAGGAGAGAAAATCCAGAGAGATTCCTCCCTGGGCCTTCCCATCTGAGGGAGCCAAAAGTCAGTCAGTCAGTGATATTTTTTTTTGAGTGTTTACTGTGTTTAGAGCACTACACTGAATGCTTGGGAGAGTACAATATGACAGTATGACAGACACAATCCCTGCCCACAATGAGCTTATAGTCTAGAGGGGGAGATAAGCATTAATATAAATAAAACAAATTATGGATATGGATGTAAGTGCTGTGGGGCTTTAGGGGAGGGATGAATAAAGGGAGCAAGTCAGGGTGATGTAGAAGGGAGTGGGAGGAGAAGAAAGGAAGGTTTAGTCAGGGAAGTCCTCTTGGAGGAGAGGGGCCTTCAATAAGTAAGTCTTTGAAGGAAGAGAGTTATTTTCGGTTGGATCTAAGGAGGGGTAGAGGTCAGTTGTGAGCAAGAGGTCGGCGGCGAGATAGACACGATCGAGCTACACTGAGAAGGTTAGCATTAGAAGAGCGAAGTGTGCGGGTTGGGTTGTAGGAAGAGAGTAGTGAAGTGAGGTAGGAGGAGGCGAGGTGATGGAGTGCTTTAAAGCCAATGGTGAAGAGTTTCTGTTTGAAAGGCAGAAGCTGGGGCCACGGACCAGAAAAGATGGCATGTGTACTTCCAGAACTCCTGGTGAGCTGTGGCTGCCACTGTCACTTCAGGACCCTGAGTCACAGGAACCCAAAACTCTGCTCCCCTAAGCCACAGTGTCCTCTCCCTCTAACTGGATGTATTGTTGCCCTTGTTTTTTATACTGTTTTTGTGTTTTCATTGCTTATGCACCTCTCTCCAGTTTCTTCTCCTTTCCCTTGTTCTAAGATGGTGAGCCCTTTGAGGGCCAGGAACCACATCTAATTCCTACTTGGATAGTCTTTCCCAGTGCTTAGTACAGTGCTTCGTACAGTGCTAGGGAAGTAGTGAGGCCTAGTGGAAAGAGCATAGGTCTGGGAGTCAGAGAACCTGGCTTCTAATCCCGGTTCTACTACTTGACTTCAGACATGTCATTTAACTTTCCCGGGCCTAAGATTCCTCATCCGTAAAATGGGGATTCAATAACTCTTTTCCCTCCTACTTTAACTGTGAACCCTCTGTGAGACAGGGCATGTATCTGACCTGATGATCTTGTATCTAACCCAGAACATGAAATAGTGTTTGGCAGTCAGTAAGTGCTTAACAACTACTATTATTATTATTATTATTATCACTAGTATCATAGTGCCCTGCATTTAGTAAGTGCAATACCATTTCTACTATTATTCCACCACCTACATCTAATACTACTCCTTCTTAACTCTTGCCTCCAATCTCCTTAAAGCTAACGACTTAAGGCATGCAAGTCCCTGCAGTAGTATAATATAGAAATCTTTCCACCTTAAAGAGAGATTTTCTTTCTTTTATCTTACAGAGAGCTTTCACCTGTGTTTGGATGGAGCAGATGTGGCCACACCATGGAAGCCATGAAGGAGCCTACAGTTATTTGAGTGGCAATCCATGTCTGTGACGATATCTGAGGGAGTCCCATTATAATAACAAAGGTATTTAGTAAGCGCTTATCTGGTGTCAAACATTGTGCTAGGCTGTAGGGTAAAAACAAGATATTAAGATTGGACACAGTCCCATTTCACAGATGAGGAATTAAGGCCCAGAGAGGTTAATTGAGTTGCCTGTACAGTCACAGGGCGGGCCAGAGGCTGAGCTGGGATTAGAACCCCCTTGTCTCCTCACTCACAGGCTGGGGCCTTGCTGCCTCCCAACCTCAGAGGGGAACAGAGTCCCAAAATGGTGACTTTCTGGCCTGCTAGGTCCCAGCTCCTCACCCCTCTAGAATTCCCACCCCATTTGCCCACTCACAAACCGTAAAAGTTAAACCCCACCTGGAGTAAGAGAATGCAGACTTCTTCCCCTGTTCTGGGTTGCCACCACCCAGCCAAGAGGGGAGATGGAGCCTGCTTACTGGTTCATTCATTCAGTCATATTTACTGAGCCCTTACTGTGTGCAAAGCACTGTACTAAGCACTTGGGAGAGTACACTACAACAACAGACACATTCCCTGGCCACAGCGAGCTCACAGTCTAGAGGAAGAGACATATCCCATTGTTTGGTAGGAATTGTCTCTATCTGTTGCCGAATTGTACTTTCCAAGCGTTAGTACAGTGCTCTCCACACAGTAAGCGCTCAATAAATACGATATAACAATAATGTTGGTATTTGTTAAGCACTTACTATGTGCAGAGCACTGTTCTAAGCGCTGGGGTAGATACAGGGTAATTAGGTTGTCCCAGGTGAGGCTCACAGCTAATACCCATTTTACAGATGAGTTAACTGAGGCATAGAGAAGTTAAGTGACTTGCCCAAAGTCACACAGCTAAGTGGCAGAGCTGGGATTCGAATCCATGACCTCTGACTCCCAAGCCCGGGCTCTTTCCACTGAGGAGGGAGGACAGGGTGTGTGTGTGTATGTGTATGGGGGTGGGGAGGTATTGGGTTCCCTCCCTTGTGTCACCCCCGACCCCGGGGTCTGCTGGGACCCCTTATCCAGCCTGGCTCCAGCCTTTGAACAAGCCTGTCTGTGACCCGTCGACCCCAGCCTCCTGCCTTTTGCATTGCCTTTTGCAACCCACCAGAGGGAGTGTGGTCCCTTGGAGAGCCCACGTAGCTCTTTGCCCGATGCTCCCCCTCGTGCTCCTCCTGGTGCTCCTCTTCGTGCTCCGCTTGGTGCTCTGCCTGACTGCAGAACGACGTGCGGCAGAGCGACGGGCTGCAGAGCGATGTGCGGCCCAGCCTTTGCCCCAGAAAAAACACCCCCATCTGGGAGGCTTGTGGTTTCCACTGCTAAAAATATGTTTCTGCAAAATTGTCCCTGCTGGCTGGGAAGCACCCACGCAAACGGGCTGAGGTCGTGAGCCCCCCCTCCCCTCTCCACCGGCCCCACTCCGCCCCACTGTCAGGGGCACGAGCTGCTCCAGGGGGTCTGGGAGCTGCATTTTGGAGATGCCAAGGTGACGGGGCCCCCCCCCCGGGTGACTACTCTGGGGGAAGACCTTTAAGGACGGCAAGAGCTGAGCGGGTAGCGGCAGATAGAACCACCTTGGTGGGTCCCTCTGTGGCCAATAATGATGATAATAAAATAGCAGTAATAATAATATTTGTAACTGTTAACTACGGGAAAGCAGCATACGAAAGCAGCATGGCATAGTGGATAAAGCACGGGCCTAGGAGGCAGAAGGTCATGGGTTCTAATCCTGGCTCTGGCCATTTGTATGCTCTGTGACCTTGGCCAAGTCACTTCCCTTCTCTGGGCCTCGGTTACCTCATCTGTAAAATGGGGATTGAGACTGTGAGCCCCACATGGGACAGGGAATAACTTGTATTCTTCCCAGTGCTTAGTACAGTGCCTGGCACATAGTAAGCACTTAACAAATGCCATAATTTTTTTTTATGAGTGAAGCACCGTACTAAGCACTGGGAGACTGATGAGATAGGTGAAACACAGTCCCTGGCCCAGAGGGAACTCACGATCTAAGGGAGAGAGGAGGCAGGTTTTCAATCTCCATTTTACTGATGAGGGAACTAAGGCCTAGAGAAGTTAACCTGTAAATTGGGATTAGAACCCAGGTCTTCTGAATCTCAGGCCTAGGCTCTTTCCACTAGTCCACACTACTCCTTTCTTAGGCAGAGTCAGAGACTAAACATCTTCAGAAGCAATGCCCACTCCAGGGGAGGAGGAAGGGAAGGTTCAGGGTTCATGGGGTCCCTTTTCACTAGAGGGTAATTCCCTGTTGGCAAATCAAGGCTGCAATGTAGCAGGAAGCCTGGGGAAATAACGAGTTTAAACTGCAGCATGATATACCTTGGATCAGATCCCCGGCAGAATTTCCTGCCCCCTCCCCAGATGATTGCACACAGGAACTGTGAGCGTGGGTGGGAGGGGTGGCTCGGCCCCTGGAGATTTTTGGTTAATATCTGCCCCGGGTCACAGAGGCGCCCTTCTGAGATGCTTTCTAGTGCTAAATGTAAGGTCTGATGGCACCAGCCTCTGCAGAAGTCCTCCTCTCAGTATCGGAGAGTTCCCGTCTCCGCTGGGCCTCCTCCAGCGAATGAGCCACTGACTCAGAGTCTGGTTGTCAGGGGTGTAGATGGTGCTAAGATGACTTTGGGCCTCCCTTGGCCCTGCCTCCCTTGGCCCTGTGACCCTTGTCCATCTTTTCCACATCTCCGCTTCCCACATCCTTTTACACCCCCAGTTTGAGGTAACTTCTGGCAGCCCCTCTGATCGGAGATTCTGCCCCCTTCAGATCCTGCTCTGCAGGTCCTCCAGGTGGATGCCCCCAGTCCGGGAGGGCAGTGGCAGGGGGCAGACCGGTCAGGGGGTCTCTCCGGAGAGGCTTGATGGAGATCATAATGTCCGCCAGAATGAAAGTTCAGGAAGCAGCATTGCCTAGTAGATAGAGTACAGGCCTGGGAACCAGTGGACCTGGGTTCTACTCCTCCTGGCTCTCCCACTTGTCTGCAGGGTGATTTTGGGCAAGTCACTTCCCTTTTCTGTACCTCAGTTTCCTCAACTGCAAAACGTAGATTCAATAGCTACCTAAACTATGACCCCCAAGTGGAAAAGGACTGTATCAGGCCCGATTAGAGGGTCTACTCCTGGGCTTAGAACAGTTGCTTAACACATAGTAATCACTTAAATTACCATTAAAAAAAATTAAAAAGCATCCTGAGGGCAGGATTGTGTCTACACACTCTACCATGCTATCTGGAGTCCTGAATAGAGTGCTCAGCACACAGTACTTTTTCAGTTAGTGCTGGAGATTGATTGAAGTCACACTAACTCAGGACCTCTTGTACCTCAAACATCAGCTTCATCCAGGCTCTGCCCCACTCCAAGTCCTGACTCAAAGTGGGGCAGAGGCTGAGGAGCTTCTAACCCCACTCCTGGACCCTCCCCACACTTCTCCAAGGCCATCTGCCAGGGCAGGATGAGCCTTCTTGGGTGGAAGACAGAGGAGAAGAGAGAAGGGGGCTTGGCAGGCCTCACTCAGCACCCGCTCCCCCGACTTGATGCCATACCAGTACCCTCTGGTCTTCAGTCTGTTGGGGAGAAAAGCAACATGTCAGGTCCTGTCCCCGGCCCCCTGGGACTGGGTCTGCCTTCAGTGGGCTTCCACTTGAGGGAAACCAAGACCGAGCTGGCCACCTTCGATAGGTCCATGAGGAGACAGTAATTGGAGAAAGTCTAGGGTTCATGCAGGAGGGGAGGAGCTGCCCTGACCCTCCTATGATGTCCATCCTGGAAAGCTTCTTGGACAAGGTGGGCTGAGAGACTGACATCAGTTTGCTCCGGATGGAGATAATATGTCCTGTTACATGGTTCCTCTGGGTGGACAAGGCAAGAAGGCTGGACCAGACAGGGATCCCAAGAGGTTCCACAGAGCACCTGACGGTCACCTTTAAGCCGCAGGGGGTGACCCTCATCGGCCGTATCAATAAATAATATTTATTGATGATAATAATAATGGTACTTGTTAAGCACTTACTATGTGCAAAACTCTGTTCTAAGCTCTGCAGTAGATACAAGTTAATCAGGTTGGACACAGTCCCTGTCCCACACTTTTAATGCCTATTTTACAAATGATGTAACTGAGGCCCAGAGAAGTAAGTGACTTGCCTAAGGTCACACAGCAGACCGGTGGCAAAGTAGGGATCTGATTCCCAAGCCTGTGTTCTATCAACTAAGCCATATGCAGAGCATAGTATTAAGCGATGGTAGAGGCTGATTGCTAGGTTCCCAAGGCCCTGATGCCACTGTTGATGTTTCTGGATTTTTCCATCTGCTTCCCAGGACTCCTGATGGATCCTGGGGGTGTTGAAGGTGGGAGAGAGCAGAGGCTACCACAAACGAATAGATTAGAAAGCCATCATTTTAAATCATTTTGTCCCTAACTGGAAACTCTGGGGTGTTGTCAGAGAGCTGAGGGAGTGAGAGCTGCTGGAACGATCAGCCCCGGTGACCCCAATTGCACCTGTGGAAAGGGCCCAGTGCCCGTCATGCTTCTTCAGGGCCGAGCGGAGCATGGGGGATAGGAGCGTGGAGAGCCTCTCACCCCTAACCCCCAAGCAGGGGCCTGACACTGTGTGAGAGGAAGCACGTCGAGAAGGAAACAAGCCTCATTTATCCTCCCGCCAGGGAGATCTCTAGACGCTTGTACGTGTGTTTGAGACATCAGTGGGGGCAGGGCAGAGCTGAGGACGCCATTGTCAAATGTCAAGTGCTTAGCAGAAACTTTGAAGTCTGTCAATTGTGACTTTCCCAGTAACTTCAGACCCTACCTTTACTTGAAAGAGTAAATTTAGAAACGCCCAGGTTGGCGCCTCAGAAAAGCCATGAACCTAGCTGTGGGACAGGAGTCAAAGCCGGCTGCTTCTGTCATGTAGGCCTGGTGTGTTTGGTCACTTCAAGGGCAGCCTGGGGGCCCGAATGACGGGTCAGTGTGGCATTTCACACTGACCAAGAATTGGGCATTCACTTCAGAAGGTTTTCCTGACTTCTCAAGAAGCAGTGCACAAGCTTCCAGGGGAGGCTGGATATTCTTGGCTAAGTGGTCCGTGCTGGGCTCTGAGGGAGAGTCAAAGATGGAGAGGGAAGAATCTGGAATGTTGGATGGTTCATGGTGGGTCACTAGGGAGAGTGAGGGATGGAGAGGGGAGAGTCAGGGGGGTTGAATGATCCATTCTGGGTCATTGCAGGGAGAACCAGGGTTAATAATAATAATAATAATAGTGATAATTATGGTATTTGTTAAGCACTTACTACGTGCCAAGCACTATTCTAAATGCTGGGATAGATACAAGGTTATCAGGTTGTCCCACGTGGGGCTCACAGTCTTACTCCCCATTTTACAGATGAGGTAACTGAAGCACAGAGAAGTTAAGTGACTTGCCCAAAGTCACACAGCTAACAAGTGATGGAGGCGGGAATAGAACTCATGACCTCTGACTCCTAAGCCCGTGCTCTTTCCACTAAGCCACACTGCTTCAGGGATGGAGAGGGGAAAGTCAGGGGTGTAGGATGTTACATTCTCGGTTATTGAGGGAGAAATGAGGATGGAGAGGGGAAAGTAAGGAGTGTGTTTGTGTGATGGGGGGAGCAGTGAAGAAGGACTGTGAGGGGGATTCCAAGGCAAAGTTGGCTGATACAGTGGGTGGACTTGGGACATGGGTCTCTGGACTCATCAGGAAAGGATCGGGAGGTGTCCATGGGACTAAGTCTGTTTTCCCTCCCTTATTCAACTCAGCACCTTGCCATCAGGGACTAAATCTTTTTATGCATTCATAACTCCTCTCAAATACCTCACTTACTATGATAATAGTTTTGAAAGATAGAAGCAGTGAATAAATTAATCCACAATAGCAAATCATCAAATAAACAATTCAGCACTTCAGTCACCACCCCTGAGAAGACGGGAGAATTTATCTCGGCACCATTAGTCAGAGCAAGCCTCTTCTTGGGTGGAACCTGTTTCAGTGAGCAGAAGAGCTGAGTTCCCAGAATGCTCTTCTCCCAGCATTTCATACCATCTTGGAACAGGGAAAGGAAGCCCTCCAGATGGGATGAGGACACTGGTTCTGAGATGGTACAGGGGGAAGGGGAGTTTGAGTATGAGTTTGAGAGGAGTTATAGAGCATGGGCACCAAAAAGAGGGAAAATACCTCTCAAAAGTTTGGGCACTATCTCGGGGAAAAAGAAGGACATTGCGAGAGGGTAACAAGATGGATGCCACTTCTGACATGGCATGCAAATAAGTAGCACATTATTTTGAGGCCTCCATTTTCCCACCAGTGCCACAGCCCTGGGTGAGGCTGAGGCACTACCGGGAATATTGACTGAGTCTGAAGAAAGGAGATGAGGGAACAATCTGTTCTGGCCAATCACCTCTACTCCTGCTTGGCACCAGCAGGGGAAGTTTACGGGATCCTGGAACCCCATGAACAGTGTCTGGAAGCAGGAGGGCTTAAAGGGTATGCACAAGGAGAGAATCCATGCTCTGAATTCCCCTGCAGAAGGAAACCAGCACCCCTGCCCTCAGATCCCCCTGAACCACGACTCTCAGTCATTTCCCTCGGAAAGCACCCCTGGCACTTCTTCATATCCCACCCTATCTAGAATGACTTTGCAGGAACGCAGGACTTGGGAGAGAGGAGGGCGGTGGGAATTCCCTCTTGTTCTGAGAGGCTGATCCGGGAAGAACCCCCAGAAGATGATGATATCAGGCCCCTTCCCCCTGAACAACCCAGAAACAGTGTTCTCCCTCCACCTGGAGGACCTCTTGTCTCTGTACCCAGCTGGTGTGATATACCTGGAGAAGAGCATTCTAGGAACTCAGCTCTTCTGCTCACTGAAACAGGTTTTATCCAAGAGGAAGCTTCCCCTGACAAATTGTGCCACGATAAATTCTCCCGTCTTCTCAACCATTGTAACCGAAGTGCTGAATTGTTTATTTGTTGATTTGTTATTGTGGATAAATTTATTCACTGCTTCCATCCTTTATAACTATTATCATAGTAAGTGTGGTATTTATTAAGTACTTACTATGTGCCAGACACTGTATTAAGCTATGAGATAGATACAAGATAATCATGTGGAACATAGTCCCTGTCCCACAAAAGGCTCCCAATCTTAATCCCCATTTTACAGATGTAAAATGGGCACAAAGAAGTGAAGTGATTTGCCCAAGGTCACACAGCAGGCAAGTGGTGGAGTTGGAATGAGAACTCAGATCCTCTGACTCACAGGTCTAGGGTCTTTCAAGCAATCAATCAAACAATCATATTTATAGAGCACTTACTATGTGAAGAGCACTATACTAAGCACTCTTTACACTAGAAAATACTGCTTCTCACTTTTAGCCAGAGTATAGTAATTGATTTATAGCTATTATTTCTCCATTAGCCAGGAAGCTATATTTGGATAAGAATCAAATCTTTCACCTGATGATGGTGATGAATGGTGATGATTATATTTGGTAAGCACTTAGTGTCAAGCACTGTTCTACGTTAAATAGGTTAAACAGGTCAAACACAGCCCCTGTCCCACCTTACAGACTAAATTGGAGGGAGATTAAACATTAAATCCCCATATTATAGATGAGGAAATTGAGGTGCAGAGAAATTGAGTGATATGGCCAAGTGCTGAGAGTAGAATTCTGGTCTCCTCTCTTTCTATCCTGTTCTCTTTCCACTAGGCCATGCTGCTTCCCCATCCTCATTAGATTGTAAGCTCCCCTGAGGGCAGAGACCATTTCTCCCACTCAATGACAATCAAGCAATCAATTGTATTTATTGAGTGCTTATTGTGTGCAGAGCACTGTACTAAGCACTTAGGAGAGTCCAATATAACAACATATTCCCTGCCCACAAGTAGCTTACATTCTAGAGGCTCTAGAACCTAGAGTCTCTTGAGTGTAGAGGCTTTACAGTCTAGAGAGCATTCTCTCAGTGCTCAGTCCAGTTCAGTGTTTTGCCCACAGTAGGCACTCAGTAAATTCTGTTGTTGGATTGGCTGGTGGATAGGTAATGAGTGCTTCTATGTTCCAGGGAGACTGAGCATGGCCACAGAAGACAGTGTGGTCTAGTGGAACCAGCAAGGGTCTGCAAATTAGGGAAGCTGTTTATTATCCCAGCTCCTTCTGTGGGTCCTTGGACAAGTGATTTACCCTCTCTGAGACTCAGTTCCCTGTCTGTAAAATAAGGAATGTTTCTCCGGACTCTTAGCTTGTGATCCCCATGCAGACCTGAGTCTGCTCCAATTATCTGGTATCTAGTGCAAAACTTTGGCACTTAGGAAGTGCTTCATAAATACTATTATGGGGTTTATAATGGACATTGTTGACATGCAGCCAGCTCTGGGGAGGAATGCAGCGCCGATTTACCAGCCCCAGAGGGACAGGCCATTCTCAAACAATTCCAGCCAGGGAAATATCTGATGGAAATGAGGTTCAGAAGCAGCATTAAGATCCCAAGCCCTGCTAGAGTGATTGTTTTATCCTGTTTGCTACAGGACTGTCCAGATTTCAGCTGGTCCATCCCCTGTCTGGTTCAGATGAGGCCCTGGACACCTATATGTCCGGAATTTTCATTTGAGAGGTCCAGCCTCCCTCAGCCCCATCCCCTCCCTCAGCCCTATCCCCTGCCATCCGGTCCAGTGCCTCAGACATGGTGCTGTTGTTCGGGGGGACCCGGAAGTGGGTGGTAGGGACAGGATGACACCCTTTAGGTTTGGGGAGATATGAAGAGAAGTCCACAAATGGTGTGTAGGATGTTACTAATGCTGTGGTAGGGTCATTATCCTGTGCTGTGTGCATGGCGAGATGCATTTGGCAGCATGTGTGCCTGCACGACTGGCCTCTTTCATCAGTGGGCATCTTAGAGACTGTCCGGGTATCGATCGCAAGAGTCCCGGGATCAGTGCGAGACTCATTCACCATTTCATAAGAACTTGGAGAACTTGAAGACTCAGAGGGGAAGCAGCATTCATGGTAAAATATTGAGATCTTGGTCAGTTAAAGAAAAGTCAATGAATCAATCAGTCATATTTATTGAGGGCTTACCGTGTGCAGAGCTCTATACTAAGCATTTGGGAGAGTATAACACAGTAAACTAATGGACACATTACCTGCCCACAAAGAGCTTACAGTCAAGAGGGGGACACAGACAATGGTATAAAAAAATGTTACAGATATATTCATAAGTGTTGGGGGGGCGGGATGGGGCTGTTGAATAACAGGAGCAAGTCAGAGCGATGCAGAAGGGAGTTGGAGAGGAAAGGAGGGCTTAGTCAGGGTAGGCCTCTAGGAGGAGTTATGTTTTCAGTAAGGCTTGGAAGGTGGGGAGAGTAATTGTCTGTTGGATATGAGGAATAGAGGAATAGCTTGAATTCAGAGGATAAGGGATAATAGTAACAACAATAAATATATTAAAATAATTTCTCCTAGACTGAGCAGAATATTTAAGGGTAAGGCATACTATTATGTAGAGGACCCCAACCATTTGTTTCTCCAGCTGAACTAAGGGATAATAAAAGGAGAAATAGGTTTAAATTACAGCAGGAGAGATACCACTTAGATACAAGGAAGGACTTCCTGATGGTGAGGGGAGAAAGTGCTTTGCACCTAGAAGGGACCAAATAAATACAGTTGACTGACTGATTGACTGGGGAGGCTTATGTACTGGATAGGATGCCACCGGAGGCTGAGTGATCTCAAACCTTGAAGTTGTAAATATATTTCTGTTTGTCTCCCCCGTTATAGTGGAAGCTTTCTCTGGGCAGGAAATGTGTCATTTCTTTGTTCTGTACTTCCCAGGCTCCTATTACACTGCCCTGCACCAAGTGGGCACTCCATAAATGCTAATGCTATTACTAATACTAATAGTGGTATTCATTAAGCGCTTACTCTGTGCCAGGCACTGTACTAAGCCCTGGGGTGGATACAAACAAACCAGGTGGGACACAGTCCCTGTCCCATGTGGGACTCACCGTCTCAATCCCCATTTTACAGATGAGATAACTGAGGCACAGAGAAATGAGGTGACTTGCCCAAGGTCATACGGCTGATAAGTGATGGAGCCAGGATTAGATAGCGAAGATCACAGCGGGTGGGAAATAGCCTGTTTTTGTTCTGCTGCTGTCTCTTTGGCCATAAATGGACTTTGAATGCAAAACATTGCCCCTTCCCACCTTCTCCCTCGAGGCCTGCATGGGTTCTTGGAGCAATGGAATCAGGGCTGAGGGTGGTTCAGTGAAAGCCCATTGTGGGCAGGGAACACGTCTACCAACTCTTTTATGTTGCACTCTCCCAAGCGCTCAGTACAATGCTCTGCTCAGAGTAAGTGCTCAATAAATACCATAGATTGATTGATTGATCTTTCTGCCCAAGCGGCACCCTCATCCTGACCTCTGACCTCTGAGCCCATCGGCTGTACCCCCTCTCCTTCATGTCCTTCTCAGCTCTCGGTTTCTCTGCAGGCTCCCCGCTCGCCTTTCCGCCCCAGAGAAGCAGCTGCACTGAGTGTGGGAGACGCCGGGTCTGTCACGGCCGAGCCTAGCCTGTTATTGTTAGGGTTACGTTACAAATCCCGTTTCCGTGCCGAGATCCCGAGGGGCCCATACCCAAGAGAGGCCATGACCTTGTCAGTAAACAGGACCCCAACCTCGGCCACGGCCTGTCCCCGCTGGCCAGAGCCGGCCCGCTGGAATCATCGGTCTCCTCCCTGCCCCAACCTCTGCTGCCCCCGCCTCCTCAGCCGCTCGTGAAAATTCTGTGTTGGGGAGGAGTAGGGGGCAATGGACTCCCCTCCCTTCCCCAGAAACCCCTGTCCCTACCCCACTCAGGGCAGGCCTGCCTTCTGATTCCCTCTCTAAGACTTGGGAGCAAATTTTCAGACTCCTTCCCTGACCAAGCCCTCCTTTCCTCTTCTCCCACTTTCTTCTACTTCACCTTGTCTTGTTCCCTTTATTCAACTCCCCCTTCTAACCCCACAACACTTATGACCATAACTGTAATTTATGTCTTTAGATTAATATCTGTCTCCCCCCACATACTGTAAACTTGTGGTGAGCTAGGAATGTGTTTATTGTTATATTGTACTCTCCCAAGCGATTAGTACAGTGCTCAGCACAGAGAAAGCGCTCAATAAAAATGATTGAATGAATGACTTGGATGAAAGTATCTACCCCAGTGCTTAGTACAATACCTGGCACATAGTAAGCACTTAACAAATACCACTATTAATTGTCTGAGAGAACACAGTGTAATCAATAGATACAAAATGTGCCCTTGAGGAGCTTGCAGTGTGTGATGCAGGTGGAGTTGAGGTGGGCATTATAGGCTGGGAAGGTGTTAATGCAGCCACTGCCCATGCCCTGGCATGTCTCCTCTGCCATGCTAAGGGGCTTGTGCTTCACAGACTGAATAGTCAAGCAGCCAATCTGATCCTGGGGACCATTAGTCCAACAATCAGTCCATGGAGCTTGTTTGGAGTTCAGGCTAGAAAGGATGTCCCTGCCACCTCCAGAATGTGCATACAGGCACACACACTCATAAATGTATATACGTGTACACACACTCATCAACATACCTATCACCCCTGATCCTGGTTGGCGTGAGAAAAGAAATCACTGGTGGTGGGGGCTGGAAGGCAGAAGGGAAGCCAAATGTGGCTGTAAAGAGTCCCAGGCTGATGTGTTTTAGCCAGAAAATGAAAGCCGGATGGAGAAAATTCTCTCTCTGCCTCAGAAGGGTGTGGGGAGGAGTCTGTAGGGTGGCAGGGCTCTTCACTCACCAGCTTGAGAAAGCATCAGTGGTATTTCATGCCCCAGCTCCTCACCACAGCCTTGCTTCCTGAAAATAGACAACCCAAGAGAGACAGAGAGACAGAGAGAAATAATAATAATTACGGTACTTGTTAATTGCTTACAATGTGCCAAGCCCTGTTCTAGGCGGTACATTGGACACAGTCCTTGTCCCATCTGGGGTTTCCACTCAGTCCTCATTTTTACAGATGAGGGAACTAGGGCCCAGAGAAGTGAGAAGTATAGTGACTTACCCAAGGTCACACAACTGATGTGTGGCAGAGCTAGGATTAGAACCCAGGTCGTTCTGGCTCCCAGGCATGTGCTTTATCCACTAAGCCACACTGCTTCTAAGGAAGAGAGAGACAGGGACACAGAGAGCAAGAGACACAGAGAGACACAGAGAAAAACAGAGGCAGATACAAACAGAGACACACTGAGAGACAGAGAGAAATGGAGATAAATCAATCAATCATATTTATTGAACGCTTACTGGGTGCAGAGCACAATGCTAAGTTCTTGGGAGAGTACAATGCTACAGAATTGGTAGACATATTCCCTGCCACAATCAGCTTACAATCTAAAAGGGGTGACAAACATTAATAGAAATAAATAGGGAGACAGAAAGAGCGGGTCAAAGAAAGCAAGAAAGAGACAGGATGAGAGAGAGAAAGAGACGGAGATAGGCAGAAGGGGTTCAAGGGAAAGGCAGGGAGGCAGCTGGTGGGCCCCTCCCTGTACCCAGTCGTTCAGTAAGTTGCCTGTGTTTGTTTAGAACAAAGGCTATAATTAACGGGCACAAATGAAGTCAATTTTATAAATAGAGGCGAGCCCTCTCGATCTTTCTGATTAACTTGTTTTCCGCCCCTGGGTTTGACCGGTTGCCTGTGTTTGGCTAAGTAAATATTTCTAACGTGATAATATACACAACACAATGGCTATTATTTAATGTTAATACAAGCACCATATGGGAGGGTTTATCATCCAAGAAGCCCAAACCTTAATAACAGCAGGGCAGATTAGATGCCCAGCAGAACAGGGAGCACTGGACACAGCCACAATTTCTCCAACATCTGTTCTTTTGGGGGTGGGTCCCTGGGGAAAATTTTCTAGATCCACGACTGTCTCCAAAGTCCTGGTAGACCAGGTTGGGTGACCAGGTAAAGACACTTCCCTCTGCTCTCTGTGTGACCTTAGCTAGTCTCTGTTCAGACAGCTTCACTACACTGAGATCCCTTTTCCCCATTCCAACCTCTGCCTCAGGGCAGGGCTCAGAAGGCTAGTTGATTAATAATAATAATAAGAAGAAGAACAGTGGTACTTGTTAAGTGCTTAAAAACTGTGTGCCAAGAACCGTTCTAAGCACTGGGATAGGTACAAGGTAGTAGGGTTGGACAAAGTCCTTGTCCCACATGGTACTCATAGTCTTAATCTCCATTTACAGATAAGGTAACTGAGGCACAGAGAAGTTAAGTGATTTGCCCATGCTCACACAGCAGACATGTGGTGGAGCTGGAATTAGAAGCCACCTCCTCTGACTTCCAGGCCCATGCTCTTTGGGCTTGTGGATGGGTGACTGGAGCAAAGTTGAAGAGAGGGACAGAACTGTGAATCGGATAAAGGGTTCCAAAAGGGGGCAGATATCAATCAGTCAGTCAGTCGATCAGTGGTATTTATTGAGCATCTACTGAGTGCAAAACACTCTTCTAGGCTCTTGAGGGAGTACAAGAGGAAACAGACACTATCACTGCCCTCAGTGAACTTAAAAATCTAACAGCATTGGCTAAGCTCCTACTGTGTTCAAAGCACCATACTAAGTGCTTGGAAGAGGACAAGAGGCAGTAGACTCAGTTCTGCCCACAAGATGCTTACAGTCAGGTGGGGAAGACATTACGAGGAAGAGTGAGGGTCATCAGGATGAATCCCCCGCCCCACACACTATCCCACCAGCTCTGTCCCTGCTCACAGCTGAATGGACCACCCGAAGGGTATTTTTTTATACTTGGTTCCTGAAATTAGCAATTCCCTTTAATCAGACATCCCATTCTCCCCAGAGCGGGCACTGTGGGTGGCGAAACTGTACTCATGGATGCAAGTACCCCTTCAGTGACCACAATCCTGCAACTCTCCAACCTACCGGCCACCTCGGAATGCACACCACTGGGTGCAAGGGGACCTGGTAAGACAGTGTGAATGATTCAGTCAAACTCTCACCACTCCTGCAGAGACCAGGGCTAATGCCAAGCAATCGATCGATGATATTTCCAGAGCGCTTACGGTAACAGGGAGATACGAAGGAAAGTTCATTCTCTCTACTGATCACCAGGGGACCGTAGAGGGTATTACTTGTTCCAGAAAGCTAGACTGCTTAGCTGTGTGGCTACTTTGATGCAATCGTATGTATTGAGCGTTCACTGTACTAAGCGCTTGGAAGAGTACAATATGACAACAAATAAACATTCCCTCCCACAACTAGTTCTCAGTCTAGAGGACGACTTTATAGTCAGGGAAAGAATCAACAAACTATACCTGAACAAGCTTTGTTCTGAGCCTACACATTTAAATGTTCAATAATAATGTTGGTATTTGTTAAGCGCTTACTATGTGCAGAGCACTGTTCTAAGTGCTGGGGTAGATACAGGGTATTCAGGTTGTCCCACATGAGGCTCACAGTCTTTAATCCCCATTTTACAGATGAGGTAACTGAGGCACAGATGGCTCCGCCACTTAGCTGTGTGACTGTGGGCAAGTCACTTAACTTCTCTGGGCCTAAGTTCCCTCATCTGTAAAATGGGGATTAACTGTGAGCCTCACGTGGGACAACTTGATTACCCTGTATCTACCTCAGCGCTTAGAACAGTGCTCTGCACAAAGTAAGCGCTTAACAAATACCAGCATTATTATTATTATTGTTAAGTGACTTGCCCACAGTCACACAGCTGACAAATGGCAGAGCCGGGATTCAAACCCGTGATCTCTGACTCCCAAGCCCGGGCTCTTTCCACTGAGCCAGGCTGCTTCAAGCAGCAGGGTACCTGAATAATGATAATAATGTTGCTATTTGTTAAGCACCTACTATGTGCCAAGCACTGTTCTAAGCACTGGGGGAGATACAAGGTAATCAGGTTGTCCCACATCAGGCTCACAGTCTTCATCCCTATTTTACAGATGAGGTAACTGAGGCACCGAGAAGTTAAGTGACTTGTCCAAGGTCACACAGCAGACAAGTGGCAGAGTCAGGATTAGAACCCACGACCTCTGACTCCCAAGCCCTCTCTCTTTCCACTTAGCCACGCTGCACATTGAGCTAATTTTGCCCAAATAATTCAGTCCTTTTAAATTGCATCAATTCAGTCTCCGTTATTCTGGAAAGATAGAGTCGAATTATATTTCACCTACATACTGTCCTAATTCTACTGGAATCAGTGTGAGCCAGTGGAAAGAGGACCTGGGTTGTAATCCCAGCTCCACTACTTACCTACTGTGTGACCTTGGGCAAATCACTTAACTTTTCTGTGTGTCACTTCCCTCATCTGTAAAGTGGGGATTCAGTACCAGTTTTCCCTCCTACTTAGACTATCAGCTCTATGTGGGATATGATTATCTTGCATCCGCCCCAGCTCTTGGTACAGTACGTGGCGTAAAATAAGAGCTTAAAAAATGCCACGATTGCTATTATTTGTTAATTGAGCATTTTTGAGAGGCCTCCACTAGTGTATTTAGTGTATTACCTGAGTGAAAGAAAATTCAGGCAACACTTGGTCCCCTAGTGGTCTAAAAGGGCTGAGGCTCCTCCCAAAGTGTCTAATTTATCTTTAGTGAGGAGCTAATGGTGATGATCATATTTGGTGTATTTGCTAAGCTCTGTGTGCTAAGGTAGATACAAGACAATCAGATCGAGCACAGTTCTTGTCCTACTCAGGCGCACAGTTCAAGGGGGAGGGAGATCAGGTAATGAGTCACCATTTTACAGATGAGGCAACTGAGGCCAAAAAAATTTAAATGACTCGCCCAAGGTCACACACCAGCAAAAGTGGCAGAGCCAGGACTAGAATGCAGATCTCCCAACTCCTGGGCTTAGGGTCTTTCCCCTAGACCACCCTGCCCCTCCAGGAGCTGGGCAGGCAAGTAGATTCAAGCCTGGGAATCTTTGGCCATCTACTGTCTGTCTCCAGAAAGAAATGGTTGCCTAATCACAGGCACTGTCCATGATTCCGTGACTGTGAATGTGACTGTTTATTGCTGTATTGTACTATACCACGTACTTAATACAGTGCTCTGCACACAGAAAGCCCTTAATAAATACAGTTAAATGAATGAATGAGTGCACCACTGCTTGGGACTGAGGATTTAAACTCTCGCTGAAAATGGTAGGTAATAATGTCCAGTAGGTCCAGAGTAGCTAACATTTCTGGGACCTTTCTCTTGGGAATATGATTAAAATTCCTTCCCTCCACATAGGTGTTCAGGCAGCCCAGTCTAAGGAAAAGGTCCTGGCCCTGGGAGTTGGAGGACCCGAATTCTAATTTCAGCTCCCCTCTAGAATGTAAGCTCACTGAGGGTGGGGAAAGTGCCTACCAACTCTGTTGAATTACATGCTTCCAAGAACTCTGCACCCAGTAACCACACAATAAATACAACGGATTGATTGATTAAGTTACATCCCTACTTATCCCATTAGAATGCAAGCTTCTCTTAGCCAGAAAATGCATCCCTGTTTTGACTTATACTTCCCCAAGCTCTCACTTAGTGCTGTACCTCAAATTTGTGGACACTCAATAAATGCTCTTATAAAAACTTCCTGCTTCACTCTACAGATTAGGTGACTGGGATTTGCTGGAACCAGAAAACAAACACACCAGAAAGGCAGTGTGGTTTAGTGGAAGGAGCAAAGATCTGGGAGTCAGAGGACTTGGTTCTAACCCCACCAGCTCCTCCACCTCAGGAAGTCACATAATTTTTCGGTGCCTCAGTTTCTTCATTTGCAAAATGGGGATTAAATACTTGTTCTCCCTCCTAGTTAGATTGAGAGTCCCATGTAGGACCTGATGATCATATATCCACTCCAGCACTTACTGCAGTGCTTGGCACATAGTTAGTGCTTAGTGAAAATTGCCATTATTGATTATTATCAGACCCTTTCTGTCCCATCCCTACCCCCTGGAGCATTTAGGTGTATGTTTAAACTTCAGTGGCTTCCTCCCATCTGCAATATATTTTAGTGTCATCCTCCCCAGCTAGATCATCAGATGTTTGAGGGAAGGCATCATGCCTACACAAGTCACTTCACTTCTCTGTGCCTCAGACTCCTCATCTGAAAATGGAGATTTACAGATTCCTCTCCTTCCTACTTAGATTGGGAGCTCCAAATGGGATAGGGCGTGGCTCAGTGGAAAGAGCACGGGCTTTGGAGTCAGGGCTCATGAGTTCGAATCCCAGCTCTGCCACTTGTCGGCTGTGTGACTGTGGGCAAGTCACTTAACTTCTCTGTGCCTCAGTTCCCTCATCTGTAAAATGGGGATTAAGACTGTGAGCCCCACGTGGGACAACCTGATTCCCCTGTGTCTACCCCAGCGCTTAGAACAGTGCTCGGCACATAGTAAGCGCTTAATAAATACCAACATTATTATTATTATAGGGCCTGTGTCCAACCTGATTATCTTGTATCTATCCCCAGCGCTTAGTGCCTGACACTTAGTAAGCACTTAACAAAAAATAATAATAGTGATAATGATAATAATTACAATAATAATATTAAAGACTTTTTAATACTCTCCTGAGTGCTAAGACTGGCAGATGTGTGGAAGGAGTTTCCAGGTGGGAAACCATGTGAATGAAGGGTTGGAGGTGGGAGGGTCTAAAACAAGAACAACTTAGAAACGGAACTTGGGAGAAGGGAAAAGTGTGAGCTGCAAAGTAGATAGAGAAAGCTGATATTCACTGATTCTTTGCCAGTCTAAGCACTCAGGAGAGTACGATAGAGTCATTATTATTACCATTACTATTAATTTTTTTTCTTAAGCACTTACTAGGTGGCAGGCACCAAGTGCTGGGTGTAGATATAAGTTGATCAGGCTGGACACAGTGCCTGTCCTACATGGGGCTCCCAATGAGGCCTGCCATTAATTTCTTCCTTTTTCCATCCAGAATGGCTGGGGGTGAGATATGAGAAACCCCAGGGTGAGTGCAAGAACTCATGGCAGTGGGCCTTCAGAGCCAGGGAGAGGCCTAATAATAAAAATAATAATAGTTGTGGTATATGTTATGCGCTTACTATGTGCCAGGCACTGTACTAAGCACTGGAGTAGTTACAGAAGAATCAGGTTGGATACCATCCCTGTCCCTCATAGGGTTCACAGCCTTAATCCCCAATTAACAGGTGAGGGAACTGAGGCATAGAGAAGTGAAGTGACTTGCCCAAGGTCACGCAACAGACAAGTGGCAGAGCTGGGATTAGAACCCAAGTCCTTCTGACTCCCAGGCCCACGTTCTATCCACTAGGCTGTGCTGCTTCCAACTAGGAGACCAGACCAACCACTGTTCCTCCCTAATTTTCCCTGGGCTGCCGTTTGCACTGCCTCCAGTCAAACTCCCAACCCACTGGGCAAGGCCTTGTCCTCCACTCCACCACCTCTGCGGCCTTCACCGCCTCCGGGACTTCCTCTGCCTCCCTCCCCAACTCTGCCTCACCACTGCCAGACCCTTGGGGATGCCTCAGGAGGTAGCGGATCTAGTTTAGGTCCCTGGAAGGAGAGGATGCGTGGGCTGTGTGAATCCACCAGTCCTGAAATAAAGAGGGGAATACCCAAGTGAAAACTGACGATTGCAAAACCCATCACCCAGCATCCTGTTTGCTGCTTACGTCTCTTGCTCACCCACCACTGGGCTGTTCTGCCTTGCAGACTGGAGAATCCTCTGGAGGCTAGGGGTGGGAGGGAGGGGTAGCTCAGGGGGCCCGGAGGGGGGTTAGAAAGTGGGGAGGGACGGGTGAAGCAATAATCACAGAAGTAAGAGTTCTGAGTCTCTGGCATCCTCTCCGAATTTCCCACAGTATTCTTGAATGCCTCTGGGTCTCTTAGAGTTTAGGATTACAGCACATAGTAAATATTCACAGGCTCTCTCTCTCTCTCTCTCTCTCTCTCTCTCTCTCTCTCTCTCACACACACACACACACCCACCACACACACAGACACTTGGGGAAAACGGGTCTGGAATCACACTAATACGCTCCGGACAATGTGCCAAGAATTCAATCCCAAAGCCAGCAGAACTCTCTGCCTTCTAGAACAGAGGGGTTGTAAAGAAGGCAGCCGAACAGCAGCTGTGAATTTTTCTTTTGGCATTAATAGTAGTACCTTACCACCTGAGGATAGGAGAGTATGTTTATTATGTGTTGGGTCCCCATTTTACAGATGGGAAAATCCTGGGGCCTGGCTTTCCCACGGTGACCAAAAAAAATCAGGAGTCCAGAACCAGTGTGGCCTGGGAGAAAGGACGCAGGATGGGAGGCAGAAGACTTGAGTTATCATGATGATGATGATATTTGTTAGGCGCTTACTATGTGTCAAGCCCTATTCTAAGTGCTGGGGTAGATACAAGATAAAGGTTGGACACAGTTCCTCTCCTGCAGAGGGCTCACAGTCTAAATCCCCATTTTACAGATGAGGTAACTGAGGTACAGAGAAGTGAAGTGACTTGCCCACAGTCACACAACAGACAAGTGGCAGACCTGGGAATTTGACCCCAGGTTTTTCTGACTCCCAGTCCCAGGCTCTATCCACTAGGTCATGCTGGACGCCAATTCAGCCAACACACTTTACTCTTCCAATGACAATCTATTCACTGTACCTCAATCTAGTCTGTCTCGCTGCCAACCTCTTGCCCACATCTTGCCTATGGCCTAGAATGCCCTGCCTCTTCAATTCTGACAGATGATCACTCTATATTAATGTCTGTCCCCATTCTAGACTGTAAGCTTGTTGTGGGCAGGGAATATGTTCCTTAAATTGTCACATTGTACTCTCCCAAGTGCTTAGTACAGTGTTCTGCACATAGTAAGCACTCAATAAATATGACTGACTGACTCTCCTCACCTCCAAAGCCTTATTGAAGGCTCATCTCCTCCAAGAGGCCTTCCCCTCCTAGTCCATCATTTCCTCTTTTCCCACTCCCTTCTGTCTTGCCCTTGCATTTGGATTTGCACTCTTTATTCGCCTCTCCCTCAGCATGAGTCTTAGAAGACCTGGGATCTAATCCTAGTTCTGGCACTTGCCCCCGTGTGATCTTAGGTAAGTCACTTCACTTCTCTGGGCCTCAGTTTCCTCATCTGTAAGTTGGGGAATCAATACCTTTTCTCCCTCCGATTTAAACTGAAAGTTCTCTGTGGGATAGGAACTATGTCTAACCTGACTATCACTTATCTAGCCCAGCTTGGTACATTCATTCAATCGTTTTTATGGAGCACTTACTATGTGCAGAGGACTGTACAGAGTAAGTGAACAGAGAATTTCACAGTTATTGTTGTTATTGTTGGAAGAAACATTGGTGTGTTTGTGCATGGCTCCAGTTAGGGTATGTTAGACACCACAGGTTTATCTCAACCCTGTTCTCTCTGGGTTACTTTCAGAAGAACTGCTGATTTTTCCAGAGACAAGAGCTGAAGGCTTCATTTTCCAACTTTCTGCATCTGATTTAATAACAGTACTTTGTTTTCCTACAGCATGTGATTTTTCCAAAGTGCTTTCACATCAATTGTGGTGTTTTATCCTCACAACTTCCCCTAAGGGAGGGAGAGGCAATTATCGTTATCCTCATTTTACAGATGTGGAAACTGAAGCCCAGAGAGCTTAAGAGAAGCAGCTAGGCCTAGTGGATAGAGTATGGGCCTGGGAGTCAGAAGGATCTGTGTTCTAATCCCACTCTTCTGCTTGTCTACTGTGTGATTTGGGTCAAGTCACTTCACTTCTTTGGTTTTTGGTAACCTCATTGATAAAATGGGGATTAAGACTGTGTCCAACCTGATCATATTGTGTTTTTTTATCGTATTTGTTAAGTGCTTACTATATGCAAAACACTGTTCTATGTCCTGGGGTAGATACAAGTTAATTAGGTTGGATGCTGTCCCTATCCTGCATAGGGCTCATAGTCTAAGTAGGAGGGAGAACAGGTACTGACTCCTCATTTTACAGTGAAGGAATCTGAGGGACAGAGATGTTAAAAGATTTGCCCAAGGTCACACATAAGGCAATTGGCAGACCTGAGATTAGAACCTAGGTCCTCTACCCACTGCCAGCACATGAGCAAGCGTTTAACCAATACCATAAAAAGTGACTTGCCCAAGGTCCCACAGTGGCCAGGCACAGAATAAGGAACTCAGCAGATACCCCCTTCACCCAATCTCCTATCTAAACTCAGCTCAAAGGACCAGCAAAATTCCAAACAAGGGTATCACTACACACCTCAAAACTTCAGTATCAACCCTCATCCAATTTTAGCTCTTTAAACTAAAGAGAAACAATGTGGCCTTATTGAAAGAACAAATGCCTGGGTGTCCGAGGACCTGGTTTCAAATCCTGATCTTCTATTTGTCTTCCTTGTGAAGTGATTGGGAGAGTACAGCATAACAGAATGTGTAGACACATTCCTTCTCCACAAAGAATGGAATGGAAATTGAGACTGTAAGTCCCATGTGAGACATGGACTGTGTCCAACTCGGTTATCGTGCATCTACCCCAGTGGTTAGTTCAGTGCCTGGCACATAGTAAGTGCTTAATAGATACTATTAAAAAACAACAGCTAAATAAAGTTGGTTTTGGTTTCCTGAAAGGAAAATACCCTAGAAAGGAGAAAGTGTGGTCTCATCCAACTTTCTTGGTTAGACTATAAGCTTCCTGAGAGCCAGGTCTGAACTGGATCTATCATGGCCCACAACATTTTTTTTTAATTTTAGGTATTTGTTAAGTGTTTGCTATGTGCCAGGCACTGAACTAAGTGCTGGGGCACATACAAGCTAATCAGGTAGGACACGGTACATGTCCCACAATGGGGCTCACAATCTTAAACCCCAGTTTACAGATGTAGGAACTGAGGCACAGAGAAGTTAACCGCCTTGTCCAAGGTCACACAGCAGCAAGTGGAGAGCCAGGATTAGAACCCAGGTCTATCTAATGAGTTCACTCATCAAGCCCTGGGAGGCCAATCCCTTTAAGGTTCCAGGGGCTAGTATGGGAATGTAGCAGCCATGACTGTATTAGCAAAGATCTGGAGCCAATTCAGACAATTATCCAGATAATCTACACCTAGACAAACCGCAGTGTTTTTGGATATCTAGGCTGTTCAGTCTAAAACCAATCCCCTCGTCCCATGCCCTCCTCATCTCACATAGACCAGAGCAGAGATGGAGGCTGCCATGCTGTCTTGAAAGCCTCCTGCTAACCCACAGCTGTTTGTCGACATGGCTGGCAGTCCGAGCCTCACTGTCGGAGAATGGGTCTGGCTGTGGGACCAGGGGGAAGACCACAAGTCTGAGATTCAGACTTGACTCTACCTAGTGGGCCTGGGTCATCCAGGGTCAGGCTCTCTGGTCAGAGAGCTACCTAGGGTGTTTTTAAGGTTCAGCGTGGCATAGTGGATAGATCATGGGGCGAGAGTCAGGACTTGGGTTCTAATACCGGCTCTGCCACATGTCTGTTGTGTGACTTTGGGCAAGTCACTTCAATTCTTTGTGCCTCAGTTACCTCATCTGGAAAGTGGGGATTAAGACTGTGAGCCCAGTGTGGGACAGGAACTGTGTCCAACTAAATTATTTTGTAATTACCCAGGGCTCATATAGTGCCTGGCATATAGTAAGCACTTAACAAATATCACGATTATTATTATTATTATGCAGGAATATTTTTTCTTGGAATTTGCTAAGCATTTACTATGTGCCAGGCACTATTCTACACCCTTGGGTGAATACAAGGTAACCAGGTTGGATACAGTTCATGTCCCACATGGAGCTCACAGTCATAATCTCCATTTTACAGATAAGATAACTGAGGCCCAGATAAGTGAAGTGACTTTCCCAAGGTTACACAGCAGGCAAGTGGCAGAGCCTTCTGACTCCCAGGCCCGTGCTCTAGCCACTAGGCCATGCTGCTTCTTAGAAACAGCAGGATAATGTGGGAGGTAAAGGCCACAGGGCCTACTGAGGCAGCTGCCCACGGACATCTCCGCAGGCATGTCTCTGTGTGCTGCCCCCCGCCCGCCTCCTTGCTTGTTGCACTTGGTGCCATGGTAGAAACAGGATGGGGAGGTACCAGAGTGTATGAATGGCATCACGCAAACCATCACTGTAAGGAGCAATCCCTTTGTGATTGTGGCTCATCCGTCATTCACCGAGGGAGACTCCATTGTCCTTAGAATAGGTGTTTCAAGTACTCTTGACTGTAAATTGCCACACCAAATTGCTCCCCAGGAAAAGATCCCTGAAGAACAATCACTCAGTCAAAAGGGTCCCATGGAGATTGGTGACCTGTTAGAGAATCATAATAGTGTGAATAATAATAATAATGGTCGTGTTTTTAATGGCTTACAATGTACCAACCACTGTACTACATGCTGGGTAGATAAAAGGTAATTGGATTGGATTGTGGATGTGGGAGTTACGGTCTAGGTGGGAGGGAAAAAAGACATTTTATCCCCTCTTCGCAAATAAGGAAACTGATGGGCAGTTATGTGACTTACTCAAAGTCAGAGGGCAAGTGGTAGAGCCAGAATCAATCAATCAATTAGTGCTATTTATTGAGCGCTCACTGTACTAAGCACGTAGGAGAGTACAGTGTAACAATACCACTGACACATTTCCTGCCCACAGTGAGCTTACAGTCTAGAGAAAGAGTATTTATTAAGTGGTTACTAAAAGCCAAACCCTGTATAAGCACTGGGTAGATACAAGCTAACCATGTTGGACATAATCCCTGTTCTGTAGGGGGCTCACAGTCATAATCCCCATTTTACAGATGAGGTAACAGGCACAGAGAAGTTAAATGACTCAACTAAGGTCACATAGGTAAATGATGGAGCCAGGACTGTTACCCAGGTCCTCTGACTCCCAAACCTATGCACTTTCCATTAGACCATACTGCTTCCACATAGCGGAGGCAAGACAGAGGCTTAATTAATCAACCAATCAGTCGTATTTACTGAGCCCCTACTGTGGGCAGACTAAGTGCATGGGAGAATACAATCTAACAGAGTTGGTAGATGCATTCCCAGCATAGTGGGCCAGCCCAGGCACAAGAGGTCCAGTGGGAGTTTAGCAAACAGGTACTGTGGACAGCGTCGAAGACCAAATTGACCCTCCTGTGGTCGTGCGACTCACGGGATGGAACTGTGAGCCTTGTCACCTTCTCTCTCTTCACAGCGCACCAATGATCGGTATCTCGTCACCATGGAAACTGTCAACCCCTGGCATCTCTGTTTATCTGCGGAACACTGGGTGGTTTCTGAAAACAGGTGTGGCCTAGCTGAGAGTAGCTTAGCCACAAAAATAAAATACTTTGACTCATGCAACTTTTAGCAATTTTCCATAAGTCACCCAGTCTCCTCCAGGGTTGTTTATAAAGGTTGCTGAGAAAGTGGCTCATTTCATGTCTTCTGGAGTTGCCCAAGTTGATGTGAGCCACTTCGTCAAAGTCTCAAGTGGTCTTTGGGGGCCACCCACTCCTGGGGATCAGTTACCTGGACCAAAAGCCACCCCTAGCATGAGTGCATACGTGTGTGTGTGCCTGTGTGTTTGTATGTGTGTGTTTGAGTGTGTGTGTATGCGTGCATGTATATCCAAATATTTATTCCGATATTTCATCCTGGCATATATATATTCTACTTCCTCCTGCTCTCATTATTTGTAAATATCTTCTATCTCAATCTCCTCCAGTAGATTGTAAGTCCCTTGTAGGCGGGGAAAGTGTATTTTGCTTCTGTTGTATTTTCCATTAGTACACTGCTCTGCAGCTTGCAGATTTGGAAAATTATTAGAGTGTTCCTAATGGTATTTACTGAACCCCTAATCCACTGCAATGCAGTGTACTGAGGGCTTGGAAAAATACAAGAGAAATGCAAAATGCATTCCTTGCCCATAAAGAGCTTATGTCATTATTGGTATTTATTGGGTTTTTCTCATTTGCTAGCACTGTCCTAAGCCCTTGGGAAAGTACAATTCAACAGAGTAGGCAGACACGTTCCCTGCTCACAACGAGCCTTACAGACGAACAATGATCTCTCGATGCTTGCTGGCAGATCAATGTCAGATGGGCCTTTCTCCAGAGGTTGATATATGACCCACATCACCATACTTTCTGATGAAGAGTCCGGGTGTGGGTTGGCACAGCTTCTCCTGAATTCTCTGGATCTCTTGCCCTGCCATTCCATTGCCCTTGGCCCACACAGCTACTCTCCCCTGGAGACCCTTCAGAGGCAAAGACTGGCTCAGATGGCCCGGGGGTGGTGGTGGAAGTGCGATCTCTAAAGAGGACTTTTGAACCATGTGTGTAGCAAGGAATAAGAGGGACCAGCCAACTGGGTCATTTATCTGTGTGATTGGTGACCGTAAGATCAAGGTCACTGTTTCCACCCTCCACTTTTCCTGGTTATGGGAGATGTGGGTGCCTTTCTCTGACAACACAGGGATTAGGTTCCCACGTTAAGGAAAACCCACATTTCCACATGCATGCCAAATCTGACCCCGTGCGATTATTATTATTTTTTTTTGATGGTATTTGTTAAGTACTTACTTCATGCCAGGCACTGTACTGAATAGAGTAGACCCTTAATCTCGTACCCTCCACAAAGCAGGCACTCAATATAATGTTCTAAACAATCAATCAATCATATTTATTGAGAGCTTACTGTGCACAGTAAAAACACTGAGCAGTGCTTTTTTATGCTATTGTTAAGCACTTACTTTGTGCCAGGCACAGTACTGAAAACAGGGGTAGATACAAGCTAATCAGTTTGGATACAGTCTGTGCCTCACATGGCCTACATTCTTAATTCCCCATTTTACAGATAAGGTAATTCAGACACAGAGGAAGTGAAATGACTTGCCCAAGGTCACACAGGCGACAGGTGGTGGAGCCGAGATTAGAATGCAGGTCCTTCTGATTCCCAGGCCCATGTGCTATCCATTAGGCCACATTGCTTGCTCATTACCATTTCTTTCAACTTTGCCTGGCAATCTATCTGGACAGAGTAATGCTCTCAAATTCTGCAAGAGTGTCAGGAAAACATGTCTGGGAGTAGAACCAAGGGTACCATAAATTACTTTGAGAACCCAGAATGCCACACCACAGTTTGGATCCAAAATCCCACCTGGGCAGTGGGAAGCAGCATTTCCTAATGGAAAGAGCATAGGCCTGGGAATCAGAGGATCTGGGATCTAATCCCATCTCTCCCACTTGTCTGTGTTGTTACCTTGGACATATTATTTAACTTCTCTGGGCCTCAATTGTGTCACCTCTAAAATGGGGATTCATTCCTCCTCCCTCTGATTTCAACTGTGAGCCCCATTTGGGACAGGAACTATGTCCAACATGATTATCTTGTTTCTAGTAAGTGCCTAGCACATAGTAAGCACCTAATACCTACCTTTAAAAAAATGCACCTCTGTTTTAAAAATGCGACCCCTTGTGGCTGTGGCTGGGCTGGATCAGGTTCCATGTCCTGGAGGCGAAGTACTCTAGGCAGTACCTAGGAGACGCTTAGTCTAGTGTTCTGCACACAGCAGGCGCTCAATACAGTGTTCTGAGCAATCAATCGATCAATCGTATTTGCAAGCGCAGAGAAGTGATGTGACTTGTCCAAGGTCCCACAGCAGGCCAGCGGTGGAACCGGAACTAGAACTCGGGGTCTCTGACTCCCAGTCAGTCAGAGAATCATATTTATTGAGCACTTACTGTGTGCAGAGCACTGTGCTAAACTCTTGGGAGAGTACAATATAACAATGAACACATTCCCTACCAACAACGAGCTCACAGTCTAGAGGGGGAGACAGAGATTAATATAAATAAATGACAGATCTGTACTTAATTGCTGTGGGGCTGGGAGGGCGTTAAATGAAGGAAGCAAGTTAGGGTGACACAGAAGGGGGTGGGAGAAGAGGAAAGGAATAGACTCAGGATAGAAATCTGTCAGGAATTCCTGAAGTAGCAAGCCCCCGACTTTCTTGAGGAGTTAAGGGAACAGTGTAGAATTCTTAAAGTGTCTCTGGCAACCTTTAGGTTTAAGAGGAGAAATCTTGTAGGGAAAAGAAGACAGAGGCTATCGTGTCTCCCTGGGACTGTCTGCCCAACCTTTCTGCCTTCTTTCACAACACAGAAATCCCACAGCCTAATATTAATAGCTTCAGTGGAACTGGGGCTATTAGCCTTCAGAAAGGAGGACTGTCAGCAGGAGGTCTGACAGCATGAAGTGTGTTAGACTAAATATTGGTGTAGAATGAAGTCCCGGCTCAATTAATTCCCACACTCCCTCTGTAAACAGACTGCTTTCTCCGTGCTTTTGCCAGATTGAAGCTGTGGATATCAGGCTGTGGATTTAGCATGTTTAAGTTCTGTTCTGTGGAATCCAGACGTTTCTCTCCAAGGGGCCTGTCCACAATTCGATCTGTTTTCCAAAGAATCCAGAGGATCGCTTTGGGTATGTGGGGGTGGCACCATTCATCGGAAGGATTTCTAAGCTCTTTCACAATTCCCCGGCTCAAGTCTCTGCTCTGTTGCGTGGGAGGGGCTGGCTTCACTGCCGTTGGAATTAAGCGGATCTTCTCCGGGGAGATTCCAGGTCCACTGAAGCAACATGGCCTGGTGGAAAGAGCACCGGCCTGGTAATCAGATGACCTGGGTTCTAATCCCGGTTCTGCCACTGGTCTGATGTATGAACTTGGGCAAGCCACTTTAGTTCTCTGTGCTTCAGTTACCTCACCTGCAAAATGGGGATTAAGACTGTGAGCCCCATGTGGGACAAAGACTGTGTCCAACCCAATTAACTTATATTTACTGCAGCACTTGTACATAGGAAAAGTTTCTACCAACTCTGTTATTTTATACTCTTCCGAGCACTCGGTACAGTGTTCTGCACACAGTAAGTGCTCAGTAAATTGGATTGATTGATTGATTGCCTGAAACATAGTAAGCACTTTAGAAATACCATTAAAAAATTGAAAAGTGTCATTCTTTAGCTTTCTCCCAGTTTTGAGACAGTCTGATTTTCAGATGGTTGATGCAGCCCCATGCACCTTTATGAGCAGTGTTTTTATTTTAGCCCCCAGAATCCCTCTGCCTCAGCTCCCACCATGAAGTTCTGTGGCCCACATTCACAGGGCCTAGGGAAGGGGATTCAAGGAACGGGGAGTCAGGGGCCTGCTCTAGGTTCCAAGGACTGCGGAGAAAAGATCGATGAAGTCATTGCATCATGCTGTGTGCCTTGCTGGAAGCCAGTCTCGCCTGGTACACCCACTGTCACTTCTTTTTGGGCACTACTAGTAGCCCCCTAGTGTGGCCTAATGGATAGAGCACAGGTCTGGGAGTCAGAAGGACCTGGGTTCTAATCCTGGCTCTTCCACTTGTCTGCTGTGTGAACTTGGGGAAGTCACTTCTCTTGGCCTCAGTTACTTAATCTACAAAATGGGGATTAAGACTGTGAGTCCCATGTGGGACAGGGGCTGTGTCCAACCTGATTTGCTTGTACCCACCCCAGCGCTTAGCATAATGCCTACACATAATAAGTACTTAACAAATTCCATAGTTATTGATATTATTCCACATACAGGGAGAGAGGCCAGAAGGTTGGATGGGAATACCTCATGGAGCAAATTGCCATGGCTGCTTGTTTCATCATTTACACCTCTTCTTCTATCTCCTGGGCCTCAGCCTTTTAAAAGATATTGTTGGAAGATTTGCAGAGTCATGATGAGCTCAAATAGCATGACATTAGTTTAGATGAGCACACCCAGGGTTATTTCTGCCCAAAGAAAACAAGCATGGCCTAGTGTACAGAGCTTAGATCTGGGTTCTAACCCTGGCCACCTCCCTGCTGTGTGGTCTTAGGCAAGCCACAGATTCTCTATGCCTCAGTTACCTCATCTGAGAAAAATAGGGATTAGACCCCTGTTCTTCTCCCCACGTAGGCTGTGAGTCTCATATGGGATAGGGACTGTCCTAGTTGATTCTCTTGAATCTATTACAGTGCTTTGTACAGTATTTGGCACATAGTAAGCTCTTAGAAAATACTGCAATTATTATTACTAGCATAATGAACACTCATTAAAATGAAATAAATTTTTTTCTTATTGATTAGTGGCAATGCCCCAGTCTTAGATTTGTGTTAGGTCAAACACTCTGTGTTCTGACCAGCTGTCTATGGTAAGAAAAAAAAATATGGTACTTGTCAAGCATTGTCTTAAGTGCTGGGGTAGAATCAGGGTAAACAGGTTGGCAACAGTCCCTGTCCCACATGGGACTTATAGTCTAAGAGGGAGTAGGATTTAGTCTCCATTTTACAAATGAGTAAACTTAGGCAAAGAGAAGTTAAGTGACTCTTCCAAGTCACACAGCAGACCAGTGGCAGAGTAGGGGTTAGAACCCAATTCCTTTGACTCCAAGGCCTGTACTCTTTCCACTAAACCATGCTGCTTCATGGCCTAGAATCTATTTAGAAAGGGCCAGCTCATCTTGATCCCTTATTCATTAGCACCCTTAACAAATTAACTTTCTAATACAATGTCATTTATTTTATTATTTGATTACTCCTTCAGTTTATTTGTTGTATTCATTTGGGGGTCCAAAATAGTCTATATTTCATCTGTTCCTCAGTGTCTTACTGCTGATTGTATTCACCCTTGCTATTCTTTCCCTAGCCACTGAGGCAGAGTGGCTGAATGAGAAGAAGTGTGTCCAAGTGTAAAGAAGGGGGTGTGAGAGTCAAAAGAACTGGGTTCTTATCCTAACTCCCTCACTTGCCTACTGTGTGGCCTTGATTAAGTCACTGAACTAATCCGTGCCTTGGTTTTCTTGCATGTAAAATGGGAATAAGATACCTATTCTTCTTCCCTCTTAGACTGTGAGCCCTGTGTGGTGCAGGAACCGTGTCCAAACTGATGGGAGTATATCTAGCACAGTGCGTGGCACATAGAAGCACTTAATGAATGCCACAATTATTATTATTCTGTATATATTTTATATCTAACCTTTCCTTCCAATTTTATCCAGAATGGAATGGATACTACAGGATCTATAAGGGCTGCTATAATTTTTCACAGGTTCAGCATACTCTTCACAGTATCCCTTCAAAATGAGTTGTGGAAATGATTAAATCCAGTGTGAAATCAATCAATCATATTTACTGAGTGCTTACTGTGTGAAGAGCACTGTACTAAGCACTTAGGAGAGTACAATATAACAGACTCATTCCCTGCCCACAGTGAGCTTACAACCTAGTGGGGGAGGTGAGGAGAGGGGAGATTCAGTTGAGGAAACTGAGCCCCAGTGAGGCTTAGTGACTTCCTAGAGGTCACAAAATGGGTAAATGGCAGAGGTTAGATTAGAAACCAGAACTCACCACTCTTGGAGCTTAAGACAATGTTCATGGAAGTCTTTGGGTCAGAAGAAGCAGTGTTGCCTAGTGGATAGAGCATGAGTGGATAGAGCATGAGCATGAGAATAAGAAGGACCTGGGTTAATCCTGTATCTACCACTTGTCTACTGTGTGACCTTGGGTAAATTGCTTCACTTCTTCTGTGCCTCAGTTACCTCATCTGTAAAATGGATACTAAGACTGTGAGTCCTGTGTGGGACAAGGACTGTGACCTGATTAGCTTGTATCTATCCCAGGGCTTAGAAGAGGGTCTGGGACATAGTAAGTGCTTAACAAATAACATTAAAAAGTCCTCCTCAATCCAGCATTCTGGAAAGCGAAGGATGCTTGATTGACAACAGCCACATGGGTGGGGGCTTACCCTCACACTCTATCCCTCAGGGCATGCTGCATGTTAGTTCGGACCAGGGAGAATCCTGGTCCTGACTGCAAGAAGTGGAGGCAGCATGAGTGAGGATGCTCACACAGGGGAAAGTGCTGAAGGGGAAGATGGTAAATGGACACTGTCCAGGAAGGGCAACTGACATCACACACATCACGCTAAACCCGCAGATTCACATGACAGTGCTTTTAGGTCTGAGATCTGAGTGGCCAGCCTCTCTGTCAGTAGCTGTCCTACTGGGCCAGGCCTGGGAGAAGGGCAGTGTCTGCCTCCAGAAGGCTTGAAATTCTAAAATAATTTCCCTCCTCTTAGCACCACAGATGGAGATGAAATTCAGGGAAGTATTGGGGTAACTGTAGGACACATCCTGACACTTTGGTTTAATTGTGTCCCTTAAGACTGGAGAGGGAGACTAGCTGGGAACGGGATCAAGATCCGGTCCGGACTCTCGGGAGAGAGGCTACTGGGCCCCTATCCTGACCTTCCTCCCTCTCCATGGCGACCAGATTTTCAACCTCCCAAAGGTGTTTTCTCTCTCCCTCCCCCTCTTTTTCTCTCTCCCCTCTATCTAAATCTCTCCCTCTCCTTCTCTCCCTCCTCTTCCCCCTTTTTCTCTCCCTCTCTTCTTCCCTCCCTCCCTCTCTCTCCCTCCTCTCTCTCTCTCTCTCAGTGTCTCTGTCTCTATTTCTCTCTCCCTGTATAAGCGCCACTCCAGGCAGCCCCTGCTTCGCCTCTCACACCCCCTCTTCATCTTTCCCAGGGCTCCAGGCCCTTGGGGCAGCAGACAGCTGGACTAGTCCCCCGGAGAGGCCATGGAGCTTTGCATCTTTCAGGAGCCAGAGCAGCGGAAGGAGAGGAATCTGGGAACCTCTGCCTCTCTTCCCTCCCAGGCAAAACGGAACCAGGCTGCCTTGTTGGCTAGAGCCAGTCTGCTCTTCTGAGACTTCTCCCAAGCGAGAAGGATCCTGTTCTGGCCAGACTTGTAAGATTTCAGGGATCTGAGATTTCTCTGGGCTTGGAGTTCTGGCAACAGTAGCCGAGTAGTATAGAAAGAGGGCTCTTTGGCTATGCCAGATATGGAGTGACTGTGTGCCTAGTTTTATCCTGGACCATCCATTTTTTAACTGACCTGCCTGCTTTCCAAATCAGGCACTCTTATTTTCAGTGCATAACCTCCCTTTTCCTTCATTGATGAATGAAAAGTATTTATTGAGCACTTATTCTATGCCGAGCACTGTAGTAAACACTTGGGAGATTACAATCAATCGATCAATCGTATTTATTGAGGGCTTACCATCTGCCGACCAATGTACTATGCACTTGAATAGGTTTGAAATAGGGTTAGTAGATACAATACAATAGGGTTAATAGATATGATCCCTGGCCTCGAGGACCTTATGGTCTCATAGGGTCTTCCTGCGGCCCAGTGCCGTGGCTCAGAAGCGGCTTTTGTGTTCCCAGGACTCAGAGGGAAATATGGAAGTTCTGCGGGTGAAGCGGGGTGGGTCGCTTTCCAGTGATTCCACATAGCATCATTCCATAATATCCTACAATTTCCAGGTTGGCACGGGGGTGCCCGCTTCCGGTGTCTGCTGCCACTGGTCAATCAATACCAGTAGTTTGGTTCAGAGTATACTCTGAGGCTCCCAGGAGCTGAACAGAGGTTCTTGAAGACACCTGAGTCTTACAGAAGGTGCTTCTTCTTCTTCCATCTTCCTGGGACGGTTTACATGAAGCCCTGTTTGAGGGCAGGGGGTTGTTTAAGATGACCTCTGGAGAACTCTACCAGGTCTTGGAGCTTCTGGATCTTTGGAAACTGAGCTCCCATGAGGGCACATCTACTTCCCTGATTAATCCCCCTTTTCCTCTTCTACCACTCTCTTCTGCATCTCTGCATCGCCCTGACCTGTTCCCTTTACTCACTCCCTCTTCCCAGTCCCACTGCACTGATGTAATCTCTGCAATTTATTCATTTATATTGATGTCTATCTCCCCCTCTATACTGTAAGCTCGCTGTGGGCAGGGAATGAGTCTGTCATATTGTCGTCTCCCAAATGCTTAGTAGGGTGCTCTGCACACAGTAAGTGCTCAATAAATATGATGGAATGAATGAATGAAGAAAGTGTAGGAGTTCCCTAAAGCTGCGTCTGTGGAGCCACCATCTTAAATGCTTTGATGGGGTGAGACCCCAAATCTAAGTGTCAAGTGTTACTCCAAAGTCAGGAGTTGGAGTCCGGGGTGGCCATAAGTCAGGGAAAGGGAAAGAAAAAGGGAAAGGGAAAGGGAAAGGGACCCAGAAAATGGGAAAAGCAGAGTAGCTGGGCACTCAGAATGGAGTAAGGCAGAGATGGTTTCTTACAGAACTCTGTTGCGTCCTTGGAATGATCCATGTCGAACCTAGGAGTAATTGAGAAAGCTTTGGTCTCTCAACAGGAAGCTGGTCAAAGCTGGGCCCTCCCTCCCAACTGTGCAATTACCTGGGGAATGAGAGAAGAGAGGATATCAACTCCAAAGAAACGAAGCTCAAAAGAACAAAACTGCCTAATTTTGAAGAGCACACACATATTTGTAAACTATATGGGTCTAGCCATATAATAACAATGATTAAAATAATTATGGTATTTGTTAAGTCTTACTATGTGCTAGGCATTCTACTAAGTTCTGGGCTAGACACAAAATAATCAGGTTGGACATAGTCTGGGTCCCACATGGGGCTCATTCTTAATCCTCCTTTTACAGATGAAGTAACTGAGGCCCAGGGAAGTAAAGTGACTTGCCCAAGGTCTCACAGCCAAGTGGCCATATGTAAATTAGCATACAGATGAAGCTGGAGGGGGCAGCCAATGAGAACCTGGATGAACTCTCTGGGATCTCCAACACCGGTAGGTGAAGAGGTAAGGGCCGTTTGTCAGGGGAAGACCCAGGACCAGGCAGGAAGTGGTGGGTGACAACTTTCCTTCTGAGTCAAGACGTGGGCGTCTGAGGCTCTGCCCCAACCTCTCCAAGAGGACGAAAGCCTAGAGGTATGATGCTCTTGGGCGGGGAGGGGGCTTTTCCTGGGGTGAGAGGCTGGCTCAGTTCCAGAGCTGGCTTTGCTGCCTTTCAGGAATTCCCCTGACTAGAGCTGGTCACTTCCTTCCTCATGCCAGAGCCAGGATTGGGTCACCAAGTCAGCCTCAGTGAGGCTTCTCTAGGGACAGGTCTGCCTGACGTCTGGATGCGGCCTCTTCCCCAGTGTCAGGACTCCATTCTTGTGCCAAGGCCTCCCAGAGATCAGTCTCTCCAGAACTTGAAGCTTCTCATTATCCATCCATCAGCCAATCCATCAACACTATTTACTGAACCCCTGCTGGGGGCAGAGCACTGTGCCGAGCGCTTGAGAGGGTGCAGCCATTGAATTGGAAACATGTCCCTACCCTCGAGGAGCTTACAGTCTAATGGGGGTGGGTAAGAAGTGTGGCCTACTGGGAAGAGCATTAGGGACAGAAAGGAAGGAGACCTACGTTCTAATAATAATAATGATAATAATAATAATAATGGAATTTGTTAAGCACTTAACTACGTGCCAAGTACTGTACTAAGCGCTGGGGTGGATACAAACAGATCGGGCTGGACACAGTCCCTGTCTCACGGGGGGCTCACAGTCTCAATCCCCATTTTACAGATGAGGTAACTGAGGCCCAGAGAAGTGAAGTGACTTGCCCGAGGTCACACAGCAGACTAGCAGCGGAGCTGGGATCCCACTCCATCACTTGACTGCTGTGTGATCTTGGACAAATCACTTAATTTTTCTGGGCCTCAGTTTCCTCATCTGTAAAATGGGGATTAAATCCTACTCCCTCCTACTTAGACTATGAGCTCCATGTGGGACAAGGGCTGATTACCTTGCATCTACCCCAGCAGTGCTTGATACATAGTCAGCACTTCACAAATATAATAATCATTAATTATCATCATCTTCTTCCTCTGCTTCCCCTTGCCGTTTTCTTCCTCATCCTCCTCCTCCTCCTCCTCGTCCTGCCTTTCCAATAGGCCACTCTGCTTCTTCTCTGCAATATTAGGTATAATAACTGTAAAATAATAATAATAATACATAATAATAACAATAATAGTAATAACTATGAAATTTCTTAAGCACTTACTATGTCCCAAGAAAAATGTTAAGCACGGGGGTAGATAAGATAATTAGAGTAGCTACATGCTTTGTCCCACTCAGTGCAAACCATCCATCCCCAGTGCCCAATCCATCCCTGGGCAAGTGACTTGGCCCAGGCCACAAAGCAGATAAGGGGCAGAGCTAGTACTTGAGCCCAGGTCCCCTCATCTTCAGGCCTATGGACTTCCAACTAGGCCTTGCTGCCTCCCTCAGGAATAGCCACTCCCCTTGCACATCATTTCCCTTCCTGAGGCAGCACAGGCTGGTAAACATGCATGAGGGTGTTCAGCAAATACTATTTATTGTTCATTTGAACCTGCCCTAAGGAGTGGATGGTAAGGAGGCACTGTTGCCCAAAGGAAAGCCCACAGGGCTGGGACTCTTGAGGAGACCCGAGCTTAAGACCCAGCAGGGTGCTGGGATAAGAAGAGCAGAATTTCAAAGTTCTCATAAGTTGGACTCCACAGACTGAGTCACAGCAGCCACCCCAGCTGTGGCCTTCTCGGCATTCTCCGTTCTGAGGTGATGGCTCACCACTGCCCTGTCTTCCCATCACCGAGAGGGAGTGAGGCATGCAGGGAAGAAGGCCCCAGGATGACAGGATTGGGTTGGGGAGATCAGCAGAGGGAGGTGTGGAGGTTTGGGAGGTTGAGTGGCAGCTGGCCACTGCTTGTCATTCACTAGATCTAGGAGGGCTTCCTGTAGGAGGTGGCCTCAGGATAGGAAGGGGAAGTGGTCAATAAAGAATGGGAGAGGAGAGAGACTGAAGTAGCCAGATTTGTCTGTGGGCATGGGGGGAAGTATGCCATGCTGGAAAGGGCAGACAGAGGTTAGAGAACCCACCTGATGGGGAGTGGTGAGGAGTGGGAAAATACCCCCATTCTGAGTTGGTAGGGGTGTGAGTGGGCACCCCTCCAGGGATGATGGGGAGGGCACAGAAGAGGACATCCACCTGGGGACATTCCTACATCCCATCTCAAGTCGAAGAAAAGGAAGCCACAAATACACCCTTCTCCCACGTGGGTTAAAGTTTGCTCACTCTAATTGTTTTCATCTTCTTGAGTTGTCAGTGCTTTCATGTTTGTTTCCCCCTGCTAGGGTGTAAGCTCTTTGAGGGCAGGAAAGGTGTCACTTTGTTATTCTATACTTCTCAAGCATGTAGTACAGTGTACTGCCCCAAGTGTGTGCTCTGAAATATTTCTAAGCTCTTGATGGTAAGCTCGTTGTTGGCAGGGAATATGGCTGTTTATTGTTGTAGTGTACTCTCCCAAATGCTTAGTATAGTGCTCTGCACACAGAAAGTGCTCAATAAATAAGACTGACTAGCTGACTCCAGGAATGCTACTAATGCTACTACTATTATTACTACCACTCTTACCACTACAACTCCTTCCACTACAACTATGACTCTATTTTTCATTCATTCAATTGTATTTATTGAGTGCTTACTTTGTGCAGAACACTGTACTAAGTTCTTGGGAAGTACAGTTCAGCAACAAATAGAGACAATCCCTGCCCACAGTGGGCTCACAGTCTAGAAGTGGGTAGGCAGACATTAAAACAAGTCAACAGGCATCAGTAGCATCATTATAAATAAAAAGAAGTACAGATATATAAGGCATCATTAATAAAAATAAATAGAATCATAATTATAAATATGTACATATATATATATATACACAAGTGCTGTAGGGCGGGGAGGGGGATAGCGCAAAGAGAGTGAGTTGGGGCGATGGGGAGGGAGGGGAGCAGAGGGAAAGGGGGCTTAGTCTGGGAAGGCCTCCTGGAGGAGGTGAGCTTTCAGTGGAGCTTTGAAGGGGTGAAGATTATCAATGGAGGATATTTACTGAGTGCTTACTGGGTACAGAGCACTGTACTAAACGCTTGGTAAAGTAGATTGTGAGCCCCATAAGGGACAGGGACTGTGTTTAGACCTCTTACCTCTAGACCTTACGCTCCCTGTGGTCAAGAACACATGTACCAACTCTATATTATCGTACTCTTCCAAGGACTTAGTACAGTGCTCTGAACACAGTAAGCATTCAATCAACATGATTGATTGTGTTTAATATACAGTGCCCTGAACACAGTAAGCACTTAAGTACTATTATAACTCTAACAATTCAACAGAGTTGGCAGAAGTGATCCCTTCCCGAAAGGAGCTTATGGTTTACAGAGAAATGTACCAGCTTTAGTTTACTATTCCTAGAAGCAGTCTACTCTAGTCAGGGCCAAACTCTAATTAATTAATATTTACTAATCACAGGATATACCAAGTGTGTACAGAGTGTGGTGCTAAGCCCTGGAGTGCATACAAAATAGAATGGACAGAGTCCCCGGATCTGGTCATTCACCTTGCCCCCTCCTATCTCACCTTGCTACTCTTCTACTACAACCCAGCCTGCACAATTCACTCCTCTAAGGAGAGAAGCGAGGTGAGATAGGAGGGAGCAAGGTGATGGAGGGCTTTTAAACCAATGATAGGAGTTTTTGTTTCTTACCACTGTTGGTCCGATTGACTGACTGCTGAGGCTCATAGTCTAAGAGGTAGGTAGAGTCCAAAAATAAATCCCCCTTTTACAGAAGAGAAAATTGAGACCCAGGGAGGTCGAGTGATGTTCCCAAGGTCACATAGCAGGCTGTGGCAGAGGTGGGACTGGAACCCTGCTCTCCTGTTTCTCAGGCCTGGGGTCTTTTCTTTAAGCTGCATTGCTGCCCCTTTCAATCCTCTAGACTGTAAGCTATATTGTTATATTGTAATAACAATTATAATGGTATTTGGTATGCACTTACTATATATCAAGCACCGTTCTAAGTGCTGGGTAGATACAAGCTAATCAGGTTGGACACAGTCCCTGTTCCACATGGGGCTCACATTCTTAATGTCCATTTTACAGATGAGGTAACTGAAGTACAGAGAAGTGAAATGTCTTGCCCAAGGTCACCCAATAGACAGGCGGCGGAGGTGGGATTAGACCCCAGGTCCATCTGACTCCCAGACTCATGTTCTACTTACTAGACCATACTGCTTCCCCAAGCACTTGCTTTCTCCCAAGCTCTTAGTACATTGCTCTGCACACAGTGCTCAATAAGTGCAATTGACTAACTGACTGATTCTCAGGCACCCACCTCGGGTCACGATGATAAGCCAGAGTCCTCGGGCCCTGTGTGAGAGGGTTTCACAGCTGCTTGCCTCACTCAATCAGCAGGAACTTGGGTGCCCCTGTTTGTGGAGGCCGTTCTCTCAGGCTCCTGCAGTTTGACAGAGGAGCTGAACGGGCTTGGAGTGGGTGGTTGTGGTTAGCAGGTGTCAGCCATTGGTTCTAAGCCTCTGCAGGCATAGCAGAGGGGGACACAGGACGGAGACCAGCACCCGGCCTGGAGGACCAAAGAAAATGTTCAAAGAGCACAAGGATTGGTACTTGGGGATTCTAAAACAGAGGAAACCGTCCACTGATGTGATTGGGCTATGCCAGCTTTTTGCAGGCCCTGATCGGGTCTACCAACTTTATTGTACTGTACTCTCCCAAGTGCTTATACAGTGCTCTGCAGGCAGTAAATGCTCAAAACATGAAAAACAGCATGGACTAGTGGAAAGAACACAGGCCTGAGAGTTGAGGATTTGGGTTTTAATCCTAGCAGTGGCACTTGTCTGTTGTGTGAGTTCGGGCAACTTCTCTGTACCTCAACTTCCTCAACGGTAAAATGGAGATTAAATACCTTTTTTTGTTCCTACTCAGACAGTGAGCCCCGTGTGAGACAGGGACTGTGTCCAACTTGATTAACTTTTACCTCCCTTAGAGCTTAGAACATGTCATAAGTGCTTAACAAATGTAACAGTGATAATAATGATAATAATATCTAAAATTGATTGATGGATGGATTGATGGTGTATCAGTCTTTTGGCTCACTTGGAGAGATAATCTAAGGAGTCAGAGAAGGTTCCAGAATAAAGAGCTGGGCAGCTCAGAGGCCCTGGGCTGGCGGCTGGACAGCTAGAGCCGGGATGGTAGCCCTGCTCTCTGCCCTGCCAATGATCTGCTGTGTGGCCTCAAGCAAATGACTCACCCTCTCTGGGCCTCCACTCCCCAGAAGGGTAATGAGGTCCTCTCCCCGTTCTCCTTAGGGATTAATTGATCAGGGCTGAGGTGCTAGACTTCTCAGTGGGGTTCTCCATGAGGCGGGGTGAGGGACTACAGAAGGGTAGATGAGCCCAAAGGTTCATCCATTTGGGGTCGCTCTTCCTCCAGTCCACATCAAGCCCTTGGGCAAATCACTTCATTTATTTGTGCCTCCATTGTCTCACCTGTAAAACGGAGATTAAGGCTGTGAGCCCTGTATTGGATACGGACTGTAACCAACCCAATTTGCTTGAATCCACTTCAGCGTTTAGTACAGTGCCTGGCACATAGTAAGTGCTTAACAAATGCCACAATTATTAATTATTATTATTATTAAGCGTTGATTGGGCAGAACCCTGTTCCGGATGCTTATGTGGCTTAGTGGAAAGAGTATGGGTCTGGGAGTTAGGGGACCTGGGTTCTAATCCCAGCTCCGCCACTTGCCTGCTGTGATAACCTGGGCAACCTACTTCACTTCGCTGTGCTTTGGTTTCTTCATTTGTGAAATAGAGAGTAATTATCTCTTCTCACTCCCCCTTAGAAAATGATCCCCAGGAGGGCAGGGACTGGTGTCTAATCTGCTGATAGGTGTAATTACGTCAGCCTTTAATAGAGGATCCGGCATGTATTCATTCATTCATTCAATAGTATTTATTGAGCGCTTACTATGTGCAGAGCACTGTACTAAGCGCTTGGGATGAACAAGTCGGCAACAGATAGAGACAGTCCCTGCCGTTTGACGGGCTTACAGTCTAATCGGGGGAGACGGACAGACAAGAACAATGGCACTAAACAGCGTCAAGGGGAAGAACATCTCGTAAAAACAATGGCAACTAAATAGAATCAAGGCGATGTACAATTCATTAACAAAATAAATAGGGTAACGAAAATATATACAGTTGAGCGGACGGGTACAGTGCTGTGGGGATGGGAAGGGAGAGGTGGAGGAGCAGAGGGAAAAGGGGAAAATGAGGCTTTAGCTGCGGAGAGGTAAAGGGGGGATGGCAGAGGGAGTAGAGGGGGAAGAGGAGCTCAGTCTGGGAACGCCTCTTGGAGGAGGTGATTTTTAAGTAAGTAAGTAGTAAGTGCTTAATAAACACCTGGGAGTCAGAAGGGCCAGGGTTCTAATCTCAGCTCTCCAACTTGTCTGCTCTGTGACCTTGGGCAAATCACTTCACTTTTTTGTGACTCAGTTACTTCATCTGTAAAATAAGGATTTCGACTGTGAGCCCCAAGTGGGACCTGTACTCTGTTCAACGTGGTTAGCTTGTATTTATCTCAGAATTTAGTAAAGTGCCTAGCACATTGTAAGCACTTAACAAATTCCATAAAAATAAACAAAACACAACTATCAAATATCATTACTTTTATAGTGGGAAATACATGGGACCAGAGTCAGGAAATCCTGGTTCCAAGCCTACCTTGGCCCCTGACCCACTGTGTGGCTTTCAGCAAATCACTTAACTTCTCTGGAGCTCAATTTTTTCATTTGTATAATGGTGATGATAATTTCTGCCTCATCAGTATTCTTATAATTATTATTGTATTTGTTAAGCATTTATTATGCATCAAGTGATCTTCTAAGCACCTCCTGGGGATGTTATAGGGTCAAGATATGAGAGTGTTTTGGAAAGCACTGGACAAATACAAAAGGTTGTTTGGGGGCTTTGTAGTAAAGATTACTGATGAAGAGTTTGGAGCTGGTCTTTAATTCCTTTCTCTTCATAACAAAAGCTTCTAGTAGCACGAAGTGCAGCTATACCCAGAGGATTGTGTGGATCGCCAAGAGTAAGGCCATGGAACCTTGGGATGGTGATGGTTATCTGTGACTCAGCTCTCCAGAAGTAGAGAGATTTGAGTCTCTGGTTAGACATTAGGGTTGGGAGTGGAATGCTGGTGGGAGCGGTGTGGTGGGAAAACATGGCAATGGGAGAGGGATAGAGAAAAGAGGCAAGATGGAACCGAATTCCTCCTCCCACTCCCTCAGGTTCTGAGAGACCCTGACGAGTCCCAGGGCTGCTCTAGGAATGCTTTCGGGCTCTCAATACTGAGCCTGGGTCTTCAATTCCCAGACGCACAAAGACACAAAATAATTGTGGTATTTGTTAAGCACTTACTACGTGCCAAGCTGTATACTAAGCGCTGGAGTAGATACAAAGATAACTAAGTCCCACATAGGGCTCATAGTCTAAGAGAGAGTGAGAACAGGTATTGAGTCTCCGTTTGCAGATGAGGGAACTGAGGTACAGAGAAGTGAAGTGACTTTGCCCAAGATCACACTGCAGGCAGGTGGCAGAGCCAGGATTAGAACCAGCTCATTCTGACTCAGACCCAGGCTCATTCCACTGGGCCGTGCCGCTTCTCTAAGGGTGGTACAAAGTCCTCCAGTGTGCACCCACCTCTACAAAACACAACTACGTGCACACACACACATATGCACGTACACACACACAGACACACTCACATCTGAGAGCAGACAGGCAAGTATTTCAACCGTCTGAGCGGGCTCTTTGCAACCTTGATGGCTGATCTTATCAGGCTGTGTCAGAGGGGTGGGGGTTGGCTGCGTGTCTGCTAGCCACTGTGGTTGAGTGAATTGGAGCAGGTAAGGTGACACTCGAAACCATTTCTGCAGACAATTGCACAAACTGCAATAGGGCGGTCTTTAAAAGAGGTGGCATTTCACTTCGAGAAAAAAAACCCAGATAATTGTACAAACTGCTCTAGTGGCACTGAAAAATATCAGGGGTCCTGAAGGGGCCTTCAGATGGGAAAGTTTCAGGGAGGGAGGGTGAGGGGATGATGGAGAGGCCTTGGCAGACCCTAGTGTGGGACCCCCCAGCTTTCCCCTCACAACCTCAGAGTTTGGAAAGATCAATTCACAGAGAGATCCCTGTTAGGGACAGCAGATGTTCTCTGCAGCAAGTGCCTGGCTCTATCTCAGCCTTTCCCAGCTCCCTAATTATCACCCCAAAGGGGCAGAAAGGAGTGAGAAGCAACAGGGGTGGTGAGGGACACCGAGGTGGGATGCTGAATCATTCTTGGGCATCTCAGCAACCCTCCCTCTACCTCCTCCTTTCCCCCCTCGCTGCACCCATCATCCGACCCTGCAGGTCCCAAATGGGAACATCAAGGATGACTGAGGCTGCAAGTCATTTCAGAGGTGCCATCCAATGGGGTTAAGGATTCTGGGAGCTGGATTAACCAGCCCCTGTGGTGGCCTCGTGTCGTCTGTGGATACAGAGTGCCTAGAGTACACTCTGAGAGCCAAATCACTGCTCTCTGATGTGACAGGAAGGCAGGCCCAGGTAAAGGGGAAGCCAACAGTTTTCTGGGATAAAGAGGTAAAGGAGCTTTCTAATAACTCTTTCTGAGTTTTTGAAGGGTCCCCGGAGCTGTTTGTGGAGAGCAGACGGGGAAAGTGAATAGATCAGTGAGATATAAACTTGCTCTTTGCTTAACTTCATTCACTTCATTCATTGATTCAATTGTATTTATTGAGCTCTTACTTTGTGGAGAGCACTGTAATAAGTGCTTGGAAGAGTACAATATAACGATAAACAGTGACACATTCCCTGCCCACCGCGAGCTTACAGTCTGTGGGGGGAGACTGATATTAATATAAATAAATTAATTATAGACATGTACATTAAGTGCTCTGGGACTGGGAGAGGGGAAGAACAAAGGGAACAAGTCAGGGCAACACAGAAGGGAGGGGGAGAAGAGGAAAGGGGGGCTTAGTCATGGAAGGCCTCTTGGAGGAGCTATGCCTTCAATCAGGCTTTGAAGCAGGGGAGAGTAATTGTCTGTCAGATTTGAGGAGGAAGGCATTCCAGGCCAAAGGCAGGGTATAGACGAGGGATCGACGGCGAGATAGGTGAGATCGAGACATAGTGAAAAGGTTAGCAGGAGAGTAGTTACGTGAGGTAGGAAGGGGCAAGGTGACAGAGTGATTTAAAGCCAATGGTGAGGAGTTTTTGTTTGATGTGGAGGTGGATGGGCAATACCTGGCATTTTTTGAGGAATTGGGGTGACATGTACTGAACAGTTTTGTAGAAAAATGATCTAGGCAGCACAGTGAAGTAAGGACTGGAGTTGGGAAAGGCAGGAGGCTGGGAGGTCAGCGAGGATGTTGATGCTGTAATCCAGGCAGGATAGGTTGAGTGATTGTATTAATGTGGTAGCAATTTGGATGGAGAGGAAAGGGTGGATTTTAGTGATGTTGTGAAGATGGGAATGATAATATTCAGTGATAGATTGAATATGTTGAATTGAGAAGCAGCGTGGCTCAGTGGAAGGAGCTCGGGCTTGGAAGTCAGAGGTCATGGGTTCGAATCACATCTCTGCCACTTGTCAGCTGTGTGACTGTGGGCAAGTCACTTAACTTCTCTGTGCCTCAGTTCCCTCATCTGTAAAATGGGGATTAACTGTGAGTCTCACATGGGACAACCTGATGACCCTGTATCTCCCCCAGCGCTTAGAACAGTGCTCTACACATAGTAAGTGCTTAACAAATACCAACATTATTATTACTATGTGGTTTGAATGATGGAGAGGAGCCAAGGATGACACCAAGTTTATGGGCTTGTGAGGCAGGAAGGATGGTGGTGCTGTCTACAGTGATGGGAAAGTAAAGGGGAGGACAGGGTTTGGGTTTGAAGATAAGGAGTTCTGTTTTGGACATGTTAAGCTTGAGGTAATTGGAGGACATCCAAGTAAAGATGTCTTGAAGGCAAGATGAAATGCAAGACTGCAGAGAGGAAGAGAGATCAGGGCTGGAGATTTAGATTTAGGTATCATCTGCATAGAGGTGGTAGTTGAAGCCATGGGAGCGAATGAGTTCTCCATGGGAGTGGTGATAGATGAAAATAGAAGGGGATCCAAAACTGAACCCTGAGGGACCACCCCCACAGTTAGGAGGTGGGAGGCAAAGGAGGAGCCCACAAAGGAGACTGAGAATGAATGGCCAGAGAGATAAGAGGAGAACCAGGAGATGACAGTCAGTGAAGCCAAGATTGGATAATTTTCCAGGAGAAGGGAGTAGCCCACAACGTCGAAGGCAGCTGAGAGATTGAAGAGGATTAGAATGGCGTAGAGGCCATTGGATTTGGCAAGAAGGAGGTCATTGGTGACCTTTGAGAGGGCAGTTTCTGTGGAGGAAAAGGGAAAGATTACCAACCTCTTCTGAAAAACCATTTGCAATGCAGCTCTTCGTTTCTTTGAGAATGAAATAACTCCACTACCTTTTCAGATACAAGATATCAAGGGCTGTGGTGCTGAAGCTCATGAGGTATGGGAATATGTCTGTTTACTGTCGTACTCTCCCAAGTGCTTAGTACAGTGCTCTGCACAGAGTAAGCACTCAGTAAATCCGATTGAATAACAATAATAATAATTATTATAGTATAGCACTGTTCTAAGCACTGGGGTAGATACAAGGTAATCAGGTTGTCCCACGTGGGGCTCACAGTCCTAATCCCCATTTTTCAGATGAGGTAACTGAGGCACAGAGAAGTTAAGTGGCTTGCCCAAGCTCACACAGCAGACAAGTGATGGAGCTGGCATTAGAGCACACATCTTCTGACTCCCAAGTCTGGGCTCTTTCCACAAAGCCATGCTGCTTCTCAGTTTCATGGAGATGTCTGGGTGAAAGTCTTCCCTGTCCCTAGGCTGGCTGGTGGAGTGCCAGGTAATGACTAAAGTCTCCTTTGGGAGACTTAAGCATTCCAAAGCATTCCTTTGGGATGGCATTTGTTAAGGGCTTACTACGTACTAGGTGCCACGATGTATACAAGTTTATATGAGTAGAGACAGACCTTGTCCCACATAGGGCTCACAATCTATCTTATTACCATTTTACAGAGGAGGAAGCATAAGAATCAGAGAGGTTAAGTCACTTAACCAAGGTCACACAGCATGCCAGTGGCAATGCCGGGATAAGAACCTGGTGCCTCCATGCTCTTTCCACTGTATGTCTGCCTTAACAGTCGGGTTATGTTCGAGCAATAATCCACTGTCTCCCTAAACCCTTTCTGGAAGCGAAGAGAAATCTCCCATATGGACAAGAAAGCTCCTTTTTCTTTGTTCCCCAGGCCTCTTCCAGCCCTGTTGGATGTCTCTTCCTCCCATCTAAACCTCCTGCAATCCACCCTCCCTCAATCAGCCAACTCTGTTGGACCAAACCTCTCCTCCCATTGACATTCATCAGGAAAATGAGACTTGACGTGGGAATTGTCATTCTCCCTGGGAGACGCTAACTCTCATTTAACCTTTCCCCTTCTCTTGGGTTTGAGTGACGGGTGATGCCACCCGCCCATCGTTTCCCCCACCTCTGGGAGGGTGGTTGCAGACCTGAAGATTGGAGCAAACCATGCCGTCTCCCACAGTGTTTCCTCCTCCTACCCTCGGGAGCTCACCGTTCTCCTCCTCACTTGCCTGCAGGCCCCCAAATGAGATTTTCAAATTCTTGACGGGAGAAAGGGCATTGATCTTGCCTGTGTTCAAGCTTTCATGGGGGCTCAGAGCCCCGAGAAATGAGGAGGGACATTAGCGGTCCAAGCACAGATGAGATCAGACAGGACTCCCCTTCCAGATGGCTCAGGCTGACAGGAGAGGAATTGATGCTTCTCCCCTGAGAAGCAAATCTCTTCACACTCCAGACACCCTCTGGTCCTGGTGGGAATTAACCCTGTCACTTGGTCTAATTCTCTGCGGGCGAGCAGTCTTTACAGAGGAGAGCTTGTCATCAAGGACACCATGACAAGCAGTGGATGGCAAATGTAATAGTTAATAATCCTCCCAAGGACAGGCCAAGCGGGAGCAGTGGGAGGGAAGAAACTGAGGCAGAACTGGAGAGTTTAGTAGCAAAAGCTACTAAAATTCACCAGCAAATTAAATTGCTCTGCCAAGAAGTAGTTTGGCTTAGTGGATAGAGTGCGGGCCTGGGAGTCAAAAGAACCTGAGTTCTAATTCTGACTCCCCGGCTTGTCTGCTGTGTGACCTTGGGCAAGTCACTTCAGTTCTCTGGGCCTCAGTTACCTCATCTGTAAAATAGGGATAAAAAACTGTAAGCATCATGTAGGACAGGGACTGTGGCCAACCAGATTAGCCTATTTCTACCCAGCACTTAGTACAGTGCCTGGCACATAGTAAGCACTTAAATACCATAAAAAAAAATCCATCCATCAATGTTGGTATTTGTTTGTTAAGCGCTTACTATGTGCAGAGCACTGTTCTAAGCACTGGGGTAGATAAAGGGTAATCAGGTTGTCCCTCATGGGGCTCACAGTCTTAATCCCCATTTTACAGATGAGGTCACTGAGGCACAGAGAAGTTAAGCGACTTGCCCAGAGTCACACAGCTGACAAGTGGCAGAGCCAGGATTCGAACCCATGACCTCTGACTCCCAAGCTCGGGTTCTTTCCACTGAGCCACACGAGTGCTGATTCTGTGCTGAGTACTGTACTAAACACTTGGGAGATTACAGTAGAATTAGTAGACACAATCCCTGCCCTTAAGGAGTATACAGTCAAGGGAAGACACCAAAACTAAAATAAATTCCAGGTAGGAGGAAGAAACCAAGATTAAAGATCTTTATGTCAGGGAATGGAGTAATGGGGAAGGGTTAGTTCCTGCTTCCTAGACTTTGAGCCCATGTAAGAATGTAGGACAGGGACTGTGTCTGACCTATGATCCTGTATCTTTCCAAGCCCTCAGTACAGTGCATGGCACATAACATTTAAAAAATTCCACTTTTATAACTGCCTAGGTGGAATGGGAAAGCCGAAGTGGTGGTAGCGTGGAAGCAGGGGGTGGTGGGGGCGGGCAGAAGGGCAGTGTTGTGGGCGGGGTGGGGGCAGGGGAGTAAAGTCACATCCGGTTCCAGTGCTGCGGCCTCCATTCAGAGGGAATTCCGAGTACAGGTGGGATTTAGTTGGGCCTCAGATTATCCAATTTAGATCTGGGCCTGAATAAATTTCTAAATTAGACTCAGTCCACGAGAGACCAACCAGATCACACTCCCTCCTAGACATGTTGCAGGGTTTGGGGTAGGTTTCAGGATTTGTGCAGAGGAAGGAGGAGGAGGAGAGATTGGGGAGGAAGAGAAGGAAGAGAAGGAGGAAGAGGAGGTGGAGAGTTGGAGGAGGAAGACGAGGAGGAGGAGGAGGAAGAAGGGGAGGGCCTCCCCTGCAAGGCCTATTTTTTGCTGTCTCTGGCAAATGGTCCCAGGGAATCGGGGCAGATGGGGGAACCCACCTGTCATCACCACCATCACCACCTCCACTATTGTCAGCCACACCATCGTTGTCACCACTGTCACCGCTCTACACCTCCCCCACCACTGTCATCACCATCACTACCTCTACCCCCACTTCATCATCATCTCCGCTACCACTACTACTCCATACTATTAATTCAACTACTAGAGAAGCAGTGTGGCTTAGTTGAGAAGCAGTATGGCTTAATGAAAAGAGTCCAGGCTTGGGAGTCAAAGGATGTGGATTCTACTCTTGCCTTTGCCACTTGTCTGTTGTGTGACCTTGGGCAAGTCACTTAACTTCTCTGTGCCTCAGTTACCTCGTGTGTCAAGTGGGGATTAAGACTATGAGCCCCACGTGGGGCAACCTGATTACCCTGTATCTACCCCAGCACATAGAATAGTGCTTGGCACATAGAGCTTAACAAATGTCATAATAATAATTATTATTACCACCACTTCTGCTATTGTTACCACCACCATCACCACCATCTCTCCCAATCACCACCGCTGCCACCACCTCCACCTCCACTACCACCACCTCCACCATCTGCACCACCACCATTACCCCACCACCACAACCACTTTCACTACCATCCCCGTCATCACCACCACCTTCACCATCCTCTCCACCACCATCACCACCACTATCACCATTCATTCATTCATTTAATTGTATTTACTGAGCATGTACTGTGTGCAGAGCACTGTACTAAGCTCCTGGGAGAGTACAATGCAACAATAAATGGACACATTCCCTGCCCACAGTGAGCTTACAGTCTAGAGGTGGGGAAAGACATTAATATAAATAAATAAATTACAGATAATGTACCTAAGTGCTGAGGGACTGGGACTGGGGAAAGAACAAAGGGAACAAGTCAGGGTGAGCCAGAAGGGAGTGGGAGAAGAGGGAAGGGGGGCTTAGGGAAGCCCTCCTGGAGGAGATGTGCCTTCAATAAGGCTTTGAAGCAGGGGAGAGTGATTGTCCACCATCATCAGCACCAGCAACATAGAGGCGATTCTTATGATGCAAACAAAACCATGGAGAAAGGAGCCTGCCTGTCTAAGTATTGTTGCTAATAATTAATTACCTCCTGGGTGGGTATGTTATTCCTTAACTACTTTCACAGGGAAGATCTAACTTAAGCCCTGGGAGGTAGGAATGGCCAGGAATTAGTCTCCTTTTTTGACACATGAGGAAACTGAGGCCCAGAGAGGTCAAGTGATTTGCTCAAGGCCACACAGGAGACCAACAGCAAAACTGGGGTTTGAAGCCAGGTCTCCTGACTTCCAGATCTGTGCTTTTTTTACTAGGCCATGCTGCCTCTCTAAACCTTTATCCCATTTTGTTCTCACAACATCCCTGGGAGGATGGGGCAATGTTGTTTATCTCCTTTATGCAGATGAGGAAACTGAGGTCCAGAGAGTGACTTGCCCAAGGTCACAGAGCAGTCAAGTGGCAGACCTGGGACTAGAACTCAGGTCTCCCGATTCCCACACTGCTTTACCACACTGGTTTTTCTGTCTACTCCCTCCTCTTTGGCAGCCTCAATGAGGCAAACAAGGCTTTAGTGCAATGGATCCGTCTCTGGCCAGCCCTCCCCACACCCTTCTAGACTAAGCTCATTGTGGTCATGGAACGTGTCTGATTATTCTTTTATTGTACTCTCCCAAGCATTTAGTACAGTGCACTGCATACGCTAAGCACACAATAAATACAAATGACTGACTGATTGACTTTGCCCCACCTTTCAATTCAATCCCCAAAATGGAGAAGCCCACAACAGTCTGCTTCCCTCCACTGCTGCCCAAGAGGTCCTGCTCTTTGCTCCCAGCCTGGGCATTGAGGGGAGAAAAGAGTGAGGCTGGAGAAGGGATTTCTGCCTCCATCCTGGGCCCAGGGGCCTGGGAAGACCTATTCCCAACCGAGGAAAGGTGAGGGAAAACGGATCAACAGTCACAGCTGGCCAGACATAGGATGAGCAGCCTCATGACCTTCCTTCGGTCCTGCCTCCTCCCGGCTTATGTGAGACTTTTCTTCAACACCGGAGCCTGGGAAGTAGCCCTTGGCAGCCTAGAGCAGAAACAGTTCTCCAATATTTCTCTGCATCTTACCACAGGGTTTAAAAAAAAAACAAAAAAAATCTTGCCTTGGAGAGGCTGAGTCTGCCTTCTGGAATTTCAGCAGGAAATGACCCCTCAACTGTCTCTTCCAGGGCCAGCCCTCCCCCGCGGCCTGCCCCCGTCTCTCCTCTCCTCAAGAGTCATGGGTCACCAAGGTGTTTCCTACCACTCTGAACAGGAGAGGGAGACACTTAACCCCTGCTGGTTTTTAAAGCTGGAGGGCTGACCATGAGGTCCCCTTCCTCAGAGTCGGCAAGCAGCCCCGACTGACCTTCTGGACACCGATCTCTTCTGAAAAACCCCCTCCATCTTGAGGGAGCAAGCCAAACTGCCACCTTCCTGTTCTATCTGCACACGATGCTCGTTTCCTTTGACGTGGATTCTTTCACCCTGGGAGGGAGGGGTTTCTCGCCATAACCTTTTGTGGGACATTCCGGACTCCCATCTCCTCCTCCCCTTCTTCTCTTCCCACCTCAGGGCTCCCGGAATCGGGCTTTTGGCTCCGCCTGGTGACCCCGAGGGTGTCCGTTAAAAATATGACTGCCATGGGCTCCGCCGGCTGGTCCCTTTCACAGCAGGGGCTCGGCGGAAGATCCCGCGTTGATTCATTCAGCACCCCAGGGAGTCAGGTGTGCCCTGCCCATGGGCCCGTTTCACCGACAAGTAAACTGAGGCTCCAGGATGGGAGTCGTTTCCTCAGGGTTCAAAGAATGGTCAACAATAGAAACTATGTCTCCTTTTTCTAAACTTAAAACTCCTCTGCATCATGCAAAGTAACCTCAGAGAGGAGCAGTGTGGCCTAATGGTTGGAGTCTGTGACAGATAACCAAGAGACCTGGGATTGAATCCCACCTCTGCCACTTGCCTGCCATGTGACCTTAATGTCTCAGTGTCTCTGTCTCCTCCTCTGTCAAAAGGGGACTCTCTCTTCACCCACTGACTGGATGCCCCATGTGGTTCAGGGATTGTATCTGATGTGGTGGCATTGTATCTACCACAGTGCTTGGCACAGAGTCAGTGCTTAACAAATCTCATTATGAAGTCCACATTTCCCTGGCTCCCTCTCCCTTCTGAGTCAACTATGCACTTGAATTTGTGACCTATGGGCATTTGCTATTAGCCTCTCAGCATTTATGAATATATCTACAAATTATAAATCTTATTATTCATTTATATTAATGTCCATCTCCGCCTCTAGATTGCAAGCTCATTGTGGGCAGGGAGCTTAAAACTTTGTTGCACTCTCCCAAGTTTTTAGTACAGTGCTCTGCACAGAGTAGACACTCAATAAATACCAATGACATTGTTTTTTATTATTACGAAATGTTGGATCTGAACTGACAGTATGAATCCCTGGTGTGTGTAGCATCCAAAACTCTGGCTTAATGAAAGAGTCATGGGCTAATATGCCCCTGGGATTGATTTTTTTGAAAGAGCAGCTGTCTCCGGCTCTATTTTTGGGGGGGGAGGGATTTGTTAAGAGCTTAGTATGAGCAGGCACTGTACTCAGCTCTGGGGTAGATACATGATAATCAGATTGGACACAGTCCCTTTCCCACATGGGGCTCGTAGTCTTAATCCCCATTTTACAGATGAGGCAACTGAGGCACAGCTAAATGACACAGATAAGGTATGGATTAGAGCCCAGGTCCTACTGACTCCCAGGCTGTGGTCAAGACACTAGTTCATGCTGCTTCTCTATTTCTTCTTCCCAGTATAAAGCAAATACACAGATCACCCTTACCTTCCCCCACCCATTTCACACAGTATTATTAGCAGCCCTGGTCTCAGTCACCATGCTTAGCTGGAAGTCCTTGTATGGCTTTACACAACCTAGATTAATCTTTCCCTTCCAAGTTATTTTGCACTTGGGGAGTTGAGGGTGGTGCGGTGAAAAGCTACTGCAGAATTTTCTGCCCTGTTTTACAAATGGAGAAACTGAGGCAAACAGGAAAATCTGCTACATTTTTAGACAGCAGGGTGAGGACTAAGCCACAGCAAAGCCTGCCTGAAGATTCTCTAGGCAGTTGTTCCTAGAGCAGGAACCCGAGAGTTAGAAAACCTGGATTCTAATCCTGGATCCACAGATTGAGTTCTGTGTGACCTGGGCAAATCACTTTACTTCTCTGTGCCTAGTTTTCTCATCTATAAATAGGGGAATTCAATAGCTGATCTCACTCTTACTTAGAATGCAAGCCCCATGTGGGTAAGACATAGTGTCCGACCATCTTATCTTGTATCTACCTCAGCTTGGCACACAGTCAGTACTTAAATGCCACAGTGATGGATTATTACCCCCTTGCAGTTACCCATTAGCCCATTTGTTCAGGGAGATGAATGATTCTTATCAGATCAGTGGACCATGAAGAATGTGTGGGACAAGAAGCAGCATGGCTCAGTGGAAAGAGCATGGGCTTTGGAGTCAGGGCTCATGAGTTCGAATCCCAGCTCTGCCACTTGTCGGCTGTGTGACTGTGGGCAAGTCATTTCACTTCTCTGTGCCTCAGTTCCCTCATCTGTAAAATGGGGATTAAGACTGTGAGCCCCACGTGGGACAACCTGATTCCCCTGTGTCTCCCCCAGCGCTTAGGACAGTGCTCGGCACATAGTAAGCGCTTAACAAATACCAACATTATTAAGACAGGGTCTATATCCAACCTAATTAACTTGTATCTACCCAAACGCTTAGGACAGAGCCCGGCACATAGTAAACTCTTAACAAATACCATTAAAACAAATGCAGATTTCATTTGTTCTCTGGGAATCTGGGGAAAGAGCTGGCTGGTAAAATGCACTGATTTGCAAAGCTGTCAATACTATCCAAGCAGGTATTAGGTCTCTTTCTCTTATAATAATAATAATAGTAATTATGGTATTTGTTAAGCACTTACTATGTGCCAAGCACTGTTCTAAGCTCTGGGGTGGGTACAAGCAAATCCGGTTGGACACAGTCCTTGTCCCTCATGGGGCTCAGAGTCTTAAACCTCATTTTACAGATGAGGTAACTGAGGCACAGAGAAGTGAAGTGACTTGACCAAGGTCACACCAGACAAGTGGCAGAGCTGGGATTAGAACCCATGGCTTTCGGACTCCCAGGCCTGGGCTCTAGCCACTAGGCAATGCTACTTGCCGGTAATCATTCAATCGTATTTATTGAGCACTTACTGTGTGCAGAGCACTGTACTAAGTGCTTGGTAAGTACAATTCAGCAACAGAGACAATCCCTGCCCACAGTGGGCTCACAGTCTAGAAGCGGGGGAGACAGACGTCAAAACAAGAAATCAGGCCACATGAGGTAATCAGGTGGAGCTCTCAGTCTTAACCCCATTTTATAGATGAGGTAACTGAGGCACAGAGAAGTGAAGTGCCTTGCCCACAGTCACACAGAAGTCAAGTGGCAGAGAACTCACACCCTCTGACTCCCAAGCCCGTGCTCTTGCCAATAGGCGATGCTGTTCTTATTTTAACTCTCCCCTACCAACTGATATTTACTGGGAATAGAACGAAGGATACTTTTAATAGTTCCCCAATCTTAGTGGTCAATTTCATCAGGGCCCCCTTCCAGGTTTAATGTCTTGACAATATTTGTTTTGTAGCAGGACCTCAGAGGCAGTGAACCTTCTGCCTGAAACATCTCCCACAGATGGAAATTGTCAGAAATAGGGGAAAAACTCCACATCTGCAGAATTCCAGACAAGACGATACCCCCACCCCCCGACCTCATAAGGGCATTACCGGGTACACAATATAACACAGTGATCTAATAATAATAATAATATTGGTATTTGTTAAGCGCTTACTATGTGCAGAGCACTGTTCTAAGCGCTGGGGTAGATACAGGGTAATCAGGTTGTCCCATGAGAGGCTCACAGTTAAACCCCATTTTACACATGAGGTAACTGAGGCACAGAGAAGTTAAGTGACTTGCCCACAGTCACACAGCTGACAAGTGGCAGAGCCGGGAGTGGAACCCATGTCCCCTGACTCCGAAGCCCAGGCTCTTTCCACTGAGCCACGCTGCTTGTGGCAGGAGGCCCGAATTTGGCAGTTTGATCCCCCTTCCCCTGATGTACCATGAGCCCCCTTGACTGGCTCCAGAGCTGTTGCCTTCCCCTCCCAGATCCTTGAGAAATCTGATGTTGTGTATAGGGAATTTGGTGACAGGAGCCACTCAGGGAAGCAGCGTGGCCTAGTGGATAGAGCATGGGCCTAGGAGTCAGAAAGAAATGGGTTCCAATCCCGGCTCTGCCACTTTTCTGCTGTATGACCTTGGGCAAGTCACTTCACTTATCTGTGCTACAGTTACCCCATCTGTAAAATGGAAAGTAAGACTGTGAGCTCCATGTGGGACAGGGACTGTGCCCATCCTTTTTAGTTTGTATCACTCCTAGCACTTAGTACAGTGCCTGGCACAGAGTAAACTCTAAACAAATACCATTTGGAAAAAAAAAAGTTTCAGTGGAGAAGTGCTGAGTGCTGAAAATGTCAGAACCGTATCTAGAAGTGCCTGGTTACCGATCTGTGCCAGGCAGGGGACAGGCCATATGAAAACAGGGCTGTCCTGGACAAAACCGGATGAGTTATGGCTCGTCTGAAAGCGAGGCTCGGTAACTGTCCAGGCAGAGGTGCCGGTTGTCCAGGCAGGTCAGAGGCACTGGTGGACACGTCCTGGAAGGAGCCAAGGGGCAGTTTAGTTGCTCGCAGACACCCCCAACTCTCCCACCCCTGGTTACGGTAGGCTTCCCTGCCACCACCTCACAGATCACCACTGCCCCTCCCCCTGTCCTCCCGAGGCTGGGCCAGTTATTGTCAGTCTGATAGAATCATCCAGGTCCCCCGCCCCCGCAGCCCCCTATTGTTTGCCAGGCCCGGCCCTGACCCCCAGGTATTTATAAACTGTGCTTCCCACTGCATTATTGTCTGCTGCGAGGGTGCAGCCGGCCCCCACTTCCTGGCCGTGAAGGGGACCGGCCCATCCCCGGCCCGGCTCCCAGCTCCCTGCTTCCTCCACGTCCTGTTTACGAGGCCCCACATACGGTCCTGGTTGGATGGAGCCTTCCGTGGAGGGAGGGAGAGGCCGGCCGTTTCTCTGACCACTGGCCAAACAGAGAAGAGACCATTCATCTCAGGCTGGGAGGGACACGTGGCCTAGTTGCCTAGTAGAAAGAACACAGGCCTTGTCAGAGGACATGGGTTCTAATCCCAGCTCCACCACGTGTCTGCCGTGTGACCTTAGGCAAGTCATTTAACTTCCCTGGGTCTCAGTTACCTCATCTCTAAAATGGGGATGAAGACTGTGAGCCACGTGGGACAGGGACTGAGTCTGACCCAATTATCTCTATCTACCCCTGCACTTAGAACAGGGCTTGCACATAATAAGCACTTACAAATGCCCCATCTGACAATTATGCTCCTCCTGCCCCGTTCAAAGCCATACTGAAAGCACATAAAGAGGTTTTCCCTGACTAAACCCTCCTTTCCTTTTCTCCCACTCCCTTCTGCGTCACCCTAACTTACTCCCTTTATTCCTCCCCCTGCCCCAGGCCCACAGCCCTTATGTACATATCTGTAATTTGTTCATATTAATGGCTGTCTCCCACTCTAAACTGCCAGCTCTTTGCAGGCAGGGATTGTGTCTGTTTATTGTTATATTGTCCTGTCCCCAGCTATAAGTGCAGTGCTTTGCACAAAATAAATGCTCAATAATACATTTGACTGAATGAATGATTGATTGAGTGAATGAATGAATGTATACTGGGGGCAGAGGGAGGGGAGCAGCGCCAGACAGAGAGCAGCAAAGCACATTAGAGGTCTTCGCTTCTGTCCTTTAGAAAAGTGCCTGTCTCGGAGTAAGTGTTTAGCAAATACTATAATCATTATTATTATTATTACTCTACTGTGGCTCAGAGCAGAGGCTAGTTCCGACCACCCACACGGATGCAGGCCTAGATGCTTGTGACATTACCATGTGCTGTGTGATGATGGGATGCGATGATGTCATATGTGTCATTTAGGAAAGTTCATCTGAGGCCACCTGAAGCCAGAATGTATCCCAGGGGCGTCCCCTGACTCCCCCCCTCTCCCAAGCCACTGCCACCCTCCCCTCCTGGATCCCTGGGACCATGGGAGCCTCTTCCTGAGCCACAGAACCTGGAGGCAGGAGCCAAGAAGAGAGGACACAAAGATGTCCAGTGTCGTCTCATGCCAGCCAGTACACAGACTGACTGAAAGCCAGGCTGTCCGGTATAAATCGTTAAGAATGATCAATTTAGCAGCCAATCTGCAATTCTGCTCTCTCTTGCCTACTTTCTCCATCCCCCTTTGCTCTATTTTGTGCCCCAGGGAGCTAGCTCATGAAACAAGGGTGGTATGTGCAGTAAAAATAATGACTATGGTATTTGTTAATTGCTACTATCTGCCCGGCACTATACTAAGCACTAGGATAGGTACAAGATATTCAGGTCCTTCAGGAGGCTTACAGAGCCCAAGTAGGAGAAGAACAGGTATTGAATCCTCATTTTGCAAAAAAGGAACTGAAGTACAAACATGTTAAGTGACTTGTCCAAAGTCACACAGTGGACAAGTGGTGAAGCCAAGAATAAAACCCAATTTCTCTGACACCCAAGCCCGGGCTCTTTCCACTATACCACACTGTTACAAAAGGGCCAAGATGTTGGTGTACAACCATGGACGAGTCACCTTGAATCAGTGTTGGCCAGAATACTAGCAGTCATAGTTTGAGTGGGGGTTTTTTAATGGTATTTATTAAGCGCTTACTACCCTCTCAGGATCACACCTGGATCCTACAGTCTCGGCTACAGGAAGGAGGGCCAAGCAGAGGCATTTCCATTCCATTCCTGGCTTGGATAGTGGCTAGTGAGTGGAAGGCAACCTGCTACAAGTCAAAACTCACCTGTGCTGGGCAGCAGAGGCATGGGAGATAGTTGAGGGCAGAGATTCAAGTTCACTGTGTGGAAGAAGGCACTGGTAAATCATTTCTGTATTTTTTTTAAGAAAGCTTTATGGAAACACTACCAAAACAAGTGGAGATGGAAGTGGGGTGTTCTGGGAGAGATGCGTCCTTGGAATTGTTATGAGTCGGAGACAACTCAAAGACATAAGACAAGACAAGAAAAGCACTTACTATGTTGCAGTCACTGTTCTAAGCACTGAGGTAGATACAAGGTAATCAAGTTGGACATAGTCCCTGTCCCATAGAGGGCTCACAGTCCTAATCCCCATTTTACAAATGGGGGAACTGAGGCACAGAGAAATGAAGTGACAAGTGGTGGAGCAAGATTTAGAACCTTGGTCCACTAGGCCATGCTGCTTCTTCTTCTTCTCACTAGTATTTAGTAAGTGCTTCATATGTTCTGAGCAGTACTAAAGTGCTAGGAAGGAATACACAGGTAGAAATTAGTCCTTGTCCCTATCCCTTGGGGGACTTGTGATCCAATAATGAAAAGGGACACAAGGGATCTTAAAAGTTTACTCTTTTTTATGGTATTTGTTAGCACTTTCTGTGTGTTAGACACTGTACTAAGTGCTGGCATAGGTACAAGCTAATCAGGTTGGGTATAGTCCATGTCCCTTATGGGGCTCACAGTCATAATCCCTATTTTGCAGACAAGGTAACTGAGGCCCAGAGAAGTTAGGTGATTTGCCCAAGATCACACAGCATACAAGTGGCAGAGCCAAGATTAGAACCTCAGTCCTCTGACTCCTAGGCCCTCTGACTCCCAGGCCCTCTGACTCCCAGGCCAGGCTCTTTCCATTAGGTCACACTGCATTTCATTTTCCTCAAAGACCATGGTCATTGTGACTGAACTCTGGAGGGAACATACGCAAGATCTGCAGATGATTTGGACCTGGTTTTCAGAATGAGCAAAGTGCTTGTGACTGACAATTAGCTGGAAGACGAGAGCAGCTGTGATGATGCTGCCACTCAGCAAGGGCTGGTAGACAGGATCCCAACCATCAGGAAGCTGTTGATAACTATGATGATAAAGGTGTAATTGTCTCAGTGCCACCCACTATACCAGACTTACATGTCAGCTCTCTTCACGTGATGCTCCCAGCTCACACTCTTAGTTTCCCCCAAGCTAACCCTGTTAAATACCTTTCTCTACTAGGCCATAAGCTTTTTGTGGGCAGGGAATATGTATGTTAAATTGTCATGTCGTACTCTCCAGAGCCCTTAGTACCGTGCTCTGCATGCAGTAAGAGCTCAATAAATATGATTGATTGATTTCAGTCCCTTACTCTCACCCCCAACCTCTTGCTCACACTGTTCTCCCCCCTCCTCCTTCCACAGTCCACCAGAAGGCAGCTTTTCCTGCCTTCAAAGCCTTCCTCAAAACCCCACCTCATACAGGAAGGTTTTCCTGATTAACACCCCCCAGCCCCAGTTGCATTGATCCAATAATCACCCTCGGCATCTAGTGTGTGGGTATATTTCTCTTTTCATTTGTATATTCAGTAAGTTAATCTGCTCTTTCAACTACCTGACTTTCAGATCCTCAAGAGCAGGGTTGGTTTCTATTACCTCTGTTGTACTCTCCCAAGTGCTCGGTACAGTGCTCTGCAGATTGTCGACACTTGATCAGTAATAGTGAATGAATGAATATACTGTGGCTTAAAACTTATCCTTACCCCGCTACTCATCTGTTGGTCTGCCTCACTAGATTTTATGCTCACTGAGGGCAGGGAATGTCTGCACTGCTCTGTTTTGTTCTCCCAGGTGCTTCCTTGGGGGGAGGATCATGTCTGTCACTGTTATTGTATTATCCTTTCCCAAACATTTAGTTTAGGGTTCTAAATGCAGTAAAGCTCAATAAATACTACTGATTAATTAGTCCAATATTCCACTCTCAGCAGGCTCTCAGTTAATAACACTGATCGATGGATTGTTAGTTATCATAAACTCATGAAGCAGAATGATCACCAGGGAGATCCTGTGAGATCAACAGAGAGAGTCTCAGCCTTACTAAAATCCCATCTCCTCCAAGAAGCCTTCCCCAACTAAGCCCTCATTTCTCCCCACTCCCTTCTGCCTCGCTTAAGGCCTTGGTTCTGCATCCTTTAAGTACTTGATAAGTCTCCCCTTCCTCAGCCCATAGCACTAACATATATAGTCATAATTAATTTTATTGTCTGTCTCCCCTTCTAGATTGTAAGTTCCTGCTAGGCCGTGAACGTGTCTACCAACTCCTTTTTGTTGTACCCTCCCAAATGTTTAGTACAGCGCTCTGCACACGGTAAGTGCTCGATAAATACCATGGATTGCTTGATCCTGGAACCTGGTTGGTTCAATAGTTCTTGGTCCCATCACACTGTCTGTGGGCGTTAATAATGGTGAATACTCCTGCTAATTCCCAGAAGCAGTAGCAGCGGTGGCAACAGTGGCAGCATACTTCTGGTTCTATAGGACGCAGAGAAAGGTGTGGGGTGTCAGAGAGACTCCCCAATAAAAACCTCTTGACTCAGGACCTGGGGGCAGGAATTGATGACGGCGCTGGGGGTTTATGCACTAGCTCTCGTGGTATCTGGCCCCTCAATCAATCAATCGATCAGTGGTACTTATTGAGCACTCACTTTGTGCAGAGCACTATACCGAGTGCTTGGGAGAGTCCAGTAGAGTAGGTAGACACCATTCCAGTTGGGTTCTGCTGGAGTTTGGAGAGCAACAAGTGAGGAGGCAGGCAAAGATGCAACACTTGGCAAAGGGCCCACAGAGGGTTTTTCATTAGCAGGATGCAGTGATAGTGGCAGCGATAGTGACACAATGTCAGTACTGTGCCATAGCACCTGACCCAGCAGGTGACTGCCTTGGTAACAACTGCAGATTTCATCTCCCCATCTCCTCTCCTCCACCCCCCCAAATCACACTTTCTCCTGCTATTTTTGGGATTCTGTCTGGGGCTGACCACGGGATGCCTCCAGTGGCTCTTTGGTGAGCCACCCTCTCTCTTCCCTCCCTGGCCCCAACATACCCCTGCTTCTGACTTATTCTGGATTAAACACATTTTATCTAAAAATGCTCTCCATGTTCCACGATTAGGCAATTACTTATCAACAGGTCTCAGTATTTCCCTCCACCCTCTCTCTTCTTTGCCCTTCTTTTCCTTTTTTTCCCCCTTTTCCATTCCCTTCCCTTTCACTGACATCATCCCATTCTCTGATTTGACATCTGCTCATGAGGCCAATTTCCTATCAAAGTTGGGCGGGAGGCTTAGACAGTTTTTCCTCCCCGAGGTCTATTTCCACAGAGGATTGGGGTGGGGCAGGGGCCAATTTTTGTAACTCACTCACTACCTTAGCCAAGCCGCTCCCCGGCTCCATGCCTCAGTTTCCCTCCAGCAGCATCTCTCAACCCCTGAGGAACTGCAAAGACTTCTGGGAGGCCCGTGAGGTAACGTCTGCAGAGCTCTTGGAACTCTGAGGAGAAGGTGGCTGAAAAGTTGTTGTTTAGAGCTTCTCAAGTCGGAACGATTAGCAATGGGCTCTCAGGACCTAAGCAGCTGGAATGAGCTACTTGTTAAATCAGGCACCGACTCAGTTTGGCTTTCTATGGTGTTTGCTCACTCCCGCCAAGGAGTCTTTCAGGACCCGAGACTCCATCATGTTTATTATTCCTCATTGAGGGCTCTGCCTTCAGTCGTGCGGGGGCTGACAGAGGATAGATTTCCAGAACCTGAAGGATCTCCTCAAATGCTCAGGGAACAGCTCCTACAGCTAGGAAACAAAGAAAAGCTAAAATGAAAGATGATCCTCGGTTCTCCTGTTTTCCATCAGCTTTGAGGAGTCTTTCAGGAGCGCTGTGGAATTGTGGTTGCTTGCTGGGGTCTTTGTGTAGTGTCTACCCTGGGCCTACTGCCTGGCAGCAGTGTGGCCTAGTGGATAGAGCATGGGCCTGGGAGTCAGAAGGACCTGGGTTTTAGTCCTGGGCTCTGCCACTTCTCTGCTGCAACTCACTTCACTTCTCTGTGCCTCAGTTACCTCATCTGTAAAATGGGGCTTGCAACTGTGAACCCCCTATGGGACATGGACTATGTCCTATCCGATTATTTTATATCTACTCCAGCGCTTAGAACAGTGTCTGTCACATAGTAAGTGTTTATCATGTACCATAAAAAAATGGGACTTTGATAACTCGTGGCTGTGGCCCTGTCTTGTGGCACCCCAAGGACTGGCAGAGACAAGGAAAGCAGTGCTGAGGCGAACTTCCTTGTGTGGGCCTTATCAATCCATTAATTAGTCAGTCAGTGGTATTTACTGAGTGGTTACTGTGTGCAGAGTACTGTATTAAGAGTTCAGGAGAGTACAGTATAGCAATATAACAGCCCACATTGAGCTTAGAGTCTAGAGGGGAGGGCAGACATTAGTTGGACGAGGGGTATGCATTAGTCCCTCTGTCTGCTGATCAGCCTGTGCACTGGGGATTCTGAGTTGTTTTATAGCCTAGGAGAAAGAGCACAGGACTGGGAGTCATAGGACCTGAGTTCTAATCTTGATTCCACCACTTGCCTATACTCTGACCTTGGGCTCGTTGTGGGCAGGGAATGTGCCTATTTATTGTTGCATTGTACTCTCCCAAGGGCTTAGTACAGTGCTCTGCTCACAGTAAGCACTCAATAAATATGATTGAATGAATGAGTGAAAGTCACAATTTCTCTGAGCCTCAGTTTCCTCACCTGTAAACAGGGCATGGCTCTCCTTCCCTCTTAGACAGTGAGTGAGGGACAGTATCTGATCTGGTTGTATTGTATTTACCCTAGAACTTGCCCCAGATTATTATTACTTTTAGCTCGTTGTGGAGAGGGAATGTGTCTACCAACTCTGTTCTATTATTATACTGTACTCCCTTGAGTACTTAGTACAGTGCTCTGCATGCAATAAGTGCTCAATAAATGACAGTGATTGACCGATTGTTACTAGACCTGCTGGGATTGGACACAATTGGATGGGTCCCTTTCTTCTGTCCCACTGTGGCCGGAAAGCCATCCTCCCCTTCTCCATCCCTCCTCCTGTTGCACCCAGCACCCTGTCTCATTCATGACAGTGCCCCCGGTGGCCTGGCAGTGAGCCAAGGGCAGCGTGATGGATGCCAGGGTGAGCCATTCCTGCCAGACTGTGGGTCAGAAGAGCCGGACAAGAGGGCACCGGCTGCCCTCAGGGGAGAGGCAGGGAGGGCTATGATTGCTTCTCAATCCTCCTGTTCATGGAGTCGATTGGCAAGATAAAAGTAGCTTGCAACATCGTGTTTTCCTCAAACGGAGGTTGGGGGTGGGTGGGGGCTGACCTTCAGCACTGATCCTGCCTCTAGGACCGAGCCAATGCAACTGTCCTCTCTGCCTCGGCTCCTGCTCTTGCTCCTGCTGAGGCTGCTGTGGGTGGAACTCCTTTCCCTGCTCAAAAAAAAGCTGGGACCTGATCTTTCCTGGGGGACCTCAGGTTGGGGAAGAATGACTGTCACCTCACAGAAGCGGGACATGAAGAATTATAATGGTAGTATTTGAAAAGCAACATGGCCTAGTGAAAACATCATGAGCCTGGGAGAAAGGAGACTTAAATTCTAATCCTGGCTCTGCCAAATTGCTTGCTAGGTGACCTTGGGCAAGTGACTTAACTTTTTTGTGCCTCGGTGTCCTTAAGTGAAAAATGGGGATAAATACTTGTTCTCTCTCCTACTTAGACTGTGAGCCCCTTATGGGACAGGGACTCTATCCAACCTGATTATCTCATATCTACCCCAGCACTTAAGAACAGGGCTTGGCTCATAGCAAGCACTTAACAAATTCCGTGATAAAAATATTAAATATTTGTAAGGACTTCTTTTATGCCAAGAACTGTGCTAAACACTGGGGTAAACACAATACAATCAGACATGGTCTTTGTCCCATAAGAGGCTCACAGTTTAATGAGAGAGAACAGGCATTATATCCTCATTTTACAAATGAGGAAACAGAAGTGAAGTGACTCACCCAAGGTCGCACAGCAGGCAACTGGTAGAGTTGGGATTAGAACCCAGGTCTTCTGACTCCCCAGCCCATGCTCTTTCCTCAAGGTATTAAAAAACCATATGCTTCCTGGACAAAAAAAAAGACAGCTTTGGCTAAGGAGGTTGCCAGGCTAAGGGTGGGAGAGTCTCCTTCCCAAACCAGTAGAAGACATTCTAATGGCATGACTAAAATTAGGATCATACCCAACTACCTCAAAGGAGAGTTTCCTAAGGGAAGTTGGCCTAGGCGGAGGGAGGAGAAGGCTTCAGATCCACCAGCCAAATCCTCATTCCAGTTTCCAGAGGCCAGTGAGGGTCTGGTGCCCTCGAGGGAATCCCAGTCCCTCTGAGAAGGCTGGGGAAGCCGGAGTTGTGGGGGTCAAGCTGTCAGAGAGGAAGGATTGACGGGGAAAGAGGGACTGCTAGGGGCAGCCAAGCGACCCGCCCTCACGGAGCAGAAGAAAGGCTGAGGAAGATGAATGGGCCTTGGCCCTGACGAGAGTGGCTGCAGCACATTTCTTGATGCCCTCCTCCCAGCCCTATGGCCCTATGGGAAGACACTCCTTTGGGTCGCACAGAAAGTTCCCTGCTCAAAGCCACTCACTGGACTAATGCTGGGCAAATCATTAGCCCCGCACCCAAGACTTGTCCATTCAGATCGAGTGCTGAGAGGTCCAGGCGTGGAGCTAGAGGCACTGAGTCACCACCACAGCACCACTGAGGTTTTTGTTCTTCATACACAAAAATCCCCAAACAGGCAGATGGTCAGGAGGCAGACAATAGTGATACGTCAGCCTTGAGCCATGTGGGCTCACAGAACAGACCCCTGTGACCAGTTCATCCTGCCCATCCCCTTTCTGGGCTCCACTGCTTTGTAAAATCTGGGGAAGAGCTAAGGTCTGGGGTCTGGCCAGTGGCCAGGAGTGACTGACAGCCCCAGGGGGAGCCCGAGCAGGTGTTTCCTGGGGTGAGTAGGCCAGGAGGGAGAGGGAGGAGCCACTGGCAACCTGGAGACACACAACCCCCAGCACAACACTATTCCCTGGAAAACAATCCCACCGCTTGGAAGACAAACGGAAAGAAGGCCCCGGGAGACCATCAGGAAAAATCAACCAACAATGAAAACTCAAAATCCTGTAGGGGTTTAGGCTGGGATCTCCCCCAGCCCTGGCCACCGAGCTCTCCTGCCAACTGTCTCCTTGGCACGCCCTGCCCAACATCATGCCCCCAGGAAATCAGCCGGGGAGAGTGGAGACCAGAGACTCTTCAGTCAAATACCCAAGTAGTCAGGGGTGGAGCCCAGAACTCTTTTCCTAAGTAATCATGGTAATTATATTTATTGAATACCTATTGAGTGCCAGAAACTGTACTGGGCACTTGGAGTCAAGAATTTTTATCTCAAAATCATCCATCTCCTTGTATCCCCCAAAGGAGGGGGGTCTTTCCCCCACCTTGAGCCTTGGTTTCCCACCTGAGAAATGGGGCCAGTGCTCTCCTCAGGGCATTGTGTAGGATAACCAATACCAAGAACATCACGTGGCTCTAAGAGGGCTGGGAGTGGTCTTGCCAGGAGGCAGGAGGATGAACCAGATGGTCCATCTGGGGTCTTTCTAGGCCTAGACTATCAGAAGATAACTGCAACGGCAGGACGTTAGCATCAGTGGAACCTGGGTTTATGGCACCTCAAGAACGTTTAAATCTCCAGTTTTGACTCTTGGACACCTCTGTGACTGAGGATCGAGGGTAACAAGATAGTAATGATGGTATTTATGAAGCACTGACTCTGTGCCAAGTACTACGATCCCCACAGATCTAGCACCATCTCTGTGCCTCAGTTTCTAGGGGCAGAGGTCCTGAATCCTGAAAATAGGGCTCAAAAGTTCCCGCAGTTCTTCTGAAGTTCTAGCGCTCTGTAAAAACAAGCTGTTATTCGATGGCACTGTCATTCTGACTGTCTTCCTTTAATCTCCATCGCTGTTTCTAAGAACTGAGCAGCCTGGGTTGCCAATCTCTTGTGTGGGTGAGAAGTGAGGGTTAACCTCTGCCCTGCCTCCACCCACCTATCTGTCCCTTTTGCTCCTGGAAACTGTAGTGGGAAAGGGGGGTGGGGATTCTGTTGTTTTCTAGAGTGGGAGACCACTTCCATCCATGGAATTTCCATTAGATTTTCAGGGCACTCACCAGCCCCTCCCTCCCCCATCTAAGGTATATTTTTGGTGACACAGATGAGTTTGCAGTGGTTTCTCTCTGGTGGCTTTGTGGAGATAAAGGGATAGTTGCAGAGATAAACAGGGAGACCAGCTCGCTGTAACCACAGATACTCGAATTTACTTCTCCTCATGAGAAGATTTCCATTTGATATTCTCCGCTGAGCCTTGCTGTCTGTAGCTTATCTTTGGCAGGTCTCCATCAGAGACAATTGACCTGAATCTTCACCCAACACTCAAAACAAAGGTTCAAGACTTTTTTTTTCGATGTCTCTTTGGGTTGGGTTCCCTTTCCAGGGCCCTCTGCGTTTCCTGGGCCCCCCAGGGTGTGAAGACCAAAACATGATGCAACACTTGCTCTCAGCACTATCAGATGAGGGGAAGTGTTAAAAGTGGCTGCTGTCCCCAGTCTTCCAGGGTCAACCAGATTGAATCATTACCCCGTTTCACAGGTGAGCATACCGAGGCCCAGAGAAAGGCCGTAGGTCACTTGGGACTCCGTGGAAAATGGAGGCCACTACTCCATCGCCTTCTCATCAGCCCCTTCCCTGATCTGCTAGAGGGGAGAGTTCACAGCTGCCAATCATGCCACATCCCTAGACCAAACAGAACACTCACAGAAGCATTTCTACAAAATGGCTTCCTGGTCTCCAGTGGCCGAGGCCTGCTGAGTTGGATTGCATTTCCCGCAGTTTTGCAGGAGTGGAGAAGAACAGGGAATGGAAATAACTCTCAGCGTTGGCTTAGTGATGGGGCCCACAGGGGATTCCACTCAGATGTATTTTAAATGGTGGACAGCCTTGAAGTTTATACAGTGGACAAGTGTGAGCTCCCAGACAGGGACAGTCATGGTCCTCCCACTGTCTACTATCTCCTTTTAGTGATCCAGAAGGCTCAAAGAATGAGAAGCATTTCCCAGTGGAAATTTCAGAAAATTTTGGCCATGCCCTTTTATATGCCCCACCCTGTTTCTTCAGGACCATGCCCCACCATCCTTAGGGAGGCCCCAAGTCCCAACTCTGCCACTTGTCTGCTGTTTGACCTTGAGCAAGTCACTTGACTTCTCCGTGCCTCAGTAGCCTCATCTGTAAAATGAGAATTCAATACCTGTTCACCCTCTCCCTTAGACTGGAAATCCAGTGTGGGAGAGGGACTCTGTCTGAACTAATTGTACTGTATCTATCTAATGCTTAGTATTGTGCTTGGATCATAGTAAGTGCTTATTAAATACTAAAAAATTATCATTACTATCACTATTATTATCACTGTGGGCAGGGAGTGTGACTATTAACTCTGTTATATTGTACTCTGTTGTATTGACTGCATTGTAAACAGCAGAAGGGCTTTCTGGATGAGGGAGGAGGACGAGAAGGAAGAGGAGGAGGAAGAATCTGAGGAAGAGGAGGAGGGGAAGGAGGAGGAGGAGGGGAAGGAGGAAGAGGAGGGGAAGGAGGAGGAGGAGAAGGAAGCTGAGAAAGAGGAGGAGGAAGAGAAGGAACAGTAAGTGCTCAATAAATATGAATGAATGAATGAGGAGAAGGGGAAGGAGGAAGAGGAATCTAAACCAACTACTACTTGTATACTAAAACAGAGTTGGTACACAGGTTCCTTGCCCAGAGAAGTAACTATCCTTTAGCCTAATCCCTGTAGGGAAATCATCCTCCCATATTTCTGCAAAAAGTAGCTGTAGCATTGTTTTTTTCCCCTCCTCCAGCTACTTGTAAATACTTTGCATCTGTCAGTCTTCTCCATTGTAAGCTCCTTCCTTCCTTCCTTCCTTCCTTCCTTCCTTCCTTCCTTCCTTCCTTCCTTCCTTCCTTCCTTCCTTCCTTCCTTCCTTCCTTCCTTCCTTCCTTCCTTCCTTCCTTCCTTCCTTCCTTCCCTCCCCTTCCCCTCCCCTCCCCTCCCCTCCCTCCCCCTCCCCTCCCCTCCCCTCCCCTCCCCTCCCCTCCCCTCCCCTCCCCTCCCCTCCCCTCCCCTCCCCTTCCCTTCCCTTCCCTTCCCTTCCCTTCCCTTCCCTTCCCTTCCCTTCCCTTCCCTTCCCTTCCCTTCCCTTCCCTTCCCTTCCCTTCCCTTCCCTTCCCTTCCCTTCCCTTCTCTTCCCTTCCCTTCCCTTCCTAAATACTTGGGAAAGTAGAAGAATGTATCATTTTCCTTCCCCACAAAGAGCATACCCTCTAAAGGGAAAACAGACAAAAATATTGCTAAGCAGTGGAGTTGTGGAATCAAATGGACTTAAAAACCCAAGTGCTGAGGCCAGGCATGAATAATAGTGATAATAATTATGGGTTTTGTTAAGCACTCACTATGTGCCAAGCAATGTTCTAAGTTCTGGGGTAGATACAAGGTAATCAGGTTGGACACAGTCCCTGTCCCACATCGTCTTAATCGATATTTTGCAGATGAGGTAACTGAGGCATGGAGAAGTTAAGTGACTTGCCCAAGGTCACACAGCAGACAAGTGGTGGAGCTGGGATTAGAACCCACATCCTCTGACTCCCAAGCCCGTGTTCTTGCCACTAGGTCATTGCAAATGACCCCCCAATACAAAAGGGCTGGGGGTGGGTGTTGGGGTGATACAACCTGGGGTGTCAGGAATCAATCAGAGAAGGCTTCCTGGAGAAGGTGGAATGGTCCAGTTAGAATTAATGGAAATGGACCGTTATTGAGCCTGAAATACATCCCTGGAGAAATCCTGGCACCCAGGCTCTTGGCTGGGACTTCTGAGGGAGATGAATCCTGTCCAGGTTTCCTGCCCCCAGGAAAATACCCAACACTTCCCTCCCCTCCCTGCATCGGTGCGTGTCTCTGGCGGGAGCCGTGATCCCGTCTGCCTGCAGCAGTAAAGTCTCAAACCCAGCTGGGGCCCGTCAGAGCCTGTCAATCCTGCTAACTTATTAATAACCCAGAGGGAATGGACCCAAAGGTGGATAAAAGGTTATCGCCTCCTCTCTTTTCCTCCACAGCATCTCTCCGAAAGCTCTGATTGATACCAGATTGTCTGGCACTGAACAGAAGGGCTATTTTTAGCTGGCTCTGAATCTAAGGGGCTTTTATTTCTGCTCTTGAACCTTGATAAATATTTAAGAGGAAGAAAGGCATGAATGGGGGAACATGTGGGCTTAGGGTTATCCATCAAAGCTGTCTGTAAAAACGATATCTCTCTGGACGTGTGGGCCTCGCGATTTATCTGAACGGACTCACCCACGTGGGCGTGAAGACAGGAAAGGGCTTGAAAGCTTGGAGGGGACTTCAAAGCGGGGGCGAAGTCAAGGGTAATGAGGTGGTATCCTCCGGTTCCCCCTCCAACTGCTTTCTTCCCTACCTCTGGGCTCCAGTCCCGACTGGCCTAGCCTGTCCACGAGCCCAGCTCAGGAGACACTGTGGAGTAAGAAGCAGTGTGGCTTAGTGGAAAGAGCCTTGACCTGGGAGTCAAAGAACCTGGGTTCTAATCCTAATTCTGCCACTTGTCTTCTGGGTGATCTTGGGAAAGTCACTTCACTTCTCTGGGCCTCAGTTACCTCATTAAGACTGGCAGCTTTATGTGGGACAGGGACTGTGTCCAACCTGATTAACTTTAATCATATTTATTGAGGACTTACCATGTGCAAAATACTGTACTAAGCACTTAATCTACATGAGCACTTAGTATATGTGCCAGGAACATAGTAAGTGCTTAACAAAGTGCTTAACTTCGTTTTGCCTTTGTTACCTCATCTATAAAATGAAAATGAAGACTGTAAGCCCCATATGGGGTAATTGTGATATTTATAATATTTGATAAGCACTTGCTATGTGCCAGACACTGTACTGAATACCAGCGTGGATACAAGCAAATCAGGTTGGACACAGTCCCTGTCCCACATAGAGCTCATAGTCTTATCCCTCTTTTAACAGATGAGGTAACTGAAGCATAGAGAAGTTGTGTCTTGACCAAACTCACATAGACAAGTGGCAGAGTCGGGATTAGAACCCAGGTCCTTTTGACTCCCAGGCCTGTGCTTTATCCATTAGGCCATGCTCTATGATGGGTCCAAACTGACTAACTCTATCTACTCCAGTGTTCAGTACAGTGCCTGGCATATAGTAAAGCCTTAGCAAATACGATAAAAAACAAACATAAAAATACCATTAATAAAACTAAACAAATCAAAACCATCTTTAGGGGTCAGATCCTGCTATGTTTCCCCATATTAGTGTCTTGAAGGCCCACCTTAGGAAAAGGCAGGAGCTCCCTTCTCCTAGTTGTCTTCCTTGGATAATTTGTGAATGGAAAATAGAAATGAGAGCAGCCCTGGAGCCAGTGGGAACCCAGAGTTTCTCCGTAGGAAAATGGACTCCCACGAATTATCCCATACCACACCATTGCGCTTCATTGTTTGTTGGGAGTAATGCCCATGACACCATATGGATCCTCCAAAACCTTCATTTGTGCCAATCCACCTCATCCTGGGGTTAGCTGGGTACAGAAATCACCCCCAGTACAGTGACCCCAGAGTCACCTGAGGGCAAATACAAACCACTTCAATATGGCTCCGCTTCTTAAATGGCACATCAATGATCTTGGTCCAGGCCCTTAACTTCTCTAGCCCTCAGTTTCCTCATCTGTAAAATGGGGAATCAGTACCTGTTCTCTCTCCTCCTTAGACTCTGAGTCCCGTGTGGGACAGGGACTATGTCTGACCTGATGATCTTGTATCTACTTCAGGGCTTAGAATAATGCTTGGCAAATGATAAGCATTTAATACATATCATTATTATCATTATATTGGTTAAGTGCTCACCATGAGTCAAGCACTGTTTTAGATGCTGGGATAGATACAAGTTAATCAGGCCAGGCACAGTTTCTGACCCATATAGAGCCTCCAGTCGAAGTAGGAGGGAAAACAAATATTGAATCCACATTTTATAGATAAGGAAACTGAGGCCCAGAGACGTGAATGTACTTACCCAAGGTCACACAGCAGGCAACAGATGGAGTCAGGATTAGAACCCAGGTCCCCTAAGTCTCAGACTCATGCTCTTTCCACTAGCCACACAGCTCTCAATTTTTATTATTACTAGTAGTAATAGTAGTAGTTGTATTGCTGCTCCACTCAATTGAGTTCAGAAAGGAGGATTCTCTAGTTCTGTGATGATTGAGAAATGTGAGTTGAAAAAAGCTGATTGATTAAAATTTTCTGGGATCATAAGGACATCACCAGGGTGAGATCTCACATGCTCAATTCAGAATTCTCTCTCAAAGCTCTGAGGGGTGAGAGAATATCTGGCCATCTTGGTATTGGCCCAGAGAAGGTTGAGACGCATTTCAGAGTCCAATTCTTTGGTTATGGGGGGAAAGTTCAGCCAGCTAGGGATGTCCCAAAACAAGATTCGGCACAAAATATGGTAAATATGAAAAATAATTCATCATGCCATGAAATAGGGTTTTTCTTACGCTAGTTCTGTTTATTTATTACAAAACAAGCACAAATGTTTCCAGGACAATTACAATAAGTTCTCTGTTAAGTTAAATTCACGGCCCTTGCCCTCTTTGCAAATTGCTGTCTTGCTTTTTCTCTCAGAGACCATGGTTTAAGCACAAAAAGGCAAAGAGCCCAGTGGGGTCTGGAGGGAAATGTGGAATCCTGAGGACTGGGTTCTAACAGGGTAAAGCAACAGTACTTATTGAGTGTCTACTGTGTTCAGAGCACTGTGCTAAGAGCTTGGGAGTGGACAAAAGAGGCAGAAGACATGATCCCTGCCTTCCAAGAGCTTACAGATTAGTGCCACCTGAAATGGAGGGAAAGGTGGTCACTCCCCGACACCCCTTGTTTTTGGAGTGTGATAAGGTTACGGGAGAGGGTGTGAGTGATTTGGAACGTCTCCAGGAATGTGCAGTTCCACTGGACCAGAACCTATGGCCCTGTGGCTGTGTCGTATGGGGGGGTTCTCATCCTGCCACGTGGTAAGAACAGCACTGTGCCACATCCTGCCTCCAACCTCCTAACTCATCTAGGCTCCTTGGACCGGGCTGCCCTATGGTTCCCTCTGCTGCAGGGAAGTTGAGCATCCTGGGGGCTGGCAAGTGGGCCAGCTGTAGGCTCTGGATGATGGCCAGTGGAGCCACTGCTGGTCTCTGCAAGATACCTGGTACACAGCTTGGGTCCTTGGTGATGGTTGGTGGGCCAGCTGTGGGCCTTAGGTGATGGGCATTGAACCAGCTTTGGGATCTGAATGATGACCGGTAGTCCAGCTGGAGGCCCTTGGGAGACAGCCAATGGACCATTTGCAAGCAATGGACCATTTGCCGTTCCCTGGGCGGTACCCGGTGGAATGGCTGTAGGCCTTGGATGATGGCTGCTGGACCCTCTGCAGACTCCTGGTTGATGGCCACTTTACCAGCCATGGACCCTAGGTTATGGGGGGTGGCCAGCTGTGAGCTGCACCTGGCCCGCTGCAGAACTCTTAGTGGTCATCAGTGGAGAGCTGTGGGTCCTTGAATAGTGGACACTGGATTGGCTGCTGACCCTGAATGATGGCCTGTGGACCAGCTGTGAGCCCTGGCTGATGGGTGGTGGACCAGCTACAGACCCCTGAGTGGTGGCCAAAAGTAGGCCTTGGGTGATGGGAGATGGATCAGCTGTGGTCTCCTGGGTGAAATAACAAGGACCCACTGCAGGTCCCTGAGTAATCTACAGTGGACAGCCGTGGGTCCTTGAGTAATGGCTACCGGATTGGCTGCGGGCCCTAGGTGATGGCCGGTGAACCAGTTGTGGGTCCTGGGTGATGGCATCACAGACCTGTGCAGACCCCTAGGTGATGGCTGGTGGACCAGTGCAGACCGCTGGGTGATGAGCAGTGGGCCTGGTGTGGGCTCTGGATTATGGCTGGTAGACCAGCTGTGGGCCTCATGGTAATGGCCAGTGGCCCCTGGGTGATGGCTGGTGGACAAACTGCAGGCTCTGGGTGGACCTGTGCTGTTGGACCAGTTGCAGATCCCAGGGTAATGGCCAGTGGGCTAGCTGTTGACTGGGAAGCATCCACTCCAGGGCAACCCACAGGCTCACAGAGGAGATTGACTGATAACAGTGTCCTCCAACTCCCAGTTTCCCATGACCCCTCTCCCTCCTTCTCCACCCAGGGTAGCTGCCAGGCACCAGACCCCTGCTGCCACAAACCCTCATGCCAACCACCCTCACAACTTGAGCACATGCGCCGAGCTAGCTATAGTGACCCAATGTGACTCCCTCTGTATTTCTTAAGGGCAGCTATGACCTCTCCCAAGCCTGAATGTTGTAATGTTGGGAACTTCAGAGGGACATGCTGATCTCTCAGAGCATGACGGGAGAGCAGAGAGAATCTTGGGACCCGCTCAGCCCCAAGAAACTGTAACCAACACACTGGCAGTGGAGTCAGTGGAACATTTAGTATCAAGGCATGATCATCATGTAAGATTTCTCATTGCCAGGCACTGAAGGGCTTGTAAGCCTCGATGCTGACTCTCTGTATTAGGAGCCAAAATCCTCTACAGAACACTGAAGGTGGGGCCTCAGAACTGTGGAGAAACAGTATTGCCTAATAGAAAGAGGAGTCAGTTAATAGTAGTAATCAGTCCATCAATCTATCCTATTTTTTGAGCAATTACTGTGCACAGAGCACAGTACTTAAGTGCTTGGGAGAGAACAACAAAACAATGTTACAGACACATTCCCTGCCCACCATAAGCTTACAGTCTAGAGGGAGAGGCAGACATCAGTATAAATAAAATAATTTTGGATATATACATAAATATTGTGGGGCTGAGGAGGGATGAATGAAGGGACCAAATCAGGGTGACTCAGAAGGGAGTGGAAGAAGAGGGAAGGAGGGCTTAGTCAGGGAAGGCCTCTTGGAGGAGATGTGGCTCAATAAGGATTTGAAGGTGGAGAGACTAATTGTCTATCATATATGAAGAGGGAGAGTATTCCAGGACAGAGAAAGGATGAGTATTTATTGAGCACTTAAATTCATGCTGAACATTGTACTATGTGCTGGGAAAGATTACGTAGGTGGGAATTAGACCCACTCCCAGCACTCAAGAAGTTCACAGTCTAACAATATATTGGGGAGACAGACAAATAAGGAGACCTGGTTTCTAACCCCGGCTCCTCCGCTTGCCTGCTCTGTGACCCTGGGCAAGTCATTTAACTTCTCTGTGCCTCAGTTTCTTCCTCTGTTAAAAAGAGAAAAAATATCTGCCCTCCCTCTTCCTCAGACTCTGAGACCCATGTGAAACAGAAACTGTGTCCAGTGCTTAATACAGAGCTTGGCACATAGTAAAAGCTTAACGAATACCACAGAGGTCACTGTTATTCTAAGTGGGTCAGGGAAAGCCAGATCTCCCACCCCATGCTCATCAGAACCCAACCTAGGACAGAATCCATTCCAGATGCCCCTTTCCCTGTTTTCCTCAAATCTCTTCCTAGCATAAATATCACTCCCAGAAATAAACTGACCTTATGAAAACAACAGAAATCATGCATTCCAGCTAAGGACAATGAACTGAATTTTGAAACAAAAAGAAATAATAATGTCCCTGCCAGCATCATGGGCTGGTTGGCCCCTGTAACTCACACTCGGCTGCTGGACAGGCCTCAGGAGCAAATCTTGGCCAATTGCAGTGCACAGAACCCTCAGGGCTCTCTCTTCCCACCCAATGGAGGGTCAGCGCTGGCCTATTAGTGCCTGTGACTGGCAGGATTCCATCCCTGGCCGTGGATTCTCCTTCACTCAAATGCAGCTGGGTCGGAAGATGATTTCCTCAGACTCTTCTGCTGGGGTGCTGGGGCCGCCGTTCTGCTGTTCACCAGCTGTGGGCCCCACCCCAGAAGTGGTTGCATTTCCAAGGCGGGGGTGTGAGGGCCACATATGGTTTTCCCACTTTTTTTGGTTTCTTTCTTTGCCCACTCTTTTCCCACTCCCTTCTGTGTCGCCCTAATTTGCTCCCTTTACTCACCCCTCCCTCAGCCCCACAGTACTTATGGACATACCCATAATTTATTCATTTACATTAGTGTCTGTTTCCCTCTCTAGACTGTTACCTCAAGGTGGGCAGAGTTACAACCTTCTAACTCTGTTGTATTGTACTCTCCCAAGCTCTTGGAACAGTGATCTGCACATAGTAAGCACTCAATAAATATGACTGATTGATTGATATGGCTGGAATCGTCCAAGTCCAAAATAAAATATGAGGAGCTGAACAACTTAAAATTTGTGGGAGATGATAGCAGTGAGAGTAAACCCTTCTGAAGTCCAGTCACTCCACTGCATTAACTGAGCACTTACTCTGTGCAGAGCACTGAACTAAGCCCTTGTAGAAGTACAATGCAACTAGTAGACATGATCCCTACCCTAAAGGAGTGTCCACTCAAGCAGAGGAGCAGACACTTAAACAAGCTGCTTGTCTAGTGGAAGGAACCTGGACCTGGGAATCAGAGGAGCTGGGTTCTAATCCCAGCTCTGCCACTTGTCTGCTGTGTGACTTTGGGCAAGTCACTTCACTTCTCTGTGCCTCAGTTCCCTTACCTGCCAATTAATAATATTAATAATTATGGTATTTGTTGAGCCACCTCTCAGGGTCACACCTGGAGAGTTTCCAGTACTCTAACAGTCTCGCTATGGGAGGGAGAGTCAAGCAGAGGCATATCCATTCCATTCCTAGCTTTGGCATTGGCTAGCACGTGAAAGCCAATCTGCTACAAGTCAAAACTCACCTGTGCTGGGCAGCAGCGGCATGGGATAATGTTGAGAGTGGAGATTCAGGTTTACTGCGTGGAAGGAGGCAATGGTAAGCCGTTTCCGTATTTTTACCATGAAAACTCTATGGATCCACTATCAGAAGGATTGGAGATGGAGGCGGGGAATTCTGTGAGACATCTGTCCATGACATTGCTAAGGGTCGGACACGACTTGACAGCATAAGACAACAACAACAATTTAAGTGCTTATTAAGTTCAGCCACTGTACTAAACACTGGAGTGTATATAAGCAAATAGGGTCGGGCAAGGTCTTGTCCTCGTAAGGCTCACAGTCTCAATCCCCATTTTATAGATGAGGTAACAGGCACAGGGAAGTAAAGTGACTTGCCCAAAGTCACACAGCAGACAAATGGCAGAGCTGGGATTAGAAGACATGACTTCCAGACTCCCAGTCCTGTGCTCTGTCTTCTACACCAGGCTGCTTCTAATGGAATTCAAATGGGAATTCAATACCTGTTCTCTCTCATACTTCCACTGTGGGCCCCATGTGGGGCCTGATTATCTTTTATCTATCCCATTGTTTAGTACAGTGTTTGGCACATAGTAAGTGCGCAACAAATGTCACAGTTACTATTATTATTATTAAATTGCAGTCCAATTGCTACTTGTCTTAAGGTCCATACAGATATGCCTAAGATGTTCCAATGGGCCCTTCTTATGGGGATGCCTGTGTGGCAGCCTCCACTTGCCACAGCCCCCTGCTCCCTGAGGTAGGTCCCTGCGTGACCCAGCCCCTGAGTGGACTGAGACTATGGACTTGTGAATGAGTGTAGGTGGATTTTCTTTAAGATGCCATTGCAATAAAAGTCTCACCCAGCAACTGCTTCCAAATGTGACTCTGGGATGCCCCCAGAAAGTGGGAAACTTAAGGCTGGTGGAGGCTGACACCTAGGAGAAGGCTGGCAGAGGCTAGCATAAGCATGAACTTGTGGAGGTTGGCACAGGGAAGACTATCTTGACTTGCAGCACAAACTTCAAGAATCTCCTTTCCCCTCTGTGGACCTTACACTTCAGTTCCCTTGGGACAATGAGGTCCCCTTCCTTCCTACCTCATCCTAGGACAAAATGAGCTTTTCTTGCACTCACCACACTCCTTGAAAGGTATTCCACAATTACAGCTTGTTCATCTGACTTTTCAGCCTAAATCTCTGTGGCATGGTGTTCTTGCAGAGAATATTGGATTTTTGACAAACCGGGGGAAAAAAATCTTCCCTAAAAATACTGGACCTGAACTGAATGTGGAAAAATTAATAGGGAAGAGGAAAAGAAAGAGAGAGAGAGAGGAAGAGAGAAACAGTAAAAGAGAGTGAGAAAGAGTGGCAGCAAAAGAGAAAGAAAAAATGTGAGAAAAAATGAGATTGAGAAAGAGGTGCAGCAAAAATTAATGTGTGTATGTGAGTGTGTGAGTGTGTTTGTATGTTCAATTGGCTGTGAGAGAATGAACTATCTGTGGAGGACAGATATGTGGTTTTCATTGTCTTGATTACTTTCCACCAATCAGAAAGCAACATGCTCATTTACCTAACCAATCGGCTGTAAAGCAAAGTCCGCCTCCACCCAGCGTGGGCTTTATGATTCGAAGCGCTCGGTGCCCAGCTGAGACGCTGGCAAAGAGACATACCAGCCAACTCCTCCGGCAGAGGAATGCGTTCCAAGCCACCGGAGAAGGGGTTCTGTTTCCTGTGCTCTGGGCCAACTGGAGGGGGTCCGTGGGTGGGACCCGATCCCCAAGGCAAAACAAGCCCAGAGAGCGGGCAGCTTTCAGCAGCCTGCACCCTGGGGTCGGAGGAAGCCAGGGCAAAGGCGCCCGGGGCCAAGTGGAATGTGGGTCACATGAAGTTCAAACAACCTGAGACCCAGCGTGCCCTGGCACCTGGACTGAAAGACAGGTTCATTAGCTAAGAAAATTTGCAACTGGAGAAGGGAGGTGCTACCTTCCTGGAGACCAACATTGTGAGTGATGAGGTGTAAAAGTGCCGGGGCTTTGAGGGGAGGTGGGGGGGGGTGGGGATTCAAAGCGTTCACAAGCCAGGAGACCACCATCTTGGGCACTTTAGGGCTTATGGGAAATTATCAGATCTTTTCAGAGAGATGTGGGGAGCCTGGTGGGGAACCCAGTTCTGCTAGCACTGAAGTTCATCATCCCCCCAACTACCATCACCATCATGGATCAATATTCCCAGAGTATTGCTCTCTATTCCTGTTTCCTCTTCTTATTTCATTCTTCTTTGACTTCTTGTCCTCAGTAGTTCTCTCTGTGTGTCTCTCCCTCCCTCTCTGTCTTCTTTTGCCATATTCCCCTCTCCACTTCGCCTGCTTTCTCTACAAGCTCAGAGCACCGATGGAGCCAAAGAAAACATTCCTGAGCAAATCAGGTCCCAGCAGGCCTGGAATGAATACCTGCCCTGAAAAGGCGACAGAGAAATCTTGTTTTCCGAAGAATCAACTGACTAACGGGTCTCTGGCTGGACTTTCCCATCAAAATGATGGGTGGGGAACGGCGTTCAAGGTGGGATGATTGGAGTAGGCCTCGCTGGGTGAGAGGAAGGGTCATGACCCTTGACCTTTGGGTAGCATCTCTCCCCTGAACCAGCAGAGGGAGCAGTCGGTCCCCAACTAAATCCTCCAGGCACCAGGCCCAAAAGAGAAATGACCCAGGATGTAACAGGACAGCAGGTCAAATAGCGATGACTCGTCCATGAGATCCTGTCCATACTGCCTCAGCAGGAGCAACTACTGGCCATCCGTCCTGTGATCTTTGTACTTCACTGGTCTAGCGGCGTGTTTCTAGCTCCGAGAGTGAGAGGACTCCCCCGTTCAAATCCTGCAAGTGCATTTCGTTTTAGCACTCAGTACAGTGCTCTGTACATAGTAAACTCTCAATAAATAAATAAGTGACTGAAGGGCTACAAAGCTCTTGGGTCCAACCCTTGTGGCACCGAGACCCAGACCCTCCCTGAGGGAACACAGGACACATACGACCCCAGGAAGCAAATCCCTGAGATGCAATCGGATCGTCGGCACTGGTGCGATGCTCTACTGCCAGGTGGCGTCTCTGGGCTGGTCATGTGACGAGAGTGGATGGCAGCAGGATCCCCAAGCAGCAATGATACAGTGAACTGAACAAGGGTATAGCAAGCAGAAAGGGAAGAAGGAATGCTTCAGAGACACAGCGACGCTCAGGCTCAAGCCAGGTAACCCAGTCGCGTGTTGTTTGGAAACTGCGGCAGAATAATAATAGTGTTGGTATTTGTTAAGTGCTTACTATATGCCAAGCACTCTTCTAAGTGCTGGGGTAAATACAGGGTAATCAGGTTGTCCCACTTGGGGTTCACAGTCTTAATCCCCATTTACAGATGAGGTAACTGAGGCACCGAGAAGTCAGGTGACTTGCACAGAGTCACACAGCTGACAGGTGGCAGAGCTGGGATTAGAACCCAAGACCTCTGACTCCTAAGCCTGTGCTCGTTCCACTGAACTTCTGCTTCTCCAAAAGGCATATGAGCCTGGCTTGCAAAAATCAGGAGAGGGCTTGCTCTGTTCCAGACTTGGCATCTGTAAGATGGAGGTGGCAGCACACCCACAGAGCAAAAAACCAGGTTGGGAATTGAGTGTGGGCCCCAAATCTTCATCCTCATCACATGCAGAGAGGGGTTGCAGCTTCTTTAAGGAAGAGGGACAGAACTACTCTGTCTGGTACTAAAGAGGGCTTCTGAGTTCTCTCCCAACCATGAATTCATTCATTCATTCAATCGTGTTTATTGAGAGCTTACTATGTGCAGAGCACTGTACTAAGTGGTTGGAAAGTACAATTCAGCAACAGATAGAGACAATCCCTACCCAACAATGGGCTCACATTCTAGAAGGGGGAGACAGTCAACAAAACAAAACAAGTAGACAGGCATCGATACCATCAAAATAGATCAATTGAATTATAGATATATACACACACAGCGGACAAGTAGCCAAGCCGGCCCATCGAGGAGGTTCATGGGCTAGTTGGCATGGTGAGACATGACCCACCGTCACATAAGAACTAATGGAGTGAACTAGGAATTAGCACCTTGGACGGTTCCTCCTATCAACCCCCTCCCCCCCCCCCACCCCAGGCCCACGTCCCCCTCCGTGCCCCTGGGGCATTTGAGATGAGCTAATGGTTCAGAGGGAGGTCACCTTCTCTGTCTCTGCCTAGGGTTTCTCCCATTCTTTCTGTTGGTCTTCTGGAAGCCAAGTCAAAAAGGAATAAAATCCCCAGGCTCTCTTCTGACCAGCCTCTCCCTCCACCCCCTCTCCTAGCTCCTCTGCTACCTTTCAGTTTCAGGTGATTGCTCCTTTCTTTCCCATATGCAGGTTTCTCTTTTACCCCAGGAGCTGGAGTAGGTGTGTTACTAGGTGCATAACTACTGATGGAACATCTCATCGTTATCAGAGGGACACCCTCAGTCCAATCATCTTCCCTTGGGGACTGAGAAACTGTGTAGAGGAATTGATTACAGCCCTGGTTGTCCCACTGGGGAAGTTGGTACAATGAGCGAGGAGGAGGCAGGAGTGACACATTGCAAAATGGACGAGAAGCACTGTGACCTAATGGAAAGAGCATAGGCTTGGGAGACAGAGCACCTGGGATCTAATCTAATCTGCCTGCTGTGTGATCTTGGGCAAGTCACTTAACATATCTGAGCCTCAATTTCCTCATCTGTTAAATGGGGATCCAATACCTGCTCTCCCTCCTACTTAGATTGAGAACTCCATGTAAGACAGGGAATATAGCTGACCTGATGAGGTTGTATATACCCTAATGCTTAGTACTGTGCCTGGTACATAGTAAATTCTTAACAAATACCATAATCATTATTAATAATCATCATTGTTATTACTAATTTTATGTTTCAATCCCATTTATGGCGATGTGATCACAACAAAGACCCAGTGTTGGGACCAGATTACCTAAAAGCAGGGAGACAATTGCCATGGTAGCCAACTCGATAGCCACTGCAGTCTTTACTGCCCACATTGGCCAGCTATTTTCAGGAGTCCTCCAGGCTAGACAGTCCATCAGGCTCTGCCCTGCTCTTTGCTGTTTCACTTCCCCCTCCCTCTGCAGTGAGGCATGGGTCAGATTTTGAGGGGCTGTGCAATATCTAAAAATTGGAAATCCAAAGTAATATTATTATAATAACCATCAGCCCTTCCAAAATACTCTTACAACAAACAGCCTCATTTCTCCCTCAAACTTTCCATCCTCTCCTCAGGGTGAAGATTCTTTAAATATACATTCACTGGAGATCAGCTAATTTTACAGACCTTCTCTCTCCTCTCCCCATTTCTGCTCTGTTGATGGTTATTCATTTCAATCAGATTCTATTCATTTTCACCCATCGCAATTCTGATGCTGCCAATATACAGGCAGAAGTCAAGGTTATTCCTCTCCTGCACCTCTCAGTACTTTGTCCATTCCCCGTTGGCCTTTTTTCTGCTTCACTGTCCCTGATACCATACCTGCTCATTTCTGGCCATTTCATTGGACTGCACTGCTATGGAAATCATTCTTGGTACTGGCCCTTCAATCCTATCATTCCAGGGCAGGGATCATCACTCTATCATCATGTGTAACATGCCACCTACATCTGCCTCTTTGAGAAACCTCCTTGATAAATCTCCTTCCTGTTCTTCTGTTGTGGCCCCCACATTATCCTTGACTTGATGTTCTGGGCTTCTACCCCATTTTCCTCTACCCACTCATCCGTTCATTACTTCATTCATTCCATCATATTTATTGAGCACTTACTGTGTGTAGAGCACTATACTAAGTGCTTGGAAAGTACAATTCAGCAATAAAGAGAGGTGATCCCTGCCCAAACCAGACTTACAATCTAGAAGGGGGAAGATAGACATCAAAACAGGTATGAGGTGTTTAAACTCTCACCCTCTAAAATTGCATAGTTCCCTTAATAATAATAATAATTATAACATTAGTTAAGCACTTATTATGTGCCAGGCACTGTTCAAGGCTCTGGATTAGATACAAGACAATTGGGTTGAACACAGTCCCTGTCCCACGCAGGGCTCACAGTCTTAATCCCCATTTTACAGATGAGGGAACTGAGGCCCAGAGAAGTGAAGTGACTTCCCCAAGGTCACACAGCAGACAGGTGGAAGATCCGGGAATAGAACCAATGACCTTTCAACTCCCGGGCCCGTGCTCTATTCACTAGGCTATGCTGCTTCTCCACTTAACAAGTGATAGCCTGTGTTGGACGGTCTCATTGCCCCTTCTCCCAGCTACTATTAAATGGATCAATAACAGAGATGACACCACTTGAAGAAGGTATGGAAACCAATCATTAAGGTTTATTGAGCACCCACTTGATGCAGGGTACAATACTGAACATTTGGGAGAGGTCACCAGAAGTGAAGAAACTGAGGCCCGCCCTCAAGAGGCTTCCAATCTAACCACACTTTTCCAGTTACTTGTGTTTGGCTGAATGGCACGGGCCCCATCTCCCAGATATTGAACTAACTCAAGCCCTTAGTACATTGCTCTGCACATAGTAGGTGCTCAGCAAATACCAATGACTGATTGATTGACTGATCTGAAAAAATGCCCAAGAGCATGCCAGATAATGTTTTGGGTGTATTCTAAAAATTAGGGAACTTATTAAGCATTTACTGGGATGTCAACCACTGTTCTAAGCACTAGGCTAGAAACAAGATAATTGGATCAAACACAGTCCCTTGTCCCACCTGGAGCTTACAGTTGGAGAAAGGGAGAATGAATATTTTATCCCCATTTACAGGTAGCGAAAGTGAGCCCAGATAGGTTGTGATTTGCCCAAAGTCACACCTTAGGCCAGTGGGGGAACCAGAGCTGGCAGCTGGGTTTCCCACCAGCCTGTCCTGCACTCTTTCCTCTTTAGAAAGAATGGCTAGAGAGGAGAAAGCTTGAGTTTGTATGGAAGAATTTTGGCTTTCAGAGAAGTCAATGCAAGGGCTGAGGGAGGGGGAGAGGATCAGACTGTTTGTTTTCAAGCTACTTTAGAGTTGGAAACGTTTATTTTTGCTTTCTTGCAGAGCTCTGTAGACCTGAAATCGAGCCTTGTTTTGCTTTCTCCCACTGTTAGTTTGTTTATTCTGAATTGAGTGTTGGAGTGATGTTTCAATTCAGAAAAATAAAAATAATCTTTGGAGAACAGCCCTAGGCCTAGAGATTTTTCCTATAAAATTAATTTTAAAAAAGCATATCTGGGACACTTGGAAGCGTGTGTTTTCAATAACCTTAACAACATCTCATGAACATCTTCAAATCTAGCAAATTATGTTAAGGAGCCATTATTTGGGACATTTAGGGTGGGTACTCACCATGTCAAATGGGAGTCAAAGTCTTAAGGGCCTAAAAGAGACAAAAATGAAGTTTCCATTGACTCTTCTTCCACTCTTTCTCTCTTGAATGAAACCTCCTCCTTCAAGTGGAGAAATTGCTTTGGGCTGGATCCACCACGTGGTTGACTTGTTTGGAAGCATTAGCCCATGGATGGTTTGGATTAGCATTATGCCGAATCATTCTTGGAGGGTAAATCCTTAACAGTTTTCCAATCCTAAATTGCTGGGTGACCTTGAGCAACTCATCTGACCTCTCTGAGCCTCAACGCCTGCTCTGTCATCTGGACCATCAGGACAGCCAATTTCTTTGGAGTAGCAAAGGAGATACTAGCTATTTTAACCTTAGGCAAACCTCTCTCAGTGGGCACAAGTCCTCAAGACAAACTGTTCTGCTCCTATGAGCCTCAGGGATGCCTTAGGTCCTCTTGCTCATCCAGTCCCCTCCTTGCCCCAGCTGAGCTGTAACCGGAGATTGATGGGGTCCCAGAGTTGGCTTCACTATAGTCCTTGTCTTTGGAGACATGAGCATTGTGTTTGTCAAGCATTTGGAGATTCTGGGCTGGAAGGAGTATACAAATCAGGATTTGTGAGGACCTGCCTCCTGTCTCCCCCCCGTGGGTCCATCTTTTTCTAATTTTACAGCTGAGTCCACGGTTCATTTGGTGGCTGGGTTTTGTGCCAGTGCAATTAACCAAACCGTGATGAGGGAAACCAAGCCGATATGTGCATAGAGACAATCCTCCCTCCATGGCTCCATGTTCCAGGATGGTCCCCGCCCACCCTGTGCAAAAAAACCAACACCCTTTTCAGTACCTTCACCCCATAGAAAAAATGCCACGAGGAGCAGGGGTGATGTTGACTCAGATCCGTGGGCGCCGTGAATGCCTGCTTCTCTGGAGATGGAAAATAAATACTATTCTTCCTCCCTGGTAAACTGTGAGCCCCATGTGGGACAGTGACCATGTCCCATCTGATCATCTTGAATCTACCCCAGTGCTTAGTACTATGGTTGGCACAATGTAAGTACCTAATGAGCACCATGATTGTTGAAACCGAAGGTGACAATCACTGTGGGTGAGTGTTTCAAGAGAAACCTGCTTCCCTCACCTAGGTTTGTGCTGGACTCAATCTCGCTGACAAACATCTCTCCAGGGGTTCTCCAGAAAGTCTCTCCTTGCACAATGCAGAGGCTCCATTAATCTCCAACACCATCCAAGGAATAATATGTTCCCATCTCATGTTAGTCCCCTTTCCCATCTGTGCCAACTATCCGGCCTTCCTGGCACAGCTTCCCCCAGAGATGTCGGCATTTTGGATACCCAGAATCCCGTGCTCCACTCATGTCAAGGCATCAGACAGAGAACTCCAGAATGACTCCCCGGATTGAAGAGTGGAGGCAAATGGGGCCTCTGTCTGAGGAGCAGGGAGACTGTGCCTGTTGAAAGGGGAAGGGTTTGGGGGCTTTGCCTTTGATCCCCGTCTGGCACTCCAGAATTGCCATGTGCCCAGCACCTGAATGGTGCTCTTCATAAACGGCAAGGAGAGAATCAGAAGCCATAAATCTCCCCACCGAGCCACCCCTGTCTTGTCCTTATGGATCTAAAGGAAAATTGAAACCAGGCTTCTGCTTTGCAGACACCACCTCGTTTTTCTCTCTGGCCCTTCACAGGAGAACCTCATGTCAGGGTCGGGGGGAAGCTGCCTGGGTCTCTGATTTTTAGTACAGTCGCTCTGACTCCAACGTGCGGTGGGTATTCCAGAGCTGCAGCCTGGGTCTCTAATTTTGAGTATAGTTGCTCTGACTCCAACTTGGAGTGGGTATTCCAGATCTGCTGTCTGAGTCCTGCAGACCCACACTGTGGAACCTTTTCTCCTGCCTTGTACTGGCCTTTGCTTCTCCTTGCTGTAGCCTATGTCTCTGCCCTTCTGTTACCGACCTGATAATAATCTTGTCTCAACTTGAAGCAGAAGAAGAACTCATCAAGGACAGAGACCCCTTCTTGTACTGTCATTGTACTCTCCCGACTGCCTGGTACAGTGCGCAGTACTCAGTAAACGCTGGGTATAGTGTTCTGGACTCAATAATGCTCATTACAGAGTCCTGTAATGTAAAAGACATTTGGTACAAGACCCTGCATCTTTCAGGTGCCAGGTACACCCAGTTGGTAACCAATACAGGGCACCACACACAAAAAGTGCTTACTAAAATGTTCTACTTACAAAGGAGGTCCAGTGCAGTGCTCTATTTACAGATGGCACTCACATTAGTGCTCTGCACATAGTAGGCACCCAGTAAATTGCCCGAGTGAAAGTCTGTAGATTCTACTGAATGAGATGAAATGGGAAATGTGACCACCCGATCGGCTTTCTTTCCCTTACTTATCCTCACAGTTATGCCAGTCCAACCCAGCCTACACACTTCCCTCCTCTAACTGCATTCTACCCACTGTATCTGTCTCTCTCTTTTGCCATCGACCCCTCTCAAGTCAGCCCTACACCTGGATCTCCATCCTTCTTCACATCCGACAGACCACCAACTTTCTCATCTTCCAGGCCCCACTAAAATCACATTTCCTCCAAGAAGTCTTCCCTGTCTAACCTCTCCCCTTCTCCTATCAATCAGTTTGAAGAGCCCTGGATTAAGCATTTGGAAGTTCCCTGTCTTTGCATCACCTGCACTTTTTTCTTTATCTGTTGAGTGCTTGTTATGTGCCAGGCACTGTTCTAAACAGTGGGGTAGATACAAGCTAATAAGTTTGGACCACAGTCCCTATGCCAAATGGGGCTTACAGTAAAATGGGGCTTTATCCCCATTTTACAGATGAAGGAACTGAGGCACAGAGAAGTGAAGTGATGTGCCTGAGGTCAGACAATAGACAAATGGCAGAGCTGGATTAAAACCTAGATCCTTCTGACTCTCAGGCCTGTGCTCTATCCACTAGACCACCCTGCTGCTCTTGAGTCCATATCTAACTCACCCCATCCCTCACCTCTACAGGACTTTTGTCCACATTTCCATATTCTGTTGCTTCCCCAACCTATAGATGATTTTAGTACCTGCCTCTCCAGTTCAATTGTCAGCTCCTGAGGGCAGGGATCAGGCCTACCAACTCTGTTGCTTTGTACTCTCCCAGGTGCTTAGCACAGGGCTCTGCATACAGTAAGTGCTCAATAAATTTTATTGATTGACTGACTGCTCAATGATCATCCCAAAGGGAAATGTGAGTGGAGGCAATATGAGGATGGAAGCAAAGCAGATGACGACGCATATGATCCTAAGACCTGACAGCGGGCTTACTAGAGGTGGGGCAGTTTGAGAATAGACTCTTTCCACTAGGCCACGAGAAGCATTCATTTAATCGTATTTATTGACTGCTTACTGTGTACAGAGCACTGTGCTGATTGGGAGATTACAATACAACAATAAACAGAGACATTCCTTGCCCACAGTGAGCTTACAAGTCTAGAGGATGAATTTACAGTCTAGTGAAAAGAGCCCAGGCCTGAGAGTCAGAGGATCTGGGTTTTAATCGCAGCTCCACTACTTGTCTGCTGTGTGACCTCGGGGATGTCACTTAGCTTCTCTGTGCCTCAGTTAATTCATGAGCTCCACATAGGACATGGACTGTCCAACTGAATTAGCTGGCATTTATCCTGGTATTTAGTACAAAAACTGGCACGTAGTAAGCACCTAACAAATGTCATTTAAAAAATAAATCCACACCTACCTCACATCCCTCTTTCCCTGTTCCTCAGCAGTCAGCTACAATTTTAGTGTCCTCCTTGGCCTGGCCAAAAGCCTCTCACCACCCCTGGTCTCCCACTAGCCAGCTGGGCCCCAGATGCTGAGGGAGGGCAGGGGAACGACAGGCCATCATGTAGCCATCCCTGGCTCTGCAGGGAGGATTCTTGCCTATCAGATTCCTCCCCTCCAACGGACCTGTTTGACACTTTGGGGGCCGAAGGTCAGGGGATGGCAAATGCCACCAGCCGGCAAGACCTCACAGAGGGAGGGAAGGAGAGAGGGAGGAGTAGGGGAGGAAAGAGAAATGGAGCTTTTAAAGCTTGCTCGGTTCTTGTGACAGAAGCGGTGTGGGAGACGGTGAGGTAGAGGGACAGGGGATAGGAGACTCCATAAGTCCAGACACTGGTGAGAGGAGGGTTGGGCAGATGGGGGGTTGGGGCAGAGCAGGGAGGCCACTCTGTTCTGACCTGCTTGAGGGAGATCAGGTGAAAGGCGCAGGGGGAGACCAGCCCAAGTCAGTGACCCAGAACGCCACACTGGAAGGAGAAACAGATGTGAAACAGAAGCCCTCCATGTTACTGTGGGCAGGAGGGGTTTACTCTGGAGGAAATGACCCAGAGCATGAAGCCACACCCCTAAATTTCTTCCCAGGGGCTGGCAGTTATATGGTTCCCACTGCCCAGGCCTATTCTGCTCACTGATCCTGATGGGCACACTTTTTTTGATGACCCAACCTATCCCTCCCAGATTGTACCTGATGTACACTGTACTAAGAGCATGAGACAGTTTGATAGGATTAGAATACCCCATCCCTGACCTCGAGTTGCTTCCAGTCATCCCTCACTATAAGGGTGGATGTCTGGAAGTGAAACCATCACCAGGTTCCTTGACAGCAAAGACTGAATGCACAGATGGATAATAATAATAATAACAATAATAATAGTTTTTGTAAAGTGCTTATTATATGTCAGGCACTGTACTAGGTACTAGGTTGGGGTGGGTACAAGCAAATCGAGTTAGACACAGTTCCAGTCCCACATGGGGCTCACAGTCTCAATCCCCATTTTACAAATGAAGTAACTGAGGCACAGAGAAGTGAAGTGACTTGTCCAAGGCAACACAGCAGGCAAGTAGTAGAGCCAGGATTAAAACCCATGTCCTTCTTACTCTTAGGCTCATGATTTATCTACTAGGCCATGCTGCTTCTATATGGATCACTGGAGTGACCACTGATGGAATTCCTTGCATTCTCGCATCTTGCCCTAACAGGCTTGTCCTAACCAATTTGCTGAATAATTGAGGAGAAAAATGCACCTCTGTTGAAATACCCAGATAGCTGAGGCCCCAAAGATATTTGAGAGATCTAAATGACCTGAATAATAAGCTGGTGTAGACCTAGCCTAGTATCTGTGCTTTCACTCCTTGGGCACTCCCATCTGATCCAGCCCCCTGTCTTCAGGCAGGTGATTGACAGAACCCTCCAGGACAATGAAGGTAACATTTAGTGACTGCTCTCACACAGGATATCATCTCATCAGCTCATTATTAGAATCGAGGAGCAAGGCGGAGCAGGGGTCTGAGGTAGACATCTTTTCTACCTCACCAGGAGGCCTGCTGATTGCCCCCTGTGTCCTCAAAGTTTGAGCTTCTCTTCTTCAGCTACCCTCAGCCTGAGTAGCCTCATCACACAAGAGAGCATTCTGGGAAACACCCAACCGCCCAAGATGCTCTATGTTCTAACCCCTCTGGAACACATGTCTAAAGTCAGAGAGCACAACATAGATACTTCAATTAACAAATCAATAAATGGCATGTATAAGGCACTGACTGTATGCACAACACTAGATTAAGTGTTTGGGAGAGTACAATAGAGTTAGTAGCTCCAATCCCTACACTCAAGTAACATACAATCTAGAGGGGGAAATGGATATTGAAATAAAAAATAGGTAGGAGAAGCAACCAAATATAAGGAAATGAACACCAGGTTGGGGGACAGTGAGAATAAAAGTTCTTAAGGGCAAAGGACTCAGCTTGTTGTGGGCAAGGGACGAGTCTGCTAATTCTGTTTACTGTGCTTTCCCAAGCACTTAGTGCAGTGTTATGCATACAATGAGCGCTCGATAAATACGATTGACTGATGTAGTGAGGAGGAAAAATGTGATGGGAAGATGAGAGATTAGTCAGAGGAGGCTTCCTGAAGGAGATGTACTGTTAGTAAGGCTTCGAGGATGAAGCAGCGTGGCTCAGTGGAAAGAGACCGGGCTTGGGAGTCAGAGGTCATGGGTTCAAATCCTGGCTCTACCACCTGTCAGCTGTGTGACTGTGCGCAAGTCACTTAACTTCTCTGTGCCTCAGTTACCTCATCTGTAAAATGTGGATTAACGGTGAGCCTCACGTGGGACAACCTGATCACCCTGAATCTAGCTCTCAGTGCTCTGCACATAGTAAGCGCTCAATAAATACTATTGAATGAATCTACCCCAGCGCTTAGAACAATGCTCTGCACATAGTAAGCACTTGACAAATACCAACATTATTATTATTATTATTATTATGAAGGAAGTAACAGTCAGTCAGGTGTGAAGGGAGAGAAGGAAGGGGGAATGTGCCCAATTCTTGATCTTACCTCCACCCCAGTGCTTAGAAGATAGTAAACTCCTACTTTATGACATTTGTCTTTTTTTCACTACTCTACCCTGTGTTTGAACATTTCCCTACCATCCCGGGCCCTCGTGTGAAACTTCAAGAAGTCCGGGCCTTGTCAGTGTAGGGGAGTGCTCAGCCCGCTGGCCCTGCCGTGATGTATGAACCTCTGGGGGATAATTAAAGTGAAGGCTGGATGGATTTATGCTATCTAAACTGCTCTTGTTACTGAGATAACGAGCTGAGTGGGGGGAGGAAGCTTTAAAAGCCAGCAGCCTGAACATGCCGTCTGCTTTTTCAATGTTTGTCCGATAAAGGGGGTTGGGGTGGGAGGTGGCGGGGAGGCCACATGGCTGCTCCACATCAGTGCCAACGACTTTCCAATCTCTCGGGCAGAAAATGTTCCGATCTCAGTCAGCACTGATGGGGCTAAGAAGTGGCTCAGTGTCCCAAGACCCGGCCACGCCTGCCCTGGCTCTGAAGTCCACAGTTCCTTCTGATCTCTGGCTTGTCTGGGAAGAGGGCAGTTATACTGGGACAACAGCATCCCTGATAAAGAGACCTGGGTGAGTGGAAATGCCAGAGAAATCAATCGGGTCTGCCCGAGAGTCCATATGTTCATGCACTGATGAAGCGCTTTTTTTAAAAATGGTGTTTGTTAAGTGCTTATTCTGTGCCAGGCAGTGTACTAAGCACTGGGGTAGACACAAGGTAATCAAGTTGAACATAGTCCCTGTCCCACATGGGGATCACAATCTTGTCCCCATTTTTTTACAGATGGGGTAATTGGAATGGTGAGAAGGGAAGTGACTTGCCTAAGGCCACTGCAGCCAAGCGGCGAGCCAGGATCACAACCCAGGTCCTCTGACTCCCAGATCTGTGCTCTTTCCACTAGGACAAGCTGCTTCTCTACACTATTTGTGAAGCACTATACTAAGCATTGGCAAAGAGATAGGATAATCAGAGTAGACAACATCCCTTTCCCACCCAGGGCTCACAGTCTAAGAGGTAGGGTGAAAACAATTACAAAATGCAAATACGATTCCTACCTTTCCCTTACACTGTGAGTTTCACGTGAGACAGAGACCATGTCTAAAGTAAATGTATTGCATCTACCCCAGTGTTGAGCACAGTGCTTGTCACAAGGTAAGTACATAATGAATGCCAGTATGGCCTAGTGGGAAAAGCACATGGCTGGGAGACGGGAAGCCTGGCTTTCGGTCTTGGTCTGCCACTAGCCTGCTGGGTGACCTTAGGTAAATCATGTCACTTCTCTGTGCCTCAGTTTCCTCAGTTGTAAATTGGGGATTCAAACCATGTTCTCCCTCCCCCTTGGGTCTAATCTGATTGTATTTTACGTATTCCAACTGGTTAGCAGGGCACTTGAGACATAGTAAATGCTAAACAAATACCACAAACAGCCTAGCTAACACTTCTTGCAAAGCTGATTTCATCGGCTCTACCTATGGTTGAGGTTTGCTTGGTTTTCCCTCCCCTACACCTTTATTAAGCCAAGCCTTAAGTTTTCACAGCAAACGAGCAAGTGTGATGGAGTGGGAGTCCTGATGAGATCAGATTTTTAGAGAGAGGGACAGAAAGGTCTACTTGTTCTTGAATGGAGCAACATGGGAGAGGAATCTTGCCTGGTTGGAGGTCAGCGCTTCTGGACTTGACCCCATCCAAATGATGCTTGGGAGAGAAAAATGGAGGCTCAATCCTGATTTGGCTTCTACTGTCCGACCCAGGCTCCAGTCTGCTCCTCGCTCAGGGCAGAGTGTCCAGTTGACTCCTTGTTTGCCTCTGAAGATTTGCCCACATTTCCCTCTCTTCCCTTGCCCAGGAGAGAGAAGGTTTATCTCCAATCCTAGAAAAAGTCCTCAGACCGTGTGAAAAAGGAATCCATCCAGCCTGGGCTGTGAAAGGGGAAGAGAGAATTTCCCATGGACAGAGAGAGGCCCCTTCCACTCTGAGTTTATTTGGTGAAACTTAAACAAAGACGCCCCCGTTCCCAATACTCCAGAGGGCTCCCCGCCCGGCAGGATCTGAGGCGCTAGTGAGATTATCTTTCCCAATAAAAGATAAAGGACTGACATCCAACCCTTACCGATCTAAAGTTTTGGGCTTTCCAGTCAGTTTAGTTGCCAAAGCCTGCATTGTAAATGGAGCCGGGTTTAGGAAGGTTTTGTGATTAGGATTGAAAAGTACAGACTCAGCTTCTTGCTGGTCCTGACAGATCTCTGATGGTGTCCCATCAACAAGCAGATAATAATAATTAAAATCAATACTGTGATATTGTTTAAGGACTTTATATGTGCCAATCACTGTGCTAAGCACTGGGTAGACACAAGGCAATTGGATTCAGGCACAGTGTCTTCCCATGTGGGATTTACAGTCCAATGGGGAGAAAGAATAGTGAAGCAGTGTGGCCTCAGGGATATAGCACGGTCCTGGGAGTCAGAAGTGTCTGGGTTCTAATCCCAGCTCTGCCACTTGTCTTCTGTGTGACCTAAGGCAAATCACCTAACTTCTCTGTGCCTGAGTTACTTCATCTGTCTTGTGGGGATTAAAGCTGTGAGCTCCATATAGGACTTGGGGTATGTCCATTATAATTTACCCGTATTTACCCAGTGTGCAGTACAGTGCCTGGAACATTGTTAGCACTTAACAAATACGATTGAAAAAAGAAAAATGGGAATTGAATTCCCATTTTGAAGATGAGGGAACTGGGGAACAGATAAATTAAGTCACTTTCCCAAAGTGGCCCAGCAGGTAAGTGACAGAGCTGGGGTCAGAACCTAAGTCCCCTGACTTCCAAACCTGGATTCTTTCTGCCGGACCAGAAAGACTGGACTGCATTTGCCCGGAAGCAAACCAAAGTGGTTTTTGGAAGGCAGATGACTAGATTTAGATTAGCATATTTTGGGCACATAATCAGGAGGACTAATTCTCTGGAGAAGACACTAATGCTAGGAAAAGTCCAGGGAAAACGTGGAAGAGGTGGACCGGCAGCTAGATGGGTAGAGACCATAACAACAACAATAATAATAATAATGTTGGTATTTGTTAAGTGCTTACTATGTGCTGAGCACTGTTCTAAGCGCTGGGGTAGACACAGGGGAATCAGGTTGTCCCACGTGGGGCTCACAGTCTTAATCCCCATTTTACAGATGAGGGAACTGAGGCACAGAGAAGTTAAGTGACTTGCCCACAGTCACACAGCCGACAAGTGGCAGAGCTGGGATTCGAACTCAGGAGCCCTGATTCCAAAGCCCGTGCTCTTTCCACTGAGCCACGCTGCTTCTCTGATGGAAGAGCCATTAGAATTATGGAAGAGGACAGGACGTTCTGGAGAAAGTATAACCAGGGAGTCGTTATTAATTGGAAAAGACTCGACAGCATTTAATAATAATAATAATCCACCCTGATGTTGACTGGAGGGGGCTGGGAGTTAGAAGAATCAGGGTCTAGTCCCACCTCTATCACTTACCGATTGCATAACAATCTATCAATCGTTGGAGTATTTACTGAGCATTTACTCTGTGCAGAGCCCTGAACTATGTGCTTAGGAGAGTGCGTTAGGAGGAAAAGACATGCTCCCTGCCCTCAAAGTCGTTATAATGTGGCAGCCAGGTGCTAAAATAAGTTACCTTGGACAAGTCACCTAACCTCACTTGGCCTCAGTTTTTTCATCCGTAAAATGGGGATAAGACACCTGCTCTCCCCCACTGCCTTAGACTGTGAACCCTATGTGGGACAGGGACAATGTCCATATGATTATTTTGTATCTATTCTCGGTGCTTAGCACAGTGTTCATCATATGGTAAGCACCTGATAAATAATATTATTGCTATTATCCTCATTATTATTATAATTATTATAATGATAATTATTATGTATGTTCTTCAAGTGTCACCTGGTAAAGCATAAGCTGCTGGAGGGCACGGACCACTTTTTATCTTCAACAAGGACCCCAACCCGTAGTAAAAGTTTGAGGAAAATTCCTGTATTTCAAGAAACTCAGTGTTGGGGCCGATTGAAACACGGCAAATATAAAAGTGGAAAAGTTGGCCCCAGTTTCTGCTTTAGGCTCAGCCAGTTAATTAGTGGTATTTATTGAGCACTTACTGTGGGCTGAGCACTGTACTAAGCCCTTGGGAAAATACAATAAAACAATAAAAACACACAGTCCCTGCCCACTGTGAGCTCACAGTCTAGAGGGAGAGTTCCTCCTGTGTGGAGGAAGGTGTACTGAGCACAGGGACAGAGGCATGGCATTTGGATAAGACGTAGTCCGGGTCCCAGCCTCACCTGATCTGCTGACAGGCATGGAATAAGTCATTTATTCTCTTTGGGTTTCAGTTTCCTGAGATTCCTGATCTCCCACCCTAGCTCTTAGCCTGGTACTAGGATGGAGAATGTGTGCAATCTGGTTATTTTGTATCTAACCCAGGGTCTAGTCCAAAGTAACGGCTCAATGAAGAGATAAAATAAAATTTTAAAAATGAAAATAAAATTAATAGAAATAAATGAGAAGCAGTGTGGCCTATTCATTCAATAGTATTTATTGAGCGCTTACTATGTGCAGAGCACTGTACTAGCTCCTCATCTTCCCTCCCAAACCCGGTCCTCTCCCAGACTTCTCTATCACCGTGGATGGCACGACCATCCTTCCCGTCTCTCAGGCCCGCAATCTCGGTGTCATCCTTGACTCGTCCCTCTCGTTCACCCCACACATCCTATCCGTTACCGAGACCTGCCGGTTTCACCTCTACAATATCGCTAAGATCCGCCCTTTCCTCTCCACCCAAACGGCTACCTTACTATTACGGGCTCTCGTTATATCCCGGCTAGACTACTGTGTCAGCCTTCTCTCTGACCTCCCTTCCTCCTCTCTCGCCCCGCTCCGGTCTATTCTTCACTCCGCTGCCCGGCTCATCTTCCTGCAGAAACGATCTGGGCATGTCACTCCCCTTCTTAAACAACTCCAGTGGTTGCCTATCGACCTCCGCTCCAAACAAAAACTCCTCACTCTAAGCTTCAAGGCTCTCCATCACCTTGCCCCTTCCTACCTCTCCTCCCTTCTTTCTACCGCCCACCCCGCACGCTCCGCTCCTCTGCCGCCCACCTCCTCACCGTCCCTCGGTCTCGCCTATCCCGCCGTCGACCCCTGGGTCACGTCCTCCCGCGGTCCTGGAACGCCCTCCCTCCTCACCTCCGCCAAATTGATTCTCTTTCCCTCTTCAAAACCCTACTTAAAAATCTCCTCCTCCAAGAGGCGTTCCCAGACTGAGCTCCTCTTCCCCCTCTACTCCCTCTGCCATCCCCCCTTTACCTCTCCGCAGCTAAACCCTCATTTTCCCCTTTTCCCTCTGCTCCTCCACCTCTCCCTTCCCATCCCCACAGCACTGTACTTGTCCGCTCAACTGTATATATTTTCGTTACCCTATTTATTTTGTTAATGAATTGTACATCGCCTTGATTCTATTTAGTTGCCATTGTTTTTACGAGATGTTCTTCCCCTTGACGCTGTTTATTGCCATTGTTCTCGTCTGTCCGTCTCCCCCGATTAGACTGTAAGCCCGTCAAACGGCAGGGACTGTTGCCGACTTGTTCATCCCAAGCGCTTAGTACAGTGCTCTGCACATAGTAAGCGCTCAATAAATACTATTGAATGAATGAAAACAAGTCGGCAACAGACAGAGACAGTCCCTGCCGTTTGACGGGCTTACAGTCTAATCGGGGGAGACGGACAGACGAGAACAATGGCGATAAACAGAGTCAAGGGGAAGAACATCTCGTAAAAACAATGGCAACTAAATAGAATCGAGGCTATGTACAATTCATTAACAAAATAAATAGGGTAACGAAATATATACAGTTGAGTGGACGAGTACAGTGCTGTGGGGATAGGAAGGGAGAGGTGGAGGAGCAGAGGGAAAAGGGGAAAATGAGGGTTTAGCTGCGGAGAGGTAAAGGGGGGATGGCAGAGGGAGTAGAGGGGGAAGCCTAGTGGATAGAGCATGGGCCTGGAAGTCTGTAAGACTTAGGTTCTATTCTTGGCTCTGCTATGTGTCTGCTGTTAGTCTTTGGGCAAGTCCACTTAACTTCTCTGAACCTCAGTTACCTCAACTGCAAAATGGGGATTAAGTCTGTGAGCCCCATGTGGTACAGGGACTGTGTCCAACCGGATTAGCTTGTATCTACCCCAGGGCTTGGTAGAGTGCCTGGAACGTAGTAAGCACTTAACAAATACTATTAGAAAATAAAATGCAATAAATGGCATATTTATCATAAAATGCTTTGGTCTTAAAGTAACTCCTAAAAGCACCCAAACCCAACCTCTCCCCCTATTTTTTTACATATCTTTAGACATTCCTAATTTTAATCCCTATGTGTTTTTCCATTCTCGCCACCCTGCCCCCTCCCCAAAAGAAAAAAAACAACAAAAAAGAGAAAGCTCTCTGGAATTTCTTTCATGCTCAGTCCATGGTCCATGTGGCTGTTCATCGTGTGGGATGAAAAGGTTGCAGAGGCTCAGCGGGGTGATAGTCAGCTACGTGACAACTCTTCTCTGGTTTCCATTACTCATGATTAATGCCAGGGATCATGTTTATACTATCTAGGTCGACGCACTCGTTAGGGACTGGGGGATTTTGGGGTCTAACTCTGATATACGAGAAGAAGGATGGCAAAGTGGATAGACCATGGGCCTGGGAGTCAGAAGGTCATGGGTTCTAATTTCGGCTCTGTCACTTATCTGTTGTGTGACTTTGGGCAAATCACTTCACTTCTCTGTGCCTCAGTTACCTCACCTGTAAAACTGGGATCAAGACTGGGAGTCTCCCATGGAATGAGACTGTGTCTAGATTTGCTCGAACCCACCCAAGTGCTTAATACCGATTCTGGTACATAGTAAGTGCTTAACAAATGCCATTATCATTCTAATATTGTTGTTTGGGGAAAGAGAGAGGTAAAGATAAGGTTGATGATGTGATGTTTAAGGGACAGGTTAAAGGGCCACAAAATCACTTGACAGGTTCCCCATTTGAGGCATTACAAATGAATCAGTCGATCATTTCAATTTATTAAATGCTTACTCTGTGCAGAGCACTGTAATAAGTGCTTGGGAGAGTACACTTGTGTGGGTATACTTCATTCCTGCCCTGAAGGAGCTTCCTACTGTCTCCTATAGCAATAACACATAACAAAGAGATGTCCACCTCCTCCTCCTCCTAACTTGTGCATCTCAGTCACTATATCCTCCTGTCCCAGAAGTCAGGAGCCTTGTGCCCTCCTCAACTCCTCACTACCTTTCTCTCACACTCAATCCACCCCTAAATCAGTAGGTTCTTAGTCAATCAGTTGTCCGTCAATCATATTTATTGAGCACTTACTGTGTACAGAGTACTGTACTAAGCACTTGGGAGAGTCTTGTCTTTTGCTGTCGAGAAGTTTCCTACCCATAGCGACACCATGGACACATCTCTTCCAGAACACCCCGCTCTCCATCTGCAATCCTTCCTGTAGTATATCCATAGAGTTTTCTTGGTAAAAATATGGAAGTGGTTTACCACTGCCTCCTTCCGTGCAGTAAACATGAGTATCCACCTTTGACTCTCTCCCATGCCGCCGCTGCTCAGCCCTGGTGGGTTTTGACTTGGGAGAGTACAATATAACAATATATGAGACACAGTCCCTACTCACAGTGAGCTTTCAGTCTAGATAACAGTCCTGGGTAGCATCTCCCAAACCCTCACCTTCCCTTCCAGCTAAACATCCACCACCTTAGGTCTTCCTATCGCTGCTTCTGCTATTTGTAATTTATTTTTTAATGTCTGGCTCTCCAAACTAGATCATAAGTACCTTAAGGACAGAGATCTTTTCTTCTAACTCGATTGCACTGTACTCTCCCAACTTTTTAGTCCAGGGGTCTGCAAGCAACAAGTGCTCAATAAATACCACTGATTGATTGATAGGACAGTTCTGAGAGCTAAATGATTGATCCAGCTAGCTGCCCAATCTTCCAATCTAGACAGTGGAGGTGGCAATTCAGCCATCTACGTGGCTGGGCAACCCAGACCTACTCTTGAAGTCACGCCCAAGTCCTTGGATAGTTTCTCCATAGCATCAAACAGAAACTCCTCATAATAGGCTTGAAAGCATTTGATCACCTTGTCCCCTCCTACTTTACCTCAGTGATTTCCTACTACAACCCAGCCCACACATTTCTCTCCTCTATTGCCAATGAAATCACTGTACTTCAATCTTGTCTGTCTCACCATTGACCCCTCTCCCACATGCTGCCTCTGGCCTGGAATGCCCACTCTCTTCATATCTGACAGATGATCACTCTCCCCACCTTCAAACCCTTTATAAAAGCACATCTCCTCCAAGAGGCCTTCCCCAATTAAGCCCTCATTTCCTCTTCTCCCACTCCCTTCTGTGTCACCTTCGCACTTTACACTCTTTATACTCTCCTCCCTCATCCCCACACCACTTTTGTACATATCTACAATTTATTTATATTAAAGTCTGCCTCTTTCCCTAGACTACGAGCTTACTGTAAGCAGGGAATGTGTCTACTAACTCTGTTGTGTTGTACTCTCCCAAGAGCTTGGTACAGTGCTCTGCATAGAGTAAGTGCTCAATAAATATCATTGATTGATTGACTGATTTCTCCAGCACCCCATAGGCATTACTGCCTACATCTCAGTACAGGATACTCATTCATTCATTCATTCATTCATTCAATAGTATTTATTGAGCGCTTACTATGTGCAGAGCACTGTACTAAGCGCTTGGGATGAACAAGTCGGCAACAGATAGAGACAGTCCCTGCCGTTTGACGGGCTTACAGTCTAATCGGGGGAGACGGACAGACAAGATACGATAGCAACATTGAAGTCCTGAGATTCAGTCAGCTCTCTGGCCCCAGCACGATGCTCACAGCCACACACCTCTGCAAAGCTGGATGTGGAAGAATGTGATACCCTTCATTTCTCCTATCTGACCTCCCTTCACTGTTGAATATGTACTTAGCTGGCTATCCCTTAAACACTTGTATACTTACCCCAGCTTCACAGCGCTCATGTCCATAACCTTGTCCTCTACTATTTCCTCTATCTGGAATTTATTTTAGTGCCTGCCTCACCCAGTAGACTATAAGCTCCTTGTGGGCAGGGATCACGTATAGCAACTCCATTATGGTGCACTTTCCCAAGAGCTTAGTACAGTATTCTGCACACAGTAAGCGCTCTCTAAATATTACTGATTGTTTGATTGATTGATAGCAAGATACTCAAGTAATTGCCATATGAGGAACTGAAGCATCATGATGTAGTAGATAGATCAAGGGCCTGGGAGTCAGAAAGTCATGGGTTCTAATCCTGGCTCTGCCACTTGTCTGCTGTGTGACCTTAAGCAAGTCAGTTAACTTACCTTGGACAAGTCAGTTAGCTTCTCTGTGCCTCAGTTTCCTTATTTGCAAAATAGGGATTGAATACCTGTTCTACCTAGACTAAATGCTACTTAGACTGTGAGCCCCATGAGAGACCTGATTATCTTCCGTCCACACCAGCACTTAGCATAAGGGTTGGCACGTAAAAAGAGCTTAATAAATTTAATAAATATCATTATTTTTATTCTAGTAGTAGTAATAGCAGAAACGATAATTGTACAACTTACTAAGTAATTTCTTGGTGCACTGCACTGGGGGCTTGAGAAGTACAGAATAAAGAAGGGACACGTTCCCTGCCCACATATAACACTCAGATCCCAGAAATGGGGTTTTGACCTCTATTTCCCCCCCTATAGTACTGGTTAAGTGCTTACTATGTGCCAAGCACTGGGATGGATACCAGTTAATTGGATTGGATATTGTCCCTGTCACGCATGGGTCTCACAGACTTAATCCCCGTTTTACAGATGAAGGAACTGAGGCACAGAGAAGAGAAGTGACTTGGCTAAGGTTGCACAGCAGACAAGTGTCAGAGCTAAAATTAGAACTCAGAATCCTTCTGACTCCCAGACCCATTCTCTATCCACCAGGCAACACTGCTTCTCCCTAAGAGTACCACCCTTCTGGCAACCGGCAAGCGGATAGATTTGAGCCCAGGCTTTCCTCCAGCTGGTTTGGGTAGGCTGGAAATCAGGCTGGGTTTTCTGGGGGTTCTTGGAAAGTTTCACACGGTTTTATTTTGCTTCAGGGCATGGGGAGTCAAAGGAGCCGTGGGCTGAGTCTCTTTCATCCTTGGTGTTGATGGATTTCTCACAGAAATGGGATGGAAATCATTCTGAGTTCTCTTTCCCATTCTCTCTTCTCCATTTCTATGTCCTCCTCCTCCATCCTACTCCTTCTTTTAAGTACTTAGTATAGTCTTTTGCCCACAGTAAGTGCTCAGTAAATGCCACTGATTGATTGACTGATCCTGCCTCTGGCTCTCTCTTTTTATTTGTCTCTTTTTGTTTCTGTCTTGTAATAATGATAATAATAATAAGCATGGCATTTGTTAAGTGCTTACTATGGACCAGGCACAGTAATAACAATAATAATAATTATGGAATTTGTTAAACGCTTACTATGTGTCAAGCACTGTTCTAAACATTGGGGTAAATACAGGGTAATCAGGTTGTCCCACATGGGGCTCACACTTTTAATCCCCATTTTACAGATGAGGTAACTGAGGCACAGAGAAGTTAAGTGTGACTTGCCCAAGGTCACAAAACAGACAAGTGGCGGAGCCGGGATTAGAATCCACATCCTCTGATTCCCAAGCCTGTGCTGTTTCCAGTAAGCCATGTAGTACTAAGTGCCAAGGTGGATACAAGCAAATCGGGTACTACCACTATAACTACAACTAATGGTAATTTTAAGTGTTACTCTGTGCCGAGTAAATAACCCAGTCCTTGTTCCACAATATATGAGGCAGGGGGTACAGGTATCTTAACCCCATTTTACAGTTGAGGAAGCTGAAGCCCAGAGAATGAATCAATCAGTGGTATTTATTGAGCACTCTCTCCGTGCACCAGCATTATACTGGGAGAGTATAATAGAGTTGGTAAACATAATCCCTGATCTCAAAGAGTTTACAATCTTATCAGGGAGACAGAGAGTAAAATAAATTACAGGTAGGGGAAGCCTCAGAGTTAAGTGTCTTGTCCAAATCAAAGGCAGGACTAGAATCCTGACTCCCAAGCCTACGGGCTTTCCCCTGGGCCATCCTACCTCCGACTGGTTTCTCTGTCTCTGTCTGTCTCTACTGCTGACTCTGTATCTTTCACCCTCTCTTTTTCTTTCTCTCTCTCTATTTCTACCTTTGCTTCTCTGTCTCTGTCTCTCGCTGTGTCTCTCTCCACCTCTGATTCTGTTGCTCTCTGGTACTGTTTCTGTTTACATTTCCTTGCGTCTCTCTGTCGCTCTCTCTCTCTCTCTCAGTCTCTCACTCCAAATCCTCCCTATGCACACAACAGTCTTTCTGAGGAAACAGAATTGGAATTGGCTTCCAAAAGGGCACTTGAGAAATCTCTTTCTTCAAAGGACTTTGGAGGCAGGGGGAGGTACCCATTCTCCTGGCCTGGCCTGGCTGAGATGAAGCTCAAAAGAGAGGCGAGGGTTAGATTCCCTCGACTCTGCTGAGGGATCACTGCCAAGTGTGACTTCAGGCTGAAGGTGTTGGGGGGTGGGGGCTCAAATTGAAGATCGACTGAGTCTGGCTAGGAAGTGATGTCACTAGCCTGTCAGCTCCTTGTTCTAAGTTCTCTGAGATGTCACACTGTCCCCTCAAGGATACTAGGTTCAGGTTGACTGAGGGGGTGAGGAGATAATTCAGGGAATACCCACTATCCACAGCAGAGCCCATCCTGTCCCAAGGGTTGGATCTGGTATATCTCCAATTTTCCCATCTTCTATTTCCTTACTGCCACTTTGGCTCTTCCACCCACCTAAAAACTCAAATTCCCTCCACAGTTATGTACACTTACGTACAAATATTATACATTATCCCTTTATCCTACTGGCATTTATGTGCCTGTCTCTCCTGCTAAATTGATAGCTACTTGAGGGCAAAGGTCATGTGTTCTATGTCTCTTATACTCTCCCAAATGCTTAGTATGGTACATGGTTGGCACTCAGTAAATGCTACTGTTTGACTGATGGTGTCCTCCGGTGGTCCTCTGTCATCTGAGACTGCTCCAAGAGCTGAAATGGGTTCCTGGTCGAGCGATTCCACCTCCACCAGGCTCCATCCCAGAATTTACCCCAATTTCTCAGGGATCCCTCAGAGCCACAATCCCAGTAGCCCCAGCCCCACTCCTCAAAAGCTTTCAATGGCTTGCCCAACCTTTAGACTATAAGCTCGTTACTGACAGGGAACGTGCCTGTTTATTCTGTTGTATTGTACTCTCTCAAATGCTTAGTAGAGTCCTCCTCACATAGTGCTCAATAAATGACTGATTGATTGATCCTCCACATCAAGCAGAAACTCCTCACGGTAAGGAAATCAGCTCTCTCTATTGGAGTCTCACTTCTCTTCCACTACACCCCAGCCCTCCTCCTTTGTTCCTCTAAAATCAGCCTACTCAATGTGCCTCAATCTCTGTTCTCTCAACACTGACCCATGTCTCCTGTCTGGAACTCCCTCCCTCTTCATATCCAGCAAAACTCTGCTCTCCCATCTTCAAAGAGCACTAAAATCACATCTCCTCCAGAAGGCTTCTTTAAATAGGGTTTCATTTCTCCAACCTATTTTCCTTCCCTACTACTTCACCTATTTAGTCCTGCCCTTAAGCACTCAAGCATTCACCCCACCCCCACCCTCACATCACTTATGTACACATCTTTAAACTCTGTTGCTTCTCCTACCTGTCATTCATTTAAATATTTTATGGTACCTGCTAAGCGCTTACTATGTGTTAGGCACTGTACTAAGTGCTAGAGTAGATACACACTAATCAGGAAGGACACAGTCCCTGTCCTACATAGGGCTCACAGTCTAAATCTCCATTTTGCAGATAATAATAATAATAAAAATGTTGGTATTTGTTAAGCGCTTAATACGTGCAGAGCACTGTTCTAAGTGCTGGGGGAGATACATGGTAATCAGATTGTCCCACGTGAGGCTCACAGTTAATCTCCATTTTACAGATGAGGTCACTGAGGCACAGAGAAGTGAAGTGACTTGCCCACAGTCATACAGCTGACAAGTGGCTGAGCCGGGTTTCGAACCCATGACCTCTGACTCCCAAGCCCGGGCTTTTTCCACTGAGATGAGGTAACAATCTCAGATGAGTTAAGAGACTTGCCCAAGGTGACACAGAAGGGAGAAGAGGAAATGTGGGGCTTAGTCTGGGAAGGCCTCTTGGAGGAGATGTGTCTTCAATAAGGCTTTGAAGGTGGGGAGAGCAGACAAGTGAAGGAAGCAGGATAAGAACCCAGGTCCTCCTGACTCCCAGGTCTGTGCTCTATCCAATAGGCCATGATCCTTCTTAATGTCGTTAATGTCTGCTTCACCTGTAAGACTGTAAACCCCATAAAGGCAGTGATCATATCTACCAGCTCTATTGTATTGTACTCTCCCAAGCACTTAAACCCTTACTGTGCACACAGTAAGTGTTCAGTAGATACTATTAATAGATTTTCTATCTGTATCCCCCATTAGGTTATAGGCTCCAAGAAGCAGGGATTGAGACTTTAATCACTCTGGCACTCCTCCAAGTGTTCAGTACAGAACTCTGCCCTGTACATCCTCAGTAAATACTAACCGCTGATTTGAAGTATGGAGTCAGCCCTACACACACAACCCCTTCTCCATTTTATCCCCCTCTTCCTGACTGCCTAAGGAGCTCCACCCCCACCCCAACTCACTCTGGGAGAAAAAGAAGCTTCTGTGTTGTAGCCAACATTATCTGGCTCTTTTAAAAATGAGAGCAGTCCAGCCACCAAAACTCTGCTGTGGGAAACCCTCCTGTCACTGTTTTAATTAAGTGATGAATTAAGCCCCGCTGAACCGGATTATAAATCAAAAAGACAATAGTTGGGCTTTCGTGGGTTGGGGGCAGTGGGAGGGTCTCCAAAAGTTTTTGTTATCATTTGGCTGCCGTATAGGAGTGGGTTGGAGCTGGTGTAAAAACTTCTCCAAGCTTGGTTATTCTTGGCAGATTCTGGAGATTCTGCTCCAAGGACCTCCCATGGTGGCCAGGGGAATCAAGAAGAGATCAGAGGAGGCTGGTGTTTTCGTTTTAATTAGGGTTATTTATAGCACTGGGATTGGGATGGTGGGGATAGCCGAGGGGTGGGGAGGAGGGCATGTGGCGAGGGGCACCACTGACTTCTTCATCTTCTCATCCTTGAAACCAAATTGTTTGTCGAGACCTGTCGAGGAGCCAGAGCAGAAGACTTCGCTGGTGGCCAGATCTGCTGAGTCAGGTAGGGCTGTGTCATCCGGAAGGGCCCAGAGAGACTTTATGCTCTTAAGTGGAAATCTTCTGGGGTCAGTCCGGCCTGGATATGGGCAGAAGTGGGGCTTTAGGTGACCTCTCAGCATTAGTCAGAGGACTGTGGGTGTGAGAAGAGAAGCAGGAAGGGATCTCTCTGCTTCCTTACAGTGGAGTGGGAGATATCCAGGAGTAGGTCTGGAGATGGGGGTAATAAGCACAGTTGACTCTTCCAGCACTCCTCAGAACTTTCCAGGGACCAAAGTTGACCTTCCCCAAGGGGAGGAGATTTATTCAGGTCAAACCCACCCTATCTGGGAGGCTTCTGGGGGTGGGTGAATCAGCCTTTCCCAACCTCAAACCATTTCTCCTCAGCATTTCCCTCCAGTTCCCTAAGCATATCATTGATTCATTCATTCAATTGGATTTATTGTGCCCTTACTATGTGCAGACCACTGTACTAAGCACTTGGGAAAGTACAATACAACATTGAAGAGTGTCACTATCTGCCCACAACAAGCTTATAGTCTAGAGGTGGGGAGACAGATATTAATGCAAATAAATAAAATTACAGATATGTACATGAGTGGGGCTGGGAAGGGGAAGAGGAAAGGGAGCAAGTCAGGGCAATGCAGAAGAGAGAGAGAGGTGAAAAAAAATGGGACTTAGTCTGGGAAGGCCTCTTAGAGGAGATGTGCCTTCAATAAGGCTTTGAATGGTGGGAAGAGTAATTGTCTGTCAGATTTGAGGAGGTAGGGCATTCCAGGCCAGAGGCGGTATGTGGCCTAGGCGTCGGCAGCGAGACAAGAGAGATTGAGGCACAGTGAGAAGGTTAACACTACAGGCATAAGTAGCCCAGAAGTCCCACACTCCAGGACCTGCAACAAGGCTCCACTCCCCATCCTTCTCCCCTCACGACTGATTACCTGATGGGGCTGTTTATCAGAAGTAATCAATCAATCAATAGAATTTATTGAGCACTTGCTGCATGCAAAATATTGTATTAAGTACTTTGCAGTGTACACTAGAGGTAGTAGATAAGATTCCTGTCTTCAGGTTTCTTAAAATCTAGCAGAGGAGAGAGCCACTAAATTTATTTTCATTGTAGTCAGGGAACATGTCTACCAACTCAGTTATATAACCTGCTCCCAAGCATTTAATACAATGCTCTGCACACAGTAAGTATTCTGTAAATACAATTGATGGATTATTTACCAGTCGGGAGGGGATAGGAAGAGGACATTTAAGCCCTGGTGGATTAGAAGCAGTCAAGCCTAGTGGAAAGGACACAGCGCTGGGAGTCAGGAGACTTGAGTTCTAATCCGGACTCCAATACTTACCTCCTATGTGATTTCATCTTCATCTATAAAATGGGGATTAAAAAACTGTTCTCCCTCCCTCTTAGGTGCTGAGTCGCAGAGGAGCAGGGACTGTTTCTGATCAGATTGCATTGAACCAACTTGGAGCTTGGCACATAGTAAGTACAGTACCTAACAAACACCATTGTTATTATTATTATTATTTGGGTGAGGGAATCCTTATGTAATGCTTGACTGGCTTTTTAGCTTTACACTTATTGAAGCCCCAGACATTGCAAACTTCTTGCTTTTTCTCCTTGCCTAAATCAGAGCCTTTACTTTATCAATCAATCATATTTATTGAGAGCTTACTATGTGCAGAGCACAGTACTAAGTGCTTGGGAGAGTACAATATGACAATCCGTCTAATCCATCAGTGGTATACACTGAGCCTCTCTCCTTTGGAGAGCACTGTATGAAAGCACTAGGAAGAGGAGAATGGAAGCTATCCCTGCCCGTAAGGATCTCACAGTCTAGCTGGGGAGACAGAGACTGAAATTATCAATAGGTGGAGGGGGAAGAGAAAGGGGCTATGTAGACTCAAGAGGCTAGCCAGTAGGAGCTGTGGTCTATGATGGGCTAGTAGCCCAGAAATGAAATAGCACAGGCCCAGGAGTCAGAGGACCTACATTCTAGTCCTGGCTCCAACTCTTCTCTGCTGTGTGACCTTGGACAAGTCTCTTTTACTTCTCTGTGCTTCATCTGTAAAATAGGTTTTAATCCTACTCAATCAGTAGTATTTATTGAGCCCTCACTGTGTGCCAAGCACTCTAGGAAGTGCTTAGGAGAGTTATTACAACAGAGTGGGTGAACAGGTTTCTTTCCCACAACAAGCTTACATGATACTCCCACCTACTTAGGCTGTGAGTCCCATGTGGTACAGGGACTATGTCCCTGATTGTACTGCATCTACTCTGGGGCTTTCAGTCATAATAACCCAAGGTATTAATTAATTCATTCAATAGTATTTATTGAGCGCTTACTATGTGCAGAGCACTGTACTAAGCTCTTGGAATGAACAAGTCGGCAACAGATAGAGACAGTCCCTGCCGTTTGATGGGCTTACAGTCTAATCGGGGGAGACGGACAGACGAGAACAATGGCAATAAATAGAGTCAAGGGGAAGAACATCTCGTAAAAACAATGGCAACTAAATAGAATCAAGGTGATGTACATTTCATTAACAAAATAAATAGGGTAATGAAAATATATACAGTTGAGCGGACGAGTACAGTGCTGAGGGGATGGGAAGGGAGAGGGGGAGGAGCAGAGGGAAATGGGAGGAGCATTTATCAAGTGGCACAACGGCTGAGTGGTATGGACCTATGGCTTGGCCTGGATTAGGAGATGGGGACTGCTCCACCTTGTACATTAAAATTCTTCTGGTCCCCCCAACCCTGACATGGGTCCATCTATGCATCTTTCCCTGACTTCTTTCTATCCCTTACCCTGGCCAGCCAGTCCAGATTCCAGAGGACTGGCCCACTAAATTCAGATCATCCCCCTATACCAACAAATGATTCCCACTGTCACGCTGACTTTGGATAAACCCCACTGTGTTTGCCTGACTTAATCTCCTTTGAGGGGGAAGAGAAGAATAATTGTGGAAAACTATTTTCTGAGAGTCCAGCTGATCCGAGACTGAATCTTCTCATCGGAAGAGGGCTGGAAAGGGGAGGGTGAGAGATTAACAATGCCTTAAATCAGTTTTTACTAGCCATGGTCATATATGTCCTTCTTTGTGGTGAAGATCTACCTGAACTGACATCATTATTATTATTAGTAGTAGTAGTACTATTATTATTACTATTATTATTAGAGAAGCAATGGGCCTAGAGGAAAGAACACAGGCTTGGGAGTCAGAAGACCTGGCTGCTAATCCCAGCTCCTACACTTACCTGCTCCGTCACCTTGGGTGAGACTCTTCTCTTCTCTGTGCCTCAGTTCCTTCATCTGCAAAACCTGGATTTAGTACTTATTCTCTATCCCCTTAGTCTGTGAGCCTCTTGTGGGATCTAATGGTCTTACATCTACCTCTGCAATTAGTACAGTACTTGGCATGTAGTAAGTACTTAATAAATACCACAATTATTGCAAAATGTCCAATGGGTGTGGTGAGCAGGCCCTGGAGTTTTATTTCCTGCAGATATGGAGCTCTGGTCAGGTGACTGAGAACATGTGCAAACTTCCTTATTAGCTAAGAAATCTTCCTGATTGTTCAGTGTTTTGCCCACAGGGAACACTCAATAAATACCATGGATTAACCAGACTAATTAGCAACACCACAATTATGTCAACCCAACATTCTCCCTTACTCTTGTATTTTGGCCCTAACATCACCACTTAGGTACCTGTGTATATTGATAGACACAAACACACACACATATATATATGTACATATCCATATTTATATTTGCGTGTTCAATTATTTATTTAGCTATGCTATCCTGATATAGTTATGCCACTTCTTGTTATTGCCTTGCATTTATTCCTGCTCTGATTATCAGTAAACAACCTGCTTCTCTTATTTCCTCCATTTCATTGTAAGTCCCTTGAGGAATCCTTAGTTTTGTTTCTGCTGGGCTCTGACAACCGTGGGATTGATTGTTTGACTGACTGATTGATGAGGTGTTGGGTGAAGAGCACTATTTGACTGAACAGGTTCTCAGTAATTACCACTGAATGACTAAGTAGGTGCTCAATAAATACCAATGACTAATTGACTGAGAAGGTGCTCAAGAAATTCCATTGATTGACTGAATAAATGCTCCCTAAATAAGGCTGATATGATGAGGCGGGCATTCAGTAAATACCACTGATCACTGACTGACCATGAGTGGGTTCACTTTAATAACAATAATAATGATAACAATAATTATGGTATTTGTTAAGCACTACCGTCTAGACTGGGAGCTTGTTGTGGGCAGGGATGTGTCTGTTTATTGCTATAGGGTACCCTCCCAAATGGTACACAGTGCTTTGCTTACAGTAAGCACTCAATAAATACGAATGAATGAATGAATGAATGAATGAATACAGTATTAAGCATTGGGGTCGATACAAGATAATGAGGTCCCACATGGGGCTCTCAGTCTAAGGGTTGGCTTGGCCTCAATGGTTACATCTGCCCTCTTCATAGTCATTTTCCATATGGATAAATCCATTGGTTATTTCCTCTCAGAAAACACACTTCCCCTCTGTTGACTCAGCTATTGCCAGGGGGTCCTGCCTTTGGGGGGTGCTGAAATCTAGTGATGCAAGTGGACCACACTGCCCCATCTTTCTCTTTCCTCGCTGGAAGGCTCCGGAATCCAGGATTATTCCAAGAAGATATGAGGAATGGACTGTGGGGGGGGGGGGGGGCAGGGTTTGGGATGATCAGCTAGAGAAGCAGCAAGGCATTGTGGATAGAACATGAGCCTGGGAGTCAGAAGGACGTGGGTTCTAAACCTTGCTCAGGCACGTGTCTATTGATCTTGGGAATGAGAGGTTATGGGTTCTAATCCCAGCTCCACCGCTTGTCAGCTATGTGACTTTGGGCAAGTCACTTCACTTCTCTGTGCCTCAGTTACCTCATCTGTAAAATGGGGATTAAGACTGTGAGCCCCATGCGGGACAACCTGATAACCTTGTACCTATCCCAGCACTTAGAACAGTGCTCCGCACATAGAAAACACTTAAATACCATTATTATTATCACCTTGGGCAAGTCACTTTATTTCTCTGTGCCTCAGTTACCTTATCTGTAAAATGAGGATTGAAACTGTAAGCCCCATGTGGGACTGGAACTGTATCCAACCCCATTTGCTTGTATTCACCCCACTGTTTAGTACAAATACCACAATAATAACAATAACAAATGCCACAATTATTATCATTATTTTCCAGAACATAGTAACCCTTCAACTCTAGGAGGCTCAGAAGTCCTTTCCCGGAATATGAACCACTGCAATATCCTCAATCAATCTATCATTCAGGAGTATTGATTAAGCACCTGTAACAGTGGCAATTATGGTACTTATTATGTGTTACTATAGGACAAGCACTGTTCTAAGCACTGGTGGAGATCCAAGTTAAGCAAGTTTGACACAATCCCTGTCCCACATGGGGCTCATAGTCTAAATAGCAGGAAGTAGGAATTAATCCCTGTTTTACAGATGAGGTAACTAAGGCACTGAGACATAAAGTAACTAGTGCAAGGTCACAAAACAGGTAAGTGGCAGAGCTGGGATTAGAATTCAGACCTGTGCTTTTTCTATTAGGACATGCAATTAAACACTGTACTGAGATGATAGGAGAGTTCAACAATTATAATAACAATTGTGGCATTTGTGAAGCACTTACTATGAGCTCAGCACTGTGCTAAGTGCACTAGCAAGGCACATGTTCTATCTGAATGATGAGTGGCATTTTTTTAATGGTATTTGTTAAGCAGATACTATGCTTAAATATTATACTGTACTAAGTGGTGGGGGAGATACAGATAAACAGGTTGGACACAGTCCATGTTCCACCTGGGGCTCACAGTCTCAATCCCCATTTTATAGGTGAGGTAACTGGGCACAGGGAAGTTAAATGACTTTCCCAAGATCACCCAGCAGACAAGTGGCAGAACTATGATTACTGAGGCACAGACTTTGAAGATGGGGCTGGCTGGGGATGGGCTCATTTCTCCAGCCGTGTCAATGTGGGCCTCAGGTAGTGTATTTATTCATATTGATGTCTGTCTCGCCCTCTAGACTTTAAATTCACTGTGGACAGGGAATGTGTCTGTTTATTGTTCTAGCATAGTCTCCCAAGTGCTTAGTTCAGTGCTTTGCACAGAGTAAGCGCTTGGTAAATACAACTGAATGAATGAGTGAGTGAGTGAGTGAGTGAGTGAGTGAGTGAATGAATGAATGAATGAATGAATGAATGAATGAATGAATGAATGAATGAATGAATGAATGAATGACCCACTAGGCCAGAGAAATATTTCCAGATCTTGCAGTGCCACGATTGGGACTTCAGGCCTACCACTCTGCCTCACGTCCTCCAAAGAGCAGCATGTGCCAGAGTCACTGGCTCCTCATCAACAACAACAACCCTATATAAATTTGTCTATAAATAGCCTCCTCCCTTCTCTGGATTCCACAACCCTTCAGGGTTTCTCCTCCCCATTTGGGGTCGACTTAAGAAGTGGTGTGTAAGAAGAGAAAAAACAGCAGCTGTGCTATTCCTTCTGACCATTCCCTTCTCCGTTTCCGTTTCTTTTCGACCCTCTTGGAATCATTCAGCTTCCTGTGGAATTTCACCCTCAGGAACCCTACGGGTGGACGTCCAGGAAAGCAATCAACACACAATTCCTCCAAGCAGCTCTTGGTGTGGCTAACGGAGACAAAATCCCGGGCTGTGGAGACCACTGCTCCACTTCATATGTTTGCTCTCGTCTCTCTCACTGTCGACCCCTTGCCCCTATCCTCCCTCCTGAGTCAGACTTCTGCTTCACAGCCAGAAGACCACAGCTTTGGCCATCTTCTAAAATCCCATCTCCTCCAGGAGACCCTCCAGGACTACTCTCTCATCTTCTCACCTTACTCCCCGCCCCCACCCCCCTCCCCCCACAAATACTACTTGAATACTTCCTCATCAACTGTGCACTTAAGTCCTCAACCCCTAAGCATTTAATGGCTCATTGAACCACCTGGCCTCATAAGATTTAGGATCATTTTCTGTGGCATTTTCTAAGTGTTTACTATGAAAAAAATAAATAAAATAAATGTTGGTATTTGTTAAGCGCTTACTATGTGCAGAGCACTGTTCTAAGCGCTGGGGTAGACACAGGGGAATCAGGTTGTCCCACGTGGGGCTCACAGTCTTAGTCCCCATTTTACAGATGAGGGAACTGAGGCACAGAGAAGTTAAGTGACTTGCCCACAGTCACACAGTTGACAAGTGGCAGAGCTGGGATTCGAACTCATGACCTCTGACTCCAAAGCCCGTGCTCTTTCCACTGAGCCACACTGCTTCCCCAACCCAGCACTGGACTAAGCACTGAAGTAGACACAAGCTAATCAGGTTAGACACCGTCCCTGTCTCACCTGGGGCTCACAGTCTCAATCCCCGTTTTCCAAATGAGGTAACTGAGGTACAGAAAAGTTACGTGACTTGCTCACAGTCACAAAGCAGACAAACGACAGAGGCAGGATTAGAACTTAGGTCCTTCTGACTCCCAGGCCCGTGCTTTATCCTCTAAGCCACACTGCTTCTAAAGATCATATTTTTGAACTATGTTATTTCCTGTTATCTGTAATTTATTGACTACAGTGCTTTGCCCAAAGTAAGCACTCAGAAAATGCAACTGATGTATTGATTTTATATTTTGATAAAAGAAAAACTAACACCAAACGGCAAAAATGTGCAAGAATCCAGCAATAAAAATGGATAAAAAGCAAGGGACTATGAGTCAGAGGAACTGGGTTCTAATTCTGGTTTTGCAACTTATCTTCTGTGTGACCTTGGGCAAGTCATTTACTTCTCTGTGCCTCAGGTCTCTCATCTGTGCAATGGAGATTAAGATTGTGAGCCCTTTGTGGGACAGGGACTATATTCAGCCCAATTATTTTGTATCTACCCCAAGGCAGAGGTGTCAGTGCCTGACACCTCAGAAGCACTTCACAAATACTATAAAAATAAAATCTCCCCCCTATAGAGAGTTATTAGCCAAGTGCCAAGGACACCAAGGGTCAGATGGACACCCCACAAGTAGTTGCTTAGAAAGTTGGGGGAGGACCCCCACCACCAAACTCCAAGCTCTTTCACTGTCTGTGCCCCTCCTACTTCCTGCATCCTACTCGGTCCCTGGATCTGCAACTGGGCCCAAGTGCTGCTGCTGCATGTTTGTCTCTTTAGCATGCTCCAGTTGGGTACCCAATGCCTAGAACAGTGCTTGGCACATAGTAAGCGCTTAACAAATACCATCATTATTAATATTCCCTTCCAGTTTCCACAAAGAGGACCAGTTATAGGCCCAGGCCACAGGACCAGCCCCCTCTGCCCTTGACCTCTTCCAGGGATTGACGTCCCTAAGAGCTGCAACATGCCTGATGGAAAAAGCACGGGCCTGGGAGTCAGGAGGACCTGGATTCTAATCCCGGCTCCACCACTTGTCCACTGTGTGATCTTGGGAAGTCACTCCACTTCTGTGTGCCTCAATCACCTCATTTGTAAAATGGGAATTAAATACTCATGCCTCCAATTTAGATTGTGAGCCCCATGATGGGCAGAGACTGCATCCACCCTGATAAATGTGCATTTACTCCAGCTCTTAGAACAGTGATTGTCACATAGTAAGCACTTAACAAGTACTGAAAAATAAATAAATAAACCCCCAAGGGACTGGGATGCTTTCAAGTTGCCTTCCTCCATCACCACCAGTTGAGGAGTTTCTTGCTGCTGCATTTAGATGGCCTGAAGAGAAATCCTACTGCACCTTCCCCAGCTTCCCTCAGCTTCATCCTTGGCTGCCCAGTGTCGGCGAGAGGCTTCTTACCTCTGCTGGAGGCTCTCACATTTTAATAGTCCAGAGGCAGGGTGGGCTAGTGGAAAGAGCATGGGCCTAGGAGCCAAGAGGCCTGGGCCTTACTCCCAGATCTGCAACTATATCAAAAACCAATATATCAATAGTAATAATAATGACATTTGTTAAGCACTTACCATGACCCAAGCACTATACTAAGCACTGGGGTGGACACAAGCAAATCGGGTTGGACACAGTCCCTGTCCCACTGGAGTCTCACAGTCTTAATCCCCATTTTACAGCTGAGATAACTGAGGCACAAAGAAATGAAGTGACTTGCCCAAGATCACACAGCAGACAAGTGATAGAGCCAGGATTAGAACCCAGGTCCTTCTGACTCCTAGGCCCATGCTCTATACACCAGACCACGTTGCTTTAAAAATTGGGAGAGTCCAGTGGAAGTTAAAAGACACAGTTTCTGCTCTCAAGAGGTTTACATTCTAAAGGGAGACACAGGCTGACAGAAATAATTGATTACTACAGTAATCTGATTGCATCTCACATTCTTTCCATCTATGATTCATCACTCTTTGCCTCAGGTCTCCAGGCAGGCATTGAGGGAAAAGATAGAGATCAGGTGACATGAGGCATAATGAATTCATCCTTATAAAATGCTTGAGGTCTTGGGCTGGCAGTCCTTAAATGGAACAATCTTTAGGGAGTGTCTATGTCGTGTACACTCAACGGTTCCATGCATATGTCAATTTAAAAAGAAAAACATCATTGCATAGTCCCACAACAAGTCACCCTCCTTAACCCTGTGATGTCCCAAATGGCTCTTTCTGGGAAAGGATCCAAGAGAGACAGTTTCCGCTTTGTCTTTCAGCTTGACCCTGGAAATCTTGCCCAGCTACGATTGACCCCTGAGTGCTGATAGTCCAGAGAAGGAGACTGAGAGAGTCCAGGCAGCTGGGAATCTTGTCGTCTGCTGTAAAGTGTTTGCCATCTGGGCACGGCAGCTTTCTGAGCTCCTGTGAGGAAGTTGCTGTCAAGGGGAAATTTACAATCCAGCAGCTCTACTGCCCTTCCTCTGGAAGCAGAGAAGCAGTGTGGCTTAATGGATAGAGCACGGGCCTGGGAGTCAGAAGGACCTGGGTTCTGATCCTGGCTCCGACACCTGTCCGTTGGTGGCAAGTCACTTAACTTTCTTGTGCCTCGGGTCCCTCATCTGTAAAAATGGGGATAAGAGTGTGAGCCTCAAGTGGGACAGGGACTACATCCAACCTGATTAACTTGTATCTACCTCGGTGCTTAGAACAGTGCTTGTCATATAGTAAGCTCTTAACAAGTACCGTAATTGTTATTATTATTTGGAGCAGAGCGAGAGGGCAGACAGGAGGCCACCCAGGTAGGTCCCCATTGCTCCCCATGAACCCTGACCCAGATCCACTAAGCACCGGAGACCACAAAGGAAGGAAACAAATGGGGAAGGACAGGAGCCTTTCTTATTATGGTACTTGTTAAGGGCTGACTACCAGGCCCGTGTTCTAATACACTAAAGCATGCTGCTTCTACTAAGCCGGGCTGTTTCTGGGAGAGCAGGCCAAAGGCAGCTTAGCACCAGGATTCCGGGACCAAGCAAAACCCCATCCACTGAGTTCATCATCATGACCAGGAAGAGGGACTTGTGGACCCAGTAATCCAGGTCCCAAAGCACCCAGTGGGTTTAGGCTTCTGTGGAATCCAGCTGGGTTAATCCAGTGCCCAGTCTCCAAATACAGGACACCAAGACCCAATATTAGAGATTCATAGGGGGTATTGATTGGGTGCCTACTGTGGGCAGAGTATGAACATATGGGCAAGACACTCAGAACCATTTGGGGGTTCAGCGAACCAGTTCTGTGGTCTTGCTCCTGAAGTCTGGGCAAGGGGTGGGGGTGGGGGGAGGGGAGATTTGTCATCCCAGAGACAAATAATCAATCCATTGATGGTCTTTACTGTGTGTTGACTGCATGCTGAGAACCGTCCCAAGCAAGGCTTGCTGAATTAGCTGAAGGCTAATGCAGGAAGCAGTGTGACCTAATGGATAGAGAACAGACCTGAGAGTCAGAGGGACTTGGGTTCTAATCATGGTTCTGCCACTTGTCTGCTGTCTGACTTTGGACAAGGCACTTAATTTCTCTGTGCCACTGTTACTTGACCTGTAAAATTACCTCACTTGTCAGATGGGGATTAAGACTGTGAGCCCCATGTGGAGACAGGGACTGAGTCCAACATGATAAGCTTATATCTACCCCAGTGCTTAATACAGTGCCTGGCATAAAGTAAGTGCTTAAAGCATACTATAAAAAAATCTCTCCAAGGAGACTGCCTCTCCTTAGAAAGTATGGGAAGCAGCGTGGCTCAGTGGAAAGAGCACGGGCTTTGGAGTCAGAGGTCATGAGTTCGAATCCCAGCTTGGCCACTTGTCAGCTGTGTGACTGTGGGCAAGTCACTTAACTTCTCTGTGCCTCAGTTACCTCATCTGTAAAATGGGGATTAAGACTGCGAGCCCCACGTGGGACAACCTGATTCCCCTGTGTCTACCCCAGCGCTTAGAACAGTGCTCTGCACATAGTAAGCGCTTAACAAATACCAACATTATTATAGTGCCCTGAGCTCATAAGGTGCTCAAAAAATACCATTACTAGTGGAAGTAGCATTTATTGACTGCTTACTTGGCATACTGAGACCTCACCTCCTCCAGGATGCTTTCCCAGACTGAGCCCTCCCTTTCCCTCTGCCCCTCCTCCCCTCCCCATTCCCCCTACTCCCTTCCTCTGCTACCCCCTTCCCCTTCCCACAGCACTTGTGTATATTTGTATATATTATTTATTACTCTATTTTATTAATGATGCGTATATATCTCTGATTCTATTTATCTATTTTGATGGTATTGATGCCTGACTACTTGTTTTGTTTTGCTGTTTATCTCCCCCTTTTAGACTGTGAGCCCGTTGTTGGGATTGTCTCTGTCTGTTGCCGAATTGTACATTCCAAGCGCTTAGTACACAGCTCTGCACATAGTAGTTGCTCAATAAATAGGATTGAATAAATGAATTAATTAATACGAGATCCTTGGGAAACTCAGAATAAAGAAACAACATGTTAAGAATATTTTAAGTGGATCTGGGACTGTAGAAGAAGTAGTTGTAGCAAGGCAGTAGTGCAGTACTGTGCAGAATCAATCAGTAACATTTATTGAGCGCTTACTATGTGCAGAACACTGAACTAAACGCTTGGAAAGTACAACTCAGCAACAAGTAGAGACAATCCCTGCCCACAGCAGACTCACAGTCTAGAAGACCTGGGAGTCAGAGGACCTGGTTTTAATCCTATCTCTGTCACTTACCTGCTGTGTGACCTTGGAGGAGTCTCTTAATTTTTCTGTGCCTCAGTTCCCTCTTGTGCAAAATGGGGATTCAATACCTGTTCTCCCTCCTACTGAGACTATGTGAGCCCCATGTGGAACCTGATTATCCTGAATCTACCTCAGTGCACATTACAACAAGTGCAATTATTATTTTGCTATTATAATTAGAAAGATGTCCAGGTGTCATATCCATGCCAGACAGGGGCAGACCAGCTGAAAATCAAACTGTCCACTGTAAACCCAGATGAATGCCACCACGGGGGAGAGAAAGCAACAGGGAAGCAGAAACGGGAGAAGGAAGGGAAGCAGAGAGGGAAGAAGGAGGAAAAGGAGGATGGGAGTCTTGTTCAGGAATTGAGTAATGGCATCAAGGCTACTCCTCTGGCAGAACTCCCTGACCCAGGCTGTTTTCTTGGTCTGTCACTTCCACCAGTCCCCACCCCCACAGCCCTCAACAAACTCCTTCAAGTGAAAAGGAAATATGATGAGAAATTCCAGCTTCTCCTTTTGCCCAGTGAGCAAATCTCTTCTGCAAAATGGAGATAACCATCCTGCTCTCCCAACCTCTTGGTCCATGAATTCCTTGTGGGACAGGGACTGTGTCTGATCTGATTGCAGTGCTTAGTTAAGAGATTGGTAAAAAGTCAGTGCTTAATAATAATAATAATAATAATAATAATAATTATGGTATTTGTTGAGCACTTACTCTGTGTCAGGTACTGCACTAAGACCTGGGTAGATACAAGCAAATCAGCTTGGACATAGTCCCTGTCCCATGTGAGGCTCAGTGTCAATCCCTATTTTACAGATGAGGTAACTGCTAACCGTGGCACAAATGGCAGAAATGAGGTACTAATGACTGGTATTTGTTACATGCTTACCTTGAGCCAATCACTGTACTAAGAGCTAGGGTCTATACAAGGTAATCAGGTCTCATATGGGGCTTAACAGTCCAAGTAGGAGAGAGAACAGGGATTAAATCCCCATTTTGCAATTGAGAGAAGTGATGTGACTTGCCCAATGTCACACAGCAAATAAATGGTGAAGCCAGGATTAAAATCTAGGTCTTCTAACTCCCAGGCTCATTTTCTTTCCATTAGGCCATGCTGCTTCTGCCAGTTGCCAGGTCTGTGACTTTGGGCAAGTCACTTCACTTTTCTGTGCCTCAGTTTTCTCATCTGTAAAATGGGGATTCAATTCCTGTTCCCCCTCCTACTTAGACTGTGAGCCCCATGTGGGACAGGGACTGTGTCCAACCTGATTAAGTTGTAATAATAATAAGAATAATGTTGGTATTTGTTAAGTGCTTACTATGTGCAGAGCACTGTTCTAAGCGCTGGGGTAAATACAGGGTAATCAGATTGTCCCACGTGAGGCTCACAGTTAATCCCCATTTTACAGATGAGGTAATTGAGGCACAGATAAGTTAAGTGACTTATACACAGTCACACAGCTGACAAGTGGCAGAGCTGGGAGTCAAACCCCATGACCTCTGACTCCGAAGCCCAGGCTCTTAACAGTGCTTGACACATAGTAAGTGTTTAACAAATGTCATTATTATTATCATCATCAGGTTCCTGGAAAAGATACAGGTAGTGGCAGGCCCGGTTTCCCCAGCCCCAGAGAATCCATCAGTCAACCAATCTATCATATTTATTGAGCACTCATGTGGGCAGAGAACTGTATTAAGCAATTGGGAGAGCTGGACATTCCCCTCTCCTGCTGGCCAGGCTGTTGTCAAATCTGGAAGGAACTGAGTTCTCCCAAGCTAAGCGACAGCTTGACCAATATATGGGAGACCTTGTCAATCACCCTGCTCATTAACATCTGTGCCACTGAGAGGTTACAAGGTTCAAAAGAGCAGCCGCCAAAACAACTGCGATGCACGCCATTTCAGTGAAAGAAGGAGGAAGTTGCTGAAAATATTTCAGGGATTTTATTACAAGTCCTTGCATAATCCAGGGAGGGTCATTCGTCATGTGGTAGTCAGAGCGGAGAGTAGTCACAGCATGGTTGGTGATGGGCTGGAATCGGGGGAGGGGACAAGGCTGGGGAGGGGAGAGGGAAGGGGGGCTCTTCGCTTTGCTGAGACTCAAACTCCCAGACTCTCTCATGATTTCCAGGGTGGTGACCAAATTCAGGGTTTAGGGTGCTCTTATGACCCCCTCTGTTCTAGGTCAAAAGACAGCTTCCTGTTTTGAGGAAATGTCAGTCTGGATGGTCTGATCCACCCATCAATCAACAGCTTTTATTGAGCATGTTCTGAGTGTGGAGTACAGTATTGAGGCCTTAAGGAAGTACCATAGAAGCAAAGTCCTCATTCCTGCCTCAAGGAGCTTACCCTTTCCCAGTAGAGACAGGCTGGCATAAATACATTGTACCAGATCCAGTCGATTAAGGAATAAATAGTATTGTCAGTCCCTCACTAAGCTCCTTGAGGGTTCATGTTCGTTAAGTCTACTGGGTATTTTTTAATATTATTTGTAAGTGCTTACTATGTGTGCAGCACTGTTCTAATTCCTGGGGAAGATATAAGATAATCAGGTTGGGCCCAGTTCCTGACCCACAAAGGTCTCAAAGTCTTAATCCCCATTTTACAGATGAAGTAACTGAGGCCCAGAGAAGTGAAGTGACTTGCCCAAGGTCACACAGCAGATGGGTGGCAGAGCCAAAATTAGAACCCAGGTCCTTTTGGCTCCAGGACCCTTGATCTCTCCACTAGGCCAAGCTACTTCCACACTGCTGTTTTGAGACTTGGGCTGTGCACAGAGTAAATGCTCATTAAATACTACTGACTGATTATTTGAGTGCTCACAGTGGACAGAACACTGCAGTTGGGAGAGGAGAGCAGAAGCAAAGCCCTCATTTCCTCCCGTCAAGGTTCTTACAGTCAAGGGGGACCTCCTCCCTCTGTGCCAGCAGAAGGAGGCAGCAATAGGTCAGTCAATCAACCAGTGCTATTTGCCGAATGCTGTATTAAGCACTTGGGAGAGTACAATGCAACAGAATTAGCAGGCACATTCCCTGCCCATAATGAGCTTACCGCTTAGAGGGGGAAAGAACTGATGTCCAGGGATGTGCCACTGGAAAACCTCTAAGACCCAAGCCCTCTGCTTGGGATTCAGAGGGCTGACTGATAGCCCAGACTTGTGGGAAGAGCAAAGGCCAAGGGAGGCAGGAGACCTGAGTTCTAATCCCTGCTCCTCCGCTTGCATGCTGTGTGACCAAGGGCCAGTAGCTTCAGTGTGGCTCAGTGGAAAGAGCCTGGGCTTGGGAGTCATAGCTCATGGGTTCAAATCCCAGCTCCACCACTTGTCAGCTGTGTGACTGTGGGCAAGTCACTTAACTTCTCTGTGCCTCAATTATCTCATCTGTAAAATGGGGGTGAAGACTGTGAGCCTCACGTGGGACAACTTGATGACCCTGTATCTCAGTGCCCTGCACATAGTAAGCTCTTAACAAATACCAACATTATTATTATTTCTCTGGGCCTTCAGTTCCTCATCTGTAAAATGGGACGTCACTTCACTTTTCTGGGCCTAAGTTTCTTCATTTGGACAATGGGGAATAATTACTTGTTCTCCCTCCCTCCTTAGGCAGTGGGCTTCATGTGGGTCATGGATCGTCTGATCTGCTTGTATTGTATCTACCCCAGCGTTTGGGACAGAGTAAGAGCTTAACAAATCCCATTATTCTTATTATGATACAGTCTTCTCTGCCTGGGAATGACCAAGGACAAAAGCAGGACTAGCTGGAAAAGAAGATGGAGACAGTGGGATCACTCAAGCTGGCTAGCCCTCTACAAACCTTATTGAAGGCCCATCTCCTGCAAGAAGCCTTCCCTGACTAAACCCTCCTCTCCTCTTCTCCCACTCCCTTTTGTGTCACTCTTACTTGCTCTTTCATTCACTATCCCTCCCATCCCCACAGCACATATGTATATATCTGTAATTTATTTATCTATCTATTTATTTATATTAATGTCTGTCTCTCCCTCTAGATTGTGACTCATTGTGGAGAGGAATGTGTCTGTTTGTAGTTATATTGTACTCTTCCAAGAGCTTAGTACAGTGCTTTGCACACGATTGAAACGCTTGATAAATGAATGACTGCAAGGATCTGTGGGCAGTGTACCCACAGAGAAGCTGAGCCTTGAAGTTTCATGGTGAGTTTGAGGGAGGGTACAGGAACCTCTGGGGTTAAAATTAGGAAAAAGGGAAACCGTGGAGTTCACTTAGGAAGAAGTGCCAGGTCAGAGCTAGGTGCTTAATCCTTGATGAAACTGAATCTTTTGTTGTACCTCTACAGATGCTGTTGAAATTACTAGTTAGATAAAGACTGGTTGTCAGCTTGTGACTGAAGGGTGAGTGCCTCTCTGGTCTGTGAGGGTGGAAGAGCCTCTATAGCACTGGAGGAAGGGGCTATCTGTGGATGGTGGAGTTGGGGGTGGAGGTGAGGGTCCTGCCATTCCCCCAAACTTCAGCCCCCAGCAGTTAGAGGGGAGGATCAGCTCTCTGTACCCCGGGTGTCTACTGGGCCATCTAGGGGTCTCTTATCATGGTCTGGTGGCAACACCATCAGTCTCAGGGTGCACTAGGATGGAGGCTCTCCCCCCAGCTGTGCTGGGCCTGGGCACTAATAATAATAATAATAATAATAATGGCATTTGTCAAGCACTATGTGCCAAGCACTGTTCTAAGCACTGGGGTAGATGCAAGATAATCAGTTTGTGGTGTTCATGGTCTTAATTCCCCATTTTACAAATGAGAGAACTGAGGCCCGAGAAGTTAGGTGTTGTCCAAAGTCACACAGCTGACGAGTGGCGGAGCTGGGATTAGAACCCAAGACTTCTGACTCCAAAGCCCGTTCTCTTGCCACTAAGCCACACTGCTTCTCCTAGAACCCTGCATATTCATCTGAACTCCCCGGAAACATGAGTCAGAGATTGTGTCAGGGGCCAGGCTCTTTTGAGGCACCCCCAAAGTGTGTGATTTGGCCGGACTCCCCCTACAGCAGCGAGGGGCGCGAGGGCCACTCTGGGTTCCTCCCTCCTCACCCTCTGCCGCCCTCCGGCCCCTCCCCCAGTGACATCAGGCCCTGTTGCCATAGCCATGGTTGTTTGGGCCAAACAGCACCGGCTCATCCTCTCCCCGGGGTTGTAACTGGAAGCGGTGCATGGAGGAGGGAAGGAGAATTCCATGGAGCCTGCAGCTTCTGTGACCGCAAGCGGAGCTTGGCTCTCTGGGTACAATCCCGAACAGAACTACTAGTGCTCGCTGCGGTGGAAACAGAGACCCCGTGATGGGGGGATGGTTGGGATGGGGAGGCAGGAGGAGGGAACCCTAAGAAGGGAGGAGCCTGGTCCTCCTCACCCATAGCTCTGCCAAGATGCTGCCGTCTTCCATGACTCCTCTCCTCCTTCCTTCCCCCAGTCAATCAATCAATCGATCATATTTATCGAGCACTTACTATGTGCAGAGAACTATATGAAACCCTTGGGAGAGGACGATGTAACAGAATTAGCACATACGTTCCCTGATCAGAGCGAGCTCAAGGACTAGAAGGGGAGACAGGCATAACTGTGAATAAATAAGTAATTTAAAATACACAATTTTTAAAAAATGTACATAAGTACTTGGAAACGACTTGACGGCATAAGACAAGACAAGAAATAAGTGCTGTAGTTTTGGGGGTGGGGAGACTATCAAGTGTCCAAAGGCCTAGATTGAGGTGTATACATGGCTCAGAAGGGAGAGCAAGCCAGAAAAATTCCTCCTCAACCTGCCTGGATATCATCCATTCTGGAGATATTGATAATAGTAAGAGTAATAATAATGATAACAGTATTTGTTAAGTGCTTACTATGTGCCAGGAACTGTACAAAGTGCTGGGATAGATGCAAGCAAAACTCACCTCCTCCAAGAGGCGTTCCCAGACTGAGCTCCTCTTCTCCCTCTACTCCCTCTGCCATCCCCCCTTTACCTCTCCGCAGCTAAACCCTCATTTTCCCCTTTTCCCTCTGCTCCTCCACCTCTCCCTTCCCATCCCCACAGCACTGTACTCGTCCGCTCAACTGTATATATTTTCGTTACCCTATTTATTTTGTTAATGAATTGTACATCGCCTTGATTCTATTTAGTTGCCATTGTTTTTACGAGATGTTCTTCCCCTTGACTCTGTTTATTGCCATTGTTCTCGTCTGTCCGTCTCCCCCGATTAGACTGTAAGCCCGTCAAACGGCAGGGACTGTCTCTATCTGTTGCCAACTTGTTCATCCCAAGCGCTTAGTACAGTGCTCTGCACATAGTAAGCGCTCAATAAATACTATTGAATGAAAGGTTGAACCCAGTCTCTATGCCACACGGGTCTCACAGTCTCAATCCCCATTTTACAGATGAGGTAACTGAGGCAGAGAGAAGTGAAGTGACTTGCCCAAGGTCATACAGCTAAGTGGCAGAGCCAGGATTAGAACCCATAACCTTCTGACTCTGAGCTCTGAGCCTTCCCTCCATGTTGCCAAACCTCTGGCCCTCCCACTAGCGATGAGACAGGATATGCGGCCTGTTGGGGCCTGCAGACGGGGTTGGGTTGGACTTTCTCGCTCCAGTCTGGGCCTTGGACAGGGGGTCCACAGCGTCACTCACCCTTTACTGAGGAGAATGGACACCTTTCCAGCCCTATTTTATTAGGAGGCAGCGTGGTTGAGTGGAAAGACCACAGGACCACAGATCAGGAGACCCAGATTCTAATCTCAGCTCTGCTACTTGCCTGCTGTGTGACTTTGGGCCATTCGCTTATTCTGTCTGTACCTCAGTTTCCTCATCTGTAAAATGGGCATAAATGATCTGGTCTGCTTCCCTTTTAGACTGCGAGTCCCATGTGGAACGGGACTTGACTATCTTGTATCTATCCCTAGGGTTTGGCACAGAGTAACTGCCCCCAGACTTGCTCTGAACTCGTATTCCGGGGCTACTCAAGGCCTCCAGAGTGAAGCCCACTGAGTTGCTCACTCTGAGCCTCCAGTCACACACTCCCTCCCTCCACCTTTCATTCATTCATTCATTTATTGAGTGCTTACTGTGGGCACAGCACAGTACTGAGCACATGGGAATGTACAATATCTGAGCTGGGAAATTGGAGGGGGAGATGTGCAAGGATTTCGTAAAACACCCGGAGGTACTAAGGACTTCAGGTTCAAACCCTCAGAAGTCTCATTTCGCTGTGCAAGCAAGAAGGGAAAGTCTTAGTGTTCCTCCCAGAAACCACTCCCTCTTTCCACCCTCCCACCTTAGCTCTTCTCTGAGGCAGCCTGAGGCAAGAGGAATAATAAGATTTGTGGTCTTAGTTAAGTATTTAATATCTGCCAAACATGGTGTTAAGCACTGTGGAAGATACAAGATAATTAAAGCAACATAGCCTGGTGGATAGAACACAGGCCTGGGAGTCAGAATGACAATAATAATAATTGTAGTATTTGCTAAGCACTTACTATATGCCAGGCACTGTACTAAGCATTGGAGTAGATATAAGGTATTTGGGCTGGACACAGTCCCTGCTCCACATTGGTTTCACAGTCTTAATCTCCACTTTAAAGATGAGGTAAATAAAGCTGAGGAGTTAAGTGACTTGCCCAAAGTCACACAGCAGACAAGTGGCAGAGCCACAGAGTCAACAGGAAGAGCATAGCACAAGTTTGGCTGGCATGGGCGTGGGGAGGACAGGCAGAAGCTGTGTCTCTCTCGGGGAAGGGTGTGGTTTAAAGGAAACAGCATGGGCTTTGGAGTCAGGGGACCTGGGTTTCAATCCCGGATCCACCGCTTACCTGCAACGTGACCTTTAGCAAATCACTTCTCTTCGGGCCTCAGTTTCTTCATCTGTAAAATGGGGATTAAATACTTGTTCTCATGTCTGCTTAGTTTGTGACCCTCATGTGGGACCTGATTATGTTGTGGTATTTGTTGAACACTTACTATTTGCCAAGCACTCAACTAAGCACTGGGGTGTATACAAGCAAATTAGGTTGGATACCGTTCCTGTCCCACGTGGGGCTCCCAGCCTTAATTCCCATTTTACAGATGAGGTAACTGAGGCCCAGAGAAGTGAAGTGCCTTGCCCAAGGACACACAGCAGACATGTGGCAGCAGGATTAGAACCCATGACTCTGACTCCCCAGGCCAATGTTTTACCCACTACACCATGCTGCTTCTCAATCTTCAGTGATGGTGGGTGGGACTAACTGCCCTTTGACCTCAGTCTGTGACATCCCATGTCACTCAGTCTCTGGGCCTCAACTTCCTCATCTGTTAAATGGGATTAGATACCTTCTCTATCACTCTTTGGTCAGTGTGGAACAGGGACTATAACTAATCTGATCATCTTGTGTCTATCCATGTTTCACACGATGCTTGGCACATAGTAATTAAATACCCCATAGTGATTATCATTATTATTGTTATTATTATCATGTTGTGCTCTCTGGCCAGTGCAAGAGGCTGAAGCTGCCTCCACTTCTGGTATTTTTCTCCCTCGGGTCCACATTTTTTTTCCTCCCTCTGTTTCCCTGAACTTGAAGGACAAGGGGAAAGGGAAGAAGGGGGTTCTTCTTCCCCTTTGCACTCATACCCTAGGAGCATCCTGGGATTAGCACTAGAAAGGAGACCAATGACTTGCTCATTCCAGGCATTAGAAAGCTGAATCCCATCAAGCATTTTGAGATGCTGTAGAGTGGAGTTCTTCCTCGTGTTATGAGAAGCTCCAGGCACAAGCGGATGGAGCCTCATACCTCCCTGCAAATCTGGGGGGACACAAATATCCTTATCCTCATTAAAAAAAACTGTGGCCCAGAAATGTTCAGTGACTTTTCTAAGGTCACATAGCCAATGGGAATAGATTGTACACCAGCACAAAGGCTCCTGATTCCAAATCTGTGTGATTTCACAGTCAGAATAGGAATTCTCCATTAGATTGTAAGATGCTTGAGGTCAGGGAACATATGCCTTATTCTCCTATGCTCTCCTAAGTGCTTAGAACAGTGAATTGCCCTCAGTAGTAGCTCAGTGACTAAACACATCTATCGATCAATCGATTAACCGAACAATCCACTGACTGAACAAGATATATCCAAAAGTTCCAGGTGGAGGAGAAAAAGTATTCATTAAAAAGAAGATAATGGTTTTTGGCATTTAAATGTAATGGGATGACAATGATGATGATGATGGTGATGTTTATGGTGATGATGGTGGTGACGATGATGATAATGATTATGAAAGGGTGGGTGATGATGATAATGATGATGATCTTCTTGACCTTAGCTGAATAGATTGCTCAAAAAAACAGCTGATTGAGTCACCCCTCCCATTCTGTTTTCCCCCTGAAGTCTCAGGAGTCAGAAGGTGAAAGAGAGGAGACGTTCGTGGAGTAGCGGCAAGATTGGGAGGTGATATCTGTGTCCCTCACAGCCAAGCACCAGCGCAGGGCTCCTATACCTTCTCCATGTTGTGAGTCAGGGTTCCCATCGTCCTTCACTGTCTCTTCTTCCTCCCAGGCCTGGAGGGGGCATCCAGAGCCAAGACAGGGGAAATGAGCAAGGGAAAGAAGGCATCACCCAAGCTGCAAGCTACACAGACCCTGAGACACCTATGACATCACATATGTTAAACAGGGCACACCAATTGATCAATCAATCTATCATGTTTACTCAGCACTTACTGGGTTCAGAACAATGACCTAAGCACATGGGAAAGTACAATATAACAATGAGCTTACAGTGTAGAGACCAACTTATGGGATGACATCACATACATTATTTATTTTTATGGTATTTGTAAAGTGATTACTATGTACCAGGCACTGTAGTAAGCACTGGGATAGATACATGCTAATCAGGTTGGACACAGTCACCGTCCAACATGGGACTCACAGTCTTAATCCCCATTTTACAGATGAGGGAACTGAAGTCCAGAGAAGTGAAGTGACTTGCCCTAGGTCACATAGCAGACAAGGGTTCAAGCTGGGATGAGAACCCAGGTCCTTCTAACTCCCAGACCCACACTGCTCCTCACCATTTTGTAGAAAGCCTACATGGAGGCTCAACCAGGACCCTGGCGACCCCTGCCAACACCCCTTGTTCCAAATCAATCAATCCCTCAATCCATCATTGTAGTTACTGAGCACCTACAAAACCACTGTGCCTCTTCCAAGGCATGGCATGGCATGCCTTGGAATCATGGCACTCGGCAGCAAGAGCTGTGGTGATGGAGGGAGCCAGGGAGCTGAGACTGAAAACCCCAGATCCCTTGGAGCCTGGTGCCGTATGCATGCCAGACCAGGGAGTACTGACTGAAAACCGGACAGGCCGTCCGAGCCTGAGGGGGAACTGGGAATGACCATCTCTAGAAGCCAGTCTGAAACATCTTTGGCCAAATGGGAAGGCTGCGAGATCCATGCCAGTTGACCCCTGGGGGGCCCTGCCCCTCTGGGTTGGGGGAGGAGTGCTGGGAAGGGACATGGCCTAGTGGATAGGGCATGGGCCTAGGAGTCAGAAAGACCTGGGTTCCAATCTCAGCTCTACACTACTGTAAGCTCTCAATAAACACCACTGATTGATTAATTGAAAGAAGCTAGCTAAATCCACTAACTCATGCTGAGTGGATCCATGAAAGAAGTCTTTAATCTCCCAGAAAGAAAACCTGACAAGTTCTTCCTCATAGGGAAATGGCATGCCTTGCCTCCTTAAGGCAGACGAGCCCAGCCCCCATTTTTCTGCTGGCCCCCAGATGGAGGGAAAGCGAGACCCCAGGAATGAGTTCAGGGAATTATTACTGAGGGAGGACTGGAGTAAAGCCCATGACGTCTTCCCCAAAGGATCCTGGGGGGATGGGGGCTACTTAGTGGGCTCCAGCTGGGCATGGGAAGAGGGAGAGAGGGGCAGCTTCAGATGTCCCCAGTTCACCGGATCTCAAGGGGTGTGGGAGAAGATGCCAAAGACTGCAGTGGCAGGTTTCTGGACCTCAGTCGGAGCACTCAGCAGGGGAATTCCCACACCTGGCAATGGATCGGGTTCATTCAGCCTAGGATTGTGAGCCCGGGGGTGTGGGGAATGGGGCCAGCCAGCACTGCCGTGACTGGGCATGACTCAGGACCTGGTCACCCGTCTTGGGGCGGGAGGGGGGGCGGTCCCTGCCAGTTTACATAGCAACCCTACCCACTCACCTGTTCCTCCCCCAACCTGTTCCTCCCCAGTTCTTTTTGTTTGTTTGTTTTATGGTATTTGTTAAGCACTTACTATGTGCTAAGCACTGAAGTGGATACAAGTTAATCAGATTGGACACAGTCCCTGGTCTACATCAGTCAGTCAAGCAATCGTATTTATTGAGCACTTACTATGTGCAGAGCACTGTACTAAGCACATGAGACTACAATACAACAGAATTAGCAGACATGCTCCCTATTCATAATAAATTAACAGTCTAGAGGGGAAGACAGACATTATTGTGAAAAATAAGTAATATACATATCAGATGAAGAAACCTAGGCACAGAGAAGTGAAGTGACTTCTCCAAAGTCACACAGCAAGCAAGTAGAACCCAGGTCCTCTGACTCCAAGGCTGGGGCTATTTCCCCGAGGCCATGCTGCTTCACTGTTTGTGTTCCCCTTGGGGTCCAGGGCTCACATTCTTAATCCCTCTTTTACAGATAAGGTCTCTGAGGCCCAGAGAAATAATGACTTACAAAGGACACCCAGCAGACAAATGGCAGAGCCGAGATTAGAAACTGGCTGGAAACCAACCCACAAGGGAAAAGGAGAAGGGGTAGGTGATGCCATTCTCTGCCCCGGGCCTGCACAAGGACCCAACAAAGATATAACTGAAGATAGCCAGATTTCAGAGGGTTCCTGGCTTTACCCACTCCTTTTTTCTAATGGAATTTGTTAAATGCTTACTATGTGCCAGGCATTCTCCCAGCTGCTTAGTTCACAGTAGGTGCTCAGTAAATCTTATTCACTTACTACTGTTGGAGAAGAGAAAAACTGTGCACCCAAGGGAGAGGAAGCAGCCCTCAAGGATTCATTGTCACCAGGTCCAGGGTCTCTGAGTGCAGGAGAAACACCCATGGTCTTCTCCTCTCTATATGGGAACGAGTCAGGTCAGTGGCAGAGGCCAAGTCCAATTCATGATCCTCCCATCTCACATGTGCTTCTCCAACTACTAGGCTATGGTGGGAGTCCAGCTGGATGCTCCGCAGACTAGAGAGACTGTGTCCTGGCCAACCTCCCCAATCCACCACTGCATTGCTATGATGGTTCAGGACAGAGCCCTGGACCCCAAGGGGATCTCAAACAGTAAAGCAGCATGGTCTAGAGGAAAGAGTCTGAACCCAGACGTCAGAGGACCTGGGTTCTAATTCCAGCTCTACTACTTGCCCTGTGTGACTTTGGAGAAGTCACTTCACTTCTCTGTGCCTTGGTTTCTTCATCTGTAAAATGGGGATTCAATGCCTGTTCTCCTTCCTACTTAGACTGTAAGCCTCATAGGGAACCAGATTATCTTGTATCTACTCCAACACAGTACAGTGCTTGGCACATAGTATTATTATTATTAATAATAAAAATAATTATAAAACAATTAATAATAATAATGCTATTTGCTAAGCACTTACTATGTGCCAAGCACTGGGGTAGAGACAAGGTAAACAGGTTGTCCCAGGTGGGGCTCATAGTCATAATCCCCATTTTACAGATGAGGTAACTGAGGCACAGAGAAGTTAAGTGACTTGTCCAAAGTCTTAGAGCTGACAAGTGATCCAGGATTAAAACCCATGTCCTCTGACTCCTCAGCCCATGCTCTTTCCACTAAGCCACGCTGCTTCTCTAGCAAACCCAGAGTTGACTTGAGTCCAACAGAACCTGGATTATGAGTGGCTCTTCTGAGTGTTTTTGGGGTTTCTTATCATATTTGTTAAGCTCTTACTGTGTGCCAGGCATTGAACTAAGCACTGGGTTAGATCCTAGCTAATTAGGTAGTACATTGTCTCTGTCCCACATGAGACTCACCATCTTAATACCCATTTTATCGATGAGATAGCAGAGGCACAGAGTAGTTAAGCGACTTGCCCAAGGTCAGCAGGTGAGTGTTGGAGTCAGAATTAGAAGCCAGGTCCATCTGACTCCCCTACCCAGACTAGACTAGTCTGACTCCACTGTCTTCCATGTGTAAGGGCTCCAGGAAGCTAGAAGGTGCAGACTCCTAATCTCCACCTGATAGGCAGATGCCTGGGGCAGCATGACTGAGTAATCCACGTCTAAAACCTGGTTTGGATCCAAGAACAAAAACCTTCTCTGACACAAAGAAGTGTCTCATCTCTGGCTACCACACGCATACTCAGAAAGAGGCCAGGCTGGACGCTTCACCATCAAAAGTTTCATCCAAACCTCAGCCAGACTGAGTGGCCCTCAGAGAGCAGAACAGATAGCAGATTTTTTTTCTTTTAAACCATTTGGTTCATATCCTGTAATGGCCAAGCACTCCCTGGCCCCAGGGCCTGTTTTAATATCCCCATGGTCACTGAGAAAGGTCATAAAATCCTAAGGAAGTTAGTGCCCCCTGGTTCTAAAGCCTATTTCCATAAGCCAAGAGCCGGGGTATCTCCCTCATCTTCCTTGACCTTCTCCTCCTCCTTGTCTTTCTCCTTCTCCTCCTGCTCCTCTCCAACCTCCTCCTACTGCTTCTAGGAAAGCTCTAGAGGGCCCCTGTACCTCATTCAGTCCTCTGTCTCACTTTTTGCTGAGCAGTCATCTCTGGACCTTTCTTTAATTAATTCATTCATTCAATCATATTTATTGAACACTTACTGAGTGCAAAGCAATGTACTAAGTGTTTGGGAGAGTACAATATAACAATAAACAGACACATTCCCTGCCCACAGTGAGCTTACAGTCTAGAGGGGGAGACAGCTATTAATACAAATAAATAAATTACATTACATTACAGATATGTAATAATAATAATAATAATAATGTTGGTATTTGTTAAGCGCTTACTATGTGCCGAGCACTGTTCTAAGCACTGGGGTAGACACAGGGGAATCAGGTTGTCCCACGTGGGGCTCACAATCTTAATCCTCATTTTTTACAGATGAGGTAACTGAGGCACCGAGAAGTTAAGTGACTTGCCCAAAGTCACACAGCTGACAAGTGGCCAATTATGGCAATTATGGCAATTATGTACATAATTGCTGTAGGGCTGGGAAGAGGGGATAAATAAAGGGAGCAGCAAATCATGGCAACTCAGAAAAGAGAGGGAGAAGAGGAAAGGAGGGCCTGCTCAGGGAAGGCCTCTGATTGGTCCCAGCCTCCTGGTCCTAAGAAAGCAAGCTGAAGCCTCCATCTGAACTCCCAGCATGTCTTGATAGGCTGGGAAGCACATGTGAGATGGGAGGGTCCTAAGTTTGAATCGTCCTCTGCCACTGCCTTGTTCCCCTGTAGGGAGGAGAAAGCTACGGGTGCTTCCCCTGCACTCAGAGACCATAGACATGGTGACAATGGATGCTTGGGGGCTGCTTCTTCTCCCTTAGGTGGATGATTTTACTCTTCTCCATCAATAGTAAGTCATTAGGATTTACTGAACACTACTTTGTGCAGAGCCCTGTACTAAGTATGTAAGAGAAGTCAGTGGAGTTAGTAGAAAGGATCCCTGCTCTCAAAGAGAAACTAATCTCCTATCTTTCTCACTCAGGCAGATGCTGGAGGAGAGATGCAGGTGACTGGCCCAGTGGATGTATTTTTTTATATTTGTTAAGCACTTACTATGTGCCAGGCACTGTACTAAGCACTACAGTAGACATAAGGTAATCATGTAATCATGCTAGTATTTCACAGCTTTCCATGTCTCCACTGATGATAGATTGAGAGGCAACAGGCTGGATCTGCAGCAGAGAAGAAGAGAGAAGAGAGTAGAGAAACGAAAGAACTTCCCAGTCGGGACAGGGAGGGTTCTGAGGTTGAAAACAGGCTTATTCTGGCCAGCTTGGCCTAGTCCTTTCTGGGCATCATGGAATGGACTACTAGACCTCCATCAATCCCCATTCAGCCTGAGAAGCAGATTGGCCTAGTAGAATGAGCTCGGGCCTAGGAGTTAAAAAGACCTGGGTTCTAAATCTGGCTCGGCCACTTGTCTGCTGTGTGACTGAACACGTCACTTCACCTCTCTGTGTCTCAGTTACCACATCTGTTAAATGAGGAGTAAGACTGGGAGCCCCATATTAATTCCTTCATTTAATCATATTTATTGAGCACTTACTGTGTGCACAACACCATACTTAGTGCTTAGGATACTGCAATATAACAATTAACAGACACATTCCCTGCCTACAACGCCTTACAGTCAAGGGGGAGACAGACATTAAAATAAATGAATAAATTACAGATATGGGACAGTGACTGTATCCAATCTGATTAGCTTGTCTCTACCCCAGGGCTTAATAGAGTGCCTGGCACAAAGTAAGCTCTTAACACATACCACAGTAAAAAATAATTCTCAGCTTCTTTGGGCCATTCATCACCAGACAAATCTTCAGCATCTAGTTTCAAGATCTTTACCTCTGCCATCCCACCCCACCATGCAACAGAGAGACCCCAACCCCACCTCACACAATGCAGCAGAAAGACCCCAGGTCGAGGAGGCTCTAGGAATCAAGATAAGCCTGACCGGATGCCCTCGTCATTGACTGGACCCTCCGGTCAGAGACCCCATTGGTCCTGACAAGGTGTGCAGTGGACAGAGAGCAGATAGCAGCTATCTCCCCAGCCCCTCTCCGGCTTTGACAAGTGGTTGTTGAAAGCCTCCTTGTCCAATAGGGACCGGTACACAGATTGGCCTCTTGGTCTTGGAGGACACTTGACTTGAGAAAGAGCAAAGAAGGGAAGGGAAAGAGGGAAAGGAAGGAGGGAGAAACAGAAGGATGGCAAGAGGGAAAAAGAGGAGACAGAAAGAGAGAGAGCAAGAGGAGGGAGAAAGTGAGGAGGAGAGAGGGAAGGAGGAGAAAGCAGGAAAGATTTTTAGTTTAGTTTAGTTTTTATGGCACTTGTTAAGCCTTTACTATGTGCCAGGCACTGTACTAAGCACTGGAGTAGATACAAGCTAGTAAGGTTAGACACAATCCCTATCCCACGTGGGGCTCCCATTTTACAGATGAGGGAACTGAGGTCCAAAGAAGTGAAGTGACATACCCAAAATCAGACAACAGACAAGGGGCATAGCCGGGATTAGACCCTGGGTCCTTCTGACTTACAGGCCCGTGTTCTAACCAATAAAGTTTACTGCTTCTTCAATCAATCAGTGGTATTTAATGAGCACTTACTGTGGCAGAGCACTGGACGAGGCACTTGGGAAAGTGCAATATAACAGAGTTGGTAGGTACGTTCCCCATCCCCAATGAGCTTAAAGTCTAGAGGGAAAAGAGGGGTGAAGAGAAAGAAAGAAGGAGAGGGCATAAGTGAGTGCATGAGAATATGCGTATATATGTGTGTGGGGGGGGTGGTTGTGTGTGTGCGTGTGTGTGCATGTGTTCTTGGGGAGTGGGAGGAGTCAGGGTCAGAATGAGGGTGACAAGGACAGTTGCAGGACATGACAGGGGCTCTAGATCTTCTGGCCACAGGAAACCACATAGGAGAAAAAGGAGTGGGGGTGGCTGGGTTGGTTGGAGTGGCCACGGATTGACCCTCCCCTTGGTTCCATCAGTGGGGTGGGTGTCTCCCCCTCTTGCAGAAGGGGGTCCCTCCCGGCTGGAGTTTGGGCTCAGGTCATTGCCCCAGAAGGGCTTCATGGACTTTCTTATTTTTGTTTTTTATTGGTATGTGCTAACCACATTTAGAAGGTGCCAGACACTGTTCTAAGCACTGGCGTTGATACAAGCTAATCACAACGGGCATAGTCCCTGTCCCACCTGGGGCTTGCAGTCTTAATCTCCATTTTACAGATTAGGGATCTGAGGCTCAGAGAAGTGTAGTGACTTGCTCAAGGTCACATAACAGACAAGTGGTCGTGTGACCTGCAGCAGGGTACATGCTGGGCCACCTGCCTCCAGCTCTGACCTGCGCCAGTGGAGGGACTGGCAACTGGCCCAATGGAGGGGAATTCTCTATCTGCTGGCTTCTAGTAGTTGGCAGCCACTCGGGGTAAACTCCATCACATTCTTCCTCCCCTTCCTCTTGTTTTCCCCACTGGTTTGGAAGGAGTGGAGACTTTGGGAGTTCTCCCATCACTGGGTAGGGGGTGGCCTGGGATTTTGGAAAGTGAAAACATGTCTCCTTCCCCCTCATATTTCAGGGTGAAGGGGATGTCCCCTTTGCCTTTCCCCTCTAGACTGTAACTTCATTTTGGGACATATCTGCTAATTCTGTTGTACTGTACTCTCCCAAGTGCTTAGTACTGTGCTCTGGGCAGAGTAAGCACTAAATAAATACTATTGATTGATTGATTGTCACCCTCTGCCCAAGCTGGGATTGGCTGAAGCTTCCAGGAGGTCCCAGTGGCATAAAGTGTAAGCCCTTTAATATCCAATCAGGTGTGTCCACAGTCTTTGATGGGGAGTCCCTTGAACTCTGGGTTGGGAGCAGTCATAGGGTGTTCTGGTTTTACACCAGGGAAGACCAGTTTCCTTGTGGATTGCCTTCTGCCTGGTACAGATATGGCACCGGACACCTTTATGACTAGTGTTTTTTATTCCCTTAGCTTTGGCTCCTGCTACCGAATGTCATGACTCAATAGCGGCATCCATGTCCATGGGACCATGAGGAGATCACAGTGGTGACTCTGGAGGTTGGGGGTTGGGGAGGGGGTCGGGGTTCCCCCTGGAGAGACACTGAAGGTTCTGCAAATTTCTCCCACAGGCCTTTTTGGTGTCCTTTAGTCACTTCATATAACAATAATGGAGCCAACAAAAGAACATGACTTACTCTATACCTGCGACTTCCAAACTGACAATGAAGGGAGTGCTGTTCTCAAGTGCAATCAGTGGTCACCCCACATCAGGAACAAGGTTTCAGCTGCTGGTTCTGTTCTGCTCTTACTTTGTTGTTGATCCAGACTGTCCATCAACCATCGTTCAAATTTTTCTGTGCCTCTGCTCTTATACTGGTTTTCTTTTTATGGAATTTGTTAAACCCTTACTATGTGTTAGGCACTGTTCTAAGCTCCAGGGTAGACACAATTGATCAGGTTGGATACAGTCCCTGAACCACATGAGCTCATGGTCTTAATCTCCAATTTACAGGTGGGATATCTGAGGCCCAGAGAAGTAGTGAATTGCCCAAAGTCACAGAGTAGACAAGTGGCAGGATTAGAATTCAGGTCCTCTGACTCCCAGGCCTATGCTCTATCCAGTAGGCCAAACCAGTTCTCAGCTTGGCTTAGTGGCCAAGGGGGTAAGGGAGACCCCGGGAGAATGATTGGGTTATCCTCTGAGTAATTCCATCTAAGGAACAGAAAGAACAAGGCCTATTTCCACTTATTTCTGCTCCAGTAGAATTTCTCTTCCAGGTAGTCAGAGGGGAAAGAAACCATTCAAGAGGGCCCATGTTTGTTACCTTTCTCCATCTGCTTCCTCCATGGACTTTCCCCCGGAGGAAGGATGTGCATGCATCTCCTGGCCTTGGGCTTGCCTTGAGGCTTCCAATCTGGGCCCTGACCCTCCCAGGGAGCCCCAGGACAATTCACATCCCTTCTCTTTTTTAAAATTATAATTTTTAAGCTCTTTCCATGTGCTAAGCACTGGGGTAGATACAAGCCAATCAAGTTGGACACCTCCATGTGCCCCTGAGGTTCCCGATCTTCATCTCCATTTTACAGATGAGGTAGCTGAGGCCCAGAGAAATGAATGATTTGCCCAAAGTCACACAGAAGACAAGTGGTAGAGCTGGTATTAGAACCCAGGTCCTTCTGACTTCTTTTTTTAATGGTATTTTTTAAGCGCTTACTACGTACCAGATACTGTTCAAACCCCTAGGGTACATACAAAGTAATCAAGTTGGACACAGTCCATATCTCCAAAGGGGCTCACAGTCTTAATCCCCATTTTACAGATGAGGTAACTGAGACACAAAGATGTAAAGTGCCTCCTAGGCCCGTGCTCTATCCACTAGGCAACACTGCTTCTTGAGTCCTTTGAGGTCACCGCTCCTGGGTCACTAGGACTGGGTTAATTACGGGGCTTTAGGGGTCGCAACCCAGGCAAGGTCCCAGATTCAGCACAAACTGTCAAATGAGAGAGTGCATGAATCTCCAGGAAATCAGGGCATAGCTCTGCCCCTGAGCCAGATCAGAAAGCAGCAGTGAGACAGAAGATAAGGACCTTCCATGAGAAGCAGCATGGAATAGTGGTAAGAGCTTGGACCTGAACATCAGAAGGTCATGGTTTCTAATCCCAGCTCTGCCACTTGTCTGCTTTGTGAGCTTGGGCAAGTCACTTCACTTATCTGTGCCTCAGTTATCTCATCTGTAAAATGGTGATTGGGATGTGAGTGCAATGTAGGAAAGGGACTGTGTCCAACTCAATTTACTTATATCCACCCCAGTGTTTAGTTCAGTGCCCAGCATAAAGTGTTTAAGAAATATCACAATGAATACAAATATATACACATAATGGCTTTCACTCTTCAAATGCTCTTCACTCTCTTTTACCAGCCCTGAGAGGACCCAAATTCAACTCCGTTCCAGGCTTTTGGTTTCTTAATCCAGCCCTGATGGTTGTGGCTCATTCTCAGAACCAGGAAGCACCTGCATTCTTAGCTAGCCCACAGTCCCCTGGCAAACAAGAACACTCTCTCTCACTTTGTCTCTCTCACTCTCTCTCACTCTGGGCCTCTTGGTCTCTCTCTGGTTGTCTCTCATGGTCTGTGTCCCTCTCTCTGGTTTCAGTCTTTAGAGCTTCTGCCTCTTTGTCTCCCTCTCTCTGGATCTCATCCCCTGAGTCTCTCTCTCTACGTCAGTTGATCTTTAGTGTCTCTTTCTTCTTGTCCCTCTGTCGCCCTCTCTATGTCTCTATGTCTCTCTGTCTCCATCTCCCTGTTTCTGAGACCCAGCCCAAGAGAGGTGAGACATGTGCCTTGTTGAGCCTCTTAGCCCCCAAGCTCCTCATCACAGTCCCCAGAGAGCTAGGGTCAGAGGCAGAGAGGTGACAACACAGCTCTGATCCTGCTAGTGGTTGATTGGGTCAGGCTTTGGCCTGGCTCCTGGGTGTGTCAGCCTGTTTCAGGACTAGGAGCCGGACATCCTGCTCTTTGGGCCAGTGCTCCTGAAGGGTGAGATTGTGCAACTGCTCCAGTGCAAACCTCAAATCTTCCTGATTAATAATAATAATAATAATAATAGTACTTGTTAAGTGCTTACTATGTGCCAGGAACTGTTCTAAGCTCTAGGGTAGATACAAGGTAATAAGGTTGAACACAGTCCCTGTCCTACATGGGGCTCATGGTCTTAATCCCCATTTTACAGATGAGGTAACAGAGGTACAGAGAAGTGAATTGAATTGCCCAAGGTCACACAGCGGAAATGTAGCAGAGCTGGGATTAGAACCCCATATCCTCTGACTTCCAGGGCCTGTACACTTTCTACTAGGCCATGCTGCTTCTCAGTTTCGGTTCCAGAGTCCCTGAGCACCCAGGAAGGAAAAGAAGAGATGGTGAGGACTGGGGAGAGATGAAGCACAAGTATGAGCATTGTGGAAGCCCCCCATCCCAAGAGATAATCCTTGTTCCAGGATTCAGTGGCAGCTCAATGGCCTCCTTACCTTACTTACCAGTAGTAAAAGCACATTTCAAATAAATGACACCTCCCTTAAAATAATCCACATCCCCTGGAGCTGAAAGCATTGTCAGAAACTGGGGCTCATGCTCTAGAGAAGGGATGGAGCTCCCTTGGGGGATTTTCTGAAAAAGGACATCCATACCTGGGCAGGAGGGTGTACAGCTCTGCCCGCATATGAGCAGTGGACCAGACGACCTCTCCAGGGTGATGTCTGCTGCTGGCATGAAGAGAGGATGAGCCCGGAAGATTTTCTCTATGGCCGGGCCCTGCAGAATGAGTAGGGTGCCTACTGGGGCCATAGTGGTGATGCCAGAAGCTGAGGATCCTCTTGAGACCCAGCATTCTATGGGACTGCTGCCTTGGCACCCTCTGGTTTCCAGGGGCACTGTTTCAGGCAGGGAAGGCAAGGGGAGAGAGGAGGGGGCCAGGGGAGCCTCCAGGAGTTTGGGGGGGCTGGGGGCAATCAGTCCACACAAGAGGAGCAGTGTGGCCTAATGGATACAGCCTAGGCCTGGGAGTCAGAAGGACTTGAGTTCTAATTTCAGCTCTGCCACTAGTCTGCTGGGTGACTTTGAACGAGTATCTTCACTTTTCTGTTCCTTGGTTTCCTCATGTATGAAATGGAGATTAAGACTGTGAACCCCATGAAGAACATAATAATAAGGATAATAATAATGTTGGTATTTGCTAAGTGCTTTCTATGTGCAGAGCACTGTTCTAAGCACTGGGGTAGATACAGGCTAATCAGGTTGTCCCACGTGAGGTTCACAGTCTTCATCCCCATTTTACAGATGAGGTAACTGAGGCACAGAGAGGTTAAGTGCCTTGCCCACAGTCACACAGCTGACAAGTGGCAGAGCCGGGAATCTAACCCATGACCCCTGACTCCCAAGCCTGGGCTCTTTCCACTGAGCCACGCTGCTTCCCATGGATTGGGTCCAACCTGATTAGCCTGTATCTACCCCAGTGCTTAGTACACTGCCTGGCACATAGTCAGCGCTTTACAAATACCATAAAAAAAAGAGTAATGGCGTGGCAGAACGAGCAAAGGCCAAGCCTGGTGCCTTCCTTCGAGGGGGGCCTGGAACTGCCAGGGCATGGCACACCCTTCCTTTCTACCCTACATTTGGGCGAGGACATGACCTTCCCCCCACCGGCAGGAGCCGTCACCTGGGGGAGAACAGGCAGAGGCAGGAGACATATCCTCTCCTCTGGCCCAACAGCAGACCAAAGTGACTGATGGAGCCATGTACCAGGCCCTCTGCCCTGACCAGCACCTGGGGAGCTCATTCCCGAAGGTCTCTGTCAGCACCACCAGCTCCTATCCCAAAACTCACAGCTCAGGGAAGGAAGGCTGGACCTTCTTCCTGGTGCACACAGGAAGAGCGAGGCTCAGATACCGCCCAAGGTCAGCAGGGAGCTTTTTGGCGGGGGCTCGTTTTCCAGAGATGAGGCAACTTCCCCATGGGACATCAGTGACTGGTAGCGGACCCTGTAGGACTGGTTCCCCTAGGGCTCTGACCACTAGACCTCACAGCCTAGGTTTAATGGACAGACAGCAAACTTCAATTTGCCAAAGTGGGGGCAACAAAATTCCTTCCCTCAAACCACTTCTGGCAAACCATTCAAGATAAAAACCTACTGTATCAACTTTCTGTTGGAGTTGTTCCTGCCACCATGGAGGTTAATTTTGAACACCCAACTTGGAGAGACTGGGCCTGGGTGGAGGCAGAAAACCCTGTCGAATAGATGCGGTCCACCAGGATCTCACAGCATTCTTCTACTTCTCCAGTAGGCATTTCTAGGCCTTTGCACCCATTTTACAGATGGAGGTCTTAAGGAAGGATGTGGCAGAGTCAGAGAGATATAGCAGACTGGCAGCAAAGCAGGATTAGAAGCCAGATCTTCCCGGTCAGTATCTTTTCTCCAGGGAGATTCAATCTTCTCCCTTTCTGAGTTTGCAAAAGGAAGCAGCAGGAACTTCACTTAACGAGGTAGAACAGTTATCTCTAGGACTTTCAGTCGGGGGGTCACAGGACACTTGGAAGAAGGCAAGTCACCAAACAAGATGTGATCGATCTGACCCCCATCCAAATTGGGGTGTTGGACTTGCCATATGATTCCATCAATTCCTCTTGAAGGTTAGTGGAATTCTCCTTCCTGTGGGAGTCAAATTGGGAACCAATTGTGGTTGTGGGGTGGCACCTGTGGCTTTTTGAAGTGGACATTCCAGCCTCTAACAGCTTCTGAGAGTTAGACTGGAAGCTTCTCATAGGCAGGGATGGTGTCTTCTATATCGCACTCTCCCAAATGCTTATTTCAGTGTCCTTAAGCTGCAAAATGATGTGCCATCATCAGCATTGGTAGGTACTCAATAATAACCATTGTTTGATTGATGGATTGAGAGTTTCCAATAAGGACTGAAAAGACCCAAAATGGTGACTGTTAGCTCTCTGAAGCCTAGTTCCTTGCAGTTTCCACCCCCACTAAAAAATCCTTGCCCCCTTTCCGCCCCCCATCAATGGTCACAATGGGAAGTTGGCTCCTCAATGTGAACCTTGACCAAAATGGTCTCCAAGGATCAGCCTTTGGTTTTGTCTGAGTTGAGTCACCCAGACAATTCCGGGGATAGCAGAATCCCAGTCCATGGCTATTGCTCTCTCTGAAGCTGTCAATCAATCAAACAATCAATCGTATTTATTGGCCATTTACCGTATGCAGAGCACCCTATGAAGCTCTTGGTAGAGTGCAGTACAACAGAGTTGGAAGACATGATCCCCACCCATAGGAATGTTGCAGTCTAGAGAGCAAGATGGATATCAAAATAGCATGCGTATGTGTACGTAAGTGCCATGGGGCTGAGAGTGGGTGAATATCAATTGTTTGATGGGGACAGATCCAAGTGGCTAAGTGACACAAAAGGAAGAGGGAGTAGAGGAAAAGAGTGCTTAAACGGGGAAGGCCTCTGTCAAGTCGCATTTGATGAATTCACAGACAAGGCAGGAAATAATCAGGCTCACCCTTCACCATTAGGAATGAATTACTTCTTTAATCTCACACAGTTTAAAATACAATATGAAATCAAGCTACAGTATATAAAAAACTCTCCAGCAAAATGATGTGCCAGCATCAGCTACTAAAACAAACAGGAAAAAAAAGAAAAACCTCCCTGCCCCAAAGGAATTCTTTTTTTTTTGCATTTTCTTTAAAAAAAAAAACATGTAGACACACGTCGCTACATCTCTAAGCTACCTCAGTTCCGATTTTAAAAAGCACCTGCTTTTTCTTTTTTAATCTTGCTTTTAAAATTTCCACTTTTAAAAAATATAAATTATATGAAAATACAAGTTGGAAAATAGTTCAAACACAATATAACGTCATTTTTTTAATCCTTCGCTTCTCATCTTAAAAACATCCACATGTTAAAAAAAACAACAACAATATTCAATAACTGAGGCAGTATTCCTGGTGGAGATAATTCCATTATAATATATATATATTTTATATATATATGTATATACGTATACATATATTCGTTTCTTCAAACCTCTTTGGAATGTAGACAATAGTTCATCAGATTTATATAGACCCCCAACAAGGGAAGACTAGGCTTTGATGGTGGGTTAGACACCATGAGGAACAGGCTCCTTAATGCTGCAGAAACTCTGTGCTCACACCCAGAGGAGGGAGGGGAAATTCTGGAAATACCCGGAAGTTGGGCTCTGAGACCCTGACAATATGTGATGGCTCTGCTGACCCTGCCGGTCAGGCAATCCCAAAGGATCTGGGTGGACCCTTCTCCGGGAATGGGGCCAGTTCCCAAATACCCTCGTCAGCGGGAGCGTCTGGCTGGCTGGGACCCAGTCCAGCTGATCCAGTGCTGCCCATGTCTCCTCCGCAGTCAATAGGTGTTCTTTAAAAGAAGCCAAAAGGTAACAATTCTGCTACATTTCCAGTGTATGAGCCCCTCGTGGCTGTTTCTGGGCTGGCCCAGAGGCGGGGAGAGGGGGTCCCAGTGGTCTGGCTGACCCAGCCGGCCCAGCTGCCGGGACTTTAGCCTGGACCACAGTGGGGTTGGGAGAAGGTGGGCTCGGAGCCCAGGGGATGGGGAAGAAGGGGTTCTCCCCAGGTGCTGTTTCAGGGGCTGGGCAAGGCAGGAAAGTCAAGCTAACATCAAGCATCGTTCCCTGAAGGCTTATGGGAAAGGATGGTGAGATGAATGGATTTCTGATCGGGGTATGAAATGGCAAGGGAAGAGCTGGTGGCCCCGGGTTTGGTCTCTCCTGGCATTTTCTGGTCCAAAATGCAATGGGCAATTTGGTGGCACCGTGCCAAGAGGCCTCAGCCAACAGGTGTTGTTCCGGCCCAGTTAGGTTTCAGAGGACAAGAGGGATATGGCAAGAGAAGTAAGATCCCTGAACCTGCCCCTTCCGGGGGCCCTTTCTCCATTCTGGAGCCCCATCCCCTAGCCTGTCCAACTAGCCCGCACCATGACACCCGCTGCCTTTTGGGCGCTCCTGAAACTCTTTAGGATTTGTCTGTGGATGGCCACCCACTGGACAGCTCTCCACTGGAAGCCAACTCAGGGCTTTCCTTAATCCCACCCGGACCTCCCTGAAGACTGGGAATTTAGTAATATACAAGTGGGAATGAGGGGTTTCTTCATCCTCGCCTAGTGTCCGGAGGGATGGGGTGAGCACAGCCAACAGAGCCCAACTTACAGCGCAGCTCCCTATTCTCCCCCTTTTCTCATCGATCTCCTCCTCCTCCTTCTCCTTCTCCTCCTTCTCCTCCTCCTCGTCCTCTTCATCAAGGCTTGTTTATTGGATGTTGACTAGGTGCCCGGCACAGCACTGTAATGCCCAGCAGTGCCTTGCATTGCACTGCATTCTCCACTACATTTTTTTTCACCTCAGCATGCTGCATTCTACACTGTATTGCACTGTGCAGTGCTGCATATGACTGCATCATGCTGCACTGACACACCCTGCACGACACTGCATTGCCATTCCATATATGCCAGCCACACCCACCACCATCCCCAAAATATCAGTCAACAATTTCCGCTGGGAGCCCTGCAGGGAGGTCTAAATTCTTGGGGTGCTAGAGAAGAATGCTCTCCCAGGCAGACAGGCAGACAGACCATTCTCCTCTTGCTTCACTTTAGCTCCTTCCTCCACTCTTCCTGAACTTTCTCACCTTTCTTCTCCTCCGCACATCCTCCCATCCCATGGATCAAGACTCGGCCTGTGGGCCACTCAAGCCCTAAACCCAAGCAACTCCTTGGCCTTTCCTGTCCTGCAGCCCACCCTGCACCTGCCTATTGCTTTCTGGGTTTCCGAGGTGAGCTGCTTCCCCATTGGGTGGCAATCCACTTGTCCACATTTCCTCGATTCTCTGCTAAAACCCATCCGGGTCCATGGTTTTGACAGCAATAAAACCCTCTCTAACTCAGTCCTTCCTGCTGCTGCTAGTGCCCGCTGCTGCTTCTTCTCTGATCCCACTCAAAGAGGGGTAACCGCTCAATGAGGGGTAACTGTCTGAAATAGGGGAGTGGTGGTCCTGCCTGTGATGCCTTGATCCCATGACCTGGGGAGCTGGGAGCACTCCCCAAAGTCGTTATCCCTGGCAGCAGATGCAAGAAAGGCAGAGATGGGGGTGCAACGACCCAACCCCACCTCACAATGACGTCCCTCCTGTTCCCCGTTTCCACTCAGAGACCAGTACTGCAGGTCACTGGGTGCCAGGCCATGGGCCATCAAATACATTCAGCTCCAAGACCACCCACAGCTCCCAGTAGGTCAGCCTGAGCCCCAATCCCAGGGTCCCCTCAAAGTGGCTGGGCCACCGAAGTGGGCAATTGCTTCTTTCTGCCCTCCGGGACCCCCTGTGGGCACGGCCGCCCCTGACAGACCACCAAGACCCCCCTGGCCCTGGCACCATCCCAGTGGGGTCTATATAAACAGTTTCCTTGCACGGACGGAATTCTCAGCTGGCAAATAGAAAAACAACTCACAATATTGCAGTACTGAGACCACCTTAGAGCTTAAGACAATTTTTTAAGAAAAAAAATACTGGCACAAAATTTAATAAAATAAAATTTAACCCCCTCCCCCGGCCGCCCCCCCGTGCCCACCCACCCCTGCCCCCCAAATGGTTTTGTTCTCTACTAAGTGAAGTCTTTCTGTACTTCAAAAGGAGATGGGAGGGAAATGAGGGACAAAGTTCAGAGTTCTCTGTGTCCCGGGGGTTGCTGCTGAAGCAGGAACTCCTCCCCTCCCCTCCCCCTTAAAGCGTCCCCCTCTCTGGGCCTTGGCCCTCCCTTCCGTCCAAACCAACTTCCCTCCGGTCAGATTCTTCACTTCCCAAACTGTCAGTTGCTTATACTATTAAGGCCAGACCCAAAGCGGCGTTTACTTAACCAATGGCTTCTGTACATGATGGCTATTTGAGCATCTTCCCCAAGAAGCCTAAATTCCCCTGGCTCCCAAGGAACCCTTCCCTCCCCCATGATGACGTGCTCAGGCCTCTTCTCCCTGCCAAAGTCCCCGGCTTCTGCTGCCAACCCCGCCGGAGTGGCCTGCCCCACCCCGAATGGAAAACCCGAGTTTGGTTTGTTTGTTTGTTTGTTCACTTCCGGAAAATCAAAAATAGAACGAAATATTTCAAAAACTCAAACGTGTCCGACTGATGCAGCTGCCGGGGGCCTTGCCCCCTGCCCCCGCGGCGTCTCCTCCTCCCCGCTGTCCCCGCCGCATCACTCGTCCGCGTCGGGTTTTACGTCCAGCATGGCGTGGAGCTCCTCGGGGGTGTATCCCAGGAGGCTCTGCAGGTCGCACACGAAGCGGTATACGTAGCGTTTGCCCGCTGTCTTGTGGATGATGTTTTTGTCGTAATAGTAGCGCAGGCCCCGGCTCAGCTTCTCATAATTCATCTTGGGCTTGTTTTTCCTCTTTCCCCACCTCCTGGCCACCTGGGGTCCACAAGGAGATGGGGTGAGCCATTTGGCCTGTGCTCAGCTGGTCATCGTGTTGGGAGAAAACTTGTAGCCCCCACAAAAGGTGTGGCCACTGGGAATTTGCAGGGGGCCAGCGGCAGTAAGCTAGCGGTGGACCCGGCCCTGCCCCACATGATGTTCTAGTGCTTAGATTCTATTCTGAATTTTAGGGAGTGGAAAACTGAGGACTGGGTCGTGAGGTGGCAATCCCCAGACTCAAGCTGCAGTTATAGGATGTGGAGATGCTTGCCGGCACTCTAGACTGTAAGCTCTAGACTGTAAGCTCGTTGTGGACAGAGAATGTGTTTGTTTATTGTTATACTGTCCTCCCCCGAGTGCTTAGTACAGTTTTCTGCACATAGAAAGCGCTCAATAAATACAATTGAATGAGTTCCTGAGATGTTGGGAGAAACTTGCAGTCCGCACCAAAGGCATTTTGAGATGTCCCCCCAACTCTCTCTAGTTTCTCCATATTGAGGGTAAGGTGGAGGAGGGGGAAGGTGGATGTAATAATAATGATAATAGTAACTGTGGTGCTTTATAAGTGCTTACTATGTGACAGACACAGGGGTAGATGTAAGATGATTGGGGTGGACATGGTCACTATCCTATATGGGGCTCAGAGTCTAAAGGGGATGGAGAATAGGTACTGAATCCCCATTTTTCTGATGAGCAAACCGAGGGACAGAGCGGTTAATTGATTTGCCCGTGGTCACACAGCAGGTGAGTGGTGCGGCCAGAATTAGAACCCCGGATTCCTGAATCCCAGACCCGGGCTCTTTCCACTGGGCCCTGCTGCTTCTCCAGGCACCCACAGATCTACAGATATCTCACTCCAACCATCTTGTGGCAAACCCACGAGTCAGAGCTAGATGAATTCCACAGGCCCAAGAGCCTCCAGGACCCAGCTGCTGGCATACAGGCTCAGGAGTCTGCTCTCGCCTGGGAAGGGAGGCCTGCTCATGCCTGCTCACCCCTTACTCATCCCCCCTCAACTCCACCTCTCCAGCCCTCCCCCATTTCCTTACCTCATCTGGGTCGGAGAGTTTGAATTCCCAGCCGTCTCCTGTCCAACTGATAAAGGACTGGCAGGATTTATCAGTGAGTAACTCCAGGAGGAACTGCCACAGCTGGATTGGTCCACTGCCTGGAAACACAGACGATTGGATAGAGTTAGGGGTGGGGGTGGCCACCGCAGAGAGTCAGAGAGTCTCCCAGTTCTCCCTGCCCTGCCCCCTTCCCCAGAGGCACAGACAACACAGAGCACAAAAGTTTTAGGAGGACCAGACTGAAGGAGAGCAAGGTGGGTGGGCGGTGGGGGGGGGGGCGGGGGCAGGCCGGGGGAAGCTGGGGGTGGGGGTGGGTGGGGCTTTCCAGTATAGTCAATCACTTGGGAAACCACAGTAGAGCCTGCACCTAGGAAGTATCTATCAATTGATAGATCAATGGGATTCATGGAGCATTTAATAAGCGCAGAGCACTGTACTAAGTGCTGACACACTATCCAACTTCTGGGAAATGGCTAGAGGACTTGGTCCCTCCTGTGTCTTTAGGGGTAGAGGTCATTCAGTACAAAGGCTTCTGGTCACTTTGACTTTGGTTGGGTAGGGTGGGTGATGGGGAGGCGGGGATGACCAGGCTATTGTTCTGCCAGTTGGGCGGCTGCCGGGGTGACGTTTATGATTTCCTCATGGTCTGGGCTGTCTAAGGCCAGGGCTCAAGCTTCCAGAACTAGGCCTCCAGCCCTCAGGGGCGACTCCCTCCATGTAGGCAGGCAGAAAGTGTCAAAGAAAAGACAGCGTGGGACTGGGAGTAAGGAGCTCTGGGTTCTGATTATCGCTCTGCTGCGGCCAGCTGGGCGATCTTGGTCAAGTCACCAAACCTCTCTGGGCCTCTGTTCCCATGGGGATATAAAACCTGCTCTTCTTCCCTCTTAGACTGGGACCCCCTCCCCCACCCCAGGAGGGTCAGGGATTGGGTCTTTTCTGTCTTGTGTTTGCCCTGGCTTGACATCAGTACCTGGCCCAGAGGAAGCGGCGGGTCCATTCAATTGTACTCTCCCAAGCGCTTAGTACAATACTCTGAACATAGTAAGCGCTCATTAAATTCCACTGATTGATTGATTGATCAGTCCCATCGTTACTGTCACAGATCCCCCAGGGAGTTGAGAATAGCCTTTGCTGTCAAGTCCGGAAAGGCCTCACCCGCACTCTGCCTCAAAGGCAGGTGTGCCCCTTAGCAGAGGAAATGGATCCTCCACCAGATTCTCTAACAGTGCCAGGGTGGCTCATGGCTGCGACCCCTCCCATGCCCCTCGTGGGCAGCTTCAGCTTCTCCCAGCAGGCACCTAGAATCTGGTGGGAGCTACAACCCCAGCTACACCTTTGCTCAAGCTGAAAATGACTCTCACCTACACTGAAAATGGTTCCTTCCCCAAAATGGGGGCAACTCTCCCCTGGTGGAAATGGTCCCTTTCTAAAAGGCAGCATTGCCTAGTGGATGGAGTTCACGCTTGGGAGTCAGAAGGACCTGGGTCCTAATCCACTTGTCTCCTCTTTGTCCTCGGACAATTCACTTCTCCATGCCTCATTTCCCTCATTTGTAAAGTGAGGATTAAGATTGTGAGCCCTATGTGGGACCTGGACTGTGTCCAACTTGATTAACTTGTATCTACTCCAGTGCTTACTACAGTGTCAGGCATATAGTAAACACTTAACAATACCATTAAAAAAAGGGGGAGGCACCTCAATGCACTCAGGAAATGGTCTTTTTCCAAAAGAAAAGGGAAGAGTTGACTGTAGTGGCCTCTCCCCGGTCCAGGATGGCTATAGATACGGGACAATTCCTCTTTATTCATTCATTCATTCAATAGTATTTATTGAGCGCATACTGTGTGCAAAGCACTGTACTAAGCGCTTTCCCGGCTCTGCCACTTGTCAGCTGTGTGCCTGTGGGCAAGTCACTTCACTTCTCTGTGCCTCAGTTACTCATCTGGAAAATGGGGACAAAGACTGTGAGCCTCACGTGGGACAACCTGATTACCCTGTATCTACCCCAGCGCTTAGAACAGTGCTCTGCACATAGTAAGCGCTTAACAAATACCAACATTATTATTACATTATAACACTATAACAACAAACAGACACTCTCCTGCCCAGAATGAGCTCACAGTCTTTACTTCATTTTGTTTTATCTCCAGCACCCCGTTTCCCTTGGCCATGTTTTCATCTCTACCATCTCACAGTTCACATGCGGTGCCTTTGTTCGCAAAGGCCTGGGAGGAGAACAGAGAGGATCGGGGGTGAGGGGTCCCCCAAAAGAAACACTCTGAGATCACGCAAACACGACGTACTTCCATGAAGTGGCACATGTGACATCTTTACACTACACTGGGTGCCTGGTGCAACACTCATTAACCCTCAGGTGTTTTGGGGCCCAATGCCCATAGGGCCCCCTGGAAGCCAGGGACCTTGTCTAAGATCTCATCTGTGCTCACAGTAGGCACTTCCCAAATGCTCAATTATTATTACTACTCTGTCTCCTCCTGTAGGGGCCGTGGACTCCCCAGAGTCCTCCCAACTGGGAGCTGATGGGGCCACCCTTTGAGGGAGAACTAGGTGACCAGTGAGCAGAGGATGATGAGAAAGTAATAGTCACCTGACCCTTCCCCATGGAACCCATTGCTCCGTTCCCAGAGTTCCAAATTGCATGAGAAGAGGCCAAGCACCCTATCCAACCCAGATAACTTACGGCAGCCTAGGTGAGTTATAGGGAGATGATTCAGAGGGAAGGGAGGTGTGGGAGAGGGGAAGAGAGGGAGGTGGGGAAAGGAGTAGAGGAGGAGATGAAGGAAAAGGAATCTATCAATCACTGGTATGTATTGAGCATTAACTATGTGCAGAGCACTGTTCTAAGCCCTTGGGAGAGTACAGTGTAACAGAATTCATCGAAACGTTCCTTGCCTATAAAGAGCTAGGGCCGTTTGGACCAGGGACTGCCTGGACTAGGGACCGACAGGACCAGGAACCACCTGGACCAGGGAAGACCAGGACCAGTGACTTCCAGAATCAAGGGCTCCCAGGACCAGCGACCGCCCAGAACAGAAAGAGTCAAGGCCGCCTGCCCAAACTAAGAGTCCATGTTGTGTGGGCTACCCTGGGCAATTTTGGGGCATTGCTGGGGCAGCTGTGGAGGGCCCATTGCTTGGAGAACTCCATCAGCTGGAGGAGTCTGAACTGAGGCCACCAAGCTGGCTCACCACTCTTCCCTCTTCCTCCCATGACTCAACCTTGGACCCACGCCTTGGCATCCATTGACGCATACTTATTCGTTCATCTGTTCATCCTTCCATATTCCTCCTAACCACCAACATGACACTATTTCCTCTCCCTCCTTCATTAATGTTTCAAAGACTGAGTTAGACCAGAAACTCCCTGAGGGTAGGGACCAGATCTTTTACTAATTGGACACTTCCATGAGTTTAGTGCAGCACTCTGCCCAAAGTGGGTGCTCAAATACCACTGCTGCTGCTTTGTGGTGCAGTTGAAGTCTCCTACTGAAAACAATCCATAAGTCTGGGTCCTGTCACTTCTAGTGAGAAGAGAGTAGTTAAACGGTAGATAGATTGATTGATTGACAGAAGAGACATATCACTTGCTTTCTTTAGGAACATCACCTCCTGCCAGAACCTGCTCGTCGGAGTGAATATAGCTTCCTGGGCTCTGGTCCTGGCTCTACCTGGAGCTGGCTACCATGGCTGAAGACCACATGGGCTCTTCGCCACTTGATGCACCGCTGCCCAACTCCTGGCTTGTTACATTCTGTTCCCCAGAAGGAACACGATGCGGAGAGACCAGAGAGGGTGAAGAGGAACACTCAAACCACAAGCACTAGAATCAACTCCTCTGCACCGGTTTTGCTGCTCCAGGTGGGAGACTCCATCCAGCCCCTGGTTTTGAGGGTACCATGTGCCGTGAGCAGAGGGGTAGCAGAGGACTGAAGAGGGTCCTGGGTCAGCAGACTGGAATTCCCCCTAGCCATCCCTCCCTTTTAAGGAAGCCCCCTGGGATGCATTTTTGTTGGCTGTGGGTTCAAGCCCAGTCTCAGGCATGAAATGTCAGTGGCCTTCTTGGTGCAGGACCCCTCCATGCCCCATTTTCCAAGCTTGGATCTGGGGGAATGTGGCAGGGCTTGGGCATCTCCAAGCAAATATCAAGGCTTGGGGGGCAGTTTAAGAGCCTACTCCCCTCTCCTATCTGCATTTCCCCCATCTCCTTTTCCCCTTTTCATTCCCTATAGGGCGGGGGAGTGGGGCAGGTAGCAGAAACACTGCAAAGCCCTTTTCATACCAGGAAAACTAAATGTGACAGGAACAGAAGGACTCCACTTATCCCCATCTCCACCACAACTAACATCACCCCCATTGCCTCCATGCCCTAGGGGTGAGCAGGAAATCCCGCCTTCACACTCAGAACTTAGCAGGAAGTCAGTGGGATCCTTCAGTGCCCCTCTAGTCCATGAGAAGATAAATGCAAGGGGCTCATGGTTAGTCACAGGACTTCATTTGTGCTAAGCACTGTGCTATCTGCTGGGTGAGAGGCAAGATAAGCAGATTGGAGAGTCCCTTTCAGGGCTCACAGTACAAGAGGGAGTGCAAGTATTTTATGCCCATTTTGCAGACAGGGGGTCCTGAGGCCCAGAGAAGTTAAGTGACTTGCCCAAGACCACACAGCAGGTCAGTGGAAGAGCTGGGGCTAAACTTTAATTGGCGGTCTCGCACTCATTCCACTAAACCAGGCTGTCTCCCTTTCCGGTTCTGGCGGTAATTTATTCCAAGAGGGCCCATCTCAGCACTATCCAGGCCTCAGGATACTGCCATGGGCCCTGCCCAATCTGGTCAGGAGTGGCGGCCGTGAGAAAACAGAAAATGAGAAGCAATGTGGCTTAGTGGAAAGTGCATAAGACTAGAAGTCAGGAGACCTGGGTTCTAATCCCTGCTCTGCCACTTGTCTGTTGTGTGACCTTGGGCAAGTCACTTCACATCTCTGGGCTTCAGTTATCTCATCTGTAAAATGGAGATTAAGACTGGGAGCCTGATGTGGGACAGGTACTATATCCAACATGATTTGCTTGTATCTCCCCCAGTGCTTAGTGCAGTGCCTGACACATACTAAGAGCTTCACAAATACCATACTTATTATTATTACTATTTATATTATCATTATTATTATAATTATTGAAACAGCAGAGATACCGCTGGGTAAGGCCCCCCACACCCCATCTCCCCCCAGACACCCAAGCCCCACCCCAGGCCCCAACACTCACCTTGCAACCTGCAGCCACCAGTGGCCACACCCCCAGGCCCCACCTCAATGCACACTTGCCCCCCCGCTTCCCGAGAGGTGAAGGGTCCCCACCAAGGCCGACCAGCGGCCCCTGCCCCACCCCCTGCCCCCCTCTCCCTGAGAGGTGAATGGTCCTCACCATGGCCGGCCAGCAGCCCTCGCCCCACCTCCCCGCCCGGCATATCTCCGGAAGCCTGCAGCTTCCCGGGGGCCCGGTGGCCTCTGCCCCGGAGATGGGAAGGGAGTGGGGGAAGGGGGAGAGGGACCCTGCTAAGAACGGGGCCAGTCAGGGTGGCTCACAATGGGGTCGCTGTCTGGGCCACACCAGTCAAGGGGCTCCTTCACCCGGCTGCTCCGCAGGGTCACGCAGCAAGAATTCAGTGGCCTCACTGGGAAAAAATGCTTCTCAAGTCTGAGCGGGGGGCGCCCGGACACTGAGGACCCTGTTGGAGGGAAACCGCCGGCCAGGGGGCACAGGCCCGGGTATGCACACGTGCACATACACAGACAGTCACACAAATTGAGCGCACGTGTGCACACACACACACAGTCACACATCTGCTGTGACCACTCTGACCCTTGGTTTCTGGGGCTCCCTCCCCTTGGGGAAGCCACCAGAAGCGAGAGTCCCAAGTGGACTGAGGATCAAACATCCGGACAGCCCCCAGCATCGCTGCCCCAGATTTTCCCCCTGTAAATGAGGGGGAGAAGGGTGGGAAATGGGATGGGGAGAGGAGCGGGGTGAGGGGACAAGAGCAGGGAGAAGGGAGAGGAAGCATCAGATACATTGAAGCCTCACGGCCCCTCTGTATGCAAGAAGCCCAATGGAATAATAATAATAATGATGACTGTTGAATTTGCTAAGCACTCATTATGTGCCATGTAATGTTCTAAGAACTGTGGTAGATAGAAGTTCATCAGATTGGACACAGTCCCTGTCCCATGTGGGGCTCACAGTCTTATTCCCCATTTTACAGATGAGGGAACTGAGACACAGAGAAGTGAAGTGATTTGTCCAAGGTCACTCAGCAGATAAGTGGCAGAGCCGGGATTAGAACGCAGGTCATTCTGACTACAAGAATCCGACGACTGGCTACCGCTCAAGCTAGGCCCTGAGCTCACAGGCCCTCTTGAGTCCCAGTCATCAGTGGGCAGATGACAGAGGCTGCTCTCCACATCCCAGTGGGGCAGCACCTTCCCCCCGGTCAACTCCGACCACACTGGTCAGTGTCCCCGCCCAGTCCTGCCCCAGCACAAGTCAGACACTGAAGGGCTGGTGGACTTGGAGAAATGGTCATCACCCTCACAGTCTCCTATGCACCGATTGCTCCAGGGGCTTCTCCTTCCCACCCACCCACCCGGATCTGGGTTTTCCTGGGAAACTCCTTTTGTCCCACCCTGCAAATTCCTAGCTGGATTAATTCCCCATTTGGCTGATGAGAACTGGGTGAATGGAGCACAAGAAGCTCACAAGGACGTAAATCACACTATCTGGCTCCTCTGTTCTGATTGACCTCATATCCTACCTCCCAAACTCCCCATGCCTCAAAATGGATTCTCTCAGACCTTCTCCCCACTTCTTCTGCCTTGGTCCCACCCGTTCCAACAGGCAAAAATTGCAGCAGGCTCTCCTCACCCCTTCTGGGACCTGGGTTCACAGCTGAGCACAGACTAGCCTGCCCCAGAGTCATGCAGGCTCTAGTGGCAGCCCATCTCCTCCTCGACCTGTACTGCCTCCTCCTCCTCCTCCTTATTCTCCTTCTCCTTATTCTCCTGGGGGGAGGCTTCCTACCAGCCTCAGGAGGTAGATGATCTCAGATCAGTTTTTCCTTCAGTCCTTCCACCTCTCTTCTCCCCACCTGACTGAGGCATGGTGGGACTCTGGAAGTCCACACTCTGGAGGTGAGGACCCCAGACATTGAGGGCCAGGGTCTCACAAGGCAAAGGGCATAGAAGGTATTTCAGGAAAGCATGCAAGGGGACCCCTCTTGTTTCTCCCACGCATCCGCCTCTGAGGAAGGGTCCTCTCCTCCACTGCACCAGCAATCTGCCCCTGATCACTCTAACTCTGTAGCTTCCAATGAGAGGACAAAGCTCTCGACAATCCCAGGGCCTAGTCTCTGGGGTTCTAACCCAGAATGCAAAACGGCCACACCCTGCAGGTTTCCGGGCTCACAGGTCACCTTGTCAAAGAGCTAGTTGCCTCAGAGGAGGCAAGCAGGGTGAAGACTGCATTTTATTTTAACCTACGAAACCCTCATGGTCGGGCAGCCAGCCGTGCCGGCAGCTAATTTTGCTGCTGTCTTCACACATCTGCCAGGTGGCCCCAAGACCCAGGAACAGCCCTGCCCAGCTTCCCTCTCCACATGGGTAAGAGCAATACAGTGAAGCCAAAGACCCTCTTCACTCAAATCTATCATGAGCTTGCTCTGAACCAATGCCCAGTGCTAAATGCTTGGAGGGATACAAGATGATTGAATCAGATATAGTCCTGTGAGGGACTAAGAGGGAGAGAGAGCAGGGATCTTATCCCCTTTTTACAGGTGGGGAAACTGAGGCCCAGAGAGGTTAAGTGACTTAACCAAGGGTCAGCCGGTAGGCTGGCAGCCAAATTGGAACTTGAATTTGGGTCTCCTGACTCACATTCAATCAATGGATCGTATTTTTTGAGTGTTTATTTTGTACAGAGCACTGTATTAAGCATTTGGGAGACTAGCCCTGTGCTCCATCCATTAGGCAACCCTACCTTCCCTCTGCCTAGGGTGGGCACTTCCTGCCTATCTCACTTGTGCGATGAGCTCAAGAGAGGAGAGAGCTCGATATTCTGGCCAGCCCGTGGTGGCAGAGAGAGAGTTTGTTTGCTTATGGAAGCATCAGCCTCAGTCTTGGATCTGCAGGACACCAGAGGGTGATTCTACTTCCAATTAATAAATCAGTTGTATTTATTGAGCACTTACTGTTTACTAAGCCCTCGGGAGAGTGCAATACAAGAGAGTCAGTAGCACATTCCCTTCCCACAGCTAGTTTAGTTTCGAGGATGAGCTAACAATCTAGGCTGCTGTCAGTCCTTGACCACCCTTTCGGTCCCGAAAATCATCATCTCCCAGGCAGGTGTGGTCCTCCACCAAGGCCTCTGAGGATTCTCTGAAGGTCACCCTTGAGGGTCCTCGCAACCAGAAAAGAATTTTCTCTCTCTCTCGTGGGGGCTCATGCACTTCTTTGGCTTCAGGTACCAGCTCAATGCAGATAATCCCAAATCCACTACCTCCAATCTCCCAACAGCTTTACAATCACAAATGATGGCATTTATTAAGCATCTACTATGTGCTAAGGACCATGTTAAGTGTTGGCGTAGATACAAAACAACCAGATCGGACAGAGATCTCTCAGCACCCAGTGGCGTTTTGCCTTTGACAACTCCCTACCTGCTGGGTACCTTAAATTAAATCTGGCCAAAATGGAACTCATTCTATCCTCTTAAACTTTCTCCTCTTAACATATCATCATCCTTTCTGCCTCAGGGACCCACAAAGTAAGTGTCATCTTCAACCCATGTCTGGCTTTCATCTCCCACATTTGTTCTGGCTCTAAACCCTCTACTGGCCCTTCCTCTACACCTCCATGGTTCAAACTGGATCACTGTACCTGCCTCCTTATTGGCCTCCTGCCTCCAGCCTCACCCCTCTTCAGACCTTCCTACAAACCACATACAATCAGTGGAATTCACTGATTGCTTATTGTGTGCAGAACACTGTACTAAATACTTGGGTAGTAAAATACAATCCAGTTCCCTGCCTACAAGGAGTTTACAATCTAGAAGGGAGTCATCTTTTTTGAACACCTCACTCCTCGACTTGAAAATGGGCAGTAGTTCCTCAGTTCTTCTAACATAAACTCTACACCACCTGCCTCCTTCTTCCTGTCCTCCCTGTTCCCTACCTCTCCTGTGATGGCCTCTTGGTTCTCCAATCTCGAACCCATCACTCGATCCTCTTCTCCTGCCATGAACCTCCCCCGCTCCCTGCTCAAACACATCTCCCCCAGACTTCAAAATCAACTACAAATGTGTCCCCTTCTCCTTTACCTTCTCTTACTCCTCCTTCTCCTCCAGGAGGCCTTCCCTGATGAACTCCTTCCTTCCTGGTCATGTCACCCCAACAACCACCTCAGCATCCAAGTGTCTGCCCGCTTATTGCCGACATTGTTTCTTACTGATTTTAATCCTTCTGCCCGTGTGTCTCCCTGCCACTGTTAGAATGGGAGGCTCTTGAGGGCAGACCCCATGTTTCTTCCTTTGGTTGCCTGTTCTCAAATGTCTGGACCAGGGCTGGGCAACCCAACGATGCTTGATATCTGCTGCTGATGATAGTGATGATGATGATGGAAGTCAGGAGACCCAAGTGCTAGTTTCAGCTCTACTCCTGATGGGGCCTGTCTCCCTGGGAAAATCACTTCACTCCTCTAGGCCTCAGCTTCTCTATCTTCAAAAAGGGTCCATAGTACCCCATTCTCAATTTCAGGAGAAGATGAGGCCCCAAAGGAAACGCTTTGGACACATAGGCATTCTGTAATGACTGCTGTTAGGGCCGGAAAGAGGGCTTCAGAGAGTTACTCTTTACCTTTGTGCACCTTACTCTGGGAGGAACAATACGTTCCAGGGACAAAAAACAGCCCCGCTGCTCCCGGAGCCCGCTGGCACTCTGCCTGCTCTCTGTCTCTGTCTCTCTCCCTCTCACTCTTTGAGACATTTAGGGGTGTGTGAGTGGCAGTCTAAGGATCTGATCTCCAAGCGGCAGGCAAAGGAAGCTGAAGGCAGCGAGGGCTCCGGTCCGGCCTTCCCAGTACCGTACTGTGCCCGGACACCCTGCTCAGGGACTGCCCAGGGCTTGTGACCGCCCAAGGCCAACCCAGCAGACAACAGTTTCCACCCAACTCCTCACAGCTGCTTTTGCTGGGCATGCACGTGCATGGATATGTGCCTGTGCGGGTGTGGTTGTAAATATATAAGCGCATATAAGTATTCGTGTGCACCTGGGTATATATGTGTATGCGCACAGTGTATGTATGCATGTTTGTTTGTGTACATGTATGTGTGTGTTTGTGCCTGTGTATGTTCACGTGTGTGAATGTGTACAAGAAAGCAGGAGCCCAGGGTTGCACCTTTAAAGCAACAGGCAGGCCCTGAAGTTCTTGAGGCAGGGATCCCACAAACCCATCCTGGCTGGGCCCAAGCTAGCGCCCAAGCCCAGTGCTTTCCCAGAGAGACAGTGCCAGCAGGAAGTGGGCTTCTGTGCCACCATCCCCAATGGTGGAGGGAAGCGGGAGGTCGGCCCTGGAGAGAGGCCCTGGCATAGCTGCCAGGGGAGGGCCACTGACTGAGGAATGGGTCAGGCTTGAGAAGACAGGAGGGAGAGCTGCCCTTCAAGAGCCTCTGCCTCCTCTAGACCTCAGGCTCTCTAGCGGTAAATCGGGGATGAAATCCCTGGGAGCGACAAGACTGAATGGGACTCCCACCCCAGCTTCAAGCTGTGAGCCTGTGGCCACCCATCTAACCACTGGAGTTCTGAGATCTGGATGCCTGGGGATGGTAGCTCATGGCTTCCTCGCTAGTCTCATTACTAGGGATGAGAAGGACAGTGCCAGGGGCAACATGAATGAGGTGTCACTGTCTCTGGGCAGTGTTGAGAGAACCAAACATACACTGCAATGTGGACCCCAGGCCCTGGGGAGACTCAGTAATGGGAGGTCCAGCCTGCTGATACCTCAGAGAATGGCCTCGGCTTCCTGCTTGCCCATGCCCATCCTGGGTCCACTGTCCCCCATGCTGGTGGAGGCAGCGGGAGCCACTCAGACACCAGCCCGCCTCGTCCGGTTTCAATTTTCACATCGAAACAGCTTGGGGACTTTCACTCTCTGTTGTCCCAATCTGAAATCACAGGTCCGGGGGGCCTCCCGCTCCTTCTTATGGGTCTGACTCAGGCTAGCAGCCCACGGGAATGGGCCAAGGGAGCACTTGGCTCTCTGCCCCGCTTCCACTCAGGAAAAGCCGGGAGTTTCCTTCTCTGGGCCAGGCTGGCACTTAAAGTTCCAGGCAGCTAATCGGCCCTGGGTAAGCCAAGGCTGCCCGCTGGGCCTTGCGCCGCTGCTTGCTCAAACCCCGGAAGAGGCTCAGCTGAACCGCCTTTCTGTGAGCGTCCTTCCCACCGTGGTGGAGCTGGCCAGTCAGACATCGTCCCCTCGTTGAGTGAGGCAAGAGGGAGAGGTGGGGGAGGGGAGGGAGGTGTTACTGGGTCCAGGCCAATTTCAAATGACTCAACGAGGCCTCCGCCATTTCACGGCCTGGCAGCTGTCCCAACCGACTGTTCTCCAATTTTCAGTGCACCCAACCTCAGCATCTCTACCCCCAGGACCCGGCCCAAGACCAGAGCCAGCTCAACATGGACCATCCGGCAGAGAGATCCTTCTGCGGCTGACCGGCCGGCGGCTCATGTTGCCTGAGGCAGAGCCTGCAGCGCCATCCTCTCCCTCACCGCCAAAAACACATCCTTTCTTCCCATCCCATGAGAAGGTCAGTGAGGCTTAGACTCCACCCAAGGGGTCAGTCACCCCACTTGTCCAGAGTCCTGATGTTGCCCTCCATGCTGTCCTGATAAGGGAGAAGTTGATCCCCTTCCCCCACAAGGTGTTACCCTGGAGGGTGGGAGAGCGGAAAGGGGTGACTGACAAACCCCCAGGTGAAGACAGATTTCTCCTGGCCAGGTGTCTCGGAGCTGCCACTCATGGGAATAGCTCGGCTCATGAGAACTACCTCCTGGGACCCTTCAAGGCAAAAGCCCCCGAGGTCAAAGGGCGTCATAGCTGTGATTGTGACCAAGGGTTTCTGGGGTATGGGAAATGCCCTTCCTGCAGCCCTTGCTCCTGCTGCAGTCTGCCCTGACACCGTTATCCCCCATGCTTGGATTTGTGGCCCTCTCTCCCGGGCAGCAGGTGCTTATCCTACTCTAGATTATAGGTTGGCTGTGGGCAGGGAACATGTCTACCAACCCTGTTATACTGTACTTTCCCAAGCTCTTAATACAGTGCTACGTGCACACTAAGTGCTCAATAAATGCTATTGAGTGATTGAGGGGCCCCAGCCTGGAGCGTAGACTCGGTCTCCACCCGACTTTGCTTCAGAAACGGCTGCTTTCTGATAATGTAGCCAAATTTTGGGTTTCGCTCTGAATCAGAGCACTTGAAAAACTCACCCTTCAACTGTCAGGGTGTTTTTTTCTCTCAATGACCTGTTTCAGCAGAAGCTCTGCATGGGGCTTCCTGATTCCTAGAACTCAGCTGCAAGTTGGGATTCTGGGCCGTTCTGGGCTTGGGGAGGCTGCTGGCCCTCTCCGAGCCTCAGTATTTCCATTCTGCCCCCTGCCTCCTGGACAGTTGCCAGAGAGGTAACAAACAGATGGCTGGGAGCATTGGGCCATTGGGCCAGGGAATCAGACAATGGGTCTCTCCATCCTCATCTCTCCCCTGACTTGACACCACCAGATCTGGCCAGAAGACAGTGGAACTGAAGGACAAGCAACAAAGCCTACCCCGCTCTCTCTCTACCAGGGTGACCCTCTGCTTAATAATCATAATTGTGGTATTTGTTAAGCGTTTACTATGTGTCAAAGACTGTACTAAGCTCTGGAGTGGATACAAGATTATCAAGTCCCACATGGGGCTCACAGTCTAAGTAGGAGGGAAAACATAGCTTGAATCCCTACTTTGCAGATGAGGGAACTGAGGCACACAGAGGTGACTTGCCTGAGGTCACACAGCAGATGAGTAGTGGGATGGGCATTAGAACCCAGGTCCTCTGACTCCCAGACCTGTGATCTTTCCATTAGGCCACACTGCTTCTCTTGCTTAGCCTTTGGTCTCTGGACCCAACCATTTTGGATTGACTGATTCTTTTAGTATGAGAAGAAGGGTGTCTGTTCAGCATGGCCTAGAAGAAAGAGCTCAGGACTGGGAGTCAAGAGACCTATGTTCTATTCCCTGCTCCACCACCGGCCTGATGTGTGACCTTGGACAAGTCACTTGTCCTCTCTGAGTCTTGTTTTTTCTTCTGTAAAATGGGGTTAAGACACCTGTTCTCCCTCCCCCTTACACTGGGAGCCCCACAGGGGACAGGAACTGTGATCGATCTGCTTATATTGTACCTATCCCAGTGGCTGACACATAGTCATAACAATTATGGTATTTCTTAAGCGCTTACTATGTGCCAGGCACTTTACTAAGTGCTGACAAACTAACTACCTGACAAATACCATAGTTATTATTCTTATGGTTAGACAAACTCACCCCTCAGGAAAAATCAGACCCTCCCTCAGCCCTGCAGCTTCACAGCTGAAATCAATAAATGGTATTTATTGAGTGCTTACTCTGTGCAGAGCACTGTACTAAGCACTGAGGAGAGTACATTACAACAGAGCTAGTGGATGCGATCCCTGCCCGCAATGGGAATTTTCCCCTTGTCTCTGTAGCAGGGGTGCTACCATGCCAGCTCTAGGCTCGGTGAAAAAAGTATGTGGAATGAGGTTGTGGCCACATCGTTGGGGGGCTTACAGGCGAAGGTGAAGGAGTGGTGGGATTCAGATAGAGGCAATTCAGAGTGATGAGGGTCTGGAGCAGAGGAAAAAAACCCTCCTTCCATAGCCTCCCCCATTGACCAATGTTGGTGTGGCAGTGGGGAGATTCATTTATGGACCAGCTACAATGTCCCCAATGAGTTTCCCTGACTGCATCTTTGCCCATATACTGTAAATTCTCTGAGAGCAGGGACCATGCTTGTTAGTACAACTGCACTCTTCCAAGTACGATGCTCTGAAACACAGAAAGGTGCTCAATAACTATGATTGATTGATCGATTGAATCCAGTTGGGAAAACATGCTTAGGTTGAAAGGGACCTAGGAGTCAGAAATCCTTCCTCTACCTGGTCTAGCTGAGTGGATTAGGGTGAAACGTCTCACCGATCCTCAGCTTGATCATTGGAGAATGGGGAGTCGCTGCTCACTCCCAACCCTGCCCTTTCTCCTGAAGCTCTTGACTCTATTTATTGCTATTGTTCTTGTCTGCCTGTCTCCCCCGATTAGACTGTAAGCCCGTCAAAGGGCAGGGACTGTCTCTATCTGTTGCCGACTTGTTCATTCCAAGCATTTAGTACAGTGCTCTGCACATAGTAAGTGCTCAATAAATACTATCGAATGAACGAATGAAAAGCTCGGAAGACCCAAGTGACCCAGAAATGCCCCAACCCACCTCACAGTCCTTGGACGGCTTTTCCTAGGCCAACACAAGGATTAGAAAACTCCGCTTCAGTTTAAAACTGTTTTGTAATCGAGCGGGGAGGTGTTGGTGGTGTGCTTTAGCACAAGAGAAGTGGAACGCTCTGATGATATCAGGCTGATAACCGTAAGCAGCTCACAGTAAGGTACGAAGGTAAATTTTGGCGGAAGCCAGCGTTGCATTTGATGTCTTCTTAACTCAGCGAACAGGCAGCGTTTCATGTCATGTTATCAGCCCCCACATCTTGACCTAATTTAACACGTTGCCATGGGAGCCCAGGGAGGGGAGATGCAATTTTCTTATCTTTGAAGGAAGAATTTAACAGCGCAAGAGAACACGAAAATGCAGCGTCTAACCGATTTCCATGCTGGCAGCTGAAATGCTTGGGACTGGATGGCAGGGAGATGGGAGGAGGAGGGGAGTGCCCCTGAGTTTCTGAGTCCATCTTTGAAAGCAATGGCCGTGAGTTGGATTCTCCATCTAGTTGGGGTAATCGGGTATTTCCCCTCAGCTTGCCAGGGGTTCCCTATTCTCATCAGGGACCAGGGCTTCCTTTGCTGTATGCCTGAGCCTGGGGAGCTTGACACAAGTGATTGGAGCCAGGACTTCCTCTGCCTTACCACAGCCATCTCACAGAGACATTCTGTGTGGTAAGGGAAGTACCACTGGTGCCCCCTCCTAGAGAGCGAGGGGAGTGATGGTGCCCATGGTGGTGAGAACTGGACTCCCCACCTTGTTCCTTCCAGCAATCTGACAAGACCTGACAGGTTCCCATCAGGTCTGAGAAGGCCCAAGATGGCGACCTTTGACTTGTTTGCTCTTGGTCCTCATCCCCACTAAAATCTGTGCCTGACTTGAGCTCCTGCACTTGCAATAAAAAGTTAGCACCAATGTCTGGTACCTCAGGAAGAAGAAGTGGAGGGAGGGGGAATGGAGGTTAGGAGCAAAGGGTTCTAGGAACAGAAAGCAAATCCTTACCCCATCCCTGGGGAGTCAACCTCCAGGTTCTCAATCAATTAATCAGTCAATCAATGGTATTTATGAAGTACTTATTGTGGGCAGAGCACTATACTAAGCACTTGGGAAAGTACAAACAGAGTTGGTAGACACTTTCCCTGCCCACAATCAGCTCAGTCCCCAGCTTGCTCCCCAGGGAGCTGAAGGGGCTGCTTGGTGCTGACAGACCAATAATAATAATAATCATAACAATCATGGTATTTGTTAAGAACTTACTATGTTCCAAGGATGATACTAAGCACTGAGGTAGAGACGAAATCATCAGGTCAAACTTAGTTGCTGTCCCACAGGGTCAGGCTCATAGTCTAAAGGTCATGGAGAACAAGTACTGAATCCTCATTTTAAAGATGAAACTGAGGCGCAGAGAGCGAAGCAACTGGCTTAAGGGCCCACATCAGGCAAGTGGTAGAGCCAGGATTAGATTCCTGTTCTTTGCCCCCAGCCCCGGGATCCAGGGGCAGATCAAGACCAGGGACCGGGTGGGCTCCTAACCCTAATCACCTCAGGACAGGCCTCCATCACCTGCCGGGAGTCGAGAGGCCTTGGTCACCACGTTCACCAAGCTCCCGGCCTCTCGGCTCTATTTTAGTGGCCTGTCTCCAATGGTCAGGTCCAGGGTCACTGCTAGGCCTCCCATCTGCAGGCTGATGGTGGTAAAGGCGGAGCCTCCTCGGCCCTACCCATGGTTTTATGGAGGCAAAGGTGGAGCCTTCCTGACCCTGCCAACAGATTGATGGTGGTGAAGGTGGAGCCTCCCTGACCCAGGCAACGGACAGTGTAGGCAAAGCCTCCCTGACCACTCTCACAGATTATTGGTGGTGAAGGCAGAGCCTCCCCCATCCCACCCGCAGACTGATAGTGGTGAAGGCTGAGCCTCCCTGATCCTGCCCACAGTGTGATGGTAGCGAAGGCAGAGCCTAGCCTTCCTTTCCATCTCATACACTATCGGCCTAAAAACCTCCCCTTGCAGAGGAATTCCCACTGTTGTCCAGAGGGCCTCACTACTCGGTTAGTGACCCAACACGTCCAGTTCCTCAGTCAACGGTGCTGAGCCAGACTACCAGCCCATTAGCTGGTCTGAGCAACCACAGGCTTCCCCTCAGCTCTCCCTGAGAAGGAGCACAAACTCCTGGGACTCTGGGGCCAGCCCCTTATAGCCACAGTCACCCAGAAGAAGCCAGTCACCGCCGGTTGAGTTTTCAAACCTAAATCATCCCAACTCCCATCTTCCTTAATATCACCATAAGAGGATCACTTTTTCAGAAATAGTTGGATGAATTCTTGTGTCTCCTTTGGGCAGTGGTACAGGATGGTCATTTAAACATTGAGGTTCTCTGGCCCAGACTCAAGCAAGATGCCCCAAATCTTCGAAGGGAGAAGCAGTGTGGCTTAGTGGAAAGAGCGTGGGCTTGGGAGTCAGAGGACATGGGTTCTAATCCCGGCTATGCCACTTGTCTGCTGTGTGACCTTGGGCAAGTCACTTAACTTCTCTGTGGCTCATTTACCTCATCTGTAAAATGGAGATTAATACTGTGAGCCCCACGTGGGAAAACCTGATTATACCTTGTATCTACCCCAGTGCTTAGAACAGTGCTTCGCACATAGTAAGTGTTCAACAAATGCCATAATCATTATTATTATTACTTCAGAGTGACAGTCCTTGAGGATGATCTGATGTTGGGCTTTGGGCTTCACTGACAGTCCTCTCCATGGCTTTTTCCCACAAGGCACCTTGCTCCTGGCCTCCCCACCCCACTGACCAGCACCAGGCCAAACACAAGGTCAGGAGTGGACCCTGGCTGAATCAAGCTGATTTGCTGTGTGGGTGGTCACAGATCCCTTCCCTCTCTAAACCAGGTGCGGATTCTGCTCTTCCAGCCTATGCCCTGGGAGAAGCTAGGACAAAGCGCACCTGGTGGGAGAACTGGGACCTCTCACAGGGTTGGAGTGAGTTGTTGCACAAGAAGAGACCACAGAAAGGACAGTCCCATAGACCTCCAAAAGAGTCCTGGGTATGTCTCAGCTGGCACTAGGTTAACCGGAAGGCAGAGAGCTGCCATCACAGAGGCCACGATTCTGTGAGCATTTGGAGGCTGAGGTTTCCCACTCAGAACAGACCTCCAACAGGGTCTCAGGCACATCCCAGCTGGCACTGGGTGGGTAGACCGAGAACTGCGGGCTAGAGAAGGCCGACAGCTCCTGCTCAGAGAACTGAGATCCAGAAGCCGGCAAGTCTCAGAAACCTAAACTCCGACCCTTCAGGGATGAGATGGTGCGTGACAGCCGGCGGGAACCTACCTGTGTAGCCGGCCAGGGCGGCGGCTGGGATGACCGGCTTGTCCTTGTTGAGGTCGGCCCGGTCACGCACATAGTCCTTGAAGGTGCCCTTGGGTTTGTGGCTGGGCAGGGCGGCTGGGTAGTCCTCGGAGTCGAAGCTGTCATACGAGGGGACCCGCTGGAGGCTGTTGAAGGATGACTGACTGCTCCAGGACTGGGTGAGCCGATCACAGCTGTCGTAGCTCTCCACGCTCTCAAAGGAGTCCTGCCCACCGAGTTTACCTGGAGCGGAGCGGGGAGTGAGGAGGGATGCAGGTCGGGGAAACGGCGGGGGCCAGGGAGAGAGGCAAGAAAGGAGGAGAGAGGGAAGATGAAGGATAAGATGGAAGGGAGGTAGGTTCAAGAGGAAAGGAGGGGCAGAGGAAGTGAGGGGAGGATGGGAAAAAGGATAGGGAATGAGAGAGGGAGGAGGTTTGGGAAGAAACAAGCGTGAAAACCATCTTATCCTTGGACATGTTGCTGTAGTCAGAGCAGGAGGAGAGAAACTAGGGAGGCTGGGGAGTTGGGGGCTCCCCTGGGAGCCAGTGGGGGGCTCAGCTAGTCAGGGTTTTAGCCTAGGAATTTAGGAAGCCGTGTTGCTCTGATCTCTGGCTCTCAGGAGAGAGATCCACTCAGTCATCTGGCCAGCAGTCTCTTCCTGGACATTGCTTTGCCCCTGAACGGCCTCAGAGCCCCCCACCCCCCCTGACCCTAAGCACACACTCTGCCCAGATACCTTTCCCTTGGACAATTTCAGGGAAGCACACGTCACCCTTTGAACAGAAGAGGAAACCAAGGTAGTGCCCAAAATGACTACTTCCCACACTCCCAAAGCCAGGCCAAGAGCTATTAGAGAAAGAGAAGGACTGAAGGGCTGGGGGTAGGGGATGGTCAATCCTTGAGGCCTGCTTTTTGATTCCATTCAGCAAAGAGCAGATCAGCTTTGCCTGGTATTCGGGCTGAAGAGCAGCTGTCTGAGTCACAGATAACGCCATGGCTCCTTCAGAATGAGAGAAAGGAGCTGGGTGCCTCCCTCCACATAGAGGCAAAACAATCCCAAGTTCCCCAGCCAGATTGCTGCAATTTCCCAGGAAAAGCCTTCATTCCACATTAGAGAGCCCCCCTTCCACCAACCATCCAGGACCCAAACCGAACCCCAGAGTCTCAGAGCCTCAGCCCCCACCGCCTGGAGAGAAAGCCCAAACTCTGAGATTTGCTTAGCGCATGCTTTCCTGACCACAGGATCACCCAAGTTCATTCATTTCCCAAACTGGGTTAAAAACAGCTGCTGGGATTGCACAACATCACAAGAGAAATTTCCATGGGCCAAACTGCCCACAGCCCAGACACCGACCCTGAATCTCAAGGGGGGTGGCGGGGTTGGGGTGGGGAGGGGTGGGGCGGGAGAAATGTTCGAGAAGCTGGCACACATAGCCTAATCGTGGCCATGTCCTTGCCTGAAAGGCTCTCAAAGCAACTTGAGTTGAGGCAGATGAGATAGTCTGTGACTGAAATAAGAAAGGTGACAGATGGGAGTAGGAAAAGTGTGGGAGCATTTAAAAGTGTGCATATGTGGCAGGGGGGTATTCATACTACAGTTAGTCTGTTCTTCCTTGTCCATCCACTCATTCTTCACTCCATCCATCTTTCATTTCGCCCATCCATCCATCCATCCATCCATCCATCCATCCATCCATCTATCCATCCAACCATCCATCTATCCATCCTTCCATCCTTCGGTCCTTCCACCTTTCAGGCTATCCACTCTTGTCCCTCTATCTGTGGAAACTCCTTCTGACCAGGAAACGTGTCACGTCTCTATTCTGTGCTTCCAAAGGGGCTGATTCAGAGAACCACACCGCGCAATTCATAGTAATAAACATCATTACTTGTCTACTACTGTCAATCCATTCCTCTCATCCAGCCATCTTCTGTCAATCCATCCATCCATCCATCTTAAGACAGAGGGGCAATTTGAAGGCAGTAGAGCTAGATGTTCCTCAGTCTTAGAATCTACCAGTTCTCTGCACCTGGGGCCAACTTCCAATAGGAATTTTGATTAAGGGAGGAATACCCATGCCAGGGTAACACAAGCTCCTAGGAGATCCCCAGAAGAGGAGCAAGAACAAAATGGATCCCCCTCACTACCAGTCTGGCTCTCAAGACTGCAGCAGAATGGAAAACAATGCGGTAACCAGTATCGGGAACCCACTCAGGACTCCAGAAGACTGCCACTGGTTGTGTGAGGGAAAATTCCTCTCACTTGGAAGGTGAAAACGTCAACAATCACAGAAAGAGAATTCAGGAATTCAGACACTTGACATTTTCCACTGAGAGCCAAGCACAGGGCCTGGCACACAAGAAGCGCTTGATAAATGCCATTATTTCACGTGGAAAACCCCAAGGTGAATGCCCTATGCCGCTCCACACTTGGACCTGATCTGGGGAAAGCTGACTGGATAATGAGACTAGAGTCCAGTACTTCCAGGAAGCCCCGGCTAAGGCCCCAAGCCGAGCCATACTGAGAGGGCCCAGAAGGAAGGCCTCCCTGAGATGAGTCCAGAGAGGCCAAGGAGCAGGGAGCGCAAATCAGGCTAGGTCTTTCTAATAGCCCTGGTGTGGCAAGATGCTCTGGGTCGTCTGCAGCTTCCCACTCCACCCCCACCCCCACCTAGAAACAGAAGCTGACGGCCTATGTCCTCCCACACCCAAGGTTTCTGGGGCCTGACGATCCGGGCCAGAGCTGGGCCCTGCATGGAGGAAGAGAGTATGGTCCCTCGGTTTTCCCAGAGCCTCCACAATGGGCAAAAAAGAGTGGAGCTGGAATGGGCACATAGAGACAGATGGAGGCAGTGAGGTGGTGGGAGAGCAAAGCAGATGCCGCCAAAGCCTCTGGGTGGGTGGGCCGGACCTGCCTCCCACATCCAATAAAGCTGTCTGCTCTAGCAGAGCGGGGAGGGGATTTAGAGACCCCCTAAGGTACCAAGCCTTTCTAAGGCTCTGACTCATTTGAGGAAAAGCAATACCCTGGTCCTCCTGCGGGCGGGGATACACAACCCCTGCTCCCCACCCCCCACCACACACACACACACAAACACAAACAAACGGACACACACACACACACACACACACACACACACATACACACCCAAAAATAAAAGGCAAAAAGGGGAAGGTAGAGAGGGACCCCACCCATCCCGCGCGACCGCCTGTCACACAAACAAGCTCAGACCGTGAGAGGGTCTGAGTCCTTTAGGGTACTTTCCTACTGCCCTGCTCTTTCCAGCCCAGGGAGCAACCTCGCCAACAAGAAAGACACAGATCGTGGGGGACCCCCATAGATTTCGGGCGGGGTTGTTAGCTGCTTTGTTTTTAAGGAGATCCCGGGAAGAAACTCCACGTCTGCCTGAAGGTATCGGAAGCCTGGGACTGCAGAGGGTGAAAGTACAGCTCAGATTGCTGCTGTGAGACCCCAGAAGGAGACTCGCCCACCCCTTTCAATGGGCACCTCCGCTGAGCCACACTGACCTCCCCAGACCAGTAACTCCTATCAGGGGTCACTGGACGACAGGGAGGGCACCAGCCTATGTGCACCAGGTTCATGACCACGATCACCCACATCCTTTTTCCTGTCACCTCCCCTTGGCCCGAATCTTATCACCCCAGGTGGCCTGGAACCTACCCTCACGCTGTCATGGGGCATTGTTGGAGCCGAACCAGCCCGCCTTGGTGCCCTGAGTAGCCATGTTTGGGAAGCGGCATGTTTCATGGACACGCGGTCTCACACCCGCTGAGGGCTGCAGGGGGACTGTCCTGCTCATGGACAGCGTTGAGAATGCCAATCTGGTGCTGCAGAAGAGTGGGGTGGGCAGGGCCAATAGGGAGGTTAAGCGTTCTGAGCAGGGACCTGCCTGTCTAAGGGCCACGCACACGCTGTTAGACAATGAACCCAAATGACCAGTCCAACACCAGCCAGGCTAGTCCTTCTCAGAAGCCAGCAGTGAGGCCTTGTCCTGGTCCTCTGGAAGTCGGTCGGGAGCGGGGCAGCAGGTCCCTCACCCCAGAGCTGAGATGTGAGTCAGGGGTCCGGGCTGCTTGGGGGCCCTTCCGCCTCAACCCATAGCCATTTTCCAGCATTCTCCTACCAGGATGAGGTTAGGAGGGGGATGCCATCCTGGGCCAGTTTGGAGGCATCCCCCAGACTCTGGGAAGGCCCAGAAGCCAGTCTCACACCTGGTGGGAGACAGCAACTGGCCGGGGTTTGCAAGTCCAATGTGCAACCCTCTTTACCATCCCCAACTTCAGTGAAGGCCACCAGGAGACACAGACAGGGTAAGCGTGGCGGGTGGAAAGGAAGCAGGGACACAGACAGAGACGCCACCAAAGAGGCCAGAAAAGCAAGTGGGGGTTGCAGGAGGAGCTCTGCTTACCACGACTCGTCCTCCCCATACACATGTTGTCTGGTGTGACAACTTCCTGCTTGATGGTGAAGTAGTCGGTCTGCAAGTTGTCCGCCTGGAGGGGCTCGCGCAGGATAACGGGCGATGGGTAGTCGCTCTCATACTTGAGGGAGAGGAGCTCCTCCGAGCTGATGGGATGCAATGTCTGATAGGACTCCGTGATGAAGCTGGGCTCAGAGAACTCCGACGGAGGCACGCATTGGGCGTGCTCGATCCCATAGCCTGTGGGCGGAAAGTGAGGGGTGGAGAGAAATGAGGCGAGCCACTTGTCCCCCCCCTACTAGCTGGTTCTCCCTGCCATGGACCCAGCACCTGGAACATCACCTGGCCCGACTCATTCACTCACTCCATTCATTCATTCATTCATTCATTCATTCATTCAATAGTATTTATTGAGTGCTTACTACGTGTAGAGCACTATACTAAGCCCTTGGAATGTACAATTTGCAACAGACAGTAAGACTAGACAGTAAGCTCTCTGTGGGCAGGGAATATGTCTGTTCACTGTTATATTGTACTCTCCCAAGCACTCAGTACAGTGCTCTGCATACAGTAAGTGCTCGATAAATATGCTTGAATTAATGAATGCAAGGCCACCAAACCTGAGCCAGATTAGCCTGGGATAAGACTCCTTAGACTGGGAGTCCCATGTGGGATAGGGACTGTGTCTCTCCGTATTATCTTGTGTCTACTCTAGTGCTCAGCTCTAGTGCTCAGTACAGTCCTAGGCACCTAGTCAGTGCTTAACAAATGCCATCATCATCAACATATGATGAATAGTAGCAGTAGTAGTGGCAGCAGCAGTAAGAGTTATAGTAGCTGGAATAATAGTAATAACAACTATTATATTTATGGCATTGGTTAAGTACTTTCTACATGCCAGGCACTGTACTAAACCCTGGGAAGAAAATTAGCAAATCAGGTTGGACACAGTCCCTGTCCCACACTGGGCTCCCAGTCTTAATTCCCATTTTAAAGATGAGATATCTGAGGCACAGAGAAGTGAAGTGACTTGCCCAGGGTCACACAGCAGACAAGTGATGGAGCTGGAATCAGAACCCATGACCACCTGACTCCCAGGCCCGTGCTCTAGCCACTACATCATGCTGCTTCCCATAATATCAATAATAATTGTGGTATTTGTTAAGTGCTTACTATGTGCCAGGTGGCAAAGTGGATAGAGCATGAGCCTGAGAGTCAGAAGATCATGAGTTCTAATCCTTATATCACCACTTGTTTACTGTGTGACCTTGGCCGAGTCACTTCACTTCTCTGTACCTCAGTTACCTCATCTGTAAAATGGGGATTAAGACTGGGCACCCCACATGGGTCAGGGATTGTGTCCAACTAAATTTGCGTGTATCCACCCCAACATTTAGGATGGTGCATGGGACATAGTAAGCATTTAACAAGTACCATCATCATCATCATTAGCAGAAGTAACAAGATCAGCAGTCAAAGTAGTGGCAGTAGTAGCAATAATAATAGTAGTAACTGATTGCTAGTAGTAGTAGTAGTACTAGTAGTAATAATGGTAGAAGTACTCATAGTATTTATTGAGCACCTACTAAGTGCAATGAATTGTACTAAGCACTTGGGATGGCACAAAAAAAGCAGAAGACTCATTCCTGCCCACAAAGAATTTCCATTCTAACAGAGTTGAGAGGCATAAAAATATTTACAAAGGGTAAAATCAGACTGAGTAAATCACATGTCCAAGGGAAAGTTGTTTGTGTCCCCTCTGCCAGGCACTGATGATCACCCCTAACAGTTCACACACCCTAACATGGCCATCCCCGGTTCCATTCCTTTAGGATCAGGGCCAGATCCACAGGAGGCAAAGGACAGCAGCAAAAATAAGATCCCCACCCACCCCACCCTTACCTTCTTCCCCACCCTACACCCCTACCCATAACACACACACACACACTCACTCACACACACACACACACACACACACATACACCCGTGCCGTGAAAGCAATGTGGTTTCCAGAGATAAAAGGAGAACAGAAACTCCGAGGCTGTGAGTTCTAAGGTCTCTGCTGATAATTCCTGGGTGACCATTAGCCAACTACTTCACCTCTCTGACCTTCAGGTTCCCTCAGAAGTAAAATCTCGGAGGGCCTTGGGTAGCACTATAAGGCGATTGGAAATACTCACAAAACTCAAAATGAGCCTTACTGGGGCTCCTATATCTATGGTGGAGAAAACTCTAAAGGAAGTTTCCCCCAAAGGAAACCACAAGCAATTCTCTCCCCACTGGAGGAGGAGGAGGAAGGTGGAGGAGGCAGGGAGGAGGAAGAGAAGAGGGCAAAGGAGGAAGAGGAGGAGGAAGGAGGGAGCAGAGGAGGAGGAGGAGAAGCAAGACTTACTAATGAAATAATCAGAGGTATAGCGTGATTCTGAATATGCAGGGTTGACTCCGTTGACTTGGTATGGCTTCACGTCCTCTGTAGGGGACAAAGGAGGGAAGGCAGTGTCAGAGATAACATAAATGCCCAACGGGTCCAAAGGCATCTTCAAGACAAGGCTTAGGCTAACCCCTCTTGTGAGGTCCCAGACTTCTTTTCCTGAGGTTAGTCTGTGGCTCCATGGCAGGAACACCAGCTTGGGAGGGCGAGACCTCATTTGGGAAGTTCGGAAGTTGGGAACTCAATCTTGACGGCCTACGGGCGAGCCAGTGGTCTCCCACACAGTACTGTGGGGGGATGTTAATGGGGGACATGGAGCTCTGTGTCCCACAGTGCAGTGACCTGCTCTACCCTGGAGGCCTCCTCTTAACTACCCTTGCTTATCTCCAAGGAGCCCCGTGGCCCGGACTGAGATAAATTGGCTTCGGGAAGGCTTAGAAGATGGTCCGGGGAACGCATGAGAATACTGGAGCTGGACACGTGTGATGTCCTGTATTTTTCTTGGGGCAAGCAGCCCTATATAATGACACCACTGTTGCCATTTGGGAAGACTGAGCTTGCCCTAAACCTAGGGAGTTAATCTCTAAGAAGACCCCAGAATTTGCCTTTCATTCCAGTACTGCTCCGATCCCCTCATGGGTCTCTGTGGACACAAGCACCACGTCTGAGACATGGAAGTCAGTGGCAGGAGCCGTTGGGGAGGGAGACTGAGTGGTCCAGTCAGGACTTGCCAGAAAGCAAGAGTCACATTCTGGGAAGGAGGAGGAGGCCAGATAAGGTGGTTTAGTATGTCAGGGCTCTGAACGACACAGGCATGCCCTTGACACTGCTGATTTCCTTAGCCTGATTCCCCAAGGGACCACTATGGCTCCCCCCAGATAGAGCTGGGGAGTCACTGAGCGTCTGGCTTGCAGGTCTGCCAGAAAGCCCACCCACGGGAACACTCTGTTACTCCACTGTCCACAGGGTGCCCTGCAGCTGTGATGGAGCCTTGAGCAACACCTCCTCTCGGGGAGGGATTAGGCCTAAGGAGAGGCAAGATCAGCCAATAGCAGATCCTCTTATTAAGTGGAGAACAGAGGACCCTTTTGGATCCTATTCCAGTGGACAAAATCCAATCCGCGTTGGCTGCCCAACCCCTCGAGTCAGTTTCCCAGATGGCCACTCCTCCTACTCTCCACATTCATTTGCCTATTTTTATTTTCGGTGCGTGTGTGAGTGTGTGTGGGGGTGCATGTGGGTATGTGCACGCATGCGTGTGTGTGTGTATGCGTGTATGTATGTGTGTGTGTGTGCATGCATCCGTCCAGGTTTTCAGGAAAGCTCGCATAGCAGCCTGCCAATCCTCAGTAATGAACGAGTGGCTATTCCCTAAGCGCTTACTGATTGCTTCCCAGCGTTTATTTTTGCAGGGGCTAAAGGAAAGAACTAAAGATAACACTCGTAGGCTTGGACGAATCTAATTTGAGGTCCTCTCCTGGGCACTGCAGAATGGAAAAATATTCTGAAACAAAGGAAGTTCTTATACGGAGTGGCCCCCGACTCACGCCCAGCCCCTGCTCCCCAAGCAAAGCCACCCTCCCCTCTTCCCCAGCGTTTCCCCCTCCCCCAGAGGTGGGCAGGGCCAGGGAGGGTGACCGCAGGGAGCTGGCGGGGCCAGGTTGGAGAGGGCACCGCTCTTCTAGGCTTACGGTCAGCTGGAGGGCACTGCTGACTGCTGGGAACCGGGGTTTATTTTGAGAAGAAACTTGGAAAACTAAGAGCAGCTACACCCGGGGCCGAGGTAGCCGCCTGCTGCTGTGTTTACATTCAGCAGGGCCTGCGGTGGGTGAGTCACTCCAGCCGAAAAGGTGGGAAGGGGTCGTTTGGGGCGGTGGGCCTCCCCTCCCCAGGTTACGACACCGTGTCCCTGAGCGACCCACCCCCGCCTGCTCCAGATGGGACTGGATCAGGACTGCTCCTGTACCCGGAGGGCAGCCAGACACACATAGCCTCTGGTCACCCGATGGTGGGGAGGGGGAGGTGCCTGGGGGTGCTGGGGGTGCTGGGGGTGCTGGGGGTGAGGAGAGGAGAAGGAGTGAGGGGCAGGCCAGATCTCCTGAGGTGAAGCACTCATATCCTTCCACCGGTCCTTCTGCCTCCCTCGGACTCCTTCCACCTAGAGCATCTGAGAATCCAGGACTCAGAGCATCACCCCGGTTGGTTCCTATCTCTGCTAGGGCCCAAGGCCTAAGCATCTGGACAACGGGGCACCTTTTCCCCTCTAATGTTTTATCGCTCAGGCAGACAGGAATTTCTATCACGCATCTAATCTTGATCTCTCCTGCTTTGATTCAAGCCCATCTCCTCTTTCTCAGCCCTGTCGGGGCATGGGGGCCGACTGAGCAGAAACCCCAGGGAGGGAGAGGGAACCTGCCAGGGTTCACCGATGGCTGTCAGGGCCATGAATTCACTGAGTACCACGCTGAGTAGCATGGTGACTCAGGTAGGATCCTTCTCCCGCCCCTTCACAAGAAAGGAAGAGGGGAGAAGATGCCATAAGGCCCAGTGGAAAGAGTGTGGGACCAGGAATCAGGAGATCTGGCTTCAAAATGCAGTTTGGTCACTGAGCGGCTGTGAGACCTTGGCCAAGTCAATTTACCTCTCTGAATCTCAACTTCAGCAACTGTTAAATGGAGATAAGACAGCTGTTCTCCTTCTCTCTTAAAAATCTTGGAGGTCCATGTGGGTCAGATTTTCTGTTTGATCTGATAATCTGAATCTCCCCCAGCACTCAGCAAAGCACTTTGGCACAGAGGAAGCGTCTAACCAACACACTTGTTATTTTTATTGAGGCAGCTTAGTCATGCCAGGTGTAATGCCATCTCTCCCCAATTACCAGCGCTCCCCACGGGCATTGGCAAGTGGGGAAACTGAGCCCATTAGACCTTCTGGAGGCCCTGGCATGCGCCCCTGCTCTGCCCTCACTGGAGCTGTTTCAAATAATAATAATAATAACTTTGGTACTGGTTATGTACCGCATTGCGGGCCAAGCACTGTCAAGTACGAAGAAAGATTTGATACATCAGAGGAGACTCAGTCCCTGTCCCAAAAGGGTGTCACAGTCCAAGGGGGAAGGAGAACAGTATTTAATCCCCATTTACCAGATGAGGAAACTGAGGCGATGACTAGTTAAATGACCCAACAGGGTCCCCAGTGGAGACGGGGTAGAATGCCCAACCTTGTTCTCTTAATCGAGAGCCGCAACTGCTCTAGTTTCAGCCCCGTCTGTGGCCCCCCACTGTGGCCCCATACCTTTCTGCAGGATCTCCAGATGTTCCCACAGGATGTCACCCACGAAGTCCGGGGCCAACTCCAGGAAACGGTCCTTGCCCAGGGCACACAGGGCAGCGCCATTCATGCAGAACTTCTGGAAATCCACGCCCTTGAGGCTGAACTCACTCACGGCCCACATCACCCAGTCCCGCACATGAGTCTCCGTCCACTGCCGGGGATCTGCGTCGCGGGGGGAGACAGGACCCCCGTGTGAGCTCCCCAAGGGTCCACGGGAGGCTGCCCTGCTGCTCAGACCCGGGGTGCGGGTAGAGCCGCGGCAGCATGGGCTTGCTTACTGGTTTCGAGCATCACCAACAAGCCACCCACAATGTTGTCACCTATTCCACCCACCTTTCCCAGGACCACCCTTGTCCCCCCTCCATCCCTGGTTCACTTGGCTCAGGGAAAACTCAGAAAAAAACAATAAAAAGAGCCCGACAAAGAGAGGCCAAGGACACCGATTTACCATCAGACCTCGTTTCCCCAAGGCCCCGGGGCAGCAAACTGGTGCTTATTTTCCAGTCTGGGATCATAGGCAGTGTGGCCTCCAGTACCATCAGAACTGAGTCCCTCCTTTCCCTCAGGAATTCCCAGGTTTCTCATTCTGACACTCAGCCCAGTTGCATAGTGAAGGTCCAGGGAAGCCAATCCCCCTCTCCTGGACTCCTGCGAAGGGACAATGGGGAGACTAGTGGACTGATCTGATGTCCTTCGGCCCGGGGTTGAGGGTCAGATTGCCACCTTTTTCTCTGCCTTGGGACCTGGCAAGGGGGCGAAGGAGGGTTGGCATGGGGGGACGAGGCTGGAGTCAGGTAAAGGCCAGGCTGGCTCCCTGAGTTGGAAGAGAGCAAGGCTTGTTGCGTCTTCCGAGACCACCAGACCCCTGCTCTTGCCTGCTCTGTGTCTGGCCCGCCCTCACTCAGAGCTCAATCTAGCACCATCTTTGTGTTTTTTCTCACGGTCCCGCGGGCTGGGGTGAACCAGCTCGACTCTCCCCTGGAGCAGAAGTCCATCCCTGGGTCCCCTCCCCATGGAAGGGAGTCCAGCCCATCTTGAGCGGCCTTGCGGGAGGGGGCATGTGGCTGCTGCATTTCCAGACACTGACAAAGTTGTCCCCTGTCCTCTTAGCTCCCATCCCCAACACCCCAAAGGTATTTACTGAATGCTACAGTGTGTAGAGCACCATATTAAGTGCTTGGAAGAGTACAATACAGCAGAATTGGCAGACACAATCACTGCCCTCAAGAAACTTCCAATCCAGAGGGCCGCTCTGTACCTTTGGGGATCCCCAGCCGCTGCTGCTCCTTGCTGAACCCACTGAAAGTGGCTTTCAATGCCTGAGACATCATCTCTTTACTGCTGGGGGTCAACAGGGGAACATCCGCACATTCCATATCTGAAAGAGAAAGAGCAAGAGAATGTAAATGACCACAGCCAGGGTCCTGAGGGTGTTTGTGGAGAGAGGGGGAGAAGAGAGCAGTTAATGAGAACACGGAATAATAATAACAATTATAATGGCATTGGTTAAGCACTTACTATGTGCCAAGCATTGGGGAATCTACAAGGTTCTACAATCTGACTCCCAGGTCCTTGCTCTGCCCGCTAGGCATTCCTGCTTCACTAAGCTTGAGTTTCTAGCAATCCTGATCTCCCCTCTCTTCATCCTTGGCTTTCCCTCTGGGGACCAAGCACAGACCACTCATCCATGAATCTCTCCAACCTTGTAGGCTCGTGGTGGGCAGGTAATGTGCCCATCAACTCTATTGCACTGTACTCTCCCAAGCGCTTAGTACTCTGCACCCAGTAAGTGCTCAGTAAATAAGATTGATTGATTTCTCTGGCTCTCGTGTTCACTAGGGCCAGGGCTGCAACCTAAATCCTTTGATGTTCTCCCCAGATATGAAATCCCGGAAATACCCAATGGAGGGTTCTCGAAAAAAGACCCGAAGCTCAGTTAATCTATACTGTTTCCGTGGACTGATTTCTTCCAAGCCTCAAGCACTGATAATAATAATTATTGTGGTATTTGCCAAGCTCTTACTATGTGCCAGGTACTGTACTAAGTCCTGGGGTGGGTACAAGCCAGTCAGGTTGGACAGAGTCCCTGTCCCGCAAGGGGCTCACAGTCTTAATCCCCATTTTACAGATGAGGTAACTGAGGCCCGGAGAAGTGAAGTGACTTGCCCTAGGCCACAAAGCAATCTAGTGGCAGAGCCGGGATTAGAACCCATGACCTTCTGAGTCCCAGGCCTGTGCTCTATTCACTACGCTGTTCTGTTTCCCGATCCATGCTAGTATAGTGGCATCCAGGCACCAGTGGTCTAACCTGTGACCCAGCACCTGGAAATCCAGGAAAGTAGGGTCTACCACAACCCCAAACTCCATGGACACTGTTTCCTACTAAGCTTCAGCAGGGACGGTTGACTGATTGAGTTGGAGAACTCTGGGGAGAGTCAGGGGGAGGGCAATGAAGAGGCTGGCACGACAGAGATGAAGGCCGATGGGCAGATTTTGGGCATCAAGAAAAATTATTTTCTGTGGCCAGAGAAGGAAGGCACCTGTTAGATGGCCCAATTCCCTCCACTATGGGCACGGAACCATGCTGAAGGGTTAGCTAAGGGAGCAATGGCAAGAAGCTATGTTGGATGCTTGAAAATGAAAATAAATTCCCAGAGACTGGAGGCATTGGGTTAAGGAGAGTGCTAGAAAATCCAGCCTCTACCACCTGGGACAACTCTGAGCTGGCAGTGACTCTGGTGGGCATTTCTGGTGCCCTGGAAAAGAGGGCCCGCTGCAGTCACAGACCAGCCAGGCCTCCAGTGTAGGCCAGGATGTGGAGCCCTTGTCCCTGCCAGAGAAACTGGCACAAGGCAAGTCGGGTCACCTCAGGACAGACCTGAAGATCCAGGGGGAAAATCGGCGGGCCAGCCAGGAAGGCTGACCGAAATCTGGAAAATCCCAGATTGTAAGAGGGGGAGGTGGGGAAGAGGGGAGGAGAAGGGGGCGGGGGGTGGCGGGAGGTGGGGAGTCACAGATTGCCCAGCCCATCAAACAATGGAGAAATCCAGTGAGTCACTGGAACATGCACACTTGGTCCCCAGAGACCAGGCGGCCTGGAAGGCTAGCTCAGAAACTTAAACCCTCGGGGGAAAACGCAAGAGAGGGCAGCACCCTTTAGCCTGCGTGGGAAGGGTTTATGATCCAGCACTGAACCAGTTAAGGGTCCCTCCCCTCACCCACCAGGCCGGCTCAGGTTCTCCTTCAGATTTACGATTCGCTGATATGGCTTTTACTGCAGGCGGAAGTTGGACTGGCCAGCACATGTGGAAAACACAACGCAGGCCAAGAGGCTGAGCCGGGGAAGGGGGGTGGGGAGAGGAGAGCCCGGAGCACTGGGAGAGGGGGAGGGGGTGGCCGCAGAGCTGCCAGGAGGATTTCTCCTGGCTCTGGGGGCTTGGAAGAGATTCATTCATTTATTCATTCATTCGTACCTATTGAGCGCTTACTGTGCGCAAAGCACTTCACTAAGCACTTGGGAAAATACAACACAAGAACAAACAGACACAGTCCCTTCCCACAAAGAGCTCACAGTCTAGAGGAGAGCCAGCTCTCTGAGGGAGAGAATCAGCATGGTCTAGTAGATAGAGCACGGCCCTGCATGTCAGAAGGACCGGGGTTCTAATCCCTCTGCCGCTTGTTTGCTGTGTGACCTGGGGCGATTCACTTATTTTCTCTCTGCCTCAGTTACCTCATTTGGAAAATGAGGGAAGCAGCGTGGCTCAGTGGAAAGAGCACGGGCTTTGGAGTCAGGGCTCATGAGTTTGAATCCCAGCTCTGCCACTTGTCGGCTGTGTGACTGTGGGCAAGTCACTTAACTTCTCTGTGCCTCAGTTCCCTCATCTGTAAAATGGGGATTAAGACTGTGAGCCCCACGTGGGACAACCTGATTCCCCTGTGTCTCCCCCAGTGCTTAGGACAGTGCTTGGCACATAGTAAGCGCTTAACAAATACCAACATTATTATTAAAATGGGAATTAAGACTGTGAGCCCCATGTGGGATAGGGACTTGATTAGTTTGTATCTACCCCAGTTCTACCCAGTTCTTAGAACATTGTTTGGCACATAATAAGTCCTTAACAAATACCATCATCATTATTATTAGAGAGCCCTCCAGCTGGAAGGGGAGACCAAGGCTTGGGGAGTGGGGAAAGGCCTAGGGGAACCGAGCTCCCCACACTGTGGAAATGCTCTCTAAACACTTAGGTGTGACTAAGTTGACTCCTCCACCAAGTCCTCGCTTCCAGCCTACAGGTCTGGGGTCTCCAGTCTCAGCTGGGAGGATCCGGGCCAGGCCACGCTTGCTGTCATCACAGACTGTCCCAGACTCCTGTTCATCACTCCAGACTGCCAGATTCCAGCTGGGCCCAGATCTGCCCTGCTTTGGATGTGGCGAATCCCCCTCAGTGGAGGACAGAGACATCTCAGCTGATCGGGCCTGCTTAGCACACCTGGCCCTGGACGTTCAGTGACGTTCAGTGACGTCAACCCCCACGCCCTCGATCCCAGCCCTCCGGCCCATGGGGGTCAGACTCTACCCTCTACCATTCGAAGCAGCATGGCCTAAAGGAAAAATCACATGCCAGAGAGCCAGAGGGCCTGAGTTCTAATCCTGGCTTTGCCAATTGTCTGCTAGGTGACCTTAAGCAAGTCACTTAGCTTCTCTGTGCCTCAGTTTCCTCATATTTAAAATGGGGATTCAATACTGGTTCAATAAATGCCATATTTATTGAGCCCTTTCAGTGTGCAAAGCACTGTACTAAATGCTGGGAAGAGTACAATGTGCCTGTTTATTATTATAGCATACTCTCCCATGCACTTAGTACAGTGTTCTACACAGTAAGTGCTCAATAAATACCACTGACTGACTGACTACACTATAACAGATTTGGTAGACATTTCCTGCCCACAAGGAGCTTCCGTCTAAAGAAGTCTGTTCTCCCTCACACTTTAACTCTGAGCCCCATGTGGGGCAGGGACTGTGTGACTTCATCAACTTGTATCTACCTCAATGCTAGATCAGAGCTTGACACATAGTAAGCATTGTCTCCTCCTCTAGTCTGAAAGCTCCTTATAGGCAGGGAACGTGACTGAGAATTTTGTTGTCTTGTACACTCCCAAGAGCTTAGTACAGTGGTCTGCACATAGTAAGTGATCAATATATGTGATTGACTGAATTAACAAATGCCATTATCATCATTAGTATCAAGTGCCCCATCAGTTACTTATTTTGACTACCCTATTGGTTAATATATTGAAGTCTATCTCCCTTATTGAAATGGAAGCTCTTTGTGGTCAAGGAACATATCAATGGCCTTTCCCAAGCATTAAGCACAGTGTGTACACAGTAAAGACCATGACTACTACTACTCTTGCCTTTCTTCAAGGATCTTCCACCTCATCCCTATTAGATCTCATTAATCCCACCACTTCCTGTTCTGAGGGAACCATGTTCAGCTTCTCTGTCCAGAAGGTGGGATCAAAAGAGTCCCATGAGGGATACTGACTGAATCTCACCTGATGATCTTTTATCTGCCCCAGAACTTAGTACAATGCTTGACATATAGTAGGCCTTTGACAAATATTATTATTATTATTGTTATACCAATTTGGGACCATTTTGCCACCCTTCCTAGACTTACCAACAGATCAGTTTTTTAATGGTATATGTGAAGCACTTACTGTGTGCCACATCATGTACTAAGCACTGGGGTAGATATGAGCTAATCAGGTTGGCCATAGTCCATATTCCACATGGATCTCATGGGCTTAATCCCCATTTTACAAATAAGGTAACTGATGCCCAGAGAAGTTAAGCGACTTGCCCAAGGATAATGGTGGAGCCAGAATTAGAACTCAGGTCCTTCTGACTACTAGGCTCATGATCTATTCACTAGGCCATGCTGCTTCTCTGATGTATCAAAAGACAGATGAGTTCAGAGCCCTGGACTAAGCCCTTGGGAGAGCAAAAAGACATGGTCCCTGTCCTCTACAGGCTTATAATCAAATGGAGAAGACAGATGAAAACGATTGACAGGTTGGGCTGTGGAGGAACTATTCAAGGGGAAAGCAGATGGTTCGTTCCAAGAGCACGGCCAGACCTGAGATAGCCAAGGACCAGGCCTTAGGGTTGGAGTCCCTTCTGCACCTTCCTCCTTTCCCAACACCTAAATTTGTTTCAGCCCCTGGACCCTGCTACTGCATCTGGTGGTTTCTGCTATTCTCCTGAAGAGGAAGGGATATTTCCCTAATTCACTCAGAGCATCACTGCAGGAGCAGGGTCCCTGGCTCTCTCCAGGGCTTCTGTGTAACTTGGGATAAGTCATTTTGCTCCTCTGGTCCTCAGTCTCTTTATCTGTAAAATGGGAAAAATAATAATAATTGTGGAATTTGTTAATTGCTATGTGCCAAGCTCTGTTCTAAGCACTGAGGTAGATATAAGATAATCCAGTGGAGGACAGTCCCTGTTCCACATAGGGTTTACAGTCTTAATCCCCACTTTACAGATGAGGGAACTGAAGCACAGAAGAAATGAAGTGACTTGCCCAAGGTCACACAGCAAACACACAGCAGAGCCAGGATTAGAATGCACGATATCTGACTCCCAGGCCTGTGCTTTTCCTACTAAGCCACTCTGTTTCCTAGCGTGCATAAGATACATACCCACCGCAGCCCCAGGGCTGAACTCTACTTTCTGAGTGGTAAGTGTGAGGCAGAACGATGCGTGGGAAATGTAGCAACAGTGTTTTCACTCTATTTTAGTTTCAAGGGAGACATACAGTCATAATAAGGGCGATCTAGACTGTCATCTCCTTGTGGACAGGGAGGGTATAATAGTATGCTGTACTCTCCCAAGCGCTTAATACAGTGCAGAGCAGTAAGTGCTCAGTAAGTATTATTTATTTATTTAATAGTATTTATTGAGTGCTTACTATGTGCAGAGCACTGTACTAAGAGCTTGGAACGTACAATTCAGTAACAGATAGAGACAATTCCTGCCCATTGACGGGCTTACAGTCTAATCGATTATTAATTGACTGATCATTTACGGAGGGCTTTCTGTGTATCAAGCATTGGGATAAGCACTGAAGCAGATATAGACAATCAGATCGGACCCAAAACCCATCTCACAGAGGGCTCACAGTTGAAAAGGGACAGAGAGCCGGCATCTTATTCCCATATGACAGTTGAGGAAAGCTCATTCGTGGGCCAGGAATGTGTCGATCAAATCTGCTGTATTCTTCTACAGTATTCTCCTAAGCACTTAGTATAGTGTTCTGCCCACAGTAAGTGCTCAATAAATCCTATTCACGCCTACAGCATGGACCCGGCAGTCAGAATCACCTGTGTTTTAATCCCAACTCCTCCTTAAATCTGCTATGTGACCTTGGGCAAGTCACTTCACTTCTCTGGGCCTCACTTCACCTCATCTGCAAAATGGAGATTAAGAGTGCAAGCCCCATGTGGGACAGGGACTGTGTCTAACCTGATTAACTTATCTACCCCAGCACTTAGAATAGTGGTTGGCTCATAGTAAGAATTTAGCAAGTAGTGCTTTGCACACCGTAAGTGCTCAATACAAGCGATTGAAGTACCATTATTATTATTATTATTATTATTAAGTGAGTGAATGACTTTCCCCTTCCCATCTCCAGAAGGAGCTGAATTATTCACCGATCTGGCAAGGTCCATTGTCAAACAAGGAGCCTCTTTCCAGTCGCCTTTCCTTCTTCCAGGTAGGGAGATGGGGGGCCACTATCAGCTTTTTCCCTCCAGAGCAGGGCAGATGAGATAGGGAAATCAGTCTTGCTCTTTACCTGTTAGAAGTCCTACTGGGAGTGAACCCCATATCAAAAGTCTCCAGCCACCTACTTGCTAAAGGGACAAGATGTTTAGATGAAGGCCACTGGCCTATGAAACTCCATCCACCTCTAGAAGAACTATCCCCTTTGAAGCAACATGGCCTAGTGGAAAGAGTCATGGCCTGGGAGTCAGAGAACCTGAGTTCTCATTCCAGTTCTGACACTTTTTTTTTAAATGGTGCTTGTTAAGTGCTGACTATGTGCCAGGCACTGTACTAAACTCTGGGATAGAAATGAGCTAATCAGGTTGGGCACAGAACCATGTCCCAGATGGGGTTGACAGTCTTAATCCCCATTTTACGGATGAGCTGAGGACCAGAGAAGTGAACTAATTTGCGCAAGGTCACGCAGCAGACAAGTGGTGGAAGATGGAATTAGAACCCAGATCCTTCTGACTCCCAGGCCCGTGCTCTACTAGGTCATGCTGCTGCTAGGCTACTTGTCTGCTGTGTGACCTTGGGCATATCACTTATCTTCTCTGTGCCTCAATTATCTCATCTGTAAAATGGGGATTAAGATGGTGAGTGCTTTGTAGTACAGTGTAGTACACTGCACTATAGAGTGTAGTGGAGTATAGTAAGCACTCAATAAATATGACTGAATGAAAATATGATTGAATGAACAGGGACTGTGTCCAACCCGATCATCTTAAATCTTCCCTATTACTTAGTAAAGTGCCTGGAACATAGTAAGTGCTAACAAATACCATTAAAACAAAAAACAAACAGTGTAGGATATCCCAGTTCCTGGCCAGGTACACTCAATTAATAGACTAGAGGAATGTATGAATTGCCTACTGCCTGCAGAGCACTGTACTAAGCACCCAGGAGAAGCCCAACAGAAACAAGATGCTCATTCCCTGCCCTTGAGGAGCTTCCAATCTGATAGGAGAGGTAGACAGGCCCAAAATTGTTCACCAAGACAGCATGAGTAGGGATCAGACCAGATCACCACTGGTACTAGTGCACATAGTGCACACTAGTGCACTAGTGAGAAGCAGCGTGGCACAGTGGAAAGAGCCCGGGCTTTGGAGTCAGAGGTCATGAGTTCGAATCCCAGCTCGGCCACTTGTCAGCTGTGTGACTGTGGGCAAGTCACTTAACTTCTCTGTGCCTCAGTTCCCTCATCTGTAAAATGGGGATTAAGACTGTGAGCCCCACGTGGGACAACCTGATTCCCCTGTGTTTACCCCAGCGCTTAGAACAGTGCTCTGCACATAGTAAGAGCTTAACAAATACCAACATAACAGGATCAAAGAGCTGAATACATCATTTAATGACTACATAAAAATATCCATGTTTGATGCTCTGAGTAGAAGAATGGCAGCATTCCAGGAGGCTGTTGGATGGATGTGAGTGCAAACAGTCCCCTTGCTCAGGTCCCCACTGACCCACTAGCCCTTCTCCTGCTCTCACCTGCCCGAGCCAGTCTCTTGCCGCCATTCCTCTTCGTCTACTCCCGCCATCCAAGCCTTCCCCGGTTTCCCCAGGCTCTCTCCCCCCTGGCTTTGGGATTCATGGGATGGACCTTCCCAAAGAATCTACCCCCGGCCAGAGGCAGAGGCAGGAAATGGGGATAATTTCTCATGGTCCCCTTCCATGGGTACACCCCAGAAACCCTATCAGGAGAGACAGAGCACTGCCTGGAAGATCTGGAGAGTGGACAAGATGCTTTGCCTTGGAGAGGGTGTGCCCACTGCTTGGAGCCAGACAAGAGAGGTTTTGGCCAGCCACGATGTGGAGGGAAGAGAAAAATCAATCAATGGTACATATTAATGGTACATACCGTGGGCAGACCACTGTAATAAATGCTCGGGAGAGTATAAACCAATAGAGTTGGTTGACACATTCCCTGCCCCCAGGGAACTTAGAGTATAGAAAATCCATCCTCATCCACTCTCCCTTCCCATTTTTTGCATCCATGGAAACATTAATAGCTCCCAGCATAAGATCCTTGAGGTCAGGGACCTGCTTCTGTTATACTTCCCCAAGTGCTTGCTTAGAACAGTACTTCAGGGTCATAAATTGACTGATGTCATGATTAATGGGTCCTCAACTGTGGCTATCCCTATTGGGGAGTGGAAGAAAGAGAAATAATGGGGAGAGTCTCTGGTAAAGAAGGAGAATTTGGAATAAGGAACTTGTCTGTAAACCGACTCCAGCTCTGGCCTCTTGGCATTGGGTAGAAAATTGGCTGCACCATGGCATTAACTCCTAACTTCCTGCCACGAGGAGGTCAAACTACTCAAAGGTTGGACATGAAGGAAATGTGGCCAGGTGGATAGAACCTGGAACTGAGAGATGGGAGACCCAGGTACTTAATCCCAGGTCTGGCACTGGCCTGCTGGGTGGCCTTGGTCAAGTCTTTTAACCTCTCTGGGTCTGAGTTTGCTCATCTGTTAAATGGGAATGACACCTCTTCTACCTCCCCCTTGGATTGTGAGCTCCGTGAGGGACGGGGGCTGTGTCTCATCTGATTATTGTGTATCTACCCCAGTGCTCAACCCAACATTTAATAAATACCAGACTGAATGAACTGTGCGTATGTGAAGCCTTAACTCCACACCAAACCAGACCTGCCACTGAACAGGGGCAAAGGGACAAATTAGTTAATCAATCAACCACTGGTACTTGTAGAGGGCTTGGTAAGTGCATAGCACTGTACTAGGCGCTTGGGAGAGTACAATTCAACAGAATTGCACACACATTCCTGCCCATAATGCGCTTACAGACTAAAGTCTCTTTCTCCTTGGATTGTGCTCTGCTAAGCTTCCCATCGGTCACTTGGGCAACTTTTCATTTGTGACTCTGCTGCCCTATAGAAGGACACCTCCTAATTATCACCTCAAACTAGAAGGTGGGAGGAATGGCATTTCTGGGATCTGATTGGCTGATCTTCCTCTCACCCTTGCCAGTCATTAGCCAGTGTTTCTTGGTTACACCACCGTCGGTAGGTGATTGGGACCAGCATTGGTGGCCTCTCCCTTCTCAAGCTACACGGGAACCAGCTGGGATCTGCTGCCTCTTGGGTCAATGTCCAGGGCCAGGCCATCAAAGGGTGGGCCGCTCTTCCTGAGCTTAGCCAATGGGAAATTAGCAGAGGCCTGAAGCAGGGCAGCAGTGCCCCTAAGTGCTTAGTGCCCCTGCAGGGGAGGGACCCAAGGGACACAGCTCAGGGGAGCCCCATGACTGAATGCTTGTTTCCTTCAGGGAATTTTCAGGCAGGGCAAAAAGGCAGCATACATAACTCCAGGATGTCTTCCCCAGTTCATTCTAAGCATCTCAAATCCCATCAGCCCTTAGCATTCAGTACTCACACTGGATGCTCGATGACTTGACCCACACTGTTTCACCCTTACAGGTTCACATTACATGGTGCATTTCATCTTTAATCTTTACAAGGCTCCCCTGGATTGGAGGCTTCCCGAGGGCAGGTAATGGATGTCTTGCTTTTGGTATATTCTCCCAAAGGATTAATACAGTGCTCCACACTAGGTAGGTACTAGATGAATAGCGATGACAATGGAAGCCGTAGGCCACCGTTGATCCAGTCAAGAAGACTTCAGAGTCAATCAATCAATCAAAGGTATTTATTGAGCACTTACTCTGTACGGAGCACTGCACTAAGTGCTTACAACATTACAGTATAGTAGAGCTGGTAGACATGATCCCTGCCCTCAAGGAGTTTAGGAGCCTACATGGAGGAGTTTATTGTAGTGCTAGTGTTTGGTGCTGGAATAAGACTTTGAACCCCATGTCTGCAACCGATAAGCTTGTATCTACCCCAGTGCTTAGTACAGTGCCAGGCATACAGTAAGTGCTTAACAAATACCACAAAGATTTATTTTTAAAATCTGGGTGAACCTTCTGCCCCTCAGTTTCCCACCCTCCCCCCACCCCACATGATGGCTGGGCTGGAGAAACAGGCCAGGGAAGGCAACCCTTAGCCCAGCTCTTGCCCTGTGAGGCAGTGATGTCATACAGAACCTCTGAGGGAAATCTGCAGGACCAAAAGCATGTCCCTGAGGGAGACGCCCTCCTCCTTTGCTACAGAGCTGCTACCATCATCTTCTTCACTTTCCCTTCCAGAGCACCTCTGGGCATGGGCGCCATCTCTGAGCCATGGCCCTTGGCACAATGGAAACTGTGGACCGGAGGCGGGGGCCTTGAGCGGAGCCGGCTGTGGGCAGGCCCCGGTGTCCCGGGGACTGAGCATCTGTTCCTTGTCGAGCAGCCTCGAACCAGGGCCGGGTGCGTGAACATCTGTAGGAAGTGACCTCAGTCTCTCTCCGTCCTGGCCCCCACCCCATCTACATCCCCCTCCCCTGTAAGGAGGTTTGGACATGTTTCTAGCCCTGGAGCCCGGCATGCTCTGTGACTCATCAGCCTCACACATGGCTCCAATGAGCCCCGCAGGCTGAGGGAGCAGCAGAGTTCGCCCCTCGAGGGCCTAGCCTGCCAACTCTGCTCTCGTCTGCAGGCTTCTCCAGTCTGCCAGTCACCCAGATGGCCAGAGTTTCTTCGAATGGTCAGACCCATTTCTTTTCTGCTCCCTCCCCCTCAGACCTGAGGTGCCCAGCTGGAATCAGTTCCAGGTATAGGACTGACCCTTCCACACTATTCCACTGGGCCTCCTCCAGAGATCCCAGGAATGAGACCATCCTCTTGCCTCCTGCATTGAACCCTCTCAGGCTTGGGAGTCAAAAGGAGCTGGGTTAGAGAAATAGCATGGCCTAATGGATAGAGCATGGACCCGTGAGTCAGATGGACCTGGGTTCTAATCCTAGCTCCACCAATTGTCTGCTGTGTGACTTTGGGCAAGTCAATTCAATTCTCTGGGCCTCAGTTCCCTCATCTGCATAATGGAGATTTAATATCTGTTCTCCCTCCTACTAAGACACTGAGGCCCTTGTGGGACCTGATTATCTTGTATCTACCTCAGTGTCTAGGACATACTAAGTGCTTAACAAATACCACAATCATTATTATTATTAATTAATCCCAGATCCACCACTTGTCTGCTGTGTGACCTTGGGCTACTCATTTAAATTCTTCATGCCTCCATTACCTCATCTATAAAATGGGGATGAAGACTGTGAGCCCCATGTATGTCATGAACTGTGTTTAACCTGATTAACTTGTTTTTAACCCAGAGCATAGTATAGTGCCTGGCACACAGTTAGTGCTTAACAAATACTATAAAAATAAAATTAAAAAAACCTAGATCTGGAAGGGTCAACTAATCCAGGTCCCTGCCTCCAGATTGGTGAAAACCTAAACCACTCAAGATGGCTGGGGATCTGTAGCTTCATATGTTCTGCCTTTAGGGTAAATATACATGTTTTTTTATTTATATATACATAATTTTGAGGCTTAGCAGAGAACAGGACTGAGTCAGGAAACCTGGGTTCAAAACCCAGCTCCTTCACTAGCCTACTGAATGACCTTGGTCTTGTCATTTCATTTATCTGTGCCCCAGTTTCCTCATCTGTAAAATGGAGATTAAATGCCTGTTCTCCTTCACCCACTAAACTGAGAGTTCCATGTGGGACAGGGACTGTGACTGATCTGATGCTGTTATATCTACCCCAGCACTTAGAAATGAGCTTGGCAAAGAGTGAGCACTTACCAATTACCACATTGATAATATTTGACTATTTTTATCTGGGAACTCAGTGATTGAATACTCAAACACCACTATTCCATTATTGTTATTATTACTGTTATATAGGAGTTTCATTCTGATGTGTTCACCCTGCTTCCCAAGGTAGCCTCTTCTGTCCTCCAGCATTTATGATCCCCAACTCATTCCTCATTCCTTGTGCACTCTCCCAAGTGTTCTTCACAATGCCTTTAAGGCTGATAAAGCACCACCCAATTTCATGTCAAAGTGGATCTGAACTGCTGGAAGCTTTTCGTATGACTTCTAGGTCTGTCTCATTCGATCTATAGATAGATCGATGGTATTCATCTCCCAATTGGCAGATGCTGATTGTGGGCAAAGAATGTATATATTTAGTGTTATATTGTACTCTCCCAAGCACTTAATACAGTACTCTGCACAGAGTAGGCGCTTGATAAATATGATTGATTGAATGAATGAAAGGAGGGACACAAGCCTGCCCTCAGGGAGCTTTGAGTCTTGAGCTCTCCTGTTCCATCACCCTGGAAACCTCATCGGCTTCCCGCCGACCTCCCTGCTGACAACAGGGACGTATCCTGCAGCCCCTTCATGGGTGTGGAGAGGGGTGGGCAGTTTGGCAGCTCCAAGGTCAGCAGGGGGAGGGAATCAAGGCCTCCCCGACACCCAGTTGACATCTCAAGCCCCTCAGACGCCCCTCTTTCCTAGCCGATCCAGGCCGTCTGCCCTGCCGGAGAGAACGTCTCCTTCCACCCGCCACCCATCATCTGAAATGGTTTTCTTGTCACTTGCTGCCTCCCTCCTCCAGTACTTTCAGCAGCAAATGCCGAGCACCCGCAGCGTCCCGCCCTCCCCTAACCTGCACCCTTTTTCAGTCTGAAAAGTTCTGCCGACAGCTATGTAGGCTAAGCCTTGAGCAGAAGAAAGATGTCACCTACAGATAAAAACCCAAATACAATCAGCTCTCGTTGCTCTGAGGTGCAATTTCAAGGAAATATGACCCATGTTATTTGAATTCTTGTAGCTAGGGTGCTTCAATTATTATGGGTTTGAGATGGAGCCAAAGTCTAAGATGCCTCTTCTCTTTAAACCAGGCAGTCTCACTTGGTAAGGGATAAACCATCATTCAGTCAGTCAAGGGTATTATAAAGTGCACAACATAATAATGTTGGTATTTTTTAAGCGCTTACTATGTGCAGAGCACTGTTCTAAGCGCTGGGGTAGACACAGGGGAATCAGGTTGTCCCACGTGGGGCTCACAGTCTTAATCCCCATTTTACAGATGAGGGAACTGAGGCACAGAGAAGTTAAGTGACTTGCCCACAGTCACACAGCTGACAAGTGGCAGAGCTGGGATTCGAACTCATGAGCCCTGACTCCAAAGCCCGTGCTCTTTCCACTGCGCCACGCTGCTTCTCAACGTTAAGAGCAATGAGATTACTACTGGTTAAGAGTAATGAGACCCTCTTACTACTAATGCAATTCGTACCACTAGTACTACTTCTCCTACTATTGCTGCTCATACTCCTACTCCTTCTCCTAGTACTCTTCTTACTCCTCCTCCTCATCGTACTACTTCCACTACTATCTGCGCTACTCCCACTACTACTAAAAGCATTTTGATCTAGTAGAAAGGGCCTGGGCTTGGGAGTCAGAGGGATATGCATTCTAATCCTGGATCTGCCACTTTTCTGCTGTGTGACCTTGGGCAGATCACCTAAGTTCCCTGGGCCTCAGTTACTTCAGCTGTAAAATGGAGACTAAAACTGCAAGCCCCATGTGGGCAGGGACTGTGTCCAACCTGACTAGGTTGTGTCTAACCCAGTCCTTAGTAGAGTGGTTGGCACAAAGTAAGCACTTAACAAATACCAGTTTCTATTATTGCTACTCCTACTCCTACTATTACTGGAGAAGCAGACTGGCTTAGTGGAAAGAGCACAGGTTTGGGAGTCAGAGGTCGTGGGTTCTAATCCTGGCTCCTCCACTTATCAGCTATGTGACTTTGAGCAAGTAACAACTTTCAGTGTTTCAGTTACCTCATCTGTAAAATGGGGATTAAGTCTGTGAGCACCATGTGGGACAACCTGATTACCTTGTTTCTACCTCAGTGCTTAGAACAGTTCTTGGCACCCAGTAAGTGCTTAACAAATACCATCATTATTATTATACTGCGACTCCTTCTCTTACTCCTACTGCTACTCCTACTTCTAGTGCTAGTCATACTCCTACTCCTCTTATTGCTATCACTACTACTAGGAGTACAGTCCTCAGGGGATCCTTAAAAAGATGATGACCCAAACATAGTGGAAGAGTTCAATCCTTTCCCTTCTGAACCCCCTACGTCTCATTGATAAAGCCGCCCCAGCTTTGCCAATCAGGCCCTCACCACTGGTCAGACACAGTTGTTGCTCACCATCCCTCGGAATTTCAAGTGCTTATTATGGTGCTCTGCACAAAGTAAGCACTCAACAAATATGATTCATTGACTGACTGACAAATATCTTCTATCTAGGTGACCTACCACCCTGAAGCAGCAACGCCAAGAGGAGACAGACGTCTAATTCTCCCAGAAGTCTTTCAGGAGGGAAGATGCTTTAGGTTTTGCTCTGCCCGGGATGACATGGCTTCAGGCAGTCAGGCAGTCAGTCATATTTATTGAGTGCTTATTGTGTGTACAGCACTGTACTAAATGCTTGAAAGAGGTCAATATTACAATAAACAGACACATTCCTTGCCCACAAGGTTACAATCTAGAAGGGGAGGTCCCAACCAACTCTAGGGTGCTTATTGCTGCAACTGGCTATTGTGACTCCTAGCCTAAGGGAGCTTTAGGCTTGGAAGATCTCATTAGGCTACTCTGCCTCGTAGGATGTTGGTAGATTAGATTGGCCCATTTACTCTCTCCCAACATCTAAATCTTAGCAGGGTGAGAGCGAGAGAGGGGCTGCAGAACATTTGAGGTCCTCATTTACCCTTTAACATTTCTTCTTCAAGAGGCATTAAACTTGGGACAGGGATTATCCCTGACTGCTCCCCAAAATGCAGTGATCCTGAGAAGCAGTGTGGTCTTGTGGAAAGCGCAAAGGGCTGGAAGTCAGAGAAGGGGTGTTCTAATCCCTCTTCTGCCACTAGCCTGGTTTGTGACCTTGGGTAAATGACTTAATTTCTCTGGGCTTTGCTTTCTACATCTGTAAAAAAGGGGATTAGACATTTGTTTTCCCTGCCTCTTAACAGCATGAACTCCATATGGGATAAAGGACTGTGTCCAACCTGACTATTTTGTATCAACCCTAACGCTTAATGCAATGCTTGGCACAGAGAAAGAGCTTAACAAATAACAGAGTTCTTATAATTAATATTGCAGAGGAATGGAGGATTTAGGGTGTGTGGGAGTACACAGTATGTCGGGGAGAGTTTTTTCCCTCGCTCCCTGACCTGGGCGACACCCTTTCGGGACTCACTAGACAGCTAACATCCTGCCCCCAGCTGTCTCCTCACCTATGGGTAGAGAATGTGTCTGTTATATTGTGATATCATGCTCTCCCAAGAGCTTAATATAGCAAGTGCTCAATAAATATGATTGACTGACTAACTGACAGTCTCAGGACAGAACTTTCTGATAGTCCTGGGCCCAGCCTGGGTATTAGGCTCAGCTGGTAACAAGTAGGGGGTAGAGTCAGGCCAAGTGGGATCCTCAGGGTGGGATGGTTGTGCCAGGTAGAGGCGGATGGAGTATGGGGAGTCAGGCCCCCCCCCCCCCCAGTCATTTCAGCTTCGCCCTGAGGTGAGGCTTTACTTCACTTGTGAACAGCTTCCTCCAGGCCACATCTCCCTCCCACGCAGGAAGCGAACACGGAGGTTGAGGAGTTGGCGGGTAGCGCATACTATAGCCCAGGCCAATCACGACCCTGTGCCTCAGGCTGAAGCTGACAGCCTGAGGAATGGTGAGCCATGGAAAGGAAGGGTCTCAGGACAGAGGGAAGAGGGATCTCTCTGCTCAGACACTGACACAGCTTATAAAAGAGAAAAGTTTCCCTCTCCTCTGATGTACCTCTCGATTTTACATAAATACTTGGGGGGTTTTTCCTACCCAATGGGTCCCTTTTTTCCAGTGGAAAATAAAAAGCCTCGATGGAGATGAAAGCTGGACTTTGGGGCCAGCCGAGGAAGCTGAAACTCCATACTCCTCTGATCGGCCGAAAGACAAACAAAGTGGACATTCTTCCCCGTCTGGGCGTCTTTATTATGTAGATGTATTTCCCTTTTCATAAATAAATAAAACGCAGGGAGGCAGGCGCCCATAGCCCTGAACGTACTCAGGAAAATCTCCTCAAACATCTCAAGCCCCTTATATCGACAAACCCAGTCTCCATCCAACCTCCCCTTCCCATCATGCACCCCCAAGGAAGGTTCTGCCCACCCACTTTCTGTGCACCAAACAGCCAGTCCTGAGTCAATTATGCACCTACTCTGTACACAGCATTGTGCTAAGTGCTAGAATTGGTAGACATAATCCTTGCCCTCAAGAATTTATAGTCTAGCGAGGGAGACTGACATGAAAATAAATCACAAAAAGGAGGAAGTAACAGAACTTTGAGGGACTCGGGTGCTTATGTGGCACAGAAGTGTTGAAATAGCAGTGGAGGGAGAAATGGGGTGAGGAGATAGAGCTTAATCAGGGAAAACCTCCTGGAGAACATGGGCTTTCACAAGGGATTTGTTGATGAAGCGGTTGCCTGTTGGACGTGAAGGGGAAGAGAGTTCTAGGCAGGAGGGCATGAGCAGGAGTTCAAGGGCAAGAGAGATGAGAATGAGGCTCAGTGAATATGTTGGTGTTTCAGAAGTGTGAGGTGGGCTATAGGAGGGGAGAAGCAAGGATAGGTGAGAGAAACGAGAATGAGGCACCATGAATTCTTTAGACATGTGATCTCCAAGAAGATTTTACTGTCTCCTCTCCCCCGCTGAGAACAGGTAAACATTCAATTAATGCAGATGGGAGTGCCACCCAGCTATCCCCCGTTAAGAGGCTGTGGGGGAGTCCTGGGAAGGTGAGTATGGAGGCAGAGAGGAGTGGGGGAGATAGCCATTTCCAAAGCTTCTAAGAAACAATTCACCCCGGAAACAAAGGTGGCCCTCAAAGTGTTAATAATAATGTTGGCATTTGTTAAGCGCTTACTATGTGCAGAGCACTGTTCTAAGCACTGGGGTAGACACAGGGGAATCAGGTTGTCCCATGTGGGGCTCACAGTCTTCATCCCCATTTTACAGATGAGGTAACTGCGGCACAGAGAAGTTAAGTTACTTGCCCACAGTCACACAGCTGACAGGTGGCAGAGCTGGGATTCGAACTCATGAGCTCTGACTCCAAAGCCCAGGCTCTTTCCACTGAGCCACGCTGCTTCTCTAGTGCCGCTCAGTGCTTGGCGGCACTCTCTAAAGTGTTGCTTTACTTATATCACTCTGGCCAGCCAGTGATGTCCAGAAGATTGCTCCTCCACACGTCCTGAGAGGCAGTAGAGAGCGTGATGCCATAGGGATACAGAGGAAGAGAGAGAAAGAGAGGGAGAGGATAAAGAGAGAGAGAAACCATATGAGAGAAAAAAGAGAGAATGAGGGACAGAGAATTAGAGAAAGAGAGAGGAAGATAGAGAGAGAAAGGGACAGAAACGGAGAGAAAGAAAGAAAGAGAGATGGCCACTTTGGTGTGGACTGCTCCTAGTTCCCAGAATCCCCTAAGGTTCCCCCTTCAGGTTGTCTTACTGTTGCAGAAATTCAGTCTTCTAGGAGGAGAAGAAAATTAGGCAGCAGCAGCCCAATAGCACAATTAAAGAGAACACGTAGGCCCACATAAACACACACTTACAACTAATTAATTTCACCAGAAGTACCTTGGAAGAAGAACAAGACAGAGGTGAAATGCCACACCGTTTTGGGAAGAATGATCGTGGAACTTTTCTGTACCCCAAGTGTCGGGCCACAGTTAAACCAAGTAGAAAACACACACACACACACACACACACACACACACACACACACACTGCCCTCCACCCCCGCAACCCCATCGCCCACCACTCCCCCCTTGGATAAATTCCCCTAATTTGCCTCTGGGGGAGCAGGAGTCAGGCAGCCAAGGGGTAAGACTTCCAAATGGAACTTCCTCTTTATTCCCAAATCTCATTCTTCTGCCAGATCTTGCCATGCCAAACCCACGAGGATCTCCCTGACCCCACCCCAATCCCATGGCCTTCAGCGGTACCTGCCTCCCACTAAACAATCAGTAGCATCTGCTGAGCACCATCTACGAGCAGAGCACCATACTAAGTGCTTGGGTGAGTTCAGGAGAATTAGAGGGCACGATCCCCGCCTCCCACATGCTAATCGGCTCTAATCCTCTCAAACCGCTAGGCTAAGATTTCTAATCTCCCTCCAGAGGGCTTTTAGGGAGGGTTAGAGCTGGCCGGGCAAGCCAGTAATCGACACCGAACCTTGAGAGGAGGGAGCCGAGCTGGTGGCAGATCGTAAGAGGAAGGGGCGGCGAGAGAAGGAGGAAGACTGACTCGGGCCGAGGTGCCCCAGACCCTCGGAGCAACCAAACAGCGACAGCCAAGGGGCTGGAACCACAGTCCTGCCTGACCCAGGAGGCTCGGGAAGGGGTAGGGACCACTGAGAGGCTGCAGAGCAGAGCAGAGTCCCCGGCCCTGGGCACGTTCCAAAGGATTCTCAGGTTTGGAAGGGAATCTGGGGCTCCACTGGCAAACTCAGCCCTCAGCCAGGTGTCCCGGGGTCAGCTGTCTAAGCTGGCAAACCGATCCTCTGATCAGTTGACAGGATTCACTGAGCACCTGCCGGAAACTGAATCCTGACTTTGACCCAGTGGTGGAAGCATGGTTCTGGGAATCAGGAGATCTGGGTTCTAGATCAGGCCCTGCCCACTGGGGTTGTGCCATCGAGGTGAAGTCTTCAGACCGAAGAAGCAGGGAGGGCCTCTCACAGGGGGGACCGGCCTTGCAGGAGTCTTGTTAATAGCTGACTCGCGTGGGAGGCCAGACCACAGCGGCTACCAAGGCAACGCCTGTCGACTCACAGTGCAACGGCCCAGCGGCGGCACTGGGCTGTGGTCACTTTGGCAGTCAGGAGCTCCTTCGTGTAAAACACCTTTCTGTGTGCTTCATCGTGTACTGCACCCCTGCCCACCTTTACACGCGTTACATTCGGTGCCCTGGCGGGAAGACAAGGGGCAGGAACCCGAGGGTGTGCATGGCACTGCACAAGCCACTAGCACTGCAATCAGTTCCTCCAAACAGGTTCTCGGGCCTGAACTCTCAGGACAGAGGCTGGATCGCCAAGCCCGATGGGAGATGGAATCATCACGACTGAGCACAGAGCACTGTCCTAAGCAGTGGGAGAGTACAACAGAAGACATGATTCCTGCCCTCACAGAGTTTGCCATTTAGCAGGGGAGACAGACCTAAACCAACTGGAAGCAGCATGGCCTAGTTGAAAAAGCATGGGCCTGGGAGTCAGAGGACCTAGGTTTTCATCCTGCCTCAGCCATTTGTCTGCTGTGTGACCTTGAGTAAGTCATTTAACTTCTCTGTGCCTCAGTTTTTTCATCTGAAGAATGGGGATTCAATACCCGTTCTCCCTACTGCTTAGACCGTGAGCCCCATGTGAGACCCATTTATCTGATAACTATCCCAGGGCTTAGCTCAGTGCTTGGCGGCACTTAACAATTACCACAATTAACTGAGAAATATGAGGCAGAAGCGCTCAAATACCAGGGCATGTAAAACAAGGTGTCCAAAAAGATAGTGGGTTAAGAGGAAAACCTGACCAGACTATCTGGTATCGATCCCAGTGCTTAGAACAATGCTTGGCACATAGTAAATACTTAACAAATACCATAATTATTAAAAGTGCTAAGGATGATCAAGATTTTTGAGATGTTGGCAGAAATAATGGGACCCAGGGAGAAGATAAATGAATCCTGGAGGAGGTGGGCCTCAGGAGAGCTTTGAAGAAGTAGCGCGGCCTAGTGGATAGAGCACAGGTCTTGGTTGTCAGAAGGTCTGGGTTCTAATCCTGGCTCCGCCACTTATTTATTGTGTAACCTTGGGTAACTCACTTCACTTCTCTGGGCCTCAGTTACCTCATCTGTAAAATGGGGATTAAAACCGTGAGTTCCAATTGGGACATGGACCGTGTCCAACCTGATTACCTTGTATCTATGGCAGCACTTAGAACAGTGCCTAATATATAGTAAGTGCTTAACAAATACCATAAAAGGAAAAGAAAAAGATGGAGAAAGCTGTGGTCTGGTGGATTTACTGGGGGAGGGACTTCTGAGCTGGAGGAAGGGTTTGAATCACGGGTAGGAGGTGGGAGAGTCAAAAATGAGGCTCAAGGAGGTGAGTTTGAGAAAAACGAAGATGATGAGCTGAGGTGGAGCAGGAGAAGTGAGTGGAAACCATCGTGGGTGTCCTAGATGTCTTTCAGGCAAGAGGAAATGAAAGATTGCAGATGTGGGGAGAGGCTGGGGCTAGCGAAAGAGAAATCGATTTGGGAATCACCCATGTGGAGGTGGTAATTGAGGCCATGGGAGGGTGTGATCTCCCCCTAAGAGAGTGAATGGAAATACTCCTTGTTCTGGGAGTTCTGAGAGGAGAATCGGGGAGAAGGAGGACTAGCCAAATAGAGGTGGGACAAGGGGGACACAGTCACAGGAGGGAAAAGTACTCAGGTCCCCCTGTCTCCCCCGAGCAGTAACTGTTAGCTGCCCCAGCTCCCCCCGGCCCCCTGGGAAGGGATTCCAAGGGATAGGGCCATCGGGGGGGGGGGGGGGCGGCCTAGCCAAGACAGTGGACAGTCCAATCAAGGGAAAGACTAACCAGAAGCCCCATGGAGGTTTAGGCCCTGCCACTGCTGGGGTCCCCATGGCGCGTGTCCCTCCACTGCCACTGGCAACCACTCTGAGGACTGGACGGTGGTGGGCTTGCATCCGAGCCACCACTTCTTCACCTCTCCCTAGCAGACTGAGCACCCCTCCCCCTCCACCAGCCTCAGTCTTCCTAGCCCAGCCTCCCTCCAAGGTTGAATCACCCCTGTGCAATGTGAGGCAGACATATGGAGGCTGCTTGACTGGGGGAGTCTGTGGGGAGCAGAGGCTCCTAGGCTCAGGGTGATGTCAGAGGCCAACTATTCCCTCCAGCCACAATCCGCACTCAGCACCCTGGTGGATAAGGCCCCAACAGAGCCTCCAAAGACTCCCTCACTGGCCCCAGCCCCATAGGTAGGCTCAATGGCGGATGAGGGAGGGAGATCCAGACCTCAGCTGTAAACCGACGACTCACTGATGGTCAGACAGGCTGTCTGGCGGGCCCATGGGCAGTGTCCTGATGCTGACCCTCAGTGGTTTGGGGAGTCACAATGTGCTCCTCCAGGGACTACCATGACTCTAAATACCATCATTATTATCATTATTAAAAGGGCAACCGAGGGGGGCTACCTCACCCACCCATCAGAGCCCATGGAGCAAGCCTTGAGGAAGGGGTCCCCCCAGGCACAACAAGCAGCGATCCTTCAGGGGAACTCTGGGGAACCCCAGATTTAAGTTGATTCAACTGAAAAACTGTGGTACTGAAAAACAACTCCGCCTGCCTGAGAAACCCTCAAAAATCTAGGTTCTGAGAAATGAGGAGCTAGGTATTGTGGGACTTGCTAAGCTAAGTGCTCTCATCTATAGTCTACTATCTGCTCTCTTTTTCTTTCTCATCACTCTCATTATAATGAGGTGTTCATTAAGCGCCTACTCTGTACTAAGCACGGGGTTCACACAAGATAACTACGGTGGACACACTGTCCCATATAGGGTTCACAATTTAAATTATAGGAGAGGAGGTATCTTATCCCCATTTTTCAGAGGAGGAAACTGAGGCCCAGATAGGTTAAGCACCCTGCTAGGGGTCACCCACGTCGCTGGGACTTGAACCCAGAGCTCCCGGCTGCCAGCCTTCTGCTCTATCCACTAATTAATAATAATAATTGTGATATTTGTTAAGCACTTGCTATATGCCAAGCACTAGTCTAAGCACTGAGGTAGATAATTGGGTTGGACACAGTCCCTGTCCCACAGGGGCTCACAGTTTTAATCACCATTTTACAGATGAGGGCACTGAAGCACAGATTAATTAAGTGACTAAGTAATAGGTAAGTGGAGCCAGGATTAGAACCCACCTCCTTTGACGCCCAGGCCCTTGCTCTTTCCACTAGATCACCTTACCGCTCTTCTGCTCCAGCCTTTGCTGCTTGTTACATGCAGGAGCGGGATTAATCAGTCATTCAATAATTTGTTCCTATTAAGTGCTTACTGTGTGCAGAGCACTGTAAATCCACCATTCTCTTCCATTAAGTGCTGAATAAGTACCATCATTATTATTAGTCGCTTAATCTATCTGAGCCTCAGTTTCTTCCTTTGTAAAATGGTGATAAGATACTGGCTCTTCCTCCTTCTTAAACTGTGAGACCAGATGGTGGAGTCAGTGAGGGGGAACAGGGATTGTGCCCTACCCGATTATCTGTATCTGCCCCAGTGCTCAGCACAATGCTTGGCACACAGTAAGCACTAAGTCAATACCATCATTACAGTTACTATTAGAGAGACATTTCCTCTACCACCTCCCACTCCACCTCTTCCCCCAAGCTGGCAGTGAGTTCTTCCCCACTGGTGGCCACGCTGACTGGTGGCTGGACCTCATCGAAGACAGACAAAGACTCCCACACTCTCTCCAGGGCAGAGGGCAGCGGCAGGCCCTGGGGGCCGGAGGTGACCCTCCGCTGGGTGGGTCCACAGACGGCAGCCTCTTCAGAGCAACGGGCACGATCGGCGATTGGCTGAAGGGACGACGGGGGCAAGGGAGGGGCAAGGGAGAGGGAAAGGAGGGGCAGGGTTGGCGTGGGTGGGGGAAGGGGAGGGGGAGACGGCCTCCCTCTGCCGGCCTGGGTTGAGTGAGAGTGAGGCAGCCGACATCCCCAGCGAGCACATTACTGCACACCTTCCGGAAGCTCTTAGGAAAGTGTGGCCACCACAGGCCAGAGCTTTCCACCGGCACAAAGCCTCAGAGCAGCTGGACAAAGAGCTCATTATCTCCCCAAGACGGCTGCCACCACTGGCAACCTGTCGGGCCTAGGGGCCACTAGAATGGAGGGGGTGAGCTGGGGTGGTGGGCATGGGGGCGGTTGGGGACCGAGCCCCTCCTGATGCAGAAGGTGAGTCGGGGAGGTGCTGGCAGCTCCCAGCAGAAACCCCGGGGGCCGATGAAGCTGGGGGCTGCAGGCCGGGAGTCCAGACACCTGGATTCCTCTGGAACAGATAGTGGATCCTCCCTAGAGGACCAACCATCTCCCACTGCTCTGTGGGTCCCAGCTGTCAGCCCCGAGGCCCTGCCTGCTATCAGCGCCCAATCAGAACTGATGTTGGGGGACCCAATGCCCTCCATGCCCAGCCCTTGCTCAGAGAAGAGTGGCCCCTCCTGGGGTCAGGAGAAACAGAGGTGGGGATGGGCAACTGCTCGGAAGGAGGGGAGCCCAGTGAGGGCAGGAATGCAGCTGGAGGAGGCAGCAGGGCCCACGGAGCTCTCACAGGTCCAAGTGACCCTGGACTGAACTTTGCCTCCCGGCTGCTCCTCCCAGGCCGAGACGCCTCCAGCTCCAGTCTGGGGCGATGACCGAGATGCAGGGGTGGTCCCACGACTGCTCCTTTCTTTTCGGGCCTGGCTAACCTCTGACTTCTGGTATCCTGGCTCACCAGCAACTAGGCCATCCAAACCGGATCTTGGGGGGAACACTTTCTCCAAGACACACCCAGCAGCACAGCCTAGTGGAAAGAGCCCAGGACTGGGAGTTGGGAGACCCAGGTTCTAATCCCGGGTCCACACCTTGCCTGCTGTGTGACCTTGGGCAACTCACTTGACCTCTCTGGGTTTCACAGTTGCCTCATTGGCAAGTGGGGATGAAATAACTGTTCTTTCTCTCCACCCTTAGACTCCGAGCCTCATGTGGGTCAGGGACTATGTCAGATTGGATCGCACAGTATCTACCCCAACGCTTAGGTCAGTGCTCGACACAGAGTAGGCGCTCAGCTCATACTACGATGATTAATACTATTAGTGTCTCCGGGGACGCAAGTCGCACTCTGTCCCTCGGAGTGAATTATCGGATGCGGGAAGGGAGGGAGGGGACCCTCCTCAGCTTCCCATCATGAGAACGAAGATGAGAGTGTTCAGCGGCAGTCCACTCTCCGGAGATGAGGGAGCCGCACACGCACTCTCCGACTGGAACCCGGCCCCGACTTGGCATTCGGCCGGCGGCTCTTTGTAAGACGCTGAATTAGTCACCGGATTAGCGAGAGCCTTCACACACACACACACACTAGGTCCCAGCTGTTTAAAGACACAGGATCCCCCTTTCCCGGGGGCACACCCCAGCTCCTCGTCAGGGGGCCTGCGGGATCCTGTGGCGGCCGTCCGGCTGGTCGGCTCTGGGTCAGATCAGAGAAGGTCCCGCTGGCAGCCTCCAGGAGACACGAGATCATGGGGATTTTCCGATTCTGAGTCTCGCTCCATCTCGGGCAGCTGCCAGGCTGAATCGCAGACGTGGGACTCTGACCAGACGGGCAGCACACATGGCACAATAGTAATACCAATCATTGCGCTACTTGTTAGGTGCTTTCTACGTGCCAGGCGTTGAACTAAGCGCTGGGGTAAATGCATTTCAGTTGGATCAGACACCATCTCTGTCCCCCACAGGATACACACTCTAACAGGGAAGGAGAACAGCTAATGAATGCCCATTTTACAGATGAAGAAATGAAGACACAGGTAAGTGACTTGCCCAAGGTCACTCAACAGGCAAGTGGCAGAGCTAGGATTAAACTCCAAGGCCGGTGCTCCTTCAATCAGACTACGACTCTTAAGTGAGTTCTCATTCTGCCACTACCCTGCTCCAGCTGACTGTGTGACTTCTGGCAGGTGGATTTCCCTCTCGGGGCCTCAGTTCATCTCCTGTCAAACAGACACCCCTCAGTGGCACGCCCCCCACCCCCAGAGCCCTCAGGGGACAAGAAGAGTTGCAAAGGGGAATGGGCTCCGGACAAAACCAGGCCCAGACAAAGAAAAATGATGACTTTGCGGGGAAACCATCTAAGCCAGAGCTCAGAGCTACTGAGCTTGCAGGTGGGAAAGAGAAAATGAGACTGGCCTCACCACCGTACACTGGCCCACTTCTCTGCGGGGGAGTTTGGGATGGAAACTTCTCTGTTACCATGCAGAGAGCAACCACAACACGCTGCAATAAAAAAGCAGCCTAATTGTGATAATGACCACAATCAGCATTTATTCAGAACCTGAATCTGGATCCAATAGGGCGGAGGTTTATCTGTACAGCTAACAGAGGTCTGAGGCCAAAGTGATGTCTGAGGCCAAAGTGATCTGGCCTTAATGAAGGAGACTGTGGGGTAGAGAGATGTATAACTTGGTGAGATGTCCTGCACCAAGGAACGTGGAGAACAAGGATTGTGAGGCACTTATGTCTGCCCACCTTTAATCAGTGACAGGGAACATGTCTGCTAATTTTGATGTAGTGTACTCTCCCAAGTGCTTAGTACCATGTTCGACACATAGTAAGAACTAAATAAATACCAATGATTGTGAGTGTATGTTTCTCCTGCTAGACTGTAAGCTTCTGGAGGGCAGTCATGGTGTCTTCTACTTTCATGGTACTCTACCCAGCACTTAGCGCAGTGCTTTACGCAGTGGAAGGCTCAATGAATACTACTGACTGATGGACTCAACCTTGAGCTTGGGCCAGAGCACTTTCCTCTCCAGGCCTCAGTGTGTTCACCTGTAGAATGGGACTGATCGGGTTTTTCTACTTCCTGAGCTCTCAGTGAGGAAATAGCTTAAACTTTGGCAGCTCTAAATCCTCATCATTAATGATGTTTGAGTGCTTACTATGTGCAGAACACTGTACTAAGCGCTTGGGAGAGTACAATCACAACAGAGTTGGTAGATATATTCCCTGCCCGTGACAAGCCTACAGTCTGGAGAGGGAGACAGACATTAATATAAATTAATGACAAATAAAACCTCCCCAAGGGGCAGAGCGCCGCCAGTGTTCAGGTGAGCCGTGGATCCAGAAATGGCACACTTCTGTAGTTCAACAGAACAACTGTGCACTGAGCATGCAACAAGCGCGCATCAAGTGTGTAAGGGACACCTCCCTCACCAACAGCGGGATCGCCTTCTACAAGCCAGCCTAGGCGTTAGAGCCTCTCGGGGCAGTCGTTCTGACTCCCCGGGGCCTGGGAAGTGCCTGACTGCAGTTTGGGGACCTCCAGATCACTCGGCTCAGGGCCGACCACGGAAAAGTGGGACATCATTCTCTCTGATGAAGGAAGGAGACCTGCAGGGGGGTCACGGAAGGACCAGGACACTTAGCACCCTGACTCCTCTCCAACCTCTCACGAGAGCCCGGCAGCCACATGGCTAATGGAACTTGGACAAGGTCATCGGTGAGTGCAGTAATGTCATTCATTGTCCATGGCCCAGTGTCTTTCAAAGCTGGGGCGCGGGCTGGGAATTCCCCATTCTGCCGATCTCCTCCCAAGAGCTCAATCACTGGGAGGCAGGGTGGCCTGGTGGAAAGAGCTCAGTATCTGGAGTCAGGAGATCTAGGTTCTAGTCCCACCTTTGTTGTGATCACCTGCAGGGAGGGTTAAAAGTCACTTAACTTCTCTGGGCCTCAGGCAGCTCATCTGTGAAACGGGAATAAAATCCATTCTCCCTCTGTCTTAGACTGAGAGCCCCATATAGGCCAGTGTCTGATTCTCTTGAATCTACCCCGGAGCCCAGAACTCCGCTTGGTAACTAAGAAGCGCTTAGTAAACCCCACCACTATCGTCATTATTCCGGTGGAGTCTGAGAGGCTGGATGGGAGAGCCTTGGGGCCGCTGGTGGTCAGGAAGGCAAGGCAGTTCTCTTCACTTTCCAGCTAGAATCAGAGGGGCCACCACGTGCCCTAAGCAGACACAATTCATGCTGAGTGAGAGCTAACCCGATGTTGACCACCCAACAAGCCCCCACCATGGCCACCTCAGCCTATCTGTGCCACCTAAGCACCCCGTCCGACCTGCTCCCCCATAGTATTTATTTATCTATCTTAATCAATCAATAGTATTTCTTGAGCACTTGCTGTATAGAGCACTGGACTAAGTACTTATGCTTTCCAGTCTGTCTCCCCAACTACACACTAACATCTTTGAGGGCTGGGATCGTGTCTTCTACTCCTAAGTGCTTAGTGTTCAGCCCATAAAGTGATCAATAAAAGCGATTGATTGATTGATTAATAGATGAACGATCCCACCAGAGATTATGGGAGACTCATAGCATTGGAATTAAGTGTCCTTCATGGCTGCTATCACCCATCTGAGATCCTCTTCTTAAATCTCCAGGGCTGGCCAACCTTTTTTTTTATAGTATTTATTAAGCACTTACTATGTGCCAGCAGCTGGGTAGATAGAAGCTAATCAGGTCTAGCACAGTCCCATGTCCCACATGAGGCTCACCGTCTTAATCCCCATTTCACAGCTGAAAAAACTGAAATACAGAGAAGTTAAGTGACTTACCCAAGGTCACACAGCAGACAATGGACGGAGCTGGGATTAGAACCCAGGTACTCTGATTCCCAGGCCTGTGCTTTTTCCACTAGACCACACTGCCTCTCACCTTACCCAGAAGCCTCTGGGTGTTGAGAGAAGTTCAGCTGACTGAGGTCATGCAGCCGGGCGGGTGGGGGATCTGCTCGCCTCACCTCACCTCGCCTCGCTTCGCCTCGCTGCACAGATCAGCCCGTGCAGAGAGACAGGGCGGCTCTCAACTCGCCCCAGTCTGCGGCCCTGTCTCAGCCCCTCCCCCTAGCCCCCGCACCCAGAGGGCAGCATCTCCTCCCCCACCCTCCACCTCGCCCTAACTTCTTCTATACCTTCAGCACTCTTGTACACATGTGTAAGCAGTTGAACATTCAATGATTTATGCTGATAATTCTGTTTGCCTTCTCTTTGCATTTCTACTTTTCTTCTCCCTGGAGAGTGGAAGCTTTTTGTGGGCAGGGAATTTGTCACTTCTCTCTTCAGTACTTTCCCAAACCCTTAATATATTGGTGCACTGCATTCCACTGTACCCAGTGGGTGTTCAGAGAATGTTGTTACTACCACTATTACTACTATTACACACGGCCTAGTGGAAAGAACCCTGGAATGAGTTCTAATCCTACCTCTGCCATTTGCCTGTTGTGGGACCTTAGACAAGTGGCTTAACCTCTCCAAGCCTCAGTTTCTTCATCGTTCTCTTCTCCCTTAGATTGTGAGCTCCATGTGTGACTGGGACTGTGTCCAACCTGATTATTTGAATATCTATCTTAGCGCTTAGTACAGTGTTTGGGCACATAGTAACCACTTAATAAATACCATAATAATTAACAGTTATCATTATGTCTAATCTGAAGGTATCTATCTTAGGGCTTAACGTAGAACTTGGCACATAGCTTCTCCCAAGATTTTGCATAGTACAGTGTACAGCACTCCACCCCGTGGGCCCACAAAAAAAGTTACTATCAATCAGTCAACTGTATTGAGCACTTACTATGTGCAGACCACTGTTCTAAGCAATTAGAAGAGAACAGTACAAGAGAGTTGGTAGCCACATTCCTTGCCCATAAGGAGCTCACTGTCTTCTATTACTATTGCTCAAGTGCTTAGTACTTAGCACAGTAATGGCTAAATGCAATCGATTGAAATATGATTGATTAATTACTACTATTGGGAAGCATTAAGGAGAGACAGCCGGGCCATCCCTCTGGTCAACCCCAGCTCTGGCATCTACACATCTCTGCAAGTCCAGCGTTTGCTTAACCCCAGGAGCTGGGGCCTGGCGGGGAGGCAGGGGAAGAGAGGAGGGACAGGATAGCTTCATTCCCAATGTGGGAGGCTCAGGAATGTGACTTTGGATACAATGGGAAGGAACCTGAGTGTCTGATTGGGCTCAAAACCCAACCGTCCTCCAACTCTGCCTTTCAATGAAAAGCAGCAGGGCCTAGAGGAAAGAGCAGGGGCCTACGAGTCAGAGGACCTGGATTCTAATCCTGGCTCTGCTTGCTGTGTAACCTCGGGCAAATCACTTGACTTCTCTTGGCCTCAGTTCTCATCCGCAAAATGAGAATTCAATGCTTGCTCTCCCTCACTCCTTCGAATGTGAGCCCCATGTGGGACAAGGACTGTGCCTGACCTGATCATTGTGTATCTACCGCATCACTTAATACAGTGTTAGGCTCGCAGTAAGCTCTTAACAAATACCATCATCATAATTATTAGAACAGGAGTGGAAGCTCTGCCAGGTCAGGTTTAAAGTTTAGCTTTCTGCTCATTCTTACCTAGTAATCAATCAATCAGTGGCATTTACTGAGCACTTACCATTTAGAAACCACTGTGCTAAGTGCTTGGGAGAGTACATGACAACAGAATTAGCAGACACCTTCCCTGCCTATAATGACCTTCCAGTCTAAGCGCTTGGGAGAGTACACCACAACAGAATTAGCACAGATGCTCCTTGCCCATAATGAGCTTACAGTCTTAAGCGCTTGGGAGAATGCACTACAACAGAATTAGCAGACATCTTCCCTGCCCACAACGAGCTTATAGTCTAGAGGATAAGGGAAAAAATCACCCCAACTCCAGAAACAGGAGGCGGCGGGTCCAGTCAGAGTCTCGGAGGGGCCTCTTCTCTGCACCCACAACCCAGCCTACAGGCAACGGGCCGGCCTAGCCTAAGGGCCCTCCGAGCTGCCTGGACGTGGCCATTATTACCAGGAAAACACTCTACCCTTCGGCAGATGTGGTTCTGCAGCTGGAATGGAAAAAGTGAGCACCCTCCCGGCTGCCACTCTGATCCGTAGAATGAGCCATGACTCTCCCCGCCTCCCCCTCCCTTCTACATCGCCCTTGCACTTGGCTCTGTCCCCTTTAACCACTTGATATTTACCCCACCCTCAGTCCTAAAGCACCCAAGGACATATCTGTAGTCCATAACAATAATAATAATAATAATGATGGCATTTATCAAGTGCTGACTATTTGCCTGGCTGGGCTGGACATAAGCAAATCGAGTTGGATACAGTCCCTGTCCCATGTGGGGCTCACAGTCTTAATCCCCATTTTACAGATGAAGTAACTGAGGCACAGAGTTAGTTAGTTATGGTATTTGCTAAGGTCATACTATATGCCAAGCACTGAACTAAGCACTGGGGTGGATACAAGTAAATCGGATTGGAAACAGTCCCTGTCCCACATGAGGGTCACAGGCTCAATTCTCATTTTATAGATGAGGAAATTGAGGCACAGAGAAGTGAAATGACTTGCCCAAGGCCACACAGCAGACAAGCAGCAGAGCATGGATTAGAACCCATGACCTTCTGAGTCCTAGGCTTGTGCTCTATCCATTATGCCATGTTCAAGTTAATGTCTGTGTCCCCCCTCTAGACTGTAAGCTCCTTATGAGCAGGGAATGTGTCTACCAACTCTGGTTTATTGTCTTCTCCCAGGAGCTTACTACTTAACACAGTGCTCTGCATGCAGCAAGTGATCAATAAATGCCACTGATGATTGATTGCAATGTAATCTGCGTGAATAGGCATGTCGACACACAGAATTTGGGGGTCATCCATGAAGGCCGGCAGACCAACGGTACAAAGAAAGTCTGACAAGCAGTAGTGTGTCTTGGGGGAAAGAGCCCGGGCCTGGGAGTCAGGACATCCTGACTCCGCCCCTGGCCTGCGGCGTGACCTTGGGCAAGTCCCTTACTCTCTCTGGGCCTCAGTTTCCCCAGTTGTACAATGGAGATGAGACATCAGTTCTCCCTCCTACTCAGATGGTGAGTCTGGGTCGGGCAGGGGCTGTGTATGATTAGATTAATAATGATAATAATTATGGTACTTGTTAAGCATTTATTCTGTGCCAAGCACTGTTCTAAACACTGGGGTACATACGAGTGAATCACAGTCCCCGTCCACATGGAACTCACACTCTTAATCCCCATTTTACAGATGAGGTAAATGAGGACCAGAGAAGTAAGTGACTTGCCCAAGGTCACACAGCAGACATGTGGTGGAGCTGGGATTAGAACCCAGTCCTTCTGATTCCCAGGCCCGTGATCCATCCACTAAGCTACGCTGCTATTCTGTATCTACCCAGAGTTGGACACCTAGTAACATTTGGTCATCACCATTACTATTAAGTCTTCTTGCAGAGGCCAAAGGGGATGTGCTCCTTAAGGGGGTGTACCTTAAGGGAGGAAGCAAGCACAGACCAGTGTCAGAGAACTGACGGGGCAGAGGACGCCAGGGTCGTCCTTCCGTGACAGACAGGAGGAGCCGGGTGTGTGTTTTACCCTCACCGGCCACAAAACCATCAAAATGCAAACACGCGTGGGAGGCAGGGTGGTCTAGTGGAAAGAGCAAAAGGCAGGTGGCAGGAGACCCGGAATCTAGTCCCAGCATTGCAAATCTGCTCTGTGGCCTTAGATAAGTCACTTAACAAGACAGGAAGCAAAACAATACAAAAAGAAAGATTATTTTTGGTGGGGGTCGTTTATGGTACTGGTTAAATGCTCACGGTAAGCTCCGGGGAAGATATAAATTGATCATGTTGAATGTTGAAAATGGTTCTTGTCCCACATGCAGCTCACAGTCTTAGTTGGAGGCAGGAGGATTTAGTCCCCATTTTACAGATGAAGTAACTGAGACATAACTAAGGCACAGTGAAGTTAAGTGACTTGCTCGAAATCACACAACAGACAAGTGGAGGATCTGGGATTAGAACCCAGGTCTCCCAACTCCCAAGCCCATGTTCTTTCCACTAGGCCACACTGCTTCCTTTGGGAAGCAGGCAGGTTGGGAGGCAGTTGTGGACTAGTAGAACTAGTAGGACTAGTGGGTTCCAGGAGATCTGGGTTCTGGTCCCAACTCTGCCACTGACCTGCTGTGTGACCTTTCGCAAATCACTTAACCTCTCTGTGCTTGTTTTCTCATCTGTAAAATCTGTATAAGATCCCCGTACTCCCTCCCTCAGATCAAGAGCACTGGGTTGGGCAGAGACTGCATCTGATCTGATCATCTTTGAACTGCCCCAGGGCATAGCACATGATAAACACTTAGTAAATACCATCATTATGATTACCCAGTATTTCTTTCCTTTTCCTGTTTAAGGCCTTCTTGGATAAGGAGCCAGACTGATGTTGCCATGTTTGAAATGGAAACCGCTGGAGGCCCAGGATCGCTTCTTCTGAGCTTCCCAACTCACTGCCAGGAACAATAGTAGAAGCGATAATATTTATTAATCACTCACTGTGCACAGAGCACTGTACTAAGCACTGGGAGAGAATCCACAGGTGGATGAGGGGCCCCGAAACAGGCTTACTGGGTGATGACTGCGGAGGAAGAAATGGGCTCGGAGCCGACCTGAACTTCACCAGAGAACACCGAGACCCCCTACGAGGCAAGCGCTTACTGTGTTAGAGAAGTAGTGTGGTGTGGTGGGTAGAGGTTGGGCCTGGGTTCTAAGGCCACTTGTCTGCTATGAAAACTTAGGCAAGTCACTTCACTTCTCTGTGTGCCTCAATTACCTCATCTGTAAAATGGGGATTGACACTCTGAGCCCCACGTGGGATAGGGATTGGGTCCAACCCTATTTTGCTTGCATCCAACCCCAGGGCCTAATACGGCACATAGTGAGCGCTTAACAAATACCATTATTATTATTATTATTATTGTTCAGAGCACTGTACTGTGTGCTTGGGTAAATAAAATGAAATTAATTGACATGTTCCTTTCCCACGAGGAGCTTATGGTCTAGAAGGATATGGTAGTGGATGCTTTTATGTCCAGTGTTTTCAGGTTCAGTGTGCAGCCTCCCTCCACCAAAGCGAGGGGACGTTCAAGGGGGTTTTTAGCTGGCTCTCGCTAAGCAACAGCTAAGCACTGCGCGAGATAATCAGTTCGGATCAGGTTCCTGTCCCTCGCAGGACTCTCCATCTAAGAGATAGGGATGGAGAGGATCTTATTCCCATTTCACTGATGAGGAAACTGAGGCCCAGAGAGGGGAAAGGACCTGCCCAAGATCGCCCAGTGGGTATTAGAATAATAATGATGGCATTTGTTAAGTGCTTACTATGTGTCTAGCACTGCTCTAAGCATTGGGGTAGATAAAAGGCAATGAGGTTGTCCCATTTGGGCTTACAGTTTTAATTCCCATTTTCCAGATGAGGTAACTGAGGCACGGAGAAGTGAAGTGACTTGCCCAAAGTCACACAGCTGACAAGTGGAGGAGCTGGGATTAGCACCCAAGACCACTGACTCCAAAGTCCAGGTTCTTGCTGCTTAAGCCAGTCTCCAGGGCTCTCTCTACTACATTACACAGGGTCCTTCTGGCACAAGTGTCTGTCTAGTTTTCTCAACCTTAGAAGCCCGGAAATGGACTCGGAAAGGGTTTTACAGGTCTAACCCAGTCTTTCCCCTTTTGACTACAAGCAAAAGGGGACATGGATCTGCTTCTTCCCCCAGGTGAAATCCCCCAAGATTTGCCTTGTTCAGGAGGCATGGTCATAGTAGTAGCAGCAGCATTTACTGAGCAACCCTTTGGTGTGGTGTACTGTACTGGGTGCTTGGAAAATTCACAATAATAATAATTGTGGTAAGGTGATCCATTCCCTACCCACAAGGAACACTGAAGCAGCCTGGTCAAGAGGACAGGGCAGAGACCTGGGAGTCAGAAGGTCATGGCTTCTAATCCTGACTCCACCGCTTGTCTGCTGGGTGACCTTCGTTAAGTCACTTCACTTCTCAGTGCCTCAGTTACCTCATCTGTAAAATGGGGATCGAGACTGTGAGCTCCACAAGGGATATGGACAGCGTCCAACCTGATTACCTTGTATCTACCCCAGCACTGAGTACAGTGCCTGGCACATAGTAACCACTTAACAAATACCATATAAAAAGAAGTTTACACTTTAATGGGAAGGGACAAACATAGGCATATTTACCTCTGGAGTGGTCCTCAGAAGTAATAATAATTACAGTTATAATTATGGCATTTGTTAAGTGCTTACTAAGCACCAAGCACTGTTCTAAGGGCTGGGGCAGATACATGGTAAACAAGTTGTCCCACATGGGCCTCAGGGTCTTAATCCCCATTTTACAGATGAGGTAACTGAGGCACAGAGAAGTTAAGTGGCTTGCCCAAGGTCACCCAGCACACAAGTGGAGGAGCCAGAATTAGAATTCACATCCTCTGACTGCCAAGACCGTGCTCTTTCCACTAAGCCACACTGCTTCTCCATCTAGGGACTACTGAAGACACCCAGTTTCCAGAATTGCAGGGGCAGCAAAACATCTTCCCCAGTGAGAGGATGAGACCCTCACTCTTGGCCGGATATTGTCCCTATGCAGGGCAAGATGCTTCCCCTTTACCTGCAAAATCCTGCAGGTCACCCCGAGATGGTCAGTGGTAGCAGCCAGGGGCTAGAGAACTTGGGCTTGAGGTAATCTCTGACCAAAGATCTCGTGCAAAAAATCTGTCCCTCTGAGGAGTGGATAGATGCTGCAGCGAGCCACGAAAGGCCGTTTAAAAATACATACTCCCAATTCGGGGGAAACCACACACTCCATTTTAACGGCTTAGGAGCTCTTGTCGCCAACCCTGTCTGAACAGCGCAGCGTGGCCAAGGCGGAAGCCAAGGGGAAACACGGTTCGGGCCGCCACTTGCCGGTCATCGCCCCTGCATCGGCCCATCAGTAGTACTAATCGGGCTTCTACTGTGTGCAGAGACCCATACTAAGCGCCGAGTCACTAGCCACAGTCGCTGCCTTCAAAGGTCTTACAGTCTAAGAGTATTGACCGAGCGTCTACTCTGTGCTGAGCCCTGTACTGAGCACCTGGGAGATTACAGTACAGTCACTAGCCAGAGTCCCTGCTTTAAAAGAACTTACAGTCTAAGAGTATTGATCGAGCCTCTACTATGTGCGGAGCCCCGTACTGACCGCCCGGGAAATTTCTGTACAGTCACTAGCCACGATCCCTGTCTTCAGAGGGCTTACAATAGAAGAGTGCTGAATGGGCCATTAAGATCCTGGTAGAGTACAGACAGTAGCCACAATCTCTAACTTGAAGGCGCCAAGCACCCACTGTATGTAGAGCACTGTGTGAAGCACTTGGGGAGCGCAACCAATCATTGGCACCTACCATTTGCACAGCATGGTACTAAGCACCTGGTGAAGTTCAGTCAATTAATCAGTTAGTATTTATTGAGCTACAAAAGTGTGCGGAGCACTGTACTAACCACCTGGTAGAGGTGAATCAATCAACAGTACTGTGAGAAGCACTGTGGTCTAATGGAAAGAACAGTGGCCTGGGAGTCAGAGAACCTGGGTTCTAACCCCAGCTCAGCTGCTGGTCTCCCATATGACCTTAGACAAGTCACTTCACTGCTCTGTGCCTCAGTGTCCTCATTTGTAAAATGGGGATTAAGACTGTGAGTCCCATATGGGACAGGAACTGTATCCGATCCGGTTACCTTGTATCTACCCCAGGGCTTAGTAAGTGCCTGGCACATAGTAAGCACTTAAATACCGCAATTATTATTATTATTACTTTTTGAGCGCCTGTGTGCAGAGAAATGTACTAAGCACCCGGCAGAGTTTAATCAATCAATCAATCAATCAGGAGCAATTATCGAATGCCTATTATGTGCTGAGCACTGTACTAAGCAATTGGGAGAGCACAATAGAATGAGCAGATTTGATCCCTGCCCTCACAGAGCTTACAGTCAAGCGGAGAAGATCACACCTCTTGGGCCCTGGAGACGACCATAGGCCCAGATATTGAAGGTTCCCAACACAGATCAATCAACAGATTGAGTGCTTACCATGTGCAGAGCACTGTTCTAAGGGCTTGGGAGAGAACTATACTACAGTGCTTTGCACACAGTAAGTGCTCAATAAATACTACTGAATGAATGAACAGAGTTGGCACATTATCCCTGACCACAGTTAGCTTATAGTCTAGCGATGAGCTTACAGATACAGCTCACTGCAGGGGAAGGCGATCCAAGAAGGGTGGGAGAGATGAAATTCCCCATTTTGGGGGGGCTGGAGGGATAAGGTGACCTGCCCTGAATCACAGGGCCAAAAACCGGGAAGCACCTGGGAAAACTGGAGGCGTGGGCCAGGGAATCAATAAATATTTATTGTTTGAACAACAATATTTTGAGAGTGGCTGTAAGCATGGCGCTGGGCCAGGGAAGCTGGAGCCATTGCAGTTTCCACTGCAGACTCATTTCATTCTGAATCTACATGAAGAGGACTAACCACTCAATTAAAAAAAAAAAAAAAAAGATGTCAAACAGCTAGAGGCCCAAAGACTGAGCAGTCTGACAGATCTTCTCTGCTTCGGGGGCATATTTCCCAACGGAAAAATCCCCCTGGTAATCCCTGAGGAGAGGGTGGGAGGAGTTGCAGGGGGGAGGGGGGGTAGGGGGAATCAAGATGGCCACGGTGCCAAGGGTCTTGTGGGTGAGCCAGTTGGCCCTGGGATGGGACAGGGCAGCTCCCCCCCAGCTCTGAGGTAGGTTTAAAGCCAAGGACTGCGATCGGGATCCTGGCACCACCATCCCTCCCAGGGTCTCGGGCCGAAGCTGGTAGCTAAAAGGAAGCAGAGTGGTTTAGTAGTTAGAACACCTGCCTGGGAGTCAAAGGGCATGACTTCTAATCCTGGCTTGTCTGCTGGGTGACCATGGGCAGGTCACCAATTCTCTGGCTCTCAGTTCCCTCCTCTGTAAAATGGGGATTAAGACTTTCAGACCCATGTGGGAAAGGGACTGTATCCAACTCAAGTATCTTGTATAAGCTCCAGTTCTTAGAACAGTGCCAGGCACATAGTAAGCGCTCAACAAATAACACAATTATCATTACTATCATTATTATGCACAGCACTGTGCCCGATCCTATCTTTCTCGCCACTGACCCCTTTCCCACCTCCTCCCTCTGGCCTTCCCTCCCTCTCCATATAAGCCAGAACACCACTCTCCCCATGTTCAAAGCTTTTTTGAGGTCACATCTCCTCCAGGAGGCCTTTCCCAAGTAAGTCCTCTTTCCCCCAGCTCTCCCTCCCTTCTGCATCCACCTTGCATTTGGATCTGTACATTCTGAGCACTTGATATTGACCTCACCCTCAGCCACACAGCACTTTTGTACATATCCATAAATAACTTCTTTATATTATTGTCTGTCTCCCCCAGGCACCAGATGCTTGTTGTAGGCAGAGAACAGGTCTACCAACTCTGTTGAACTCTATGCTCGCAAGCTCTTAGTACAGTGCTCTGCACACAGTAGGCTCTCAGCAAACACCATTGATTGATTGACTGATTAAATAATTGAGATCTGGGAGTCGGGAGACCAGAGTTCCAGACGCATCTCTGCTCTTAGCCCACTGTGTGACCTTGAGCAAGTCACTTATCCTCTCTGGGCCTCAATCTCCTCTTCTCCAAAATGGGTCTATAAATAGGTGCCTCACTCAGTGATGTTATCATGGACTTGGGAGAAATTGATATGAAAATGCTTGGGAAAGATAAAAGCATTCTTCAATTTTGAGGATCATTCATCAGTAGATCCGTGGCACTTATTGCAGACTTACTGACCCCTAGGCACTGTACTGAACACTTGGGAAAGCACAGCAGTAGCAAAACACAGCTCTCTGCTCTCAAGAAGCTCAATGGTGGAGAAAAACAAATAATGATGTACAGATAATGAAAGTCAGAGGAAGAGCAAGTATAGAGCAGGAAGCAGTACAAGCACATCAAGACAAATAACTGAGCAAGTATTTGGATGTGTAGATAAATGTAGAAATAAAACATAAAAATGAATGATGCATGTACACAAGTGAGATGAACAAAGTACAGATTTTGGAGAGTTCAGACTGATGTTGGGAATTAATCAGGGAAGGCTTCCTTGGAGGAGGTGTTTCGTGGGGGTTTGTTTTTTCATATTTTAGGAGGGTTTTGAAGATGGGGAAAGCTGGGGTCTGGAGAATTTGTAGGGTAGTAGGGGAAAGTTTATATATATATGTATATATATATAAAACATTTATATATTCAGATACATATGTAACATGTAAGTGCATTTGTTAAGCATTTATTTACTACATCACAGTGTGAGCTCTCCAAAATCTGTACTTTGTTCATCTCATTTGTGTATATGCATCATTCATTTTTATGTTTTATTTCTACTATGTGCTAGGCACTGTGGTAGATACAGGCTAATCAGGTCAGACACAGTCCATGTCCCACGTGGGTTCAGAGTCTGAGCACTTGATACTGACCCCACCCTCAGACACTCTGCAGAAAGTTCCATGCTGGGGGAAGGGCACGAGTGAGGGGGTGAAGATGGTCAAGTCTAGGAGGGAGGGGAACTGGGGAGCAGTGGAGGAAGACAGCAGTCAATATGGAAGAGAGAGAAAGAGACGAAACAGCCCCAAAAGAGGCAGATAAAGCCCGATTGATTGACGTCTGCCTTTCTCCCTGAAAAAGTTTCAAGCCGATTCTAAAAAAACAAAGGCTCTTGATTTGTTCAGGGATCTGGGTGAAAAGTAACAAGCGAAAACATCCTTTTCCATCCATTGTTTGAGGCAACCGTCCTCAGGCTGGGGGAGACCGCCCCGTCCGCTTCAGAAGAAAGGAGGCCGGGCCTCCTTTCTGCAGCCACCCTGCCGGGGACACGTCTACACTTGGATTTTCCTTCTATCAGCCTCATCCACTAGGGCCTCGGGGACACAGAGCCAAAGAGCTAAACCCCACGGAGAGCCAACCAGAACCAGCCCCAATATTTTGTGAAGGCGATGAACCCCCAGCTCCCCATCTCCACCCACGAGTCCTGCATCATCACTGGGGGAGACAGCCGATCTTCACTCTGCTTCCTGCCCTCCTCCCCACACCACTGGCTGCTCCAGGTGGTGGTATGGAGGTCGAGGGGGTTAAGGAGGGGACGGAGATCTCAGTCCTGAGGCGAGAGAGGCGCCCTGGTTGACCTTGGGGGTGATGGGATGTGCGGGAACCATTCGTCTGGACAAAGGAAGGGGTGATCTAGGAGAGGGAGGCCTGGAGAGGCCCACATTCGGGTCAGGTAGCTCCACATGGACCCAGGAAATCGGATTTGTCCACACAGAACCAGCCCGACCCAAGGCCCTGGGCAGCACTGGTGCTCAGGGCTGCTGCCGGGGCTGGTTGAGGAGACAGTTTGATCCACGGCCACCAGGACAGCAACCTGGACTCCTGGCTCCCTGGAATCAGTTTCCCAGACCACTCAGAGGCCAGCAAGCTGGCCTTCAGCCGCTGGGTGGCAAGATTCGGGAAAGTGCTTGGGGGGGTATCGGCCTCTCGCACCAAAAGATGATGCCCACCCCCCGGCCCCACCACCTCTTCAGCCCCTGCCGCATGTCACAGGGCACGGCTAGCTGGTCAACCACAGGCCACGAAGCTTACACGGCCAATTAGAGGTCCCACTGTAATTATGTTGGCGCTGCAGTGACCAAGGGCCCTTGTGAGCTCTGGGAACCCGGCCTTGGTCCTCCCCGCCAGCCCCCTGAGCCCTGATCTAAGCACATCCTCTCCCGCCCTCCCCACTCCCCTGTCCCCCGCCCCCTGCCTCGGCCCGGGAAGGGGCGCCGAGAAAACCGGGGGCGGGAGACCCCGGTGGCCTGGCCAGGAAGGGTGGTTTGTTCCCTGGCGGGAAGGGACGGGACGCTCCTGCACAGGGTGGTCTGGCCTCTTGAAAGAAGTGAAAAAAATAAAAAAAACCCTCCGTAGACAAAAGCTGCAATGCAAACCCAGCAAAAATGCCAAGAATGCAAAGTCTGCCAACCAAATAAATAAATAAAATGTGAAAGCGCTTTATAATAACTGGAAAGAGCGCGTTTCCCATCCCTACAGATCCAACGGGGCTGAGGCTGCCTTTCCCCGCCCACCAGGATCTTCCCAGCTTCGACCCTCTCGTCTGAAGTCCAGAGACGCCTAACCCTACCGGCTGCTTCTTTTGGGAGCCCCCCAACCTCCCCTCCATCCTGGCTTGGCCCAGGTACTCAGAGACCTTCACCATTGCCAGAGCCATAGGGGCTCTGTCGCCCGGTGAACCGTGCCCGGTGTGACCAGTGAGTCGGAGAGTACGTAGATCTGGATTCTAATCCCAGCTCTACCTCTTTGTGATCTTGGGTGAGTCTCATGACCTCTCTTGGCCTCGGTTTCCTCATCTCTAAAATGAGTACAATAATAATACCTGCCTCTCCTTATCTCTTAGATTGTGATTCTCCTCCTGGGACAAGGTCAGTGTCTGAACCAATTTTCTTGAAACCACCTCTCCGCTTAGTATAGTGTTCGCCACATAACACACTCTTAATGAATGCCCTCATTATTATTTCCTCTTTTTATCTTTTCTTTGCGAGGACCTGTGTGTCCTGGTCATCCCCTCCTGCCACCCCAGCTGAGTCGTCATTGGTTGACCAGTCCAGAGAGGAGGCCAGGCCTATTTCCCCCATCCAAAATCTATCTTTATATCTGTCTCCCCCTGTATCCTGTAAACTTCTTGAGGGCAGGGAACATGTCATACTGTACTTTCCCAAGTGCTTAGTCCAGTGCTGTGGCCACAATAGGTGCTCAAAAAATACCACCGATTGATTAATTGATTGATCTCAGCTCTTAAAGAACTTCAGGAGCTTGGGGCTGAGCTGAAAAGTGCAGAGGGACTTTAATTGCTGCTGCCGCCCCCATTGTGGTTTATAGGGAAAAGGACTCCAGAGCCCAGAATTGTGTACCGTGCTCAGCATACAGTAAGCACTCAGTACATACAATTAACTGACTGGCTGACTGACCGAATGTTATCCCCACTGACTACCCCACTCCCCACAAGTGTTCACCTGCAAAGTTTCAAGAAAAAGAGGAAGTGATAATACCAGAATTCTACAACCTCAGCTATCTGCATGGGCTCCCCTCAGCAGATCCCACACTAGCTGGGAAACCCACTGGGACTTTGTTTAATGGTACTTGGTAAGCGCTTACTACGTGTCAAGCACTGTTCTAAGTGCTCAGGTAGGTACAAGTCAATTAGGTCAGACACAGTCCCTGTCCCATGTGGGGCTCATAGTCTTCAGTAGGAGGGAGAACAGGTTTCAAATCCCCATTTTACAGTTGAGGAAACTGAAGCACAGAGAAGTTAAGTGATTTGTCCAAGGTCACACAGCAAGCAATTGGCATAGCAACTGACAAGATCTGGGATTAGAACGCAAGTCCTCAGACTCCCAGGCCCATGCTCTTTCCACTAGGCCATGCTGCTTCTCCCACCCTACCAGTTTTCAGAGGACTTCTCATTAGCACTCCTGCCATCTCAAGTTTCTTTCTTCCTTGAGCTTTTCCGCAGAATCCGATTTAAGTTGGTGAATACCCCTAAAATAACTCCTCGAATCTGTTCAGCCCTTGAGCATTTCCAAAGTACTATCCATTATCTATCTCCCTCCATGCTCGCCACATCCCTCGAGGAAGACAGAGGCATTATAGCTATTCCATTTTAGGGATGACAAAACTGGGGCCCTGAGAGGTTAAGTGACATGTGTGAGGACATACAGCTGGCCCATGGCAGAGCTGGGGCTAGAGCCCACCTCTCCTAGCTCCCAGAATCAAATGCTTCTGCCTATGTCTGCCTCTGGATGTGGTCCCTGGTGTCCAGGGAGGGAAATTGAGGCTGGTCACTGGTCAGGAGCAGTACTGCTTGCCCAGGGCCCCTAACTTGAACTCTTTTGCCTCCCACTGACCAAGAGAGCAAGTGTGTGTTCTGTCCAACGCTGAGACGCCAGCTTGTAGTTATAAAGATATTTTTCTCACTCTGCCAGGCTTCAAGAGGTAAAGTTAGATGTTAAACTGTACTACTATATGGTCTCAAGGGAAGAGCAAATTCTCTCTCAACCATTCCTCCATCCCCCAGGAAAAACAGAGCTTCCCAGCCACTGTTTCTTCTCTTCTCAGTGCTCCAGAGGCTGAGCCCCTGAGTAGGACAGAATGTCTAAGAGTGGCAGATTCCTCCACAGACTGGAATGTGCCTACTGGTTCCAGGGACAAACTGGGATTGGAGGATGGGAGCCAGTGCCGCAGACAGTCTTGAAAAAGTCACCTCTCTTGGCCTGTATTTCCCCATCTGTAATGCAGGGAAGATAAGTGTATCGTACACCGCTCTCCGACCCATAAGGAAAGAGACAGCCTAAGTGCAAGATGCAACCAAGAGAATATAGCAACTTTCTTCAATTCTCTCTCTCACGCATTTTCACCAGCTTGGTAGCCATCGGTGGCTCATCAAGGAAACTGAGGCATGTACTGCCCCTCCCCCATCAGGAGACAAACAACATCCCCTCTATGAGACCTCCCCCACTCTCCTGCCCTCGGGTAATTTCTAAGGTTTGGTATTAAAGCCCCATGAATATTACCTTCAGGCCTGCCCCCTCCCCTTATACGGGGTGAAGATTTAGGGAACTGAGTAACCTTTTCCATTTATGACATTTCTGCCCTGATCCAAGCACGCTGCTCAACAAATATACACAACTGTACACACAAATCCACCCACGGAGAAAGATACTCTCACTCCTGGAACGGAGAAACAGAGGCTCAGTCCTAGAACTGCTGTTTTCAGCTGTCAGTGCTTTCTGTGGGGACACTTTAAATCAATTAGCAGAAGCAAAGCCCACCAAGCTTCCTAGAAAGCTGATAACGACCTACCCCCCGACATGCAACCAACAGGGAGACATTCATTTTTGAGAGCCGATTTTTTCCTTTCACTGAGCAGAATCTGAAACTGCCTAGTCGCACTCCCAAGTAATTTCAAGATTTCCCAAATCGATATTCCTTTGGAAGCCACGGATTCAGGCCAACCCGTCCTAAATTGGGGGAAAGATTTTCTGAAAGGTGAAGAGCTAGGCCCTGGGCTTGGGGAGCTGAGGTCAGCAGGAAAGAAAGGGTTAAGGGAGCAGCCCTTCTCATTAAGGTTGAGGCAGAAGTGTTAACCGCGCTGAGCGGTAGCTGAACTTACTGCTGATAGCAAAAAAACAACAGCTCTGCATGTCACTAGAATGATGATTTTTCCAGAAAGCGAGTCCCATGCCTTCACCACCTCTCTCTCCCCCCAAATCACAGGTCCCCCCAGAAGGGTCACCCTTCGGAAAAAGCAGCTTCTCGCTTCTGCCAGCTATTAGCCAACTTCACTGATGGGACCCGGTTCTCGGTTCCGAACTGCTCGGGTCCAGACACTCCCCAAAGGAAAATTAACTCCCCCTTCTCTCCCGCCCCATTTCAAATCTTTGACAAAGCAAAGGGTTGGACAGAATTAAGTCTCACAATCTGGGTCCGGTGCTTGTGTGTGTTTTCCTTCTAACGCTTAAGCACCCTTCACCGTAATGTTTACAGAGCAGGAGAAAGACAGGAGAAGATGATCGATTAGGAGAGATATTAAAAGAAGCAAATTCCTCCCAACGTTTCCGAAGTGTCCAGAATTGCAAACAACTCCTCTGGACTCGCTCCGGCCTGACCCCCAAGCTGGAAGAGACCCGGAGGACCATGTGACGACCAAACCGAGCCATGAATCCCCAGCTGGTCCCGGACAAGCCTGTCCACCCCCACCCCTCCTTGCCCACCCCCCGGATGGGATCCCCGCCCCCCTTTCTCAGGCCCTGGCTCTCCAAAAGTTGCGGGGACATCGGCAGCTAGATCCGGCCTATCTGCAGCCCCCTCCCTCTCTGACTCCCAAACCCAGCTGTGAAAATAAAGGTCCCTATGGAGCGGGGTCCCAAGCAGGACTCCTTAGGGATGCAGCTCCACCCAACCACCCGGAGAGCATCCCCAGGGTCTTCGGGGCTGCCCTGTGGGGAGAGGGTGGGAAGCCAAAGGGGGACGGTCTCATCTTGCCGCCCCCCCCGACCCCGGACCCCCACCAGAAGCCCACCCACCGCTCACTCACCCGGGCTGGAGAAAAGCTCCAGATCCACCTTCTCCGTCTTGATGATGGTGAGCGTGGGCTTGAGGTCGACGGCCGCCTTCATGGTGCCAAGGAGCGGGCACGGGCCGGCTGGTGATGGGGCGGGGGGTGGGGGTGGGGACGGGGAGGGGGTCCCCTTTCGGAATTGGGGTGGGGTGGGGGGCGGCAGGCGGGGAGGGGGCGGGGGGAGGAGGAGGAAGAGGGAGGGGAAAATCAGAGTTTCTCTCTCCTAGGATCGCAAGTCCCTTGGGGTCCGCGCCCCTCCACTCTCGCGGGGGAAAGTTGCCACTCTGCGAGGAAGGCTGTGCTTCTCTCCCCCTCTTCCCGATGGCTCCCTCCGCTCCTCCTCGGGCCGCCGGGCTCTCTCCCTGTCTCCCTCTGTGTCTGTCCGGATCTCTGTCTGTGTCTCCCCGTCTCCTTTTCTCTCTCTCTCTCCCTGCTAGGGCGTTTCTGGGAGCGGCGATGGCAGCCTGTGCCCCACGCTGCGGTCCGGCCGCTCGGAGGGGGCGGGGCCCGGAGGGGGGAGGGCTCTGCCATTGGCTGCCCGGCCTGGCTCGCCAGCCAATCGCCGCTCGGCGGCCAAAGCGAAAGGAAAGGCTTGGGAAAAAAACGGCCGCGCCGGGCAGGACCGGCCCCCGCCGGGACCCCCTGGACTCCCACACTCCTAGGACCCCCGCCCACTTTTCCTCCTCTCCCTCTCCCTCCCCCGTCGCCCTGACTTTGCTCCCCTCTCCCCCAATAGCACTGATGCAGAGATAACAATCATAATAATAATGTTGGTATTTGTTAAGCGCTTACTATGTGCAGAGCACTGTTCTTAAGCGCTGGGGTAGATCCAGGGTCATCAGGTTGGCCTCCATGAGGCTCACAGTCTTCATCCCCATTTTGCAGATGAGGGAACTGAGGCCCAGAGAAGTGACTTGCCACAGTCACACAGCTGACAAGTGGAGGAGTTCGATTAGAACCCACGACCTCTGACTTCCAAGCCCGGGATCTGTCCACTGAGCTCGCTGTGATGCATAGATCTGTCATTTTATTTATTAATAATAATAATGGTATTTGGTAAGCACTTACTATGTGCGAAGCACTGTTCTAAGAGCCGGGGAGGGGGATACAAGGGGATCAGATTGTTCCACGTGGGGCTCACGGACAGACGAGGGAACTGAGGTCCAGCGAAGTGAAGGGACTTGCCCAAAGTCATACAGCTGACAAGCGGCAGAGCCGGGTTTAGAACCCACGACCTCTGACTCCCAAGCCCGGGGTCTTTCCGCTGAGAAACGCTATTGATAACTGTTTATCTGTGAGAAGGAGCGTGGCTTAATGGAAAGAGCACGGGTTTAGGAGTCGGGGGACGTGGGTTCTAATCCCGGCTCCTCCCTTTGTCTGCTGGGGGACCTTGGGCAAACCACTTCACTTCTCTGCGCTTCGGCGACCTCCTCTGAAAAGCGGGGATTAAGCCTGTGAGCCCCACGGGGGACAACCTGATTACCTGTTATCTACCCCAGCGCTTAGAACAGTGCTTGGCACATAGTAAGCGTTTAACAAATACCGTCCGTATTATTATTTATTTGCACCGACGCCTGTCTACCCTCCCCTAGACTGCGAACTCGTTGTGGGCACGGATTGTTTCTCTTTATTGCTTTACTGCCCCAAGCGCTGCGTACAGTGCTCCTGGGCACGGTAAGCGCTCAGTAAATGCGATGGAATGAGTGAATGAATGGATGGGTCACCCTCGGCTGGCTTCCGAAAGAACCACCCGGCGACCTGGAGCGCGGAGGACGTTTTTTAAGGATGTGTCACTAGAGAAACACGAGCGCACGCAATCTCCCCCAAAGGGATACAGGACGTTCTTTTGGAAGGCGTAGTAATCGGTCATTCATAAAAACCAGCACGCAGGGCCCAAGGCATCCGAGGTAGCGGATTGAGAAGGCCCGGCTCCTAACACCGCCCCGGGCCTTTTAACCCTGGCGAGCCCCGCCGCGCAGAGAAGCCATTCAGTCTTATTTAGTGAGAGCTTTCTGTGTGCTAATCACTGGACTGAGCGTGGTGAGAAAATCCCATCTCCGCCCTCGAGCGGAAGCAAGGTCGATTCGACCCAAGGGGGATCGTTTGTGCCCCCCATCCCACAACCACTCCTCCTAACCTGTGCACTTATCTGTTGCCCAATTGTACATTCCAAGCGCTTAGTAGAGTGCTCTGCACTCAGTAAGCGCTCAATGAATACGACTGAATGAACTTAAGCACCCCCCCCCCCCCCAGCAGCACACACGTTCGAAGGCTTATTATAATTGTGATATTTATAGTATTGGAGCCCGTTGCTTCCCCTACCTGTCTTCTTTCCCCCCACCCGCTATACGGGGCGGGCAAGGATCTTGTCTCTTTTATTGGCCCGCCCTGAGCTCTTAGTACAGCGCGGGGTACTCGGTAACCATGGTTTCAGATGCCATGGATCGATCGATCCCTTTCGGGGGGGCCCAGATAGATCCGGTTCGGTTGACACCTTGTCTCGCATTAACCGCTCCCGCGGTGGCGACATCCCACTTGACGTCTGTCCGTGTAAAAGGAGCAGGCGGCCTTTGCCTGGACCCGAGCTAGGGCCAGACCCGCAATAAATTTAGGCAACTCGGGCCACCTAGGGTCACCGAGGTCCCTCCCGCAGCATGCAGACACACACACACACACACATACACTTGCATACACATGCACACACACACACACACACAGGGCGGTGCAGAGGAAGGAAGCGCGCTCTCAGAGGCTGTGACTTCTTGTGCACGGAGGCAGGGTGTGTGCCATCTGGGGAAGAATCAACACATCTGGACTTGCAACTAACACACTGCCAGATCCACCTCCCCCACCACCAAAAAGAAAAAATCCCCTTCTCTGAACCCACATGCCTCCTCCAGGGAGGACTCGTGAACAGGATAGGGTTCTGTGTTTGCCACTGGGAGGTCTGGGGGGCGGGGAGGGGGTGGTCTGGTTGTGCCAGCAGGGTCTCCGGCTTGATTTAGAGAGGCTTGAGCGAACCCTCCCAGGGGTCCCCCGACTAGAACAGGACCGGCCACTGACTCGCGCCAGCTGCAGCTGCGTTTGATTCCACCTCCAGGTTGGATTCCCCCTGGATCGTGTGTCCTCACTGAGTCCTTAGGGGAGAAGGACAAGGTACAAGTAGGGCACATTCTTCCGAGAGCGCGTGTCTGTCTCGATGCAGCGCGCCGCTGGCGGAGAAGAACGGTTTAATGAGCGTGGGGGACTTCGGGCTTGCTACCGAGCTAGTTTTTTCACAACGCAGGGCTCTGCAAGAATGCGACCCCCCCTCCCCCCGCCTCAGGAGGGAGTCAGTCATCCGATTTTTGCCTAACAGTCCAGTTTTCAACCCTCCTATCAAACAATGGTATTTATTGAGTGCTTATTGTGTGCCGAACTCTGAACTAAGCGTTTGGCAGAATACAATATAACAGTGTTGGTAGGCATGTTCCCTGCTCATAAGAGGTTTAGAGTCTAGATGGGGAGACAGACATTAATGTAAAGAAAAACTTTACGGATATGTCTTCTGTCTTTAAGGAACTGAACGCCTTTATGTCCAACATTTTTAGTGTAGCACCCATTCTTCCTCTCTCTCCACTCCAGCTGCCAATGCATGTGCTCAGAGCGACCCAGGAGGGGAACACGAACACGTAACATGAGGGCTCTGGAGCAAGTAATAAGTGTGTTACTTGTTAAGCGCTTACTATGTGCCAGGCACTATACTAAGTGCTGGGGTGGATACATGGGGCTCACAGTCTCAATCCCTATTTTACAGATGAAGTAACTGAGGCACAGAGAAGTGAAGTGGCTTGCCCAAGGTCACGTAGCGGACAGGGAGTGGAGCCGGGATTAGTACCCAAGTCCTTCTGATTCCCAAACCCGTGCTCTATCCACTAGGCCACGCTGCAAGTAGGAGAGTCTAGGGGTCCCCCTAAGGAAACACTTCAGGTTTGGGCAGGTATGACATCTCTGTGCTATAGCTGTGTCCCTGGGGTGAGACACATGGGTCCCACTGTTTGGCATTCTTAAATTCTGTTGGTAATCAACCAATCCACCCCTCTGTAGGAGACACGAGCGTATTGAGAAAATGGGTGGGGAAAGGGTGGGGAATCCAAGCTCATCTCTCCTGCTCTGTTGCTGTGGGCCAAAGATCCATTCCCAGAACAGGGGTCTTCCCCTCAGTGGAGGAGGGTGGGGGTGGGAGAAATATATTACCTGGATGGTGATACCACACAATGGGCCTGGATTTGCTAGCCTGCCTATAAGCAATTCATTAATAGGTCAGTGGCTTTAGGACTCACTTTAAATCGAAAGGGCTAGCACCAGAAAGAAATCCCAAAATGTAGGCAGTGTCTCCAGTCTATTGAAGCCTCTTTTCCACTCCCATACTCCATTTCAGGCAGAGTGGAGTAGTAGGAAAAGAAAAAGTCTTTAAGTCAAGAGGCCTGGATTCTCATTCCAGCTCTGCCACTGGCCTACTTCCCCTCTGTGTGCCTCAGTTCCTCACATGTATAATGGAGATAAAATATCTGCTTTCTCAGCCTCCCTTCATCTTTGACAGAAGTCTCCTTATTGGGCAGGGACTAAGTCCAATCTGATGAACTTGTATCTTCCTCAGTGCTTAGCAGAGTGCTGGGCCCATTGTACCCTATGCTTAATTAATATCTTAGTCAATTCATCCATTTCACTCTAGTCACTGTGTTAACTTTGTTACCATAAAATCTCTGGATTCACTATTCTCTGCATCAAGACTCCAGCCCCTCCCCCAAGGAGTCCCACCCAAGTCCAGATACGCATGCCAACCCAAAATAAGGATGTGGGGGAAATGTCCCGCAAATCCTTTTCTAATCCCACAGTGCTTGGATGTGGCATTTCAGGTTACTGTCATTCTCAGAGGAGAAAATATCCCTGCTACTCATTTTTTTATGGTATTTGCTAAATGCTTATTTGTCAAGCACTTTTCTAAGCGCTGGGGTAGATACAAGCCCCACATGAGGCTCACAGTCTAGGTAGGATGGAGAATGGGTATTGAATCCCCATTTTGCAGTTGAGGAAACTGAGGCACAGAAAAGTTAAGTGATTTGTCCAAGGTAACCCAGCAAGTGACTGAGAAGCCTGAGAACACAGGCCTGGGAGCCAGAAGGACTTGGGTTCTAATCCCAGCTCTGCCACTTGTCGGCTGTGTAACTCTGGACAAGCCACTTCACTTTCCTGTGCCTCAGTTACCTCATCTGTAAAATGGGGATAAAGACTGTGAGCCTCACGTGGGACATGGACTGTGTCCTACCTGACTAGGTTGCATATATTCTAGCACTTAGTACAGTAGCTGGCATATTAAGTACCTATCAAATACCTCAGTTTAAATGAAAAAAAAAAGCCAAGTAGCAGAGCCAGGATTAGAACCCAGGCCCTTGCTTTATCCACTTGGCCACGCTGCTTCCCAGTAGGCCATACTGCCTCCCAAGACATGATTCACCTCAATCCAAGATTTGCCATTCATTCCTCAGCTCTGAAACCAACGTGGCTAGTACGCATTTAATCCGTTGGTGTCACTCTGCTCATTAATCTCCACACACCTACAGCAAACTCCAATTACCTAGAAAGCTTTTTCAAACTCTTCCTGAAAAACTTCAGAATAAACATTTTTAAAGCCATTTCCTGCTTTCTATGCAAAATGCCGAATTCCAATCGTCTGAATGAAGTTGCAACCTCCCCACTTTCTTTGACGAGAAACATACTTGGTTCACCTTGGTCTGAACCCATTTGGGTCTCCTCAAAACCTCTGAGTGACTTGCAAATTTCCCAGAGCAAGCCAACGTTGGAGCCAGAAATAGAACACAAATCTCTGTCCCCAGCAGCTCTAACCACTACATACGTTCCCCCCCCATCTCCCCCCGCCTCCTCCCACTGCCTCCCCCAAGCCCCCGCCAATGACCGGGGAAAAATATTTGCATGTGGTAATCCTGATTTTTGAAGGAACAAAGTCTGTTGCAATCCAGCTGCGTTTCCAAAAGGTATGAGAAAACAATGCTGGTCCCCAGATGACAAGAACAGGCACTTCTGATCCTGGGAAAATCTCTTCAGCAGCTGATGAATGAATTGGACATTTACGGGGTGGAATGTGCGATATGGAAAACAGTTCTGGCATCCTTGCTAGTAACCCAAAAGTCGCAAAGCGGAGCTCCTGCTTTCTAAGGGCTGGGAGTTCTGTCTCGTACAATGAAAACTGCTTTCACTGCTGTGAAACAGAGTCGCTAGACTCTCTCTCTCTCTCACACACACAACCCATACACACACACACACACACACACACACTCACACCCCCCCCCCCCCCCTGCAATCCGCAGATTTCTCCAGCAAAGTTTTCTCCAGGGAGTCTAACAGTCCCCACGGTCATGATCCTTCTTCCTCTCTTGCTTTCCAATCAATCAGTGGTAATTACTGAGCGCTTTTTGTGTGCAGAACACAGGACTAAGCATTTGGGAGAGTACAGTACAGTAGATCTAGTAAATACAACTCCTGGTCACAAGGATCTGACAGTCTTATTTCTTGGGGCAACTCAGAAACTTTAGCCATAACTGCCTCCCTCCCATCTGGGTTCTGGTCTCTCCTCTCAAGAGCAGAACCAAGATCAAATAATAACGATAACTGTGTGTTTTTTAAGTGTTTACTATGTGCAAAGCACTGTACTGAACACTGGGGTAGATACAAGTTAATCAGGTTGGACACAGTCCCTGTCACATATGGGGCTCACCGTCAAAGAAGGAGGGAGCACAGGTATTTTATCCCCATTTTACAGACGAGGAAACTGAGACGCAGAGACCTTAAGTAATTTGCCCAAGATCACGAGGTAACAAATGGCAGAGCCAGGACAAGAATCCAGGTCCTCTGACTTTCCAGACCAGTGGTCTAACCAGTAGACCACGCTGCTCCTCCTCCAGTGGCTGAGTAATGTGGAGCAAAAGAATATGTCAAGCTGAGAGGCTACCAGAACAGAACACAGGCTCTGTGACGATCACATCCGATGGACAGAAGTGAGGACAGGGACATGCATGTATTCTCAGCAGCGGCAGCAGCATTAGTAATAGTATTTGTAGTAGTAGTAGTAATAGTAATACAGGTCATTAGTATTCATTCATTCATTCAATCAATCGTATTTATTGAACATTTACTATGCAGAGCACTGTACTAAGCACTTGGGAGAGTACGATATAGTAATAAACAGACACATTCCCTGTCCACAATGAGCTTATAGTCTAGAGTGGTGGAGACAGACATTAATATAAAATAAATTATAGATATGTACAAATGGTTGCAATAGTGGCAGTGATGAGAGTAGTAGTATAATGGTAGCAGTAGTTAGTAATGGTTGTAATAGAAGTGGTGGTAGTAATCCAGTTCATACTTCACTCCACTGCCTGGATCATCTTTCTACAGAAACATTCAGGACATGTCACCCCGCTCCTCAAACATTTCCCATGGTTGCCTATCCACCTTCATATCAAACAAAAACTCCTCACCACTGGATTAAAAGCAGTCCATCACCTTGACCCCTCCTACCTCATCTCGCTTCTCTCCTTCTACAACCTAGACTGCACCCTTCACTCCTCCGGTGCTAACCTTCTCACTGCCTCTATTTCGCCTGTCTCGTTGCCAACACCTGGCCGACGTCCTGTCTCTGGCCTGGAGTGCCCTCTCTCCTCAAATTTGACAGAAAATTACTCCCCCGGCCCCCAAGCTTCAAAAACCTTTTGAAGGTACAACTCCTCCAAGAGGCCTTCCCAGATTAAGCCCTACTTTCCCTCATCTCCCACTTCCTTCTGCATCGCCCTGACTTGCTACTTTTGCTCTTCTCCCCAGCCCCATGGCACTTATGCATATAACTGTAATTTTATTTATAGTATTGATGTCTGTTTATTTGTACTGATGCCTGTCATCCCCCCTCTAGACTGTGAGCTCATTGTGGACAGGGATTGTCACTGTTCTTGTATTGTACTTTCCCAAGTACTTAGTACACTGCTCTGCATACAGTAAGCACTTAATAAGTTCGATTGAATTAATGAATGAATGACTACTATAGAAGTGGTGGTTGTACTGGTGGTAGTAGTTGTAGATGTAATAATGATGGTATATAGTGAGTACCTCCTGAGTTCAGTAGGTACTCAACAGATTCAACAGAAGCACTAAGGTATGTTACCTCCTCGAAAAGTTTATACTCTAACCAGGGAGATGGACATTCACATTTGTATGGATGCAAGTGTGTGTGTATTATAGTATTTGTTAAACTGTTACTTTGTGCCAACCATTGTTCTAAGAGCTGGGGTAGCTACAAATTCATCAGGTTGGGTACAGTAATATATTGACTCAGACACACTCTGTGTGAATATATATTTATAGACACACAAATGCCACAGATGGGCATTAACAGATACAAAAGTGTGAGAGGTAAGTGAAGGGGTGCTATGAACCAGAATACTGGTATTAGTTGGGGTAGACTTGTGGATTTTAGGATTTTAGGAGGGATTTTAGGAGGGCTCTGAAGGTGAGAAGCTCTGAGGTCTGCGGCCAGATCTGGGAGACTCAAGTTACCCAGCAGTCCACAGGAGTGCTGGAGGTTCCACCAATCAGAAACAATGTTCTGGGCGGTCAGAAGCTCAAACCTCAAACCTGGCCACCTCAAACCTCCTCTTGGGACCGATAAAAATTATTTCAGTCAGAGGGAGTTTCCCTGTCTTTATTTAGGAGAAGCAGCATGGCCTAAGGAGAAGCAGCATGGCCTAGAGGATAAATCCCGCCTGGGAGTCAGAAGGACATGGGTTCTAATCTTAGCTCTGCCACTTGTCTGCTGTGTGAACTTGGGCAAGTCACTTCACTTCTCTGGGCCTCAGTTACCTCAACTGTAAAACAGGGATTAAGACTGAGTCCCATGTGTGACGGGGACTGTGGCCAACCTGATGTGCTTGTATCCACCCTCGTGTTTAGCACAGTGCCTGGCACATAGTAAGCACTTAACAAATATCACAATTATTATTATTAACATTATTATTATTATCTACCCCAGTGCTTAATCCAGTGCCTGGCACACACTAAGTTCTTAATAAGTACCACAATTAGTATTATTATTATCTACCCCAGTGCTTTGTACAGTGCTTGGCACATAGTAAGTGCTTAACAAATACCACAATTCTTGCGATGGAACATTTGAGCGTGGATGAAGGGGAGTGTTTCCATACCATCCATTGATATCAATCAAACCCAGTTTCTAAGGCAAGAACCAGGGGGGTGGGAGGCACGGCTCAGGAAACGTGGGTTCTCCTTTCAGTTCTGGATCCTGCCACCAATGGGGGGATGGGGGTGAGATACTAGGCAAATCCCTTGGCTGATTTATTTGTGTCTGAGTTTCCTCCTCTGAAATATCTGCAGGGGAAGGGTTGGCGATCCTATCATCCAATCCAGGTATCTTCAGTCATCTCACCCAACTTTGTTCTCCACTCTGCCAACTCCAACCGCAGCTCATGAAAACCCCTTAAAATCAGCCACACTGCAGCTCTCCCCATCTCCCCCAAGCAGTCTACACCCAATTTTCACTCCAAAAAACAAGAATCCAGCCCAGGACAAGAATCCTATTCTTGCAGAACCATATGTCCTCAGTTCAGAAAAAAATTCCCCATTCCCTAAGTAGACCTATTAGAGATGCCAGAGCTTGGATGGTAATGACACATTCCAGTGTTTGCATAAAGTATTGCACTCTTGAAATTCATGCTTGAGAGCCACCCTCTCGTCTGTCCACCCATCTCCCAAAAGATCTATTAGAACTGGAAGACTAAAAAACATAGACCTTCTTTTTCCTAAAGACCACTGATGATAGATTTTCTCTTGCTGATCATTGAGACTGAAATAAGCTCTCTGCCTTTGCCCTGCACTTTTTTGTGCAGAAGAATCTCCAAATATTTTTGCCTAAATATACCTTATTGCAGATAGGTGCAAAAACATTCAGACCACTAACTGCTGATCCGAATGAGTGTATGACTCACAGATGCCGATTTACTGGTATAAGTGTAAGATAAAAACAAAAAAAAGCTATCTTATTAACAACCTGTCCAAGCTGTGCTTGTGGTTGTCTCTCTGCGAAAACACAACAGTCTCCATCACACACAGAAAAAAAAGCTTCAGCATTTGAAGTCATGCTGGTGGTTTCTGGGTGATGAGTTTGGTCAAGTCCTGAAAAAATTCTGAGTTTATATATCTGCCTTGGCTTCATAGCTAGAAGCCAAGACTCGAGAGAGAGGGGAGATAGTGAAAATAGAGTTCTAGCTTTTCTTTTCATTAACCTGGGCTGTTGAGAGGTATCTAAGTTCTTGGTGAGATGTCTGAGCATCGGGAAGTAAGAGCTTTGATCTCGCTCAGCTCAAGACTGGTCCTGTGATTTGGAGCCAGGTCATTTGAGTGGGGCATGGCTTCTTGAGGCTGACGAGAAGACAATTGCTTCTAGACTGTAAGCTCTTTGTGGGACAGGAATGTGTCTGTTTATTATTGTATTGAACTCTCCCAAGAGCTTAGTACAGTGCTCTGCACAAAGTAAGCACTCAATAAATATGACTGACTGAACGACCAACCCCCATGGCAAAAGGGAATAATTTGGCTATGGAAGAATGGTAGCAGAACTCCTCTGCCTCCTTCCAGCTTGGCCGAGTGTGGACCTGGGATTCGGGGCCGAGGACATCTACAAAAGGAGAACCTGACCCCTGTCTAGGTCATAATAATGTCTTGGTTGTTTTGGATCGAGCTTCTACTTTTCCAAAGAGCTTTAATAATAATAATAATGTTGGTATTTGTTAAGCGCTTACTATGTGCAGAGCACTGTTCTAAGCACTGGGGTAGATACAGGGTAATCAGGTTGTCCCACGTGAGGCTCACAGTTAATCCTCATTTTACAGATGAGGGAACTGAGGCCCAGAGAAGTGAAGTGACTTGCCCACAGTCACACAGCTGACAAGGGACATCTGACTCCCAAGCCTGGGCTCTTTCCACTGAGCCATGCTGCTTCACATCCGCTATCTCATTTGATCCTCACTACAACTCTTGGAGGTAAGAGACAGGGGAGTATGTTTAGCTTGACTTTACAGATGGCAAAACTGAAGCCCTGAGGGGTCACATGGTTTGGCCAAGGTCACCAAGCAGGCCCAGAGGCAGGGCAGTAAGTAGAACCCAGGTTTCTAGGCTGCTCATCCCGTGCTCTTTCCATTAGACCACACTGTCTCCCCATAATGGCCAAACTGGCTGCATCACACCACCTTCCTGTCTACAGTTCCCAACCCTCCCTGGAGGAGACCTGAATTCTCTCCCAAGAAGTCCACCCCTGCCCTCCTCTCTATGTGTTAGCTTCTGCCCCCACGGAGGGCAATTCTTTGTCAACTGCCATCTCGCTAACCTCCCTGCCGCCTGTCCGGTCCATACTTCGCTCTGATGCCTGGTTCATTTTTCTAAAATAAAGATCAGTCCAAGCCTCCTTACTCCTCAAGAACCTGCAGTGTTTTTTCATCCACCTCTGCATCAAACAGAAACTCCTTACAAGCAGCTTTAAAGCTCTGTCAGCTTGCCTCCTCCTACCTCACTAATCTACTATAGCCCAGCCTCACACTTCACTTCTCTTGAGCCAGCTTATTCACTGGGCCCCGATCTCATCTGTCATGCCGCCGACCCCTTTCCCACGTCCTTCTTCTGGCCTGGAACTTCCCCCCCTCCATACATGCCAGAACACTGCTCTCCCCATCTTCAAAGCCCTGTAGAGGTAATACCTTCTCGAAGAGTCCTTCCGCGATGAAGCTCTCTTTCTCCTACTCCCGCACCCTTCTATGTCATCTATGCACTTGGATCTGTATTCTTTAGGCATGTGGTATTCACCATCCCCTCTCAGCCCCACGACACGTATGTAACATCTGCTTTTCATTTATTGATATTAATGTCTGTCTCACCCTCTAGACTATAAGCTCACTGTGGGCAGGGAACATGTCTACCAACTCTGTAGTATTTAACTCCCCCAAGCGCTTAGTATAGTACACTGCACTGCTCTGTAAGTACTCGATAACTAAAAAAAAAACAAACAAATTTTCCCCTCACGCAGAGCCTCAGCTCTCTAAGATCACCAAACACCACCACTGTTTCCAAAACACCCACATTCTGAGGGATGATTCAATATGGGAACTGAGAGGAGATCGTGCGTACTTTGGCAACGCACCAACTCATGAGAAACCGTTCACCAGCCCACCCGGTCGGTTCAAGGGCTTAGCACAGTGCTCTGCACACTGCATCACCCCAATGGGAGGTCAGTACTTCCCCTTACTTATACTGCTCCTAGGCGGGCTGGAGGCCAGGGGCGGGATGCGGGGTGGAGAAGGAGAGGGGAACATAAGAATCCTCATGGAGCCTGGTCTGGGATCTGAACATGTTGTCTCGCCTGTTGGGAGCCTGGGGACCACCACATACACACCGTCATTTCTGTTGGGAAGGAGCCCAGGGGATGGCCAGATCTGGCTTCATCCCCATCTGCAGTTTTCTTTTGACTCTAATTACCAGCCATTCAGCTGCATCTGCAGCCCCAACAATGTTCAGTCCACCTCATCCTCAGCACAGCCACCATCGGAGACTTTCCAGTGCTCAGAACCTGCCGGGCTCTTCCCCAGAACACATCATGTTCCAAACGGCCCAGAACAGAGGACCCTTGGATGGATTTCTTCCGGTGGCCGGAAACCACGCTGGGAGAGAGGGAGGCCGGTGGTTGGGGGGAGAAGGGGTGGCAGTGATCAACCGCTCCATTAATGATTTTTATTGAGAACTTACTGTTTGCAGAGAATTGGACTAAGCACTTGAGAGAAGTCAATACAACACTGTTCCCTGCCCATGATGAAAAGCATCATGGCCTAGTGGATAGAGTATGGGCCTGGGATTCAGAGGCCCTGAGTTCTCATCCCAGCTCCACCACTTGTCTTCTGAGTGACCTTATGCAAGTCACTTAAGTTCTTTGTGCCCCAGCTACCTCATCCGTAAAATGAGGAATAACAATGTCAGCCCCCTTCATTCATCCTCCCTCCGAGCCCCATAGCACATATGTATATACCTGTAATGCATTTTATTTATCTATTTATTTATGTATATTAATATATGTCTCCTCCTCTAGACTGTGAGCTCTTGGTGGGGAGGGAATGTGTCTATTTGTTGTTGCACTGTACTCTCCCAAGCACCTAAGTACAGTGTTTTGCACACAGTAGGTACTCAATAAATACTAGTGAATGACCATGGACATATCCAACTTGATTAGCTTGTATCTACCTCAGCACTTAGAACAGTGCCTGGCACATAGTAAGCGCTTAACAAATACCATTTAAAAAAATAAGCTCACAGTCTAGAGGTTCAAACAAATGCCACACTTATTAGCATTAATATTGTCATCATCCACCTCTCCCCTGATGCCTCTGGCTCCCTGTTAATGGTCAACCTCCCTCTATTTTATGACTAGGCTTCCCTCCTGAGGAGGAGTATATTTGAGAAAGCCATGCCCTTCCTTTGGTAGATTTTTTTTGGTATACCAGTGATTGTCATTTGGGACACCCAATTCTGTTTCAATCCTAATGAAAAATAGACACTGCCTGTGCCTGTACCTCAGTCTACTTTGTGTGTGTGTGTGTGAGAGAGAGAGAGAGTGAGAGAGAGAGAGAGAGAGAGAGGGATGACCACACATCTCTCAGCTATGTAATGCTCAATGCATCCACTATAACCACTATAAACAACCCCATCTCTCTTGGAATGCTTTCCAAGAGTTGGGAAACACTTTTCTGATCATGCATATGACAAGATGAAGCAGGAAGTGATGTCTGGATAGAGTGAGATGAGATATTGGAACAGGAACAGGATGCAATGACGGGATGCAAAATCTACATAGAGCAGAATGTGCTGTCTTGATAGAGTGGGATGTGATGTTGGGAGGAATAGGATGCACTGTCTTGAAAGAGCAGAAGATGTCAGAAGACCAGGTGTGCATGCATTGGGTAGTGGGACCGGTGTGACTATGAGCCCCAAGTGGGACAGGGACTGTGTTCAACCCAATTTGCTTGTATCCACCCCAGTGCTTATTATAGTGCCTGACACATAGTAAGTGATTAACAAACACCACAATTGTTATTATTATTATTATTAGGAGTTGACACAGACTTGCCGCTCAGCTATGTGTGGGATCCCCAGGGGTTTTATTGCATGTCACATCCTTTCAATCAATCAATCATTGATTGATTGAGAAGCAGCATGGCTCAGTGGAAAGAGCCCGGGCTTGGGAGTCAGAGGTCATGGGTTCGAATCCCAGATCTGCCACTTGTCAGCTGTGTGATTGTGGGCAAGTCACTTAACTTCTCTGTTACCTCAGTTACCTCATCTGTAAAATGGGGATTAAGACTGTGAGCCTCACGTGGGACAACCTGATTATGCTGTATCTACCCCAGAGCTTAGAACAATCCTCTGCACATAGTAAGCGCTTAACAAATACCAACATTATTAATCATTGGTATTTACTGAGCATCTACTGAGTGCTAAGCCCTGTACTCAGGGCTTGGGAGTGCACCACACGAATACATGTTCCCTGCCCTCAAGGAGCTTATGTTCTAAAGACAGAGGGTAGAATACCTCCCAAGATCCCATTAAAAGTCCAACTAGACTGGGTTGAGTCTGAGATTCTTTCATCAATACGGAAAAGCCTCTGCCCATCTCTGCAGTCCTTGGCAAGTATTTCTCTCTGGTGTGTAGCTTTGCCCCACCAAGATACCCTGACACACTGCATTTGTGATCTTTCCTACCCTACCTGACACAGTCTTCTGTCTAAGGAAAGTCAAAAAAGAGTATTAACATCTTCTCCTCTTCCTCCTCTTACTCTTTCTCCTCTTATTTCTTCTTTTCTTATCCCTCCTCCTCCTACTATTCCTACTCTTCTTCCTCCTCCTCCTCATCCTAATAATGGTGTCTATTAAACATGTTCTATGTGCCAAAGTCTTGAGATAGAACCAGATCATCAGACCGGAAATAATTCCTGTACTGCAATCTAAGAGGAAGGGAGAACAGGTATTTTCTCCCCATTTTACAGATGTATGACTGAGGATCAGAGACTCACCCAAGGTCATGCAGTAGGTCAGTGGCAGAGCTGAGGTTAGAAACCAGGTCTCCAGACTCCCATCCCCATGCTCCTTTTTGTCTCAATCAATCAGTGGTATTTATTAAGCTGTTACTGCATGCAGAGCACTCTACTAAGCAATTGGGAGAATGCAATACCACCAGGCCACGCTGCTTCACTACTTCTAATTCAGAAGTGAAGTGGGAGAACAGTGCCTTAACATTCCTGAGTTGTACAGTGTTCTCCACACAGTAAGTGCTTAATAAATAGAGCCCGTCTTCTAGATTGTGAGCCCATTGTTGGGTAGGGATTGTCTCTGTTGCTGAATTGTACTTTCCAAGTGCTTGGTACAGTGCTCTGCACACAGTAAGCGCTCAATAAATACGACTGAATGAATTGCCTGAGTCTAAGAAAAGTCAGCAAAGATTGTCTCTGTTGCCGAACTGTATACTCCAAGTGCTTAATACAGTGCTCTGCACGTAGTAAGTGCTCAATAAATACGATTGAATGAATGAATGAATGAAATGACACTGGAGATACAGCAAGAGGGAGGCTCAATAACACTATTACAATTCAGGATTTCTTAAGCACCAATCATGCTCAGAATGCCAGTGATCGAAACTTGGATCCAAGGCCCAACACTAGCACGGGGAGAAACGTCAACACCTTCTTTGAGACCCAGTCCAATTTTGTTCCATGTCCGAGCCAAAAGGAGCAGGATTTTCCTTGTGGCTGTGGAAATCCAGCTGGGCTCTCTCTGGATCTTGCATCACCATGGATGAAAAAAAGTGTCTGCAGTCGGAATGCAAGCGGGCGGTCCCGATGACGGCGTATGAGGGACAACAGACTCCAGCTTGGAGCTCGGGTATCTGGATTGGCTCCCAGACTACGGAAAACTTTTTTTCACGGCCGAGGGGAGAGATGTGAGTCAGACGCCAAGGGAGGAGATGCTGTGGGATGTGGGAGCAGGCGCCATTTTAATCGGCCTGGTTTCGATATTCATCCGACAGCCCTCACTGGGGCATTCGTGATGTAGGAGTCTTCCACCCAGGAGAGATAGTGGATGATTGGGAGAGCCAAGATGGAGCAAGAAGACGATGGGGGAGTTTCCCGTTGAGAAGGATGGATGGGACTTCAAGACTGACAAAATTTTTGGATGAATTAATTAGGAATACTTAGAGACATCATAATAATAATAACAATAATGATGGTATTTGCTAAGCGCTTAGTATATGCCAAACACTGTTCTAAGCACTGGTAGATACAAGGTTATCAGGTTGTCCCATGTGGGGTTTACAGTCTTAATTCCCATTTTACAGATGAAGCAACTGAGGCACCGAGAAGTTAAGTGACTTGCCCAAAGTCACAAGGCTGACAAGTGGTAGAGCCGGGATTAGAACTCACACTCTCTTGATTCCCAAGCCCGTGCTCTCTCCACTAAGCCATGCTGCTTCTCTTCCTGTCTTTAAACTCGATGGCATTCCCCCAGCCATAATGTACCATAATGTCTGTCTTCTCTCTCTGCTTGACTGCAAGCTCCTGGAGGACAAGACTCATGCCTACTAACTCTTTTGTACTCTCCCGAGCACTTAGTGTAGTGCTCTGCACAGAGTAAGTCCTCAATATTGATGCTTGATTGGATGATCTCTTTCCATTGTTTTAAGATGTCTTAGCACCCTGGGAAACTGCTTTTAAATTTCCAGCTTTTCTTGCTAGGAATTTCACATCAATGTGAGGGATCCATACAACAATATACAGCAGATTGTACATGCGCACACACAAATGGGGGTCAAACTTTTGTGTCTTTGTTTATGTGTGTGTGTGAGTGTGTGTGTGTGTGCACATACACATATACACCTAGGTGATCTGGGAAGAAGTGTGCCCTAGTGGAACAAGCACAGGCCTAAGAGTCAGAGGACCTGGGCTCTAATCCTGACTCTGCCATTTGCTTGCCGTGTGACCTTGGGCAAATAACTTAAATTCTCTGTGCCTCAGCTTCCTCAACTGCAAAATAAAGATCCAATACCTGTTCTCCCTCCTACTTAGGAGGTGAGCCCCATGAGGGACAGGGACTGTGTCCAACCTAATTAACTTGTATCTAACCCAGCACTTAGAACAGTGCTTGACACATAGTAAGCACTTAACAATACTAATAATAATTGTGGTATTCCTTCATTCCTTCAATCATAAGTGCTTACTATGTGCCAGGCACTGTACTAAGCACTGGAGTGGATACAAGCAAATTAGTTGGACACAATCCCTGTCCCACATGGGGTTCACAGTCTTAATCCCCATTTCACAGATGAGGTAACTGAGGACCAGAGGAGTGAAGTGACATGCTCAAGTCACACAGCAGACAGATGGTGCACCTGGGATTGGGACCATGACCTGCGCTCTATCCATTAGGCTGGTCACATTATTATCATCACTATTATTATTACTTTTTCAAAGATGACACTTGAATAGGTGAGTTCCTATCCATTCGTGTGAAACTGTGACTGAAAGACCAATGGTCAACCAACAGTATCTTCTGAGTCGGTGCACATAAAAATAATTCCTTCCCGTGCTATTGGGTTCGTCTCATAAAGGGCCTGCCTCTCATTTTTGATTCTGCCTCTCAGTTCTCTAATTTTCAGGAAAATCTTGCTCCAGGAGGGTCCCCCTTTTCCTGTCTGCTGCCTGCCAGGCTACTCTGCACTGCTGTACCAGCGACCCCCTGAAATGTTGTATTTATGTGAACTTAAGCTTCAGACCATATACTCTGGCTTACAGGTTTGGGGGCTACCTTTCAGTTAACTCTACAGCAGCTTCTTGGATGGCAGCCAGGAGCACTGTGTGAGTGCCTATTGACTGCGAAGCACTGTAGTAGGCACCTAGTACACCCCATTAGAGTGCAAGTTCCTCCTTCAGAGGGTAAGCTCCTTGTAAACAAGCAAGCAACGTGTCACATAATTATTGGGTACTTCCCAAGTGCCTAGGACGGTGCACCACACCAAGTCGTTGTTCATAAAATGCTACAACTCCTACTGTTGCTATTAATAGAATAACTTCTACTACTACTAGGAAATCAGACAATCAATCATATTTATTGAGCTCTTACTGTGTGCAGAGCTCTGTACTAAGCATTTGGGAGACCACAATATAACAATATAACAGATACTGCCTGTGGCCTGGAATGTCCTTCCTCCTCATATTTGACAATTAACTCTCCCCACCATTCAAAGCCTTTTTGAAGGCACATCTCCTCCAAGAGGCCTTCTCTGACTAAGCCCGCCTTAACTCTTCTCCCACTCTCTTCTGCATCACTCTGACTTGCTCCCTTTATTCATTCCCCGCTCCAGCCCCACATCACTTATGTGTATATTTGTAATTTATTTAGTTATATGAAAGTCTGTCTCCCCCTCTAGACTATAAGCTCATGTTGGGCAGTGAATGTGACTGTTATAACTGTCATACTGCCCTCTCTCAAGTGCTTAGTACAATCCTCTACACACAGTAAGCACTCAATAAATATTATTGACTGACTACTACATGCAGAGAACTATGGTAGACTATTTTACGATATTTGTAAAGCATTTAATATGTGTCAAGCACTATATTAGGTGCTGGGGTAGATTCAGGATGCTCAGGTTGAACAAAGTCTGTGTCCCACTTGGGACTCGCAAACTAAATAAGAGAGAGTAGGATTTAATCCCCATTTCACAGATGAGGGAACTGAGGCACAGAGAAGTGAAGTGACTCGCCCAAGGTCACAAAGCAGGTAAGTGGCAGACTTGGGATTAGAAGCCAGGTCCTCTGACTCCCGGGCCTGTGCTCTTTCCACTGGGCCATGCTGCTTCCATAGGAAATGATACATTCCCACCCTGAAGGAGTTTGCGATAGCATGCAAGCTTTTTGGCAGCTTCTGCAGAGCCCACAGCCCTTTCATCCCCGCGGCCCTGGCCCTGGGCCGCTCCCCTCTGCCCCCCATCCCTTCTCCATCACCCCAGGGTGTGTCGGCTAGGGGAGGCAGCCGTGTTGCAACCCTGAAGCCACAGCAACGTTGTCGAAACCCCCAAAACCATTTCCACTTGTGACACAGGCATTGCAGCACAGCCCACACCGACCCTGCCTGCCGCAGCCCTCCCCGGCCTCCCCACCCCCGCCCCGTCGGCCCTTGGGATTTACAGCTTTCACCAAAAAATAATAATAATAGTAATAATTGGCATATTTTTAAGCGCTTACTCTTTGCCAAACGCTGGGGTGAATTCATGATAATCGAGTCAGACGCAGTCCCTGTCCCACACTGGACCTCTGGATCCCAAGCTCGTTGTAGGTAGGGGATGAGTCTGTGTATTGCTGTATTGTATTTTCCCAAGCTCTTAGTAGAGTGCTTTGCACAAAGTAAGCGCTCACTAAATAGGATTGAATGAATGAATGAAAGTCTAAGAGCAGGTACTGAATCCCCATTTTACAGGTGAGAAAACTGGGGCCCAGTGAAGTTAAAAGGCTTGCCTGAAGTTATCCAGCAGGAAAATGACAGAGGTGGAATTAGAACCCAGATCCTCTGAGTCCCAGGTCTGGGCTCTTTCTATTAAGCAACACTCTTTCCTTCTCTGAGGCATGACAGCCTGGGAGTCAGGAGGTCATGGGTTCTAATTCCAGTTCCGTCACTTGTCTGCTGTGTGACTTTAGGCAAGTCACTTCACTTCTCTGTGCCTCAGTTACCTCATCTGTAAAATGGAGATTGAGACTGTGAGCCCCACATAGGACAGGGGCTGTGTCCAATTCAACTTCCTTGTGTCCTCCCCAGCACTTAGTACAGTGCCACAGGGCTTAGTACAGTGCCCAAATGTTTAGAACAGTGCCTGGCACAAAGTAAGAGCTTAACCAATACCATAATCATTATTATTATTACAGTGTCTGGCACATAGTAAGCACTTAACAAATACCATAATTATTAGATAAGTTGCCCTTTCCAGGACCCAGCCCTGGGTCCTCAGCTCCTTTCAGAAAGTTAGGCAACCCGCTCAGGACCCAGGGAAATGTTTCTGCTGCTCACTAGCTCATTCCCTAGCTTGTCCTTCAACAGACCTCCATTTCTTTCCAAGTTAGGGGTTGGCCTAGCCTGCCCCCCTTATTAGTTAGTATTTCATAAGCTTTTACTCTAGGCCAAGCATTGTGCTGAGTGGTGGCGCAGATAAGAGATTATCAGATCAGACACAGTCCTTGATCCCCTGGAGGATCACAATCTGAGAGGTGGGGAGAGCAAGGATCTTATCACCATTTTACAGAGAAGGAAACCGAGCCCTAAAGGCGTTAGGTGACTTGCCCAAGGTCACCCAGCGGGCCAGGGACAGAGCTGAGATTAGAACTCGGGTAACCTGACTCCCAATCCCAGGCTCTTCCCACTAGGCCAGGTTGCTGCAGGCTCCATCTGATGAAAACCAAGGCCACCTTGAGCCGTTTCAACAGCCAAGCCCGATCCCAAACACCCACACTCCGATATCCACAGAGCAGGCAGGCCGAATACTTTATTCATTATTCATTCAGTTCATTCATTCGTATTTATTGAGTACTTAATGTGTGCAGAGGATTGTACTAGGAGCTTGGGAAAGTACAATCTAACAATAAACTGACACATTCCCTGTCCACCAAGAGTTTACAGTCTAGATGGGGAGACAGATATTAATATAAATAAATACATGACATATGAACATAAGTGCTGTTGGGTTGGTTGGGGGGATGAATAAAGGGAGCAAGTCTGGTTGACACAGAAAGGAGTGGGAGAAGAGGAAAGGAGGGTTCAGTGAGGGAAGGCCTCTAGGAGGAGAATGCCCAGGCTAGCCCCCTCCCTCTCACCCTCTCCTTCCGCCCCGATCTGATTAAAAAGGCGGCTTTGCCCTTTCCAGCCACGGCAGCCACACTGCCCTCTGCCCACGGTGGGATTCTCCCCAGCTCCTCGAGGGGCTGGAGGTCGGTTTCGGCAGCCATCCCGGGCACACAATACCGTGCTTGTTCTGCCGGGCTCTGTGGAGTTTCCTTGAATGGCTCCGGTCTAAAATTATAAACCGGGCAGCCCTAGGCTCTGAGAGATCAGAGCCGTCATGCTGGGCCCAAACAAAGACCCTGCTTTTTCCGAACAATTAGCCCAGCAAAAAGGACATCTATCTCCTTCTATTAACCCACCACGTGCCTCCAGTCGGCCCATTGTAAGGCTAATTAAATAACACGCCTTTTTCCCCATGCAGGCCTCCTGATCAGCTCTGTTCAGAGCAAAACCCCCTGCTGTGGCCATGGGGAAGGGGATGGGGGTTTGGCAGGGGGTTGTCTTCCATCCCACCAGGACCACGTCATGGAAATGGCATTCACAACGGTATTATGATTGTTCTGGCGCAGGACAGAATCACCCCTTCTATATTTAGCCTGTCTCTACTACCAACCAAATTCTAGGCTGGACATAGGGCACCCTTCATACTCGGTGGTGTTATTCTCAGCAATCAGCACCCTGGCTCTTACTGCCAAGTGCCCTGGCTGAGAAGCAGCACCCCCGTTCACCGGACCCTAGTAGGGGGAACATGGAAAGAGTTACAAAGCAAAAGGGGATGGGGGTGGGGTGTCCCAGTGCCCCCAGAGACTCACTCAGCAACTCTATAAATTCTGTGAATTCTTACAAAGAACTCATTTATGCTGATCCTTGTAATGCCCCTTCTTACCAAACTAAACAAAGGTACATCACATCTGCCAACGGCACTACAATGAAATGTTGTCTTCTTATTTGTTTCCAAACCAAAAACTTGTAGGACTGTCACCCAGAATGGACAGACCTACAGGCAGCAGCCGTTCCCCCAAAGTAAATGCCCCCTGATGTTGGTTTTTTGCAATTTTGAAAATCATTAAATGAATATATGGGTAGGAGAGAGTCAGTGCAGAAGAGTCAGGAATTCTTCAGTGTCATTTGTCACCATCCTGGCTGGATCTAAGCCAGCACCAAGATTCAGATCCGAGGGCAGGGTTGGGTAGTGGTTGCTTTGTGGTGAGAAAGCGGCAACTCCCTAGGTATCACTTTGCTGGTGATTTGAGGGATCGAGTGAAATATCTTGAGGTGTTTCTCTGTTTCCCCCATTATTCCAGTGGATTTTTCTCCCTTGAAGTTGCAAATTGGGTATGAAATGTCAAGGGGGCCCTGGCAAATGTGATCGCAAGCCCTGGGATGACTGGTAGCAGAAAGCTCATTCTGATGGGCTTTGGTTGCTGGTTTGGCTGAGGACAGGCCAGGGATTTGGGGCGGAGGCAGAGATGGGCAAAGGTCACAGCTCTGCCCCGAGGGAAAGGCGATCTTTACCGGGTCCTTGGGGCAGCCTCTGCTCGCCTCATTCTGGACCATCTCCCTTTCTCCCGTGATACTTAGCAATTAATAATAATTATGGTATTTGTGAAGTGCTTCCTATGTGCCAGGAACCGCACTAAGCACTGAGGAGGATACAAGCAAATCGAGTTGGACACAGTCCCTGTCTCATGTGGGGCTCACGATCTCAATCCCCATTTTACAGATGAGGTAACTGAGGCACAGAGAAGTGAAGTGACTTGCCCAAGATCACACAGCAGACAGGTGGAGGAGCTGGGATTAGAACCCATGACCTTTTGATTCCCAGGCCTGTGCTCTATCGACTAAGTCATGCTGCTTCTATTTCTCACCTCATCCCCTTGCTTGCTTCTGCTCACACTCCTTGGGTCACAGCACCATGGAAGCCAGACAGATCCAGTAAGTTGTTCGGTATTTAGTGTCTGTCTCCCCCTCTAGACTGTAAGCTCATTGTGGACAGGGAATATGTCTGCTTATTGCTACACTGTACTCTCCCAAGCATTTAGTACAGTACGCTGCACACAGTAAGTGCTCAATAAATACATCTGTCTGACTGACTCTGTAGGATGCCAAGCTCGTCATGCTCACCCTCGATACTCAACAGCTCCTCCCCCACAAAGGTTCCTTTCCTGCCATGTTGCCCGTCACTATTGGCCGATTCTTCCCTGGACTTAAAAAAGGGGTTTTCCATTGGATGTCATTTCACTGATGATGTTCATCCTGAGAGAGCGTCATTGGAGGAGGTGGGCGGTCAGAGGCTTCTGGCAAACCTACCTCCGTGTCCACGTCTGAAGTCACCGCAAAGGCAGTTTGGTGGGGAAACGCTGAGGGCCCAAGTTCGCCCTTCACTTCCCAGGGAGCAGGCGTGGTGGGGAACCAGAGGAAGCGGAAAGGAAGGGGAGAGTGCAAAGACCGCCCCCCCCATCCTCCTGGGGACAAAGAAGCCAAAAGAAACTGACCCAAGTCCAGCTCCTTTCCTCCCTAGGCTCAGATCCGCTGCACGATCCTCAAGAGCAGCTGCGTGGTTGGGAAAATCTCGGGAAGCACTGGAATGAGAGAGCAGCTGGCCAGAAAACACGGATTTTTTATTGCCTCTTTCTATTTATATATTTATACTGGGATTTCGTCATAAAAGAACAAAGCCCGGCTTGTTCCAGCAGAGACTACGGGGCCAAGCTGGACATGGCATCGCACAGGCTGAGACATTAAATCCTGGGAAACGTTCCATTGTTTGAACTCCATCCCAGGGCCGGGAGGGTCAACATCAGGGGCAGAGGAGAAGATGGAGTCACAGGCAAAGAGGAGAGAGTGTGGAGGAGGAGATCACGGGCCGCGTTTTGATATTGGGTGGCCAGGGTGGAATCGCAAAGCTGAGCGCCGGTGGATGAGAAATGCAGTGCTTGGATTGGATCGTTAGCATGGATAGACAGAGGATTCCCCCCAGGGATTGAGAGAGAAGCGTCACTGGCTCTTTCAAACCATCAGGGGACCATTCAATCACAAGTTGTTATCTGTCTCTGGAGGCAGGGAGGCCTGGTGGAAAGAGTACAGGCCTGGAAGCCAGAAGACCTGAGTTGGAGTCCCAGCTCTGCCCTTGGCCTGCTGGATGACCTCACACAAGTCACTTGATCTCACTGGGCCTCAATTCTCTCATCTGTGAAATGGAGACAAGATACCTACTCTCCCTCTTCTGTCTCTGCCACTTGTCTTCTGTGTGACCTTGGGCAAGTCACTTCACTTCTCTGTGCCTCATATGTAAAAGGGGGATTGAGACTGTGAACCCCATGTGGGACAGGACTGTGTCCAACCCAATATGCTTGTCTCCACCCCAGTACTTAGTACCAAGGATGACACATAGTAAGCAATTAACCAATGCCCTAATTTTTCATTATGATTATTATTATTATTATTATTACCCCTTAGGGATGAGCCTTGGGTGGATCTGGAACTGAGTCTGATTAGGTTATCTTGTAGCTACCCTAGTGCTTAACACAGTGCTTGCATCTAGAAAGGGCTTAATAAAGACCATAATGAAGCAACTAACTAATTACGGGGTGAGGGGAGGTTGGTTGGCTGCACTGATTTTCCCTTTATCGGACCCCAGAAGAGACATCAGTGAGGTGGTCCCTGCTGGTGGGGGAGTTAGAGGTGGCCAATACCCCATTTTGGTACCTACCAGTGAGGCTGCTCATGGGGAGAACTTTGAATAGAAGGGCAAGTAAAGTCGGCATGATGAAAGGTGTTAGGAAGTAGCAGGCTGCTCAGAAATTCCTCAATCATTCAATCATTCACTGGTATTTATTGAGCTGTTACTGTGTGCAGAGTACTGTGCTAAGTGCTTGGGAGAGTACAATAATAACAGAGTTGGTAGACACATTCCCTGCCCACAAGGAACTTATGTCTAGAGGGAGAGGCAGGCATCGCATCTCCCAACTCTGTTTCATTGAACTTTCCCAAGCCATTACTTTGGTGCTCTACACAGAGTAGATGTTCAATAAATACCAAAGATTGAGGGATGGAGGATGGGCGGAAAGGATTTGGTCTTGGCAGTTTGGGGAAGGAAAGAGTGCACAGAGAGAGGGACCATAAGAGGCTCCCTAGTCACCTACTCAGAAGCAGCACCCGAATCCATGGAGATCCAGAAGGAGAACATGCCTGAGGAGCGTAGGCTCGTGGTGGGCAGGGAATGTTTCTGCTAACTCTGTCATACTGTACTCTCCCAACTGCTTAATACAGTGCTCTACACTTAGTAAGCACTCAATAAATTCCATTGATTGAGTCAGGGCATTGAGGTGGGCAGGAGGGGTCTCCCCGGTAATCGTCAATAGGAATCATGTGACGTCAAAATTTCTTTTATAAAATATATTTATTAAGCACTCATTATGTACCAGGCACTGTACTAAGTGCTGGGGTAGATACAAGTTAATCGTTGAACATAGTCCTGTCCCACATAGGGCTTACAGTCTTAATCCTCATTTTACAGATGAGATAACAGAGAAGTGAAGTGACTTGCCCAATTTATCACACAGAAGATAAATGGCAGAGCCAGGATTTGAAGCCAGGTCCTTCTGACCCCCAAGCCTATGCTCTATCCACTAGGCCATGCTGCTTCTCACTACTTGATTGGCTACTCATTTCACCTTACCAAGAAGGCACATGTGGTGGGAGAATTGCCTCTATTCAGGAAAACTCCAGACAAGTTGATTTTGATCTTCCTTTTTGGGGGAGACAAAAAACTCTACTCTTCTTCTGCCCTCTCCATCTGGAACCAACCCTTCTCTCACAGTCCTCCGGGGATTCTCTAACTTCTTCCAGACAAGAAGACTTGATCCCTGAGTCACTTTTTATTCTGGGCTTCCCAAGTGCCTTGTACAGTGCAGAATATCACAGGGATGCTCAATATACGCTACAACTACCACTTCAGCTACTGCTACTTTCTCAGTTCTCCACCAACAGTGCTCACTTGACAGTATTCCAGCACCACTAGAACTGAGTCTGTGAAACTCACAGTAGCCGCCAAGGGGGTAGTAAACATTTTCTTGGGGTTGCATAACAACACTGCTTCCACTTCAGCTATACTTTTCCAAGCACTTATTACACTGCATTTCACTCAGTAAGCATTCAATAAATATCTTCACTACTACCACTGCTATTCCATCCTCACTGGTACATTTTAGTATGGAACTACCAACTGGATGAAATAAGGAGGAAGAGAAGAAACACCAGCCTGACCTCAAGTTGGGAAAGATTGTTTAGAAAAAACTGGTAGCAAACAATAGAGTTGATCCAAATCTCATCCTTCTGAGAAATCACTCTGGTTAAGGAAGACTACCATCTTCTTGGTCGTAATAATTAGAATTTGAATCGATACCTTAGTCACAGACACATCTATATCCACAGGCATTTACAATGTCACGCCTCTGTTCTCACAAGGTTCTTAAAAACTCCACCACTTGTCTGCTGCATGACCTTGGGCAAGTCACTTCACTTCTCTGTGCCTCAGTTACCTCAGCTGTAAAATGGGGATTAAGATTGTGAGCCTCATGGAGGACATGAACTGTGCCCAAACTGATTAGCTTGTATCTATCCCAGTACTTAGCAAAGTGCCTGGCAAATAAAAAGTGTTTAAAAAATGTCATTAAAAAAAAAGGAAGGAGAGAGAGCTATCCTTTGTGTTAGAAGATGGTGGGATTCTTATCACTGTGTCTTTGTGGGTGTGCCTGCTAAAACCAATGTATGACACAATCCTTTCCGTCTCGTGGGCAGGTGTAGCTTGCCTCGTGCCCTGCTCTTAAAATGGTTACCCACAGGGTCTGTAACTATCCTTGCTTCACATTCATGGTTTCAAGGTTTCCCAGAAGCCTCTCCTCCCAAACCCACTGCTGCTCTTCAGGATGATGTGACTTTGCTTGTGGTCTCCCGGCTGTTCTCATCCTTTGAGATCTTGTCTCAACTCTACTCTCTCAAGCATGTAGTACAGTGCTCTGCACACAGTAAGCACTAATTAAATATAACTGATGATCTGACTGTGTCTTTAAAACATTTTTTCTGTCCATTCTTCTCACCATCATCTCACTCTAGTCTTCCATAGAGCAGCTGGTTGGGTATCCTGCTGTCACCCATTCTCCCTCTATGTTATGCACAGTAAAGGTGTGCTAACCAATAGCCCAAAAGCTCTTAGAGACATTGTGTGTATTAATAATAATAATGGTATTTGTTAAGCACTTACTATGTGCCAAGCATTGTTCCGAGCGCTGGGATAGATACAAGGTAATCAGGTTGTCCCACGTGGGGCTCACAGTCTTGATCCCCATTTTACAAATGAGATAACTGAGGCACAGAGAAGTTAAGTGACTTGCCCAAAGTCACACAGCTGATAAGTGGTGGAGCCAGGATTAGAACCCATGTCCTCTGACACCCAAGCCCATGCTCTTCCCACTAAGCCACGCTGCTTTAGCCACGCTTTAGCCATGCTGCTGCAACTGTTCTTACTCTCCAAAGTGCTTGATACAGTGCTCTGAGACAGTAGATGCTTAATAAATATTCTTGGTTGACAGACTGATCATCGTTTTGATGCCGGTGGTCTGAGCTTAGATCTCTGGTCCTTTTGTCTTGCCACTTGATGTCAAGAATTGGCATTCTTGGGGTTAATGGAGAATGTGATAGATTCAGGCTCTCCCAGTCATAAAGTAGGGTGGAACTTCCCATTGTCCTGGGTCCCTTCGAATGGAACCCCTCTCTGTCTTTGAGCTTGCCACTGGCCTTCTTGATTTGTTTTTCTACCTCTTGCCTACCCATGCATCATTGGACAGGGTGCTACTAAGGCAAATGAGGGCATTCAACTCCATGCCCCTAACGGAGAGCTTGGGTTGGCTGTTTTGCTTTGTTGATTCTAGGAAGCAATCAATAACCATCTTTGGGATTTCTCAAGTGCATGCTTTAAGGACACAATCATCAGAGAGGGGGAGCTCCTGGAGGAGCAATTCCAGAGATTCTGGAGGACTTAATCCAGTGTTTCTGGAGTGACAGTCCTTCCAGTGAATTTAGAGGAATCAATCCAGTGATCCTGGAGGAATCATTTAAGTGATTCTGGAATAGACATTTCAGTGTCCTAAAGGAGGGATTTCAGTGATTCTGGAAGAGTAAGAAAACTGCTAATCTCTCAGGCTGTTGAAATCAAAGAGCTTTGAGGGGAATGAGAATCAGGTCCTCACCCCAGCATCCAGCTTCCTTGTTGTGTCCCAAAGCAGGGATTCATAGAACATGTTGACCAAGACTGGGCCAAGATCACAGCACTACTTGTCTCTTTGGAAGCGAGGGAAAGGACACAACCAGTCGTAGTACAACAGAGTCATTTTACAATCTTGAGCAAGTCCCCAGGGCTGCCAAACCTTTTCAGTAGCCAACTTTTACTGATGGAACCCAGTGATTTTGTCAGGTCTACAAACACCGTGCATAGATAGCAATGCTATTACACTATTACTACTATCACTACTACTAATAATAATTAGAATAGCAATGATATTTATGCATTTATGAAGGTGCTAAGCACTATGTTAAATGTTGAGGTAGATTCAAGACCTCTCCCATTCTTCATTCTTGGCACAGTGGTGACATCGTTAAATGATGGACTGACAAACCACATGAGGGAAAAAGCCTGGGTTTTATCATCCCCACCTGAGAGATGGGGAAATTGAGGCCACAAGAAAAACTCTGGTGACTTCTTATTCAGATTTAAAAGCCACAAAATGGCCCTGACAATCCAACCGATCCCACAGGGATGAAGAGTACAGCTTATTTTTTTTAAACTGTAAGAGGCCACAGCCCTGCTGGTGGAGTAGGGGAGAGGTCACCACTTTGGCCATGAGAAGACCAGAGTTCATGTCCAGATTCTGCCCTCAGCTGACAGGCAGCACATTCCCCCTCCCCGCCCCCCTTAAAACCTATATTGAAGGCATATCTCCTTCTGGAGGTCTTCCCTGACTAAGCCCTCCTTTCCTCTTCTCTTACTCCTTCTGTGTCACTCTGACTTGCTCCCTTTATTCATCCTCCATCCTACTCCCATGGCACTTATGTCCATATTTGCAATTTATTTATTCATATTAATGTCGGACTCCCCCTCTAGACTGTGAGCTCATCGTGGGCAGGGAATGTGATTGTTGTTTTATTACACTCTCCCAAGTGCCTAGAACATTGCTCTGCACACAGTAAGAGTTCCACAAAATGAGAAATGATTGAACGAATGTGGGTGAAGACCCCAACAGCCCTTTGCCATGTGCTTCACCCCTGCCTATCTCCTCACCTGTGGCACCCCGGGCCTCAGTAGGAATATGATAGTCAAGGAGAAGAGAGCATGAGTGGCACTGCTCAAGCCATTATGACTAGAATTCACTCCTCTATGCAGGCTCCGGGTCCTGAAGACTCGGGATCCAGGCTCCCCTCTTGTTCTTGGTAAGAGATTCCATCTCTCTCTCCTTTTCATTCATGCATTCAACTCATTCAATCCTATTTATTAAGTGCTTACTCTGTGCAAAGCACTGTACTAGGTGCTTGGGAAAGTATAATACTGAAATACAGAGTGACAATCCCTGCCCACAGTGAGCTCACAGTCTAGAGGTGGGGAGGCAGCTATCAATACAAATGAACAAGCAACAATACAAATAAACAGAATTACAGATAGATACATAAGTGCTTTGGGGTGGGGAAGTGGGGGAAGAGCAAAGGGAGCAAGTCAGGGTGATACAGAAGGGAGTGAGAGATGAGGAAAAGTGGAGCTTAGTCAGGGAAGGCGTCAAACATAAGAAAACATTTGAAAAGACTGTACCGTTCTCAGGAACATACCTTTTTCCACGACAGATAAAGAAAAGCATGTTTGCTGAGGTCTACCTGATCCCACCTTCTCCTCCCTCAGACATCTCAGCGCCTGGAGCTCTTGGCTCACCCAAACACCAGGGAAGGGCTGGGGGAGAGGGCTGGAAACCTAACATCCCGGTGACCCTAACCTTTTGTAAACTTCCTAAGTAGTGTGGAGAGAGGCTGCCTGGGGAAGTCTGACTGGAACCTAAAAATATTATCTTCAGGCTCTCTAAACATCAAAAACGCTAATGAAGTGAGGCGAGGAAGGCCCAGCGGACAGATGGAGTGACTCCATTTAGGATCCGGAGTCGGGGGGATTTTGTAGGGGTCTCTTCTTTGAAGCAGAAAAGGAAGTCGAAGAGGGTTGAATTTCTACCAATAATATTAATAATTATAATAATAATAATGACGATGGCATGTACAGAAGTAGTGTGCCCTAGTGGCAAGAGCATGGGCCTGCGAATCAGAGGACCTGGGTTCTATTACCAGCTCCTCCACTTGTCTGCTGTGTGACCTTGGGAAGTTAGTTCCCTTCTCTGTGCCTCCGTTACCTCATATGTAAAATGGAGATTAAGACTGTGAGCCCAAGTGGGACAGGGACTATGTCCAGCTGATTATCTTGTACCTAACCCAGCATTTAGTACAGTGCCTGGCACATAACTTAATGAATACCATAAAAATTGCTATCCATGTGCCAAGCACTGGGCAAAGCACTGGCATGGATGCAGGATCATCAGATAGGATACAGTTCCTATCCCTCATGGGGCTCACAGTCTGAGGGGGAAGGAGCTGATAGAAGGTGAAAGGTGAAAAGGGAAGAGTGAGAGCAAAAGGTGAAAGGCTAAGGTTGAAAGGTGAAGTTTGAATAGTAAAAGGTGAAGAGTGAAAGACTAAATGTGAAGGAAGAAAGGTGGAGGGTAAAGGGTGACAAATGAAGAGATTACCCTTCTTTGGGATTAATCAGATTGGAGAAGAAAAGACTGAAGTGAAACTTTGGAACTGCCAACAATGTGAAAACCTAATACCCCCAAGGAATCTTCTTTGGGGATCAATGGTGATCCAAAGCTATCCCAAATCAGTCAAGCTGGGTTAGCTCCCCAATCCTAATCCTCCCCATATTCAAAGCCATATATACTCTTCCTAACGCTTAGTACAGGGCTCTGCACCCAGTAAGTGCTCAGTAAATATGATTGACTGATTGATTGATTGACCAAGCACCACCTTCCTCCAGACAGCCTTCCAGGCATCCAACCAAGCTGCATAAACCCTATAGCCACCCTTAGCACTTAAGGATTTGCAGTTAAGCTCGTTGTGGTCAAGGAATGGAACTACCAACTTCAACTCCAACTCCCAACTACAGTTATATTGTACTCTCCCAAGCTCCTAGTAAAGTGCTAAATGAATGCCATTGATTGATTAAATTAAATTGTATATATATATATATATTCCTCAATTGTATATTCAATCACTCATTCAGTCACATCATCCTGACATACTCGTACCACATCCTACTAGATATTTGTTCTTCCCCCCTCCCTCTCTTTTCAAACAATTTTTATCTCTCTTCCCCTGGTAGTAAATCAATTGATCAATGGTATTTACTGAGGACTTACTGTGTTCAAAACATTGTACTAAGTGCTTGAAAGAGTACACTTTAAGAGCAGGTAGGCACATTCCCTGTCCACAATGTGCTTACAGTCAAGAGAAATGTAAATAGCATTTGTTGAGTGTCCACTGGGAGCAACACTACCTTAAGACCATAACAAGCTCCTCGAGAGCAGGGACTGGGTCTCTTGCAGGGCTAAGAACTCAGTAGGTGTCCAAGGAATGCCATTGACTGCCTGATTGATGGATTGATTGACCCTGGCTTTCTCTTATGTGTTTGAAACAGCCATTGGCTAATGACCACCAAAATATAAACAGCCCCAGCCAATGCAACAAGATCGTAGAGACATGGAGGATATCCAGAAATGACCTGAAAGAACTAGTGTCTCATCTAGTCTGGAGAGAGAGACTTATGCCTCTCCTAGTCACAGTCTCCTGGGGAAAGAAATGTCAGACTCTCCCTTAGCCCATTCCAACAGCAAAATTCTTCCCTCCATCTAACTCGAATCCATCCTGCTGCTCTCTCATCCCATTGTCCCCTGACAGGCCCTTGGGGGAGAGTCAGAACAGCTGCTTACCTCCTCAGAAAGCCCCTCAGCAACTAGAAGAGCTTCAGGTCTCCAATAGCAGGATCTAAGCTGCGAGTCTAATCAATTTCATACTTGATTCCATTTCCCCACTCGCCCCCAGCTTAGTCTCTATTACATTCAAAGGACATTTGGAATCAAAGATTTGGAAGGCTCTTAAGCCAACAGTGAGTAAGTGTATGCGAATGTGTGTGTGGGGGGGGGGGGTGCGCGCACTTTGCTGGGTGGTTTGTCTCTAACTAAGTGGAGATCCAGCAGTAGGGTGAGTAAGATGAGAAGCTCAGTATTTGGTAACCCAAAGCGCCCTACATTTTCCTACATAATTCCGGAACACTGATTTTAGGCATCTAATGCAGGTTGTCCTGAGGAGATTTTACGCTCAGAGGGCTTTGATAGACTCTTGTAAAGTGTCCCTTTACGGGCAGCAAGAGATGAGGGGAGAGGGAAATGGGGAGAAATGCGATCCTTTGGCAGAAGGGAAAACTAGAGGAAAAATGATGACTCCTTGGTGAAAAAAATGGACTCCCCCCTTCCCCCCATTGTGTGGTGTGTCTGAGAAATCCCAGAAGCCCGTGGAAAAGTGGATAATGTCCCCAGGCCCGCCCTGAGTTCTTTCCTTGTTTGCCGGGAGCACCAGCCGCACATTACATCAAGTTTAAAGTTTACAAAAAAAAAAAAACTCAACAAAAAAAAGCCCTCTTCCTACAGAATTCACACACAAATAATCTCATCTCCCAGCGCCTGGGTTTCTACAGCTCGGCAGCTTCTGCCAAAAGGAAAAAAAAAGCCACTCTGGGCTCACTCGCTCACTCCCGCAGAACAGCTGCGAGGAGAGAAATGGTATTTAATTCATTGTGAAATATTCAACAATGGGCTACGCTGCACTTTTCAAAGCCTTTTGATAGTAAAATCCACAGGGAACGGCCCATCCTGTATGCTGAAAGCAACTTCCCCACAATTAGTCTCTCTATTCAGAGGTCTAAGGAGTCTGTGTAAACTTCAGCACGTGCTACATATATGGCGGGTGGCTTCAAGGGTATAACCTTTCAAGAACTTTTAAGGTTTAATGCTGCTCAGAGACCCTGTCCAAGACCGGATAAAACTGAGAAGAGAGCATTGGATTTTGATAGAGAGATAAGCCAATGAACTCTCTAGACTTCGTAAAAGCCCCAGTGCTTAAGGGGGTTAACTGGAATAAGGTGGTGGTAAAAGGAAATCAGACAGAGAAAACTATCCTACCCCCGAACCCAAATTTGTTTTTTTAATGGTATTTGTTGAGAGTTTACTAGGTATCAGGGACTGTACTAAGTGCTGGGGTAGATTCAAGCTAATCATTTTAGAAATAATCCATGTCCTGTGTGGGGCTCGCAGTCTTAATCCCCATTTTACAGATGAGGGAACTGAAGCACAGAGCACTTATGTGACTTGCCCAAAGTCAAACAGCAGACATGTGGTAGAGTTGGGGTTAGAACCCAGGTCCTCTGGCTCCCAAGCCTGTGCTCTTTCCACTACGCCACACGGCTTCTCATGAATAAAACCAGACTCTTTTTTCTCTTCAACCTTTGTCTGGCTTTCCTGGTAGTAATAATAATAATAGTGATGATAGTGTTAGTTAAGCACTTACTATGTGCAAAGCACTTTACTAAGTGCTGGGGTGGATACGAGCAAAACGGATTGGACACAATCCCTGTCCTAAATGGGGCTCATGGTTTTAATCCCCATTTTACAGGTGAGGTACCTGAGGCACAGAATGAAATGAAGTGGGTTGCCCAAGCTCACGCAGCAGGCATGTGGCTGAGCAGGGATTAGAACTCATGGCCTTCTTACTCTCAGGCCTGTGCTCTATCTACTACACCATGCTACTTTCATTCATTCATTCAATCATATTTATTGAGTGCTTACTGTGTACAAAGCACTGTACTAAGCACTTGGGAAAGTACAATACAACAATAAACATTGGTATTCCCTGCCCATGATGAGGCCTCTAGGCAAGCAAAGAGGGGAGGGGTGGAAGGAAGAGGGTAGGGGGGAGAAGAGAAGAAGGGGGATCGTCATTGAATTGGATGGCTGATAAGAATGTCAACAAGTCCTGGGCGTTGCTGGGAGCCCTGGTTGGTCCCTGGTTCTAGGAATCCCAGTGGAATAATTTAGTAATGCAGGAAAGGGAGAGTAGAATCTTGGACCCTGGAAGATCCAGAAAAGTTATCCAGCCTACATTTAGGATTATGGGCCAGGGGGCCAGTTTGGGTGGGTGGTAGGAACAAAGTGCAAACAGCGGTGATGATCGGGAAAGCTCGGTTCCACCCTGGGGCTGGGGAGCAGTCTCTTAGGAATCCCAGCATAAGGACCAGAGGCCTCCTTCCTCCAATCAGTCGGGAACTCCTTGAAGGCAGGAAGTTGTGCTTCTGTTGCGCTCTCCCCAGCACATAGTACAGTGTTCTGCACTCAGTGAGATCAACCTGGTGAACCTTGTGTGGCTCAGGAACTCCAGCTGATCTATCATTGTAACTATGATGTTTATTAATCACTCAGTATCTGCCAAAGCTCTGTGTTATAATAATAATGTTGGTATTTGTTAAGCGCTTACTATGTGCCGAGCACTGTTCTAAGCGCTGGGGTAGACACAGGGGAATCAGGATGTCCCACGTGGGGCTCACAGTCTTAATCCCCATTTTACAGATGAGGTAACTGAGGCACAGAGAAGTTAAGTGACTTGCCCATGGTCACACAGCTGACAAGTGGCAGAGCTGGGATTTGAATTCATGACCTCTGACTCCAAAGCCCGTGCTCTTTCCACTGAGCCACGCTGCTTCTCTGTGTTAAGTGCTGGGGAGGATACGAGATCATCAGATCAATTATAGTCCCTATCCAACAAGGGCCTCACAGTCCAAGAGGGAGAAAAGGCAGGAATCTTACCCATTCTGACATCCAGAGAAGTTGTGACTTGCCCGAGGCCATCCAACAAGCCATTGACACTCCTGTGTTTATCCCAGCGCTCTGCAAATCACAAGCGTTTAATAAATTCATCCTATACTCACCCCCATCCTTTCTGCACGGGCATGAATAGAGCCTCATTGTCATTAGTGACACCTTTGAATATGAAGGACAGCTAGATATGCTCAAAGGTGCCTGAATCAGGCTTTCCTCAGCCTCAGCCCCACTGTCACGAGCTACTGCTTTGTGTAAAGTTAGGATTGGCATCCTGGGAAAGTGCAAGGAAACCTCAGTCCCTCCCCAGGAACCTACATTCTAAGAGAGTTGTAGTAGGAGGAGTAGAGGAGGAGGAAAGAAGGAGGAAGAGGAGGAGGAGGACGAGGAGGATGAACCACTGTAGAAGTAGTAAGAATGACAAAGCCCTATACCCCAAAGCTAACTTCAGCTCTGCCACTTGCCTACTTTGTGACCTTGAGCCAATCACTTCATTTCTCTGAGCCTCACTTTTCTTGTTTGTAAAATGACGATACTCAACTTGTTCTCCCTCCCTCTGTGAACCCCATATGGGGCATGGAAGGTGTTGGATCTTGTATTCATTCATTCATTCATTCTTTCAATTGTATTTATTAAGTGCTTACTGTGTGCAGAGCACTATACTAAGCACTTGGGAAAGTATAATGCAGCAATAATTAGTGACAATCCCTGCCCACAATGAACTCACAGTCTAGAATCGGGGAGACAGACATCAATACGAATAAACGGACATCAATATAAATAAATAAAATTACAGATAGATACATAAATGTTTTGGGGTGGGAAGGGGGAGAAGAGCAAAGGGAACAAGTCAGCATTACGCAGAAGGGAGTGGGAAAAGTGGGGCTTAGTCTGGGAAGGCCTCTTGGAGATGTGCCTTCAGTAAGGCTTTGAAGCGGAGAGTAATTGTCTGGCAGATTTGAGGAGGGAGGGTGTTCAAGGCCAGAGGTAGGACATGGGCCAGGGGTCCATGGTGAGACAGGTGAAATCGAGGCAGGGTGAGAAGGTTAGCACCAGAGGAGTGAAGTGTGAGGGCGGGGTTGTAGTAGAGAAGCAAGGTGAGGTAGGAGGGGGCAAGGTGACAGAGAGCTTTAAAGAGAATGGTAAAGAGTTTTTGTTTGATACACAGGTGAATAGGCAACCACTGGAGATTTTTGAGGTGTATCTACCAAAACTCTTAGTCCAGTGCTTGGCATATGGTAAGTGTTTAACAAATATCCTCCAGACTGAAAGCTTGCTATGGGCAGGGAATGTGTCTGTTTATTGTTGCAGTATACTCTCCCAAGCACTTAGGATAGTACTCCACATACAGGAAGTGTTTAATAAATATGTTGAATGCATGAAATACCACAGTGAGGAATCCATCAACTTCCCACCTAATTTTCCTTGCCTATTTCATTACCTTTGCATTTGAGCCCACAGCCCCCCAAGCACTTAGGTACTTACACCTCTCCAGCACTTATGTTCATAGCCTTATAGTCTGCTGCTTTCTCCACCTTAGTTTGCATTAATGACTGCCTCCTCCATTAGATTCCAAGAGCCTTGAGGGCAGGGACTGTGTCTAGTACTCTTCCAAGGCTTAGTTCAGTGCTCTGCACATAGTCTGACCACAATTTTGATCACTATTACCAAGCTCTTGGGATAGGACAGAGAAGTGAAACATGAAATCTCTGCCTGCTAAGAGCTTACAGTCTAGCAGGAGCTGGGTGATGTGCCGACAACCAGGCAGGATAATTCAGCAGTTCCGAGCCTGTCACGCAGGAGTTGTTAGATTAAGATGAAGTGCAGAGGATGGTTGGAGCCCTTTGTGGCCATAACCACAATTCCCTAACAACATCTTTGTTATTTAGAAGACATTTCTCGGACTGTTTGGGGCACAGGAGCATTCAGTGTTCTGGAGTCAGAGAAGATGGTTTCTGAATTTATCCCATTCCTGCAGAGGAATGAAGCCCCTCTCTGGAAGGCCTGGGGGCTGAGGGTTGGGGTTAGGAGTAGGAGACCCTTGGTGCCTTCACAACACTTCACAACACAATGCAACACAGGGAAGCAGCATGGCCTAGTGGAAAGATCATGGGCCCCCGAGTCAGAGGACCTGTGTGCTTATTCTGGCTCCTCCAGTTGCTGTTGTATAATCTTGGGCAAGTCACTTAACTTTTCTGTGCCTCAGTTGCCTCATCTGAAATGGGGATTCAATGCCTGTTGTCCCTCTCCCTTAGACTGTGAATCCCATGTGGGAGAGGGACTGTGTCCAACCTGGATTATCTTGCATCTACTCCACTGCTTGACAGATAGTAAGCACTTAAGAAATACCATAGAACAAAACAAAATGAAAAAACACTGAATCTTCCAGCATCCAGGGAAATTCAATTCCTGCTGGCCTGACTTCTCTCCCAACCCCACAGCCCTCCATCTTGGATTTTCCATCAAGCGACCTAGTGATTTCAGCCCTGACATTGGGGAGTTTTAGACTGAAGTTTCTCCTCAGGGTCAAGGTGACTGATTTAGATGTAAGAAGATCAGATTGGACAAAGTCCCTGTCCCACCCCGGGCTCACAGTCTAAGAGGTGGGGAAGACTAAGGATCTTCTCCCCATTTGATGAAGAGACTGAGGTCCAGAGAGGTTAATTGACTTAGCCTAGGTCACACACACCAGGCAAGTGGCAGAGCTGGGATTGGAACCCATGTTTCCTGACTCCCAGGCATGTACTCTTTCTACTAGGTGTTGAGCCTCCCTCCCCCGCACACACACACAGACACACACACACACACGGTTGTGATTGAACAGATCTGAGGGTGAGGATAAGGCTGAGGAGGCCTAGATGGGGGGCAACTTTGGGGAGGGGCTGGAGGTACAGGGCTGTTAGAAAGGGATTCAGCACCTCTCTCCTTGGTCTGGAGCCCCCGGCTGGATTATTTCCATGATCTCGGCAGAGGAGGGCCAGTGAAACTCTCTGCAGAAAAGCTGACGGATTTCTTGACTCTCTTTCCAAGGCTGAGGTACACATCCTTAACTGCAAATGTCTCCGATCCCCAGAGTCCCATCAAGAGGCAAACAACTCTCCAGGGGTCAGAAGGGAGGCAGCGGAGGGAATGTGGCAAAAAAAAAAAAAAATGGCAGGAAGGCAGGAGCTTGGGCTTCCAAGGGAGTTGAACTCCATCTTCCAGGAGCTTTGGCATCAGGCCAGGGAGAAATGCCCCTATACATTAGGGGAAAGATATTTTCTCTCAATCTGCAGTGACCTCTCGCTTTGACCTCTGCCCTCTGGCCCAGGAGGGTTTGTGGGCCCAAGCCCTCAGTGGATCGGAGGTCTGGGAGAGAATCCAGCCACCCTGAGGGGTTTTGGGGGGATTTCCACTAGCTTGCCTCAGCTCCCCTAACCTGCTCTCCATTTGCAAATGCAATTTGCAATTATACCCCATTCCCTCACTCCGGAAAGGTCTTAGCAGTGATGGCTGCACTCCGGGTGGATGGGAACCAGGAGCCCTTTCCCCATCTCGGTCACCCCAACACTATCTCTCCCAGAAGGGTTCCCCCAAATTCTTGCAATACCCCATTTAGCTACAGAATCTGGCCTGATCCTGGGAAGATCTCTCTGGGGATTAATGCAGGGAGTTGAATGGGGGGAGACCTGTGGAAATGCCAAAGTGGGTGGAGGGCCAGAGGGAGCAGGGGTATTGGCTCCCAACCAGGCCCAACCTTCTCCCCTGGCTTGGTTGGAGGAGGGGGCCGGCTCTGGGGGCCCGGTTTTAGCATCCCCATGGCCGTGGCTTCGCTGGCAGAGCCAGGGTTAACTCCCCAAGCCTGCAGCGCAATGATTTCTGTTTTATTTCAGCAGGGGAAGTGTGTGCCTGTCTGATTAGGTTGATGGTTTCCTCTTTTCCCATAACCTCCAGACCCTCATGGCCCAAGTGTTTACTCTCTGAAATAAAAAATCTGCTGGTGTTTTTCTTTTTTTGTGCGTGTGTATTTTGGGGGGACTGCGGGGGAGGGGATGGGAGAGGGTGGGAGCGGGCAGGGCAGTGGGGCCGGAGAAGAGAGAGGAAGAGGAGGTCGGTCTGCCCCTGCTGCCGCCCCCTCCCTCCCTCTGCCCCTGTTCCAGCTGCAGACTGGGCTCAGGGGATAGAAAGAAACTTATTAACGAGCAAGTTTGCTCTCCTGCTTCAGCAGCTCTAAACACAGTGAACATCTGGAGAGAGAGTGAGAGTGTCCAGGCTGCCAGAGCCAGAGAGGAGCGGGTCTGCTTCCACGCCCTCTCTGGAGACCCCTCCCCTGCCGCGGCCTCCCTCAGCCCCCCAGCCTCACACCCGATGCTTTCCATTGACTAATAGACCAATGCTCCATCCAGCCCCCAGTGACCCAGGAGGATCTGACTTCTCCCACTTCCACGCCCCTAACCCCCCTCTCTTATGCTCCCTTCCCCCCACCACAGCACCCCTTCCTCTCTTTTCCCTATCTCCTCATCCCTCACGCCTGTCCCCCCCCACCCCCATCCACCCACTCCCTTTCTCTTATTCCTCCCCTCCCTTTCCCCTTCCCCAAGGAAGAGTTATGGGGGAGGGGTCAAGTTGTTGGAAGCAAATAAAGCCTCACTGCCTCACTGCCCCAGGGATCTTTTCCCAAAACTCGGACTACATTTTTGTGGTTTAAAAATGTTAAGCGAACTTTTTTTTTCCACCCCCAAGAGAGTTGCAGCTCAGTGCAGTTAAATCCAGAGGTTGCGAGGGGGCCGTGTCTGATGGGGGAGTTGATTACAAGCTAATTCTAATGCTGAATTCACTGTGTGACCTTAGACAAGTCACCTTCCAGGCCCTAGTTTCTTGTTCCCAACCTCAAAGAGGGCCAGGAGAGATCATTAGAGAATTATCAATCAATCGATCAAGTGCTTATTGAGTGCTTACTATGTGCAGAGCACTGTACTACGCGCTTGGGAGAGTATAGTACAAAAGAATTAGCAGACTTGTTCCCTGCCCATAACTAGTTTACAGTCTAATGGAGGAGGCAGACATTAATCTCCCATTAGTTTCTCAATAGTGATAGTATTTATGAAGTGTTTACTTGTGCCAAGCACTGTGCCGTGCTCTGGGGAGGAGACGAAGATCTGGTCCATTCCCCCATGGGGCTCTCAGTTCTAGAGGGAGGGAGATTAGGTACCTGGGGCCTAGTGGAAAGAGTGCGGGCCTGAGAGTCAGAAGACCTAGGTTCTGTTCTCCTAATCTCGACTCTGCCACTTAACTGCTGGGTAATCTTGGGCAGGTATCTTAACTTCTCTGTGCCCCACTCCCCTCATCTGAAAAATGGAGAGTCAGTACCGGCTCTCCCTCCTACTTAGAATATAAGCCCCATGTGGGACCCAGTTTTCCTGTATCTACCCCAGCATTTAGTACAGTCCTTGGCACATAGTAAACACTTAACAAATACAACTATTATTATCTCCATTTCACAGATGAGGAAATGGAGATCCAGAGAGATTAAGGGATTTGACCAAGGCCACCCAGAAGGCAAGTGGTACAGCCAGGATTAGAACTCAGGTCCTCTGATTCCCAGACCCGTGTTCTCTCCACTAGACGATGCTAAAAATTAATGATAATTGTACTATTTATTCTGTGCTTCCTATGTACCAAGCTCTGACTAAGTTATAGGGTAGACCGATATAGCCAGATGGGACACAATACCTGTTCTATGCAGGGCTCACAAGCCAAGAAGGAGGAAAGAATGGCATTATACAGGCATTTTCCAGTTGAGGAAACTGAGGCACAGAGCAAATCGTTTTGCTATTGGCATATAATGACAATAATTGAGGTATTTGTTAAGCGCTACTATATGCCAGGCACTGTACTAAGCGCTGGGGGCAATACAAGCAATTCGGGTTAGACACAGTCCTTATAATAATAATAATAATAATGTTGGTATTTGTTAAGCGCTTACTATGTGCAGAGCACTGTTCTAAGCGCTGGGGTAAACACAGGGGAATCAGGTTGTCCCACATGGGGCTCACAGTCTTAATCCCCATTTTACAGATGAGGGAACTGAGGCACAGAGAAGTTAAGTGACTTGCCCACAGTCACACAGCTGACAAGTGGCAGAGCTGGGATTCGAACTCATGAGCCCTGACTCCAAAGCCCGTGCTCTTTCCACTGAGCCACGCTGCTTCTCACATGGGGTTTGAGAATCAGAGGACCTAGGTTCTAATCCTGACTCGGCCATCTGTGTGACCTAGGGCAAGGTCCTTCACTTCTCTGTGCCTCAGTTTCCTCTTCTGTAAAATGTGGATTCAATAGCTGTTCTCTTTCTTACTTAAGGCTGTGAGCCCCGTGTGACAAGGTCTGTGTCTGACCTGATTATCTTGTATCTACCCCAGTGCTTAACAAATGCTAATGTTATTATTATTATAATTATCATCATCATCATCATTATTTCTTCTCAGAACCCCAGTAGGCTTGGCAAAGAAAAGAAGACACAGCTTCCAGAATGAAACCATTAGGGAATCTCCTTCCTATTATTTTTCAGTGATCGTGAGGCTCTGGGTGATGGGGGGAACTCCCAGAGTTACCTTGGTTGGGCAAGCACTGAGTGGGAGGTGGGGGTGGCTTAGTGGTTAAACTAGCTAAGTGCTTAGTACAGTGCTTTGCATACAGTAAGTGCTCAACAAATACGATTGAATGAATTAGTTGGGGGGCAGACGGCCCAGGGGAAGCTGCAGAAGGACACCACATCCAAACAGAGCTTCTTCCTGCTCAATGACCCGCATGACAAATTGGTGAGACTGTGGCCAGCCCCACCTCTGGAAGGGAGACATGGCAAAACAGAGAGGGCAAGGGGCTGGCCTGAAGATTCACGGTAGCATGCCCGACAGGCCCAGCCTGATTAGCTTGTATCTCCCCCAGTGCTTGACATACAGTAAGGGCTTTCCAAATACCATCACTATTAATATTTTGGGCTCCAATTTAGCTCCTTTAGTGTGAGATGGCAAGCTGCAGGGCTCAGTTGGGTCCGAGGAGACTCCTCTCCTTTAGTCCTCTGGACGCCCCCAGCCATGCATTCAGTAACCCCAGGTTGACCTCCCACAGCACCAGAGAGGCCTGGATCAGTTTGAGGGGACCTGCAGGTGTGGATTTCCCAGGCTCTCCCCATCTCTTTGACCAGAAGAGAAGCAAGGACAAAGTGTTCTCTTCACTGTTTCCACCTGATGCCCAGAAATATCCCTGGGAAGACAATGTGGCCGAATGGAAGTAGGATGGGGTGTAGAGAGTCTCAACTGGGCTCTTGGCCTACTGTGTGACCTAGGGCTATTCGCATAACCTCTCTGGGATTCAGGGTCCTCATCCACAAAATGAGGCTAAAAACTTTCTCTTAGATAGTGAACCCTATGAAAGACATGGATCGTGTCCGGTCTCGTCATCCACTATCTCTCCATCCCCGGTTGAAATCCAGCCACCGCTGGGGAGGAAACCCAAGGCCCCATGAGGTGGCATGAGGGCCGAAGCCCAGCATGTGGTGAGATGGGAGGGAAGACTGGGAGTGTGGTAGGGAGGGGAGAGGAGGAAACAGCATGGCCTAAGGGAAAAAGCACTGTCCTGGGAGCCAGAGGACCTGGGTTTGAACCTCTGTTCTGCAATTTTCCTGCTTTGAGATCTAGGGTAAACCACAGAGCAACCAGGAGAGCTGGTGGGTGGATACCACTGTCAGAGTGGTGGGGGAGGGGCCGTCTCTGGAAGCCAAGCCTCCTGGATTCCAAATCAGCCCCTGCCCTCCTCCTGGGAAGCAGCATGACCTAGTGGATAGAGCACGGGCCTGGGAGTCAGAAGACCTGGTTTCCAAACCCGGCTCCAACACTTGTCTGCTGCAGTCACTTTACTTCTCTGGGCCTCAGTTAACTCATCTGTAAAATGGAGATTAAAACTCTGAGCCCCATGTAAAACAGGGATGGTGTCCAACCTGATAAGCTTGCATCTTTCCCAGTACTTAGAATAGTCCTTGACACATAGTAAGTGCTTCACAAATGCCATCATCATGGTCCTCCTCCCCCAGGGCATCACTCAGTGCCTCAGTTTCCTTCCTTGGGAGGCACTTCCCTCCAACTGAGAAGATTCAAATGGGGAAGCGTACATTGGGTGCCAGGAACCTGCCTGGTGGATGTCGAGGTGTAGGGGCAGCGAACATACTGGCAGGGAAGCACTCATTCTGGGGGGGGCACATGGGGAGGGTGGTCCTCGAGACACGCCGCAGTCGGCCGATAAACAGAAACAGAGCTTGCTGCCGCCCGGCTGGCCGCCGTGGCTGAGGACTCCAATGATTGGCAAGTCTTCCCGGTGGAGGGATGACGGGCCACTCAGGCAGAAAGAGTCCATTCATTCACACGGGTCTTCTGGCCCGGCCCCCATTGGCTCTGGTTAATGGCTCCAGGCTTGCTGGGGTTGCGGGGGGGGGGGGCGGGTGGAGAGAGAGCTGGGGGCCGCGTGTTGGGGGAGGAGGAGGAGGTAGAAATGAAAGAAAATGATGACTGCAAGATTGTCATGAAGAAATGTACAGCTGCAAAGGCAATTGCATGCAAATGGGGCTTCCGTTTTTAGCCCTCCAGCTAACGTCGTCCTCAGATTCTCCTGCTGCCTTCCTCTGCCTCCCTCCTCGTCCTCTCTAGGCCTCTCCATCCCTATCTTTCCCTCTCCCTTCAGCTCTCTTCTATCTTCATTTTCCATTGTATTGGGCTCTCCCAAGTGCTTAGTACAGTGCTCGGCACATAGTAAGTGCTCAATAAATACCATTGATTGATTGATTGATTGACCCTCGCTAAGGGGGCGTGGGGATGACAGTCAATTTCTCCATCTTCCCCTCCCTGATTCCTCTTTCCACCTCCCTCAGACCTTCTATTCCTCAAGATCTCCCCTCCACATCCAGCTCAGAGGTGTCTCCTCCCATCGCCCCCACCAGGGCTATCATTCCCTCATCTATTTATCGGTGTTTCTCGGTGTCTCTCAGCCCCACCACATCTCTTGGTGTCTCTCTCTCTCCAGCCTTCTCCCGATCTTCCCGCCCCTCTCCGCTAGCCGCTCCGCCTCTTCCTGCGGCTTGCAAACTTGGAACCGGGGGCGAGGCCTCAGCCCAGGCCCGATGCCATTTGAGGAGAGGCAGGTTTCTCCCTGGCCCCTCTCACTGGGTCCTGTTGGGTATTCCAGTCCCCGGCAGATGTGCTTTCCCTGAGAAAGGGAGCCCATTCATCCCGACCAAGAGAAGGAGCTGAGGCGGGCGGTGGGTGGAGGGGGGAGGAGGGGGAAGCGGGGGTGTCCGCAGGGCTGAGGACGGGAAGGAGGCTGGAGTTATAAATAGGATAAAAGAAAATGAAAAAATGCAGAGTATTTTTTTTCCTCTTTCTTTCATAAAAAAAAAAAACTCAACACATTGCCCAGAAAATGTGCTGCAGCTGGAAAAAGCAGCGGATTGATCTGGGCCTACAGCTCTCTTTCCTGCCTCCAGCCCCACGGCTCCCTCCCAAGCCACACCCAGTCCCGAGGGTCCCGAACAGTGGTCCAGAGAAACCTAAAAAGGCCCTCCTCCTCTGAACTAGAGACTGGGGAAATCTAGCCGCTGCAACAGACCACTTCTGCTCTGCTGGACCAGACCACCTCTTGAACCCCTGGAAATCCTTTAGGACGCCCAAGCCGCCCTCCTGCTTGACTACCCGACAATTTAGAAGTTACATCTTAGGTCATAATTTAAAGTCACCTCTCCTCCAAGAGGCCTTCCCAGATTAAGCCCCCTTTTCCCCAGCTTGCTCTCCTTTCTGCAACATCTATGCAATTGGATCTGTGACCTTTGGACATTTGGTATTCACCCAACCCATCCCCATAGCACTTACATACATATCTTTAAATTATATATTATATATTATTTATTCATATAAATGTCTGTCTCCCCCTCAACACTGTAAGCTGGTTATGGGAAGGGGACTTGTCTGCCAGTTCTGTTGACTGGACTCTCCCAAGTATTTAGTCAGTGTTTTGTGCATAGTATGTGCTCAATAACTACCATTGATCCATGGATTGAAAGAAGGTGGCTATATTATTGGGAACAAAGAATGATCTCCCCCCAACTCATGGTCCCAGGGGATTGAGAGTAAGGATCCGCATCAATTGACTCTATTATATTGTACTTTCCCAAAAGTTCAATGCAGTGCTCTGCCTGTAGAAAGTTTCAATAAATAGCATTGCTTGACTGGTCAATTGAGAAGCCAACAGGCTCCTCCTTCCACCAGAGTCAGTGGAGAGCAGAGTAGATGTACAGTAAGTACTCTCCTTGGGGCAGCAGTACCTTCATAGAGGGCATTCAGTAGGTGTAAATCTAACACTATTGACATGGAGGAATCATTAAGAGCCTCCTTTCACTCTATCCACATTATCTCATAATAATGTTGGTATTTAAGTGCTTACTATGTGCAGAGCACTGTTCTAAGCGCTGGGGTAGACACGGGGGAATCAGGTTGTCCCACGTGGGGCTCACAGTCTTAATCCCCATTTTACAGATGAGGTAACTGAGGCACAGAGAAGTGAAGTGACTTGCCCACAGTCACACAGCTGACAAGTGTCAGTCTTCTCATCATCTGGTAGCTGCTTTGGTTCATATTTACTAGAAATGGTAGTAGTATAGTAGTAATTTTAATTGTACTGTGAGGAGTCATAGTAATGGTTGTACTAGTGGATATAAATCCATTCATTTATATTGATGCTATTGATGCCTGTTTACTTGTCTTGATGCCCGTCTCTCCCCTTCTAGACTGTGAGCCCGTGGTGGGTAGGGGTCTCTCTTTGTTCCTGAATTGTACTTTCCTAGTGCTCAGTACAGTGCTCTGCACACAGTAAGCACTCAGTAAATACAATTGAATGAATGATAAGAGTGTATTAGTATTCGTACTAGCAGTGTTACCAGTAGTACTTATGTAGTAGCAGGGTTAGTAGAATGGTAGACTGGTGGTCAAAGTAATGTCTGTCTCCCCCTCTAGACTATAAGCTTGTTGTGGGCAGAGAATGTGTCTGTTATATTGTTACATCTTACTCTCCTGAGTGCTTAGTATTCATTCATTCATTCAATAGTATTTATTGAGTGCTTACTATGTGCAGAGCACTGTTTTAAGCGCTTGGAATGTACAATTTGGCAACAGATAGCAACAATCCCTGCCCAGTGACGGGCTCACAGTCTAAATGGGGGAGACAGACAGCAAAGCGAAACAGAACAAAGCAAAAACAAGACAACCTCATCAAGATAAATTGAATCAAGGAGATGTACACCTCATTAACAAAATAAATAGGGTAATAAATAATATATACAAATGAGCACAGTGCGGAAGGGAAGGAGGAGCAGAGGGAAAGGGGGGGCTCAGTCTGGGAAGGCCTCCTGGAGGAGGTGAGCTCTCAGTAGGGCTTTGAAGAGGGGAAGAGAGTTGGTTAGTACAGTGTTCTGCACACAATAAGCACTCAGTAAATACAACTTACTGACTCAATGACTAGTACTTTTAGTAATAATGTTGGTAATGGTACTTGTAGTGGCTGTGTTAGTAGTAGTGGGAGTAAACTTGCATAAGTACGTGTAATTGTACTTGCAGTAGTGATGATAGTAGTAGTAGAGGGGTATTAGTAGTAGTAATGATTGTAGTAATAGTAGAAGAGGTATTAACGATGATGGCAGTAAAAGTACTGACTCTGGTAGTATTGGTGGTAACATGTCATAGTAGTAGTAGTACTACTACTAGTAATGGTATTTGTGAATGTCTACTGAATGTATGGAAGTGTACTAAGCAGTTACAAAGAATCAGCTGAAGTATAAGACTCATATTCTGCCCCAAGGAAGCTTACACTCTTAAAGGAGGAGACCACAGGAAGACTAAGGAAGGAACTTTGCCATTATCTCCCGGCAGGTCATAAGCAGAGAGGGCATGAAAACTCAGGAATTCCTACCTTCCAGTCTGGATCTGGATCCATCAAACTGTGTCTAGTGGATTAATTCTACAGTGTTGTATTCTCCCATGCACCTCGTACAATGCTCAGCCCACAGTAAGCGGTCGATAAATACCGTCGATTGGTTCACTGATTGATTTAAGGAAACCACCGCCCATACAGTAGGCATCACTTTTATTTCTGCCCATCAAAGGCCTCCTACCTCTACTGCCTTCTTTCAAGCCCTTAACAGAGCACGACCCTAGGAGTCAGAAGGTCATGGGTTCTTATCCCAGCTCCTCCACGTGTCTTCTGTGTGACCATGGCCAAGTAACTTCACTTCTCAGTTACCTCATCTGTAAAATGGGATTGAGACTGTGAGCCCCATGTGGGATGGGGACTGGGTCCAACCCGATTTGTTTGTAACCACCCAGTGCTTAGGACAGTGCTTGGCACATGGTAAGTGCTTAACGAATGACATTATTATTAGTATGATGCTACGCTCACAGTAGATACCCACTAAACATGGATGATTGACAGAGGAGTCACCTGACCACTTCCGCTTGACCACTTTGGACATCCCAGCCACTAGAGGGCAGCACGGACCAAGACTCTTGACGCCTGGTTTCCAACCTCTGCCGATTAGCCTAAAATTTCCGAAGGAGGCATCAGGATCAAAGCCTCCATCCAGGCCCTTTGGTTGCCCAAGACCAAGACTGCCTCCCTTTGGGACACATCACCAGACAAACCAGGAAGGGCGGGTGGGATCAGCTTGCCAAGGGGTACAACAGACCCACCAACCATCCCAACTCCAGTTGAAGGTCATCCAAAGAAGCGCCCATGACTTATGCTAGTAGTGACATAGTTTGGTCCTCCACCCAATAGAGGGAGAAGTTTCAGAAAACCATTGAGTAGACCCAGATGTCTCCAGCAGAGACCAGAAATGGGCACCTTCTGACTTCATTCAGCCTGAGTCAGAAATGTGGGGCTCCCAACGGGCCACCCTATTTCCCGCTTGAACTGGGCCAAGCCCGATGGTTGACCCTGATGACCCTGGACTAGCCACGCTGCAGAAATGGGCAGCCTTCCAGGGCCGAAGGCCGCCCTGAGCCTGGCCCAAAAGTCAGTGGGTTCAGCCAGGCCCAAGCTGTTCCAGGCCACCTTCAGAGTTCTGCTACCCAGAGGGGCTTCACGCTCCCGTCACGCCAGCTTCTACCAGCCCCCCATCCCCGTGCCCGCTCTCCCCCAGCCCCAGCTCTCTGGTCCTCTCTCCCCCAGCCATCGGCCCTACCTGATCCGCAATGCTCCAGGCCGGTGGGGACTTCCTGTGTGGCCATCCCATCCCAGAGCAAGTAGCCGGCTCTCTGCTGATAACAGTTGGGCTGAAAGCCGCAAGCCATCCGAGGATCCTCGAAGACACTGGGGAGCCCCTGCCTCTGTGTCCCGGAGAAAAAGGGGAACAATGAGCATCACATAGTCAATCAATCACTCGATCCATCAGTGACACCTGCAGTCCCAGATCAATCTTTGGAGAACACCAGCAGTACAGTCATTCTTTTCTCCTTTTTTGGTGGTATTTGTTAAGTGCTTACTATGTGCCAGGTACTGTTCTAAGCACTGGGGTAGATACAAAGTAATCAGGCTGGACACAGTCCCTGTCCCAATGGGGCTCACGGCCTTAATCCCCATTTTATATATAAGGTAACTGAGGCACCGAGAAGTTAAGTATCTTGCCCAAGGTCACAAAGCAGACAAGTAGTGGAGGGGGTTTAGAAACCAGGTCCCTCTGACTCCCAGGCCTATGCCCTATCCACTACGCAATGCTGCTTCCATTAAATAATTGTGGTATTTGTTAAGCAATTACTATGTGCCAGGCACTGTACTACCATTGGTAGACTGACTGACCTGGTGAGCATTATCCTTCCCTCCCAACAGTCCAAAGAGCAGCCTTGGGAACCAGTTCCAGAATCTGACATTCTGCTGCCAGTTAGTACACACTTGGGTTTGAATGAAAACCAGGCTGTGAGACAAAAAGCCAGGCAGTAGGCTCTGTCACCCCTTCCTATCCCCTTTTGGTGAGGTTTGGGGCTTTGTGGGAACGATGGGTGTGCCCTGTCAGTAACCCTCTGCTCTGTCCCAGCCCAGTGCTGTCAAAAGCTTTGATGGCGGGGAAATGGAAGTGGACAGGTGGACAGCTGCAACCGATAGAAACTTAGGTGGGCTAGCTCTTACCACCAGGAAGTTCTTTCTTAAGTTTAACTGAAATAATCCCTGCTCCTGTCAGAGCCTCAGTCCTGCCTTCCTATCAGTGTGTAATAATAATAATAACAATAAATCGTACTGATGGTATTTGTTAAGGTCTTACTATGTGCCAGACAATGTACTAAGCACTAGAGTGGATACAAGCAAATCGAGCTGGACACAGTCCTTGCCCCATGTGGGGCTCACCGTTTCAGTGCCCATGAGGTAAGTGAGGCTCAGAGAAGTGAAATGACTTGTCCAAGGTCACACAGCAGACAAGTGGCAGAGTTGGGATTAGAACCCGTGACCTTCTGATTCCAAGGCCTGTGAGCCAGAGGACCTGAGTTCTAATTTCAGCCCTACCTCTTGCCTGCTGTGTGAACATGGCCAAGTCTCTTAACTCCTCTGTGCCTCAGATTCCTCACCTGTAAAATGGAGATTCAAAACTTATACTCCCTCCTACTTAGATTGCGAGCCCCATGTAGAACAGGGACTGTGTCCCACCTCACTGACCCCAGCATTTAGAACAGTGCTTGACACTCTTTAAGCACTTTTCAATCAATCTATAGTTTTTATTGAGTGCTTACCACATGCAGAGCATTGCACTAAACACTTGGGAGAGTTCAATACAACAGAATTACCAGGCACATTTCCTGCCCATAATAAGAAGCTTACAGTCTGGAGGGAGACAGACATTAATATGAATAGATAAGTAATTTATAATATAGAATTTAAAGATATGTACATAAGTGCTTTAGGGGTTTGGGGGAGCAGGGGGTGAATACCAACTGTCCAAAGGTCACAGATCGAAATTCATAGACAATGCAGAAGGGAGATCAAGCTGAGGAAAAGAGGACTTAATCAGTAAAGTCTTCTCGGAGAACTTCTATCACTGGTATTTATTGAGCACTTACTTAGTAAAGAGCACTGTAGTGAGTATTGGGAGAGTACACTACAATAATAATAATAATTATTGGTCTCTATAAAGAGCACGATCACCTGATCACACGATCCCTTCAAGAAATCTCTCTCCAGAGCTCATGATGACTTTGAGTCAGCAGTGGGCTAGTTCATCCCAAGTCCTTCACCAGACGTTCAGTTGGCCATATTTATTGGGCACTTACTGGTGAAGAACACTACTAAACGCTTGGGAGAGAAATCTATCTTCATACACCTTGGGAGGCTTCCACGATTAACTCTCTCCTTCTCAGGTCCATATCCTCCAGGACAAGTGGCCAATCTAGCTCTTATGCCCCACAACTACTTGAAGCCCTGCGGCACACATCTTTTATTCCCAAGTGCTTAGTACAGTGCTCTGTTCATAGTAAGCGCTCAAGAAATGCCACTGACAGACTGATTGATCATCCTGCCTTCTCAGCTGCTAGAGTATATAGCATCACATCCGTTTTTCCTTTCTGTTTGAACTGTAAATGATTCAGACTCTGTCTCTCCCACTAGACTCAAGTGCAGGGAAACTCATTTTTCATCCCTACTCAACTCCCCCAGGCGCTTAGTAGCCCACTGAAGGTGCTTAGTAGACCATAGTAGAAGCTTAATAGCCCATAATAAGCGTTTAGTAGCTCACAGTAGGCTCTTAGTAGCCCATAGTAGGTGCTTAGTAGCTCATAGTAATTAGGTGCTTAGTATCCCACAGTAGGTGGACACTTAGTAGCCCACAGAAGGCTCTTAGTATTCCCCAGTAGGTGCTCAATGAATACAGCCAATTGATGGATTACTGTTTCTCAGTGCTTTGGTCCTTTCTGCTATTCTTGGTCCTCTTTGCCTCTTTTAAGCCAAGAGCTCAAAGCCCAGCCCTCAGCCAGAATTCTCAAATCCCTGGCAGATCGGGTGTGGAATACCAGAGGGAAGAGACGCACGAGAGAGTAGCCATGTCCCTCACCCTAACCCCACTCCTTCACCCTGAGGGCCCTTTTCAAAATGAGCTGGTGAACACAGCTCTGTCCTTACAGTAAACCACAAGAAACTTTGCTGGCTGCTACTACCCAGAACCTTTTCGTGGCTTCATCTCTTACCTAGGCACCTGCTGCTTTATTAGACATTTAGTGAACTGACTCGATAACCGTTTCGTAAACTATGAAAATGACATTTTTACTCAGGGGAGCAGCGTCGTCGTCCCCGATTCATTCTGAAACTGTTTCAGTTGGGGAGAGAGAACCAGGTTAGAAGAAGGTCACCGAGGTGGGCTGCCCTTGTGAGAGGAGAGGCCTCCCGCCACCTGGGTCCTTGCCCTCAAACACCTCCCTCCCCCCACCCCTTGCCCCCCAGTCTTTTCCCGCTCATTCAGTCATGTTCAAAGTCTCTGCCTTTCCTGGTTGCCGGAACAGACAGAGTGATTCTTCCTGGGATGCAGAGAGCACTCGCCCACGGCCCGTGGTGAGGAAAGGCAGCCTTCCCCCAAGACAAAGAGGGAACCACCATCTTGAGGAAGGACTGACTTTAGCAGCCATTTTCCCCGCCTAGTCCTGCTCACCGCACATTCACACACACACACACACTCATGCGTGCACGCTCACATTCACACATACACACATTCATATGCACTCTCATATACTCATCTACCAATAATAATAATTACTGTGGTACTCAAGTGCTTTCTATGTGCCAGGCACTCTAATAAGCGCTGGGGTTGCTACAAGGTGATTGGAGTAGACACATTACTTGTCCCACATTGGGCTCACAGTCTCAATCTCCATTTTACAGATGAAGTCACTACATTTGCATATACACACACAGACATTCACACACACTGTAACAGGGAAGCAGCAAGGTCTAGTGGAAAGAGCTGGGGCCTGGGAGTCAGAGGATGTGGGTTCTAATCCCGGCTCTGCCACATGTCTGCTGTATGACCTTGGACGAGTCACTTTACTTCTCTGTGCCTTAGTTACCTCATCTGTAAAAGGGGGGGTTAAGACTGTGAGATCCTTGTGGGACAGGGACAGTGTCCAACTTGATTATCTGTATCTACCCCAGCACTTAGAACAGTGCTTGGCACCTAGTAAGTACTTAATAAAAACTACAGTTATTATCACCTGCTCTAGGCCTCTCTCCTATGGCCCTTCAGGAGACATTCTGGGGGAACCAGTCAGTGTGGGCGCTGATGACTCCTGAGAAGATTGGTCATTGAGGCACACATGACTTCACATAATAATAATAATAATTCTGGTATTTGTTAAGCACTAACTTGTGCCGGGATTTTCCTAAGCATTGGGGTGGATACAAACATATCAGGTTGGACACAGTCCCTATCCCAAGTGGGGCTCACAGCCTCAATCCCCATTTTTACAGATGAGGGAACAGGCACTTAGAAGTGAAATGAGTTGCCCAAGGCCACACAGCAGACAAGTGGTGGAGCCGGGATTAGAACCCGTGATCTTCTGACTTCCAGGCCGGGGCTCTAGCCACTATGCCATACTGCTTCCCTATCACATGTGTGGCATCATGCATAAAATGCAATGTGATGATTTCACACGGGCCATTTTGCACAGATTCACAGAATTTGCCCATATGAAGAGCTTTTCTTGTGGGTGGGGGAGGGGGAACCTGGGATGTGACTGACCTTCAAGTGCCTGGGGCCCGGACAGGCCATGGTGGCAAGTTCATAAAGATACTCATACCTCTCTCTAAGGGGAACACAGGCAGGAAAGCCCGAGTCTATCAGCTCCTTGGGGGTGGGGATCATGCCTACCAACTCTACTATTTCATGCTCTAAGAGCTCTGGACAGTGCTTCACACACAGTCAATTGTCAGCTAGTTGTGGACAAGGATCTTGCCTACAAATTCTACTATAAGATGCTCTCCTAAGAGCTTAATACAGTGCTCTACACACAAAGCCGACTGTCAGCTTCTAATGGACAAGGATCATGCCTACCACTCTGTGATATTGTACTCTCCCAAACTTTTAGTACAGTGATCCACACACAGTAGACTGGGGGCAAGATTCACGTCTACCAACTCTACTCTCCCAAGAGCTTAATACAGTGCTCTACACAGTCAGCACTCAATCAGTACCATTAGTTGGTATAACAATAATTACATTATTAATTGATTGATCATAGTTATTGAGCACTTAGTGTATGCAAAGCACTGTACTAAGCCCTTGGGAGAGTACAATATAACAGAATTGGCAGTCACGTTCCCTGCCTACTTGCACTGAGCCCTGGAAGAGATTCGAGAACATCAGGTGAGACACGGTCCCCATCCCACAAGAGGCTCACATTCTAAGAAGGAGGGAAATCGGGGATCTTCTCCCTATTTTACAGATGAAGAAACTGAGGCTCAGAGAGATTAGGTGACTGGCTCAAGGTCACATAAAGCAGGCAAGTGTCCGAGGTGGAATTCTAACCCGTTTCTCATTTCTTTTTTTTAAATGGTACTTGTTAAGCGTTAACTATGTAGCAACTCTTATACTGTTCTCTCCCAAGCATGTGGTACAACGTTCTGCACACAGAAAGCCCTCAATAAATATGACTGATTGCTTGAGTGATAGCTAGACACTTGTATTAATCACCGGGATAAAGACAAGATAATCGGGTTGGATGCAGTCCCTGTTCTACATGGAACTCACAGTCTCAATCCCATTTTACAGAGGAGGTAACTGAGGCCCAGGGAGGTTCAGTGACTGGTCCAAAGTCACACCCAGCAGGCAAGTGGCAGAGGAGGGTATTTGAACTCTGTCTCCTGATTCCCCGACCCGTGTGCTTTCCCCCTGGCCGGGCTGCCCGAATGAAAAAGTCACAGACTGTTCCCAGCTCAGCCTCTGACTTAAGCCGCTGAGGTTCAGCAAGCCCCATTGCCTCTGCTTTTTGCGTCCTGAGGGGCAGATAACACCAGACTGAACCTCCCCTATCTCGGTGGGTGCTAAGAGGGTTATCTCCTCCTAAGTAATTGTAAAGAGCTTTGCTTAGCATTTCCAAGCCTGATTTCATTTGCATTGATAAGAGAAGCTTCTGCTGAGCTGGTACCTAACTTAGGATCCTGGGGTGGGGTGGGGCCTGGGAAGAGGGGGCAGGAAGGGTTCATTCTTGCACCAGTCTGCTTCTCCAGGCTAGGAAACAGAAGGAGAGGAGGCTCCGACAATTGCCTTTACCCACTTCTATATAGGGCGCTCACGTCACGGGCGACCGGTAGGGCGGGACAGGGACCCAGAGGGCTAGAAGTCGCCGGAGTAGGAAACGACCAAAAGGCCAGTTTAATTTTAGTCTTCAGACCAGGAAACCTTGTAAAAACAATAAGGGCCGAGGGACTGGGTCTCTCAACTGCACAGATCAGCTCAGCCTGCGAGGAGATGATCAGCCAGCCGGGAGGAGGAGGAGGAGGTGATGGGGTGGGAGGAAGAGGTGATGGAAGCATGGAGGGGGAGGTGATGGAGAGGGAGGAGGAAGTGATGTGGAGGGAGGGGGTGGTGAGGGGATGAAGGAGGAGGTGAAAAGGTGGGAGGAAGAGGTGATGGGGATGGAGGAGGAGGAGGTAATGGGGTGGAAGGAGGTGAAATGGTGGGAGGAGGAGGAGGTAGTGATGGGTACTAGGGAGGGAGAAGGAGGGGATGGGACTAGAGAAGGAAGTGAAATAGTGAAAAAGGTGATTGAGAGAGAAAGGAAGTGATGGAGTTAGAGAAGGAGGTGACGAGAAAGGAGGAGAAGGTGAGGGGGGAGGGAGGAAGAAGTGTTGGGGCTGGGAAGGGAGAGGGCTTCTGCCTGCCCACCTGAGCCCGGCCCAGATCTTGGCTCCCTCCTGCCCATCCTGGCCTGGTTGTAGGGAGCAATGAGGTGACCAGGTGTGTCTGCCCTCACCCTAAACAGGTCAGGGCTAGAGGAGGACTCTGCCCAAAGCAGGGGCTGGCCAGAGCTGGCAGTAACTGACGATTGCCTCTGCCTAGTGGATAGAGTCCGGGCCTGGGAGTCAGAAGGATCTGGGTTCTAATCCTGGCTCCACCATTCTTCCACTGTGTGACCTTGGACAAGTCACCTAACTTCTCTGAGCCTTAGCTACCTCGTCTGTAAATAGGGATTAAGAGTGTGAGCCCCATGTGGGACAGGGACTGTGAACAACCCGATTTGCTTGTATCCACCCCAGAGCTTAGTACAGTGCCTGACACATAGTAAGTGCTTAACATATACCACAATTATTACTATTATTATTATTATTTCTCTAAGCCTCTTTCCATAGGTCCTGCCCCTAGCTCAAGGCTCCTCCGGGCTGCCCCTCTCTCCCCACTACTCTTCCAGAAGGGACGCCCACTACCCAGAACCTGGACCGATGTGGCCAATGCAGCAGGCTGTGTGGCTTTTTCCTCTGAGTAGCTGAGTAGCTCTGGACAAGCAGTGTGGCCTAATGGATAAAGCACAGGCTTGGGAGCCAGAGGACTGGTGTTCTAATCCACCACTTGCGGGTCTCATGACCTTGGAAAGTCACTTCACTTCTCTGTATCTCAGTTTCCTCAACTACAAAGTGGGAATTCAATATCTAGTCTCCCTCCTACTTAAATGTAAGCCTCATGTGGAGTAGAGACTGTGTCCTACCTGATTAACTTTTATCTCCACCAGTGCTTAGAACAGTGTTTGACACATAGTAAGCACTTAATCAATCAGTTATTGAGCACTGTTTGCAGAGCACTCTTTTAAGCACTTGCGAGAGTACAAAATAACAGAATTAACTGAAGCAGCATGGCCTAGTGGATAGACCATGTGTCTTGGAGTCAGAAGTACCCTGGTTCTAATCCCAGCTCCGCCACTTGTTTGCTGTGTGACTTTGGGCAAGTCACTTCACTTCTCTGTGCCACAGTTACCTCATCTGCAGAATGGGGATTAAGACTGTGAATCTCACATGGGACAGGGACTGTGTCCAACCTGATTACTAAAATCTACCCCAGTGCTTAGTACAATGGCTGGCACAGAGTAAGTGCTTAACAAATACAATAAGAAAAAAAAATGAATAGACATGTTCCCTGCCCATAATGAGCTTACTTAACAAAAACCATAAAAAAATAAGTAGCTCACGTACCTCCTGAATCTCTCCCATCCTCCCCAACCATAGGGTAAGCAGACAGACTAAGGGAAAGACTTGGCTCCCACTGCAGTCTCTGTTCGGAGCTTACTATGGGCCAAATGCTTGGATTCCTACAAAATAGTCGAATGGCATGCCATCCTCTGGCCTCTACAGGCAGCCTAAGTGGGAGGGAGAGCAGATATTTAATCCCCATTTTACAGGGGAGGAAACAGAGGCTCAGAGAAGTTAAGTGACTTGCACGAGGTCACCCGGCAGGCAAGGACAATGCTGGGATGAGAACTGAGGTCTCTTGACCTTACCGCCTCCTGGTACCCCTAACTTGCCTTCTGTTCACCCCCACGGCAGTTTTCCAAGCAGATTGGGGCGTAGGGGACGCGAGGCCCAGCAGGTGGGGAAAGGACGAGAGGTGGGGAGGCAAGAGAGGAGAGAGGGGTGGGGACTTTGAACTCGGGGGAAACTCAGAGCCGGGCTTGCAGGGTGGGCCAGGCTGTTGGCAAAACAGGAAAAACGGTTTCCTCCCCACGGGAAAGGGCCTGTGATTGTGACGCGAAGCCCTGATAAGTACCTGGAAGCTTCCCCCTGGCGCACAGCAGCCCCCCCGCCTCCCCTCAGCAGGCCCCGCTCACTCACTGCCCCTTCCCAGCGCTGACATCACCGAATCCTCCCAGCCCTCCAAACCCCCACCCGGTCACCGGAAAAAATACATCCTGATGTCACTTCCCCCACTGGCCAGGGGGCAGGGGACAGTGTCGCCACCTGGACACAACTCTGACTTGGACAGAGGGCACCTGGCCTAAAGTACTGCTATTATTCTTGCTTGTAGCCACCCCAGGGCTTAGTACACTGACCGGCATGCAGTATCACTTAACAAAAACAATTATTATCATCACTATTATTATTACTATCATTCTGAAATATTTTTCACAAGCCATTGGATCCCTAGCTCTTCCCTGACCATTCCTCAGGTTTGGCTGTGGCGGATACTTTTCCAGAACATTCTTCTCTCATTATGCCTCCACAACAGTGCTGTGAGAGGGGAAGAGGCAAGTATGGCCTAGTAGATAGAACACAGGCCTGGGAGTCAGAAGGACCTAAATTCTAATCCCATCTCTGCCACCTGTCTGCTGTGTGACCTTGGGCAAGTCACTTCACTTCTCTGTGCCTCAGTTTCCTCATCAGAAAAATGGGAATTAAGGCTATGAGCCCCATGTGGTATGGGGACCGAGTCCAATCCGATAGTATCTACCCCAGTGGTTGGTTCAGTGTCTGGCACATAGGTGAGTGCTTAACAAATACCAAAAACCCCCCTGTTTTTTAATAAGAATTGTGGAATTTGTTAAGTGTTTACTATGTTCTGAGCACTGACCTCAGTGCTGGGGTAGACACAATCCCTGCCACAAATTGGAGAACAGATATTGGATCCCCATTTTAATGATGAGGAAACTGAGGCACAGAGAAGTAAAGTGACTTGCCTAAGATCACACAGCAGGTGGGGCCAGAATGAGAACCCAAGCCCTCTAACATCCAGCCCTAGGATCTTTCCATTAGATCACAGTGCTTCTCTATCTGCTCCATGAACTCCAGGAAACCTTTCAGTGTAGCGTGACTATTCTAAATGTTCCGAAGTTGCCAGCCTCCTTAATGAGAACGCTAAGAGCTTGATCAACAGGAAAAATTCCAGGCTGGGTGCTCTGAGCCATGTGCGTCAGTGTGAGAGCTATTGAGGAAAGTTGCTTTTTAGACAATGTGCACTGACAACCATCACCAATGCTTCTTAAAGTAAAGCCCTGAGACCACAGAGCTGAGAAACCCTGGCTCATTCAGGGAAGTCCACTTGGAAACACCCCATTTCCAAATAGTGCTTCCTGTGCCCGAGTGAAATGTTCTATACTTCCCTGTCACCGTTGAAGATGATGATGGTATTTGTTAAGCACTACTATGTGCAAAGCACTGTTCTAAGCGCTGAAGAACTGTTCTAAGTGCTGATCTCACCCCCGGCTCTCCTGTGCAGCAGCTGTCTGTCCAAAAGGCTCCTGAGCTAATTGGGAGGCTGGTTGGATGTGGTTTAGTGGATAGAGCACAGGTCAGAAGGACCTGGGTTTTAAACCTGGCTCCACCGCTTGTCTGCTAGGTGACCTTTAGCAAGTCGCTTCACTTCTCTGGGTCTCAGTCACTTCATCTGTAAAATGGGGATTAAGAATGAGAGCCCCAAGTAAAACAGGGATAGTTTTCAACCTGACGAACTTGTATCTTCCCCAGTGCTTAGAACAGTGCTTGGCACATAGTTAGTGCTTAACAAGTACTATTATTATGAGTATTAGTATTATTTATTGGGCACTTAGTCATTGCAGAGCACTGATGCTTGGGAGAGTGCAATAGGATAAGTAAGCCCAGTGTGAGCAAGGGCTTGTCTCTCTTTATTGCTGAATAAAGTACTTTCCAAGTTCTTAGTACAGTGTTCTGCATACAGTAACCTCTCACTAAATGTGATTGAATGAATGAATGAACAAATGAATGAACGTACACATGTTCCCTGCCCTCAAAGGACTTACTAGATAGTAAAGGAAACAGACACTAAAATCAATCAATCAATTAGTCAATCAATCAAAGATATTTATTGAGTGCTTACTGTGTGTACTGTACTAAACATTGTACTAAGCACTCGGGAGAGCTCAATACCCTGACCATTAAAGGGGATTACAGATAGAGGAGACCACCGAGTTGAAGGTTATATACCTAAGTGGTGTGAGAGTGAAGGTGGGGTGAGTAACTATGGGCTTAGTGGGTGGGGACTCATATGAATAGGGGATGCCATAGGGGAGGGTTAGGTGGAGAGAAGAGAGGATAATAATAATAATAATGTTGGTATTTGTTAAGCGCTTACTATGTGCAGAGCACTGTTCTAAGCGCTGGGGTAGACACAGGGGAATCAGGTTGTCCCACGTGGGGCTCACAATCTTAATCCCCATTTTACAGATGAGGTAACTGAGGCACAGAGAAATTAAGTGACTTTCCCACAGTTATACAGCTGACAAGTGGTAGAGCCGGGATTCGAACCGATGACCTCTGACTCCCAAGTCCGGGCTCTTTCCACTGAGCCACGCTGCTTCTCATGATAAGCAAGATAAGCAGGAAGGCTTCCTGGAGGAGATGAGATTTTAGTAGGGCTTTGAAAATGGGGAGAACAGTGGTCCACCACTTGTCTGTTATGTGACCTTGGGCAAGTCACTTCACTTCTCTGTACCTATGGATTTGAAAGAGGAGAGAGTTTCCAGGCTGAAGGAAGAGCATGAGCAAGGGGTTGATGGCAAGGGAGATGAGAGAAATGCAAGTGAAGAAACCCAGCTTTAGCAGAGTGAGAGTAATAATAATAGCTGTGGTATTTAAGAGCTTGCTATGTACCAAGCACTGTGCTAATTCCTGGGTGAGAGATGAGGTAGTCAGATTGGACACAGTCCCTGTCCATCCATGGATTTAAAGTCTAAAGAGGTAAAAGTATTTTATTCCCACTTTACAGCTGAGGAAACCAAGGCCCAGAGAAGGTCACCCGGTGGGAAAGTGTCAGGTACAGGATTAGAATCTATGCCTCCTGACTCCCTGTCCTGGGGTCTTTCCATTTGGCCACCGATTGCAGAGAACAGGAAAGGGCCCCACCCCAGGTTCTCTAGGACTCTATCTCTCTATGATCAAAGCAAAGTATGTTACTAGCCTAAGCGACAATCAACCCAAACCACAGTCTTTCCCCAAACAAATCCCAGTCGGGCTATCAACAAACAGGGCCATCAGCTAATGGAGAATTCTGGAGTGGTATTTTGGGCACGACTGGAATCTTTGGAGTCCAACCCCGTGAAAGTGTGGATTTTTTGGCCATGTAATGGATTACTTCCTCGCTTGGCTCCCGACTGGCTCTGAATCTCCCTCTCCCACAATACACTTGGACCTGAGCAGGTCCTGGTCCTTGAGACAATATGCAGGTAACAAGTAAGAGAAGCAGTATGGCCTAATGGATAGAACACAAGCCTGGGGGCGAGAAGGACCTGGGTTCTAATTCCAGCTTCCAAACTTGTCTGCTGTGTGACTTTGGGCAAATCACTTCACTTCTCTGTGCCTCAGTTACCTCATCTGTAAAATGGAGATTAAGACTGTGAAGCCCATGTGGGACACGGACTGTGTCTGACCTGATTAGCTTGTATCTATCCCAGTACTTAGTATAGTGCCTGGCACCTAGGAAGTGGTTAACAAATGCCATTAAAAGAAGAAGTCTTCCTCCCACCAAATAAATTGCTTTCTCATGAAGTGCCTTATGGTTGGCTCAGTCTCTGGTTGGCTTTGTGGGTGAAAAGCCAACTTGGGAGAGGCAGTGTGGCTTCGTGGAAAGAACATGAGCCTGCGAGTCAGGAAACTGGGGCTCTAGTCCCAGTTCTGCCCTTGGCCTGGCCTGCTAGCTTGGGTAAGTCATTTTGCGTCAAAGTTTCCCCACCTGCAAAATGGGGTATAATGCCCACTGCTCCTGATATCACAGGGGGCTTGTGGGATGAAATTTGATGAACAGTGTGAAGTTGCTTTGGAAAGTTACATAAAATGGGATCTGATCATTATAATCTAATTGTGTCTCCTGCTCTGCATCCTTCCTAAGCTCGGATTGTTACAACAGAATGGTTTGAAAATCTGTTCAGAACTCCAAATGCAAAATCTGAATATGATTTTGGAATCAAGTCCTGAGAATCCTTTGAAATGGGGACCTAAGTAACAAAGGAATCAAAATCGATTTAGGTAATTCCCAATTCGTTTTCAAATTTGTTGCACTTGACGTGTGGTGGCATTTGGTCTGAAGAGCTCAAACCACAATCTATTTATAAAAATAACTGTGGGATATCAAGCGCTTACTAGATGCCAAGCATTGTGCTCAGTACTGGGGTGGATGGGAGCTAATCAGATCGGACACAGTCCCTTTCCCGTTTATTTTGACAAATCACTCCAGTTCCTCCTCCCGGCCCACAGATCTTCCTCTTTCTGCAAGCAGACAGAGGTTGATTATTGGAGTGAGCGGCCGATTGGAGACGACTTCCTGTTGACCTGGACTCTCTCCTGCAGACTTCTTCCGCCCCAGCCCACCCAACCCCTTCAACTGGGCCTTATTTTGACACTGTCCCGATCAAAGCTGGAGCCCAGATTTTTCCTGTTCCTGATTTGTTCCTAGGGGTGATGGGCCTGTGTGAGAGCAGAAACAGGTTTGGGGAGGTGGGGGAAAGAGTTAGAGGAGGACCAGTGACGAAAGATTTATGAACTCCTGGCGATGGGTCTTGGCTCTTGTGATTCTAGCAGCTTTGGATTCCCTCTTCTTTCACCACTTGCCCAAGGTAAACTTCACTCTCTCTGACCTTCTTTTGCACAGTTGCCCTGGCTAGCCCTCTTTCACTGTTTATAGGAGACATAAAATACCACTCTGGGGATCGTCAAGTGCATTAGAGCTATAATCCATTTAGTCAATAAAGAATCCAACACATCCTGCTGCATGGCAAATGAAATCATCCCCCACCTATGTACGGAAACATAAGGGATTTTGGTCCTATAGTCTAGAAAGGAATATTAAACACCAGAGAGGGGATGGAGGGTTAATAATCACAATCTCTGTGATACTAATTAAGTGTTTATTAGGTGCCAAGCACTGGGCTAAATTCTGGGGTAATCGCTTAATGGTATATATTGAACACTTCGCTCTATGCAGAGCACTGTACTAAACGTTTGGCAGAGTAATCTATTTTAGTGACTGTCTATCCCGGTAGACTGCAAACTCCCTGTGGGCAGAGATCGCAGATGGTGTAGTGGATAGAGCATTAACCCGAGAGTCAGTAGTACCTGGGTTCTAATTCCCGCTCTGGCACGTCTGCTGTGTGACCTTGGGCAAATCATTTCACTTCTCTGTGCCTCAATTATCTCATCTGTAAAATGGGGGTTAAGACTGTGAGCCCCTCGAGGGACAGGTACTGCTTCCAACCTGATAACCTTGTATCTACCCCAGCACTTAGAACAGTGCTTGGTACGTACTAAGCATTTAACAAATACCATCATTATTATTATTAACTATGTTCTTTTGTACTTTCCCAAACACTATAATATGGTGCCAGGCTTATAGGAAGTGCTTGATTATTACTGTTGACTTACCGATTGATACAATACAATAGGATTAGGAGACACGATCCCTGCCCACTGAGCTTACAGTCTATAGTATGATCAGATATGTCCCAGTCCCTTCCCACATAGGGAGGGATCACCCCTAAAAGTCTTTAATGTCTGTCTCTCCCTCTAGACTGCCAGCTCCTTGTGGGCAGGGAATGTATCTGTTTATTGTTCTACTGTACTATCCCAAGTGGTTACGGCAGTGCTCTGCAGACAATAAGCACTCAATAAATATGATTGACTGACTGATTGACTGACTTCAAAATAAGATTTTCTACACCCATCTGTCTTATGTTTTCAAAGATGATGCCTGGTACTGATGGAATGGTTGTATCCAGGCCTGGGATGATCAGCTGCCAGATCCATAAGAATTGGACACACTCTACCTCGTGGTGCACAAGCAGGGGTTGGTTAATACATTTTGGCACTTGCATTATTGCTCTATAAGATCGAAGTTCATCAGGCTCAGTACTCTATTGGTTCAGGCTAGAAGATGGTGAAGCTAACCGATTGTAGAGTTCCTTTTTTCACCCCTCTCCAGTTGGAGTGAGCAGAGAGTCCCTCCAAATAGAATTCCTCTCAGGAGGTCATCCAGCTAAAGCCTGCTAAAGCCCGGGGTCAGGAGTAACTGATTTCTGAGAAGGTTTCTAGGAATCGGAGAATCTAGCATCTTCCTGGAGTTCAGGAAGTTTTTGAGAAGGGGAGGATGGTCCTTGGTCCTGGAACTTCAGCGTGGCGCAGTGGAAAGAGCACGGGCTTTGGAGTCAGGGCTCATGAGTTCGAATCCCAGCTCTGCCACTTGTCAGCTGTGTGACTGTGGGCAAGTCACTTAACTTCTCTGTGCCTCAGTTCCCTCATCTGTAAAATGGGGATTAAGACTGTGAACCCCACGTGGGACAACCTGATTCCCCTGTGTCTACCCCAGCGCTTAGAACAGTGCTCGGCACATAGTAAGCGCTTAACAAATACCAACACTAACTTCAGGACTGGCATCCTTCAAAAAGCATTTGATTTTGGTACTAGTGGTTTATGCACTGCCCGCTCGAGCTCTCTTGCCCCTGTACTTCCCTGGGGCATGGAGTGCAGCAAATGTGTAGACAATAAAACACGAATACATACTGCCAGATTTACACACTTGTCTGCCTGGTGATGATATGGCCTAGAGTAACCTGTCTGTGATGGGAAGCTTCTCCAGGGCAGGGATCATGTCTACTAACTTTATTGTACTGTCCTCTCCTAAACACTTGATACAGTGCTCTGCTCACAGTAAGCACTAATGAACACCATCGATAAATTGTCTTTCTTCCCCTTCTAGAGGACAGGGATAGTGTCTACAAATTCTATTTTACTGTACTCTCCCAAGCACTTAATAGAGAGCTCCGCACACAGTGAGCACTCAGTAAAGAAGCAGCGCACAGTGAGAAGCAGCGTGGCTCAGTGGAAAGAGCCCGGGCTTTGGAGTCAGAGGTCATGGGTTCGAATCCCGGCTCGGCCACTTGTCAGCTGTGTGACTTTGGGCAAGTCACTTAACTTCTCGGTGCCTCAGCTACCTCATCTGGAAAATGGGGATTAAGACTGTGAGCCCCACGTGGGACAACCTGATTCCCCCGTGTCCACCCCAGTGCTTAGAACAGTGCTCGGCACATAGTAAGCGCTTAACAAATACCAACATTATTAAATGCCATTGACTAATTGTTCATCTTCCCCTGCTTCATTGAAAACTCCTCGAGGGCAGGGGTCATGTCTACCAACTCTACTGTACTGTATTCTCCCCAAGCACTCAGAACTGTGCTCTACACATTGGAAATGCTCAATAAATACCATTCATTGATTGATTCAAATATTTGAAGAAAGCTTTTTCAATTTTTGCTTGATGAATTCATTGTACTCTCCTTAAGGCTTAGTACAGTGCTTGCTGCCCGAAGTAGTCACTCTGTTAATACTGTGGATCAACAGATAGTTGGTCATCTGGTTTGTGCAAGCTTCATTAAAAGCAGAATGAAATTTCGGGCAAGAAGTGATTAGGGCCAAGAGTGTGGAGAAACATGCCCCCTTCAGGGAGATGAACTCCTGAGAGAGGTTTACACTACTGACTGGGAGAAAATTTACACAGTTATCAGCTACAAGAGACCAGATAGAACAGACCCTGGGTCTTAGCAGGAAAACGCCCTGGAAGTCATTCCATCTGAAATGAAACAGGCTGCAATTACTTGAAAATTGGGCCAACCAATCTTCTCTACAATGGAACTTGGGTATTTTTATAAATGCAGTGTACAGCCTGCTTTAAAAATCAGCTCTCATGGCAGCTTTACTTTATCTTATGTTATTTAGTTAAAAGATAATTAAACTAGTACAAGCATCCAGAAAACATCCAGAAGGGATTTTATCGGCACCCGAGTCATATCAGCCCAACAGCTGCCTCTTGCACTTAGGCATCTATTTATACCACCCTTAGCACTTGTGTATAAATGTATACTCGATTGAACATTCAATTTATCTCTTCTGATTCCACTATTTGTAAATACTTCTGTATCTATCTCTCTCTCTCCTTGTACTTCTGTTGTGCTTTCCCAAGGGCTTAGTTCTGTATGTTGTACTCAGAGGTGCTTAATAAATACTATTATTACTACTCTAAGAGATTACATGTATGGATTGATCAGAGCATGCAAGTATGTGGAAAACAATTAGAACATACGTTTCAGTAAAGGCAACTATATCCATGAGAACAGACTTTTAATACATCTTAATTCATTTCTATTTACATTTAAATGCTGGGAATTAATACTTAGATAAACCCAAGCTAGCATGGGAGACTGTGTGGCCTAGCAAAAAGATTACGAGAGGGGGAGTCAGAAGTCCTCAATTCTAATCTTGGCTCTGCAACTTCTATGATGTGTGACCTTGAGCAAGTCACTTCACTGAGTTTGTTTCCTCATCTGGAAATGGAATTAAAATGCTTGCTCTCCCTGTGTTCCCTGTGTGCAACAGGGACTGCATCCAACCTGATTGCCTTGTGTCGTCCCGTGGGTTTGGCACACAGTATGCTTTTAATAAATGCCATCATATTCAGTATTAAATTTTACATCAATGGATTGAATTTATCTATGCTAGGATCTACACACTTAGAGTTACCTAGAGAGACGATGATGGAGTCTTCTGTCAGGAATGATGGATGGGCCTCAGTGAGTTTATGCTTTCAATACTGCCCAGAATTGTTCAAATAATTGCGGTCAAAGTGCATTTTGCGGGGACCTGAATCACTGGGTTAATGTGCATGTTATAGACCAATCTGTAGCCACCAGCAATATTTACTACCTGCCTTGGGTAGCCACTGGTGGCACTAAAGGAACCAGACAACCCTGTCCCCACCCAGAACCAACAGGCACTCATTATGTTACGTGTTAAACACATTACCTAGGTTACGTAATGTAACGTGATGGTGTCATTAGGACTCATGAAAAAGTTCTCTAAGAAAGAATCTCAGTGCCCAAACTGCATTAGGAAGGGGAATTAGCTCAAATGGTAGAACGCTTGCTTAGCAGGTGAGAGGTAGCGGGATTGATGTCTGCATTCTCCAAGGTTTTCCCCATCTAATAATAATAATATTAATGTTGGTATTTGTTAGGCATTTACTATGTGCAGAGCACTGTTCTAAGCACTGGGGTAGACACAGGGGAATCAGGTTGTCGCACGTGAGGCTCACAGTTAATCCCCATTTTACAGATGAGGTAACTGAAGCACAGAGAAGTTAAGTGACTTGCCCACAGTCACACAGCTGACAAGTGGCAGAGCCGGAATTCGAACCTATGACCTCTGACTACCAAGTCCGGGCTCTTTCCACTGAGGCATGCTGTTTCTCTGCTTCTAGACCCGAAATCCAGTGTGGGCAGGGATTATCTCTCTTTATTGCTGAATGGTACCTTCCAAGCACTTAGTACAGTGCTGTGCACACAGTAAGCGCTCAATAAATACAATTGAATGAATCTCTGGAGAAACCACCAGCTGCCCACCTTCTCCCCCATGTCCCATTCTTCCTTCAGAGCTACTGTTGCATTCCCCTCCTGGGTGCCAGCAAACACTGGCACCGCTTCTGAGCCACAAAACTTAGCAGTAGGAGCTGAGGCAGAGGGAGGCCAGCAACTGAGAATAAAAATGGTAGACAAAAAGGTGGTTTGGACTATAACTGGACAGGGTGGAGAGCTTAAACCCAGACTGTCTCATCTAAAACACGATGAATAGCCACCCCATCCTCAACCTTGATGCCTTGATTCAGAATTGCAGGACATGAGCTAGTTTGACTTTTGACCTCTAATGTTTGCTTTGCCCATTACCAGTCAGATACCATAGTGTGGTATCAAATCACAAGGAAGTCTGGAGCACCCCTCCCAAAAATCATTCAGGAACAGAAATACCCCATGGACTTTATATTCTCCTTCAAAGCATCAGCTCTTTGTCTAGACTGTAAGCTTGTTGTGGACAGGGAACGTGACCATTTATTGTTATATTGTAATCTCCCAAGCTCTTAGTACAATGCTTTGAACCCAGCAAGAGCTCAATAAATATGTTTGAATGAAAGAATGAATGAACCAAGATGCAGAGAGACAATCCCTGGAACCCCAGATCATTTTAGAGTCTGTAAGACCTCCAGCCACTGGGTTCAAGGCTGCGGGAAAGGGACAGGAGGATCCTGTAAACCAACTTACCATTGCTCCGGGGCGAGCCAGGGTGAACGGAACAGGGCCACTGGGAGCTGATTCCAGGTAACAGCTCATCCTGGGAACACCTAAGGGCAGAAAGATTCATCACAAACACTGGCATCACACCCGCAGACTGGAAGGGGACAAGGAGAGGCCCAAAGCCTGTCTTAGAGGAGTTGGAGGAGGGAATGGGGAGAGTCAATCTAATAAGCAATCAATGGTATTTATTGAGTTCTTTCTGTATGCAGAGCGCTGTACTGAGCACTTGGGAGAGTACAATAGAGTTAATAGCCAGGATCCTTGCCCCCAAGGATCTGACAATTTGGCAGAGATGACTGTCACTAGAATAAATTAGAGTGAGAAGGAAGCAGCAGAGTTCAAAGATCTGTATATTAGGGCTTCGGGGAGAATCTCCAAGGGCTTATGGAGCAAAGAAATACCTCCTCTAGACTGAAAGCTCTTTGTGGGCAGGGAATGTGTCTGTTTATTGTTAAATTGTACTCTCCCAAGCACTCAATACAGTGTTTGCACACAGTGAGTGCTCAATAAATATGATCAAATTGAAGAAGAACTGAAATTGCAGTTGCAGGGATTTAGAATGGGGACATGTATCCAGTCCCTTCTCTCACTCCTTCCCAGCTCACACCCAGTGTCTCCTCACCTTTCAACTGTGGCTTATTCTTGACTCTTCCACCTCCAACTCGTTCTTCCCAGCTCAGATCCTCCCTTCTGTCTGGAATCCCCTTCCCTGTTCTAATCTGTCAAACTGGACCTCTCCCCATCTCTAAAAATCCCACCTCCTCCAGGAGACTTTCCCTGATTTACTTTCCCTTCCCAACTCTCACTTTAGCACTTAGGCACTCTAAGCACCTCTTTTTGTAGCACTTTATGCCCATCAATTTAGCCCTTTTACTGTTTTAGCACTTATCTATTCCCCCAGATGCCCTTCCATTCTCTTTTTCCACCTATCTGTAAATCCGTTTGCATCTGTCTCCCCCATGGGATTGCAAGCTCCAGGAGAGCAAAGGACCATGACTTTTACATCTATTAGGCTCTCCCAAGCTCTTAGTACAGTGCTCTGCCCCCAGTCAGCACTCAGAAGATACTACTGATTGATTCACTTATCTCTCAAAAGGTGAGTTAAATTGGAGGGGAAAGGATCAGTTTGTCAAAAATATTGATTGGGTACCCACTGAGTATAAGGTCCTGTGCTGAAGGGTGTGGAGAACCTGGGGAAGGAGAATGGGGAGGAGGTAGAGGAAAATAAAACACGGTTCCTGCCTTTGAGGAACAGACAGTTCAATAGGCAAGCACGAAGCCACAAACCTGCAAGTAGTCATAACGTACAATTGATGGAGGCTTAGAGTATAAAAGCGACAAAGAGTTCAAACCACAGAAGCTACTACATTATCAAAGAACAGCCCAGAAAGTCATTCCGAAGATGAACAGCAGAATCTGGGTGAGGCATCAGACTGGGCAGCTTAATTTGGGACCCTCTTGACCTACATGAAAACCAGATGGCCTTTTACTCAATAGAGAAACTAACTTAGTGCCCAGGGGCAAGCTGGAATGAACAGAGTCCAGTGGGATTACTCTAGGAAGGCTCCCTGGAAGAGGAAGGGTGTGCGGGACAGTCAGCCAGTCAGCTTGGACAAGGTGGAAGGCACACACAGGGAATGGTGGGAAATGAAGGGACTGAGTAAGGTGAAGTTGCTTGAAGTTTTAGAGAAGAACCTCTGAACTGTCAAGAGTCCCTTCAGAGCATGAGGGCTTCCTGGTCTCCCAGGTAGAGGGATGGGTGCAGAAATAGAAGGGATTTGGGAGGAGGGGTTTGGGAGGTGGGCATCTGGAGGGGATGAGGGTTTGGGGAGGAAAAAGCATGCATCCAGGGAAGAATTATGAAGGGAGAGTGATAAAGGGGAACGCCACAAGGCAGGGAATGAAATGAATAACTTCTGAAGCCTCTTTCCAGCTCATGATCCTGTGTTTCATATGGCCTAGTGGAAAGAGCATGGAGGACAGAGTCAGGAGACCTGCACTGTACTTCCAGCTCTGCCATGGAAGGCAGAGTCAGGAGACCTGCACTGTACTTCCAGCTCTGCCACTGTACTGCTGTGTGACTTTGGACAAGTAAATCACTGAACCTCTCTGGGACTCAATTTTCCTCATATATAAAATGGGGATGAGATACCTGCCATGTCTTCCTCTTAGACTACGAACCTCTGTGTATCAGCGACTGTCTGATGTGATTATCTTGTATCTAGCCCAGCCCTTAGCCCTGTGCTTGGCAAGCACTAAACAATTAGTAAACACCATTAATTTAAGTAGAATTATTGTCAGAGGCCCAAAAGACTCTTGGAATCTGTTCACCCATTCTCTTGACCACTCTTTAAGATGTTAAAATAAATTGCACCTAGGAGGAAGCCTGAGCTAGTTTTCCAGAACTCACCTGCTGAGTTCTGCTGAGTTCTGCTCACTTGCTCACCTCCCACATCAGAAGCCCTCATTTCTAATTCCACTCTGCCACTTATTTATTGTTTGACTTTGGGCAAATCACTTCACTTCTCTGTACCTCAAATTGCCTCATCTGTAAAATGGGGATTAATACTGTGAACCCCATGTGGGACGGAGACTGTATCCAACCTGATATCTTGTATCTATCCCAGGATTTAATCCAGTGCCTAGCACACAGTAAGTGCTTAATATTGTTTTTAAAAAAGAAAAAGGCACAGGACTATTTGGCTTTGTGCTTCCTGACTCCGACAGCTGACACTTCCTCAGAGGAAGCCTCTGAAGTGGTTCCGAGAGGTGGCCCAAGCCATCGGCTGAGACACATGGACAAACCTTAGAAGCAATGTGGCCTACTAGATAGAACATAAGTCTGGTGTTGGAATAAGAATAATAATGATTGCATTTGTTAATCACTTTCATTCATTCATTCAATAGTATTTATTGAGCGCTTACTATGTGCAGAGCACTGTACTAAGCGCTTGGGATGAACAAGTCGGCAACAGATAGAGACAGTCCCTGCCGTTTGACGGGCTTACAGTCTAATCGGGGGAGACGGACAGACAAGAACAATGGCACTAAACAGCGTCAAGGGGAAGAACATCTCGTAAAAACAATGGCAACTAAATAGAATCGAGGCGATGTACAATTCATTAACAAAATAAATAGGGTAACGAAAATATATACAGTTGAGCGGATGTGAAGCACTGCTCTAAGTGCTGGGGTAGATACAAACTAATCAGGTTGGACAAAGTCTATATCCCACCTAAGGCTCACACTTCTATATCCCACCTAGGGCTCACACTCTTAATCCCCATTTTACAGGTGATGTAACGGAGGCCCAAAGAAGTGAAGTGACTTGCCCAAGGTCACACAGCAGACAAGTACCAGAGCCAGGATTAGAACCGAGGTCCTTCTGACTCTCAGCCCCGGGTTCTATTCACTACACCATGCTGCTGGGAGAGTACAGTACCATAAACAGACATGATCCCTGCCCTCAAGGAGTGCACAGTCTAGTGCGTGAGTCAGGTGGTAAAATAAATTGTAGGTAGGAGAAGCAGTAGAGTATAAGGATATGCACATAAGTGCTGTGAGGTACCTAAGTGATTTGAGGTTAAGACTAAGTGCATAGATGAGGTAGTGGGGAGGGAAAATAGAGTGGGATCATTCCTCTACTGGGTTCTAACTCCATTTGCTTGTTTTCACCCAGCACTTAGTACAGTGCCTGGCATATAGTAAGCACTTTAAGAAATAACACAGTTACTTAGTTCAGTGCTTTCCCTGCAGTAAGAGCTCACTATACACAATTCTTCACTTGTTTGCTTGACTGATTAGGGAGAAACTCAGGAATACCAGACACTTGGCCCTCTTCTGTTCTCCATTTACACTCACTCCCTCGGTGAACTCATCTGCTCTCACGGCTTTGACTACCATCTCTACGCAGATGACACGCAGATCTACATCTCCGCCCCTGTCCTCTCCCCCTCCCTTCAGGCTCGCATCTCCTCCTGCCTCCGGGACGTCTCCACCTGGATGTCGGCCCGCCACCTAAAACTCAACATGAGCAAGACTGAGCTCCTCATCTTCCCTCCCAAACCCGGTCCGCTCCCAGACTTCTCTATCACCGTGGATGGCACGACCATCCTTCCCGTCCCGCAGGCCCGCAATCTCGGTGTCATCCTTGACTCGTCCCTCTCGTTCACCCCACACATCCTATCCGTTACCGAGACCTGCCGGTTTCACCTCTACAATATCACCAAGATCCGCCCTTTCCTCTCCACCCAAACGGCTACCTTACTATTACGGGCTCTCGTTATATCCCGGCTAGACTACTGTGTCAGCCTTCTCTCTGACCTCCCTTCCTCCTCTCTCGCCCCGCTCCGGTCTATTCTTCACTCCGCTGCCCGGCTCATCTTCCTGCAGAAACGATCTGGGCATGTCACTCCCCTTCTTAAACAACTCCAGTGGTTGCCTATCGACCTCCGCTCCAAACAAAAACTCCTCACTCTAGGCTTCAAGACTCTCCATCACCTTGCCCCTTTCTACCTCTCCTCCCTTCTCTCTTTCTACCGCCCACCCCGCACGCTCCGCTCCTCTGCCGCCCACCTCCTCACCGTCCCTCGGTCTCGCCTATCCCGCCGTCGACCCCTGGGTCATGTCCTCCCGCGGTCCTGGAACGCCCTCCCTCCTCACCTCCGCCAAACCGATTCTCTTTCCCTCTTCAAAACCTTACTTAAAAATCACCTCCTCCAAGAGGCGTTCCCAGACTGAGCTCCTCTTCCCCCTCTACTCCCTCTGCCATCCCCCCTTTACCTCTCCGCAGCTAAAGCCTCATTTTCCCCTTTTCCCTCTGCTCCTCCACCTCTCCCTTCCCATCCCCACAGCACTGTACTTGTCCGCTCAACTGTATATATTTTCGTTACCCTATTTATTTTGTTAATGAATTGTACATCGCCTTGATTCTATTTAGTTGCCATTGTTTTTACGAGATGTTCTTCCCCTTGACGCTGTTTAGTGCCATTGTTCTTGTCTGTCCGTCTCCCCCGATTAGACTGTAAGCCCGTCAAACGGCAGGGACTGTCTCTATCTGTTGCCGACTTGTTCATCCCAAGCGCTTAGTACAGTGCTCTGCACATAGTAAGCGCTCAATAAATACTATTGAATGAATGAATGAATGAGATGCACACGACGTCAAACAGTCAATCAACCAAGTAATCGTATATATTATATGCAGCATGGCCTAGTGGATAGAGCACGGGCCTGGGAATCAGAAGGACCTGGGTTCCATACCCGGCTCCATCACTTGTCTGCTGTGTGATCTTGGGCAAGTCATTCAGTTTCTTTGTGTCTCAGTTATCTCATTGGTAAAATCGGGATTAAGACGGTGAGCCTCATGTGGGACAGAAACTGTTTTCAACCTCATTAGCTTATATCATCCCTAGTGCTTAGAACAGTGATTCTATTCTCCATCTACACCCACTCCCTTGGAGAATTCATATGCTCCCATAGCTGATAATAACCAAATCTACATCTCCAACCCTGATCTCTCTCCCTCTCTGCAGTCTCGCATTTCCTCTTGCCTCCAAGAAATCTTTACTTGGATATCCTCCCGCTACCTCAAGTTTTACATATCCAAAACAGGACTTCTTCTCTTCCCACTCAAACCCTCTCCTCCCTGTGACTTTCCCATCACTGTAGACACCACCACCACCCTTCCTGTTTCACAAGCCAATAACCTTGGTGTTATCCTTGACTCCTCTCTGTCATTCAACCCAAACGTTCAATCAATCCATCACTAAATCCTGTCAGTCCCACCTTCACAACATCGCTAAAATCCTCCAGGTCCTCGCCATCCAAACTGCTTTTATGTTAATACAGTCACTCATCCTATCCCTCCTGGATTACTGCATCAGTCTCCTTGCCGACCTCCCAAACCTACCTCCCAAACTTCCTGCCTCTCCCAACTCCAACACTTCACTCTGCAGCCCAGATCATTTTTCTATAAAAGTACTCAGGACATATCATCCCACTCCTCAAAAAACTCCAGTGGTTGCCCATCCTACTCTGCATCAGACAAAAACTCCTCACCATTGGCTTTAAAGCACTCCATCATCTTGACTAATCATACCTAACCTCGCTGCTCTCCTACTCCATCCCAGTCCACACACTTCGCTCCTCCAATGCTAACCTTCTCTGTGCCTCGATCTCACCAATCTCTCCACCAACCCCTTGCACGCATCCTGCCTCTTTTCCAGAATGTCTTCCATCCTCAAATCCAACAGACAATTACTCTCCCCAACTTCAAGACCTTATTGAAGGCACATTTCCTCCAAGAGGACTTCCCTGACTAACCCCTCCCTTTCCTCTTTTCCCACTCTTTTCTGTGTCACCCTGACTTGATCCCTTTGTTCTATCCCCCTCCCTGCCACACAGAACCTATGTACATATCTGTAACACTTATTTATATTAATGTCTATCTCCCCTACCTCTGGACCCTAAGCTCCTTGTGAGCAGGGAATGTGTCTGCTTACTGTTGTATTGTACTCTCCCAAGCGCTTAGTACAGTGCTCTGCACATAATAAGCGCTCACTAAACATGACTGAACAAATGAATGAACTTGGCCATAGTAAATGCTTAACAAATACCAGTATTATTGAATGCAGAACACTGCACTACGGGAATATGCATGATGTTGGACATGCAACATAGCATAATGAGGCACCATTTTGCAGAAATGCACCCAGCTCACCTGAACTCTGAGCAAGTCTCCAAGGGAAACTCATCCCAAACATTCCAATTCTAGGATAATAATAATAATAATAATAATAATTGTGATATTTGTTAAGCGCTTACTATGTGTTAGGAACTGTACAAGCACTGAGATGGATACACGCAAATTCAGTTGGACACATTCCCTATCCCTATCTCAGTCTTAATCCCAATTTTGCAGATGGGGCAACTGAGGCACAGAGAAGTGAAGTGTCTTGCCCAAGGTCACACAGCAGACAAGTGGCAGAGTGAGGATTAGAAACCCAGGTTCTTCTAACTCCCAGACCTGAGCTCTATCAACTAGGCTACGCTGCTTCCCTCATGGCTTGTTCTTTTGGTCTCTGAACTGATTGTCCATAATCGACTTTGACCCTCCCTGGACCTCATTAAAAGACAGGCTCTTGTGTCCAGTTTCTGAACAGGGATTTTATCCCAATCCTTAGGGAATTTAAATCAAGTCTCTTTGAACCCGTTCTCTTCCACGTAATCCATGCTCCAAACTCCCAAATGTCTGAGTGCCCGACCAATGTCAGAGCAAAAAGAAATAAATGCTAAAGAGTCATCAGCTCCTGGTAGAATAGAGCAAGATGAGATAGCAGCATCTCTCTGATGTTAGGAAATCAGCTCATTGGAAGATCACCTAACAGAAGTGGGGAAATATCACCGCTTCCGCAGATGAAGAGATATGTGGATGAGATAAGAGTTAATCTTTGCGGGAGAGACACTTGAGCAATATTCTGCATGTTTAAGGAGCCAAAGACACCTAACATTAGTACTTTCTCCAGCATTACTTAGGACCACTGAGTTAGGATCAGTTCACAAGTCGCCAAAGGGGGAAACTTGGAAAGCAGCTTGGTCAAGTGGAAAGAGCACGGGTCTGAAATCAGAGGTTCTAATCCCAACTCTACCACTTGTCTGCTCTGTGACTCTGGGCAAGCCACTTAATAATAATAATAACCATTATTATTATTATTATGGTATTTGTTAAGCACTTATTTTATGCCAGGCACTGTTCTAAGCTCTGGGATGGATACAAGCTAATCAGGTTGGATACAGCCCCTGTCTCACGTGGGGCTCACAGTTTCAATTTTACCAATGTGGTAACTGAGGCACAGAGAAATGAAGTGACTTTTCCCAGGACACACAACACACAAGTGGTGAAGGGGAGATAAGAACCATGACCTTCTGACTCCCAGGGCCGTGCTATGCCCACTTCATGCTGCATCTCACTACACCATGCTGCTTCTCTTACGTTCTCTGTGCTTCAGTTTCCTCACCTGTAAAATGGAATTAAATCTCTCTCCTACTTAGATTGTGAGTCCCATGTGGGACAGGGACTTTGTCCAATCTGATTATCTTGTATATACCCCAATGCTTAGTACAGTGTTTGGCACATGGTAAACACTTAACAAGTACCATGATAATAATGACATTATAAAGCTCATTATGGACAAGGAACGTGTCTGCTAATTCTGTTGTACACTCTCAAGCTCTTAGAACAGTGCTCTGTCCATAGTAAGTGCTCAATAAATACGATCGATTGATTGATTGATAACTCCATAGACAACTTCAAAGCGGTCAGTGGTAGACCTTCTGGACACAAAGGGTTTTCTCCACATCATATCCTCCAATGACAGCGCACTTAGGTACTTACAACCATTTGTAGCACTTTTGTACTATCCTTTCCCTCACTCAACTGTCCAACCAATTATTTACTCTCTTAACAGTCTTTCCATTCTCTTTTCACTTCCAACTGTAAATTATTCTGAGTCTGTCTCCTATTAGGTTGTCAGCTCCCTGAGGGTTGGAATAGTGTCTTCCACATGTAGTTCCATGCCCTGACCTCTGTAGGGACTCAGTAAATAGGATTGATCGATTAATAATAATCACAGCCCTGTTTCCCAGAGTCACATGATCAGCTCTGATGTCAAGTTGTTTTGTAATGAAATAACGAGAGATGGAAATCCAAAGAGGAAAAGGAGAGAGAGATGGAAACCCAAAGAGTAAAACGAGAGAGATGAACTCATACCCTCTGGGCTTCTTAATGGGAGGGGTTTGCGGGAAGGGAGGGAAGTAAAGCTAATAGGGGTCTTGGAACTCTCAAAGGAAAGAGTTCAGGGCCCCACAGCAGAAGTTGATATGAGAGGGAATTCAGAAAAACCCTCTCCTATTCGAGGAAGATTTATTAATTTCAGAAAAATAATTATGGCATTTGTTAAGCACTTATTCTATCCAGCCTGGATTACTGTATCAGCCTCTCCCAAGTGCTTAGTTCAGCTCTCTGCACACAGTAAGTGTCCAGTTAATATGACTGATTGATTGACTCATTGATTAAGCACTTAGTTCAGTGCTCTGCACCGAGTAAGTGCCCAATTAATTTCATTGATTGATGAATTGATTAAGCACTTACACTATCAGGGCTGAATACAAGGTTATCAGAACTGATACATTCCTTGCACCACAGAGAGTTCACAATCTACCTAATCCCCATTTTGCTGATGAGGAAACAGAGGCTCAGAGAGGCTAAGTGATTTCCCCAAGATCACCCAGCAGGCTAGTGTCTGTGAGCCCGTTATTGGGCAGGGATTGTCTCTATCTGTTGCCGAATTATACATTCCAAGCGCTTAGTACAGTGTTCTGCACATAGTAAGCACTCAATAAATACTCCTGAATGAATGAACAAAGACCCTCATCAGCATTATCCCTTTCCCCAGTGATGGGTCTCTGATCCACTCTTTAATAATCAGTCAGTGGTATTTACTGAACATTTATTGTTTGCTGAGTACTGTACTACATGCTTGGGAGTGTACACTATAACAGTTTTGGTAGATGCGTCCCCTGCCCATAGTGAGCTTACAGTCTAAAATCTAAGTGATGCTTAAAACCCTTTAAAAAATAGTGAGGATGTCAAGTCTCAAAGCACAGAGCAGTTACTAATAGTAAGCTTCACTCACTCCTGGCCTAAAAGTTACTTCTCAGGAGGTAGCTAGACACTTTGGGTGGAGCATTGTCAGCACCAGTATTCACTGAATCAATCGATGGTATTTATTTGGAGATTACTACTTGCTCAATTAATCAATTGAATTTATTGGACTCATTATGTGCAGAGTGCTGTACTAACCATTTGGGAGAAGAACAAGAAGGAGAAGGAGGAGAAGGAGAGGGAGAAGGAGGAAGACGAGGAGAAGAAGAAGGAAGATTATAGTACTTGTTAAGTATTTACTATGTGTCAAGGATTGTTTTAAGTGCTTGTATGGATACAAGATAATCAGGTTGGACAGTCTCTGTTCCACGTAGGGCTCACAGTCTAAATAGGAGGGAAGTAGGATTTGATTTCCATTTTACATATGAGGAAACTGAGGCACAAAAAAGTTAAGTAACTTTTAAGGTTACACAGAGACCAGTGGCAGACCTGGGATTAGAACCCAAGCCTTCTTTCTGGACCTAAGCTCTTTCCACTAGGTAACACTACTTCCTTAATAGGGCCTCTCTGCTTCTTCTGCTCTACTAACCAATCGATGGTATTTATTGAGTGCTTACTGTGTGCAGAGCACTGTACTAAGCACTTGGGATAGTACACTCAGTGGAAAGAGCATGGGCTTGGGAGTCAGAGGTCATGAGTTCGAATCCTGACTCTGCCACTTGTCAGCTGTGTGACTGTGGGCAAGTCACTTAACTTCTCTGTGCCTCAGTTACCTCATCTGTAAAATGGGAATTAACTGTGAGCCTCGCGTGGGACAACCGATTACTCTGTATCTACCCCAGCGCTTAGAACAGTGCTCTGTACATTGTAAGCGCTTAACAAATACCAACACTATTATTATTATTACAATACAACAGAGTAGGTTGACACATTCCCTGCCCATAATGAGTTTATTAGCCTACAGAGTGCTCTGCCCTCTCTCTCCAATTCTATCTTCAGATCAAGTTCTAAGTAGCCAACTGGGAAATAATTGTTCACGGTGATGATGCTGATGAGAAAGTCTCACACTTTTATTTCAAAGCTCCCAATCTTAGAAGGGGTGAAAATAGTAACTAAGTCTTTCCCCACAGATGAACACTGTTCCTCCCATTGTATTATTCACCATCTGGAATGCTGCAAAACTGCTGGTTTCCACCAGAGAGAACTTTTCCGAATAACAGGTTTTCCCATTAAAGAAGGTTTCCTGCTATTTGATGAGGTGGTCTAGTGGAAAGAGCACAGGACTGGGAGTCAGGAGATCTGGGTTCTAGTTTTGGGTTCTGGCTTTGAAATCTGGGTTCTGGCTCTACTAATCAATAATTATGATATTTATTAAATGCTTATTATGCATCAGGTACTGTACTAAGCACTGGGGTAGATAAAAGATAATCGAGGGGACACAGTCCCTGTCCCACATTGGGCTCACAGTCTTAGTCCCCATTTTATAGATGAGGGAACTGAGGCACAGAAAAGTGAAGTGACTTGTCCAAGGTAACACAGCAGACAAGCGGTGGAGCCAGGATTAGAGCCCAGGTCCTTCTGACTCCATGGTCTGTGTTTGATTCCCTAGGTCACGCTTTTGCCATCTGCCTGTCAGTGACCTGAGATAAGTCATTGATCTTTTCTTTGCCTCAGTTTCCTCATCTGTAAAATGGGAGTCAAATTCCTGTTCACCCCACCCCTAACTCCTGTTAGACTATGTGAGCCCATGTGGATCCAATCTGGTAATCTTGTATCTAGCTCAACGCTTAGCCCAGTGTTTGGTACAAAGTAAATGCTTAACATATTCCCCAGTTATTGCTGAATGTTTAATTCCATCAACTCACCCTAGGATTTCCTAGAACACAAGCCCCTTAGATCATTTTACACTCTCTCTCTCTCTCTCTCTCTCTCTCTCTCTCTCTCTCTCCATCTCTCTTTCCTGGGGGGAATTCTTGCTTTGGTCTCACTTGCTGGAGATCCAGTTAAGCAGGCCTCAGACCAATGATGGAGAAGCAGCATGGCGTAGTGGATAGAGTACAGGGCTGAGAGTCAGAAGGTCATGGGTTCTAATCCTGTCTCCACCACTTGGACAAATCACTTCACTTCTCTGTGCATGTTACCTCGTCTGTAAAATGGGGATTGAGACTGTGAGCCCCACATCGGACAGGGAGTGTTTCCAATCCGATTTGCTTATATCCACCCCAACGCTTAGTAGAGTGCCTGGCTCACAGTAAGAGCTTAACAAATTATTCTCAATTTGGACTAAACCCTTAGGAGAGTACAATACCACAGAGTTCTCAATCTGAGGGTTGGTTTCTGAACAAAGGCTAGATAACCTAATTTTACCCAAATTACTCAGCATGGTGTAAGCAAGTGATTAGAGATGAGTAACCTAGTTTATTCATTTGTAATATTGATCCAAGGAACGTCTATTGAATAACAGATCTGACTAACTTCATCGCAACTCAAAAGGATGTGTCAATAATCCCTGGAGTCTCTACCTGGCACTTGAGTCCAAGGTTCCCGCCTGTCCTGCTCTGTGCCCCTTCTCACACTCTTTAAACTCTCCTCTGCATCTTTTAAAACCATTCCCTGTTTCCCTGTAGCTCCTGGGCACCCTTCCAATCACCTGCACCCCCAGAATTAGTGCCACAGAGGAGGCTGGTGTCATAAAGTCACATCCAACGTGCTGTAAAGCTGAAACAGGGGAAATCTGGACAGGAAAGGGCCTGAATTTGAAGCAGCTGAAGCCAAAGACTGTCAGGATGTGCAATTTATCCATGAGCAGACTTTCTTTCTAGAGTAAACTGATTCCTCCAGCTCTTTATTGTGTTTTTTGTTAAGTGCTTAGTGTATACCAAGCACTGAACTAAGCCCTGAGATAGGTACAAGATAATCAGTGGACACAGTCCCTGTCCCACAAGGGTCTTATAGTTTAAGTAGGAGGGAGAACAGGTATTGAATCCATACGTGTGTATATATATATATATATATACACACACCTAAAATGCCATTGTGCATAGCAACTTTATGAACATATTTTCTCCAGAACGTCAATTCTTCTGCCATATTCTGTAACCTTGCTAACACCTCTTTCATTATCATTGTTAGGGTTTCTATCCATCTAGCTACTTGTCTGCCTCTTCCATGTTTTCCTTGGACTTTTCCTAGCATTAGTGTCTTCTCCAGAGAATTGGTCCTCTTGATGAAGTCTCTAAAATATGCTAATATAAATTGAGCTATTTAGCCTTCTAAAGACCACATTGGCTTAATTTGCTCCTGAACCCGTTAGTTTGTTTTTTGTGCACTCTGTGGCATTTGAAAAAGCCTTTTCCAACATCACATTTAAAAAATATTGGTGCTCTTTCTATCCTGTTTTTTTCACTGCCCAGCTTTCAGATCCATACTGTATCACTAGAAACACCTTAGAATTTACAATTTGTATTTTTGTGGCAGAGCATCCTAGTCACTTCACTTCTCTGTACCTCAGTTACCTCATCTGTAAAATGGGGATTAAGACTGTGAGCCCCATGTGGGACAACCTGATTCCCCTGTGTCTACCCCAGCACTTAGAACAGTGCTCTGCACATAGTAAGTGCTTAACAAATACCAACATTATTATTTTACAGTTGAGGAAACTGAGGCCCAGAGAAGTAAGTGACTTACCCAAGATCATACAGCAAGAAAGGGGTGGAACCAAGATTAGAATCCCATCCCTACTTCTTCTCCTAGGCCACATGTCTGCCTTCGTATAGTAACTGTCTCCCCCATTTAGACTGTGAGCCTATTATTGGGCAGGGATTGTCTCTATCTGTTGCCACATTGTACATTCCAAGCTCTTAATACAGTAAGCACATAGTAAGCACTCACTAAATACTATTGAATGAATGAATGAACCCACACCCCTTAAAAGGGGAAGTGAAGAGATTTGGGATGGAGTGTGAGCTAGTGGAAAGAGCCCAGGAGTGGGAGTCAAAGGACCTGGGTTCTAATTCTGACTCCACCACTTGTCTTTCAGGTGACCTTGGGCAAGCCATTTCACTTCTCTGTGCTTCAGTTTCCTCATCTGTAAAATATGGATTCAATCCCTATTCAGCCCCCTACTTAGACTGTGAGCCCCCTGTGAGACAGAGTCTATGTCTGATCTGATTGATTTGTATCTATCCCGGTGCTTAAAATATAATTTGATACCATAAAAAAAAGAAAATTAAGTACAGGGTTTGGGGATGACAGGGCAAAGCTTCTGCCCCTTAGCACTAACTCAAACAGCCCCAGCACCCTTGAGGAAGATGGCGAATCACCCGGCAGCACTTCCCAGCTGGTGTAAAAACGAAAGAGCTGAGCTTCTTAGGACCCAGGTTTTCGGTAAGAGTCGACAGCAGCTGCACACCAGATCTCCTTTGGGGGTCTGCATGAGATTCTGTCTGCGGAAGCCAACCCCCAAACCACCTAACCAAAAAAGAAGGAATGTGGCCTAGTAGATAGAGCAAAGTCCTGGGAGTCTGGGCTGGATTCTAATCCCGGCTCTGACCCACGTCTGCTGTGTGACCTTGGGCAAGACATTTCACTTCTCTGTACCTCTGTTATCTCATCTGTAAAATGGGGAGTAAGACTGTGAACCCCACATGGGACTGCGATAGGGCCCAATCTGATTAACTTGTATTTACACCAGTGCTTAGTGCTTAGCAAATACCATTGTATGCGTGCGCCTGTGTGTGTGTGTGTGTGTGTGTGTGTGTGTGTTTGTGTAGTTAGTTACTTTTGCCTGTTAGAGAGTTTCAGATCTTGGCAGGGGTGAGCCTACTCTACTATTTGTTTATATTTATGTCTGCTCCCTATCTAGACTAGCAGTTCCTGGGGGTAGGGATCGAGTCTACCAACTCTGTCGAGCTGTTCTCTCCCAAATGCTTAGTACAATGTTCTGCACACAGTAAGGCTTCAATAAATACGATTGATCTATTGATTGATTGAAAAATAAGTCTGGCTCAGAGACATTGGAAGGCCGAAATTCTGCACCTTGTGGGTGAGGAAAGTATCTGTCAACTCTACTGTTGTACTCTCCCACAGTAAGTGCTCAGTAAACACCATTCATTGATTGGACCGACCTGGGTGTGCAGGGATCAGTCCCTGTGAAAGAAACCAGGTGTCCTTGTGAAAGAAAGCAGTTGTCTTTGGCACCCTGAAACTAGAAGAGTTGAATGAAAGATCTCTTCTCTACCCTGGAGTACCTCCACCAAGGGACACATATCAGAGTTCGAACCCTAAACCTCTTCACTTTCCCTGCTCAGATCACTGATAGCCCAAGTCAGATCGGAAGCAGTATGACCCAGTGTCAAGAGCAAGGACTTGGGAGTCAGAGGATGTGGGTTTTAATTCTGACTCCACCACTTGTCTGCTGTGACTTTGGGCAGCTCACTTAACTTCCTTGTGCCTCAGTTACCTCATCTGTAAAGTGAGGATTGACTGTGAGCCCCATGTGGGACAAGGACTGTGTCCAACTCGATTACCTTATTTCTACCCCAGTGCTTAGAAAAGTGCTTGGCACATAGTAAGCACTTTATAAGTACCATCAATATTATTATAATTATCAGAGGAGGGGAGCCCAGCTAGGGCATCTAACTAGGGTATTTATTAAGTGTCTACTACATGCCAAATGCTGGCTCACTGTGGGCAGGGAATGCGTTGTACTGTTATACTATCCTCTCCCAGGCACTTAGTACAGTGCTCTGCACCCTGTAAGTGCTCAATAAATATGACCTACTGACTAAAAGTTACAGGATAATCAGATCGGACACCATTCCTGTCCTACAGGGAGCCCAGTCTGAAAGGGAGGGAGAGCATCCAGTAAGTCCTCGGGAAAATAGCACTGACTGATAGATTGTCAGCAGATAGTGTACTACCCCCAGCTTAGTGCCTTGTCTTTAAGGCATTCAGTAAATTCTCCTCCCCTACGTATCTTCACACACATCTCCCACTACCACCCAGTTTGCACATTTTGATCCCCCAACACCAATTTGTTCAGGGTACCTTGCTCTTGTCTCTCTCCATCCATCCTTTGCCCAGGGCCCTCCTTTCTGGGTCTCCCTCCCTCTTTGTATCCAGCATACCTCTCCTCTGCCCCACCCCCCTTTAAAAACCTACTAAAATCTCTTGTCCCCTGGGGAACCTTCCAAGACTAATTTCTCTTCTCTCCGACCTGTTTTCCCTCCCTTCTGCATCACCTAGGCACTTAGTCCCACCCCCTAAGCACTTAGGTACTCACCTCACTCCTCACCGCCAACACTTACGTCCAAATCCTTATTCTCGGTGGCTTCCCCTATCTGTAATGTACTTTAGTGTCCATCTCCCCTGTTAGATTGGGAGTTTCTCAAGGGCAGGGATGATGTCTACTAACTCTATTGTGCTCTCACAGGCACTTAGTACAGGGCTCTGCCCACAGTAAGGGCTCGAAAAATGCCTGTGATTGATGGACTGCTTTTACAGATGAGGGAGCTGAGGCCCAGAGAGAAGCAGTAAGGCCTACTGGATAGAGCACTGCACTGAGAGGTAGAAGGACCTGGGTTCTAATCCTGGCTCTGCCAATTGTCTGTTATATGGCTTTGGGCAAGTCACTTCTCTTCCTCAGTGCCTTAGTTACCTCATTTGTAAAATCTATCAATCAACTGTATTTACTGAGTGCTTACTGTATGCAAAGCACACAATTGGGAGAATACAGTATAACAATATAAGGAACACATTCCCCGTCCACAACGAGTTTATACTCTAGAGGGGAATTAGAGGGGGATTAAAATGGGGATAAAGACAATGAGTCCCATGTGGAATATGGACTGTGTTCAATCTAATTAAGCTTGTATCTACTCCAGAAGTTAGTACAGTGCCTGGCACATAATAAACTTTTAACAAATGCCATTTTTTTTAAAAGTGACAGGTCCAAGGTCACCTAGCAGGTCAGTGAAGTGACAGAGCCCAGACCAGAACTCACGTTTCCTGACTCCTGGTTCTGTGCTCTTTCCACTAGAACATGCCTCCTCCCATCCAGGAAGTTTAAGATCATGGTGATAATAATAATAATATTAATAATAATACCATTTTCTAGAGAAGCTGTGTGGCCTAAAATAAAGAACATGGGTCCAGGGGTCAGAGGAAGTGGCTCTGCCACTTGTCTGCTGTGTGACCTTGGGCAAGTCACTTCACTTCTCTTTGCCTCAGTTCCCTCATCGGCAAATGGGGATTCAATACCTGTTCGCCCTCCTACTTGGACTGTGATCCCCAGGTGGAATCTGATTATCTTGTATCTACCCCAGAACTTAGTAGTGCTTGGCACATAGTAAGCACTTAATGAATATCACAGTTCTTATTCTTATTATTACTCTTATTATTACCATGTTCCACACATTCTGCTAAGTGCTGAGGTAGCTACAAGCTCATCAGATCTGACCCAGGGATTTTCCCACAGGGGCTCAGAGTCTCAGAGATACAGGAGCAGAGACGGTAGGGGGTGTGATCTTGAAAGACAGACTTGCAGTTCTAGGGGAAAGAGACTGCCTGAAAGCATGTCACTAAATGACCACCTAGGGGATTATGGCTTTATATTCCGGATCTTGTTAATTGCCATCAGAAATACTCCAGAGCCTTGAACGGCCTGCCTTTCCCATAACACTTCCCATAAATGGCTGAATGAATCATTGCCACTGGGAGCCAGGGGTCGCAGAGGCTGTGAGGTGAGGGAGCTGGGGCCGGATTGGGGGGGTGGGGGTAGGTGGAGGGTAACTGTTTTTGAGAGAGAGAGATCAGTGAACACCCTGAGTCCCTGGACCCATTTCAGATTTAATCAGGATTTTGGGGCACTTCCTCTCTCCCTGTTTCTTTTTTTTTTTCTGTTTTTTTTTTTTTTTACCTTCTAAGGTTGGAATTGGATTCCTTCCCCCAGGCGGAGTTTAGCCTTTCCTCAGTTTTCATTGCTCACACAGCTCCCGGTTGGTATACATGTGACTTTGGCTCCCCTCAGCCAGCCAGAGAGGAGTTGACGGAGACCAAATCCACCCGGTGCTCTGCTTCATACTTTCCTCCCCTCTGGCTTGGGTCTCTATTCCTCCTCCTTCTCTGAGAATCCCAGTCCCCTCTAGCCTCATTCACTGGCTTGGACTGGTGATTTGTCTTGGGAAAAATTGCGCCTGAGAATAATAATGGTGACATTAGTCAAGTGCTTACCATATGCTAGGTGATGGGGTAGAGACAAGATAAACAGACAATCATCTCGTGGCAAAGAGCAGTTAGGCCCTGGCCAGTCGGAAGTCAGAGAAGCAACTCAGGTGGATCCCAGCCCACCTAACCTGCCTGGGAGAGGGAGGGCGGGACCCATGATCCCCATCAGACCCTGAGGTCTTCGCCCCAAACAGGGGACGGAAGGGACTGGATGCCTGCTTTTGCTGTTTGTTATCTCATCGTCCCCTTGGCCAGGATGGGAGTTGTTGATTTACAATTAGAAGCAGCAGGCTTTCCCAAATATTAATATTAATCACCATAAGACTGAACACATGAAAAGAGCTTTTCATCTTCAAAGCACTTTACTGACATTAAATCGCTTCACCCCACCCTTTTCCCAGTCTGGGGAACACAGGTAAACTGAAAGGAAGTAGTCCTGGCCAGAGAGGTGCACAAAAGGGAGGGTGCTGTCTGCAGAGAAGAACAAAGCAAGGCCTTCCAGAAGCCTGGGTGATGGAAGAGTTCCAGGGTCAAAACTTGGGGGGACTCAGACAGCGCTTTCAGAATTATCATTCAAATGTGCACTTCTTGCTGTTTAACAAACTCCCTTTCTTTCCGTTTCACCCCAGGGCCAAGGAACCAAGTTGAGTTTGGAACAGAAAGAAGATCCAGTTATCCCCACGCTGGCTGGATTCTCCATGCTACTGTCAGAGGGATCCCAGAGCAGATGTAGCCTCAGATTAGGAATTGAGATGCTCAATGAAAACACAGATTGTTTCAGATTTCCGAATCCTACTGACAGCTTCTTTGGAGGTGTTAGGCAACTGTGGCCCTGTCCGAGGGGTGGGGTGGGGATACAGCATATTCCTGTCTCCCCTCTCTCCACCAGAATACTCAGAGCTCTGATCTCTGGGAGCTGGAATGGGGGAACCAGAGGGAATCAATGAAATCTACGTTTAGCTTGCAAGACTGAAAGCCGGTGCAATTTCCTCTCCAAAGAAGAGATTCATAAAGCGGCCAAACAAAAATGTTAAACAATAGCACAATTGGAAGAGGAAGAGATGAAGAGAGAGATGCAGAAAGAGAGAGAGATGTACTGTTACAATGAAACAGAGAGAGGCAGATGGAGTCACAGAGAGAGTGAGACATGAGGCGAGCAAGAGGAGAGAGTGACAGAGATGCAGAGAGAGACCGAGAAAGGTAGGGATACAGAGAGAAATGGCCCCGGAGACATACGGAGAGAGGGAGAGAGACACAGAGACAGACGGAGAGGAAAGCTTCGATCTTTAAATTCAGCTTCATTTCCCTAGAGAAGGTCCAGTTGTGCCCAGTAAATTGGCAAACCTCCCTGAAACATGTTGAATTTTGCTCTTAAGAGGAAGGGGAGGGCAAACACAGACAAGATTTGACACTAGGCAAACAAGCTTCTGAGTTTGGTTTTCAGTAACATGACCCACAGCAACATGCAAAACCCCTCTCGTCCCCCCTCACCACCCACCTCCAGCCATTCCCAAAGTTGATCCAAAGCCAGGCTGAGAAGTTTTCATCAAAAATCCATTCCCACTTACTGCTAGCCAGAGGAACAGAGGAAAGCATGTGTCCCAAGCTTCGCACACTTGTCTGCCGTCTAGCTCCAACTACCTGCAGCAGGAATCCGCTGTTCGGAAGCTAAAGAGGATGGAAGGACCATAATGTTCCTAATAGATCTGCCTCCATAAATCGGGAGGTGTGGTCAAGCTGCGAGATCCTGAGTGTGGCTTCTGACATCACAGCAGCCCCAGCATTAGCAGCAACAGCAGCAGGGGACTGCCCAAGACCCCCTGGCTGCCTGTGGAGTCATTAAGTAGCCTTCCAAACCCCAGAACCGGGACTCGTGGAGAAATATCTCTGCAGTTCTGCTGGCCAGGAGCTTCTTCTATACCAAACGGGAGCCTGTCGTAGGCAGGAGATCATCTGTACTCTGTGTCACTGACCTTCTTCCAGCCCCAGATCTCAAAGCACCTTCCCCAAGAACTCCTGGTTAACCCTCAGGAACTTCCCCAGAAGTTTCCTCATTGGAATTAAGGGGACACCCTGGGATGGAAAGAAGGGAGTGTCAGGGCTGGAGGAGATAAAAATAAAAATAATAATAATCATGGTATTTGTTAAACATTTACTAGGTGCCAGGCACTCTTCTAAGTGCTGGGGTGGATACAACCCAATTAGGTTGGTCGCAATCCCTGTCTCATATAGGACTCACAATCTTAATCCCCATTTTAGAGATGAGGTAAGTGAGGCCCAGAGAAGTGAAGTGACTTGCCCCAGCTCACACAGCAGACACTTGGTGAAGTCCAGATTAACTCGCCACAGCAGTGGCATGGGAGAGAGTTGAGAGCAGATACTGTGTGGAAGAAGGCAATGGTAAACCACTTCTGAATTTTTACCAAGAAAATTGTACCAGGAACATTATGTGGATACACTACCAGAATGAATGAAGATGAAAGTGGGGCGCTCTGGGAGAGATGTGTCCATGGACTCACTATGGGACGGAGATGACTCGACAGCATAAGATCAGACAAGAATGACAGATGTGTTTTAGCACAAGGTGTCTTTATATTTATGTAACTGGGCCTTTTCAATTGTATATTCAGTGATATAATTGGATTACTGGGTTAGCCTCTCCCATTAAAGTGTAAATTCCCTGTGGGCAGGGTGAAAGGATGAACCTCTAGACTGTGAGCTCACTGAAGGCAGGAATTGTGTCTGATGCTATTATTGTACTCTCCCAAGCACTTAGTGCAGTTCTTTGCACACAGTAAGCACTCAATAAATATGAGTATTAATAATAATAATCCATCAGATGGTCAAAGCACTGGAGAAATCTATTCTGTTGGTTTCTCCCGCAACCAACAGTTTTCCCAAGTTGAAGAAAACCAGGAGGTACAGATTTTTATTCCCTGTGCATGGAACAGTGAATTGGGATCAGATTCCCTCTCCATCTCTTGTCTACTGAACGGATGTCCATTGGAAATGCCGACAGGCTGGATTCTAGCCTGGTGCTAATTGAATCCTCAATGCTGACTGGCTGCTCTGTTGCTCCCTCTGCCCTCAACCAACCATTTCTAGCTCACCCCTCTCCACTTCTCACCCACCCTACCTGATTCCACATGGCTTCTGTCTCCAACATAAATCTTCTGGCAAAAGTGGGGGATGGGTCTTGGTTCTGAGGTTTGAGGACTGAAAACCTGCAGGGAGGCACTGAATGCAGTGCTAGTGGTTTGTGTGGTGCCACTCGCATGCCATCTCCCCTGCCAGTTACTTTCCCACTGGGGACTCAAGTGCAACAAGCTAGTAGGCGGGCAGGGGTGCAGCACATTGCAAAGCACGCATGAAGGTGTTTGTCCACATCTAGGGACAAAGTGAGCACAACATAGGGCCTGGCAGACGGTTGGGTTGGTAGCCGTTGTGGTATTTGGTAGCCATACCAGGCACCGATTTTTCAGGATAACTGCAAGGCCCTTCCATCCACAGAACACCAGTGATGATTCTTCAGTCAGAAACCTTCACCCCTTGAAGGCACAGGCAGAGCCGAGACGAGAACCCAGGGGTACCAATTCCCAGGGCCTCATTCTCTCCACCGGACCCCCTGCCAAACAAGGCTCATCAGCCTAACTATAATAATGATGGTACTTGTTAAGCACTTACTATTCAATGGGGTAGATAAAAGATGGTCAGGTTGGACACAGTCCCTTTCCCACATGGGGTTCACAGCCTTGACCCCCATTTTACAGATGAGGAGGGAATTGAGGCACAGAGAAGTTTAGTGGCTTGCCCAAGATCACATAACAGACAAGTGGCAGATCCGGGATTAGAACCCAGGTCCTTCTGATTCCCAGGCTCATGCTCTATCCACTAGGCCATGCTTCTCTAGGTCTACAATCTCAGTGGATCAGTCAAGGATGATGAGGACATGTGGGTGAGATTCAAACACAAATACTAACAGTCCCTACCCCCTTACCATCAGCAGGGGAGGGAACAGGCTAACATAGCTGAACTAGAAGAGATAAAGGGCTACAAAGCAGGAGAGAGAAGAATTTAGGATTATTCATAAAGCTGTTCCCTGGAATAGATCTCTCCCACTTCCGAGTCTAAACCAAATCCTCTAGCTCATATCGCAGACAAGGGGAAGAGAGGATTGTGTGTGCATCTGGATCGCAGGCATTGGAGCTTCTGTTTGCCAGATTTCCAGGGGAGAAACTGGATTTGGGGCAGAATCATTCAAGAAAATTGAAAATGCTATCCCAGGAGGGCTCAAAGTGAGCTTTCCTTTGTCTTCGTGGAGGATGAGGGCCGGGGAAGGGCTTGTGGGATGCATGGCCTAGTGGATAGAACACGGGCCTGGGAGTCAGAAGGTCATGGATTCTAATCCCCTCTCTGCCACTTGCCTGCTGTGTGACCTCGAGCAAGTCACTTCACTTCTCTGGGCCTCAGGTCATCTGCAAAATAGCAATTGAGACTGTGAGTTCCATGTGGGACTGAGTCTGTATCCAACCCGTCTGGCTTGTATCCACCCCAGGCCTTAGTACAGTGCCTGACACAAAGAAAGCACTTAACAAATACCACAGTTATTATTATTATTATTGTTCTCCAAGTGAAAGACAGGCCGGTGGGCAGTGTCGTAGGTTGGAAGCAGTTCTGCCCAGGGCTGAGGTGGGAAAACCATTGTTGGGCCTTGGGATTTGACTGTGAGTCCCATGCGGGAATGGAACTCTGTCCTACCAGATGAGTGTCTATCTACTCCAGCCCTTGGTACAGTGTTTGGCAGATAGGAAGTATCTGCCAAACATCACACCTATCATTATCATTATATTATTGCTAGTTGAGCAGGGCTCACTGGGAACAACATCTGGCCACAAGCCACTGTCAAACAGTCAAATCAGGGCAGATGACGTCTCAGGTTACATCACTAAGTCTCTAATCACAGTACTTGCTCATGTATCATTGAGAAGCAGTGAGGTTTAGTGGCAAGAGCACAGATTGGGAGTCAGAAGTCATGGGTTCTAATCCCGGCTCTGCCCCTTATCAGCTCTGTGCCTTGGGGCAAGTCACTTAACTTCTTTGGGACTCAGTTATCTCATCTATAAAATGGGGATTAAGACTGTGAGCCTCATGTGGGACAACCTGATTATCTTATATCTACCCCAGCTCATAGAACAGTGCTTGGCACATAGTAAGCATTTAACAAATACCATCCATATTATCATTATTATTATTATGTATCAGCAATTTATTTATATATTTCTTTTAATGTCTGTCTCCCACTCTAAACTTGTTGTGGGCAGGGAGTGTGTTTGTTTATTGGTATATTCATTCAATAGTATTTATTGAGCGCTTACTATGTGCAGAGCACTGTACTAAGCGCTTGGGATGAACAAGTCGGCAACAGATAGAGACAGTCCCTGCCGTTTGACGGGCTTACAGTCTAATCGGGGGAGACGGACAGACAAGAACAATGGCACTAAACAGCGTCAAGGGGAAGAACATTGTACTTTCCCAAGCTCTCATTACAGTCTTTTGCACAAAGAAATCACTCGATAAATACAATTGAATGAATGAATGAATGAAAAATAGAAACCAGTCTTTGACCACCCCCGCATAACCAATCAACCCCCGCAATCTACACCCTACACCCTAACCCTAACCCTAGCCCCAATGCTAACCTGAGACCCAACCCTAGCCTAGGTCATATCCCTATACCCAACACAGACATATGGGATATCACATAGGGAAGCAGTGCAGCCTAGTGGAAAGAGCCCAAGCTTGGGAATCCGAAGCTGGCCAGCTAAAAACAGGGCTGGCTGGTATAAATCCAGACCTCTGGGCACACCAGGTGGTTCAGTAGCCATCAGCAGCAGCTGCCCACCCTCCTCCAGTCCAGGGGAGATGTTTTGTCCACCTCCAGCAGAGAGCAACCAGTTCAGATCACCACCTTCGTCCCTCTGCAGCCCGGAGTGGTGGAATCATGTGGGCTCACAGGTCCCACTCAGGAGAGGGTAACATAGAGGCAGCACTGGACAGTCCCTTTCTCATCCCCCACCTCCCCGAGCGGAGTGCCTGGGGCACCCCCAGCGGTCCCAGTGTGCCCTGACGGAGCCTCCAAAAATATGGAGGATTTTGTGTTTCTCCCCTCGTGTGTCATCCCAGAAACGCAGTAAACGAAGTCAGCTGCTGCCTCAGATATGTTGAAAGATTTGTGGGGAACCACACTCATCAGTTCTTCGTGTTTCTGTCCCTCCGAGCAGGCACAGCTGAGTGATGGCAAGGGGATGGGCTGCCGTTCTGGAGCAGAGGCTCCTGGAGATGGCTCCATCTGCCTCCATTGTGTCTCGCGGGGGCCTGTCTTGGGGGTGGGGGGGCAGGTCAGATTCCACCAGGAGGAAAGCTTAGATGATGCAGAAATCAGGAGTACTGGGCTGCTTCTCAGGGCTCGCTCTGGCTTTTGAGACTGTTGCATCTCTCTAACTTCACAGCTTTCCCCCACATGGCCTGCCGGTGAACCTCATAAAAGACTTTTTCTTTGGCCTATCCTAATAATAATATAATTATGGTATTTATTAAACACATACTAGGCCCCAAGTACTGGGGTAATACAAGGTGATCATATTGAACCCAATCCCATTATAGCTGAGATTCACAGTTTATAATGGTGGTATTTGTTAAGTGCTTACTACTCGCCAAACACTATTCAAAGCACTGGAGTAGATACAAGGTACAAGGTAGTCAGGTTGTCCCACGTGGGGCTCACACTTTTGATTCCCACTTTACAAATGAGGTAACTGAGGCACAGAGAAGTTAAGTGACTTGCCCAAGGTCACACAGCAAACAAGTGGTGGAGGTGGGTTTAGAACCCACGTCCTCTGACTCCCAAGCCCGTGCTCTTCCCGTTAAGCCACACTGGCAGGGTGGGGTAAGATCGGCAGTGTCTAAGGCGTTGGGTGGGAAAACACTCGCTGTCTCTGGCAGTGAGGAGAAGGCTGAGTGCAGGGAAAAAGGAGGGGGCAGGAAGTAATTGATTCATACATGTAATTTATTTATATTAATACTAGTGTCAGTCTCCCCCTCTAGACTGTAAGCTCACTTTGTGCAGGGAATGTGTCTGTTTACTATTTCGTACTCCTCCAAGCACTTAGTATAGTGCTCTGCACACAGTAAGCACTCAATAAATATGAATGAAGAAGGAAGCCTCTAGCACCTGGCTGTTGGGTAGGCAGACTCAAACCGTTAACCAGTAGATAACTTCGATTGAGTGCCTCATGACATACAGAGCACTGAAGTAGGAGTTTGGGAAAGTAAAATAAAAGCAGAATAATAATAATTTTGGTATTTGTTAAGCGCTTACTATGTGCTGAGCACTGTTCTAAGTGCTGGGGTAGACACAGGGGAATCAGGTTATCCCACGTGGGGCTCACAGTCTTAATCCCCATTTTACAGACGAGGTAACTGAGGCACCGAGAAGTTAAGTGACTTACCCAAAGTCACACAGCTGATGAGTGGCCGAGCCGGAATTCGAACCCATGACCTCTGACTCCAAAGCCTGTGCTCTTTCCACTGAGCCACGCTGCTTCTCAGAAGACTGGATCCCTGCCCTCGAGGAACTTTTGATCTAATGGGGGAGGGCATAACAGAAACAAATTAGAGTGAGGACGGTGGAAAGTATGGAAAGACATATTAGCAGAGAGTTAAGTGCTTAAATTTAGAGAAAAAGGGAACTGCTGTGTTCAGTAGGGCTCTAGGAAATTGTGAGGGAATCATGCTGAGGAAACTGTTGGGGTGAGCATGACCCTGGAGAAATCAAGAGAAATCAAGTGAGTCAATTTATTAATTGTATTTATTTAGCTCTTACTGCATGCAGAGCAGTATATTAAGTGCTTGGGAGAGTATAAAAGAGTTAACTGACACATTCCAGGCCCACAAGGAGCTTTCGGTCTAGAGGGTGAGACAGACATTAAAGAAAATTATGGATACATACATATGTGCTGTGGGGATGAGGGTGGTGTGTAAAAGGGGTATGAATCCAAGTTCAGGGGTGATGCAGAAGGGAGAGGGAGTAGGAGAAATGAGGAATTCTTTGTGGAGCATCTCTTGGAGGAGATGTGATTTTTATAATCAGGCAATCAATCAATCACGTTTATTGAGTGCTTGTTACCTGGAGAGCACTGTACTAAGCTTTTGGGAGAATATGCAATAACAGAGGTGAAGTCTATTAAAGGACACCAAGTCATGGAGGGCCCTACCAGGTGGCAAGACCAGCAAGATGTTCAGAGAGCTCACTGTGCACACAGCAGTGGACAAGGTACTTGGGGAACTGACTGGAGAGGTGAAAGATGAGATCTCTGCCTACAAGGAGCTTACAGTCTAATGGAGAGGATAAGCAGACTCAAATCAACTCCTCCAGTAGTGAGGAGTATGGAGGCATCTCTGAGAAACCCATGAAGATGAAGATAAGAGTGATGCTGATGATGATTCATTCACTCATTCAATCATATTTATTAAGCGTTTACAGTGTGCAAAACACTGTACTAAACACCTTAGAGAGTACAATATAACAATAAACAGACACATACCCTGCCCACAACGAATTTACAGTCTACAGGGGGAGAGAGACATGATGATGATGGTAACTGTTAAGCACATACTATGTGCCAAACACTATACTAAGCATGAGGGTAGATACAAGATAATCAGTTTGGACACAGACCCTGTCCCATGTAGGGCTCACAGTCTAGAGGGAGGGAGAACATTTTACTTCACCTGTAAAAGAGGGATTAAATCCTCCTCCCTCCAGTTTAGACTGTCAGCCCCATGTGCCTTAGAAGAAGCAGTGTGGCTTAGTGGAAAGAGAACAAGCTTGGGAGTCAGAGACCATGGGTTCTAATTCTGGCTCCGCCACTTGTCGATTGTGTGACCTTGGACAAGCCACTTAACTTCTCTTTGCCTGTTACCTAATCTGTAAAATAGGGATTGAGATTATGAGCCCCATCTGGGACAACCTGATTACCTTGTATTTACCTCAGTGCTTAGAACTGTGCTTGGCACATAGTAAGCGCTTAACAAATACTACAATTTCTAAGTGGAACTGGGACTGCGTCTGACCTGTTTTCTATGTGCCTACCCCAGTGGTTAATACAGTGCCTGGTACAAAGTAAACGCTTTAACATTACCATTAAAAAAGGGTATTGAATTCCCATTTTACGGATGATAAGGAAACTGAGGCAGAAGTTCAGTGACTTGCCCAAGTTCACACAACACATTCGTGGCAGAGCTTGGATCCTCCCTCTTCATGTCCAATGCACAGTTTCTCTCCCCACCTTCAAAGTCTTACTGAAGGCCTATCTCCTCTAAGAGGTCATCCCTGACTAAGCCCTCATTTCCTCTTTTCCCACTCCCTTCTGTTTCACTCTGATTCACTCCCCTTATTCATGCCTCCTTCAGCCTCACAACATTTATGTACTTATCTGTAATGTATTTATTTATATTAATGTCTTTCTCCCCCTCTAGACCGTAAGCTCGTTGTAGGCAAAATTGTGCCTATCAACTCCATTATACTGTACTCTCCCAAGCACTTAGTATAGTGCTCTGCACCTAGTGAGCACTCAATTAATGTGATTGATTGACTGACTAGAAACTGCAAGCTCCCTGAGGGCAGTCATGGGGTCTTCTAATTATAGCGTGCTCTCCCAAACGTTCAGTACAGTGGGCTGCACAGAACAGGCACCCAATCAATGCTATGAATTGATTAAGTTATTAGGAGTGGATAGTGAGGCAGGGGAATCACTTGAGTCATGCTTGGTCACTTTACAACCAGTAGAGTTGGCTTTAAAAGCTTGGCTCAGTGATTGATGTAATGTGTCCAAAATGAACAACTACCTACTTTCCCATCCTTCCCTGCAGTATCCTCAGAGGAGATCTCCTCCCTCCTCGCAAGTGCCACCCCCTCCACCTGCGCCTCGGACCCCATTCCCTCTCACCTTATTAAAACCATCGCTCCTGCCCTCCTACCTTCCTTAACTTTTATTTTTAACCACTCAATCTCCAAGGGCTCCTTCCCCTCTGCCTTCAAACATGCCCACGTCTCCCCCATCCTAAAAAAACCCGCTCCTGATCCCACTTCCCCCTCCAGTTATTGCCCTATCTCCCTACTACCCTTCCTTTCCAAAATCCTAGAACGAGTCGTCTACAATAGATGCTTAGAATTCCTTAACTCCCATTCTCTCCTAGACCCCCTCCAATCTGGCTTCCGTTCCCTCCACTCTACTGAGACTGCTCTCTCTAAGGTCACCCGTGACCTCCTTCTTGCCAAATCCAATGGCTCCTACTCCATTCTGATCCTCCTTGACCTCTCTGCTGCCTTTGACACTGTCGACCATCCCCTCCTCCTCCATACCTTATCTCACCTTGGCTTCACGGACTCTGTCCTCTCCTGGTTCTCCTCTTACCTCTCTGGCTGGTCATTCTCGGTCTCCTTCGCTGGAGCCTCCTCCCCCTCCCATCCTTTAACTGTTGGAGTTCCTCAAGGGTCAGTTCTTGGCCCTCTTCTGTTCTCCATTTACACTCACTCCCACAGTGAACTCATTCGCTCTCACGGCTTTGACTACCATCTCTACGCAGATGACACGCATATCTACATCTCCGCCCCGTCCTCTCCCCCTCCCTTCAGGCTCGCATCTCCTCCTGCCTCCAGAACGTCTCCACCTGGATGTCGGCCCGCCACCTAAAACTCAACATGAGCAAGACTGAACTCCTCATCTTCCCTCCCAAACCCAGTCCTCTCCCAGACTTCTCTATCACCGTGGATGGCACGACCATCCTTCCCGTCTCTCAGGCCCGCAATCTCGGTGTCATCCTTGACTCGTCTCTCTCGTTCACCCCACACATCCTATCCGTTACCGAGACCTGCCAGTTTCACCTCTACAATATCACCAAGATCCGCCCTTTCCTCTCCACCCAAACGGCTACCTTACTATTACGGGCTCTCGTCATATCCCGGCTAGACTACTGTGTCAGCCTTCTCTCTGACCTCCCTTCCTCCTCTCTCACCCCCGCTCCAGTCTATTCTTCACTCCGCTGCCCGGCTCATCTTCCTGCAGAAATGATCTGGGCATGTCACTCCCCTTCTTAAACAACTCCAGTGGTTGCCTATCAACCTCCGCTCCAAACAAAAACTCCTCACTCTAGGCTTCAAGGCTCTCCATCACCTTGCCCCTTCCTACCTCTCCTCCCTTCTCTCTTTCTACCACCCACCCCGCACGCTCCGCTCCTCTGCCGCCCACCTCCTCACCGTCCCTCGGTCTCGCCTATCCCGCCGTCGACCCCCGGGTCACGTCCTCTCGCGGTCCTGGAACGCCCTCCCTCCTCACCTCCGCCAAACTGATTCCCTTTCCCTCTTCAAAACCCTACTTAAAACTCACCTCCTCCAAGAGGCGTTCCCAGACTGAGCTCCTCTTCTCCCTCTACTCCCTCTGCCATTCCCCCTTTACCTCTCCGCAGCTAAACCCTCTTTTTCCCCTTTTCCCTCTGATCCTCCACCTCTCCCTTCCCATCCCCACAGCACTGTACTCGTCCGCTCAACTGTATATATTTTCGTTACCCTATTTATTTTGTTAATGAATTGTACATCGCCTTGATTCTATTTAGTTGCCATTGTTTTTATGAGATGTTCTTCCCCTCGACTCTATTTATTGCCATTGTTCTTGTCTGTCCGTCTCCCCCGATTAGACTGTAAGCCCGTCAAGTGGCAGGGACCGTCTCTATCTGTTGCCGACTTGTTCATCCCAAGCGCTTAGTACAGTGCTCTGCACATAGTAAGCGCTCAATAAATACTATTGAATGAATGAAAATACATATCTTGTAAAGACCTCCAGGAACTCATGTGACTACATCTCACCAGTCAGCTTCCCTGCTACCCCTGGGGCCCTCTAAACAGAGCTTCCCATGCCTTGCCAGGACACTGTCACCAGTCAGCTTGCTTGCCACCCCGGGACCCCCAGAATAAAGCTTCCCCTGCCCCACCAGGATATTCTCACCATTCAGCCTCCCTGTCACCCCTGGACCCACCCAAAACAGAGCTTCTTCTGCCTCACTAGGACAATGTTACCAGTCAGCTTCCCTGCCACCCCTGGATCCCCCAGAATAAAGCTTCCCCTGCCCACCAGGACACTACTTGTGCTTGGAAAAGATAGGGGTCTCCCCTCCCCCTCCATCCTCTGCACTGTTTTCCTTTCATTTTCCCGTTTCCTCTCCCATGAAACAATGCAGTATGAAGCCTTTTATCTCCTAATTGGTAGATGGGCAAGCAGAATTCTTTTTCCTGCATGCTGCCACCGGTGTCCTGCAGGGAAAGCAGACAGTCTGCTTTGACTGCCAGGATTTTCCATGCATCTCTGAGTTTCCAAATCCAGATCTCTGGGTGGGAGGGGGGATGTGGGAGAACACAGGTCTCAGGCACAATGATGCCATCGCCTTCCAAATTCCAGTTAGGGATAGTTGCTCAAATTCCTTTTCATCCTTTTCCTACCCAAGCCCCTAACATCATTCCAGCTGAAATTTGTAAAGTGCTTTATGAGAGAAATTCAAATTTGAGGTGGGATTATGGTCGGGGTTTAAGTAGGAAGGAATGGCAAGATAAAGTGATCCCCATTACCCTTGGGGAAGCCCCCCTCTGGATAGCAACCGTCTGTTGCCGCAGCCCCTACAGGCCATAAAATCGACATTGCCCTCCTACCTGGCCTTCTTCAGCTCCACCACAACCCAGCGTGCACTCCGCAATCCTCTAATGCCAACCTACTCATTGCCTCTCTTGGTTATCCATCTCGCAGCAACCCCTGCTCCTTCTGGCCTGGAAGTCCCTCCTCCTTCATGTATGACGAACCATCGCTCTCCCCACCTTCAGAGCCCTACTAAAATCATGTTTCCTCCAACCTAAGTCCTCATTTTCCCACTCTATTTGTCTTCCCCTCTGCATCGCCTATGCACTTGGGTCTGTACCCCTAAATCACTTTGATTCTCTCCCCACCCCAGTTCCACAGTCCCCTTTTAGGCCAGATATGGAGCTTGGGGAGGGATCGGGGAAACCAAATAGCTCAACCACCGGACGGGGACTGAGGTCTGAATTCCACTGATTCATACCTCCATGGAGTCCATTATCAAGGCATCTCCCCAGGAATCATCCCCTTGTCCAGACAGGTGTCCTGCAACCCCGGAGCAGATAGGAAGATGCTTCTGATGTCTTTTATCATTCTTGTGCTGAGCTCAGATACTTGGTATCCAAGTGTGAAGTTCTTGGGGGCGGGGAGCAGGGACGGGGTGGGGGGTGAACAGTTCTGGCCTGTTTGATCTCCAAAGGGGCAGATCTCATCTCTGCATATCAGCAAGAAGAACAGAGAGTCCAGGGTCTGTTCCAGAGGGCTGAGGATGGAGGTATTTTCTGTTTCGGTTGTCATGGGGTCTTTCAACCCCTCTCTTGGGAGCCCAAACACAAATAGAGGCGTCTCCCACCTCTTCTGCTCTGTCCCAATCTCTTCTGTTCTGGCATCCTAGCCAGGGCCTGTCATCATGAGATGGGGGAGTGTCGAGGGGAGGGGGGCGGGGGAGGGGCCAGGGGCACCATATGGTCAATCTTTGGAGTGAAGCTGAAAGAGATGAGGAGTGTCTGATGATGCTTGGCAATACGTCATGGACAGGGGACACATCTGCTAATTCAGTTGCACTGTACTTTTCCAAGCACTTAGTACAGTGCTCTGCACATAGTAAGTGCTCAATAAATACCATCAATTGATTGAGGATGGATTAACTGAAGACTTATTAGGTGCAGAGCATTGTTCTGGTTGTCTACTGTGTTCAAAGCACTGTATTGGGAGTATACTGTGTGTGGAGCATTGTTCTGGGTACTACTGGATTTAGGGCACTTTACAGGGACAGAATACTATACTGAGCACCTATTTGTGCAGAACATTGTACTGGGTGTCTACTGTGTACAGAGCACTATACTGGGTGCCTACCAGGTGCAGAACACTGTATTGGTACTTATTGGGTGTAGAGCCCTATCTAGGGAACTAACTGGGTGCAGAGGACTTTATAGACACCTCCTGGGTCCTGAGCACTGTCCTGAGTACCTACTGGGTGCAGAGCTCTGTACTAGGAAGCTTCTGTGTGCAGAACATTGTACTGAGTACCTATGGGGAGAACACTATGTGGCCTAGTGGAAAGAACATGGGCCTGGGAGTCAAAGGAAATGAGTTTTAATCCCAACTCCACTTCTGACCTGTTCTGTGACCTCGGGTGAGTCATTTCACTTCTCCGGGCCTCAGTTACCCTGTCTGTAAAATGGGGATTAAGACTGTGAGACCTGTATGGCTCAGGAACAGTGTCCAATCTGATTATCTTCTATCTACCCCAGTGTTTATTACAGTGTCTGGAACATAGTAAGTGCTTAACAAATATCATAAAAAACAAACAAACAAACAGAACACCATTCTTGGTTCCTAATGAGTGCAAAGCATTGAACGGTGTACCTAGTGCATTGAGAATCCCAAAATGGGCACTCCCTATACACAAAGCACTATACTAGGTGCCCAGAGTGAGCAGAGAATATTAGAAGGCTCTTGGGGAATGGAAAAAGAAGCCAAAGAGTATTGCCCATAGTCAAGAATCTCTCAGTCTCTTGAAGTAGGCAAGTAGAATCAAATTACCAAAATATACAATACTAAAATCAATCAATCAATCAGTAGTATTTATGGAGCACTTCCTGTTTACAGAGCACTGTATTAAACTCTTGGAAAGTTGTGGGTACTAATCCCAGCTCCAGCACTTGTCTGCTCTCTGACCTTGGGCATGCCACTTAACTTCTCTGTGACTCAGTTACCACATCTGTAAAATGGGGATTAAGATTGTGAGCCCCACGTGGGACAACCTGATTACTTTGTATCTACCCCAGTGCTTAAAACAGTGTTTGGCACATAGTAAGTGCTTAACAAATACCACTATTATCATTATTATTATTATTACAATACAGCAGAGCTGGTAGACATGGTCCTTGCGAACAAAAATTTACAGTCTAGAGAGGGAGACCAACATTAGTATAAATAGGTTATGAATATGTACAAGTCTGCTCTGGGCCTGAGGGTGAGGTGAATAACAAGTGCTTAAAGGGTACAGATCCTAGTACATTGGCAATACAGAAGGGAGAGAGTGTAGGAAGAAGTGAGAGCTTAGTCAGGGAAGGCCTCTTGGAGGAGACATGAATAAAAAAATGGCAAAAATGAAAAATGAAGAAAAAAGAAAACAACTAAAGAGAGGCAAATTCAAGCTCTCCTCTAGTATTGTGAGACAGCGTGGCTTAGTGGACGCAGCACAGGCCTGGAAGTCAGAGGAATCTGGGTTCTAAATCCACCTCCACAAATTGTATGCTATGTGACCTTGGGCAAGTCACTTCACTTCTCCGGGCCTCGATTACCTTATCTGTCAAATGGGAATTGAGACAGTGAGTGTGACAGTGGGACAGGGACTATTTCCAACCTGATTATCTTGCATCTACTCCAGCATTTAGAACAGTGGTTGGCACATAGTAAGTGCTTAACAAATACTGTAAAAAAACTATATTCACTCGGAAGCAATTAAACAAACAGGCTGAGGTGACCAAAAACATGAGCAGGAATGGAGGAGGGGAAATAGGTGTAGGGAGGTGAGAAGGGGGTGGTTAATCTGCAGATGCCAAAAGGAGCTCAAACATTAGATGGTAGTGACTGGCTTAGTACAGTGCTAAGTACTTAGTACAGTGTTCTGCACACAGAAAGCATTCAGTAAATACGGTTGAATGAATTGGTCCAGCCCCATCTGGAGCTCCTAGGACTGGGGAAAGGGAGGAGTTGATATGTACTTATGTGCACACATATGTACATATCCCTAATTTATTTAATTATATTGTATGTCTCCCCTAATATAATATAATGACTGTAAGCTCACTGTGGGCAGGGACTGTGTCTGTTATAATGCCGTACTATACTCTCCCAAGTGATTAGTACAGTGCTCTGCATACAGTAAGGGCTTAGTACAGTGCTCTGCACACACTAAGCTCTCAGTAAATACGACTGAATAAATGCATGAACAAATACAATCGATTGATTGATGTGAGTGGCATCGGCTCGGACGTCCGTGTCCATGAGCAGCTCTGATTTCAGCTCTGGCCCTTTCTGGGAAGGGAAACTGTTGCTCGGTCCCAAACGCTTAGTAGAGTGCTAAGCTTGCGGTGGATGTCTCAGTACATATCATCAACTCATTGACTGTAACAGTTCTGCACATCGCCCTGCGAAACACCAGGGGAAAAACTGGTCTCCCTGTGAACGCTATGAAAGCTACCACCCACACAGCTTCCAGCCCACAATGCAAACATTTCCCAGAGGGCTGCGGGGCTGGCACCCCCTCCCCCTCTCCTTTCGTAAGTGCCCCAGTGGCAGACGAGCTGATTTGCATCAGTCGCCAAGAGAGAGGCCACTGAAACAGCTTCCACCGGCCTAGTCGGCCTCCTCCTCAATCCACCGCTGCCTTCCTCCCCCGCAAACCTAGCCCCTTCACCCCATTTATCCCAGGTCCCCCGACCCCCCACCAGTCCCGGATCCCCTTCCACTTCCAAGTGAGAACCAGCGTCCAGGAGTCGTGGAGGGCAAATGGCAAACAAGCATAATTTATGCAAAAAAGAGTCTGTGGAGCTGCATTCCTAGTTGTCTGCATATATAATAACAGAGGAAAAAAATGGCAAATAAAGCAGCCAATGAAGTCGGAATGAATCGGTCCTTTATTCAGGGCCCCTCCCGACTGCGACGGCGAGGTTTGGCAAGAGGACGTCCTCCAAGAGCGCTTTCACATCGGATGTCTGGAAATCGGCCCAAGCCTGAAACCCCGCCACTGTGCAGAGAGGCCGGGAGGGACCAGAGGGGAGTAGAAGGAGGCTGGCATAAACATCATTTAGGACACCCAGCGTGAGGTCCCGAGGGCAAGGGAAAGAGGAGGAGAGAATAGCCACCCACCGGACGTGGGCGCACTCCAGTGGCATCTGATGATCTCCCAGGCCGCGAGTGGGCAGAGGGTGTGTGTGGGCAGGGGAGGATCCATCAATCAAAGATGGAAATTGAGATGGGATCGAGAGAAGCAGCATGGCCTAGTGGAAAGATCCTGGGCCTGGGAGTCAGGGGACCTGGGTTCTAATTCTAGATCTGCCACTTGTCTGTTGTGTGACCTTGTGCAAGTCACTTTTTTTTAAAACGGAATCTGTTAAGCACTTGGACAAAGAACTGAGCGCTGGGGTAGATACCAGCCAATCAGGTTAGTCTCAGTCCACGTCCCACATGGGGCTTACAGTCTTAATCTCCATTTTACAGATGAGATAACTGAGGCCCAGAGAAGAGACATGAGTTCACTTCTCTGGGCCTCACTTTCCTCATCTGTAAAATGGGGATTAAATCCTACTCCTCTGCCACTTGTCAGCTGTGTGACTGTGGGCAAGTCACTTAACTTCTCTGTGCCTCAGTTACCTCATCTGTAAAATGGGAATTAAGACTGGGAGCCTCACATGGGACAACCTGATGACCCTGTATCTACCCCAGCGCTTAGAACAGTGCTCGGCACCTAGTAAGCGCTTAACAAATACCAACATTATTATTATTACTCCTGCCTATGTGAACTGTAAGCACCATGTGGAGCAGGGACTGTGTCCAACCTGATTCCCTCATATCTGTCCCATGTGGAGCCTAGTAAGCACTGAAAAAATACCACAGTTATTATCATTTGCATTGTACTAAGCTCTTGGTAGAGTACAATAGAGTTAGAAGACATGATTCCTACCTTCAAAGAACTTACAGTCTAATGGGGATATGGGCATGAAAAGAAACTAGAGACAAGGGAAGCTCCAGAGTACACGGATATATCCATAAGTGCTGAGGAGATGGAGTATCAGTGCGCTTAGAGAATATGGACCCAAGTGCAAAGACGTTGCAGAAGGGAGGGAGGATAGGGTGTGGGGGATGAGAGGTTAGTCATAGAAAGCTTCCTGGAGAAGATGTGATTTTAGTATGGGCTTTGAAGATAGGGAGTGTGGTGGTCCGTGTGATTTGGCTTTGGAGTATTCTCCCAAGCATTTAATTCAGTCCTTTGTGGGCTTTGTAAATCATCCAAGGTCTCATGGAGAAACTGAAGCAAAGACATGGGATAAGCTCTGACCAGGGAACCCCAGGGGAAATGGCAGAAATTACTGGAAGTCTGTGATCGAACACCTATACCTTTCTGTCTAAACCCTGACCTATTTAAGCCTGGCTTGAGCAAAAATGCACTTTCCACCAACCATCTCTACCCCTTTTGAACCAGTATCCGCCTCCCTAAGGAAAAGAACCTGAATAAGCCTGCTGTCCTGCTGGCCTGGCAGAACTGGTCACTCACTTTAAGGGTCACAATTTCCACAGCTGGCCGAAACAGCTTATCATTTAATTCTTTTCTTAAAGACCACTTTTAATATTAAAAAAATGAGTCTTCTAATGCTTAGCATGTAAGTTACCCTTTAAAGACTGGAATCCTGCCTAATCTTCGGCTTCTGAGGAGTGCCCTATTTTACAAAGTTATTTCTACATTTGTTCTTTCTAAAGTACTGGGCTTTACAGGTGTATAGAACTTTGGGTTGCAGAGGAACTTTGGCTTGGAGGCTGGGGACTGGACGGCACAACGTCTTCCTCTGCGCCCTTCGGATCCCCGATCCCCTTCAGCCCGGCTCTGCAAGATTCTCCTGTTTCACACCGGAAGAGGGTAGAGGCTCAAGACTCTTCCCCAGGACCACCACCACCCCACCCCCCTCCCTGGCAGCCAGCTCGGGGTGTAGTCCAGGCCAGGGGATTCCCCATAAATGATTCTAAAATAGAAAAGGAAAGAGTTGGAGGGAGGGGCCTTGAGTGCACTGGAGCGCCACCAGAGCCTGGAGTCAGAGCCACCAGCTGCAAGAGCGACTAGCTTCTACCACATCCTTGCTCGACCCCTTCCAGCCTCAGACCTCGTCCCCCAGCCTCCATCCCCCAGGTGCCTTCCCCTCCCACACTTCCCTCCCCACCCCCCAGATTCCTGTTGTGTGTCCAGTTTTGGGGTCTGGCCATGGGAGAGGGAGGGGGCAGAAAGGAAGTCAGGAGGCCATCTGGGAACAGACGCATCTGTTTGTCTGTCTCCACGGAGACCTCAGTAGCAAACAAGTCCTGAGCATGTGGTCCCTGCTCCCTTTGACTAGAAGGACTTTGAGGGCAGGGACCAGCAAGCAATCAATCAACCGGTGGTATTTATTGAGCACTTACTTTTTTATTGTATGTGCTAAGTGGTTATAATGGGCCAAGCACTTTTCTAAGCAATGGGGGCGCTACAAGGTTATCAGGTTGGATACAGTCCCTGTCCCACAGGGGGCTCAAAGTATAGGTCTGAGGGAGTAGGATTTAATCCCCATTTTGCAGATGAGGAAACTGAGGCACAAAGAAGTGACTTACCCAAGATCACCCAGCAGTCAAATGGCAGAGCTAACATTAGAATCCTTACTATGGGCAGAGCACTGGGCTAAGCACTTGGTAGAATATCATCAATACCTTCATCATCTTCATCAATAATCAGTGGTATTTACTGAGCACTTACTTTGTGCAGGGTACAATACAGTAGCCTACGTAGACTCAATCCCAGCCCTCCAGGAGCTTACAACCTAACTTCCTTTATTTAACTCCTCACCAGACTTCGTATTCAGTGGATCTTCAGTGCTACTATCCGATCACATCAGGCATTAAACACTGTCACCCCTAGTCAGACTCACTTCTCCCAGGTCCCATGCCCACCAAATCCTATCCTTTCTTCTCTCAGGCAATGAGAATCAGTATGAAAGCAACATAAGAAGCAGTGTCGTTCAAAGGATAGAGCAGAGAACTAAAAGTCAGGCCACTGCATTCCTGGTTCCACCATTTACCAGTTGTGTGACCTCGGACAAGTCACTTAACTCCTCTGTGTCTCAATTTCCTCCTTTGTAAAATGTGGATTACATACCTGTTCTCCCTCCCCCTTAGACTGCAAGTCCCATATAGGACAGGGAATGGGTCCAATCTGATTATCTTGTATCTAAGAGCTTAAGCTAAACCCATAGCAAACCCTTAAGAAATACCACAATCATCATGGTCATCCTTAGATGCTCATATCACGGCTTCTGTGGGGATTGCAGGGCACAAAGTTGGTAGAACTGAGTATCAAGAGGGAAGGTAGGGAGGGTGTTCTCACACTCTACCCCTCTGCTTGAGGGGGAGAGGAAATGCTGCCCCTGCAACAGAAAATGAAGTCTCACATTCCTCTTTCCAGAATCCTCTTGGTCTCAGCGAACGTGAGGAGTGGGATTCCTCATCGACAAAGTCCCGGGTGCTGACGGCCCCTGGAGTCTTCTCACCTAAGCACACCATCGTCTCCTCCTCTCTGACCTCATTTTCCAGCCACCGGAGGTAAACATGGCTACCTTGATGTCTCATTTCCTGGTGGACTTTGTAATGATGGAAATAATGGAAGTTCCATTGCAACTATTCCAAATGTGGCTCTTTGGTCTCTTGGACTCCTAGGTGGGCCTTTCTCCACTATAACATCTGTCAGGAGGGGTAGAGGTGAGATAGCCTATTAGATCATTCTGCCTCAACTCTCGGTGGGTGCAGGATATAGGTCCAAAAATACACAATCCCAGTTAGAGGGCTGGCTTAGAGATTATGCATCCTGGGCTGCAGTAACAGTGGCCTCCCAAAGAGGAAGCCCCCTCTGATGGAAAGCTAATCATGCGGGATGTTGAGGAACAATGGAGCCACACACTGTTGAGACAGGCGTCACATTCAGAACAGACCTTCGCCATCCTGCTGAGTCAGTGAAATGAAACCCAAAATCTGTTTTCCTGACCAGCCAATAAGCAGCTCATTCAATCCGTTGATCACTGATTTGAGTTTTCACTGTGTGCAGACCACTGTACTAAACTGTTTGGGAGCGCATGACCTAATAGGGTTGCAGACACAATCCCTGCACCCGAGGAGTTTATGATCGAGCTGAAGGGTATTCTCTTCCCATAGTGTGCCAGCCTTGGGGATGGGAGATAATTTTCTTCCTAGATACTTTTCCCTTTGAGATCCACCTTAGCTCTACCATGACACCCATTTTCAAGAGAAACACGAGTTTCTTACTTCCCCCTTTGAAAAGGAAGCTCCTTGAAAGCAGGGCCCATGTGTCTCATTCCTGTTAGATTCTCTCAGCAGCTTAGTCCTGGGCCCTATGCAAAGAAGTGGATCAGTAAATACTATTGACTGATTGGCTCATTGGTCGACAAGGATTTCTAAGAAAGTTACTTTGGGGGGTCATTCTTGTGTCTTTATATGGGTCACTGCTGTATATAATAATTGTGGCATCTGTTGAGTGGTTACTGTGTACCAAGCCCTGTACACTGGGGAGAGGTACAAGATCATCAGATTGGTCACAGTCCCCGTCTTACCCAGTGCTCATAGGCTAAAGATACCTGTCTGCTTGTCTGTCTGTCTTTCTGCCTCTCTTGCTAGAGTGGAAGATACTTCAGAGCAAGGAACTTGTCTTGTGTTTTTTATGTTCAGTAAGTTCAGTGTCCTGTACTCAGAGGAGCTCAATAAATCGCTTTTATAGTAGTAGTAATGGTAGTGATAGGATTTTTTAACTAGTTATTGTGGGCAGATCACTGTTTTAAGCCCTGAGAGAGTATTCACAAGTGGGAATTCATCATGGTTCCTGGCCCTCAAGGAGTTTATTATTACTATTGCGACCCAAGCTGCTTCCCTTTAGAGGTTCTCGTCTTACCTTGAAAATTGCTGCAGCTTTAACCGAGAGTTTCCAAGGACCCACATCTTAGGTCTCCATTTCTGACCCAGCTGGCACATTCAGTCCATATCTCCCCACTCCTCAAGAGCATCTAGTGGTTGCCCATCCACCTTCACATCAAATGGAAACTCTTTACCAAATCACCTTGTCCCTTCTTACCTCACTTCACTACTTTCCTACTACAATCCAGCCCACTACTTTGCTCCTCTAATGCCAACCTACTCACTATACCTCAATCTCTTCTATCTTACTGCCAACTCCTCACCCATGTCCTGTCTCTGGCCTGGAAGGCCCTCCTTCTTCAAATATGACAGATGATCACTTTCCCCTCCTTCAAAACCTTATTAATAGCACATCTCCTCCAAGAGGCCTTCCCTGACTAAATCCTTATTTCCTTCTCTCCCACTCCCTTCTGGGTTGCCCTTGCATTTGGATTTGCATCCTCTATTTATCTCTCCTTAGCACCACAGCACTTATGTTCATATCCGTAATTTATTTATTCATATTAATGTCTGCCTTCCCCTCTAGACTGTAAGCTCAATCAGGATGTAGGGACCTGCCAAGAAAGGAGTTCCTTGAGGGCAGAGAATGTGTCTCGGGCTTCAGTTTCACTTTCCCAGGTGCTCAATACAGTATATAATAATTGTGGAATTTTTTGAGTGCTTACTATGTACCAGGCACTGTACTAAGCCCTGGGGTGGGTACAGGCAAATTGGGTTGGACACAGTCTTGTCCCATGTGGGGCTCACAGTCTCAATCCCCATTTTACGGATGAGGTAACTGAGGCACAGAGAAGTGAAGTGACTTGCCCAAGGTCACACAACAAACAAGTGACGGAGTCGGGATTTGAACCCATTATCTCCCGACTCCCAAATCTGTGCTCTGTCCACTTTGCTATGCCCACTACGCCATGCTGCTTCCAGTATATTTCACTGGTGGGCACTCAGAAAATATATCCTTCTTTTCTTAGAGTCGGCAGCCAGAACACAAGTTCTGGACCCCAACATGGGAAGAAACTCCCAAGCAGGAAATGGGAGAACACTTTCAAAATCCCTGGTGTTTGCTCCAAAGTACCTTCGGTTCATTGTTCCTTAAATAGCCTCACTCTGAGCCACTGGCATTCTGAGCCCCGAAAGTGGAATTTCCCATCAAGACACATCCCCACCCTTTTTGGGCTTTGACCCACATCCTGGGCTGTCAGGCCCAGAGGACCAGAGAGACAGAGTGGGATGAGGGGTGGGAGCAGAGAGCTGAAGTCCTGAGTGGGGAAGGGTGGGATTGGGCAAGGAATCAGAAAAGCTCCCAAAGACTCAGAGTCATCACGGGAGCGGGAAAAAGTTGTAACAGGATATGGAAATTTCAGTTCCGGTGACCATGGGACACAACAGGGCAGACCCGGCTTCCAGGAAACTCTGAATAATAATACTGTGGGACATTGTAGAGAAGCTGTTGGCCCTGGTTATGTTGTTGACTTTTTTCCAAACCTCCTTCACCGCCCCCCAAAACCTTATGCCAGGAGACTCTCCCCACTCCCCCAGCTCGAGGAGAAGCCGAAAGTCCGTGGTGACGAGGATGGAGCAGTGAGTCTGTGGTGAGACTCCCATCCTTTGGGACCTTTGGAGCTCCCAAACCTCAGAGCAATCCGAAAGACTTCTGAGCGTCACAGTCCCCTTTCCTGCATTGTATTTGAAGGACTAAGCATTGGTGCTGGCCAGAGACCAGCAGAACATAAGCAGTAGTAATAATAATGAAGGCATTTATAGTGAGCTTACTATGTGCCAAGCCCTGGGCTAATTACGATATCCTCAGAGTGGATACAGACCTTGTCCCACCCCGGACTCACAATTCCCTTGACTGTGAAGTCTTTGTGGGTTAGGAATGGTAGACTGTAAGCTCTCTGTGGACAGGGAACATGTCTACCAACTCCGTAGAAGCTGCGTCATCTAGAGGATAGAGCCCAGACCTGGGAGTCAGAAGGACCTGTTTTCTAGTCCCAGCTCTGCCAACTGTCTGCTATGTGACCTTGGGCAAGTCATTAACTTCTCTGTGCCTCAGTTACCTCATCTGTAAAATGGGGATTAAGTCTCCAAGTCCCATATGGGACAGGGACTGTGTCCAACCTGATTTACTTGTATCTACCCCAGTACTTAGTACAGTTCTTGGCACACAGTAAGCATTTAACAAATACCATAAAAAACACCCTTCATCGTATTATAATTTCCCAAGTGCTTAGTCCAATGTTGTACACAGTCTAATTGTTCAATAAGTATCATCAATTACTTGATGGATTAGGAGGGAGGAAGAACAACTATTTTATTCCCATTTTACAGATGAGGCAATGGAGGCCCAGAGAGTTTAGGTGACTTGTCCAGTAATCACACGGCAGGCCAACAGCACAGCTGGGATTCAAACTGGGACTGGCTGATTCCCAGTCTTGTGCTCTTTTCTGTAGGTCTCGCTCAGTTTCCCAGAGTCCTTTGTGCTGACAACAGTGTTGACTGAGTTCTTTGCCCTTTCTCCTCCTCTTCCTGGATCCTCAGGGGAAGCAATCAGTGGGACTGAACTTGTCTTCATGCTGGATGGGTGGGGCCCATGTTGAATGCTGGCACAGCAACCAGATGAAGTTTGGCTGGGAAAGAAAGGAAACCTTTGAAAGGGCCCAAATGAAGGCATGGAAGATGGCTTCCAGAACTAGGATCAAGGGGCAGATTCTGTCTTTCTTTTGAACTTCATCATCACCAAAAGCAGGAAGCTCTGGAATTCAGAGCCGAAAGCTTCAGAGAGCTCTTCTCCCCTCATCTCCGCTACGACCAGAGTGACCGGTGACAGTTCTCATGCATTCAGGTTGCCCCTTTGTTGTCCTGCAAGTAAGAGAGTCAGAGTTGCCAAGTCTTCCTTGGGAGTGTGGGGGCAATAGTGGAATGAGAACTCTAACTGGGGGCTGGGAGAAAGCTGGCTTCCAAGAGGTAATAGATCTGAAAGCCACCAATTGGGGTCTTTTCAAACATGGCTGAAAACTCTCTTGTCTCATCAGAGGCCTGAGGTGAGTGAGGCCCAGAATCCAACTCCGATGGTTTGGGGACCACAGCTCCCCACCATCAGCCCCATGAAGGGGGCACAGAAGTGCCATTATATGGAATACCCTTTACACAGTGAAGTCATATAGAAAGCCTAGCAGAAATCCAGAGTCTGGAGCATCAGTGGGGGACCCCTGAACCCCCACTGGATCCAGAGTGGCTGCATTGCCCTCCCTGGTCCCTGTGGACATAGGTGCTGCCTCTGAGCCAAGGCACTAGACAGCAGGGGCTGAGGCAGAGGGAAACTGGGTACCAAGACTGAAAACTCATGACCCAGACACGTTCAGTCCTGGCTTTGCACCGGACAGGAGACAGACCATTTGAAACAGGGGCTCTTCAGGCAGTCAGCTAATTGTATTTATTGAGTGTCTACTGTGTGCAGAACAGTTTACTAAGCACTTGGAAGGGGACATTAGAAAAATAGACACATTCACTGCCCACATTGAGCTTACAGTCTAGAGGGGGAGGGCCATTCCATCTTCAACTCTTCAGAGCAGGAAAAAGAAAGAGGGGAAGAGGTCACTATCACCTTCAAATGAATTCCAAGGCCCAGTCATGATGATTCCTCTCAACTTGAATTCATCCCAGAATGGATTCATCCAAGCACCAAAGAGGGAAATGTCCATGCCAGCCCCTGTCCCCCCCCCGTCCTTTTGCCACCCTCGGGTTGCCCACTCACACCCCAACCATGCAGCCCTAGAGTTTCCAGCTTCTGACTCACCACCGAATCACCGAGGGAGATGGCTCCAATCTCTATCTGCCCCCTGCCATGGGATCTAGACTGGGTGCAGGAATCAGAGGGCAGGGAGTGGTGAAGGAGGGAGTTGAGGGACTCTGGGGTAGCCTGAACAGGACCCCCAAAACCTGGGCCTCCAGCCCTAGAGGGCGCCCCTTCTTCCTATTTTATACCAGACACTTCCATTTCCAGCAGATACATCTCCTGTCCCATTTTTATTTTCAGCGGCCAGTCTCCATCCACCTGAGTTCCTGCTGTCGAATTCTATGGCTTGGGTGCAGTGCCCATGTTCACTGGGACCTGGAAATGCAGCAGCAGGTCTGGAACCAGTGAGGATTCAATACTTTCACCCGGGAATGCTCTGGGTGAACTGCTTGGTTGAACTTCCGCAAAAAGGTACCTGAGACAGCCAGCACAAGGCCTAAAACGTCATGTGAGTCTTTGGGTCTAAGATCTGCATGTCTCATTCCATCCCCTGGTCCTGCAATGTCCTTGCCCAATGGGGCTAAAGCCACACACCATGCCCCAAATCTCTGCCCCCATGATGCCACAGACCTGGAAATCAGGGGAATACAGTGAGGCTGTGGGCAACTTTCCTAGCATCATTTGCTTGATTGACAAACTGTTCCCGGCTTCTCGACTGGTCTCTCCTCCCACACGGGAAGCTCCTAGTGGACTTTTCCACATCCCTTCCCAAGCATCTAGTCCAGCCAAGCAGACGGTCAGTACCCTTTGATGATGGCAGCGACTATTCAACTGTCCATCAATTACTTACTCAGATTCCACTTATGGTAAATATTTTATCTCTCTGTCTCCTCCAGTACAGTGAAAGCTCAATCTATCAGTTGTATTTATTGAGCATCGACTGAGTGCAGAGCACTCTACCGTGCATTTGGGAGAGTACAGTAGAAATAATAGTATGATCCCTGCTTCCAGTCTAGCTTCTTATGGGCAAGGAATGCGGCTCGTGCTTCTATTCTCCTAATAATTAATAATAATGATTGTTGCATTTAGTAAGCGGTTACTATGTGACAAATACTGTTCTAAGAGCTGGGGGAGATACAAGGTAATGGGGTCAGACACAGTCCTTGTCCCCAAGGGTCTCACAGGCTTAATCCCCATTTTACAGATGAGGTAACTGAGGTGCAGAGAAGTGAAATAAATTGCCCAAGGTCACACAGCAGAAATGTGGCATAGCCGGGAGCAGAATCCATGTCCTCTAATTCCCAGGCCCGTGCTCTTTCCACTAAGCCACGCTGTTTCCCTTGTGCTTCCCAAGTGCTTCGTTTCAGACTTTTGCCGTCAGTGGATACTCATTAATAACCAGTTGGACTACTCATTGTGAGCAGGGAATGTGTCTGTTTGTTGCTGCAGTGTAATTTCCCAAGCGCTTAGTACAGTGCTTTGCACACAGTAAGCACTCAATAAATATGACTGAATGAATGATTACTTCTACTATGACTACTAGTTTGATGCACCAAGGCAGTGAAGGAGTTAACCTGCTTGAAGACCCAGGAGAGTGGCGAGGAAAGAAGGTGCCCAGCTACCGTCATTTTTATCTTGTGTCTTGGTGCCCGCTGGAGTTTGATTTCATAGGAGCTCCGTTATTTGACCTCCTGAGGCCACGAACTTTGACTCTCGGGGGTGGGTCCCGCCCCCCTCCAACCCCTGACCAGGTCAATGGCTCCAAAGAGGCCGGGTCCTTTAAAAGCGGCAAATCAATCAGAAACATCTTCTCCTGAGCCACTGGTGCAGAGAAGCCTCTGGGCATTTTTTAACGGATTCCACAAGTGGGGGAAGAGAAAATAACTGCGATAACCAGTGGGGTTAAACGCTCTCAACCTCTGTCTCTTCTCCTCTCCTTGGTGAGCTCAAAGCCCTCAATGGTAGGAAGCATGAGTCTAAAAATAGCTTCTTCTTTAAGACCCAATCTTTTTTGAGTTTCCTAAAACATCTGCTGAACAGTTTCCTATAACTGTTTTTGGCCATTAAATCAAAGTAAGAAGAAACAATGTTCCATTTCTGCCTGAAAAATAATGAACATCCACGGTCTTCCTTCCAGACCAAGACAACAATGAGGACTGAAATAGAGCCACGGGGAGCCCTTTGAAACATCCTCGGGCTAGAGTCCGAACAGGGGCTGCAGACAGATTTCCCCCCCGTTTTTAAAGTGAGGGAGCTCATTTCCCAACTGCAGAAAGGAAGCCTGGTGGGGCAAAGCCTCATGGGTATATGGCCACACTATGCAAATCACCACCTGCAGGCGTGGGGGGCGGTGGGAGAGGGGGAGGGGGCATGCGGTTTGTGGGCAAAGATGATGCTGGTGGAGACCGGTGAGGGGAGAACGGAGTGAGTGGAACTGGCTACCAGTGCTGAGCCGTGTGTGGGTGTGTGTTTGTGTCAAGTTGGATTGGTGGTGCAATGGGGGTTAGGGAGGGCTGGGGTGTGTGTGCGTGTGTCTGTGTGTGTGTGTGTGTCTATATGTGTCTGTGTGTGAATTTGTATTTAGTCCAGGTGGGCGGGTGTGTTGGTGCGTCTGTGCCCACCAAGCTGTGAGAACAGGGAGCTGGCTCAGAGTTAGAATCCTAAGGTCTAGAGTTTGTCGAGTGCCCTCGTCTTTTTCCAGCAGGCCCGTGTGGCAACCCTCTCATTTTACCTCTTTGTCTTCATAGAATCCCTGTGAGGGAGGCGGAGGGCAGATATCATCACTATCTCTACTTTATAAAGGAAGCCCAGAAAGGTTAAATGACTCGGTCAGAGTCACGCAGCAGGCCAGGGGCGAAGTGGGGGTTAGAACCCTAGTCTTCAAGGGCCACCAGGGAAGTCTGGATTCGGGGGGCTTCTTTGGGCACATTCAGGGCTCCTTTGGCGCAACATATGGAAGGTTATATCTCCTCCCCTCCTTAGCATGAAGAACAGCAGAGGATTCTGGGTCACGTTCACACCTCTCTGAGAGAACGGCGGCGTGAGCAGAAACGTCGAAGTCGGTGAACAGCTCTGGGGACGAGACAAACCCACTAAAGCCAAAGCTCTCAGCTGCCTTGACACTTTCAGAGCGCGGCAGCTTATCCGACACCCGCAGCCTGGGAGACGCCTGCAGCGTGTGAGCACAGCCCCCTGAAGCCGCCCGAGAGAGAGAGAGAGAGAGAGAGCCGTCAGGAGGGGCTCCTTCGGGCTCAACGTCTTCTGCGTGAAACGGCTGCTCTGCCTTGAGCTGCCATCGGTAAACACCGGGCTGCTTTAGGGCCTGCCAGGTGCTAGTGAATTGTGTTTAAAATATATATATATCGTTCAAGTTCAGATGCCATTGAAGAACAACTTCATTATCGTTCGTGACCACCTCCCTCAAAAGCCTCATCTTTTTTCTCCCCTGCCACTACCCAGCTAAACACTCTCCCTCCCCCCTCTGCCACTCCACCAATGGCACTGTCGTTTGATCTTGCAGGATGTTCCTGGAGAGCTGAGAGGCTTAAACAGGAACAGCCAGGAAGAAGGAGGCAGTGGAGCTCAAAGTATGTACCATGTGGTTGTTGCATAGGCTGCTGGGGTTTGTACTGCCAGGAGTTAAGTGGGGCCCAATTTTCTTTTATGGTATTTGTTACACATTTAATATGTGTCAAGCGTCGTGCTAAACTCTAGGGTAGATACAAGATAATCAGGTTGAACACAGCTCTTGTCCCACGTAGGGCTCACAGTCTAACTTGGAGGGAGAAGGATTTAATCCTCATTTTACAGATGAGAAAATTGAGGCACAGAGGAGTTTAAGGGACTTGTCCAAAGTGAAACAGTGGCAGACCTGGGATTAGAATTCATGTCCTTTGACTCCCAGGCCCATGGTCTTTCCACTAGGGCACCCTGCTGCTCTTGTCTGTGAAGCAAAGGACAATCCTTCATTCAATCATATTTATTGAGTGCTTACTGTGTGCAAAGCACTGTACAAATAAACAAAGTCTTTTCCCCCAAGTGAGATCAGTCAGGACCCCAGCCACCTAAAGCCTCTGGCCAAAGCGGAGCCCGACCCCCATGGGCCTGCTGGCCGTGCCGTGGCCTCTCACCCCCTGGGACACATCTGGAGGTCTCAGGCTCTTCCAGGCCAGCCGCCCAAGTCCAAGCACATCTGGAAGCATACAGGAGGGTCAACTGCTGAGTACCCAGGCAGCCGCAGCACATATAATGGCCTCAGTCCTTCTGAGCCTTTTGGCCAGGCTCCTGCACAACATTTTCATCATCATCAGTGGCATTTACTGAGCACTCACTGTGTGCAGAGCACTGAACTAAGCACTTGGGAGAGTACAATACAGTAGAGTTGACAGACACGTTCTCTGTCCACAATTAGGAACGGCATGGCCTAGTGGATAGAGCACAGGCCTGGGAGTCATAAGGACCTGGCTTCTAATCCCGGCTCCGCCACTTATCAGCTGTGTGACTTTGGACAAGTCACTTCACTTCTCTGTCCCTCAGTTGTTTTATGTGTAAAATGGGGATTAAAGCTGGGAACCCCACTTGGGATAACCTTGCATCTACCCCAGTGCTTAGAACAGTGCTTGGCACATAGTAAGCGCTTAACAAATATCATCATCATTATTATTATTACTAGTAATAATAATAATCCCAGCTTTGCCACTTGTCTGCTCTGTGACCTCAGGCAAGTCACTTCACTTCTCTGTGCCTCAGTTACCTCATCTGTCAAATGGGGATTAAGACTGTGGACAGGGACAGTCTGATTAGCTTGTATCTACCCCAGCACTTAGAACAGTGTTTGACACATAGTAAGAGCTTAACAAATGCCATCATCATCATCATCATCATTACCCGGCATGTCCCCCTGAGCTTAGGTCAGCACTTGTCCCAAAGTAACCCCTCAACAAGGACCACGACTAATCAGCTGGCTCAGGTACAGATGAGTCATGTTGGGGTCCAGACCTTGCATCCCATCCTGCACCATGTTCACTCCGCACTGACCGCACTTTAACCCTAGTCAAGCTCAAGCCCCAGGTCCCTGTTTGCCCATCCCCTTTTTCTCTGCCTGCCACGGCTCAAACCACCACTCTTGTGCCTCCACATTCTCTGGGGGCAGCAAGAAACCAGGCCCCATTTCCCCTACCCGCTCTGCCCTCTGCAACAATTATGCACTTGGCTGTGCATCCCTTAAGTACTTTGACACTCATCCCAGCCCCACCATACTCACAGTTGTGTTCTTCATTAAGCACCTATCTTATGCCAAGAACTGTACTAAACACTGAGGTGGATGCAGGATAATCAGGTTGGGCATAGTCTCTGGACCACATGGAGCTTTCAGTCTAAATAAGAGGGAGACAGATATTGAAGCTCTATTTTCAGATGAGGAAAGTGAGGCATGGAGAAGTTTAAATGACTTTCCCACACTTCTCAGACAGATTAGTGGCAGAGCCAGGGTTAGAACCCAGATCTGACTCAGAGGCCCACACTCTTTCCCTCTTTCCACTAAGCCTTGCTACTTTCAATCCATGATAAATGAGTAAACATGAATGTATGAGAGTACTCAGGAGGTCAAGGGAGGTGTATTAATCAGGGAAGACCACCTGAAATAAGAGGCTTTTTCAAAAGCTGGTGAAAGAGGGGAGGGATGGGGTTTAGCAAAGCTGAGAGAGGAGGATATTCCAGCATGGTTCAGCAGGGAGGTGGTGTAGAAACTGCACAGGATTGGAAGCCAAGAGTCCCAGTGTTTTAGTGCCAGCTCAGTCACTGGCCTGTTGTGTGACTTTAGTGAAGTCATTTAACCGAACTTCAGTTTCCTCACCTCTTTCCACAAGCCCACACTGCTTCTCTATGTAAATTTCATTTAGGTAAATATCCTTATTCTCTATTATTTCCCCATCTGTAATTTATTTTAATTTCTACCTCCCCCTGTAAACTCCCTGTGGGAGAAGATAGTGTCTACCAACTCTATTATAGTGTACTTTCTCAACTGTTCAGTAAAGTCCTCCGCACACAATAAGCCTTCAATACTTACCTCTGATTGAGGGCAGAGAAACAGGGCTTCCTCCCTCCCAACAGTAGGATTTGGACTGGGGGTTGGAGCCACCCTGACCTCCAGTCTGCATCATAATAAGCTCTCCCAGTGGACTCATCTTCACCATCTTCATTATAATAATAATGCTGGTATTTGTTAAGCACTTACTATATACAGAGCACTGTTCTAAGCACTGGGGTAGATACAGGCTAATCAGGTTGTCCCACGTGAGGCTCACAGTTAATCCCCATTTTTCAGATGAGGTAACTGAGGCACAGAGAAGTTAAGTGACTTGCCCACAGTCACACAGCTGACAAGTGGCAGAGCCGGAATTCGAACCCATGATCTCTGACTCCAAAGCCCAGGCTCTTTCCATTGAGCCACGCTACTTCTTCTGCTTCATTATCACCACTTCCACCACGAATGCCAATGTGATTATTAGCATGATCATTAAGGGCGATGCCCTGGGGAGATGTTCCCTAGAGAACTAAGAGCATTGGAGAAAAGGTATTTTATTTATTTTATTTCTCAGTTTGCAGATGAATAGCCAGAGGAATTAAGCAACTTGCCTGAAGTCACACAGTAGGCCAGTGGTGGAGCTGGGATTGGATCCAGGTTTCTTGCCTCCCAGTCCTGGGGTCTTTCAAGTGGCCCACACTGTGTGTGTGTGTGTGTGTGTGTGTGTGTGTGTGTGTGGTAGAGGGTGGGTGCTTGTCTGCAGGCCCCTCAAAAGACCCATGCTAGGACTAGGCCTCCAGAGGCTAGAAAAATGTCCTGGGGGAAACAAGGACAGGGCCACATCTCTACCATGTGTCTTTTAGTTTGAAGTCACGTAACATCTCCGGGCCTCAGATATCTTATCTTTAAAATGGGGATTAAAACTCTGAGCCCCATGTGGGACATGTTCTGTATTCAACCTGTTTGCCTTGCATCTATCCCAGCACTTAATCCAGTAACTGGCACAAAGTAAATGGTCACCAAATACCATTAAAAAAGCAAAACAAAGCCAGATGCTAGTACTGGTCAGATCAACCTGAGTCATCCTGAGCCCCTCACAACTCCTCCATCACAGGTCAATCCTTAGCCAACCCATTCACCTTGGGAATAACCTGGAAAATGCTCTAAAATGTATCTGAACCAGATATATCTGCATTCATCCTCCTGTCTCATCCCTCACCAGTACCTCTGTTCCCTTCAAGGGGTGGAGGTGGAGGGCTGCAGGGAACAAGGGGGCAGGAGAGTGTGGGGAGGAGCATATACTCTGAGCTGGAACGGACCAAGAAAAAAGGAAAAAAAGCCCTCCTGGGCCACCCTTACCTGCCTACTCATCCATCCATCCATCCATCCATCCATTCATCCATCCATCCATCCATTCACCTCCCAAGGTCATAATTGAAACAAAACCCGGGAACTTGTGCCCCAACTACTGAGAGGGAGGTGCCTTTCTTCTGTCTGTCCCCAACTGGGATACCATGGCTCAACCGCCAGGTCATAAACCTTGGGCAGATGGCCGGAGAGAGAATCGGAGAGAGGCAGAACGTCGGCTTGGAAGAAAGACAGAGCAGCAGAGAAGCAGGGCTTATGGCTTAGGGCAACCTCTTCATCTTAGCCCCTTGACCCCAGAGCCCTGAGCTAGTGATGGAAAACAGATCGTGGAAGAGAGAAAAGTGGAAGTCAGCCGAAGAAAGACAGGATGAAGCCATGGGGAAATGGTCAGAAGACTCAGATTCTAGGCCTAGCTCTGCCACAAGCCTTGGGTAAATCACTGGGTCTTGGTCTTCTTCTTTTCTGTAAAATGGGGCTAAGATCCCTTCTCTCACTGCTCTTTAGCCTGTGAAAACCGTGTAGTAAAGGGACTGTGTCTGACCTTATTCTCTTGTCTACACCCCAGGACTTAGCTCATAGTGATCAGAATTTTTAATGGGATGGGACACTATGGGGAGAGGCAGAATAAGCAACCAAAGCAGACCAAAAGGAAAAACTTGAGCTGCTGAAAAATATGAGAGAGAGAGAGAGAGAGGGAGAGAGAGAGAGAGAGAGAGAGAGAGAGAGAAGCAGTATGCCCTAGTGGAAAGAGCTTGGACCTGGGAATCAGAAAATTTGGGTTCTAATCCCATCTCCGCAACTAGTGTTCTGGACTGTGTGCCCGTTGTTGGGTAAGGATTGTCTCTATTTGTTGCCAAATAGTACTTTCCAAGTGCTTAGTACAGTGCTCTGCACACAGTAAGTGCTCAATAAATATGAATGAATGAATGAATGAATGAATGAATGAATGGTCTGCTGTGAAACCTGTCACTACCCTTTTCTGTGCCTCCAATACATCACCTGTAAAATAGGGAATAAGGCTGTGAGCCCATGTGGGACTTGGACTGTGTCCAACCTGATTATCTTGTTTATACGAGATAATAATGATGGTGGTATCTGTTAAGTGCTTACTATGTGCCAGGCACTATACTAAGCTCTGAGATGGTTACTCTTAGTACAGTACTCAGTGCACAGTAAGCGCTTAACAAATACCATCATTATAGTAAGCACTTAACAAATACCATTAAAAAGAAAGAAGAAGAAAGAGATGAGCAGAGTGGAAAAGACTTCAAGGAGGCTAGGTCGAGTTGGCTGACCCTGACTTCACTTTTAGTGCCATTTCAGATTAAATTGAAGTTGATTTAAAGTAGGTTTGGTCTTCTCTCCTCCTCCAAGCACATCATCTCTCACTACTCCATTCCTAGAGCCTCCTAGTATCTGTCCATCTCCTTTCCTGGACCTAGTAGAAACTCAAGCTTGGTTCAGTCATCTCTCCTTCCCCTCCACCTCCATTCCCACCCCAACTGCCCATCTCCCTTCTTAACTCCCTACTCCCCTCAAAACCACACATAATGCTCTCCACTGGACCAAGCCGGGACAGACACACTCTTGTCAGCCAGGAGACACAAACGGAAGTCAGCCTGAAGGAGAGCTCCGCTGCATCAGCAGATTCATTGTTCTCTTCATTTGTCTGCCCCTCTCCAACCCGCTTCCCCCTTCCCACCACTACAGGAAGAGGAATGGGCAACTTGCAAAGGCATGGAGATACAGAGGGTGCCCACTTGCCCCCTGTTAGTCCACCGTAAGCTGGGGAGAGACCTCCCCTAGTCCTGTCCCATGTGCAAAGACAAAGGGGAGCAGGGATGGATCCGAGACCCATTTCCTTCTCCGTCGATGACTTGTTGTGCGACTTTAGGTAAGTCATGCAACCTCTCTGGGCCACAGATTTTCTCTGTCAGTTAACCAAAGTAGCTGAGGTAATGATGACTGCACCCTACTGCCCTCTTTGTGGTAGTTGATGATGATCATGATAGAACAGTGCCTGGAACGCCCTGAGAATCGGGTCAAGCCACAATTATTTTCTGAGCACTCGATCAATAGTATTTATTCAGTGCCTCCTATTTGAAGACTATTGTTCTAAGTTCTTGGGAGAGTATAAGAAGATCCTTGCTCTCAAAGAGTTCACAGTCTAACAAATTGGTGTTCATTGCATGCTGCAGGCTCTTGTTAGAGTAAGACATAGTGCTCCCCTTGAGTAGCTACAATCTAATCAAAGCAAAGTAGCCTTATGGAAGGTGCACAGGCCTGGAAGTCAGATGACCCAGGCTCTAATCCCTGCTCCACAACTTGCTTGCTGTGTGACTTTGGGCAAGTCACTTAAGCTTTCTGTGACTCAGTTTCCTGACCTAAACAATGGAAATGAAATAACTGTTCTCCTCCCCAGTGGGAGTACTCATGTGGGTCAGGGACTGTGTCTGATGTGATTATGTTATATCCACCCCAGTGCTTAGTAAAGTGCTTGGCACACAGTAAACAAGTTACAAATACCAGTAGACTGCTCTGTGAACAGCAGGTGCTCAATAAGTACTATTGAATGACTGACTAGCGGGCCAATCATCATCCTTCAAGTTACTGATCATTCTTGCCATCATTGTTTTTGAGACTATGGATGGAGGTCACATAGTGGATTCAAAACTCAGTCAGGGTCCAGTGCCTACACACAAAAAGTTCCTCTCTCAAAATGGATCCTGTTTCCTCCCCACGATGTCTCTCCCACCACTTCTGTCTTTACTGTGGGACAGAGGGATGAGATGGGGAGAAGAAGAGTAAGAAAGGATTGTTCCAGGAAGGCAACTTTGGTCAACCAGAAGTCTCTATGCTGGACTCCTGGCAGAGTTGGAAAAGTACCTTGAGAGGGGCAGTAGCTTGTTCAAGCAGTAGCTGGTTCAACCAATCAGCATTTTCTACTAAGCATCACTGGGCTAAGCACTTGAAAGAAGATGATCAATCAGTCAATCAGTGGTATTTATTGAGCATTTACTGTGCACAGAATACTGTTCTAAGAGCTTGGGAGAGTAAAATACTCTAGACTGTTACACCCCCTCTAGACTGCAAGCTAGTTGTGGGCAGAGAATAGGTCTGTTTATTGTTGTAGTATATTCTTTCAAAAGCTTAGTATAGTGTTCTGTATATGGTAAGCATTCAGTAAATATGATTGAATGAATACGTACAGTATAACAGAGTTGGTAGACCCATTCCCTGCCCACAACAGGTTCACAGACTAGAGGGAGAAACACACATTAATATGAATAAATAAATTACTGATATGATGTAAGTGCTGTGGAGATATGAGGGGGTGAATAAAAGGAGCAAATTAGGGCGAGGCAGAAGGGATTGGGAAAGAGGAAATGAGGGCTTTGTCAAGGAAGGCCTCTTAGAGGATATTTGCCTTCCACAAGTCTTTGAAGGTAGAGAATAATTGTTTGTAAGATATGAAGAGGGAGAACTTTCCAGGCCAGAAGCAGGATGTGGGAGAGAGGTCTAAGATGATATAAGTAAAAAACAAAACACTCCCGCAAGGAGTTTGCACTCTAACTGGGGACACAAGCACAAGATAGATTCCCAATAGGAGGGAGAAGGGAATGGAAACATAGACTAATAAGCCCGATGTGGGCAGGGATCGTCTCTTTTTATTGCTGAACTGTACTTTCCAAGTGCTTAGCCCAGTGCTCTGCAAACAGTAAGTGCTCAGTAAATATGATTGAATGGATGGACAGGTAGTTAAGTGTTTAAATTGCAGGGCACAAAATGGATATACACCCACCTCTTCTCGGTGTCTCTGAGTGGGTGAGTGCTGAGCTGGTAACTGGAAGGCTGGAATCTGGGTTAATAATGTTGGTATTTGTTAAGCGCTTACTATGTGCAGAGCACTGTTCTAAGCGCTGGGGTAGATACAGGGTAATCAGGCTGTCCCACGTGAGGCTCACAGTCTTAATCCCCATTTTCCAGATGAGGTCACTGAGACACAGAGAAGGGAAGTGACTTGCCCACAGTCACACAGCTGACAAGTGGCAGAGTTGGGATTAGAACCTATGACCTCTGACTCTCAAGCCCGTGCTCTTTCCACTGAGCCACGCTGCTTCTCTAAATTCTAAATTCTCTAAATTCATTCTGGGTTGGAGGAAAATGAATCAGGACAAGCCTGGAGGAAGAGGTGAGATTTTAGAAGGGCTATGGGGATGAGGAGAGACCTGGAGACTGGCAGATTTGGAATGGTGAGATTTCCAGGTGGAAGAAAAGGCAAGAGCAGAGGGCCAGAGTGGGGAGTTTGAGAACGAGGAACAGTTAAAGATCTAGGAAACAGGTCCCTGGATCCCATCCTCCTCTCCTGACTCTCTGGTGGGGAGAAGCAAGTCATTTCATCATCTTGCCTCAGTTTCCCCAGCAGTGCTTAGGTAGAGCCATCTGAGTAGAGTTGGGGCTGACACCTTGTGTTCTTGGCTCTGAGCAGCAAGTAGATTTTGGTCTTCTTACTCAGAGAACTGAATCTGCAGCGCATGGGACCCTATGCCTTTGTCTCTTCCTGCCCTAACTGCAATCTCACCCTCAATCGTTGAATCATTGTTAGTTACTGAGCCCCCACTGTGGGCAGAGCACTGTACTAAATGCTTGGGAAAGAATAATACAAGAGAGCTACATCCTCCATCTTTAAAATGAGCTTCCTCCATCCTTCAGAATGCTCTTCAAAAGCCACCTCCTCCAGGACGCCTCCCCTGAATAATTCCCCCACTAGCCTAATCATGCCAGTTCCCAGAGGGCACAGATCATAGGCCTTGCTTCTGGTGAATTCTCCCAAGCTCAGAATATCAGTGATTGTTGTGATATATTTTAAACACTTACTACATTCCAAGCCAAGCAGAAGAGAGAACTAATGTTTCATTCCCCATTTTGCAGATGAGGAAACTGAGCCACAGAGAAGTTCGGTCACTTGCTTAAGGTCAGGGCTCCACACTCAGTGGGTGCTCAGAAGACAACACTGGGGATACCTGTGATGATCATGGTGCTATCAGATCAGCCCACCTCAATCATCAATCAATCCATCGATGGTATTTATTGAGCACTTACTGAGTGCACAGCAAACACTCAGTCCTTAGGAAAATACAGTACAACAGAGCTGGTAGATGCGACCCAGTCAGTCAGACAATCATATTTATTGAGCCCTTACCGTGTGCAGAGCACTGTATTAAGCATTTGGGAGAGTACAATGTAACAATGTAACAGACATAGTTCCCGCCCACAATGAGCTTACAGTCTACAAGACTGGAGGAAGGAGAATTCTGAAGGAGGGAGGAGGGTGGGAGGAATCTGGCTTTAAAGATCCACCGTCATCATCAATATCATCATCATCATTAATGGTATTTATTAAGGATTTACTGTGTGCAGAGTACTGTACTAAACACTTGGGAGAGTATAGTGCAACAGAGTGCTCACCACGAGCTTACAGACTAGAGGGGGAGATGGACATTAATATAAATAACCAATTTAAAATATATATTTATAGATATGTACAAAGGTTCTGCAGGGTTGAGGGTGGGGTGAATACCAAATGCCCAAAGGCCACACATTCAAGTGCATAAGCGACAGAGAAAGGAGAGGGAGAGGGGGAAAAGAGGGCTTAATTGGGGAAGGCCTCTTGGAGGTGATGTGACATTAAAAATTCTTTGTCAGTGGGGAGAGTGGTGGTCTGGTGTATATGGAAGGGGAGTTCCAGGCCAGAGGGAGGACTTGTGAAGGGGGTTGACAGAGAGATAGAGGAGATGGGGGCACAGTGCTGGCATTAGAGGAATGAAGTGGGCAGGCTGGGTTTTAGTAGATCAGGTAGGTGAGGTAGGAGGAGGCAAGCTGACTGAGAGTCTTAAAGCTAATGGTAAGGAGTTTCTGTATGATGCGGAGGTGGATGGGCAACCACAATGAGCCTACAGTGCGGAGTCCACTTCAGCACCCAACCATTTTTCTATGCTTTTAGAATGTGTTCTTGAGTTAGTCATCCATTTTTGTTCATATTTACCTAATGTCCTTTTTTTAACTATTGTCTATTCATCAATTTCTGTCTACCTCTCACCCATTCGACTGTCGGCATCTCCAGGCCAGGGGACGCAGTGGTTACTCTTTTTTAAAAAATGTTTTTTGTAAAGCACCAACTATGTGTCAAGCACTAGTCTAAACACTGGGATAGATACAAGATAATCAGGCTGGACACAGTCTTTGTCCCACATGGGACTCCCAGTCTTAATCCTCATTTTATAGATCAGGTAACTAAGGCACAGAGTAGGGAAGTGACTCGCCTAAGGTGACACAACAGGTATGTGGCAGAGTCAGGATTGGATACAGTGAGCATTGCTTAGTGGGCAAAGCAAGGACCTGTGAGTCAGAAGTCAGAAGGACCTGAGTTCTAATCTTGGCTCTGCCACTTGTCTGCTGTGTGACTCCGAGCAGGTCACTTTACTTCCCTGTGACTCAGTTTGCCCCAGCTCTGTCCCATTCAACACCATTATGATGCACCATCTATTTTTCCCTGGCCCTGGAGATAATAATGTGACATCATACCCAAGTCTGGCCTCCAAACCTACCACCCACATATCTCCGGTGGTCTGTGGGGAGCCTTGATCCCTGCCTTCTGTCCAGCGACACTGGGTTTCCCTCCTGGGTCCATGATACTGGTGGAGGAAGACTGGATAGTTGACTGGTCACCCACCACCCTCTCCAACAGCCTCCCCTCTTGCTGGCCAACCTTGTGACTCCAGCCCCTGATCAAACTGGCCCAAACAGAACAGGGAAATCTTAAAGTCTCCAAACCTCTGGTAGTATCTAAGGGGGCTTTAAAATCGGACTTTGCCATCTCTCTTTTTTTAAGTGATATTTGTTAAGCACTTGCTATGTGCCAGGCACCATACCAAGCGCTGTGGTAGATATGAGACATTAAGGTAGTGCACAGACCATGGTCCACATGGGGTTCACAGTCTTAATCTCCATTTCACAGATAAGGTGCCTGAAGCACAGAGAAGTGAACTGACTTGCCTAAACAAGCGGAAACACAGCGGACAAGTGGAGCAGTGAGGATTAGAACCCAAGTCCTCTGACTCCCAGGCCCATGCTCTTTCCACTAGACCATGCTCTCCTCTAGTCTCCCTTGCCATAGGGTTCAGTAATCCCTCTGCTTCCTCCTTTCCTCATCTCAGGCTCTTTCCCTGCCCTCCCTCCTTGCCCTCCTTGTCCCTCACGTCTCCCTCTTTTCCTTTCTCCCCCTCCTCTGGCTGTAGTTTTCAGGGATTATTTTTAGCTTCTATACCATCCTGAGGATGTAGAGCTTCTTCCTGAGTCATGGGTTTGGGAGGAAGCAGGAGCAGACAGCTCCCTTTACTCTGCGTAAGATCTCTTATCAAGTCCGCTCCAGGCCTTTGGGGGAGAGGGTTTTATCTGAACAGGCCTCTTCTGGAGTTTCCCCCCACCCCCGACCCCTCCCCCGGGTCACTCCAGCTGCTGATGTTTTGTTTTTGTATTGTTGTTAAGTGCTTACTATGTGTAAAACACTTTTCTAAGTGCTGGAATAGATACAAGTCAATTAGGTTGGACACAGTCCCTGTCTCACATGGGACAGCAGGAGATCAGGAGAACCGAGACACAGAGAAGTGAAGTGACTTTGCCAAAGTCACACAGAAAGAAACTGACAGAGCCAGTTTTAGATTAGATTAGAAGCAGGATTAGAACCCATGTGCTCTGACTCCCTGGCTCGTGCTCTTTCCACTAGGCCATGCTGCTTCCTTCAGAAGGGCTTACTGGTCCATTCCACAGGGAGATGGTCGGGCACCTAACCTACTCCTATCCCAGCAGGGTCATAGGCCTGTGAGTGACTTCTAATCAATCGGTCGTTCAATCAATCGATCAATCTCTAGTCTTCACTGAGCACCTACTCTGTGCAGAGCAGTGTTCTAAGTGTTCGGGAGAGGACAATAGAATTAGGAGGCGCAAATCCTGCCCTCAGGAGCTTCCAAGGAGGGAGACTCTAAAATCAATTTCAGGAGGGGAGGTAGTAGTAGAATATGTAAGGTGTGTACATTAATGCAACAGGCTGTGGGTCCCTGAATGCCTAGGTGATGCCAAAGGACTTAAGTGGCATTTGGAGCGAAAACAGGAGGAGAGATGAGAGACAAATCAGGGAAGACCTCCTGGAGGAGATGTAGATTTCCCAAGGGCCTGGATGATGGAAAGAGCAACGTTCTGCCAGATGTGAAGGGGGAGGAAGTTCCAGGCAGAAGGGAGGGTTGGAGAAAGAGGTCTAATAATGAGAGAGTTGAGAAGGAGGCAGAGGAAGTAGGTTGGCTTGAGAGGAACAAAAGGCGTGAGCTGGAGTGTGGTGGGAGAGGAGTGAGGCTATGTTGAGGGGAAAGCTGATTGAGTGCTTTAAAGCTGACAATGAGGAGTTTCTCCATGATGCTTAGATTTCCACACTGGAGTAGTGGGGGTTGTAACCATACTGAGTGGCCTTGCATATAAGAACCCAACTGCCCACCAAGTGTCTCTGCTTGTCAGCCTGGAACAGATCCCAGAATCCCGCTGACTGGGGTGGAAAATAAGCTACTCGGAAGGATGCTGTAAGAATGATCGGTGTCAGGGCAATCAACCTCTCACTGTTCACTACTGCATGTGCCTCAACTTGCGTCTTCTTTTGGGCCTGTTTGACTGGAAGCTTCTCAAGGGAAGGAAAGGTGTCTTTTACTTTCTGGTGGGTTGGTGAGGAGGGCGAAAATTCCTCAAGGGTTTAGTGTGTTGGTCAAGACAAAGTCCATCAGAATGTAATTAGATTATAATCTCCTCAAGGACAGGGACTGTGGATTTTCCTTTATACTCTCCAAGGGTCTGGAACAATGTTCTGCCCACTGTAGGTGCTCATTAAATAGTAGTCCTATTAGTAAAAGTAGTAGTTGTAATAGTATTTATTAACTGTCTGCTGTGTGCAGAGTGCTGTACTAAGCGTTGAGAGAGAATGCACAAGTGGGAACTAGACACAGTCTGTCCCTTTGGGGGGATCACAATCTAAGACTCCCCTTCTAGACTGTAAGCTCATTGAGGACAGGGAAAACTTCTGCTAATTCTGTTGCAATGTGCTCTCCCAAGAGCTTAGTACAACGCGGTGCACATAGTTCAATAAATATGATCGAATGATTAATTGATTGATTAAGACTTCAAGTGGGATCACTTGATGATGAAGTGTAGATGATGAAGTGATGATGAAGGAATGATGAAGCTTTAAAACACTACACATAAATACACATAATAGGCTCAAAGCCTCAGAGGTTAATGGAGAAGTCTGAGAGCACATGGGAAAAGATTTTATCCCCATCCTGATGTAATGGGAACTTAGAAGCAGCGTGGCCTAGTGGATAGAGCATAGGACTGGGAGTCAGAAGGACCTAAGTTCTAATCCTAGCTCTGCCTCTTGTCTACTGTGTGATCTTGGGTAAGCCACTTCGCTTTTCTGTGCCTCAGTTCCCTCATCTGTAAAATGGGGATTAAGACTGTGAGCTCCAAGTAGGACAGGGATCGTGTCCAACCTGATTATCTTGTATCTACCCCAGTGCTCAACAAATACCAATTAAAAAAAATAATGGGACTGGAGGGAAGGTGACAGCCACCACAGTGGCCTCCTTCTGTGATGTGGAGGTTGCGCTTTAGTAATACCCCACTTTAAGGAAAACATGTTGAGGTTCTCTCCCCGTGACTGTCACCGAACACATGCACACAGCAGATTCTTCTACCACTGCCCATGTCTCACTGCATCCAGATCCATGAGCACTGTTGGAAGAATCTTCCCTTGTTCTGTTCTCAGAGCCTAGCCAAAACACAGAGTGAAAACACATGTACTGACAGAGCCAAATGTCCTATTGAATGAATGATCGAATAGAAGTGAATTGGAACTTGCTTTGAATAAGCTTCCTGCTATACCCTTGCCCTGCCGCCGTCATTCCCATAATTCATCCCTCTCTCCTGCTATGAAGCAGGGTCATAGGACTCCTAAGGTGTTTGTTCAACTTCTTCCCTAGCTCCATGGGGAATTTCACTGCTGATTCAACATGACGTAAAGGTAGCTACCCACCGTAGAGAACCAGAACAGCTTTCAACCTCACTCACTGGCGTTCTGACATTTTTGACACCGACTAACGAGAAATTAAGTTTGCCCCTTAGTCTGTGCCCTTGGGTGTTTGTATATTGTGTGTAGGGAGAAGGCAGTGTAGTCTATTTGATGGATCTCGGGGCTGGGAATCAGAAGACCTAGGTTCTGATCCCAGCTTGCTGCTGGGTGAGCTTGAGCAAATCACCTAACCTCTCTGTCTTTGTTTCCTCATCTAAGTCACATCTCCTCCAAGAGGCCTTCCCTGATTAAGCTCTCTAATCCCCATTTCTCATTCCCTTCTGCATCATCTATGCACTTGGATCTGTGACCTTTGGGAATTTGATAATGGCCTCACATTCAGCCTCTCAGCATTGGTGTACATATTTATAAGTTATATATCATAAATGATTTATTTATACTAATGTTTGTCTCTCCTACTAGACTGTCAGCATGTTGTGGACAGGGAGTGTGTCTATCGAATCTACTGTACTGTACTTTCCCAAGTGCTTAGTACAGAGCTCTGCATAGAGTAAGTGCTCACTAAATACTACTGATGATGATGATCTGTAAAATGGGAACAAAATATCTGTTCTCCCTCCCACTTAGACAGTGAGCCCCGTGTGTGAAAGGGACTGTGTCAAACCTGATTTTATCTTGTGTCTACATTGGTGCCTAGCATAGTAAGAACTTATCGGATCTCTCTCTCTCTCTCTCCATATATACATATACATATATGGAGAGAGAGAGAGAGAGAGAATTGCCTAGTGGATAGAGCCGGGACCTGGGAGCCAGATGACCAGGGTTCTAATCCATTTGTCTCCTGTGTGACCTTAGCCTAGTCACTTATTGTCTGTGCCTCAGGTATCTTATCTGCAAAATGGGGGTTCATTCATTCATTCATTCATTCAAACACGTTTACTGAGTGCCTACTTTGTGCAAAACACTGTGCTAAGCACTTGGGAGAGTACAATATAACATCAAATAGACACATTCCTGCCCACAGCGAGCTCATAGTCTAGGGTTAAAACTCTGAGCCCTAGGTGGGACGTGGATGGGGTCCAACCTGATCTTCTTGTATCTTCTCCAGTGGTTAGTACAGTGCCTGGCACATAGTAAGTGCTTAGCAAATGCTATTTTTAAAAAATACCTGTTCTCCCTCCTACTAAGACTGTGAGTCCATATAGGACAGAGACTGTATCCTAAATGGTATCAATCAAATGATGGTATCTAATGAGTGCAGAACACTGCACTAAATGCTCAGGAGAGAAAAATACAACGGAGTTGGTAGACATATTCCCTGCCCTCATGTGGCTTACAGTTTACTATCAGTGCTCAGTGTTTAGTACAGGGTTTGGAACATAGTAAGCACTTATCAAATACTACAATTACAATTATTATGTCATATGGAATGGGAAGAGGGGAGGCAAATTTCTCCCTGCCTTGAGCTGGCCAGATACCCGAAGCTGATCTCCCACTGCTCCAGACCCTCATCTCTCCTCCCAGAGGTCTTCCCCGACTCAGCTCTCATTTCTTCTTCTCCCTCTCTCCTCTGCGTTGCTCCTGTACTTCAGATTCACCCCGCCCTCAGTCCTTGGTATTCACCCCTCCCTCAGCCCCACAGTGCTTATGTAGGTATCCGTAATTTACTTATTTATATTAATGACTGTCTCTCTTTCTAGGAAGTGCTCAATAAATACCATTGATTGATTAATTAATCCCACCGTCTCACCCTGTGGTTAAACACTGCTGTTTTGCTTAACACTAAGAAGAGAAAGCTCTGGGATCACTGGATCAGCCCCACAGAGCATCTGGCTTGATATTCTGCCTGTAACAATCCCAGCTTACCTCTTTAGAATGTTTGTTCTCCCTGCTTTCAGCCAACCATTTGGAAGTTTCTCAGTTATCTCCCAGCAGGGTCAACCAGAGAGGGTTTTTTGTTTTGTTTTGGTTTTTTCTTAATTGTATTTGTTAAGTGCTTACTACGTGCCAGTCACTGTATTAAGAACTGGGGTAGATACAAGATAATAATAATAATAATAATGTTGGTATTTAAGCGCTTACTATGTGCAGAGCACTGTTCTAAGAGCTGGGGGAGATACAGGGTGATCAGGTTGTCCCACATGAGGCTCACAGTTAATCCCCATTTTACAGATGAGGTAACTGAGGCACAGAGAAGTTAAGTGACTTGCCCACAATCACACAGCTGACAAGTGGTAGAGCTGGGAGTCGAACCCATGACCTCTGACTTCGAAGCCCAGGCTCTTTCTACTGAGCCACGCTGCTTCTCTAATAATCAGGTTGGACATAATCCATGCCCTACATGGGGCTCATAATCTTTATCCCCATTTTACAGATGATAACTGAGGTCCAGAGAAGTGAGGTGACTTATCTGAGATCACACAGCAAAATGGTGGAGGCAAGATTAAAACCCAGGTCCTTCTGACTCCCAGGCAGGGGCTCTATCTACTAGGCCACACTGCTTCATTGCAGTGATTCATTGCAGATCCAGGAGGGTGTCTGACTCTCACACAGCTTGAGTCCTTCATTTCCCAAAGGTTGATTTTGGTAGCTAGAGGCACACATCAGTCTGACTGCCTTTTGGAGCCCCAACTCTATGCTTAGAGGGGAACGTGGGCAAAGAATGTGTCTACCAACTGTTGCATTGTACTATCCCAAGTTTTTAGTACAATACTCTGCATGCGGTAAGCGTTCAATAAATATCACTGATTGACTGACTGATTAACTGAGCAGAGTTAATAGAAGCAATACCGGAGGCCCTGATGAGGCCTGTGAAATACCCACAGCCAACACAGGCCCCAAGTCACCCATCTGGCTCAGGTTTCAACAGACGCTTTGAGCTCTGATAAAACCCAAGCCGCTTGGTGGCTGACTCCTGGCACAAGGCGACTTCCTGTTTTGAAGTGAAAAGGCTCAGACATTTCTTGGGCATCGGGTGCCTCTGACGAAACAGCCCTTTTCTCGCTTTCAGTGTAACTGAACTGACGGCGGGTGGATCAAATGTGTCTCAAAGGAGTGGTGTGTCTTAAACCAGGGCGGGGTGAGGTGGAGGGGGCGAGGAAGGGGGAAGGCAGAGGGGTTTTGTGGTGCCTACAGCACTGGAAACAAAACAAAATGTTTTGTTGAATGATCTAGCTTTTCCCTCAAACAGCTTCTGGAGCCGTAGTCACCGAGCCCAACTGCTGGGCTTCCTGGGCTTTGGATCCGGTCTGGGGTCTCAGAAGGCCTTGCCTTCTTTGCCAGAGGAGAGATTTTCGCTACAAATTCTGCAGAAGGTTCAGAATTGATCATCACAAATTTTCAGTCCTGAAAAAGACATTTGCCCTATGAGGCTCTTACCTGAGTTTTTGAGGAAATTTGCTAGTGTAGACCCAGCCATGCCTGGCCCCTGGGGATTTTTCTCAACAAAGCGGCTCACGTTCTCAGCAGGAGCATGAGATCGTAGGCAGACCCAGGACCTGCTGCTGTTGGCCACTGCATCTTGGTCATTTGGGTGGGCAGGCCTCAGGAGCGTGCAGTATGGTTGGATGACGATTTGAGTGTGACCTCTGCCTATCAAGAAGTTTTCAATTCAGGGGAGGAATCCCAGGGTCACGCCTGGACTACAGAGATTGTCTCTGAGCAGAGGAGTGGAGACGGGAATGTGTCTGTCATACTGCTATATTGTACTCTCCCAAGCTCTTAGAGAAGCAGCGTGGCTCAGTGGAAAGAGCACAGGCTTTGGAGTCAGAGGTCGTGAGTTCGAATCCCAGCTCCGCCACTTGTCAGCTGTGTGACTGTGGGCAAGTCACTTAACTTCTCTGTGCCTCAGTTACCTCATCTGTAAAATGGGGATTAAGACTGTGAGCCCCACGTGGGACAACCTGATTCCCTTGTGTCTACCCCAGCGCTTAGAACGGTGCTCGGCACATAGTAAGCGCTTAACAAATACCAACATTATTATTACAGTGGTCTGCGTGCAGTAAGCACTCAATAAATACGATTGACTGACTGACATAGATACTGCAGCGGAGACTAATGAGGGAGGCAGTAAGGACACCCCCACTCTCTGCCCCCATTCTCGTCAGCCCCCATCTGTAGTTTCATTGTCTTCCTGAAACAATTCACCTTCCAAGACACTCAAAACCCAGAAATTCACTTCTGATGAAAAATTCCATATAACTGGTGACTGAAATTACCTTCCCTCTTGGTCTCTCTGCATCCCTGACTTCTACAGAACTAATCTTCCCCACATTTGAGCTGCTCCCTAACCTCCAGCTGGTGGGTCCCAAATTTCCGAGAAGCAGTCTGGCATAACCTAGTGTTAAGACCATGGACTTGGGAGTCAAACAACCTGGTTTTCAATCCCAGCTCTGCCCCTTGTCTGCTGGACAAGTTGCTTACCTTGGCCGTGCCTGTTTACCTTGGCTGTGCCTATTTCCTCCTCTGACAAATAGAGGTCAAATACACGGTGTCCCTCCCCCTTAGCTTGTGAGCCCCATTATGGGGCAAGGACTGTGTCTTACCTGATTATTTGTATCTACCCCGATGCTTAGTACAGTGTTAGCACAAAGTAAGTGTTTAACAAGTACCACAATGATTATTCAGTGCCATACCCCCAGGACCTGTGTTGCACTGTGGAATCTCAGTAAGGAATTTTTTGAAGTGACTGGCGATGCACTCATTTTCCCGAGAAAATGGAAATCATCTGGGGTCTTCATACAAACTGGCAATGACCCCTTAATTTTTTTAAACACTTACTTTGTACCAAGTTCTGTATGAAGTGCTGGAATAGATACAAGATAATCAAGTTGGACACAGCCCCTCTACCACAGGGATCACAGTCTAAATAGGAGGGACTAAATAGCAGAGTCAATAAATACTACTATTTAATAGTAGCATTTACTGACTTCTTTATAGTGGTATCTATTGACCACTTAATAATGGAATGTTAATGATGGTAAATCCTAGCACTGTGTTAAAACCTGGGCTAGACAAAAGATAATCAGATCAAACACAGTCTCCGTCCTACACAGGGCTCACAAGTCTAAAAAGGAGAGAGAGGAGGTATTTTATCACCATTTCATGGAGGGGGGCAATTGAGTCTTAGAGAGGATAAGCGATTTGCCCACGGTCCCTCAGCAGGCAAATATCAGAACCAGGACTTCAAAACCAGATCATCTGACTCTCAGGCTCCAGGCTATTTCCACTAGGTTACACTGCCTCCCCTTGGCAGGTAGCTCTAGAGGAATCTGCTCTTCCCAGTCACCACCCAACACTTAGTACAGTGGTCTTCACACAGTAAGCATAAATAAATACTATTACTGCAAGCACCCAGCCAGTTCCATGAAAAACAGAGGTCCAGGATACCTACATCCCTTACAGAGTCACAGAACAAGTCCTCATGTGCCTTAAATTCCAGCTCTTTGTTCGTTCATTCATTCATTCGATCATATTTAGTAAGTGATTACTGTGTGCAAAGCACTGTACTAAGCCCTTGGAAAAGTACAATACAACAATAAAGAATGATAATCCCTGCACACAGGGTTCTGTTCTGCCACAGTAAGGACTCAGTAACCACTAATGATTAATTGATTGGTTGAGCTCTTGGCTTTCTATGGACTTGCTTGACTCAGTAATCTATTTAATCCAAGATCCTGGGACTACAGAATGACTTTTTCTAATGAAGGCCTTTACACTCCCTCCCCTCCCCCACAAGGAACGAGTTTATACCACGTTTCCACACCCTCAGATTCACCTGAAAAAAAAACTGTATTTTCCACCTAACAAGTCAGTCAGTGCTATTTATTGAGCAACTACTTTCATTCAATCGTATTTATGGAGCACTTACTACCTACTTTGTGCAGAGTACTGTACTAGCAGTTTAGGAGAATACACAAATTAATCAATGGCATGTATTAAAATTTATTGCACACAAGGCACAGTACTAAACACCAGAGATGGAAGACACGTGGTTTAGTGGATAGAGCATGGGCTTGGGAGTCATAAGGTCTGGGTTTCTTATTCCATCTCTGCCACATGTCTGCTGTGTGACCTTGGGCAGATTACTTAACTTTTCTGGGTTTCTGTTCCCTCATCTGTAAAATGGGGATTAAGAGTGTGAGCCCCACGTGGAACAGGGATTCTGTCCAACCTGATTAACTTGTATCTACCCCAGTGCTTAGAATAGTGCTTGGCTTGTAGTAAGAACCTAACAAGTATCATAATTGTTATTATTATTAAGACACAGACCCAGCCCTTTAGAAGCTTCAATTTAATGGCAGAAAACTCCAGGGGATGACACAAGCAGACAACTCTATAGTTAAACAGACTCCTGCATTGATCCAAAATGGGATTAAAGCTGGGTCACTGAGCAGGTCCCGAAGAGCGGATGGCCGTGTTGGCGTCACGTGACAAAACCGAACTACAAGAGCAAGGCAGAGTCCACCAATCTGTAAAGTCCATCTGTCTTCCTCCATTTGCCAAATTGCCCAGCACTGCACCCTCAACTTAACTTTAACCCTACCAGAGGACAGTATTGTTCCTTCCATCAGCCCGAAATAACTAAATCTCTCCTAAGTGGACTGTGAGCCCTATGTGAGACAAGGACTGTGTCCAACCTAATTAGCTTGCATTTACTCCAGGGATAAGAACATTTGAAATATAGTAAATGCTTAACAAATACCATAAAAAAGCAGGTGGCAGATTCACCACTCACTTCTAAACCTGGCAGTGACCTTGCTAAAATGACAAAAAAAACCCACCTGATTATGGCATTTATTAAGTATCTGCTACATACTATAGATTGTAGACTATAGACTCTAGATTGTAAGCTCATTGTGGGCAGGGCATGTGTCTGCTATTGTTACACTGTACTATCCCAAGCACTAAGTACAGAGCTTTGCACAAAGTAAGTGTTCAATAAATAAAACTGAATGAATACTATGTGCTGGAGCAGGCACAAGTTTACCATATCAGCTAGCGTCCCTGTCCTAGACAGGACTTACAAACTAAGAGCGAGGGAGAGCAGCAATCTTATCCCCATTTTACAGAGGAGGAAACTGAGATTCAAGGAGGTTAAGTGACTTACTCAAGATCACCCAGCAGGCCAGGGGCAGTGCTGCAATGAGAACTTAAGTCTTCTGACTCTCTTTCCAATAGGCCACATTTTGTCTGGAATTACACAGTTATGTAAAGCCAAAAAAGATCTTTAAACCCTGCAGGGGACCGGCCAGCTGAAATAACCAGATGAAAGGACCCAGGTTATTTAAGGGTCTTAATGATCCCACTAATTCTTTTGTAGACATTAGGGTCTCCAGTCTCCCGGTTTCAAACAGGAGTCCTGTTTTCAGCAAGTCTACCCTCTGTCTGGTTCATACACACCACCTCACATCTACTACCAAACAGGGTGGCCTAGTTGGTAGAGCATGGGCCTGGGAGTCAGAAGGACTTGGGTTCTAATCCCAGCTCCTCCACTTGTCTGCTGTGTAAACTTGGGCAAGTCACTTCACTTCTCTGTGCCTCAGTTCCCTCATGTGTAGAATGGGAAGTAAGACTGTGAGCCCCATGTGGGACAGAGAATGTGTCCAATCTGATTTGCTTGTAGTATCTTAGTATACTTAGTATACTAAGTGTAGTGCCTGGAACATAGTAAGCACTTAACAAATGCCACAGTTACTATTATTACCTCCCTCTTCTTCAGCCCCTACCACTGAGTTCTGTGGCTTGAAAGCTGAGTCTGTGCTCACAGGGATCCGAGTGGGGCACAAAACCACTTTGGAGAGTCAGGGGTCCCCCAGAGACATGATCCCGGTTGAGCAGCATCAGGCAGACTTCAATCAATCAACTGACTAGTTAATCATATTTACTGAGCTCATACTGTGTGCGGAGCAATGTACTAAGCGCTTGGAAGAGTACAGTACATGTTCCCTTCCTACGACAAACTTACCCTGCACCAACTTCCGCAAAATGAGGCATAGGATATTATCATGTCTAGGTGTGTGACATCACAGTGTTTTTTTCAGTCTTGTATTCGTGAAGACAGTCAGTGGCTACAATAATAGATTTTTTTTTTTAATTGCAATTTGACAAGCATTTACTGGGTGCCAGGCACTGTCCTAAACTCTGGGATGGATACAAGCTAATCTGATTGGACACGGTCCTTATCCCACATGGAGCTCACAGTCTTAATCCCCATTTTACAGATGAGGAAACTGAGGCACAAAGAAGTGAAGTGACTTGCCCAAGGTCACGCAGCAGACAAGTGGCAGAACTGGGTTTAGAACCCAGGTTCTCTGACTCCCGGGCCCGTGCTCTGTCCAGTAGGCCATGCTGTTAATGGGGGAAGGAAATGTGGGGGAAAGTGAATTAGATTTATCAAATTTAATAAAGCATCCCATAGCAGGAATGGGTGGATTTAATCTCTCTCCCTTGTGGGTGTGACCAACCATCCTTTTCCCCAACTATATCTGACTCCTCTTCCCGACCCTGGGATAAAGCCCACAAAATGATCTCCTACTACCAAGGGAATATTTATTTTAAATCCTGCAACTGACGTCAGGAGGAAGGGAAAAAAAAACCCCAGTCTTTAGAGGAAACATGACATTAGAATGTCTCAGCCATTGTGTGGAAAGAAAATTCTTCAAGTCTTTGTTTGTCCAAGAAATCAGCGGGTGTGCAGTTCCCGCTTCCAGACACTCGAGGAGTGGAAGCTGGGGTTTCCTGGATTATGCCCAGTTGCTAAAAAAAAAAAAAAACCTAAACAAAAAAAAAAAAACAAAGGAAAGAGCCATTTGATGCCATTAATTGTTGTTAATAGCTTAGTCTTTGGATGCCAAGACACCAATTCCGCAGATGCAATGGCATAGATGAAATAACACTGACTCTGGCTGGGAGTCTTTCTCCATTCCCCATTCCACGCTTTCAGCCCCACCCACCCACAAACACATTGACATGGATCCTCTTCACATTTTCTCTTCCCAAGCATCTTGAAATACAAGATGCTTATGAAGCCTCTGTTGGGGTGAGTTAAACTAGTCATGCAAATTAGCACCAGGCCACAGGCCTGAACCTCAAAGAACTCAACTCTCTGGACAAGAAAACATACAATAAAAAGAGAAAACAGAACCGCCGGCACTCATCTGGTGTTTGTGTGAGCTCCTGATGCCCCTGACCATTGTGTGGAAAGGAAGGGGCTGATTTGCCTCAGCTGGCAGGGCTGAGCTAGACTGGGTCAATACAGGTGCTGTTCACAGGAAACCAGTGCAACAACTGGGTGGTGGGGGGCAAGGCTTGGATTCTGAAAGCCATCTCAGTGTTCAAGTCACTGAAAGTGGCTTCCCAGGGAGTTAGCTAAATTCCAGTTGCCTGGAGATTTGGACCGGGTTGGTGGAAAGGTCGGAGGGAAGTCCAAGTGGGACCCCAGATGAATTTGGGCTTATAGAGTGGCCCCAGGCAGTTGTTGTTTTTCTTTACGGTATTGGTTAAGTGCTTACTCTATGCCAGGTACTGTACTAAGGACTGGGGTAGATATAAGATGATCAGGTTGGACACAGTCCTTGTCCCACTTGGGGCTCACGATTTTAATCCCCATTTTACAGTTTTAAGGTAATTGAGACACAGAGAAGTGAAGTGATGTGCCCAAAGTCACACAGCAGACTTGTGGCAGTGCCAGGATTAGAACCCAGGTGCTCTGACTCCCAGGCCAGTGCTTTATCCATTGGACCACACTGCTTCTCACACGTTTTTTGGTTGGATCATACTTGAAATGGAACATAATTGCGTTTTTGTAGTTTTGAGTTGAGGGCACTATTTAAAACACCTCAGAATCGTATTCCTTAGGAGCTCCGAGCGGTCCGGGAAAATGATTTCCCCTTTGAGATGGGACTTTTCATAAAGCTAAGCACCCAAGTTCCGTTAAACCCACCAAACAGTTGTAAGTTGCAAGGGGAGGTGGCCACTTGAGAACCAGCCTTGTTTCTTTCCACCTAGAGGAAAGATCACGGCCCTGGGTGACAGAGAACCTATATTCTACCCCAGGTCTGCCACTTGACTGCTGTGAGACCTTGGGCAAATCATTTAGCTTCTCTGGGGTTCATTTACCTCATCTGTAAAATGGGGATTAAGACTGTGAGTCCCATGTGGGACATGGACTGTGTCCAACCTGATTAGCTAGTGTCTATCCCAGCACTTATACAGTGCCTGGCACATAGTAAGCACTTAACAAGTGCTTAAAAAAAAAGAACCTCTCAGGGCATCAGCTTCCTTATCTGTAAAATGGGAATAGGGTCAATTTGTCAGCCCTGGGGTGGGTTGGGGCCCAGGTCTGACCTCATTAACATGCAATAAATGCTATTATACTATTTATGGATCAAATTTATTGTGAAACTATGTAGCCTAGTGGAAAGAGCACAAGCTTCAGAGTCAGAAGACCTGCATTGTAATTCTGGCTCTGCCACTTGCCTACTGGGTGACCTTGGGCAAGTCACTCAGCTAGTCTGGACTTCAGTTTTCTCATCTGCAAAATGGGGACCCAATATTGTTTTCCCTCCTACTTAGATTCTGAGCCCCTTTGGGGACAGGGACTGTATCTGATCTGCTTATCTTGCTTCTCACCCAGTGCTTAGTTCATTGCTTGATACGTAGTAAGTGCTTAACAAGTACAATTATTATCATTATTATATATTAATTCTATTGTTCTCTCCCAAATGCTCAGTGCCACGCTCATTGATTGAGCACCTCCTGTATGCAGAGAACTATACTAAGACCCTGGGAGAGTACAAAAGAATGCCAAACAGATAAACCAGAAAAAGCCCAGTCTGTTAACTGTATTTGTGCATGGATACAGAAAGCAAATGAAGGTGACGCTTTTAAAAATTAAGAAGAAGTCTGAGGCCCAGTTTGGCCAAGTCAATTTCACCATCCTTTCCCTTGTTGACCCACTGACAGTCTGCCCTACCATAAGCCCACAGGACTGTCCACTTTAGATACAGATACTAACTGGCACATTTATTAAGTGCCGAACTCTGTGGTGGTTAAGAGCTAAGCAGGTCGGGGCCCAGCGAGAGGGACTGGGGGCGTGGTCTTGAGGGGCCCAGAGCCCAGAGCCCACCACTTCTCCAGCAAGTGAGCTTTGTAGCTACTTTCTCCCCACCCCTGGTACCTGCCTACACACACACACACACACACACACACACACACACACACGAGTTTCTGGGTGGAGGCCAGAGCTGTCCCACTATCAATATGAATATGATAATTGTCGTTTACTCTTGGAGCTTCCGGCAAAACTCAAAGTACTGTTTGGGGCTGAGGCCTGCAGATTTTGGGAGCATTTCCAGACTCCGGATTGTGCCCCCCCCCCCCCCGGCCTGAGAAGCCTGCTCCTTCTCCAAGCAATAAAGGGGTCTCCACCACCTCCCTGAACATCCCTCCCCCCTCCACACACCCACACAAGCACACATCTTGGCTGCACTCAGCACTGCGCGAGCTTCTTATTGCGATTGAAAGCTTCCTGGGAAACGGCAGCTTTTGGACTTTAGGATCTGGCAAGGAAACGGAGGAAAAGGGGATTTGGAAAATGTTCCGGAAACCGTGAACAACCGCTCCCTCCAACGGGTGCACGGCCATCATCCATTAGTGCAATCGAGGGCTAAGCCCTGTGATACGGGGAAAATAACCCTTCTGAACCGAAAACACCTTCTCTTCCACGAGGGAGGCTGTAGATGTTTACAGCGATAGCAGCCTTGCATTGTTTTGAGGGCCGGCTTGCATGGTTACCTTTAAAGCATATTCAGCACAAGAGAAAGAAGTTTTTTTAAAAAAAAGTGGTGGTGAGCCCTAACTTCTGAGAAAGGTTTCTTTCTCCCGCAGTGAGCTGACTATTTTTGAAGAGATGTTTTGCTGAATGGAGGAGGGTTTCAGTAGTTTGAACTTCATCGTTGGGTGGTTGGGTGTGTGGGAGTGTGTGTGTGTGCGCTCGCGTGTGTATGAATTGTGTGTGTGTGTGTGTGCGTTCTTTTTTTTTTCTTTTTTTAACAAAAATGGTTAAATAGTTCATTTTCCTTCGAAGGCCCAGTGGCGAAGACAGCTCAAATGCGCCGCCTAGAGGCCAGAACACCAACGTGCAGCCTGGGTCTCTCCGACCTATAGGAGCGATGGCGCCCCCAGCCGGGCCACCCCTCTGCTGGCTTACCAGCCCCAAGCCATCAATTCATTCATTCATTCATTCATTCATTCATTCATTCATTCATTCATTCATTCATTCAATAGTATTTATTGAGCGCTTACTATGTGCAGAGCACTGTACTAAGCGCTTGGAATGTACAAATCGGTAACAGATAGAGACAGTCCCTGCCCTTTGACGGGCTTACGGTCTAATCGGGGGAGAGGGACAGAGAAGAACAATGGCAATAAATAGAATGGAGGGGAAGAACATCTCATTAAAACAATAGCAAATAAATAGAATCAGGGTGATGTACATCTCATTACCAAAATAAATAGGGTAATGAAGACATATACAGTTGAGCGGACGAGTACAGATCTGAGGGGATGGGACGGGAGAGGGGGAGGAGCAGAGGGAAAGGAGGGAGAAGAGGGTTTAGCTGTGGAGAGGTGGGGGGTGACGGGGGAGAGGGAGCAGAGGGAAAAGGGGAGCTCAGTCTGGGAAGGCCTCTTGGAGGATCAGTCCATCAGTCAATCAATCAAATTTATTGAGCGCTTACTGGGTGCAGAGCACTGCACTGAGCGCTTGGGAGAGTTCATGTTAACAAAACACTGACATCTTCCCTGCCCACAAGGAGCTTATAGTCTAGGGGGGAGACAGACATTAATAGGAATAAATGACAGATATGAACATAAGTGCTGTGGGGCTGGGTGTGGGGATGAATAAAGGGAGCAAGGCAGGATGTGCACCTTTTACTGTAATAATAGTGATGGTATTTGTTAAGTGCTTACTATGTGCAAAGCACTGTTCTAAGCGCTGAGAGGGAGTACAATAATAATGTTGGTATTTGTTAAGCTCTTTCTCTGTGCAGAGCACTGTTCTAAGCACTGGGGTAGATACAGGGTAATCAGGTTGTCCCACATGAGGCTCACAGTTAATCCCTATTTTACAGATGAGGTAACTGAGGCCCAGAGAAGTGAATTGACTTGCCCACAGTCATGCAGCTGACAAGTGGCCGAGCCGGGATTCGAACCCATGACCTCTGACTCCCAAGCCCGGGCTCTTTCCACGAGACACGCTGCTTACAAGGTGATCAGGTTGTCCCATGTGGGGCTCACAGTCTTAATCCCCATTTTAAGGACGAGGTAACTGAGGCTCAGGAAAGTTAAGTGACTTGCCCAAAGTCAGACAGCTGACAAGTGGCAGAGCTGGGATTAGAACCTATGACCTCTGACTCCCAAGCCCGGGCTCTTTCCAATGAGCCACCCTGTTTCTCTAAGGCAGCAGAGGCTGCAGAGGATCATGCCCTCTCATGATTGACCCCCTTGCTCGTGTGAGACGCAGCATGGTGAGTGATTAGAACACGGACCTGGGAGTCAAAAGGTTCTAATCCTGGCTCTGCCATTTGTCTGCTGTGTGACCTTGAACAGGTCACTTCACTTCTCTGTGCCTCACTACCCCCTCTGTAAAATGGGGATTGAGCCTGTGAACCCATGTGGGACAGGGACTGTATTCAATCCAGTTTGCTTGTATCCACTCCAGTGCTTAGTACAGTGCCTAGCACATAATAAGCACTTAACAAATACCACAACTATTGTTATTATGTCTTCCCACCTAAAACTCCCTCCCCCTTCACATCCTACAGACCACCACTCTCCCCGTCTTCAAAGCCTTTCTAAAACCAAACTCTTCTAGGAATCTTTCCCAGACTAACCTCTCATCTCCCCCCACCTCCCCCAACTCACTACTGCATCACCTCTGCATTCTAGTCTTCCCCTCCAACCGCTCCCCACAACACTTAGGTACAGATCTTCAACTCTGTTTTTTCCCCCATCTCTCATTTATTTCAATGTCCCTCTCCCCCTCTAGACTGTAAACTTCTTGGGGGTAGGGAGCATGTCTGATAATTCCACTATCCCTAGTGCTTGGTACAGTGCTCTGCACAGAAAAAGCACTCAATAAAGACCCCTGATTGATCGACTGATCATGCCAATGTAGCCTTGGTCATTGATCCTGTGCTGGCACAGCAATCAAGCCTGCTACCCAAATCATTCCAGATAGTAAATGCTCAATAAACTTGATCAATCAAATTTATTGAGCATTTACTATACTATGAGCACTATATTAATTGCTTGGAGAGTATGACATAACAGAGTCCCACTTAACTTGTATCTATCCCAGCGCTTATGAAACTGTTTGACACATAGTAAGCACTAAACAAATGCCATTAAAAACAAAGACAGAGTTAGTAGACAGGTTCCCTGCCACTTGAAAGCCAGCAGTGGTAATTGGTTGCTCCACATCTGGGATTCCTGGCAGCTCGGGTCCCAGGTCTTCCAGGTCTTCCTAAGTCTTGCCCCTGACTTCCTTGGTGTCCCTGGAAACACTCTCAAGCCCCCTCCTCCCCAAAATACCTGGAGATATACACTTTATACCTCCAGCTCATCTATCTCGCCACCAACCCTTTGCCCACATCCTCCCTAGGGCCTGGAACTCCCTCCTCTTTCATATTCGACCGTCTACAGCCCTCCTAATCTTCAAAATCCTCCTAAAATCTCATCCCCTCCAAGAGGCCTTCCTTGACTAAGCCCTCATTTCCCCTACCAGCCCTCCCCTCGGGGTTGACTATGTACTTGGCTGTGTTCCTCATAAGCAATTTGATACTCACCCAAGCCTGACAGTAGTTTTATGTACATATCCTTATATTCTAATGTTTCTCAAACTTTAATTTATTTTAATGTCTGTTTCCCTCTCTAGATTATAAACTTTTTGTGGGCAGGGATCATGTCTTTCAACTCTGTTGTATTATACTCCCTCAAGTGCTTAGTACAGAAAGGGTTCAATACCAGTGACTGATCGATTTAGAAAGATAACCAGTCAAGCCTTCACAAAGGCAGGGGGATGGACATGATGAGTTGTGACTGGCTCTTCCAGCCCTCTGTTCCTCAGATTATTTTCTTCCACGGTGAATTGCTGAAGGGTTCCTCACATCCCATTTGTAGATGGGAGGGGCCAATGCTTTTTGCCCCCTCCCTTGCAAAGTGTGCTTGGATATCCAACAAGACTGTTTATAAAACACTTTAGGTTCCCAGAAAGATCAGCATCATGAATAAATAGTATTGGATTTTCTCTCTCTCTCTCTCTCTCTCTCTCTCTCTCCCCTTCAGAGAGTCTCAGAAATGATTTAAAAGTTGGGAAAGTAGTCCCCAAGAGAAAGGCTAAAGGAACAGAATTTATTTAATCCAGAAAAGATTGTAGAATTAGGTGGGACTTCAGGAGGGGAGGAGGGAGGAGAGAGAGGAGAAGGGGAAAGAGACACAGTGGGTCTTTAAATTCCCTCTGGGGATATTGTACCAATAGCGCTGAGCAGCTGTTGTCTCTTGGCTCTGCAGCAAGAGGGGTTTGGATTAGACTTCCTGACTAGGAAGATTGTGAGAGCCTGAAATGCTGGGCCAGGTGAGGTTGGGAAGCCTCTTTTGGAATTTTAATAACTTTAGATGCTCTGAGTCCTTTGGGGCATGTGGAATGTTGGAGGAAAAAGTGACCCTTGATCACCCCAAGGAGGCCAAATGCTTCTTGGGACAGGGACTGTCTGTAATACTAAAATTAATAATAACAATACTAATGATATCTGTTAATCACTTGCTACATGTCAAGCAGTGTTCTGAGCATTGAGGAAGATACAAAATAATCAAGTCAGACACGGTACATGTCACACACAGGGTTCACAGTCTTAGTAGGAAAGAGAACAGTTACTGAACCCCAATTTTACAGATGAGATAACTGAGTCACAGAGAAGTGAAATGATTTGCCCAAGTTCACATTTTTCAGACAAGTGGCGGAGCTGCAGTTAGATCCCAGGTCCTATGAATCCCAGGTCTGTACTCAATCCACTAGGTCATGCTGCTTCTTCATAGATTCAAGGTCTGTGTCTGACATTTTATCTTCCTTACGCTTAGAAGTTTGCTTGGCACATAGTAAGTGTTTAACAGATACCAAATGTATTATTATTGTTATTATTATTCTTTATTACCATTACCATTAATAATAGTAAACAGCGCATCAGAGGCCAGCAAGCTGTCAACTCTCCTCACTGACCCACCAATGGATGTTGATCAAATACTCCTTTAATGGAAAGTATTGAGCACCTTCAGAGTGCAGAGCACTCTGGGTTCTAACACTGACCCTGCCACATATCTTCTATGGGACCTTGGGCAAGTCACTTCACTTCTTTGTGACTGAGTAATCTCACCTGTAAAATGGGGATTAAGACTGCGAGCCCCATGTGGACTGTGGGCTAAAGACTCTAAACTCATAAACTCATTGTGGGCAGGGAATTCATTCATTCAATCATATTTATTGAGCGCTTACTGTGTGCAGAGCACTGAACTAAGCATTTGGGAAGTTCAATTCAGTAACAAATAGAGACAATCCCTGCCCATAATGGGCTCATAGTCTGGAAGGCACACTGATCCTTTCAAGTTATCTATAGGCATCAATACAACTTTGCTGTAAGTAGAAATAGCACTGAGCATACAGGGGATGCACATCTATTCAAGCTGATGTATGGGCTTCGTCTAAGAAATAAATGTAGCGATTTCATGTTTCTCATCATTGCTCCATGATACTGCCCTGGTGTCCTGCCCCCGACTGTCATTTCTTTCGGTGAGAGACAGGGAGAGGAAGAGGGAGAGGGAGGGAGAGAGAATTTGTGTGCGTGTGTGCGTGTGTGTGTGTCTGCTTGCACCAGAAGCACAGACCCTTGTGTCTGTTTATTGTTATACTGTGTTTTCCTAGGTGCTTAGTATAGTGCTCTGCACACAGTAAGCACTCAATATATGCAATTGAAAGAATGAATGAATGAATGTGGGATATGGAATTTGTCCAATCTGATTAGCTTGCATCTACCTCTAGATAGATAGTCTTCTCTATTCTAGACCTATAGTCCCCTATAATAATAATAATAATGGTATTTGTTAAGTCCTTACTACCTGCCAAGCACTGTTCTAAGTGCTGGGGAAGATACAAAGCAATCAAGTTGTCCCACATGGGGCTCACAGTCTTAATCCCTATTTTACAGATGAGGTAATTGAGGCACAGAGAAGTTAAGTGACTTGCCCAAAGTCACATGGCTGACAAATGGCAGAGTCTGGATTAGAAGACATGACTTCTGGCTCCCTAGCCTGTGCCCTTTCCACTAAGCCACGCTGCTTCCCCTAGGTTGTAAGGTCATTGTAGGCAAGGAACACATCTACCAATTTTGTTATATTATACTCTCCCAAGTACTTAATACAGTGTTCTACACAGTAAGTGCTCAATAACTAAATAAAATAAGTAAGTGCTTATAACTAAATAACCGATTGATTACAACAGTGCTTTGTACGGTGCCTGGTATATAGTAAGTACATAACAAATACCATAAAAAGGTGATCCTCAGGGTCTTTATCATTCATTCAGTCAGTCAAATATATTTATTGAGCATTTCCTTTGTGCAAAGCACTGTATTAAGCACTTGGGAGAGCACAATATAACAATAAACAGTCACATTCCCTGCCCACAACTAGCTTACAGTCTAGAGCGGGAGACAGACGTTAGTGTAAAAAAAAATTACATCACAGCTATGGACAGACGTGTACATAACGAATAAAGGGGGCAAGCCAGCGTGACGCAGAAGGGAGTGGGAGATAAGTGGGTGGGCAGAGCCCTCAGTAGCCACTTCCCCCGAGACGGACCATCCTCCAGACAAGGAGGCTCTCTAACACCAGGAGCGGCTTGGGCAGAAGCTGAAATTCTCCTCCCGTTGGAGCTGGTCTGCGGAGAGGGAGAGACCTCTTCTGTTCAAATGGAAAATGACATTGTTGGCCACCGCTCACAAGACTCAAGCCTCTCTAGGGCTAAAGCTTGGTGCCTGGATAGGGACAAAGAGAATCTGAGGACAAAGAGAAAGATGGAGAGTATCAATCATACCTCAATTCTTTAGTACCAGGAAGAGGAGGAAAAGGGGCAGGAGAAGGAAGAGGAGGAGGAGGGGGAAAAGAAAGAGGAGGAGGATGAGGAGGAGAAAAAGAAGGAGGAGAAAGAGAAGGAGGAGGAGGAAGAAAAAGAGGGGGAGGAAGAGGAGGAGAAAGAGAAGGAGGAGGAGGAGGACAAAGAGGAAGAAGAAGGAGCATGGCCTAGTAGATAGAGCACAGGCCTGGGAGTCAGAAGGACCTGGGTTGTAATGTAGGCTCCTCCCCTTGTCTGCTGTGTGACCTTGGGCAAGTCACTTCACTTCTCTGGGCCTCAGTTACCTCAATTGTAAAATGGGAATTAAGATTGTGAGCCCCTTGTGGGACTTGGACTGTGTCCAGCCTCGTTAGCTTGTATCTGACCCAGTGCTTAGAACAGTGCTTGACACATTGTAAGCACTTCACAAATACTATCAACATCAAGGAGCAGGAGGAGGAGAAGGAGGAGGGAAGTCAGAGGAAGAGAAGGAATGGGGAAGAGGAAGAGGAGGGAGAGAAGGAAGAGAAGGAAGAGGAGGTGGGGGAGGAGAAAAAAGGAAGAAGGGGTGAGGAAGAAGAGAAGGAGGAGGAAGGAGAAGGAAGAGAAGGAGGAAGAGCAAGAAGAGTAATAGTATTTCCTGAGCACCCATTTAGTACAATGTTCCTGGGAACTGCAAAGTAAGCTAGTGGCGAATTCCCTGCCCAAACGGACCTTAAACTCCAACTTGGGTGACAGACATAAAAGTATTTACAAGCAGAGATGTAAAAAAAACTGTGAATGGAGATTAAATACCTGTTCTCCCTTCCCCTTGAACTATCAACTCCCATGTGGGGACAGGGATTATGTCCGTCAAATTTATATCTTCCTCAGTGTTTAGTTCAGTGCTTGGCACATAGTAAGCACTTAACAAATATCACAATTATGTACAATTGAATAAACACATAAACAGAAGAGCTGCAGAAAGATAAATGACTCCACTAAACTATAAGCTCCTTGTGGACAGGAAATATGTCTAACTCTACTCAATCTAACTCCAATATTGAAATAATAATAATGGTATTTGTTAAGCATTTACTTTGTGTCAAGCACTCTTCTAAACTCTGGCACCACACTGTTCTACTCTCCCAAGTGCTTAGTACACTGGTCTGCACACATAAGCACTCAATAAATACCATTGATTTGTAAGTACAAAACTGCTAGAGATGGCTGATAGGTTTATACTCAATCAATAAACAACTCATCCAGAAAACACTGGGCAATTACTAATACCTTGGGGATTCAGATATTTCAGGCAAATGATTTTTTGAGGATAAACTGCCTGGATGTGTGAGAGGGAAGGATATGCTTTATCCTGAATTATCTGAAACATTTGCTGATGTACTCCGGGTGGGGTGCACAGAGAGAGAGAAGAGAGAGAAAACTGGAGAGAAGGAAAGAGACACAGAGACAGAGGAAATCCTTGAGTCAGACAGAAAGCTAGACCCAAAGAAAGAATACAGAGTAAGTACCATCCCCGACTTGATCAAAGTTTTCCAGAATGCTCCATACCATTGCCTCCCCACTAGATGCAGAGTCCAAGTGAGTCCTCACTGGTTTTTAGAGAGCTATGGATTTTTCCCTTTCACTCATTCAGTCAAATAATCAATCAATCAATCATATTTATTGAACATTTACTGTGTGCAGAGCACTGTACTAAACTCTTAGAAGAGAACAATATTACAGAGATGGTAAACACATGCCTTGCCCATTCAGGATTTGAATCTTCCTCTTGGGAATAATAATAATAATAATAATGATAATAATAATAATAGCATTTCTTAGATACTCTGTGCGAGACACTGAGTGCTGGGGTGGATACAAGCAAATCGGGTTAGACACAATCCCTGTCTCACATGGGGTTCACAATCTTAATCCCTATTTTACAGCTGAGGTAGCTGTGGTCCACGGATGTGAAGTGACCTGCCCAAGATCACACAGCAGACAAGTGGCAGAGTTGGGACTAGAACCCAGGCCCGAGCTCTATCCACAAGGCCAAACTGCTTCTCACGAGGGCACCCTTGGAGCCAGAAGAATCTTCCCAAATGTATAGTCCAATGTTCAGTCATTTTTTCAGTTGTATTTATTGAGTGCTTACTGGGTGCAGAGCACCATAGTAAGCACTTGGGAGAGCATGCTATAACAATAAACATAAACATCCCCTGCCCACAGACAGCTTGCAGTCTAGTCTGAAAAGGTCTGAAAGAGCCAACAGCGATGGGGAAGTGGAAATCCAGGACCTTCTTCCCCACCCAGCCATGACCTTTCTGTAATACTCACCTTGGTCTTGGATTCCCATCTAGAAATGGTACAGAAAAACACTGGTTTGTGATTGGAAGGCTTCCCGGGGTGCCACCCCCTTTCCACTTCCTCCAGGGGCACGAGGCCTGAATATTTCTTTATGGTCCAGATGCTATTTCGTTTCTAATTTAAAGCACCTATCACTGTGGCATCAAAGTGCTCCAACGCACACCAGCTTGCCAGCAGGCGGCCAAGATGTCTGGGGCCAAGGCAGCCACGTGTTTTCAATAAAGGAAACAGGAAGGGGGTATGGAGGAAGGGGCGAAGAAAACAGACTCTAGAGAAAACCACCAAGTTCCCCTTTTTGTTGGCCAAGATGCCCGGGGCCGAGGAAGACTTCTGCCTGGTTCTGGCTGGCTTGAAGTGGGGGCGGCTTGGCAGAAGGCAAGTGACAGTCAATAAATCAATTAGTGATCTTTAGTGAGCGTTATTCACAGAATACTATACTGAGCACTTAGATGAGTGCAGTATAACAGAGTTGGTACACACATTCCCTGCCCACAAAGGGTTAGAACCATTATAGTAAAGCTAACTGAATAATGCTCTAGGGAGACAATGGTACTGAGACCTTAGCACTTAGATGAGTGCAGTATAACAGAGTTGGTACACACATTCCCTGCCCACAAAGGGTTAGAACCATTATAGTAAAGCTAACTGAACAATGCTCTAGGGAGACAATGGTCCTGAGACCTAATTTTTTTTCAAATGATATTTTGTAAGTGCTTACTATACACCATGCACTGCTCTAGGCACTGGGGTAGAAACAAGATAGCCAGATAAGATACAACCCATGTCCCACATAGGGCTCGTGGTCTTAATCTCCATTTTTCAGATGAGGTAACTGAGTCCCAGAGAAGTGACTTACCCATGGTAACACAGCAGATAAGAAGCGGAGCTGGGTTTAGAACCCAGGTTCTTCTGACTCCCAGGCATGTGCTCAGTCCATTAAGCCAAGCTGCTTTCCATGCTGTTCCTGCCTCTGACTCTCTGTAGGAGACCAGGATGGAAAATCTCACATCTGGGTGATATGGACTCCTGCATGACTAGAACCTATCACTTGATAGATCAGCTAATCAATCAATCATTTTTATTGAGCACTTACAGTGTGCAGAGCACTGTACTAAGCACTTGAGAGAGTACAATACAACTGTGTTGGTAGACATGTTCCCTTGATGAGAAAGAAAGGGCCTAATTACTTAGGACATGGGATAGTTGTTCATAAAGCATTAAGTTGATCCTGTAAAGATAACAGAATTTTGTATTTAGCTGAGTAGTTATTTGTGATCTAATTATATATATATATTCATCCATCTATTATTAGATTGTAAGCTTGAGGGCAGGGACCTGCTCCTCTAGTTTCATTGCACGCTCTCAAATCCTCTGCACATAGTAGGCCCTCAGTAAATATCAATCTATTTCTCATTCTGAGTTGTGGTTTATTCCTCCATTTATGTCTCCCGCCTCCATCATTCGATCGTAAGCCCCTGGAAGACGGAGGCCGTGAATTCTACTTCTTTCACATTTCCCAAAGGTATTGGACAGGGCTCAGCACACAGAGGCTCTTAGGACTTGGTGCTGGCCCTCAAACTGAAACTAAAGCCACCATTCTTTAGGGAAGTGAGCTGAGACTCTGTGAGCCGCTGATATTCCCTGAAACTGCAACAGCAGTTGTAGTAATAGTAGTGCATTTATTGGGCATGCACTGGGTGGGTGTAACACACTGCACTAAACTCTTGGGATCCTACCATCTCCACTTCCCCTAATTCCCTTTTGATCTAGTAGTAGTTGAGTAGCAGCAGCAGCAGCAGTAGTATTAGTAGTAGTAGTAATTCTGTTGTACTGTCCTCTTCCAAGTGCTTAGAACAGTGCTTGGCACATAGTAACTGCTTAACAAATACCATAATTCCACCACCTACTTGCTTTGTGACCTTAGGCAAGTCACTTCACTTCTCTTTGGCTCAGTTCCCTCATCTGCAAAATGGGGATTCAATACTTATTCTCCTTTCTACTTACTGTGAGCCCCATGTAGGGCCTGATTATCTTGTATCTGCCCCAGCACTTAGCCCAATGCTTGGCACATACTAAGTGCTTAACAAATACAATTTTATCATTATGGTTATTATCATTATATTATTATTATATCACTTGTCCAAGGTTATACAGCAGATGGGGTGGGCTCTTCTCAGTAAGCCACACTGCCTCCCCAGAATCTAAAGGAGGGGAAAGTAATAACAACATTAAACAGTTGTTGGGGAAGGCAGTTCTGACCACGCCCTCATTCCCTCCTCTCGTCCTTATTTGCTTCCTTTATTCACCCCTCCCTCACCCCACAGAGCTTATTTACATATCCATAATTGATTTATTTATGTTAGTGTCTGTCTTCCCCTCTATATAGCTCGGTGTGAGCAGGGAACGTCTAACCAACTCTTTAATATTGTTATATCGTACTCTCCCAAAGCAGTTTGTACAGTGCTCTGCACACATTAAGTGCTCAATAAATGCAATTGATTGATCAATTGATTTTGATGTTCTTCCCTTCTGTAAACAGAGTCCTTGGAAACCAAACTGCCAACACCTCCTCAGAGCTGGTAGAGTGACTTTCCTTCAGCTGAGTTTTACATTCAACATAAGAAGCAGTATGGTCCAGTGGATAGAGCATGGGCCTGGGAGTCAGAAGGGCTTGGGTTCCAATTCCGCCTCCACCACTTGTCTGCTGAGTGACCTTGGGCAAGTCATGTCACTTCTCTGTGTCTCAATTACCTCATCTGTATAATGGGGATTAAGACTGTGAACCCCAGGTGGGACAGAGACTGTGTCCAAACTGATTATCTTGTACCACACCAGAGTTTAGTATCAGTGCCTGGCACTGCCTTCCTATGGTAAGTGCTTAACAAATACCATAAAAACAAAACTAAACAAAACAAACAAACAAAACCGGGTCTGGGGAACAGTAAGCCTGGTTCACGTCCCCTTTTCTCCAGTTCGATCAGGTCAACGGACAGTATTAATTGGGAGCCTACTGCATGCTGAGCACTGTACTAAGAATTTGCAAGAGTACAGAAGGGTTTGCAAGACACAACCCAAGCCCTCAAGGAGTTTGCCGACTAGCAGAGGAGACAGGCCCTGAAACACTTCTCAGATAGGAAGGAACAGTGTCCATGATGACAAGTCTGTCCTAATACAAAATCAACTAACATCAACAGTGGTGTTTACTGAGTGCCTACTGAGAGCAGAGCACTATACTAAACACACTGAACCATTACTGCTACTACAAAGTCTACTACTAAAAATGATGGCATTTGTTAAGCGTTTACTATGTGTCAAGCACTGTTCTAAGCGCTGGGGTAGATCCATGGTTCGCAGTCTTAATCTCCATTTTACAGGTGAGGTAACTGAGGCACAGAGAAGTGAAGTGACTTGCCTAAGGTCACACAGCAGAAAAATGGAAGAGCCAGGATTACAATCCAGGTCCTTCTGACTAATTCTAATTCTCCTCCTACTGCTTCTACTACTAGTACCACCACCATTTCTACTAATAGGAAGCTGTAAATCAGAGTAAGCTACTAGCACTATAATCAATTCCTCTGCACTGCTTCAGGACCAGAATTCAACTCTTGTTCTTGAAGAGATTATAATCTCCTTGAGGGCAGGGATCTAGTCGGTTATTCTAAGGTACAAAGCACTTAGTTCAGTACTCTGCCCGAGTAAGTGCTCAATAAACACCAACGATGCGCTGATAAGACCCCATCAACATTTCTCTGAGGGCTAAAGGGGAGCCAACCACAGGGAAACTGTATTCTTGAGTGCTGATTGTGAGTCAGTCAGTTAATTGTATTTATTGAGCACTTACTATGTGCAGAGCACTGTACTAAGCACTTGGGAGAGTACATTATAACAATAAACAGACACATTCTCTGCCCACAGCGAGCCCCTTGAAGGACAGGGTTCCTCTAATTCTCATCTGGGAATTCTTTCCCAGTTCTCAGTATAGTGCTCTGCACACAGTGAGCATTTAATAAATCCTATTACCGTGCTCTCTACTCCACTCACTTTAGCCTCCTGGTTTCTGAGCGGTTCTCAATCTGGCTGTGGAAAAGCTCCTAATTGAAACCAGTTCACCCATCCTCTCCACTCTGCCGGCCCAGCCAGAGGGGGCGGCGACCCGCAACACATTACGGCCCGCTCACTCCTGGTCATCCCCGGCCCAGAAAGCCGTCCGTCCAGCCTACGCTGCACCCAGGCCATCTGGGATCACTCGTCAGGGCCGCATGGATAAAGTTACTGTTCAACTGTCGCCTGCTTTTATGCCCGGACGCCCCAGGATTGAAACACACGCTTAAGGAATAACAACGGGTGGAGAAATTGCTCCTGGATGTCCTCTGAAGTGAATTGTCTTTTGCGCTTTGAGAACACCCCACCCACCAGGGCTGCCTAAAGCGCCCTGGAATCTCACTCTTCAGGAGCCAAGAGCAACAAGAGCCTTAGACCCAGAACATGCCCGCCTCCTCCCCTCTCCCTCATCTCTTGTGGCTTTCCGCTCACCCCTGCCCTCGGTCACCCTGCCGCCTGTCCAAGAGGTGACAGCAGAGCCCGCTGACAGGCTGACCAGAGGAACCGAAGATGCAACCCAGCTCACAAACACTCTGTCGGGCCATGCGGACAACTCTTGGAGGGTACTCATAATCCCGCGGGGTAAAGAGCCAAACCAAGTCAGCAAACCGGAAACTTGTAGCTTCTGCTACAGCCCACGGTCCCCTTAGTGGCCAAGTCCAGGGTGTGGGGGTGGATTTGAGGGCAGCCCAAGGACCTATAGTGCCTCTGAGCTCAGACACACTAAGATTACAGCTTGGGTTCCACAGAGGATGCCGGGAACTTGAAGCTAGAGCGGTGTCTACATGTTCCCATGCTCATCGAAGGAGCAGTAGAATTTAGTGGACAAAACACAGAGGCTGGGGACCAGGAGATTGAGGATTTAATCCCGCTCATCTGCTTGCCTGCTGCGTGACCTTGAATCAGTCATTTAACTTCTCTGCACCTTCGTTTCTTCATCTGTAAAATGGGTATTAAGTGTCTGTTCTCCCACCCTCCTTAGACCGTGAGCCCCTCGTAAGACAAGGACTGGGTCAGATCTTGTATCTCTTAGGCACAAGGAAAGTATTGCACCAATGCAGCCGTTATTATTAATTTTTATCGAGGTGCTGCCCGGCCCAGCAGAATAGCAGAACGCACAGTCAAGAGGGGGAGGTTCCTTGTCCACTGGACCTCTTCTCTACTCTCTCTCCCTGTCCTCCTTCCTGTGCCCCCTATCCATTACCCTTTCCTATATGAGCTTATCTCCCCAAGCCCTTTCTGGGATGCATTTCCTCCCTCCATGCAAAAGGAAGGGTGCCTTGTTTCTGGCTTTCTTGTCTTCTGACCCTATGGTCACACTGGTCCTTCTCCCTGAAGCTTCTCCCCCAAGTACTAAACCAAATCCTCCAGAACATAGTTCTCCTCATCTTCCCATCTTCACAGCCCTCTTGAGATGCCACTTACTCTAGGAAGTCATCCCTGGTCACCTCCCTGCCCCCCAAAGCCATCTTTAGCATTTATATTTTTATTTATTCCCATCCTCAGTACTTATGTACATCTGAATAAGCCATGTGGCCATGTGACCTAGAGGAAAGACCCCAGGCCTGGGAGTCTGAAGACTTGGGTTCTAATCCATGTCTGCCGCTTGTCTGATGTGTGACAATGGGCAAGTCACTTAACTTCTCTGTGCCAAAGTTTCCTCATCTAAAAAATGGTGATTAAATCCTACTCCTTCTAATTAGGCTTTGAGTCTCATATGGACAGGGATTGTGTCCAACTTGATTATCTTGTATTTACCCCAGTGCTTAGTACAGTGCTTGGCACATAGTAAACATTTAGCAAGTATAAAAAATATTATTCAGTTGTACAATCAATTATTTATTCAGTGGTTTCAGCCTGACCTACTTGGGTGATTCTCTCCTGCATCTATTCTCATCCTCTCTCTGTTCCTTCTATTTGTAAATAATTTATATCTGTCTGTCTGTCTCTCTTCCTTCCTTCCAGCATTGGTCTGGGAGTCAGCACACTAGTGTTCTAACTCCTATCTGGGCCACCGGCCTGCTGTGTGACCTTGGGCAAGTCATTTAACTTCCCTGGGCCTGTTCCCTCAGTTGTAAACTGGAGAAAAGATCCCACCTTTCTCTACCCGTTTAGGGGAGGGACTTTGTTTGAGTCTACTGAGTTGGTATTTGTTACTTGCTTACTATATGCCAAGCATTCTGCTAATCCCAGGGATAGGTCTATGATAACCAGATTACTCACAGTCCCACATGGGGCTCACAACTGAAGAGAAGAAGAGGTATCCTATCCCCATTTTCAGATGTGGATACAAGGGGAAAGAGAGCTTGTGATTTGCCCAGGTAACACAGCAGGCAGGTGACAGAGCCAGAACTCAAACTGGGGTCCTGGACACACAAAGGCATCTACACACACACACACACACAGAGGATTGGAAGCTATGTTGAAGGAATCCCCTCTCTGTGTTTTGAGGATAAGTTTTTCAGTGGGACAAGAAAAGAAACTCGGTCCAGTGTGTTCCAGCCCAAAGAATATAGGAGGCAGTGAGTCACTGTGGTGGTTCTAGCCATTGGTGTCCACTCCACAGGGGCAACAAGGGCCTTGCTCCCTCTCTGTCCCCCCCAATCCCGGCCAGTTCTCTGTGGAGGTCCCAGAGTTTTCCATCAGGCCTGAAAAGACCCAAGATGGTGGCCTCCTGACCTGTTAGCTACTTGAAGCCTCCCCTGTCCCTGTCCTCATGCCCTCTTAAAACCCTGCTCCTTTTCTAACTCCTCACTGACATCCCAACACACACAAACATAGAGTCACATTGAAAAGTTGTCACCTCTTGTTCCAGCTCCTCAGGGTTCCATCTAGTGAGCTCAGGGGACAGTATTTTCCAGGAGCGTCACATCATCAGGCTCTTACTGGGAAGTGACTTTTTATCTACATCAAGCTCCCTGGAAAATAAAAGTTTGAAGGAGTCAGGGGATGGAGTTCCCCTAGACATAAAGGAAAATCGTATCAACAAAACTTGACACTTGCTGAGCCCACACGCCGCTTGGTAAATCAAATTTTGTGTTTTTTTTAAAAAAAAAAACCATGACGTGACTAAACCTTTTTTTGCAAGAAAACACCATCACTGGAATTCTGTTGGGAAGTGCAAAGCTGCCTTAGTTCCCCATTCCACCGTTTAGACTGTGAGCCCCATGGTCACACTGCAGACAGGTGGCCCCATGAAGAAGCCTTCCTCGATTAAGCCCTCCTCTCCTCTTCTCCCACTTCCTTTTGCATTGCCCTGTCTTGCTCCCTTCATTCATCCTCTCTCCCATCCCCACAACACAAATGTATATATCTGCAATTTACTTATTTATTTACTTATTTATTTAAGTATATGAATATCTGTCTCTCCCTCTAGACTGTGAGCTCCCTGCGAGTAGGGAATGTGTCTGTTTGTTGTTATATTGTACTCTCCCAAGCACTTAGTACAGTGCTTTGCACACAGTAAGTGCTCAATAAATATGATTGACATGGCAGAGGCAGAATTAGAACCCAGATCCTCTGACTCACAGGCTGTGAGAAACAATATGGCTTAGTGGACAGAGCCCAAGCCTGGGAGTCAAAAGGTTATGGGTTCTAATCCCGGCTCCACCTCTTGTCTTCTGTGTGACCCTGGGCAACTCCCTTCACTTCTCTGGGCCTCAGTTCCCTCATATGTAAAATGGGGATTAAGACTGTAAACCCTATGTGGGACAGGGACTGTGTCCAACCTGATTTGTGTGTATCCACCTCGGTGCTTAGTACAATGCCTGGCAAATAGTAAGAGCTTAAAAATACCACAGTTATTATTATTAATATTATGTTCGCTAGACCATGCTGCTTCTTTAATTAATAAATCCTGATAATAATAATGATAATAATAATAGGGTCAGTTAGGTGGGCTGCAGGGGGAGGTGTGTGTGTGTGGGTGCGAGTGGGGAGGAGGGCGGGGGGGGCTCTCCCTCCAGGACCAACCCCACCTGGAAGAACTAAATTCAGCCCAACCAACTTTCCCCACCAGCTTGCACAGGATTCAGGCCTCTTCTCCACTTCCTTTGGTAAACGGCTAAGCAGAAGGCACCCACCAGCTGCTGGCTAGCTGCCTCAGCCCCCTTCCTCCTCCCCACCCCTTCCAGGACATTGTGCTTTAATGCAAGAGGTGACTGTTCCTTGGGAAGAAACATGGCCTAAAGGTTAAAGCACAGGGCTCAGAATCAGCACAATCTGGGTTCTAATTGCAGCTCTGCCACTTGTCTGCTCTGTCACCTTGGACCAGTCACTTCACTTCTCTGGATCTCAGTTACCTCATCTGTCAAATGGGGGTTAAGACTATGTGAGCTCGTTGTGGGCAGGAAATGTCACCATTTATCATTGTACTGTACTATCTCAAGTGCTTAGTACAGTGCTCTGCGCACAATAAGAACTCAATAAATATGACTGAATGAATTGAATGATTGACTGTGAGCCCCATGTGGAACATGGACTGTGTCCAACCTGATTACCTACCACATAGTAAGCACTTAAAACCAGAATTTTTAAAAAATACTTCCTGAAGGCTATTCAGATTCCTGTTAAACAGGTCCCAAACAGAACAGAGCACCGTAGTGGACACTGAATTGCAGCTGGGGCTTTGTGATACTTTGAAGTGGGGAGGACTTCGGTTGGGCCAGTGACTTGGTAGAGGAGTAGCTCACACCTCCAGCCCCGCTGGATTCCTCACTTGGTAAAATGGGTGCTTGAAAGCTGAGGAAAAAAACTTCCGCACTATGGACTGAATCCACCCCCAACCCACTGCCTCTGAGCCTTCTTCTCCCTGGAAATCTACCTCCAACAGGATGCAGGGGGTTGGGCAGGGGCGATACCTCAAGCTGCTAGAAGAAGTAGGGAGACAACGGAGCACAGGACTGGTAGTCGGAGGCCAGGGTTTGAATTCCGGCTCGACCATCTTTCGGCCATGTGACCTTGGAGAAGTCATTTAATCTTCTGAGGCCTCAGTTTCCTCATCCATCAAATGAGGAGAAGATTTCTGCCCTCCTTCCCTCTTAGACCTCAAGCCCCATACTGGACAGGGACTGGGTCCGATCTAGTTATCTTGGATCCATCCCTCCATGCTGTATGATGCTCAGCCCATATTAATGCTTAATAAATACCCTGTTAAGCAGTGAGGGACAAGAGAATGTGGGTGAGTATAGAGAGAAGAGGGGAAAGACCAGGCGGAGGAAGATCACAAAAGAGATGGGGTGGAAGAAAGCATGTATGGTCACAGTAAGTGCTCAGTAAAAACCACTGATTCACTGACATCAGATCTGTGTCCCCTAACCAGACTTATGGTGATTTTGAATCATCGCTGTATTAGCATCTTACCCTGTGTGGGAGGGCTGTTTCTTGTCTGATTATGTTGCATCTACACCAACACTTACTACAGTGTTCGGTACATACTAAGTGCTACATAAATAACATCACAATTACTTCAAATGTGGGTGGCACTTTTATTTTTGTAATAATACTTGCACATCCATTATGCCATTTTATACACTTACCAAGGACTGTACTAAGCACTGGAGTAGATTCAGTGTCATCAGATTAGACAAGTTGGAGGAAGAAAAGGCATTCATTATGCTCTCTCTTTTACAGATTAAGAAAGCAAGGCCCAGAGCGGTTAAGTGACTTGTCTGAAGTCACACATCAGAACCCTGAAAGAGCGGAGAATAAAACCAAGTTCTCTTAACTCCTAGACTTGGACTGCTTCCAACAAATCTTTCTCCAAAATTGGCCTTCCTTGAAGGTTTGGAAAGAAAGGGAATTTATTTTAATGTATGATTCCCTGTCTAGACTGTAAACTCCTTGAGGGAAGGCAGCATGTCTGCCAACTCTGTTGTACTGTACTCTCCAAAGCACTTGGTACAGTGCTCTGCACATGGGAAGTGCTTGATAAATACCACTGATCGATTGATCAAAATGGGTGTGTTTGGGGAGACAGAGGCACATTTATTGGGAGCATCTTCAGTAAGTCAGTGAGTCATTTGTATTTATTAAGCACTTGCTGTGTGCAGAGCTCTGAACTATGGGCTTGGGAGAGTACAGTGCAATGATAGACACATTCCCTGCCCACTATGAGGTTGCAGTCTTTCTTCCCTGGAATTCTCATCCTAGGAGCACTCTGATACTCCCCCCAGCCCGTCAGTATTTATATAAGTATTCTTATAATCTAAACTTTCATCTATCCCTAATCTATTTCAATGTCCGCCCCATCCCCCTCCACCCCGGCCCTCTCCCCACCCCCAGCCATAGATGGTCAGCTCCTTTTGGGCAGGGATTATGTCTATCAATTCTGCTGTATTGTACTCTGTCAAGTGCTTATTACAGTGCTCTGCATCCCATAACAGTTCAATAGATATCATTGATTGACTGATGGATTAATCATCAATGCTATTGATTGAGCATTAAGAACTGAGTGTGAAGCACTTTATTAAGCATCTGGAATATCTAGACTGTAAATTCATTATGAGGAGAGAACATGTCTGCTAATTGTGTTGTATTGTACTCTCCCAAGCGCTTAGTACAGTGCTCTGCACATGGTAAGCATTTAGTAAATACCATCAATTGATTAATTGAAATCATATCTATAGAACGCTTACTGTTTCGAAAGCACTGTATTAAACATATTTTAAGAGTAAACTATACAGAATTGGTAGAAACATTCCCTGCCCATAAGGAGCTTATAGTGTAGAGGGGGGAACAAACATTAATAAAAATAAAGATATTTTGGATATATACATGAATGCTGTGGAAGAATCTAACAGAAGCCCTACCCTCTAGGAGTTTACCATCCATTGGGGGAGGGCAGATAGGATAATTTATCATCTGAAATAACTTGTCACTTTCTTTATCTCCCCCACCCAACCCTCTGCATTTGGGGACTGCAAGATTAGTGTTTGAGGCTGGCTCCCTTTCTTGAAGACAATATCAGAATAGCTCTCTTAAGAGCCCAGAGAGCAAATGATTGAACAGATTAGGGCGGATTAGACAGATAACAACTCAGAACCTTTTACTAGCACATTTTTCACTCCACACTCAGACTCCCTTCGGTCTCACACAGCCTCACACAGCCTAAGGACTGGATGTTATTACTACCATATTCTCTCGCCAGCCGAGTGCGTGGAACTGGGTGAAGCCAGATGTTCTTGTAACCCTGTTTTACTGAGTTATTTATATCCATATAATATTTGACATTTCCTGTGCTGTTAAAGGGCTCTGGGCCCCTGACGTGTTTTGAAGAGGACAGCACTGGTGTTTCATGTGCGATCTTTGATGCCTCAGAAGCAGGACTAAGAAGAGGAGGGAGGGGGCCATGGCCCATTCAGGCCTGGAGACAAAAGGCTGTCCTAGATCGCTAGAACGCCTTTCATCCTAGTGCTTTGGCCACGATCAATCAATCGATGGTATTTACTGAGCGCTTACCGTGAGCAGAGCACTGAACTAAGCACTTGGGGAAGTACAACATGAGAGTTGGTAGACATGTTCACTGCCCACAGTAATACTTATGGTATTTGTTAAGTGCTTACTATGTGCCAAGCACTGTTCACAAGGAGTTTACAGTCCAGAGAATCTAGGCAGAAAAGTTGAATTCCTAGAGCCATGCAAATAAGCAGGGGCCTGCTAGCCCAAAACCAAAACAAGTCACAACAGGGGCATATACAAGTTTGAATGCTAGTTTAAATGGATGCCCAATTTTCTTCCAGAAACAGCAAGAAAGGAGGAAGGGACCTGCCCAGCCTGCTGCAAAGAGTAGGGTCTGAGGACAAAAGGGGAGTGTCTCACTGCACCCCCCCCCCCACACACACACACACACTCACTTTCACTCACAGCCCGACCTCTTCCCCAAGTTCTGCCTCTGTCCTGGAACTCCCTCCCTCCTCATATCCAACAGACAGTGACTCTCTGGACTTGAAACCTTTATTGGAGGCACATCTCCTCTCAGAGGCCTTCCCAGAATAAGCTCTCTTTTCCTCTTCTTCCACTCCCTTCTGCATAACCCCAACTTGCTCCCTTTATTCTCCCCCCCAACCCCTGACTTGTTCCCTTTATTCTTCCCCCCACCCAGCTCCCACAGTACTTATGTACCGATCTGTAATTTTATTTATTTATGTTAAAGTCGATCTCTCCCTCAAGACTGTAAACTCTTTCTGGGCAGGAATGTGTTTGTTTATTCTGTATTGTCCTCTCTCAAGTGCTTAGTATAGTGTCCTGCACACAATAAGCGCTCAATAAGTATGACTGACAGACTTACTCTTTCTCGCAAACGCACACACACACTCACACACACATTCGCTTGCTTTGTAGGGGACCGCTGGTGTTCTCAGCCAGTTTTGATCCCACTCCAGCTTTGCCCGGAGAGCACACTAAACCGAATGTCAAGAGCATCCATGAAACTGTAAACCCCTTGAAGCCAGGTATGACTTTTTTTTTTGTTTCCACTGTACTCTTTCATACTCTTAGTGAGGTGCTCTAGCCTCAATAGGTGCTCAGTAAATTATCTTAATTAATTGATTGAACAGGTCTGCAGGAGAAATCTTGTAAGAAAAGGGAGTTCTTTTCCTCGTGTGTGTGTGTGTGTGTGTGTGTGTGTGTATGGTGCTTGTGAAGATGCACAACACTCTGCACATGCTCAGTTAGAGCAAGCTTGCCCTCTTGAAGATGAAAGGAACAAAAAGACCTGGGATCTAATCCCAGTTCCTCCACTTGTCTTCTGTGTGACCTTGGGCAAATCACTTCGCTTCTATGTGCCTCAGTTACCTTATCTGTAAAATGGGGATTAAGACTGCAAGCCTCATGTGGGACAATGACTGTGTCCAACCCAATTTGCTTATATCCACCCCAGTGCTTAGAACAGTGCCTGGCACATAGTAAATCCTTAACAAATATCATATATGGATTTGTTTTGCTCGTGGTAGGTGTTCAATAAGTACAATCACTAATACTACTACTGGAGCAGTTAGAGAGACCCAACTGGCAGACAGGAATCTGGTTCAGGTGGGCAATGGCCAGTGGGTGTCTAATCCAAGGGACAACCCCGTTCCACAGTCCCTGGACCTGAGGTCAAGGGGGAGCCAACATTTGATGCCCAGGGCAAGGCCTACTCTGTAAGGCAAGACTCCTGGGTTCCTTCCCCCAACCTATCAAAAATGATTTGGCCTCTCTAGGGCATGTCATTCCCTTCTCCAGACCTCAGTTTTCACAGTGGAAAATGGGGAGAGGATTGTGTTGGTGCTTCTAGAATGCCATGTAGCAAGGCCAAGGGAAGGGGAGGGATGTTGCTCTTGCTTTGTTATTTGCTTCATTGTCATTATTGTAACTGGCACGATTATTGATGCTTTTATTGCTATTATCATTTTTATTATTCCATCATAATATTAATAGTGATATTTGTTAAGGGCTCAACAAGTGCCAAGCAGGTGAGGCACAGTCCCTGTCCCACAGGGAGCTCACAGGCTATGAGGGAAGGAGAACAAGTATTTTATCTCCATTTCCCAGATAAACTGAGCCCCAAAGACGGGAAGTGACTTGTTCAGGGTCGCTGCTAGCCAAGTAACAGAGCAAGGATTAGAGGCCAAGTCTCCCGCCTCCCTGACCAGGGGCTCTTTCCACTTGGCCATGGAGAAGACCATTTCTCAGCCTTCACCTCACGTCAACCTCCCAAGCAGCATCAGCTCCATGGTTCTTTCCCCACCCCCCTCCCTCCTGAACAGGCAACTGCCCGGACCCGCCCAAGATGATACTGATCTGACCTCAGACCTCTCCACCCCCAGAATCCATCCCCCGGAATGGCCAGCCAAATCTCTGGTAATTCCCCAACCCGTGATAAGCCTCTGGTCCTAAGCTGGATGGCTGACTACCCCCATCCCGCCCTCTCCCAGCTACCTGATAGTAGGTCAGGACCTCCTCCAAGACACTCATTTGTACCCGCAAAGCCCCTTGAACACTAGTTCATATCAGATTGCTCCCTTGACCCTTCTGGGCTGCCCCCAGAGGCTGCTGGGGGATTGCGTTGGTCACATATCTGGCTCAAGAGAGTTGGTGATCATCCAGGCGGCTGGTCTGGGGGACTGGACACACACACACATACACACACACACACACACACAGAGGCACTTGCCAGATCCCCCCTAGACTGAAGCCCTGGGGGTGCCTCTGAGGTGCATTGATGGCATTTACTGAGGGTCCTCTGAGAGCCAAATTCCAACCTAAGTGCTTGGGAGAGCCCACCAGAAGCAAGACAGAAGTCTCCTGCCCTCAAGGAACTTACGATCAACTGGAAGCTGAAAGGCGGTTCCAATCTAAGAGGGGTAAATAATAATAATAATGGTGGTATTTGTTAAGTGCTTACTGTTTTCCAGGCACTGTACAAAGTGCTGGAGTGGATACAAGTAAATCTGGTTGGACACTGTCCCTGACCCATGTGGGGCTCAGAGGCTCAATCCCCATTTTACAGATGAGGTGACTGAGGCACAGAGAAGTGATTTGACCAGCAGACAAGAGGCCGTCCCAGACTAAGCCCCCCTTTCCTTTTCTCCCACTCCCTTCTGGGTGACCCTGATGTGGTCCCTTTTCTCTTCTCCGCTCCCAGCCTCAAAGTGCTTATGTACATATCTGTAATTTATTTATTTGTATTGATGTCTATCTCCCCCCTTCTAGACTATAAACTCTTTGTTGGCAAGGAATGTAATAATAATAATAATAATGTTGGTATTTGTTAAGCGCTTACTATGTGCCGAGCACTGTTCTAAGCGCTGGGGTAGACACAGGGGAATCAGGTTATCCCACGTGGGGCTCACAGTCTTAATCCCCATTTTACAGATGAGGGAACTGAAGCAACGAGAAGTTAAGTGACTTGCCCAAAGTCACACAGCTGGCAAGTGGCAGAGCCGGGCTTCGAACCCATGACCTCTGACTCCAAAGCCCGTGCTCTTTCCAGTGAGCCACGCTGCTTCTCGAATGTGTCTGTTTATTGTTGTACTGTACTCTCCCAAGAGTTTAGTACAGTGCTATGCACACAGTAGCACTCAATAAATATGATTGAATGAATGAAAGAAACATAGAGGGGATTAGAACCCATGATCTTCTGACTCCCAGACCCATGCTCTTTCCATTACTCCATGCTGCTTCGTCTGGCTCCTTTCTTCGGCCCAACATCTCCAGCCCCTTCCAATCTCTCCCAGGAACATCTTCTCTCCTCAGAGCCTCAGGACCTCTAAAGGGGGCACCCACCAATCCCCAAGGAGCTGACATTCAGCCCACAAGAGTCACTTGTAAAGCTCCCCTCTGCCCACCCTGGATCTTCAGTGGGTAAGGGGGAGTGGAGCAAGAAAGCAGCAGCAACTGGAAGGGGTGTCCAGCCTCAAGCCCAGCTTTGGCCAGACACCTTTGACCATCAATTTCCTTGTCCAGACAGCCCTTGACCATAAGCCTCAAGCAGTCAGTATCAAAGGTCGGGGTGAGGGTCAAGCACTTAGGAAGCTGAATTTGAATCTCTCAGTTTCCTTCCCATCCATCCACTTCTGAGAGGCCTAGCGGTGCTGCAGAAGGGAAGGGAAGGCTCTAAAAGCTGATTCATTTTGTGGAGGGGGACAACCCGTGAGTGGACTGAACTGGGACACTGCCTTGCCCTAACCAAAGGAGAAAGAAAGAAATGCTCACTCAGTGCCAGAGAGAACAAGAGATATACGGGTAATTAGGCTTTATCGAATGTCCAATATGGCAGAACGTGGCCTAAATGGGCAGAGCATGAACCTGGGAATCAGAAAGATCTAGGTCTGCCACTTGTCTGCTGTGTGACCTTGGACAAGTCACTTCTCACTTCTCTGTGCCTCAGTTCCCCCAACTGTAAAGTAATAATAATGTTGGTATTTGTTAAGTGCTTACTATGTGCAGAACACTGTTCTAAGCACTGGGGTAGACACAAGGGAATCAGGTTGTCCCATGTGGGGCTCACAGTCTTAATCCCCATTTTACGGATGAGGTAACTGAGGCACAGAGAAGTTAAGTGACTTGCCCACAGTCACACAGCTGACAAGTGGCGGAGCCGGAATTCGAACCCATGACCTCTGACTCCAAAACCCTTGCTCTTTCCACTGAGCCACGCTGCTTCTCTGTAAAATGGGAATTGATTGTGAGCCCCATGTGGAATGTGGACTAAAAAGTAAGCTCATTATGAGCAGGGAACCTGTCTGCTAATTCTGCAGCACTGTACTCTCCCAAGCACTTAGTACAATGCTCGGCCCATAGTAAACACTCAATCAATATCATTGATTGATAACAGTAATAATAATAATAATAATGATATAAGAATATCTGAGGTATTTGTTAAGTATTTACTATGTGCTGTCTTCTATTCCTGACTCCACCACTTGCCTGCTGAGTGACCCTGGGCACTTTACTCAATTTCTCTGATCCTCAGTTTCCTCATCTGTAAAACAAATCTGTAAAACAAAAATTTATGTTCTCCCTCCTACTTAGATTGTGAGCCCCATGTGGGAGAGCGGCGGTGTCCAAACTTATCTTGTATCTTTGCCACTACTTGGAACATAGCAAGTACTTAATAAATGCCACAATTATTATTATCATTAGTGAAAAGAGCCTGGGATTGAAAGTCCAGAGACCTGTATTCTAGTCCCAGATCTGCTATTAGCCTGGACAAGTTGTTGGGCAAGTCGTTTAATCTCTCTGGTTCTCAATTTCCTCATCTGTAAAGTGAAGATAAGATAGGTTGTGAATCCCATGTGGGACAGGGACTGTGACCAACCTCATAACCTTGAATCTATCCCAGCACCTAGCACAGAGTAAGTGCTTGACAAATTCCATAATCATTTTTATTGGTTTTCACAGTGCTATTTGTACTTCCTCATCTCTGCATGTCATGTTTTCGCTGGGGCATGCTGAGAGTGCAACGAGAGAGGATGGAAGGGGGGCACAGCACACTGCCAACTGCCCTTGAAATGGCGGTAGCCCAACGCCAAATCTGGGCTGTAGCTCTGTGACCCGACAGGGTGTAGCCTTGGTAGCCACTTTTGTCTTCTATGCCAATGGTAACCAGTTGTTTTCAGATTTCTGCTGGGCTTGTCCACCTCACAGAACACTTCAAGTGGATTTTGGTGAGAATTTTCTACCCTAATTACTCTGCCCCAGCAGATGCTCCCAGGCTTCCAGGGCTGGGACAACTCCCCAGGGTCTCCCAGTTCCCAAAGCCATTTTCTCTCCTCCCACCAGTAGTGAGAATGAAGTCCCATCCCTAACCACTACATTCCCTGGTCCTACAGGCCACAAGCAACCACACCCCCACCTCCCACCTACTTCTCCCGTGCTTTCGACCCAACAGCTAAAAAAGCTTAGAAAACAGACATCCAGTCACCAGATGTTTCTAACATCTGGCCAAGCCAATAAAACAAACTCTCTCCCTCACCCAAAAGTGTAAAAAAAGTGGTGCGATGAAATCTTTGGCGTTTACCTTTGCAGCCCCTCGTATTTTAACTGTGTCCTATGGGACAGAGTGTCAGGATACCTGCAACAGCTCCACTCTCCAAGTCATCTTTTGAGACAGTAAACTGTGACCCCAGCTCTGTCTCCCTCCCCACAAAGAAAGGCCAAACCTTTACCAGCCAACAAATTGTTTTACAGCTGGCCACTGCACCCTCACTCACCCTTGAGGTCCAATGATAATAATAATAATGGCATTTGTTAAGAACTTACTATGTGACAAGCATTGTTATAAGCATTGGGGTAGAAACAAGTTAATCGGATTGGACACAGTCCCAGTCGCACATGGGACTCACAGTCTTAATCCCCATTTTACAGATGAGGGAACTGAGGCACAGAGAAGTGAAGTGACTTGCCCAAGGTCACAGAGCAGACAAGTGGCAGAGCCATAACTAGAACCATGGTCCCTGACTCCCGGGCCCATATTCTATCCACTAGGCCATGCTGCTTCTCAATGAGCCTGAAATCAATTTAGTGTCTTAGAGTCTGCTGTGTGACCTTGGGCAAGTCGTTGGACTTCCTCTGTGCCTCATTTACCTCATCTGTAAAATGGGGATTAAGATTGTGAGACCCATATGGGACAGGGACTGTGTTCAACCTGATTAGCTTGTATCTAACCCAGCACTTAGAACAGTGCATTACACATAGTAAATGCTTAAACAAATTATCTTATAATAATTATTATTATTGTTAGAATTTCAAAAGGTTATTCACACTCAAGAGTGAAAGCCCTCTGCAAGTCTACATTATCTACCAGCTCTGCCTGGGGCAAGCAAAGCCCTTGGACTAGATCTCTCTTGAGTTGAGCAACTCTGTGTAATTTATTTTGATTTCAGACCCTCCCCAGGTTGTAAACTGCTTGATGACAGGAATCTGCTTCTACCAACTCTATTGTACTCTCCCAAGTGCATAGTACAGTGCTCCGCATATAATAGAGATTCAATTAATATTACCGATTGAGTAAGCAAGTGAATAAGAGCTAAAACCTACACTACACTAAGCATTTGGAAGAGGACAAAAGACGGAGGTCGCACCTCCAACCCCTTGACTCCTTTCTGCCCCTTGCCCGCTGTGTGACCATGAGGAAGTCACTTAAACTGTCTCTGTTCTTCCTCTCTAGATTAAGTTCACTGTGGGCAGGAAATGTGTCTACCAACTCTGTTGTAGTGCAGTCTCCCAAGTGCTTAATACGGTAAGCCCTCGATAAATATCATTCATTGTTCGACTGATTCATCCCTCTTAGATAGAGAGCCCTGTGTGGGACAGGGATTATATCTGATCTAATTATCAACTATACCAGGACTCAGCACAAAGCTTGGCATTTAGTAAATGCCCTGTAAAAACGTTAAAGATGATAAGCATTTTCTTTCTTCAGATCCACAGTGCCTGCTTTTGACTATGTAGTGAGGTGCTGCTAAAGGTTTGTCTTTTTCCCCAGGTTTTTTATTTTCTGCATCCAGCCTCCTTCCATCTCAGCTCCTCCGCTGAATTCCACATCTCAGAAATGGCGCCTGTTTTCACAAGAATCTCGCAATAATGATAATTGCGGTATTCGTTAAGCACTTACTTTGTGCCAAGTCCTGTACTAAGCATGGGAGGAGGTACAAGAAGCCCTGTGGTCTAGTCAAAAGATTACAGACCTGGAAGGCAGAGGACCTGGGTTCTAATCTTGGCACCACTAGTCTGCTGTGTGATCTTGGGCAAGTCAATCAATCAAGCGAACAATCAGTGGTATTTATTGAGCACTTACTATGTGCAGAGCAGTATACCGAGCACTTGGGAGAATACAGTACAACCGAGTTGGTAGATACGTTTCCTGCCCACAGTGAACTTACAGGCTAGAGGTGAAAGTTTACAGTCTGGGCTTGGCGGCGGGGGGAATGCAAGTCACTTGACTTCCCTATGCCTCAGTTCCCTCATCTGGCAAATGGGGATTAAGACGGTGAATCCCATGAGGGACAGAGACTGTGTCCAACCTTGCTTCTATCCCAGCACTTAGTACTGTGTCTAGCACAGAGTAAGCGCTTAGCAAATATCATTTTTAAAAAAGAAGTCATCAGGTTGGGCACACTCCCTGTCCCACATGGAACTCACAATCTAACCTGGGAGGGACTCTAGGCCAAACTGGGGAGAGGATGGGGGGAGGGAAGTGTCAGGGTCTACTCCACAGATACTCTCTAAATTCTGTGGATTTCTTCAAAATGTTCCATTTGGCAGCATTCTCTTTTCTTGTGAAACCCTTGTAACCCACAGAACAGAATGTGGGCCAGTGTCTTGTAATTCAGCCAAGGGGTGATTGCTATTTTGCCACCAAAAGACCCCATATCTTGCAAATGTTCCCCCCATCCCCAAATCCCCAAATCCACCCAACCTCCAAATCCATTCTCTCTCCTCCAGGTCATGCTCCCTCCATTACTGGATTTCTTTCCAGCTCCAGTTTATTTCTTTTGGGATCCAAACCAGCATTCTTGTGCTGATCCCCAAGGCTTCATAAATTATCTTCAGGTTAACTGGAGAAGCAGCATGCCCTAGGTGATGGAGCATAGGTGTGGCAATCAGAAGGACCTGGGTTCTAATCCTGACTCTGCCACTTGTCTGCAAGTCACTTCACTTCTCCTTGCCTGGAGATTAAATCTGTAAAATGGGAATTAAAACCGTGAGCCTCCTTGTGGGACATGGACTGTGTTCAACTTGAATAGCTTGAATCTACCACAGAGCCTAGTACAGTGCCTGAAACATAGTTAGTGCCATATTTTTTTTTTAATTCATTGAACAGTTCTGGCTTTTCTCTTCCACCTGGTCATCCATAGGAAGGAAAAAGGAGATTTCTATTCACCAATTAAATCAAATCCAAAGAGCTAGACCAGCAGAAGATGCAACCTATCAATCGATGATATTTACTGAGCACTTACTGTGTGGAGAGCACTGTTCTAAGCATCATCATTATCATCACTAATGACACTTATTGAGTGCTTACTGTGTGCAAGACACTGTTCTAAGCATCACAATGGCATCTATTGAGCGCTTATAGTTTGCAGATCACTGTACTAATTAGCCCTTGGGAGACTATAGCAGTGTTCTACACTCAATAGATGCTCAGTAAGTATCTTTGATTGATTAATAGATTGGTTACACTTCTGTCCATGCTCAGGGCAGAGGCAGAGTTCAGGTTTGCTATTGCTTCTCTGTTTCTAATCCCGTCCCTGCCACCTGTCTGCTGTGTGACCTTGGGCAAGTCACTTCATTTCTTCATGCCTCAGTTCCCTCATTTGTAAAATGGGGATTAAAGTTGTGAGCCTCATGTGGGACAGGAACTATGTCCAACCTAATGGGCTTGTACCCATACCAGTACTTAGTACAGTGCCTGGCTCATAGTAAGTACTTAACAAATATCTTCATTACCATTATTAAATACAATTGAATAAATGAATGAAGGGAAGCAGGCAAACATCTACACTGTGAGCAGCCCAATCCCTCTCCGGCACCAGGCGGCCTCTCGAGGAGACCTGCTTTCCTTCGCTTGACCCCAATCTGACGGCCGAAGGGAGGAGGCGGGCTTGGTGTTGGGGCTGACAGTGAGGAAGGAGCTGAGGTCCGGTGAAGTGATGGTTATCTCTCCCAGCCCAGAGGAGTGGGGGAGATGAAAGCAGGTGCGAAGGGCTAATTTTCTCTCTATTTCCCTCCACAGTCACGCGTGGGCGAATCCCGATGATCAAGCTGTGGCAGTTACAGGCAGGAAATGGAATGAGGAGGGGGGAGGGCAGAAACCCAGCCACCATGGAGAGACCCAAAGTCCCATCAACCTCAGAGCCCGGCCCTGGTTTGCACCTGGCTATATCCTGGAAGCCCGGGAAAATGACCACTTTTCTTTCTCCATTGGGTGTTTTGAAAAAGGCCCAACTCTGACCCACCATTCCCAGCTCACACCACCTCTCCTATAGACTCTCCTCACTCCTGCTACCCTATTTTTTCTCTGCTTCCCCAGTGCCCACCCCCTGGTTATGCCTGATGTTCAAATAGCCTACTCCTGCCCATGGAGTCCCCACGGCCAGGGTCTCCCTCCTTCTCCCATATCTGTTTGATCCCTCCACCTTCCTTACCTCTAAATTCCTTCCAAAATTCCATCTCCTCCAACCAACCTTCCCAAGTACCTCAATTATATTATCATCCTTTTAGTCACTTCTTGCAAACAGTCAACTGATGAGTGTTGAGTGTTTATTGTGTGCAGAGCACTGTACTCAGGGTTTGAGAAAATACAATACGAGTTGGTAAACACATCTCCTGCCGACAACATGTATGCATATATATTAATACCCAGTTAATCCTTCTGTATATCATTATTTCCACACATGCCGCTACATCCCTGTAGACCATAAGCTCCTTTCGATCAGACAGCTCATCTACCAACTCTGTTATATTATATTGTACAGTTCCAAGCACTTAGTTCAATGCTCTGAACAAAGTAAGTGCTCAATAAATACCACTGATTGATTGATTGCCTCCCCAGTGAGCAGGGAATGTTCCTTGTGCTTCTGTGATACTGACCCAAGTGCTTGCCATTGCACTCATTTGGTGCTAGATTAATATCATCACAACTACTTGGAGAGTCCTCAAGTTGAATATAAGGATCCCATAATTGCCAATAAATTAGAGGCAGCAATGTTTGGGGCATGGCACTCTCTACCTATTAATAAGATGACCCAGGGTTTGTTGCCAAGCACAAACCCAAGATTGGATCCTGTGATATCTTGTACACAGAACTGAGTTCTTCTGCCTCCCAGACAAATGCTCTTTCCACTAAGCCATACTGCTTCCCCTGGATATGACTGTAAGTGCCTTGTACCGAACAAGTATTGCGAAGCATTATGACCTAGTGGAATGAACATGGGGCTGGGAGTCAGAGGACTTGGGTTTTAATCCCAATTCCACCACTTGTCCTCTGGGTGACCGTGGGCAATGCACTTTCTGGAGGAGAAGTAATGTTTTGAAGTCTCTAGACTGTAAGCTAGAAACTTTAGCTACAGACACTAGAGAAGCAGCGTGGCTTAGTGGCAAGAACCCAGGTTTGGGAGTTAGGAGTCATGGATTCTAATTCCACCTCCATCACTTGTCTCTGGGTGACCTTGGGCAAGCAGCTTCATTTCTCTGGGCCTCAATTCCCACATCTGTAAAAGGGGGATGAAGACTGTGAGCCCCATGTGGGACAACCTAATTACTGTGTATCTACTCTAGTGCTTAGAACAGTGCTTGGCACATAGTAAGCACTTGACAGATACCATCATTGGTGTTAGTATGAAGTTTGCCTCTATATTGTAAGCTTGTTGTGGACAGAGAATGTGTTTGCCAGCTCTGTTGTACTGTACTCTCTCAAGAGCTTAGTACAGTCTCCTGTATACACTGAAGACCATTGTTGATGATGATGATGATGATGATGATGATCCTGAAGAAGGAAAATAATTGATGATGTGAAGAGGAGAGGGGAGAGCATTTTAATAATAGTAATAATAATAATGTTGGTATTTGTTAAGCGCTTACTAAGTGCAGAGCACTGTTCTAAGCGCTGGGGTAGATACAGGGTAATCAGGTTGTCACAGTCTTAAACCCCATTTTACAGATAAGGCTCACAGTCTTAAGCTCCATTTTACAAATGAGGTAACTGAGACACTGAGAAGTCAAGTGACTTGCCCGAAGTCACACAGCTGACAGGTGGTGGAGCACATTTTAGGCAGGCACATCTGGTGGGTGCCCCTTGGGTTGAGTATTTCTTCTTTGTCACTTGAGTAAGACTCAGTCAATACCTTAACCTATTTCTCCATCTGGATTTTGATGTGTCACTGACCTCTGGCCACTTCCCCACCTCCCCCTTTCCGTATCTCCCCCTTTCCTATTCCTACAAGGAGTGAAAGAGAAGGACCCAAGTTTCCAGAGAAAAGTTGTGCTCCCTCTCTTCCTGTCCCCACCAAGGGCAGGAAACACCATCTTTCTAACAGGAAGGCGTGCTGGGGCGAGATTGGATGCTTGGCTTTGTCCACCCGAGGAGCCCAGATAAAGCCAAAGATAAAGGCCCAAGGTCCTCACTTCTTATCTCCATGCAGTCCGGCCTTTGGGACTGCAGCTGGCTGCAGTAGCTTCTGGTAAAATGTCCCAGAAAATCTGCTCAGGTTTGGGGTGGAGGGGTCCTGACTGGATTGGAGAAAGGGATCTGATTCTCTCCCAGAAATAGTCCCATGGCAGCTTGAGCCAGTCCACCACAACTAGTGGGCCTCTTCCAGCTGAAGAGAGCCAGTGAAGAAGCAACAGGGTGGTTTCCCCCTCACCAGACTAAGGGGGATTTGGGGGGCCGGAGAGCAAACCGCCAGGGGCCTCTGGGCTGGTAGGGGAGAGGATGCCATTTTGAGGATATAAGGCACCTACTCATTCATTCATTCATTCATTCATTCAATCGTATTAATTCAGTAGTATTTATTGAGCGCTTACTATGTGCAGAGCATTGTACTAAACACTGGTCATGTACGTATTGATCGCTTACTGTACTAAGTGCTTGGGAGAGTAAAATCTAACAATAAACAGACACATTCCCAGCCCACAACAAGCTCACAGTTTAGACGGGGAGACAGACATTCATATAAATAACCTCCAGAAGCAGTGGGACCTAGTGGAAAGTGCATGGACTTGGGAATCTGAGGACCTGGCAAAGCAAATCAGTGGTGTGGTGTTCGCTGCGGGAAGGGGACCTCTCCCGCAGGAGTTCGTAGAACACTTTTGCTAGAGAAGCCCCATGGGTTTGTGACTACAAAGTCGATCCCCCCCTCATCCCATCCCCCCTTCAGCTCCCCTTCCAAATCAGGACTCCCGACTGCAAGAAAAGGAAGCTCCATCCAAGAACTAGGGTGAATTGTGAGAGATAAAACAAGCGTTCCTGCCCCTCTGCCCCACCGCCCTCGTGACCCCCTCAGAGAAGATGTGCCATGCACACCCAAGGACTCTCCACTTATCTATGGCCCAGCCATGTTGGACTTCCGGAGGGGGAGGCTGAACTTGGGGGGAGGCTCCCCTCCCTCCCACTTCCTGAGCCTCATTGTCTGATTTACAAATGCCAAAACCTCCTGCTTTTGATCTCTTATCTCCGGGACCAAGTCTGTGACAGGAACTTGGGATGAGAGGATGCCCGCTGTCTGTTATATGAGAGAGTGTGGGGGCATTGTCTGAGAGCAGGCTACCAGCTACCTGCTGGGCTGGGGCTACCGGTCGCTCCCCCCGCCCCACCCTCCCACCCAGAGTCCCGTGGAAAAAACAAGTGCTGTCCCTCTCCCTCAATCCTCCTGTTCCCCATGGTCCAGTATAGGCTCCTCCACAGAATGCAAGCAGCCCGTTCTTTTCCGCTGACCTTGCCCACTTAAAATGCTCCTCACTCAGAGGAGCTAAAAATGTTTTGCAGGCATAATCCCACCAACCCTCCTTTTTATGATATCCGTTAAGTGCTTATTGTGTGTCAAACACTGTACTAAGCACTGGGGTAGATGTAAATTAATCAGATTGAACACAGTACTGGTCTCACATGAGGTTTACAGTCTAAATTGGAGGGAGGAGGATTTAACCCCCATTTTATAGATGAGGTAACTAAGGCACACAGACATTAAGTGAGTTGCCCAAGGTATCATAGTAGTCAAGTGGTGGAACCGGGATTAGAATCCAAGTCCTCTGACTCCCAGGCCTGTGCTCTTTCCACTAGGCCCTGCTGCTTCTTGACAAATCATGTTATCAATCATCATATTAGCATACTAGCAATTATCATTATGCTAAACCAAATGTATTGAGCTCCTGTTTGTGGAGCACCAAACTAGTCCCTTAGTCTCTCTAGAGGCAGTGTAGACCAGGGGAAAGAACATAGGAATGGGAGCCAGGAGATCCGAGTTCCAGTTCCAGTTCTGCTATCTGCCTGCTCTGTGGTCTTGGGCTCACTTTTTTATGCCTCAGTTTCCTCATTTGTAAAATAAGGATTTGATCCCTACTCCCTTCCCCCTTAGATCTGTGACTCCTATGTGAGACAGGGACCTTGTCTAATCCGATTATTTTGTAACCCCTCTGTAGACTATAAACTTGTCTGAGGCATTGTCTACCAATTCTGTTGTGTTCTCCCAAGCTCTTAGTACAGGGTTCTGCAACAGTAAGTGCTCAATAAATAACATTGGTCGATTGATTGATGAACTCCAGTGTTTGGCACAGGTCTGCTGCGTGACCTTGGGCAAGGCACTTAACTTCTCTGTGCCACAGGTACCTCATCTGTAAAATGGGGATTAAGATTCTGAGTCCCACATGGGATATGGACTGTGTCCAACCTGATTATCTTTTACCTACTCCAGGACTTAGTAGAGTGTCTGACACATAGTAAGCATTCATTCATTCATCATATTTATTAAGCACTTACTGCATGCAGAGCACTTGGGAAAGTACAATATAGCAATAAAGAGTGACAATTCCTGTCCACAACAAACTCATGAAAAATAGAAAGTGCTCAGTAGGATTGACTGATGATTAAGGCCCCACCATTGCTAAGGAATTGATGAGAGTTGAGACTAAAGGGAGCCAGCTGTCTTGATGGCTAATTCAGTAGTATGTTACTCAGTCTCAACTGCACCTCCACTACAGCCAGAGCGGGAATGATGCATTTTCAGCCTAGTGACTCAAGAATGCTTCTCCAACAATTACCCTCCTGGTCTAGGTGGGGACCCCGAGATCAGAAGAAGAAGAGCCACGCTTAAATTTTTGACCATTGAATACCCTTACCACATGCAGAATTTCTGAAAATTTTCCCACCCCCCTCCCTGCCCCATTCTGAGAGGTCAGGAAAAAAGAAAAAGAAGAGGAAGAAGAGGGACAGGAAGAAGAAGAAGAAGAGTAATAATGACAATGATGATGATGATTATGTGCTTACTATGTGCTGAACACTGGGTTAGATCCAGGATTACTAGATCAGACAGTCCCAAATGTGGCACACAGTGTAAGAAGGAGGAGAGCCGGGCTTTTATCCCCATTTTACTGCTGAGGATACTAAGATTAGCTCACACAGCTGGACAGGGCAGAGCTAGGACTAGAATTTGGGGCTCCTGACTCCCAAGTCAGTCTCTTTCCACTAGACTATGTTGTCCCATTGGAGGGGAAAGGAGCACAAGCTCCATGAGGAAGGGATAGTGTCTACCAAATCTACTGTCCTCTCCCAAGCGCTTAGTATAGAGTTCTGCATAGAGTAAGCTCCTCCCTTTGGCTATGAAGCTGTCTGATCTGGGCCTGAGACATGAGGCAAAGAGAGGGATGAGAGAGGGGGAGCAAAACAGCTCCACAGCAAAAGCTGCTACCCTTTCAGCCTCTTGGTACTCCCAAAGAATAGTCCAAAAGAGATGCCCACCCCCTGCCCCCCATTCCACTCCATTCCTGGAATGCCCACCATGATCCAAATAGTTAAAAGAGGAGCTGCAACTGAGGAAAGTTTAAGCAGACATCAAGGAGAAGCAACGTGGCATAGTGGAAAGAGCATGGGCCTGGGAGTCAGAGGACCAGGATGCTAATCCTGGCTCCACCATATGTCTGCTGTGTGACTCTGGACAAGTCACTCAACTCAGTTCCCTCATCTATAAAATGGAAGTTTAAACTGTGAGCCCCACATGGGACATGGACTGTGTCCAACCTGATTAGCTTGTGTCCAGTACTTAATAATAATAATAATAATGATAATGTTGGTATTTGTTAAGCGCTTACTATGTGCCAAGCACTGTTCTAAGCGCTGGGATAGACACAGGGGAATCAGGTTGTCCCACGTGGGGCTCACAGTCTCAATCCCCATTTTACAGATGTGGTAACTGAGGCACCGAGAAGTTAAGTGACTTGCCCAAAGTCACACAGCTGACAAGTGGCCGAGCCGGGATTCGAACCCATGACCACTGACTCCAAAGCCCGTGCTCTTTCCACCGAGCCACGCTACTTAGTAAGGGCTCAACAAGTACCATTTTTTAAAAAAAGTCCATCTCCAGATTTCCATTTGCTCTGGGCTTCATCACTCTCATTTCAATCAATCAATCAGTCACATTTATTGAGTGATTACTCTGTGCAGAGCACTATACTGTTTGGGAGAGTACAACATAGAATAGGTAGACATGTTCCCTGCCCACAGTGATCTTACAGCCTACAGCTGGGTAAAAAAAGCAGCCAGGAATCAATTCCTAAATGGTATTTACCGAGCACATATTTTGAGCAGAGCACTGAAGTAAGCTCTTGGAAGAGTACAATATATCAGAGTTGGTAAACACACTCCCTGACCACAATAAGCTTACAGTTTAGAGAAAGTGAGTTCCAGTGGAAAAAGCATGGGACTGGGAGTCAGAAGACCCAGATTCTAATCCCAGATCCATCACTGGCTTGGGGCAATACAGTGGTCAAATCCCTTAACCTCTCTGTGCCTCAGTTTCCTCATTTGTAAAAGAGGGATGAAATCCTTGTTCTCTCTCCCCCTTATACCATGAGCCCCTATGGGAAAGGGACTGTGACTGATCTGATTATCTTGTATCTACCCCAGTGCTTGACACATAGTAAGTACTTAATAAATACCATTATTAGTATTACAGATAGGCAAGATCAATCAATCAATAGTATTCATTGAGCACTTACTTCACACAGCACTCTGCACTAATCATTGGAAGAATTCGATAAAGTTGGAAGATATGATCCCCACCCTTAAGGACCTTACAAGTCAATAGTATTGAGTCTGCCAGGTGCAGAAGACTGTGCTAAGCACCTGGGAGAGAAGAATAGAGTTAGTAGACAGGCATCTCTGCCCTCAGAGAGCTTAAAATCCGAGAACATTCCATGTTTTGCAGGCAGTGAGGTTACAGAGAAGCAAAGTGGCTTAGTGGCAAGAGCCTGGGCTTGCGAGTAGGAGGACGTGGGTTCTAATACCACCTCCGTCACCTGTCAGCTGTGTGACCTTGGGCAAGCCTCTTAACTTTTCTATGCCTCAGCTACCTCATCTCTAAAATGGGGATTAAGAATGTGACCCCCACGAGGGACAACCTGATTACCTTGTATCTACCCCAGCGCTTAGCACAGTGCTTTACACAAAGTAAACGCTTAACAAATGATAACATAATAATAATAATTGTGTATCAGTGATATTAATGAGATGGGGGGTGGGGGAAAGGATAAAGAGGGAAGGGGCTGAGATGGGAATCCAACCCAACTACATCCCAGGATCCCTGGATTTTCCTTAGCCTCCTGGACTACGTTCCTCTTCCTCCTCGCCTGGGTTGTGCTGTCTACTCAGGCTGAGTTTCCCCCCTCCCCCGGCCGGCCCCTCCCAGCTCACCTCCTTCACTGTCTTGAAGTCTGGCCCCCAGAATGTGTTACAGAGGGAACCGGAGTCCTCCCCCAGCCCCACTCTGACTCTGATCCAGTCACTGGCTCCATTTCCGGGACTTATCTTTCCCCTGCAGATTTCCCGCCCCTTCTCCCTCCAGAGCCCATAAACACTTGAAACTTCTTGGACTCAATCTGGGCAGGCAGCCTTGCCGGGGCAGCGATAACAGAGATAAAGGGGTGACCCGCATTGTCCAGCCAGTCAGCACCCTCTTAAATCTGGACCCCCTGGCCCCAAGGCCAGGAAGTTCTGACGTCTATGGGGTGGTAGGTGGTGTGGGAGGAAATCAATCAATATCAACGGTATTTAATGAGCACTTACTCTGTGCAGAGCACTGTAGTAAGCACTTGAGGAGGTAAAATATAACAGAGCTGATAGAGACATTCCCTGCTCACAAGGAGCTTACAGTCTAGAGGGGTGACAGACACTAAAATACGATATGGATATGGCTATTAAGTGCTGTAGAGCTGAGGATGGAGTGAATATTAAGTGCATAAAGGGAATAGATCCAAATGCAGAGGATGCAAACAGAAAACTAGATAAAAGCTTATACTCCTGCTCTGGATCTATGGATCTGCCAAGTGTCTTCATTCCAATTTCCAGAGAAGCAGCATGGCCCAACGGATAGAGCCTGGGTCTGGGAGTCAGAGGACCTGGGTTCTAATCCCAGCTCTGTCACTTTGCTGTGTGATCTTGGGCAAGTCTCTTCACATCTCTGGGACTCAGTTACCTCATCTGTGAAAGCGGGATTAAGACTGAGAGCTCCATGTAGGACCGGGACTGTGTCCAGCCCAGTTTGCTTATATCCACCCCAGTCCTTAGCAAAGTGTCTGGCACATAGTAAGCAGTTAACAAATAGCACAATTATGATTATTATTATTTGCTTTTTAAATGGTTGTATAGCCTTGCTAGGCTCTCCACCTAGAAATACTAGGTCCATTGTACTCTCCTAACTTCTTAGTACACTGTTGTGTGTAGAATTGGTACTCAACAAATGGTCCTCAACAAATGGTCCTCAACAAATATTTTAGGGGTCACGAGGCTTTTCTGTGCCAAGAGCTATGCTAATCTCTGGGTAGATACATGAAAATCACATCAATTCTGCCCCACACAGAGCTCACAGTCTAAAAAGGAGGGAGGGCAGGTATCTTTTCTTGATTTTGCAGGTGAGGAAACTGAAGCCCAAAAAGGTTGAGTGACTTGCCCAAGGTCACACAGCAGGTCAGAGGCAGAGCTAAGATTAGAAGCCAGGTCTGATTCTCGGGCCCATGCTTTGTCCACAAGGCTCGCCACGGGCAGGGAATGTGTCTGTTTATTGTTGTATTGTTTTCTCCCAAGTGCTTAGTACAGTGTTTAATTTAATTTAATGTTGGTATTTGTTAAGCGCTTACTATGTGCAGAGCACTGTTCTAAGCGCTGGGGTAAACACAGGGGAATCAGGCTTCTGCACATAGTAAATGTTCAGGAAATACAATTGAATAAATGAATAAATGACTAGGTGATGCTGTCCTTCTCCACTGGAAATGCCAGAGAGAACTGACATTCAAGTTCAGTGGTCCCAGGTCACTAGAGAGAGGATCCAACCCAGAGTTATTACATCTCTCTTTGTCTCTGTCTTTGCTCTCTCTGTGTGCTTCTTTGTCTCTCTGCCTCTCTGCATCTCTCTGTGTCTCCCTCTCTCTGCCTTTGTCTAACCATTTCTCTCTCACAGCCACAACACCTCTCTCCCAGTTTGAGCTCTGAGGAGCTGTCTGACACACTGGTACTAGACCATTAGTGCCCAGTACCCATTTACCTCTTCTCCCCTTGATCTCTGGAGAAGCCCAGATCCAGTAGATGCTGCCCCATCTGGTACTGCCCTTTGCCCCAGATATTCAGGGACTCCTGAGTTCTCAAGACTTCGTGGACACAGCCTGCCCTTCTTCTACCCCCATATGGAACATCCCTGACATCTGGTGCTAAGACCTATCTTGTTGGGCTTAAGGGATGGAAGGAGTAAGACTGTGAGACCTAAGTGGGACAGGGACTGTGTTCAACCCGATTTGCTTGTATCCACCTCAGTGCTGAAAACAGTACCTGGCACATAGTAAGTGCTTAACAAATACCACAATTGTTATTATCATTATGATTATTGAGTAGGAATAGCATTTATTGAATGCCATCTTGGTCCAGTGCACTGTACTAGTCTCTTGGAAAATGTCTTACCTTATGCAGTTCAGTTGTCTTCAACCTATAGCTATGTCACGGACACATCTCTCCCAGAACATCCCACCTCCATCTGCAATCGTTCTGTGAGTGTATCTGTAGAGTTTTCTTGGGAAAAATACGGAAGTGGTTTACCCCTGCCTCCTTCCAAAGGTAAACTTGAGTCCTGCCCCTTGATTATCTCGCATGCCGCTGCTGCCCAGCACAGGTGAGTTTTGACTTGTAGCAGATTGTCTTCCACTCTCTACACAATACCCCAGCTAGGAATGGAATAGATATGCCTCTGCCCTACTCTATCTCCTGTAGTCGAGACTAGTAGAATACTGGGAACTCTCCAGATGTTACCCTGAGAGGGGCTCTTGGAAAATACAGAATAAAGAATTGGGGACAGGAGCTGAAGAACCAGAAGTGGGAAGAATAGGGGGCCGGGTGATTGGGGGATCTCCTATGCTCTGAGCAGAAATAACTTTGCTTTCAGTCAGTTAATCAATTATATTTATTGAGATCCTACTGGAGGTAGAACAATGTACTAAGCACTTGAGAGAGCACAATAAAATTAGAAGACATGATTCCTGCCATCAAGGATTTTATAATCCTACAAGGGAGACACAGTAAACTGTGGGTAGGAGGAAGAAGTAGAAAATATAAGACAAATAGGCACCAGTTCTAAGAAAGGATGTGAGTGCTAAACTGTTGAGGTGACACCAGTGCTGATGTGGGAGTTGGGGAATAGTCAGTCACTTAGTCAGTTAGTCAATCACATTTACTGAGCACTTTCCGTGGGCAGAGCGTTCTACTTAAGTACTTGGGAGAGTGCAATATAATAGACACATTCCCTGCCCACAGTGAGCTGGCAGACATTAATATAAATAAATAAATTACAGGTATGTACATAAGTGCTGTGGGGCTGGGAGGGGGATAGGAGGTGGAGAGGTGAGAGATTATCCAGGAAACCCTCCTGGAGGAGATGTGATTTCGGGAGGCTTTGAGAAGTTCATTGGCATTAGTAAATACCATAGATGCCCTGAAGAACCCTATCATCTAGCCAAAGGCCCTGTAAAGCCCCTCACCTCCCTGGGCCAGAATGTGGATCCTGAGCTGTGATGTAAGGGAAATTCCCATGCTTTCTGGAGACTAGCAGCTCCTTAGTGGATGCTCTGTGTGGCTCCTGTCTCCACAGGTGCTGCCAAAGGTAACTAGCCAAAAACAGGGGCAGGAACTACTCTTCCTCCAGGACCCTCGCCAGACCCGGAAGCAGACCCTGTTTCAGAAGCAGGAAGTCGTGCGGTGAGGTTGACCACAGCTCTACTCCCCACTAGCTCTCAATTGGTAGACATAGTGCTTCAGCCCTTCCATCCCATTTACCCCCAAAATCCCAGCCCATAGTCTGATTTCTTTTACCTGTTTGTCAAGGAGAGGCCGAAAGAGAACGTGGGGCAGATCCAAAAGCGGGAGGCAATCCCCAACTCAGACCCTCTAACCCCTTCCTACCCACTAAGGCTGCTTGTATCAAAGTAATGAGGATGGAGAGAAGGGGAGTGTTAGAGGTGGAGGGGGTGGAGGGGCCTGCTTTTCCTTCTGGGCCGGGGTTAGAGGAGTGGGGAAGAGAGAAGCTGGAGATGGAGAGAAAGGGATTTTTATCTTGGGGGTGGTTCATGTTTATCTCTCTCTAAGGTGGCATCTGGTTCCAATTTGCAGCAATTTTCTCTTGGTCACTTGAATCCTTCAGAATAGAGTCTAGTATCCCCAAAGTTGGACAGACAGAAGAGAGGAGGTAGGGAGTGGGGGGAGGAGGTGGAAAAGAAAGGGATCTCTCCCTCTCTCCCACTTCTTCCCACATCCCCTCTCCTGACCCAGGTACTCAGCCCCTTAGCCTGAGTTTTGGGCTAACACTCCCTCCTTCCTCTCGGTCTTGACTCTCTGACTCCTGCTGAAGGGACCCCAAGTTTCTTTTCCCTTCACCCACCCACACTCAAAGAGTCCCCCAGGACCCAGAATGTCCTGTGCTTTGCTGAGGAAATATGATATTTCATGGGCTGGGAAACTGAGGCTAGGAGGAGGTGCCTGAACTGGGATTTGAACCCAGGAGCCAAGTCATCCAGGCACTAGAATATGGGGAAGGAGGGGAGTGAATGCGGGCCAATAAAGGGCAACCTCAGAGAGCAGTGTGGATTAGGGGGTAGAGCACAGGCCTGGGAGTCAGAAGGACCTGGGTTCTAATCCCGGCTCAACTACATGTCTGTTGTATACCTTTGGGCAAGTCATTTCACTTCTCTGGGCCTCAGTTACCTCATCTGTAAAATAGAGATTAGGAGTGTGAGCCCCTTGTGGGACAGGGGATGTGTTCAATCTGATTAACTTGTATCTACTCTGGTGCTTAGAGCAGTGCTTGGCACATAGTAATCATTTAACAAGTACCATAATTACTATTATTTTAATTAGAGAGCTCAGTCTACACTGGTAGGGAAAGGGGAGAACTGAGCCATTACCTGGGTGTTGGCTTGAAAGAACAGAAATCCATCAAAGCAGTTAGAGAAGCAGCCTGGTCTAGCAGCAAAACCATGGGCCTGAAAGTCAGAGGACCTGGGTTCTAATCCCTGTTCTTCCATATACCTACTCTGTGAGCTTGAGCAAATCACTTCATTGTACTGTGCAACAGTTCCCTCATTAGAGAACTGTTCTGTTCTCCCTCCTCCTTAAACCGTGAACCCCATGTGGGACCTGATCATCTTGTGTCTACCCCAGGTCTTAGTACTGTGCTCGGCACTTAGTAAGTGCCTAACAAATACCACTATTATAATTATTATAAATCAAGAAAAAGAAAACTTCCTTTTCAAATCCAGTGAAAACTGGCATCTGAAATATGAAACAGTTCCCCTAACTCTTTGCCCTTCTTGAGCCAGGCGGACCCAGGCAGATAATATTCTTAAATATCATTGATCGATCGGTGGGTAGGGCAGCTCCTCCATGGATCACAGATTTCCTCTGACTTCCCTGGGGCATTTCCAGGAGCTCCAGCTCCTTCACTCACTTTACTCCTCTAATACCAACCTTCTTACTGTACCTCAGTCTTGCCTATCCCACTGCCATCCCCTTGCCCATCTTGCCTCTGCCCCTTCCCCACATTTTGATTCTGGCCTGAAACTCCCTCGCACTTCATAACCGACCGACGATCGTTCTCCCCACCTTCAAAGCCTTATTGAAAGCACATCTCCTCCAAGAGGCCTTAGCTGACTAATCCTTCATTTCCTCTTCCCCCCTCCCTTCTATGTCACCCCCATACTTGGATTTGCACTCTTTATTCACCCCATCCTCGGCCCCACAGTATCTATGTAGATATTCATAAAATATTTTAATGTCTGTCTCCCTCTGTGGACTGTAAACTCCTTGTGGGCAGGGAAGATGCCTCCCAACTCTGTCGTACTGTCTTGTTCCTTGAAAAACTTCAGCTGCCCAGTCTGCCCTGATAACAGGATGCTTAGAATTGGGAGAATGTTATGGGTAACTTACTTCTCAAAATGCATCAAAATAATAATAACAATAATAATTATGGAATTTATTAAGCACTTATTATGTGCCAGGCACTCTACTAAGCGCCGGGGAGGGATACAAAGCAAATCGAGTGGGACACAGTCCCTGTCCCACATGGTGCTCGCAGTCTCAACCCCCATTTTACGGACGAGGTAACTGAGGCCCAGAGAAGTGAGGTGACCTGCCCAAGGTCACACAGAAAAGTGGCAGAGTCTGGATTAGAACCCATGACCTTCCGACTCCACATCACACTACGCCACGCTGCTACACTGTGTCACTCCTCAGCTTCTCAGGCTTTTCCGGCATAAGCGATCCGGATCTCAACGTCAATTTTCCGTTTCATCTTGTCCTCGTAGATCTGTCTACACCATCTCTTTGGGTATTTTTGTTGTTGATGGTGATGGTGGGTTTTTTCCCTATTGGGTCAAAAAAAAAAAAAACCCGTAAGAATTCCAAGAATTTATATATTGAAGAGGAAAAAAGTCTGTAAGACTTCACGCCCCCCTCTCCTCCGCCCCACAACGTTCCCTTCCAGCCCGGGGTCTTGTTTTCCTTCGAAATTGTGAGGAATGCGCAGGAGCCGCGAGCCGGCAGCCGGTCCCTGCCGAGCTGGGCGCGGCAGACGCAGCTCCCAGAGTCCCGGGCTGCCCTTTCGCCCCTCCGCTCGGGGCGGGGCTCCTACTAAAACCCAAAACGTTTCAATATGTGGGACTTCGGGGGGAAGGCTGGGGAGAGACGGCACCCTGCATGGAGGGCCTCCACCCTCCCTCGCCCCCCAGCCCCTCTTCCCCCACCTCCCGCCCCCGCCTTGGAGAAGCTGCCGCACTTTCCCTGAAACTCTATCCTATCAAACGCCATCTAGACAGAAATCGGAGTCTGGGGTCCGTTGGGAGTCTCCCTCCTCCGGTTTGAGCCCTGCGGGGGTAGGGGGCGGGAGGGGGAAGAGACAAGGGCGCAGGAGTTGGAAGGTCAGGAGTCTGGGTCGGAAGGGGAGAGTTGGGAATAGGGGACTTGGAAATGGGGATTCCCCAAATCCCAAAGCCGCCCTTCCTCTTCCTCCCCCATCACCGCCCCCGTCTCGCTCCTTTTCCCCTTGGCTGTCCGAGTTAGCACTCGCGAGGAGAAATGCGGAATTAAGACGACCACCGGCATTATTGGGGAAACGTGTATTTTGTCCAAAGTACCCAGATGATTTAGAGATCCAAAACTAGGTAGTTTCCGCAAAGCGTCGATTTGGTCCGGTTTGTTTGGATTGTCGACTCAACTCTCCCCTTCACTTGGTCGAAATGGATATCCCGGGGAAGGGGCAGGACAGATGAAGACCGCGAAAGCGTCAGGCGCCCGTGCTAGCCAATGATCAATCGGTCAATCGCTCGTATTTATTGAGCGCTCGCTGTGTGTAGAACACTGTACTAAGCGCTTGGGGGAGCGCATGAGAGAAGCAGCGTGGCTTAGTGGTAGGAGCGCGGGCTAGGGAGCCAGAGGTCGTGGGTTCTAATCCAGCCTCTGCCATTTGTCAGCTGTGTGACTTTGGGCAAGCTTCGTAACTTCTCTGTGCCTCAGTTCCCTCATCTGTAAAATGGGGATTAAGACTGTGAGCCCCACGTGGGACAACCTGATTACCTTGTATCTACCCCAGCGCTTAGAACGGTGCTAGGCACATAGTAAGCGCTTAACAAATACCATTATTATTATTATTATCGCTATTACAACATAACAGAGTTGGTAGACATGTTCCCAGCCCACAAGGAGCCTACAGTCGGAATAATTCATCCCTATGGATCCCCCCAGCAACTGATCCGGATAATTCATCCATCCAAATATCTGAATCTTTCTGGATCCGAAGTGACTCTGGCGTCTGATAGATGGATCTTGCTCCGAATCGGTAGGATAATTATCCAGTGAAGGCCGGACCGGATTCTATTTTAAAGCCTAAATTCCGGCGACATGGAGGAGGTGGAAGTGGAGGAATCAACACGTTGAAAATGATGTGTGAGCGTCCATTCAGTGGGGAAGACTTCGCGTCTGGAAAAAAAAAAAGGCAGGCTTATTCTAAAAAGTAGATTTCAAAGCGGATATTTGAAACTTCCTCGGTGGGATGGCGGAAATAAACTACGTTTAAGACAGCCTTGGAGCTCCACTCAGCGTCTCCTTTTGGTTTCTCAACCGTCCTTAAAGGTCGACTATGATTTTCTTTTTAAGTTCCATAAAGTTTCGAAGCAGCCACGCGCTAGAGATTTCCCGGAAAACAGGCCGGGACGAGATGCGCCGACGTCCCTCTAAAGGACGATTCATCAAGCAGCAGTTGAAATATTGATAAGCAAAACGGAAATCAAATTAAAAGAGGGGGAAGGGGGAAGGAGGAGGGAGGAGGGAGGGGAAGGCGAGGGGCGCATTCGCAAGCTGAGCCGGCTCCCGCGATCCCCCCGGGAGGATGTGCTAGAGCCGGAGCCCGGCCGGCCCGTCTGGATTGTCCTGCAGAGCCCGGGCAAACTTTGACTCGGGGCCAGCCGGGGGTGCACATGGTCGCCGGGTGGCCGGCCAGGGGGAAACCTCAGGGTCCGAACTGGGGCTGCAACTGAGGCTGCTCAGCCCGGGGCTTCCTGGAGGCGGTGGCAGGGGAAGAGGGAGCTGGAGGTGAGTGTCTGGTTCCCCTCCCCCCCCCCCCGCCCCCCAACGGGAAGGACCGGTTTCCCTCGGGCATCCTTTCGGACCCAACCCAGAAGAGCCGAGAGGGAGGAGTCCGTCCCGAATTGGCTCTAGCATCTGTTCCCCCCTGCGTTGGGCTCCGAAGGGAAACGGGGTGCAGAGGGTGAGGGGTAAGGGTCCCCAGTAAGGGTAGTAAACTGTCCCTGAGCTCGTGTCGGGGGGGAAAGGGGGAGGAGGGAGAAAGGGTCTGGGAGTGTGTGTGTGTAAGTGTGTGTTTCTGCTGTGACTTCAGGAGGCAAAGAAGCTGTTATTTGTTAGGGGGAGAAAAGTGCTTTATCAGAAACACATTGGCAGCCAAGAAGCCACGTAATAAAAAGGGGGAGAGGGGAGAGAGAGAGCGCTAAAGAAGGAATAAGGAAGGAGTGAGAGACGGAGGGAGGACGAGGCAGGAAGAAAGTTGAGAGAAGGAAGGCAGCAAGGAACAGGGAGGAGAGAAAGGGAGGAAAAAGTAGGCAAAGAGGGCAGGCCTCAGGTTTTGACAGTCTGGGGAAATCCAGGCTCAAGAACTTAATACAGTGGGTGGCTCTCATTAAGTCTCACTGCCACTGCAACTCAATGCCTCGAGAAGTCCTGGCCCCCCATAAGCTGGGATGTGGGCAAGGGGGACTGGCTGGAGGGGCCGTTGCTGGCTCTGGTGGGGGGGGGTGGTCCCATTCTCCTCCTCACCTAGTAGAACAGTGAGGACCCTGCATCTCCCACTTACCCAGAAGACACCTGGTCAGAGACTCCAGGGGTGGAATCCCTAACCCCTGGTCCTTGGAATCTGCACCCTGTGGGGAAAAAGGTGGCAAGCGGTGGCAGGTGGTGGACGTGGGGTGAGACCATTTTCTGGCCATAACGCTCTCCTCAGATGAATCCAGAGTCTAGGGGCTACCTGTAGCCACCCAGCCCCCTTGCCACATCCCTCTGTTTGTCTTCTGTGGGAGGAGGATGTTGGGGGGTAAGGTGGAGAACATAAACCCAGCCCAAACCTGCCGTTGATGGAAGGATGAGGACCTCACTGGTGAAGTGCCCCAGGGGGCTGGGGTAGGGAGAAAGAGGAGAAAGAGGTGGGAAGCACTATGGTCTATTGGAAAGAGCACAGGTCTGGGAGTCAGAGGAACTGGATTATAATCCCATCTCTACCACTGTCTGCTTTGTGACTTTGGGTAAGTCACTTCACTTCTCTGATAGGTCCCTCATCATGATTCAGAAGGGGGGGGGGATTCAGTATCTGTTCTCCCTCCTATTTAGACTCTGACCCCCATGTGGGACATGATTTTCTTCTGTCTACCCCAGCACTTAATACAGTGCTTGGCACATAATAAGCACTAAACAAGTACCACAGTTATTAATATACTCTGGCATCGGGGGGTCCCTGTTTATGGATCAGTTAACCAGTCAATTAACAGCATTCAGTGAGTACCTACTGTGAGCACTCTACTAGGCACTTGAAAGAGTACAGCAGAAATAGGTTAGAGTCCCTGCCCTCCAGAAGCTTACCATCAAAAAGGGGAGACTGGTGCCAAATGATTCACAGACAGTGAAAGCAGGAGGAAGAATCAGGATAAAACTGGAAATAGCAGGAGTGTGGATGATAAACTCCATGAGAAATAAGGACTTAGTACAGTGCTCTGCACACAGTAAGTGCTCAAGAAATACCTTGATTGATTGATTGATCGATTGATTGACAAAATAAGTAGCTTAAGTGAACCTTTCTCACCCCCAGGGCAGTTCTTGGTCCTTACCGCTATGAGGATGTTTCAGATGGTCCCAGATACGCCGTCTTACGTCAAGGTAAGACATGACATCGTCTTTAAACAGGTAATGACCTTCTGTTCCCCCTATCAGCCTCCGCTGGCCCCTCCCCCTCGACGTGGTCTCCCTCTGGCTGTCTGGGTGCTAGACTGGGCTGGGAGCTGGGAAGGACTTGATTCATGGTTTCAAATTGTTCAAAAGACTTGGATTGGTGGTGGCCGCAGGGGAATGGCCTGGGATGGGCCTGTTTGGACCAAGCCCTCTTCCTTAGTCCACTGCTCTGACCCCTTCAGGGTGCAGCTGAAGCCAACGAGGGCCTCAGTTTTATACAACTCCTGTCCTCTGTGCTTCTCTGTTTATGGCTCTCTGCCCACTGAGGCACCTGTGTGCTGTGGTGCCCCTGGGTGTATGGAGGTGGTCTCTGGCCCAGTATGTATGTGTGTGTGCGTATGTGTGTGTATGTGCGTGCATGCCTGCCTCTCACTTCTACTTTCGATCCTCATTCTCCACCCCTGTGCCCCCAACGCTGCCTTCACTATATTTGACATCATCTAGAGGGATTTTTCCACAACAGTTCCCAAGAATGTAAACAAATGAGGCCGGGACATCTGGGTTACACGTTGAATGCAAGTCAGACTGCAGTGGGGCCACCGTTTCGGCAGGCGGGCGGGTCGGCGGGAGGGCTGGCTGGAGGGCTTGGAAGGACAAGGTGTCCATGGATTGGGGGGAGGAGGGCGTAGGAGGCAGGTCCGAGGAGGGGCTCGGTAGGGCAGGCCTGGAGCACACGTGCTTTCTTCCAGGCCCAGAGCCCGGTCCTTCCTGAAGCCAGGGATATGGAACAGTTGATGGGGGTGGGTGGTTTTGGGGACAGGGGCTGTCAGCTGAGTTTTCAAGGCAGTGAGCCTGAGGCCCTCCCTTTTGACCATCCCATTTCGCCCATCTCCCTCCGATCACTTAGAGGATGCACGGAGAGACCCTGGGAACTCCTTTCTCCATGCCCCACCCCTTCACTCTTTGTTCACCTCCCCCTCTGAACCCTGAACTGTTGTCATGCTGCCTTCCAATTGTGGGGGCTGCGGGAGCCGGAGGGGCCAGGGTGCACCGAGGGTGGGGGGTATTGCCAGTGGGCCCAGGCCTTGCTAGCAAAGGGAAATGGGTACCTGAAGCAGTTAATCAGATAATTCAGGGAAAACCATGTTTTGTCTCTAATATCCCATTCATTTAGGGGAAATCGTTTTGCCACAAGTATTTGGCTATTTTCAATGAATGGAATTATTTGGCCCAAATTATCCAGGTAATTGACTCAACTCTCCACCTTGAGTAGAGTCTTGGGTAAAGGCTCCCTGGGAGATAGGGGAAGGCTCAGACTAGCCAATTACCCAGATAACCAATCCCAGGTGCCTCTTGCCCATGTAGAACACATCCGAGGTAATGAGGACTTTGTGAGTCAGTGTGTGTGTGTATGTGTGTGTGTGTGTATCCTCTACCCAGTTTTCTAGGTGGACCCCTTGCTCCCCCACCCCCCACCCCCACTCTGAGTGGGACCCCTCCCCAGGTCAGCCCCAGACAACAGGCAATGTGACAAAAACAGGCCCCTAAATAATGATTAATTGGGGTTTTGATGAAACCCTTACACTTCTGCTTAGAAGTATAATGCATAGATGCAAAAATTTTCAGTCCCACACGGTTCCTGTCCCAGATGGGGCTCACATTCAAAGAGGGAGGGAAAGCAATCATCTCATCCCTTTCTGAAAGATGAGGAAAGTGAAGTCCAGAGAGCTTAAGTAACTTGCCCCGATTCACATAGTAGTCCAGTGGTGAAACTGGGATTACAACCCAGTCCCAGTCCTGGGCTCTTCCCAGCAGGCCATGCTGCCTCCCAATATTTCAAAGTGATTCCCTAGTGAATGGGGGCCAAATAGACCCGTGTGTGGGCGTACCTCACCTCCATCTGTGGGCATTGTCCTGTAAGAAGCCTCCAGCCCAGGACCACTGAGATAGCCTGGAATGGGCAGACCGGATAGACACCTCCAAAGGCTTTGGGCTCAGCCAGGGAGAGCACTGTGAGCTGAGGGGCCAGACCAAGGCAGGGAGGGCCACAGTTGCCGAGGGCTAAGGACAGGGTAGTGCGGAGCCTCAGAGGGGTTGGCAAGGAAACTTCAGAGGAGTGGAGAGGAGAACCTTAGAATGGTGTTTTATGCTGTCTTGCTTTTGTCCGTCTGTCTCCCCAAATTAGACTGTAAACCCGTCATTGGGCAGGGATTGTCTCTGTTGCCGAATTGTACATTCCAAGCACTTAGTACAGTGCTCTGCACATAGTAAGCGCTCAATAAATACTACTGAATGAATGGTGGAAAGGGAAGTCTCAGTGGGGTTAAGAGGGAATGTGTCCATTTATCGTTGTACTCTCCCAAGCGCCTAGTTCAGTGCTCCACGTACAGTAAGCTCTCAATAAATATGATTGAATGAATAAAGAGGGGAGCCTAACAGGGGTAGAGAAGGGAGACTCAGATGATTTGGAAGGGGACTCTAAGAGGTGGAAAGGGGAGTCTCGGCAGGGTCAGGAGAAGAGCCTCAGAGGGTTGGAGAGGGGATCCTAAGAGGTGTGGAAAGGGCGATCTCAGAGGGGTGGAGAAGGGAGCCCCATAGGGGTAGGGAGGTGATCTGACGGAATTAAGTGTAGGAGGACTGTTTCTTTTTCTCTGGAGTTGAGTTCCCTCCAGCCACAACGTTTGTGTTGCTCCACAAAGGGGCGCATTGATGGAGGCCAGAGGTCTGCAGGCGGGGACAATCTCGGGTTTGTTTTTGCTGGTCCCCTCCCGGCAGGCGGGACTCCCAGTGGGGCACAGACCGGGGGCTGGCTGCCAGGGCACTGACGCTGCCCTCCGAGGACCCTCGCCAGAGATACAGAGGACCTGGGACTCTAGACCTGGGATGTTGTGGACCCAGGATGTTGTGGACTCAAAATACTGAGGACTTGGGTGGGATGCTGAGGACCGAGGCTCAGATAAAGCTGGGGAGTGGGTGTGAGGGCAAGGGGAAGCCTGCAGCAGGACTGACCAGACTGGGTTTGCAGGGAACCTGGGCACTCTTCCCTCACCATCCTATCTGCCCCCGATCCTGGCTTTAGAGGCCGTACTGGCTGGGAGCAGGAGAGATAGATAATCCTTCCCCCTCAACTCTCCATCCCCCAGAACCCTTTCAGGAGTCAGGGGCATCTCGGGTGGAGCAGGAAAATGGGTATATGCCAAGGGAAGTAGGGGGAATTTCTGGCAAGTGGTTCCTGGTGGGGGACAGGAAGGGAAGAGGAAAGTGGGGAAACACCCTGGGATACAGCTTAGTTTAGTGGAAAGATCTCAGGGCCTGGGAGTCAGAGGACCTGGGTTCTAATCCTGACTCTGCCGCTGTGTACTGTGTTACCTTGAGCAAATCCCTTAACACCTCTGCTCAGTTACCTCATCTGTAAAATGGAGATTAATTCCTATTCCCTCCCATTTAGACTGCGAGCCCCCTGTGGGACAGGGATTGTGTCCAACCTAATTTTCTTGTGCCTATCCCAGCGCTTAGTACAATGGTTGGCGCATAGTAAGCCCTGACCAAGTACCATTTAAAAAAAAGGAAACGAAGGAAGCTGCAAAGTAAAGGGGAGGAAAGAGACGAAAATCCCTAAAACCCCCGCCCCCCGCCCCATCGCGATGCGAACTGCTTTATCCTGTTTTCCTCTCGATCCTTTCTTTTTTCTCAATTTCTAAAACAGCTTTCAACCTGCCCCACCCCCATCCTTCCTCCCCCTGATCCATCACCCCCAAGGCATGCCCTGTGACTTAGTCGGTTTTGCCCATTTCTCTGGAGGTTGAGACACAGGGTGGGGAAGACAGCTACTCCCCCTGAACACCCAAATCCCCTGGATAGTCATGGCTTTTTTCCACCTCCCTGTCTTTCTGCCCCTCAACCCCAGCCCCAGCCCCTCCAGCCCACTACCTCACCTCTTCGCGGGGTGGCTGGTGCTAAGGGAGACGGAAAAGGGGAGAGGAGAGGGCCGGGAAGGTGGAAGCCTTAAATCTTTCTCCAAATCTCCAAGTGGATGCAGTCTAAGATACAAATTCAAAGCAGGCGCCCCTGCCGAGCAGGCTAACGTATTGGCCCAGCGTTCAGGCGCATCCTGGGGCCTGGCCCGGCCTTGTTTGCCTAAGGTCAGACGAGACTGGAGTTCTCCAATAAAAATAAATCTCAAATTAATTATGGCCTCGAGCGAGGGGCCAGACGCTCGGAGCAGCGACTCTGCCGTCTAGGCTTTTGGCGTTTGCTCACCCACCTTCCTGGCTCCTTCCCCGCCCCCGTCCTGCCGCCCCTCCCCTCTCTCCTCCCTCCCCTCAGCCCCTCTCCACCCCCCGCACACCTCCCTGACCCCCCCTCCCCTCTCTTTCCTCTCCTCCACCTTCCTGCTCCCTGTTTGGGAAAGTGGAGAGAAAGAAGTAGGATCCAGCTGAGAGCCAAGCTCCTTTGCCGCTTCTGCCGGCATCCTTTTTCGGTTTTAGATGACCGGTATCTCCGACCTCCCGTGGGCTCCCCCAGCAATAGGGCAGTGCCCATTCCCCCCCCCCCCCCCCGAGGGACCCAACCGACGCCGCTCAGAGGCGTGTCCAGGCCTCTAAAGGCTGGCCTGGAATGGGGATGTTGCCCCGCTAGGCGTCCCCGCCCCAAGCGGTTCAAGTGCAAACTGTCCTAACCCAGGGAAGCCCCCGGCTCCATGCCCCTCCCTGCCCCCCATCGGACTCCCTGAGACCCCCCGGTCAGGGCGAGTAATTTGGGGGATGATAGATGTGGGGAGCGCCGTCCCAAGTCCTTCCTGGGAGGCCCTGAAAGACCCTAACTCCCCTCCCCGCCCTCCCCCAACCCAGGACCAGTCCCGTCTCCAAAGCAACCGCCATTAACCCCGTCGGGGCCGAAGGCGGGCCCTGCTCATCCCCAAAGGCCAGGATAACTCGGCAACCTTTTGTGAGAAGAGGAATCCCCAGCCCACTTAGTCGAGAGGACGCCCCCCACCTCTTCATTCCACCCGCTCCTTTCTCCGGGACGGGATTCTCTTCTCTCGGGGAAATACCCCGGTCGCCTTTGCCGCTGGACCAACCGGCCATCCGCCTCCGGGCCAGCCCTCGACAAACCCCGCTGGCTTCCGCCCGAAAGGACCGGCAGCCGTCGGTGCTGAGATCCGGGGGAAGCCGCCCCACACCGGACAGAGCGAGGCTTCGGCCCAACCGGAGTCGAGCAGCCGATTAGCGGTTTTGGAAAAGGGGCCGAATTTCATCTGAGAAGTGCGGGGGGCGGTCACCGCGGTTTGGAGAGATTACCCTCGCCCCGTCACATCTCCCATTCCTCTTCCAGTGGCAAGAACACGAGCTTGGGAGTCAGAGGTCGTGGGTTCTAATCCCGGATCCTCCACTAGTCTGCTGTGTGACCTAGGGCAAGTCATTTAACGTTCTGGGCCTCAGTTACTCCATTTGTAAAATGGGGATTAAGACTGTGAGACCCAAGTGGAATAACCTGTTTACCGTGTGCCCACCCCAGTGCTTAGAACAATGTTTGGCACATAGTAAGCGCTTAGCAAATACCGTTATTATTATTTCTGTCCCATTCTCCTCGAAATGTATATAAAGTTAGAATTTGGAGATCGTCTTTAAATGAGGAGGGGGAGGGAAGAGATGAAGCTGAGATTCGATGCAGAGATCTTTCCCCCCAGTTAGGATGGGCTAAGGCACAAGAAAGTGGCTCAGAGGAGGACATCCAGAGTCCATCTGCCGAGGGACCTTTTAGGCACAGGTCTTTATTCCCGACTCGAATCCAAAACGATCTTTAGGTTCCCGATTCCGGTAAGAAATAAAAGACATTCCCCTCTCGGCAGATCTATTCCAGGGTCTGCCTTTTTCCGTGGGAAGAGCCCTGCTCTCTTTGGGACCGAGTTTGCAACTCAAGACGAGGAAAGCGAAATGATTAAAGACTACTGGAGGGGGAGTAAGGGGGCTGGGGGTGGAAAGTCTGAATCCGGGGTCCATTCAGGGAATCGTGCCTGGAGTCGGGGGGAGGGGACGTTGGCCTCCTGATTCCCCAGCTCAGAATTACCCCGGGCCCCGGAGATCCCATGGGCCCGGGTGGGTCCGAGTCGGGTCTCCCTCCTACAACAATATTGGGGATGCGGAGATTAGGGGCTGGGGTCAGTCCAGGTGGGACACGGTCTCCTCGCTCCTCCAAGGAAAAAAAACCCGTTATTGTTTGAAGGCTGCCGGAGAAAGGGCTGAAAAGGAAACAATTTGGGTTTTGAAAGGATGTAATTCATTCTTACTTTTTCCCCTTAACCTCATTCCTCTCTGGAACGCACGTGAAAACGCGGAGAAAAAAAGCCGGAGAGGGGGCGGGGAGGGGGAGGAAAGGGTTAACCGCCAGTCCTTTTCATTCAACTCCAGGTCTTGCGGCCCCAGGCTGGGGGGTGGGGGTTGGATTGGGGCGGGGGGGGGGGGGGGACGGACCTGACCCCACTAGCAGTAACCAGATGTGGAGGTCTCGGGGGAGCTCAGAGCAGACCCCTGGATTGGGAGCAGACAGAATTTCTCCCCCCTCCCTCTCCACCAGTCCCAACCCCCAATTAGGGTCGTGCCCCCCCCCCCCCCCCATCCTCATGGAGCCTCCGTCGCTGGAGAGCAACAGTCGCGACTCAAGGCTGGTCCCGTCGGGGCCCGGGTCTCCATCCCGAACGGAAAATTGGAGGCGAATTGATGAAGCGCTCATTTCGGGGAGGGGGCGGGACCGGGCGAGACCTCCGCCCGCCCCAACGGCTCTCCAAAGAAATAAAGAATTAATGTCACTTCGACTGCGGTAGGGGTTCTGGGGGGTGAGGGGTTGGCGGGGGGAAGGGAGAGACCCGTCGGATTTTTTTTTCTTTCAAATTCACTCGGATTTCGTTTGGAATTTTTTTCTTTTCCTTGCTCCCATCTCCGGCCGAACTCCTAAATAAAACTCAGAAAGTCCGAACGTGGCCGGGGCGCCCTGGACGCGGGAACTTGTTGTAGAGGAGCGAGCCTAGTAGGAGCGTTTTTCGTTGATTTGCCTGGGTTTTTTCCCTCCATCCATGGTTGGGGTCGGGTGGGGAAGGGGGTTCCCAGGTGAAGGAGTGGCAAAGACTGGCAAGGGGTGGTAGGACCCTCCCTGGCAAGGCGGGGAAATCCTGGCCAGGTCTCAGTGAGGCCATAAGGGAGGGACATGGGGGAGGGAGTGAGTATCGGGGGTCCGATTGTCCTGAAACGACAGTCCTGTCTGTCCGTCTGGCCGTGTAGGGAACACGAGAGACTTTGGTGAAGGAACTTAGCTTAGGGAACTTAGCTCCCCTAGAAGATCTAGGGGGTGAAATTCGACATGATATAGTAATAATGATGATGATGATGGTATCTGTTAAGCGCTTACTATGTGCCAAGCACCGTTTTAAACGCTGGGGTAGATCCAAGGTAGCCAGGTTGTCCCACTTGGGGCTCACCAGTCTTAATCCCCATTTTACAGATGAGGGAACTGAGGCACAGAGACGTGAAGTGGCTTGCCCAAGGTCACCCAGCAGACAAGTGGCGGAGTCAGGATTAGAACCCATGACCTTCTGACTCTCAGGCCCGTGCTCCTGCCACTACGCCCCTGCTGCTTCAAACACATGACATTTGGGTTCAAGGGAATGGGGTTTTTGTGGGGGAGGGGGCTTCCAGGCCCACGCCCCCACCTTCCCTCCCCAAAAAAGTAAATAATCCTGGAAGCCGAATGAAGTTACCATCCCAGCGCAGGCACATTGGGCAAGAAGGGGTCGGAAAGAGGAGGGGAAAGATGAAAAGTCCCGGCAGTGATGGGAGTGAGGGGCAGCATTCGTCCAGCGCTCAGAGGGTCCGGGACCCTCAGGAGTCAAAGGTTGGGGGGCGGGGGGTGGGACGGGGAGGGATTGGGGCTTGGCTTTTTCCTTCCACTTCGAGTCGAATAGTGTTCCTGCGTCCCCCGGTTCCCCATCGGCCGGAGTGATCCTACCCGTGTCCCCCCCCCCGCGCCCCGCCCCAAGTAATTTCGCTCCGGCTGGAAAAAACATTAATGAAAATATCTGTGGGAAGAGGCGGAAAGCGGGTGAGTCAGGCGAGCAGCTCCTGGCCAACAGTTCTAGAAACGTTGCAAAATACGTTTGTTCGCCTTGGTTTTTCTGGAGGAAACTCGTGATAGGTGAATTGGGCTGGGGGGGGGTGGGGGCGCTGTATGGGTCGGGGGGAGATCCGAGGTCGGGAGAGTGGGAGGGAGGTAGCCGGGGTCCAGGAGCACAAGTGTGGTTGTTGGGGGGGGGGGTGAGGGGAGGGAGAGAAAAGTAGGGGGAGGGGAAGGGGAAGGTTGTGGGGTTGGAGAGGAGGAGCGGGTGGAAAGAAGTCATTGTTGCAGTTTTGCCTTATCTAAATGGACCGAGTATCCTGTGTGCAATAAATACATCGAGGGTGATGCCGAGCGAGTGAAGGAGAGACCCAGAGAGATAGAGGGAGACAGAGACAGAAGAGAGGGCGAGCGAGAGATAGGACTTCCTTTCGAATTTGCAAAGTGAAGTCACTTCCCAAAATTAGCTGAAAAAAAAGTTTCATCCGGTTAACTGTCTCTTTTCGCTCGGCTACAACAACAAACGTGCAAGTGAGGGGAGAAGGCCGGGCTCCGGCTGCGGGGGTCGGGGGTCCCGGGGGTCCCGGCGCCGGACAGGAGAGGGCGGCCGGGGGCTTCGCCAGGGCCGCGGGGGCCGGCTCGCCTCAAACCGGGTCAATGTGTGGAATATTGAGGGGTTCGGCCGCAGACCAAGCCAGATGGACGGGACCATTAAGGTAAGGGGCAGGGGGCGGTGGAGGGGTGGGGGCGACGGCTGGGGGGCGGGGCGGGGGGAGGTCGGCAGTGGAGGGGGGCACGCTGGACCGGGGAAGCGGTCCCCTCCTTCCCCCCGTCTTCCTCCTTTGCTGCTTCACGTTGAGCGCCTCTTCCCCGTCCGGAGGGGGCTCGGGGCGCTGTCCGTCATGGGTGCGACCCCCCACCCACAAAGTGGGCCCCCGGGCCCCGCTTGCTCCAGGACCCCCGTGGGGAGGGGATGTCAGGGGGGACGCGGAGCCCCGTTATTCGCGGAGGAGGGGGCGCAGCCTCTCGACGGTCCTGCATCTCCCACCCGGCCCCAGGCCACCCCATGTCCATGTCAGTCCTGGGCGGCTCCCCTCCCACCTCTTCACCCCCCTCCCCCGCCGGAGCCGGGATTTTCGGGGTGTCCCGACCCCGTCCTGGTTGGTTTTTCGGGACTTTTCCTTCCCCGACTCCAGTTGTCCCCCCTTTCACATCCCCCACGTCTTGTGGGTGTGAGCGCTATAGGAGGGGGAGCGCCCTGGGTTATTTTCTCAAGGAGGCCTAGGGCGCTGTAGGGTGAAGCCTCCGGGAGCCAGAGATGAGGGCTGAAACCGGCAGGGTCTCTGTGTGTATGTGTGTGTGTGTGTGTGTGTGTGTGTGTGCGCGTGCACTAGAGAGAATTGGAGAAGGGGGCTTTAGAGGCGGGTCTCAAATCAATCAATCAATTTATTGAGCACTTTCTGTGTGCGGGGCACTCTACTAAGCAGTCGGGGGAGTCTGCAGAATCCAAAGAGAAGCCTAGGAGCAGAGCAAGAGGCCGAGCCCTCTCAGACTCCACCCCTGCCCTTTTCTGCACAATTCAGAAACTGGGGTCTCTGGGAGAAGGAAGGGGCGCGAGTGTTGGGGAGGAGAGAGAGTGTGGAGGTGGTTTTGGAGGAGAGCCGGGAAGCGGTGGTGGGATACGGACCTGGGAACAGGGAAGGGGTGTCTCGCTTTGCCAATTAATCCTGGTGTAAGGACTTTCCCAAAGTAGGACGGAGCCAGTCAACCACAGCGGGGTCGAAAGGAGAGAAGTCTGGTCTACACCAGCCTAAGGAGAGTGGGTTCGTGGCCCCGACCCTCGGTCTGAATTTACTCCAGCTTGGGTCTCTCTCAGGGCACTAAAGATAGAGCCTGTCTGGAGGGGTTGCCGAATTTCCAGACGAGTCTATTCTATGGTGGGTGGAAGGGGGAGGCTTTGGGGTGTCAGGGAGTGGTTGTTTGCCTAAAGCCTGAAATTGCTGACCCACAGTAAAGTCACCAACTGCAGGAACTTGAAATCTCTTGATTAGATGGCAGATTGCAGCAACTGCAAGGGGTAGGGACTGGGCTGGTGAGGAGGGGACCTTTAGGCACCCGATGGTGGGGATTGGAGGAGAGGGAGATAAAAGATGCATCAACGGATAAAGGTAGAAGAGGGGCAGAAGCATTTGGGTCTGCTTTTTTCTTTTTTTCTTATTCTGCCTCCCAGTCCTAATTGGAACCTCAGCCTCCACCTTCTGTCTCCTGGACTGGGGTGAACTGGCCAGAGGTCGGCTCCCCCGACCCCTAAACAAGAGACTAGAGACCCCCTATGCAGACGGGGTCCAGGGGGCCAACCGGAGAGCTTGGGGATCTTAGTTCTTCCCCACTAAGAAGAAGTGAAGAAGTGAAGCACACAGCCCCTTAGTAAAGAGGAAACTGTGGTCTGAAAATACCCTGTATGAGATGAGCTCTATAGATACACACACACACACACACACACACACACACACACATACACACGCGTACACGGGGGCTGGCACGTCAGTCAGCAAAGAAGGCCAGTAGCCACATGAGGGCTGTGTTTTAGGGAAATACAGAGACCCTATTTCTGTGAAGAATGAGGGTGTACTCATTCCTTTACTTGGGAAACCTAGTCAATGAGCACACTCTGATCAATCAATCAATCGTATTTACTGAGCACTTACTGTGTGCAGAGCACTGTAGTAAGCTCTTGGGAAAATTCAAAATAATAGATTTAGTTGATGAGAGCCCTGCCTGCAAGGAGCTTGCAGTCTAAAGAGGGAGATGGACAGTAAAATGAATTACTGATAGAGGAAATGAGGGAGTATAAGGTTATGTACATAAATGTTCAGGAATTGGGGGTGGAGTGATTGTAAAAAAACCTGGACCTTTGCAGAATGTCTCTCTGTCCATTCTCAGCTCAAAGCCTACTTGGGTGAAAAACCCATGGGGACAATATTTTCAGGCTTCTCTGAGCCTTAGTTTTCTGTCCTCTTTGTCTTAGGCTGAGGGTGTCTTTCAGATTTCCTGCCTGGCCTGTGTATCATAGAGGCAGCAGCTTTGCCTTTGAGCTTCCTGTTCATGTGTGACCTTTGACTCTTCAGGGTCACCCCCACCCACACCAATTTTGCGAAGGAGCTCCTTTCTCCGCACATCTGCTGACCTGACTCCCCGGGCAAGGGGGAAGTGGGCGGGGGGGTGTCTTGAGCTGACTACCCAGGACCCATTGACCGTACTGGCTTTGCAAATCTGCTCATGAAGTTGGACCTCCCTTTGTACAATAGAAAAGTGTCGAGAGCTCAGGAGATATTTTATAAAAGGTTGGGGGTCTTCTTCCCTGATAAGCTGACTACTAGGTCAGTCCTGCGAATCGATGAGCTTCTTGCTTTAGTGTTTATGAGCATCCTGTGTCAGTCAAGTTTCTCTTCTGGGGCAAACTTGAATGGCAAACTGGGGACCAGAAAACTAAGATTTGGCATATTGCAAGCTATTGGCAGGTTAAATAATCTCTTCTAACTCTACCCCACACCAATCTTCTCCCGGCAATTGTACCAGTGTTCAAAGGCACACGAGGCAGCTTTCTGCTTGCAGAAAGTGGCCTGGTTTTCCCCGACTCTCTTTTCAGTCCCTGAGGGTCCTTCAGTCACCCTCCTATGGGGGCTGCAGAGGAAGCCATCCAACGGACAGCTGTCCCATTCACTGAATGGGGTTGTTCCCCTTTCAGGGCAGGGAAATAACAGGAGAAGAATGTGAGGGTGGAGAAAGGGCAGCAGGAGCCCTGGGTGCCTGAATCTGGAAAGCTCCATGCACTGGGAGTTCCAAGCATGGTGATGGTCCAACCTGGGACAGCTTCAGCCCCACGGGCTGAGCCTTGAGGACAAAACCATAGCCGGTCTGAGGGTCCCGCAGCCTGACAGTGCTGGCCAGGGCAAGCAGGAGGCCTAGCGAGGGCTGTGAGGGAGTCAGTATCACCCTGAGGGGGAAAGTCCCTGCAGACTCAGAGGAGGAGTTGGGGAAGGGGTTTATAAAACAGGCAGTCTCCCTCTCTAGATCACAAACTCGTTGTGGGGAGGGAATGTGTCCGTTCATTGCTATAGTGTACTCTCCCAAGTGCAGTGCTCTGCACCTGGTAAGCACTCAGTAAATACAATTGATTGACTGACTGACTGATTAGGTGCAGGGTGCAGCCTTCCACTGTGAGGCCACCAGGTCCACCACCCCCTTAACCTCAAACCTTCGGGGTGGGGTCTGTAAGAGTTGGGGGTCGGGGAACCTTTCATTAGCTGTGGGTTCTCTCTCTGTGATGGGTCTGAGTTCATCCCAGTAAATTACAGAGGCAGCGTGGCCTGGGAGTCGAAGCACCTGGGTTCTAATCGCAGCTCCAACACTTGTCTGTTTTGTGACCTTGGGCAAGTCACTTCACTTCTCTGTGCCTCATTTATCTCCCCATCTGTAAAACGGGGATTAATACGACAAGCCCCATGTGGAATATGGTCCGTGTCCAACCTGATTAGTTTGTATTTACCCCAATGCTTTGTTCAGTAGCTGGCACACAGTAAGCACTTAGCAAGTACCATGAAAAAAGAAGATAAAAGTTAGATTGAAAAGTTGGATCCAAGCTGGTATGGGATGATTCTTGCTTCCAGTCCTTCCCTCTGAGAGACAACTTCAGTTTTCCTTTGCACAATTTCTCTGCATGTCCCCTTCAGTCTCTGTGTGTCTCTGTGTGTGCATACATGTGCATATGTGTATGTGTGAGTATATATGTGTGTGTGTGCATGTGCTTTATGTGCATGTCTGTGGGTCAGAGAGACAGAGCTTACTGCTTAAGCCTTTTTTTAATGGTATTTGTTAGGTGCTTACTATGTGCCAGGAACTGTCCTAAGCGCTGGGGTAGAAACAAGCTAATTGGTTTAGACAGAGTCCATGTCCCACACGGGGCTCACTGTCTTCATCCCCATTTTACAGAAGAGGTAACTGAGGCACAGAGAAGTTAAGTATCTTGCCCAAGGTCAAAAAGCAGACAAGTGGCAGAGCCAGAGGTTAGAACCCAGATCCTTCTTATTGGTGGTGAAGAAAAATAAGATCTGGGCCTCTTGAAAGCAAAGTGGCTTACATTGTGCAGCTTCTCATCCCTGGATGTTCCAGGAATCTGTGCTGCTTCCTGCTCTATCCTTCTTCTTCCTTTGCTCCCATTAAAAAAAGACCCCATTTTTGTCTGCCAGTCTCCCCCATCGGATTATTGGTCCTTTAAAGTTAGAGACCCATGTGTCTCGCTTCTGGCAGCCTCTTCCAGTCCTCAACGACTACTGATTGGGTGACTATTGGAGTTATGTTTGATCTGGGAAAACCAGGGTAGGTAAACTGAGTTCTAGCAAGCCTGCAGCATGGGCCCCTGTCCGATGAGGTCATTTTTTCCTAAAGGCAGGCAAAAACCCAATGTGTCACTCAACATATCAGTGGTTTCTATGCCCGTTGGCCACACTGACACATTAGAACTGTTTAGCTGACAGAGTGGTCTAAATAAGGATTTAAACATTTAAACATTAAACATTCATTAAGCGCTTACTACATGGCAAGTACTGGGGTAGGTACAAGATAATCAGATCGGACACACCGCTTGTCCAACAAGGGGCTCACAGACTAGGGTTGGAGTGGAGCAGGGGAGCACAAATCCTATTCCCATTTTAATGGATGGGGAGATGGAGACACTTGCCCAAAGTCACACAGCCATCAAAGAGCAGAGCCAAGACTAGAACCAGAGTCTCCTGACTCTCAGTCCTATGCCTTTCCACAAGATCACACTGCCTCCCTAGTTTCAAAAAAAAAATAAAAAATCCACACGGAAGTGTTATTTCTTTACGGGTACTGAATTTCAATCTCTCAGATGGTTCCAGAGGTAGGTTTTGAGTAGGAAAGGTCGAAAAGATCCTCAGGACTTGTGAAGCTCTCTCTCCATGTGGGGGAAAGCAGGAGTGGGGAGCTGAGTCCTCTCGCCTGAAGCTTTGAACCTGATCCTGAGCTGCAAGTCTGTTCTGACCCATGGGTGTGGCCTTCTGGAAGGAGGAACTGAAAATCACCAATATCCTGACTCCTACATACAAGGCGGTCTCCCGAGGACTCAGTATAGCACTCCGCACCTACTAAATGTTCAACAGATAGCATGGATGACTATGGAAAATCCAGTGCACCTTCTCCTTTGAGCAGCACAAACAAGCCAGGGTTGTTCAGGCATTAAGAGGTGTTTTTGTTTTGTTTTGAGTAATGTGGCTTTTCTCTGTCTTCTCTTGAAACTGCCTTTCTAAGTCTGTTCTCCTTCTGTTTGCTTTGTGGCCAGGGGAGTTTGGGTTGAAGGAGATTGGCAGTTTTTCTCACACAGAAACCTCCAACCACCCAAAAGTGCTTTTCAGTAATCACACAGCTCCTGCCAGGTGTCTCTTCTGTCCTTTTGCAGGAACCAGGGCAACACCTACTTTCGTTTTCCATTGCTTAGAGCCCTGTGGCAGGGCTCAGCACCCTTGATGATAATTTATGAATTGATTCATGTAGTGCACCAGGAAGATAAAACACTAATCTCATCACCTTTCTCTTCAAGGAGCAGAGAGATGGGGGAGAGAAAAGGGAAGAGAGGAGAAAGCATGAGGGAAGGTGGGGATAGAAGAGAAGAGAGGAAAAGAGAGAGGAGGGGCAAAGAAGGGAAGAGATGGGGAAAGGAGAGAGAAGAAAGAGGGGGGGAGTGGGAACATCCTCCCGCTGTCCTGGAATGCCCTCCCTCCTCACCTCCGCCAAACTAATTCTCTTCCCCTCTTCAAAGCCCTACTGAGAGCTCACCTCCTCCAAGAGGCCTTCCCAGACTGAGCTTCCCCTTTTCCCTCTGCTCCCTCTGCTGCCTCTCTACCACCCCCATCACCTCCCCTCAGTTAAGCGCCCTTTTCCCCCCTTTCCTTCTGCTCCTCCCCCTCTCCCGTCCCCTCCCCTCAGCACAGTGCTCGTCCACTCATTTGTACATATTTTTACTACCCTATTTATTTTGTTAATGAGATGTACATCCCCTTGATTCTATTTATTGCTATTGTTTTTGTCTGTCTGGCTCCCCCGATTAGACTCTAAGCCCGTCAATGGGCAAGGACTGTCTCTATCTGTTGCCGATTTGTACATTCCAAGTGCTTAGTACAGTGCTCTGAACACAGTAAGCACTCAATAAATACTAATGAATGAATTAATTAATGGAAAAGAGGGGTGAGGGAGGGGAGGAGAGAAATAAAGAGAGGAGAAAGGGGAATGAAGAGGAAGGGGAAAGGAAAAGAGCAGACAAGAGGGAAAGAGGTAAGGGCAAGAGAGAGTGAGGGAGAGAAGAAGAGAGATATCAGGAGAGAGGAAGACAGTGCGGGACAAGAAGAGAGGGACAGAAGAAGAGGGGAAAGAGAGAGAAGAGAGAACAAGAGAGGGAGAGGAAAAAAGAAGAAGAGAGGGGAGGAGAGAAAAAAGAGGAGAGAGGGGCAAGAAATTGAGGAAGAGGGACTGATAAAGTACGAGGAAGAGGGAAAATGGGGAGAGAGGGAGGGGAGGAGAGAAGGAAAGTGAAGAGAGTGGGAGACAGGAGAGATGAAGAGGGGAAGAGGAAAAAAGAAGGGAAGAGAGAGGAAGAGAAGAAGACAAAAAGAGAGAAGAGAGTCAGTGGGAGAGAGGAAGAGAGAGGAGGGGGAGAGAGAGGAGGAGAGAGGGGGAGATGGGGAAAGGGAAAGAGAGAATGAGAGGAGGGAGGAGAGAAGAAAAGAAGATAAAATGGAGAGGGAGGAAGAAAAGAGCTAGGGAGAAAGAAAGACGGGGAGACCTGAGAGGAGAGAATGAAAGAGGAGAGAGGGTGAGAGGAAAAGTTGTGAGAGAGGAAGAGGCAAAGAGAAGGGGTGAGGAAAAAACAAGAAAGGAAGAGAAAGAGGAGAAGAAAGGAAAAGAGAACAGTGAGGAAAAGTGGGGGGAAGAGAGAAGAAAAGAAGAAAGAGAATGGGGGAGAGGGAGGAAGAGAAGAAAAGAGCAGAGGATAAGGAAAGAGGAGGAGAGAGAGTTAAAAGGAAGATGAGTGAGAGGAGAGAAAGGGAGAGGAGGATGAAGGGGGGAGGCATGGAGAGAGAGAAGGGGAGACCAAAATGATGACTTATCTAGGACAACACAAGTTAGGAGCAAAGTCAAAATTAGAGTTCAGAAATTTCTGACACTCTAGTGACTTGTCAGACAACCAGGCCTGGCTGCTATCGCCTGCCTCCAGGAACATCTGTTCATTAATTGGGACAAAAAGTTATTTCACCCCACTACATGGGTGGGTTCCAAGCTCTCTACCTCGCTGGTAGAGTGTTATGTGCTACTTGTAGTGCTCTGCACACAGTAAGCACTCAGTAAATATTACTGATCTATCACATAAAAATGAGTGGATCCTCTTTGCTCTCAGGGGGTTCTAGTCCTCAGAGGCCTCAAGATTTCTTGGGGACTAAATGATCTTGATTATTTAATCATCAGTTTCTGGGCTACAACTCAGTTTCCTAAAGAGAATGAATCAACTCATAACAATTATGAAAATTTCTCCCTTTGAACTCTTCTCCGAAATTCAAATCGGATTTGTGGCGAGGTTCTAGCAAAGGCACGTTTCTCTGAGCTCCCTTCTCTGCCTCCCCTTCAGCTACTAGTGGCAAGGGGGTCGGAGCCAGCCTCTCTTCACCTTCCCAAGATGGGACAGGGGCAGGGATTAGGGCTAATTTTGGAATTCGTGAATATCCTGATGGATCGGCTGGGGTTCAGAGAAGTTTCCAAACCACTTGAAGAAACAAGCACAAACCTAGTGAAATAGCATGGCCTAGTGAATAGAGCACAGGCCCGGATGTCACAAGGATCAGGGTTCTAATCTTGGCTCTGCCACTTGTCTGCTGTGTGACCTTGGGCAAATCACTTAACTTCTCTGTGCCTCACTTAGCTCACCTGTACTCTAGTGTTTAGAACAGTGTTTGGCATATAATAATAATAATTGTGGTATTTGTTATGCACTTACTATGTTCCAGGCACTCTTTTAAACTCTGAGGTGGCTACAGGCAAAGTGGATTGGCCACAGTCCATGTCGCACATAGAGCCCACAGTCTTCATCCTCATTTTACAGATGAGGTCACTGAGGCACTGCGAAGTGAAATGACTTGGTCACATAACAGAGAAGTGGCAGAGCCGGGATTAGAACTCAAGTCCTTCTGACTCCCGGGTCCATGCTCTATCCACTAGGCCATGAGTAAGTGCAAAACAAATACCTTGAAAAATATACCATAAAAAAGATAAGTAAACTCTGAAGCATTGGTCAAATGCCCAGCTTTCAGTAATGGAGGGAATCGATCCTGACCAATTACTGAACATCTTTTTTGTGCAGAGCACTGGAGTAAGCACTTGGGAGAGTCCAATAGTCCCCGCCGTCAAGGATCTTACAATCTAGGAGGAGAGACAGACTCTAAATTGACAAGAACAGAGTTTGAAGACATGAACACTGAGATCTCTGGGAGAGATGTGGCTCCATCCTGAAGTGGTCTCAGCTCCCTTTGGCAGAGAATGCGTCTACCAATTGTGTTATATTGTGCTCTCCCATGTCCTTAGTACAGTGCTCTGTGCACAGCAAGTGCCCAATACATACAATTGCTTTATTGGCAGTAGGGGAGGAATAGACTGGGGAGATGAAAGGTTAATCACGGAGGCCTCCTGAAGGAGATGAGATCTCAGAAGAAAGGCCTTGAAACTCCCAGCCAACTCAGTTGGCACCAAATGCTTCAGTCTGAAGTATTTTCACGTCACCCCTCAGTGAACCATATTTATAAAACGAAATCCCTATCCAAAGGAGGTCTCATATACCAGTTATGTGTCCAGCTGAATAAAAGACCTTTATGTCCCATCACAGCGCATACATGCAGGGGTTGAAGTTAATAGTGTCCTGGGAGCCTTAACCTTGAATTTCCAGACATTTGTGGGTGGAAGTTAGACATCGAACATTCCAAAAACATAGCTTTAGTGTCTGAATATACTGTATATGTATATACAGGCATAGAAATATAGGCATAAAGAGTAGGTGGGAGCGGGTCTGGCTGCAGCCAGCCCATATTTATATAGCATCTTTCATACAATGTGCATATAACAAGAAACTGGCATTTTATATTTAGCGAAGCTGCATGGCCTAGGGGAAAGAGCACGGGTCTGGGAGTCAGAGGACCTGGGTTCTAATCACAGCTCTGCCATGTGTCTGCTGTGTGCCTTTGGGCATGTCACTTCACTTCTCTATGCCTCAGTTACCTAATTTATGAAATGAGGATTCACTCCTACTCCCTCATACCTAAACTGTCAGCCCCAAGTGACCAACCTGATCAACTTGTATGCACCCCAGCGTTTAGAACATTTCTTGACACATAGTAAACACTCAACAAACACCATAATTGCCATAATTATAAAGGTTCTGTAAATTCAGATTGCCGGAAAGATTTTCATAAAGTTCCACTTCTAAAGATACACACTGCTTCTGTTTATCAGTCTATCTACATTTTACATTCATATTGAAAAGGCTGGTGAGAGAGGTGACATATTCCAATTTATTCTGTGACTAGTAATTCATTTTACTCTTCACCTTTCTGCTAGATGGTAAAATCTTTGAGGACAGGGATCGTTTCTACTAATTGTATTCTTATCTTCCAGACACTTAATACAGTGCTCTGTAGGCAGACTTTGAGTCCCATGTGGGTGGAACAGGGACTGTGTCCACTTTGCTTATCTTGTATCTGAGTGCTTAACACAGTGCTTGGCACATAGTAAGTGCTTAATGAACACTAAAAATTATCTTCTTCTTATTATTACTAATGAGAAGAAAAATAATAATTGTTGCTATTGTTGCGGCAGAAAATGCTCAATAAATCCTATTGATGGATTATTTCAGAAAAGGTCATTTATTCACCTTTCTGGAGTCAAAGCATTGGGTCAGATCACATCAGATGAGAGGCAGCGTGGCCTAGTGGAAAGAGCACGGGCCTGGGAGTCAAGGGCCCTGGTTCCTTATCCTGGCTCTGCCACTAACTTGCTATATGACCCTGGGCAAGTCAGTTTTCTTCTCTGTGCCTCAGTTCCCTCATCTACAAATTGGGGATTCATTACCTGTTCTCCCACCTATTTAGACTGTGAGCCCCACGGAGTACCTGATTACCTTGTATCTTCTCTAGCACTTAGTACAGTGCTTGGAGAAGTGCTTAACAAATACCACTATTATCATTAAATCCTCTGTGATTCTGTAAAATGTTATAGGATCATGGAATCTTAGGATTGGAATACACACATTCCCCTGTGTCTGGGTGGAGTAAAAGTAGCCCACTGACCCAAAATAAATCCTGTTCTCACAGACCACCCCTCCACCCCCACTCCAGGGGAGGGAATTCCCTTTTTCCTCTAGACTATAAACTCCTCCTCAAGACTGTAAGATCCTTGTGGGCAGGGAATATATCTCCCAAATCTCTTATACTGCACTCTTCCAAGTGCTTAGTACAGGGCTCTGAACATAGTAAACACTCAATAAATACCATAATAAATACCACTGATTGATTCCATACCTCACTCTCTCCATCCCAAGATGGGGATTATGCCACCTCTGCCGTTACTGGGTGGTATTTCTTGGTAGAGAAGATATACTTGTTGTTTCGATTGATAGTAACACCTTGACTTTGTAGAGAGATATTTCCCCCCAAACTACTTTCACATCAGTTACCTCATTTTATCTTCACCACATCCATTAGAGGGAGGCAGAGGTGGATATAATTATGCCCATTGCCCAGATGAGAAACTGAGGCCCAGAGAAGTTAAGCACCCCTCCCGAGGGCTCAAAGCAGGCTAGTGGCAGAACTGGGACTTGGACCGAATTCTCCCTGACACATTGACCGATGTTTGCTCCACTAGGCCACACTGCCTCCAAGCATCCAGCAAGCAGGTGGGAAATATATTTGCTGAAATTGAGGGCCCAAGATCTGTGCCATGATGCTGAGCTTGATTTCCTCCCTTCTGAGGGGCTTGAACATTTAGCTCTGGTGATTTCACGACTGGAATAGTATTCATCGTTGAGCACACTCTCGGTGCAATGCACTGTGGTAAATCCTTAGGAAAGTACCACCAAAGGCCAGATACATTCCCTGACTACATGGAGCTCACTCTTTAATGGGAAAGGTGGGCATGAAAGTATTCATTCATTCAATCGTATTTATTGAGCACTTACTTTGTGCAGAGCACTGTATTAAGCGCTTGGAAAGTACAAATCAGCAACAAAAAGAGACAATCCCTGCCCACAATGGGCTTACTGTCTAAGAAGGGAAGAGACAGACATCAAAACAAGTAAACAGGCATCAATAGCATCAATATAAATAAACAGAATTATGGATTCATAATTCATAATACATACCCAAACAAGTAAACAGATATTAATGTAAATAAATAGAATTATAGATATGTACATATATACACAAGTGCTATGGGCGGGAAGGTGGAGTAGAGCAAAGGAAGCAAGTCAGGACAATGGGGAGGGGAGGGGGAGCTGAGGAAAAGGGGGGCTTAGTCTGGGAAAAGGCAGGGGGGGCTTAGTCTGGGCAAGTATGTTCCAGTAGGACAATCGGAGTGATTAATTGAACATGCAAGTGTGGAGAGTGGTTATAAGTAGATATAGGAGTGTTAAAATCAATCAGTTGTATTTATTGAGCACTTATGACATGCAGAGCACTGAACTAAGAGCTTTGGAAACTACAATATAACATAGATGGTAGACACGTTCCCTACCCATAACGATCATACAGTCTAGATGGGAGAAAATGACTGAATTGTTCAGGGTATTGGAGGGTGAACAGAGAAAGCTTCCTGAGGAGGTGGGATTTTAGGAGGGTTTTTCAGAAGGGGAGTGTGATGGTCTGGTGGACCTGGCAACCGAGGAAGTTCCTGCCTGGGGGAAGAACATGACAATAATAGTAATAATTATGGTACTTGTAAAATAATAAAAATGGTACTTGTTAAGCACCTACTATGTGCCAAGTTTTGTTCTAAGCACTGGGGTAGATGCAAGTAAATCAGATTGGACACGGTCCCTGTCCCACATGGATCTCACACTCTTAATCTCCATTTTTCAGTTGAGGTAACTGAGGTCCAGAGAAGTTAAATGACTCGCCCAAGGTCACACAACAGATGTATGGCAGAGCCAGAATTAGAACCCAGTCCTTCTGACTCCCAGGCCCGTGCTCTATCCACTAAGCCATGCTGCTTCTGACAAGAGCGATGGGACGGAGGCAGGAAGGTCGAAAGTGAAGTACAGTTAGAGAGTGACCGTGGGGGTGAGATGGGGGCAGCAGGGGAAGAGAGCAGATCGGTAATATGGGGAGACCTGAACCCACGGTCCCCTGAGTTCTCGACGAGACTACCGTTCTGAGAAAGGTGCCACATGACCCCAGAGCAACGTTACATTGTTTTCATTATGAAGTGATGATGGCACAGCTGTCGAAATCCCTCCGTACCAAGGCAAACTAAGAATAGGGCCTGGCCAGGGTTTGGGGCATTAAATTGTTTTCCAAAAGTCTTGGTCTCAGATTAAAACTCCAAACCCACTTGGCCCTGAGGTCCTTTCCCCTGACTTTAAGAACTACTGCCCAAAGGAAGGGAAATTGAATTAGTCTGGTTCTGATTCATTGACACTTGGCTCTAAAAAAAAAAAGCAGCCAACAATATTTTGAGGACGTATTTGATGTCCAAAAAGAATTCTAAATGTCTTAATGAGCTCTGGGAAGACTTTTTGGGTTTTTTTTCTTCAAAACAGGAAGTGGCTTAGGGCCGCGGGCAAAGACACGCCAGCCCCTAAAGGCTCCACAATTCAATCCGAAACTCCGTCCCGCCCATTTCCAGAGGCCTCAGAAGGTGGCAGCAAAATCTCACCTGTTCTTAGACAGATCCTGACAAGGAGGAAGACCCTCAGACCGAATCACCCCGGCCAGAGGGAAGAGAAGCAGGGTAATGGGGTAACTCCCTGGATCATTTGGGCAAATCTAGGCTAAGCGACCCAATCCCCTTCCCACCCACTGAACGCTGCTTGTTTTGTCCACATGCACCAAGCTTGTAAATGGGCCTGGCCGAGGTCTGTGCCTGGCAGAAGGGACTCACAACTCCGACCTACTCTTCCTCCAGTGGCCTGTAGGGGAGGCCACAAAGAGTTGCAGACCTGAAGGTCTGGAGTGCCCTTGGGATGCTGTCAGAAATGAAGTCCCAGCTCCAAGGTGGGAGGCCTGATGGGGGAAGGGGCTGTGTGTTGCCAGACTAGGGAAGGGACCTATTTTGTCCTCCTCCCTGCCTCTCAAAGCCCCACTAGCAGCCAGAAGGCGCAAATGGGGGAGCGCTCAGCAGAACTGGAGAAGATGAAAAGGAAATGGTGGCTGAGTCCCTGTTTCTGCCCCCGCTGTCTTCTGAATGGCACTTCTTGTTCTTTCAAGCTTGATTGACTTATAACTGCGTCCAAACCCACTTCACATCAGTTCCTTTTATCGGCCCAAGTGAGACTTCCTGTGGAGTAGGGCAGCTTCCTGATGCATTTCCTTTTTCCTCTGGATGAACAAAGAAATCTCGCTCCAAGGATCCTTGGGTCTGCACCGGCTTTTTGGCTGCAACAGGCGTCTGGTTTCATTGCCAGGATCTGGAGCGGGAGCCCCTCACCCCTCCCCCACACTGGCCTTTTCAGGCAGCACCTTGCGCCCGACTTGCCGCAGCCGGCCTCACGGGAAGTCGTGCGGCTGAAAGGATTCAGCAAGGGGTGTCCACGGATGAACAGTCCCCGCAGGGGCACCGGAGGGACAGTTAGAGACGCACTGGAGAAAGCTGGGTTGTTAGATGCTTCATCCCCAACTTGGACATCCAAGATGGCCATCGTCAAATGGTCACTCTGAACCACCCCTTGCCTTGGCCAGGGTCAGGATCCTGGGCTGTTGGACCACTGGGCTGACCCAAGAGTGGCACTGGAAATTGTCTTGGGTTGTTATAAGTTAGTGTGGCCACTGTTGATGTCTGGAGCAGAGTGATCAGCCCACACCAATCCCAGTGGCTGGACTAGGACTGGCTTATCAGGTGAGTGGGAGAGAAGGAACTGAGAGTTCCTCTAAACCATAAGCTCACTGAGGGCTGGGAATGTGTTTATTGTTATAGCATACTCTCCCAAGCTTAGTACAGTGCTTTGCACACAGTAAGTGCTCAATAAATCGAATGGAATAAATGAGTTCCCTTCCACTCTTGCTCCTCACCAGCGGCCCCCACAAACATACACCTGCCTTCACCCCTCCCCCTAACCCCACACCAACGTAGGGGAGGGAGGGGACAAGGGTGGAGGTGGGAGGGGGGAGGCACTGATTCATGATCACATTGATGGATCTGAATCTCCTCTGGCCATACCCCTCTCTAGAAGTAAAATCATTCGATTCCTCTGAGAATCAATTTGCTCTCTCAGGATCCTAAAGGCCATTCCTGTGCAAGGGAATACTCTGTGCCCAAAGGCAGTTGCTATTGCCACAAGACTGTTGACATGTCTAAGATTTTCCAACTGAGGAACCCTGTTCTTGCCAATATCCCTGAAAAGTGAATCCTGGGACAATAGAGGAATCAATCAATGGAATTTATTGAGGGCCAAGTGTGTGCAGAGCACTGTCCTAACTGCTGGGGAGAGTTCAATACAGCAGAGTTGGCAGATGTGTTCCCTGCCCACCAGGAGCTTACAGTCTAGAGGAGGAGACAGACATTAAAAAAAACTTGGGTATGTTCATTTAAATGCTAGGGGCTGACTGTGTGTTGAATATCAAGTGCTTAAAGGACACCATGATTCTTAAACCCCTTGCATTTCCAGACCTCTTTTCCCTAAGGAGTTCAGGATGATGGGCCAGCAGGGTTTCCACACTCCCAAAGATGGTGAGGAAACAGATTCGGAGAGCAGGAAGTGGACCTCATTAAGGCTTCAGGCCAGAGTGACCGGCAGAGACAGGAAAAGGTTTTCTCACTCCTCCCCAAACTTTCCTCAGCAGATGGGCATGTTTACATAGGCAATGGGAAGTGAAGAAACGGGGAAACTAGGAGTGAAATTGTCTCTTTTATTTAAAAGTCAAGATAATCATCCAGATAATTTGGTAGTGTAAATTTGACCCAACCTTTTGGATATCCAGTCAGGAACAAGTTGCATCTCTCCCTCCAAGGGCTTCAGATATTTGAAGAATCATTTTGCTACCAAAATGCAACAGTGAGGGAGAGAGCTGATTGGATCAGGGCTCTCTGTGAGCTCTGAAATTCAGATTCTCCTCATGATCTTCCAGCAGTGAATGTCCAAGGCCTCATCTCTATTTTTTAAATGATATTTGTTAAGCTCTTACTATATGCCAGGTACTGTACTAAGTGCTGAGCATTGTTGGGTAGGGATTGTCTCTATCTGTTGCCGAATTGTCCTTTCCAAGAGCTTGGTACAGTGCTGAACACACAGTAAGTGCTCAATAAATATGATTGAAGGAATACAAGTTACTCAGATGGGATACAATCCATGTCTGACATAGCACTCACAGTCTTTACCCCCATTTTACAGATGAGGTAACTGAGGCAAAGAAAAGTTAAGTGACTTGTCAAAGGACACAGAGAAGACAAGTGGTGGAGCAGGGGTTAGAACCCAGGTATTTGCTCTATATACGACCATACTGCTTCTCTAAGTGCTGTCTTCACTGAGACCTACGCATTCCCTGAGTCAGCTCAAGGGTCTGAGGTTCTGGGCCTCAAAAACTGAACACTCAAGGAGAAACTTCAATAACTGGTCTTCGCTAATGGTGATGGGTGATGGTAATTTTATTTTGAAAAAAAAATTATTTTGAAAAAAATTATTTTGAAAAAAAATTATTTTTTGAAAAAAAAATTCATTTTTTGGGAAACTTTCTTTTTTCATTTTTTCCTGGACTTGGACTCTGAAACTGAAGGGTCATCCCAAGAAATGGTCTTGGCCAATGGAGATGGGGTAGTCTGGGACTTGACCTTGAATGGTAATTATTAAAGGACATCTTCAAGACCTGGTGTTGACCAATGAGGATGGGAGAATGTGGGGACCTGGACCTTGATCACTGAACATTAAAGGGCATCTTCAAGGACTGGTCTTGACCCTGAACACTAAATAGTAAGGATCATCTTCAAGAGCTAGTCTTGAACAATGGGGATGGGTGAGCCTAGGACTTTGACCTTGAACACTGAACACTGAAGGGGTTTTCTCAAGAACTGATCTTTTCCCAATGAGGATGGGAGAATCTGGAACCTTGACGTTGAACATTAAACATTAAAGGTATCTCCAAGAGCTGCTCTTGACTAATGGGGATGGGAGAGTCTGGGTGTTGGAAGACTGGAACCCATCAGACAGAAACTATCCTTCCAAATGCCTTGAGCCTGGTCAAACCCAAAGCATACTCTGCCTCGGGCACCTCTTTCCTTTATTTTCAAACCCCCTGAGTATTTCATGGGAAATTTCAGCTGTCTGTTTCTGATTCACTTCCAATTAAAAGCTCAAAGTCCCAGTTTCGTAAGAAGCGTTTGATGTCTCAGACTCTTCGCAGCCTTCTTTTTCTTCCCCTAAAAGTTCATAGAAGTTTAATAAACGTTCCAACATTTGCATACTTAATTGTTTAATGAATTAGAAACAGAGAAGATGTCTTCACTAGTGGTGGAAAAAAAGCATTTTTTAAAGAGGAGAGCAAAAGGCAGAGCCCTGGGAACATGGATCATTTGGTGAGGAAGTTTGAGCAGGTGAAGAATGTGACAGTAAGATTTTGAAAGACAAACTCTTCTATTGGAGTATAAACATCTTGTGGGTGGGAAATATGTCTTTTCTCCTAGTTGTACTTACTCCAAGGCTTAGCACAGTGCATTGTATCCAGTGGGAGCTCAATAAAAGCCATTATTAGTGCTACATCTATTAACCATGCTCCTTGATGATAATAATAATAATGATAATGGTATTTGTTAAGCACTTTCTATGTGCCAGGCTCTGTACTAAGCAATGAGGTAGATATAAACTAATTGGGTTGGACACAGTCCCTGACCCACATAGGGCTCACAATCTTAATCCCCATTTTTGAAATGAAGTAACTGAGGCCCAGAAAAGTTAAGTGAATTGCTTAAGGTCCCACAGAAGACAAGTGGAGGAGCTGGGATTAGAAGACAGCTCCTCCAGCTCCCAGGCTCATGCTCTTTCCATTAGGCCTCACTACTTCTCATAATGTCTCCTTAATGTCTTCTACGGCATTTCTGTGGAGCAGATTGATCAATCGATAACATTTACTGAGTGTCTACTATATCCAGAGCACTGTGCAAAGGATATAATCAATCAGTCAATAGTATTGATTGAGTGAAACACTGTGTTCTGTAAGCAGAACACTGTATTAAGCATTTGGAAGAGTAGAAGATATAAGTCAAGTACTTAGTACAGTGCTCTGCACACAGTAATTGCTCAATAAATATGATTGAATGAAGTCAAGGTAATAATTAAGGTACTTGTTAAGCACTTACTATGTGCCAAGCACTGTACAAAGACAACTAGGATAGACATGATCTCTGTCCCACATGGACTGCACAGTCTCTTTATGAGGATTAACAGCTATTCATTCATTCAATAGTATTTATTGAGCGCTTACTATGTGCAGAGCACTGTACTAAGCGCTTGGAATGTACAAATCGGCAACAGATAGAAACAGTCCCTGCCCTTTGACGGGCTTACAGTCTAATCGGGGGAGACAGGCAGACAAGAACAATGGCAATGAATAGAGTCAAGGGGAAGAACATCTCATAAAAACAATGGCAAATAAATAGAATCAGGGTGATGTACATCTCATTAAACAAATGAATTCCCATTTTACAAATGAGGAAACTGAGGCACAAGAAACAAAGTAACTTGTCAAGGTCATTCCACAGGCAAGTGTCAGAGCTGGAATAAGAACCCAGGTCCTCTGACTCCAAAGTCTGAGTGCTCTTTCCACTGGGCAACACTACTTCTCCCTGTCTTCAAGAAACTTAGTATTACAGTCCCAAAACACAGTCACAGAAACTAGTCTGCAAGGATCAGAAAGCTTTCTCAAAGTTCCTTCCCATGAAGGAGTGATGATTAGGATTGGATCTTCTCACCCTCCTGCTACTTTCTGACTCTCCCCGGGCATCGGAGGAAACTCAGTAGATCCTTCTTCTGTTGATGGTATCCTTCTGTCTGTGTTCTCTGTTTCACATGGGTAAGCGCCTCCATTTAGGAGTTTGCACTGGGGTTGGGGAAACAAGGCTCAGATCCCATCTCAGGGGCTGTGGGCAAAGGAACCCAAGGCCTCTGTTTCCCTGTCTGTAAAATGGGGACAATACCCTCCACCTCTCACCTTCCTTGGAAGTTTGCAGAGTTGGCTGCAGTGATCCAGATGAAAGTCTGCAGACACTTTGGAGTTAGGCACAAAACAGTGGCTAACTATGGAGAAGAGAGTGAAATGGGAGTACTTCTGACAGTGAGACTACCTTAATAATAATAATAATAATGATGGTATTTGTTAAGCACTTACTATGTTCCAGGCACTGTACTAACCACTGAGGTGTATACAAGCAAATTGGGTTGGACATAGTACCTGGCCTGCACAGGGCTCAAAGTCTTCATCCCCATTTTATAGATGAGGTAATTGAGGCACAGAGAAGTGAAGTGGTTTGCCCAAGGCCATACAGCAGACAAGTGGCAGAGCCGGGATTAGAACCCATGGCTCCCTTCCCCGGGAACACTCAGTATCGGTCAATCGATCAATCAGTGGTATTTATTGAGCACTTACTGTGTGCAGAGCACTCCCCTAAGTGCTTGGGAGAGCACTTTCATTAATTCAGTCATATTTCTTGAGTGCTTACTGTGTGCAGAGCACTGTACTAAGAGCTTGTGAGACTACAATATAGCAATAAACAGAAACACTCCCTGTCCACAATAAGCATACAGTCTGAAGAAGGAGGTCACAGTCACTGGATTGCCTTCAGTTTCCAAGACTGAAGTCATTTCACTTTCCCACAGACTTTCCTTCTTGCCTTCTGTTGTTGCTTAGTATGCTGTTTTCTACAGTGGGGCTGCCAGCCAACCATAAAATGCTGCTTTTGGGACAATGAGGCAGGTTGGGAGAGAGGACTGGAATAAATGTGAAGCGGGACAGGATGCAACCTTGTGGGAAGAGCATGGGCCTGGTAGTCATAGCGCCAGTGAGCTATGTGAACCTTTGGCAAATCATTTGACCCCTCTGTGCCTCAGTTTCCTCATCTACAGAGTGGGAATAAGATCCCTGCTGTCCCTCTCTGTTAAGCTGGGAGCCCCTCGTGGGACAGGAAATGGGTCTGGTCTATCTTGCATCTTACCCCAATATATGATATCTAGAAAGCACTTATCAAATGCCATAATTCATATTAATTCAATCTCATTCAAACTGTGCTAAGTTGGGAAAGGTGATGGAGGTGACTTGTAGACAAAAGTTTAAAGCTTAAAAACCCGATTTGGGGGGGAAAAAATACAGTATTCTTGAGGAGAGGAAGGGGATAGAGTGATCCAGATTGGCTCTTGATTTTCCAGGTCACCTCTCTGCCTGGATAGATGGAGAGTTTTCCTAATGCTCCCATAGAGACCAGCCATTACTCCCTCCCTTCTGGACTGGCCCCTTTCTCACATCCTGCTATTGTTCTGGCCCTGCCAGCTCCCATCCAAATCAATGTGAGTTTTGCGTAAAAGTCAGTGGCAGGACGTGAGTGAGGCTTCAGGAATTCCAGGCCGGAGCCGTTGATAAAGAGTCCCAGGTCAAATAAAAATATCAGAGTGGCACAGTCTCCTCTTCGACCGACACTGCCTGCTGGTGGTTTGGAATCACCATCTTTTCTCAGAAAAGATGATAGCCCTCGTAGCAGCTGGGCTCACAGCTCGCAGTTCATCTGACCACCAAAATGTTTCATTCCCAGGAGTCCCTGCTGCTTTCCTTCCCTTGCAGGATGACTTAGTGTTTGTTAACATGTCTGTTTGAAAAAGGGTAGGATCCTTGGTCCAGCTTTTTACCAGGCAGTCTGGTTTGCTATCGGATGTACAGTTTTCAGCTGGTCTGTCCCTTGCCTGGATGGACTCCACACTAGAGGCTTTTATGGCTGTCATTTTAATTTCCAACTCTCAGCTTTCCTCTGCCTTGGCTCCAGCTGTTGAGTGCCTGAGTTCGGGAATGGTGCTCATTTTCACCGCTGGGAGGGTAACACAACAGTTCTGGAGCGGAGTGGGGTCTCAAGGTTTCCCCGGAAAAACACTTTAGGTCTGAATGGACTTGGAGACACTTCTGCAAAGTGTTGAGTATGTTGAGGAAGGTCATTTTGGATATGCTGATGTTATGACAGGCTGCGTATCCACTGTAACACTTGTTAAGAAGCAGAGTGGTCTAGTGGATAGAGCCACTAGAGATTTTCCCCTCAGGGTTGAAAAGGTCCAAAATGGCAACTTTCTGTCCCGATCATTCTCTGAAAACTGTCGGCCCAACCAATGTGCATCCCTGCACTACCAGTGCAGAGCAACCAACTATGCTCTCGACCACCAAGTGGTCACAGCCATTGTCTGACATTAACCAGGGTAAGACTTCTAGTCCCAAGATCTCTGACTCATTACTGTAGACGGCACCACCATCCTTCCTGTTTCATGAGCCCTTAACTTTGGTATTATCCTTGACTCTTCTCTCTCACTGAATCCTCATATTTGGTCCATTACTAAATCTTGTCAGTTACACCTTCATAACAATGCTAAAATCTGCCCTTTCCTTTCTATCCAAACTGCTACCACAATAATCCAATCACTTAATCTATCGTGCCTTAATTACTGTATCAGCCTCCTTGTTGACCTCCAGCCTCCTGCCTCTCTCCATTCCAGGCCATACTTCACACTGCTGCTCGGGTCATTTTTCTACAAAAATGTTCCGGCCATGTTTCCCCTCTCCTCAAGAACCTCCAGTGATTGCACATCCACCTCCACATCAAAGAGAAACTCCTTACCATTGCTTTAAAGCACTGAATCACCTTGCCCCCTTCTACCTCACCTCGCTACTCTGACTACAACCCAGCCCTCACACTTCACTCTTCTAATGTTAACTTTCTCACTCACCGTACCTCAATCTCGTCTATCTCGCCACCAAACCCTCCCCCAAGTCCTGCCTCTGGCCTCTTAACTCCCTCCCATTTCATATCCGACAGACAATTACCCTCACCCCTTCAAAGCCTTATTGAAGATACATCTCCTCCAGGAGTCCTTTCCTAAGACCTCCTTTCCTCTTCTCCCACTCCCTTTTGTGGATTAAAACATCCACAGGCCTGCCAAGACAGGCTCTCTCTAGGAGATACGCACATTGAAATCTCCACCAGCAAACTAATGACAATTGTGGCATTTGTTAATCACTCACTTTGTGTCAAGCACTGCACTAAGCATTGGATAGATACAAGATAATAGATAATAAGGTTGGTCACAGGTTGTCCCTCATGGGGCTTACAGTCTTAATCCCCATTGTTTCAGATGAGGAACTGAGGCATGGAAAAGCTAAGTGATTTGCCCAAGGTCACACAGCAGACATATGACAGAGCCAGAGTTAGAACCCAGGTAGATCCTAGTCCCTTGCTCTTTCTAGTAGGCCATGCTGCTTCTCAATTTCTCAGAGATACCCCTCCTTGACTTTCCTTCCCAATCTTGGCAGACTCAAAGGACACAGATCTCTGCCAGCCTCCCTTAAGGTTTCCTCAGATCTAGATTCTCAAAGCAAATGGAGTGAAATAGGACTAGACAAAAGAGATGGAGCTCATTTTCTGGATGCCAGGGAGGCACGTGATAGTCTGTGGAATTAACACTTTTTCTCTAGCCTGTTGTTTGGGTTCCAGCCATGGTGTGGCGTTATTAGTAGACAATAGTCAATCAATCCTCCAAAGGTATTTATTGAGTGCTAACTGTGTGCCGAGCACTGAACTTGGGAAAATACAAGACAACAGAGTTGGTAGACATGATCTCTGCCCACAAGGAGCATATGGCTTAGTGGAAAGAACACAGGCTTGGGAGTCAGAGGTCATGGGTTCTAATCCTTGCTCTGCCACTTGACAGTTTTGTGACTTCGGGTAAGTCACTTAACTTCTGTGTGCTTCAGTTATCTCATCTGTAAAATGGGGATTAAGACTGTGAGCCCACAAGGGACAACCTGATAACCCTGTATCTACCTCAGTGCTTACTACAGTGCTTGACATAGTAAGTACCTAACAAATACCATCATTATTATTATTGCAGAGGGCAATGTTCATGCACACTGACATTCATCTGATGAGAAACCAGTGGAACAAGGAAATCTAGAATTCACTGTCTAGGGTTGCTCTCCCAAGTGATGATCAGGGCTCAAACTAAATGATGACTGTTAGATGTTTTCCTTCCACTGATCTGTATGTTTGTCTTAGTTTGAATGTTGGGCACTCGACTCATCTTTTTGTATGTTTGAGTTAGCACCCCATACTCTCTGCCTCCCTGTTCTGTGTTTGTCAATTACACCAAGAATGAAGAGGGCATCCTGTTTACCAACCTTGGTTTTTCACTGTCACTGAGGACATTTGTTGATTCTGTTTGATGATATGTCACCCAGCTTAATAAAACTGTTTAAGCAATGTCTTTGCTCCCACGCAGTAACTGATTCTGCGGTTGAACTATAGAGTTATCTCCCAAGCTACCTGAGAGGCCAGATACGAAGTCGTTTTTTATTTCCGCATCAGGGTGAGAGATTAAGAAGAGACAGTGTTCAGTGGTCTCCATCTGGCTTGGGATCAGGCTAAATTGAGAGGGAATGAGAAAAGACCTATGAGAGGCTGATGTTTTCCGTAGTCTCTTATGCCGTTTCTTCAAGATGCAGGTGGCCCGTGGCATTTGCCACCTTCCATGAGAATGTCTCATCTTGGAATTTGAGCTGGATCTTGGAGGCAGAACTATGGCTTTTCCTGTGGAATTACAGTTTTGCCACTGGGATGCCCATCCAGGGCCTCAACACAAACTCATCGCACAGCCCTCCTTCACAGGAAGGGAAAACCCTAATTTGTATTAGTCACCCCAACAGAACACAGGGTGCGGATGAGTATCCTGGCTACCAGCCCAGAGATTACAGTCTATAAAATCCCTCTGACAAAATGGAGAGGACCCAGTCTGCTGGAATCTTGCCAGGTTGACAATGCAATTTGGAAGGCATGGGGGATGTGTTGGCAAGCGCGCTCGTACGTGTGTGTGTGTGTGTGTGTGCGCGCGCCCTAGTAGCCACCATCAACCATTGCAAATACCAGACCCTAAGATGCAGGAGATCTTGCATGTGCTAGGCCAGGAATGCAGCACAACATGATAAAGCCATGAGAACTTGTCTGCTATGTGACTTTGAGTAAGTCACTTAACTTTTCCGTACCTCAGTTTCCTCTTCTGCAAAATGGGGATTGAATACCTGTTCCCCCTCTCTCTAGGACTGTGAGCCCAGTGTGGGACTTGATTATCTTGTATCTACCCCAGCACTTAGTACAGTGCTTGCCACATAGTGAGTGCTTAACAAAAACCATTATTATTAATATTATCATATTAATATAAGCACTATTTTGCAGAAGTTCATCCAAAGTAAGAGCATTTCTCTGGTGTCTGAGGGGGACCCAAAGCCACCCCATTTCTCCAGAGCTTCTGCTGCTTTCCCCTTTTTGGTCGCCCTTGGATACGGGCCCTGCTTCCAGGTACTTGGTGGCCAGAGTCAGGACAGAGGGAGGCTGACCACTGAGAATAAAAACAAAAGACACAAAGGTGTCCCATGCCTTATCTGCCATGAGAGGGTAACAGACCTGCTGCAAATTTGGCTGCTCAGTATCAAACAAGAAAAATTTGAATGGGTGTGTGTGTGTGTGTGTGTGCGCGTGTGTGTGCATGTGTGTTCGCTCATTCATTCAATCATATTTATTGAGCACTTACTGTGTACAGAGAACTGCATTAAGAGCTTGGAAGTGTGTGTGAGGGTGCCCTACGATTGGGTCTATGCATGCCAAGTGAAGATAAGAATTGAGAGAATGATTGGGGTATTTCATACCCAACTCCACCTTTCGCTTGAATGTCCTGCTTGAGCCTGCAGAAATGCATTCCGGGGCCCGAACGATAAGGTTGGTTACACCCAATCTGTGTATGCTGGCAGCCGGGTCTCTATTGGTGCAAAAAATCTCAAGGAGCCCAGCTCTCTGCTCCAGAACTTGAGTTTGGAGCAATGTGCTCTGGCCAGTCACGAGATGGCCATGGCTTCGCCCAATGCCAGCCAGGCTATGCTCATGGTCCAACTGGGAACTAGTGGGTAAGCAGAGGCATGGCTGCCTGGGACCCCGGGGAAGGAGGACATGGGCATGTGTGCTATAACTCGGTTTCCTATCCCTTAACTCTGCCCCTATCTTGACCAAACCCTGGCTGGTTTAGAAATCTTTTGGCAGCAGGCTTTTCTGTCGTGTGTTGCATTTTCTCTGGGGCCTCTGTACTTCTCCTTTCTGACTTTGCCCTCTTCATTCAAGAGCAGGCAGTAGCCTATCTACTTGCTTGGTGCCTCTTCTTGTCTAATTCTCGCAGCCTGCTCCAGGGATTGATCCACAGGGAGCTGAGAGATGCATTGGACAGAGGGAGTGACTGCAGGAGAAAGTTAAAGCCTTTGAAGTGTTCTCATTATTAGTTTGTGGATCAGGCGATCAATATATCAGTCATATTTCCTGAGCACCTTCTGTGTGTGAAGCACTGTGCTAAATCATTGGAGGAGTACACTAGACTTGATAGGTGTGATCCCTGCCCTCAAAGAGCTAACAACCGAATAGTACATATTGAGGATCTGTTCATTCATTCAGTTGCATTTATTAAGCACTGACCTCTTGCAAAGCAATGTTCTAAGTGCTTGGGAAAGTGCAAAACAATGATAAATAGACACATTCCCTTCCTACAACAAGCTCACAGTCTAGAGGACGGTTGTGTGCAGAAAACTTTACTGAATGCTTGGGATAGCACAATAGAATGAGTAGACATGATCCCTAAAGTCAAGGAGTTGACATTCTAGTGGGGAAGGGAGATCCTAAAATAAATTACAACTAGAAGGGAGGTAATAGAATAAAAAGATTATGGACAGAAGTGTTACTAGGGGTGTGAGTGTACCCAAGTGCTTAGGAATGAGGAAAGTGCTTAAGTGGCAGTAAGGGGGAAAATGAGATAGGGAGATGAGGGATTAATCAAGAAAAGTAGAAGCAGCTTGGCTTGGTGGAAAGAGCATGGGCTTGGGAGTCAGAGCCCGTGGGTTCTAATCCTCACTCCGCCACTCATCAGCTGGGTCACTTTGGGCAAGTCACTTAACTTCTCTGTGTCTCAGTTACCTCATCTGTAAAATGGGGATTAAGACTGTGAGCCTTATGTGGGACAACCTGATTATGTTTTATCTACCCCAGTGCTTAGAGCAGTGCAGTACAAGGTAAGCACTTAACAAAAACCATCATCATCATATTATGCAGGACATATGTTGGAAAATTGCAGTAAGAGAGTGTCACCAGAGGCGCTCCAACCCTCTCAACTTGATTGGCTTCAAAGCTATTACCTTCCCTGCCCGGGTCTCTGTAAACTCAGGAGGAAGCTGGAAGGAGGCTGAGCTCTGGAAACCAGAACACCGTCCATGAGAGCACACCATGCCCATCTGACCGTACAGGGGCTGCACTAGAGGAAACGAACTGTCTATAGCTATAGCTATATCTATGACTGCCTAATCAGTCAATCATATTTATTGAGCACTTACTGTGTGCAGAGCATGTACTAAGTGTTTGGGAGAGAAACAGCATGGCATAGTGGATAGGGCACTGGAGTGCTGGGTGACCTTGGTCAAGTCACACCAATTCTCTGTCTCTCAGTTACCTCATCTGTAAAATGGAGATTGAGGCTGTGAGCCTCACAGGGGGCAAGGACTATGTCCAACCTGATTTACTGTATTTATTCCAGTGCTTAGTACAGTGCTTGACACATAGGAAGCATTTAACAAATACAATTATTATTATTATTACAATACAACAGACACATTTCCTGGAAGAAGAGGGAGAGGAGGATACAGCTTGACCCTGTCTCGGCTTCCTCAACCTGATTCTGAGGTCCCTGGGAATCACGGTTGAGGCGAATCCCGGAAGCAGCTCTACGTCATCTGGAGTGATTTTGCCAACATCATTTTCCTTGAGTCTCTAGTTGGCCCTTGACTTATGCAGATTAGAGAGATGATCGTCACTTGTGAGGACCCTAGCCAATCTGATTTACGCAGTTGTTTCTCTGCTTTCATGTCAGGTAGGGAATGGTACATCTGTGGAGGAGCAGCGGAAAACTAGTACCCAAAGCATTTGCACAAACATTACCTCAAGGTGGGGAAGATTGGAAAGATGATCCCTATTTTACAGAAGAAACTGAGTCCCAGAGAGGAAAAGTGACTTGTCTAAGGTGACCCAATGGTCCAGAATTGGAACCAAGTCTCCTGACACTTCTCCCAGTATTCATTCCTTTAGACCACAATGGAGTCCTCACCCTCAGAACAAGAGGCCATGGCTGTAACTCCCAAAACAATGGAGTGTCCTCACATGGTGAAGATTGGGTTTTGTGGCCGCTGAAACTCCAAGATCCCTCAAATGGTCTCATCTGGGGGACCAGAGGTCAGATCAGAGATCCCATGAAGAGGGTCCCATTGAGTCCCACTGCAGGGTGTGACTTAGACTGTTCTGTCAAATTTACTGGGACTTTTGTTTTCGTTACTATGGTATTTGTTAAGTGCTTACTATGTATCAAGCACTTCTCTAAGGCTGAGGTAGACACAGTTAATCAAGCTGAGCACAGTCCCGGTCCCACTTGGGGCTCACAGTCGAAGTAGGAGGCAGAACAGATATTGAATTCCCATTTTACAGTTGACAAAACTGTGGCACAAAGCAGTTAAATGATTTGCCCAAAGTCACAAAGCAGGCAAGTGGCAGAGCCAGGATTAGAATCCAGGTGCTCTGATCCCCTAGGCCTTTGCTCTTTCCACAGGCCATACTATGCAAGCACTTAGTACAGAGCTTTACATACAGTAATCGCTCAATAAATACTATTGAATGAATACTGTTTTGAAAATTGGATTACTTATTCAATATACTTACCTACTCTCACCTCCAAATCATCAGTAGTATATATTGAGTGCTTACTGTCTCCAGAATACTGTACTAAACTCATGAGAGAGTGCCACACACCAGAGTTGGCAGACATGTTTCCAACCCTCAAGGAGATTACAGTCTACAGTCTAAATGTCTCTCACTCATAAAGTCCCCTGCTAGTGGCTCTTGGTTTGGAATACTTCCCGTCTTGTCTCTCCCTAAGGAGTCCCACTGAATCCTGGAGCTCAGTCATTCTGAATCGTGTTCTACTATGCACTCTCTGAATAGCCATAGTCAAGTTCCTTAACCTCTCAGAAGTGGTGAGAAGGTCGTTCAAGGCTCTAGGAGAAATGGTGCTAGATGAGGATGAGGTGCAATTAATTTGTTTCCTTGGCAGCCTGACAGGGAAGAGTAAAAGCCTAAGACTCTGGAAGTGTTGCCTGAAGCCTCTGAGGGTCTCCAGAGGAGAAAGCTGCCTTCTCCATATCAGGGTAATTCCCACCAGTGGCAGAAAGGACAAGGGATATTGCCTTTTGATGCTTGGAGGGTGACCTCAGGCAAGTGGCAGGCCCTTTCTATGATTCAGTTTCCTCAACTGCCAAACAGGGAGATGCTGCTGCCGATAACGACTCTTAGGGGCGTCACATCGAGCACGCCAAGCACCCCGAGCATGCCGGGAAAGCATTTCAGATGATCTAAGAGAGCGGCTGCTGTTATGGAGATGGCCCAGGCCTGGGAGTCTAGAGACTTGGGTTCTAATCTTCCCCTGGCCTGCTGGGTGGCCTTGGGCAAGGGCCCCATCCTCTCTGGGCCTCGGTTTTCTCAGCAACAAAAAGGACATTAAATCCCCATTCTCCCTCCCTCTTAGATCCTGAACCCTGGGTAGGCAGGGACTGCATCCTATACGGTTGCAGGGTACCTGCTGCAGCGGTAAGCAAGTGCATGACACATAGTAAGTAAACAAATACCACTATCATGATCATTCTTATTAAATGGGCCGTCTGAATTCCCAGGATTCCTGGGAATGCAGGGAATGTGGGTGGTGGTGTGGGTGAGAACAGGCTAGAGTTCTGGGATCTCACTTCCAGATCTGCTCCAAGCACTCTGGTGGTCCTGACCACCCCCATACCCACCCTCTCCTTCCTATAGGGGGCATTGCATTCCCCAGGCTCTCAATAAACTTCCTTAGCTGTGGTAATAAGTTCCTTTAGACCATTAGCTCCTTGTTGGAAGAGAGCATGCCTACCAACCCTGTTGTATTGAACTCTCCCAAGTGCATAGTGCACTTCTCTGCACACATAAGAGCTCAATAAATGCCACTGACTTATTTTTTATGGTATCTGTTAAGTGCTTACTATGTGCCAGGCACTGAACTGAGCACTGGGGTAGGTACAAATTGGGTCACAGTCTTTATATCCATTTTACAGATAAGGTAACTGAGGCACAGAGAAGTGAAGTAACTTGCCCAAGTCACACGGTAGACAAGTGGTGGAGCCAAGTTTGGATCCCAGGTCCTTCTGACTCCCAGCCCCATGCTCTACACGCTAGGCCACATGATTGATTGAAAATAGCATTATTAAGATCCATCTTTGGGCTGGAATATATGTTGGGTTAAGGGGTGGGGTGAATCTGAGCTGAACTGTTTAGACTTGGTCTCTGTCGCACTCAGGGCTCACAGTGTAGGCACCCATCTCAATTCTCGAATGCTCCATCTTCGTTTTGTGGCAGCTGCTGGAGAACTAGAAATGCCATTTTTTTTCTGCCTAGCAGGGCATGGGGGGCTGGGTCAGTCAATCAATCAATTGCATTTTTTGAACACTTATTATGTGCAGAGCACTGTATTAAATGCTTAGGAGACTACAATACAACCATAAACACATTCCTGCCCACAAAGAGCTTACAGTCAGAGAGGGAGACAGATATTAATATAAATAAATGACAGATATGTATGTAAATGCTGTGGGTGTGGGAGGGGGGAATGAACAGAGGGAGTAAGGCAGGGTGATGGAGAAGGGACTCAGAGAAGAGGAAAGTAGGGTTTAGTCAGCGAAGGCCTCTTAGAGGAGATGGACCTTCAATAGGGCTCTGAAGCAGGGGAGAGTAATTGTCTAATTGCCAGGTGGGAAAGTTTAGTGGGGCCATGCCCAAGTTTTTAATCACATGTGTGGCAGACAGTGTTTCTAGGGGAGAGTAAGGGATGGAAGACGGTTTGGTGGGGGGTGTTTCTGGCAGCTTCGGGATGCCAGGGTGTGCTAGACACCTCCTGCGTCTGGGGCTATTGATCTGGGGCCCCAGGCCACCTCTGTGCTTGGTTGAGAGAGGGAGAGGGCCGAGGTGGCATCAGGGTGGGGTGGGCAGGAAAGGAACTGCTCACAGGTCCAGCACCAGGGAGAAACAGGGATCCATCACCCCAGCTCTGACAGAATGGTCTGTCGGGATCATGGTGGATGAGGACAGGGTCTCTCACTAAGCATAAGCCCACGTTACCCCCGTCTCTACAGGGCTGTCCAGGATCACCATGGAAAGAGTCATCCCCCCACCCCCCCGCAGCCCTCGGTATCTTTTCCAAATCATCTGATCCCCCTGAGGAGCAAGCAGGGAGACTTGCTCATGGTATTAGTCTATTCCATTCAGAAAAGATTCTCTCATTCTCCTAGAATGGGGTCACCAGAGGCCTAGCCTCTGCCACCAGGCCCTTTCCCTAGTGGGCCTTCAAAAGTGACCCAGTAGAACACTCCACCCAGAAAGGTCAGTCTTGGTGTTTGACAAGGACAGGAGGGCAGGGAGAGGGAGGAAAACACAAAAACATTTTGCAAAACCTCTGTGGAGGCTCTGGTCACTGAAGTGTCTGCTCTCTGGGGCTTGCAAGCTGCTGATAAGAACATGAGTGGCAAGCAGAATATTTCCAGCCCAGAGGAAATTCCCTGTTTTATTGTTGAAAGGAAGCCCCTAATCCCACCCGGATAGCAGGTCTTGGGGCTTATCCACCATCTTTTCCTGCCTAACCACAGTGAAAGCATCAAGAAGATTTGGGAAGATTTTGTATGCCTGGTTCTTCCTCCTGCTCGCACTATCCATAAATCGTTAGTGCCAGGCTGTGTACCCCATTATATTGTAAGCTCCCGGAGGGCAGAGAATGACTGTCTTGCTTTTGTGATACTCTCCCAAGCGTTCATTTCGGTACTTCATACCCAGTAGAAAATACTATTTATTGATTTATTAGATCAGCGCCAGACACAAGCACCCCTGACCTTTGTATACTGGTTTGGCCCACTTTTTTCTGGGCTGAAGAAGGCTTGGGGTTCAGGGTAGGGTAGGCTGGAGAGGTTTCTGGGCCCAGGAGTTGTCAGCAGGAGTTGAGAGGGAGGAAATTGGGAAGCAGCATGGCCTATTGGATACAGCATAAGTCTGTAAATCAGAAGGACCTGGGTTCTAATCCCAGCTCCACCACATGTCTGCGATGTGACACTGAGCAAGTCACTTCACTTCTCTATGCCCCAGGCACCTCATCTGTAAAATGGAGATTAAGAGTGGAGCCCCAGTGTGGGACAGGGACTGTGACCAACCTGATTATCTTGTATCTATTCCATTGCTTAGAACAGTGCTTGACTCATAGTATGCACTTAACTAATATTATTATTATAAAGTGCCATCTGATTTGGGGCCCCAGATGAAGGTCAAGGTCAGTTCTGGAGTGTCGCCGTCAGTCATGGCTAGAGTAGCAAGGATCCAGGAGAAGAGGCAGAAACGCTTTCTAAGGAGGAAACCTGTGATTTTTCGCTAGGCTCTGAGAAGTATCTGAGCAAGCTGCTTATCAGGAACCTGACAGAGATTCCAAGAGGCTTCTGCAGCTCAAATTTCCCTCCCGAGAGCCCGTGGGGCCACTCTGAAGGGGGCATCCCTGTCAAAGCCACATCTCTCTATTTCATTGGCAGAGGGAGGGTTGCTGAGAGCAGCCTTGGGATCAGACCCAGTCTGGCTAGGTCAACATGGGCAGGGGACCTGCCCATCCAAGTGGCTCTGTGTGACCAAGAGCCATGGGGGCTGCCACTGGCCACCTAGTGGTACCCCAGAGGAGAATGAAGACAGGTCCCTGGGCCGGAAAGGGCAACACACAGAGATGGGGAGACCCTCTCTGTTTAGCTGGAACAATCCCCCTGTCAGTTTGGCTACTGGGTGGTGCCATCTCGGCCGACATATCTGTGATCCCAGAGCCCAAGTTACCCAAGGAGAAAGTCAATCAAGCAAAGAATCAATGGTATTTATTGAGCGCTTACTCAGTGCAGAGCGCTGTACTAAGTGCTTGGGTAAGTACAATTCAGCAGAGTTGGTAGACAGATCCGTGCCTTCAAGGCACTTACAAGTCAACAAGGGGAGACAGACATTAAAATAGATTAGGGATTGGGGAAATACCAACCTACTCATTGTACCTCAATCTCATCTCAATCTCGCTGTGAACCTCTCGCCCACGTCCTGCCTCTGGCCTGGAAAGCCCTCCCTCTTCATATCTGACAATCACTCTCCCCACCTTCAAAGCTTTATTGAAGTCACATCTCCTCCAAGAGGCCTTCCCTGACTAAACCCTCATTTCCTATTCTCCCACTCTCTTTTCTTTCACCCTTGCACTTAAATTGTTCCCTTTAGTTGCTCCTCCCTCCTCCCCACAGAACATATGTATATAGTCATAATTTATTTACTTATATTAGTGTCTTTTTCCCCCTCTAGTCTGTAAACTCACTGTGGACAAGTAGCATGCCTAACAACTCTGTATATTATACTCTCCCAAGGGTTTAGTACAGTGCTATGCAAATAGTAATCACTCAATAAATAAGATTGATTGATTGATTGACTGATAGTAAAGTATAAGAAGTATAAAAAGCAGCATGGCCTAGTGGATAGATCATGAGCCTGGGAGTCAGAAGGACCTGGATTCTAATCCCAGCCTTGTCATAGATCTGTTGTGTGACCTCGGGCAAGTCACTTAACTTCTCTGTGCCTCATATGTAAAACGGGGATTAAAGACTGTGAGCCCCATGCTAGACAGGGACTGTGTCCAACCTGACAAGCTTGTATCTACCCCAGTGCTTAGAACAGTACCTGGCGCACAGTAGGTGCTTAATAAATACCATTTTTTTTTAAAAAGATTATTTACATAAGTAGTAGGACCAGATGAAAGAGTGGCTTGCTGGGTGGGGATGCCTTCATTGAGCGGCCGGACCTGTCCTCAAGCTGCAAGCCCACCTGGCTGACTTTCTGCCAAAGGTTTCTGAAACTAGGTGTCTTCTCCTGTGACATCAACTGGCAGGGTGGTGGGGGCGGTGCTAGGGGTTGGCCAAAGGTATCACTGAAGATTACCCGCAGGCCAATGGGGAATGGCCCAAATGTCATGGCCTTTCTAGACTGTAAGCTAGTTGTGGTCAGGGAATGGGTCTACTTACTGTACTGTACTCAATCAAGTGCTTAGTACAGTGCTCCACATAAGTGCTCAATAAAAACAACTGAATGAATGAATAAATTGGGGGAGTCAAATCCCAGAGACCAGCTAGTACCCTCTTCTTGCTTATGAAGGGAAGACTGGACCTCATTCCCTTCATTCATGAGACAAACCCCCTTGGACTGTCCCCTGAGTCATCAGGAAGCCGGGGTTCAGTCGCCAATAGTCAGGTATCTGATTCCCTGGGTTGCTAAAAGACCCTTCTCTCTTCTGCCATTTGATTTTTCTTTGAATCCCTCACATCCCCCGTCTATACCTTCACCATACCTGGCAGGGTGGCTACTTCCACGTTAAACTGAGCTGTATCATGTGTGCTGGGCAGGGCCCATCACGGATGGACTTGGTGAAGTTTGGCTTCAGTGGAAAATCTGAAAGTACAGATGCGTATCCAAATTGGGCTGAAAAATCTCATGAGATCAGGCTTTCTGGGACTTCCTAGTTTTCGGCTAAGCAGACTGTGCTGTGCAAACTAGCTTTCGGTATTTCGACACTTCCTTTTCAGATCTCAAAACCTGGAAGTGAGGAGTTGCAGCACAAGGGAGATAGAGAGATTGCTTCCAAGTTACCCCCACTTAATACCATGAATTTGTCGAGTGTCTTTTACTACTGTCATGTCTGTTCCCATTCACTATCTCTTCTAGACTGCAAACTCCTGTGGGCAGGGAATGTGTCTAACAACTTTGTTGTATTGTACTTTCCCAAGTACTTGGTACAGTGCTCTGCACACACTAAGTTCTCAAAAAATACTTCCCTAAACTCTTAGTATACTGCTCTGCACCGAAAATACTCAATGCATTTCCTAGATTAATTGACTGATTGGTCAATTGGTTCTCAAAGCAACCCTGAGCAGTAGGACAGAGAAGGATTATTATCCCCATATTATAGATGAGGAAACTGAGACCCAGAGAGATTAAGTGATTTTCCCAAGGCCACACAGTAGGCCATTGGCAGAACTGGGATTTATACCCAGGACTCCCAACTCCCAGTTATTTGCTCTACCCACTGGGCAACTTTGCTTCCCCCAAAGTGAGCCTAGGCAATCGGTCAGGGAGGTCCATTTGGTACTTGTAGGAATAACCGCCAGATTGTACCCATGTCACCCTGTTAGAATGAAACCAAATCTTGGGCTTCTGTTGTGCTTTTCAACTCTTTAGGTCAGTGCACCACACACCATAGATGCTCAATAAACATTACTGTTGCTTACCACAAACTCTCCAGCCCAGCTCTTGTTTCAACCCAATCCATCCTCTCACCCAAGACTTGGATTCAGCATACGCTCAGCCCCTGACTCCCTCCGGGGCATAAATGTAACAAGTTGAATTGCCACTCCCTGTCCCACCAACATCTTACATGTCCTTGCTAAGGAAGCTAGATAGTCCCTCTATATTGGAATAATAACAATAATAATATTCAGTCATTCATTTAATCCTATTTATTAAGTGCTTACTGTGTGCAGAGCACTGTACTAAGTGCTTGGGAAAGTACAATACAACAATAAAGAGTGACAGCAAGGGCCCACAACCAGCTCACAGTCTAGGGGGTGGGGAGACAGATATCAATGCAAATAAACAGATATAAATACAAATAAATAAAATTACAGATATATACATAATAATAAATAATAATAATCATGGTACTTGTTAAGCACTTCCTATATGCCAAGCACTGTTCTAAGCACAAATTAATCAAGTAGGACACAGTCCCTATCCCACTTGGGGCTCACACTCTTAATCGCCATTTTACAGACAAGGTAACTGAGGCCCAGAGAAGTTAAGTGACTTGACCAAGTCACCCAGAAGACAAGTGGCAGAGCTGGGATTAGAGCCCAGGTCCTTCTGACTCCCAAGCCGGGCTCTATTTATTAGGCCACACAGACTCCTTGGGGATGGAAATCCTGTCTACTGACTCTATTTCCCTCTCCCGAGCACTTAGGCATTTAGTACAGTGCTCTGCACTCAGGAGGCACTCAGACAATATCTATTAGATTGTAAATTCCTTGAGGGCATGGTCTGTGCCTACTAATTCCGATAAGTACTACAGGTTGATGGACTAAATGAAGTGCAAGGTGCTCCCATGGCATGGCACGACGGTTAGCTAAACCTTGACTTGCCGGCTGGTGGGTACAGAGCCACTTAGATCCTTTGCAAATCCAATCCACCGCACAAACCTTTTCCTCTAAATGCTTCAGATCCCTAAGAAGCCTTTGGCAGGAGGGTGCCTCTCTTTCCTTCCACCCAAGCTCCATCCTACTTAGAATGTGAGCCCCATGTGGGACATGATTATCTTGTATCTACCCCAGCATTTAGTGCAGTGTTTTGTAAATAGTAAGCTCTTAAAAAATACTACAATTATTATTTCCATTTATTGTTATATTATACTCTCCCAAGCACTTAGTATAGTGCTCTATACACTGTAAGCGTTTAACGAATATGACTGATTGACTGACTGATTTCCATCTGGCTGGGATGAGGCTCTCCAAGAACCACTGCCCCCTGCTCCCCACCCAAATCTGTGCAGATGCAAGTCCTTTGGTCACATGGGCGTGGGCAAGAAAGGGGCGGTCTGACCTCCGGGCTGCTTCTTCACCGAAAAACATATCTGTGGGCGGTTTTCAAAATAAACCCACATGAAGCACCAAATAAGTGTGCTTTCAAAGAGCAGTCAATGTCCTCTTTGAGGCATAAGACCCAAGAGCCTCCAAGAGAAGCCCAGTCTACGCCTTACCTCTTGGAGCTCAGGGATGCGGCTCAGCAGGGAGGAGTCCCCTGACCCGACCTGGTTCTCTGGCCTCAGGCCCCAGGGCCGGAGCTGATCACCGAAAGGCACCCGCACTGCTGGGCTTCCTGCTCCTCGGGGCCTTGAAGAGTCACTGCTACCTCCTTCCTTTTTTGCTTGGTTTTTGATTTTGCACATGCATGGAAAGCAACGAAAATAGAAAGGGCTCGTAACTTCTAATGATTACCGCTGGCCACTAATTATAGACACAGGATCGTTCTCTTCCGTTGAGAATCACCTAAGTTATTCCTCAGGTTTAGGGCACATGAAAGTGAGCACGGCAGGGCCTGAACAAGGAAGTGTCTACTGGGACTTAAGGGGGGGGGGGTGGGTGTGTGTGTGTGTGTGTGTGTGTGTGTGTGTGTGTGTGTGTGTGTATATATATATATGCTGGGGGAACCTTTGGTAAGGAGGAGCTCTTTTAATCAATCAGTAATTTCAACAGAGCATCTATGGAATTGTTTCCAACCTGGTAATTTGGACACCATTGCTTAGCACATAGTAAGAGCTTAAAAGTAGCATTATTAATATTATTACTATGATTATTACTAGCAGAGTCTTCTTCTAAGGGGTTGGGAACCTATGCACTAGAAATCAAAGGTGCAGTTCTGCTAATCATCTAATGGGGAATTGAGCAAACAATTGACAAAGAGTGGGAGCAGAAGTATCTGCTGGAGTTAGTAATAAATAAGAATGTGTAAACATGTGACTGTGTGTGTGTGTTAATGCTGAGAGTGGCTGGTGGGATGGTACAACCCTGGGCAGTGGAAATGAATCAGGGAAGTCTTTCTGGAGGAGGTGTGCTTTCAGGAGGCTTTGTAAATAGAGTACTTGTGGTCTAGTGGATTTGAAGTGGGTGGGAGTTTCAGACAGGGAGAAGGCTGTGAACTAGGAGGATGGAGACATGGGAGTGAGGTACATTGAGCTTGGGAGTAATAATCACTGTGGCATTTATTAAGTGCTTACTACATGCCAAACATTGAACTAAGTGCTGGGTAGATACAAAATCATCAGGTCCCTTTGAAGCTCACAGTCCAAGTAGGAGGGAAAACAGGTATTGAATCCCCATTTTGCAAATGAAGGAAGTGAATCACAGAGAAGTTAAGTGACTTGACCAAGATCACACAGTAGGTAGAGAAAGCAACTATGTTGAATAAAGAGCCGGGGCCCTTTCTACCAGCTTCTTAGAGATGGCCAAGTCCAACCCTACTTAGTTGATATCATTATAATTATCATTATTATTACTATTTCATTGATTAAGCACCTACTATTTTGTCTACCTCTGCCTGCTTTTCACTCATTGCACTCTGGGAACATGATTGGCAAAAAAAGGAGTGTGTGTGGAGCTGTACGAGTGACTTGCACAATAAACCCACAGAGCATGTAGCCGGTTGGTTATCTTCAAGCTTAAAAGAGCCATATGGGACAGTGTGGGAGGTCATTCCAGACCAGAAAAGGGGAGACTCCCAGGGCTTTACCTTGATAGCCAACCCCACCTTCCCCGGACCTCAGGTCCTGTGGAACCTGGAAGCCGTCAAGCTGCAGAGCTCTTCCCTGCCAAGCATGAGCCTGTAGATCTGTGAAAGCAAACCCCTGGCCAGTGCTCAAAACCCCACAGAACCAAGTGCTTTTGGGAACTCCTAACTAACTCGAATATTTGGGAGCGGGAATCTGTTTACTCTTGGCACAAAGGGATTTCCTGTTTCTAAGAAAATGCGCTTAGAGGGCTCTTTGGACTCTCAGCTTCTCTAACCAAACAACATGTTGAGATCCTCTCAGTGGAAATGAATCAGAAACATATGGATTCCAAGCCTCTGAAGACCCAGGTCCATGGTGAAGGGGACGGATGTGGGCTCTGGGTGAGAGGGCATTGATGACAGTCCAAAGTCAAATTTTGGGGAAGCATTAAAACATTGTCCAAGGTCACCTCAGGGCCGGCAGTTAAGGAAAAGGGATGCTAGAAATGGAGGTCCTGGATAACCTGTCATCCCACTCAACTGTACTCTCTGAAGTGGTAGATACAGTACTCAACATACAGGAGACACTCAAAAAAATATGCTAGATGGCTCGCCCACATCCTGCCTCTGACTTGGAACACTCTCCTTCCTCAAATCGGACAGTCGCCCCACCTTCAAAGCCTTATTGAAGGCACACCTCCTCCAGGAGTCTTTCCATGAATAAACCCCCACTTTCCTCTTCTCCCTCTCCCTTCTATGTTGCCCTGACTTGATTGCCCTGACTTGATCCCCTCTCCCAGCCCCACAGCACTTATGTACATATCTGTAATTTTTAAACCTTCCAAATCACAGTTCTAAGCCAGAGGACACAACTCCATAGGGAAGCAGCATGGCTCAGTGGAAAGAACACTGGCTTGGGAGTCAGAGGTTATGGGTTCGAATCCCGGCTCTGCCACTTGTCAGCTGCGTGACTGTGGGCAAGTCAGTTAACTTCTCTGTGCCTCAGTTACCTCATCTGTGAGCCTCACGTGGGACAACCTGATTACCCTGTATCTATCCCAGTGCTTAGAACAGTGCTCTGCACATAGTAAGCGCTTAACAAATACCAACATTATTATTAATATAATATTAATGTCTGTCTCCCCCCATCTAGACTATGAGCTCATTGTGGGCAATCTTACAAGATTGTACTCTTGTAAGTGCTTAGTACAGTGCTCTCCACACAGTAAATGCTCAATAAATACGATTGAATGAAGGATTGATTGATTGGTTGGACATTGTGGTGCATGAGGAACCTGAAAAATTAAGGTTCATACTCCCTTCCAAAGGGCATAGCCAGCCTCCTAAACTGTAGCTGCCTCTCTGAAGAAGAGGTGGTCTTGGCATCCATTCAGTCAATCAATCAATCAGTCACTAGTATTTACAGTGCACCTACTGTGTGCAGAGAGCTGTAATCCCTCAATCAATCAGTAGTAAGTAGACTGGGAGCACCATGCAGAACAAGGACTGGGTCTAATCCGATTAACTTGTATCTAACCCAGTGCTTAGAACAGTACTTGACACATAGTAAGTGCTTAACAAAAAGAAGAAGAAGAAGAAGAAGAAGAAGAAGAAGGACTGGGAGTTGGGGGGAGGAACAGGAGAAGAGGAAGAAGAAGACTAATTGAGCACCTACTGTATGCAGAGCACCTAAATGCTTTGGAGTGTATAGCAGAATTAGTTACTATGATCCCCGCCCTCAAGCAGCTTACAATCTAGTGGGAGAAATAGAAACATAATTTACAGTTAGAGAAAAGCAATGGAGTGTAAATATATGCATGTCAGGGGTCTGGCAGGGAAAGGATGGTCTATCTTTTTATTCCAGGGCAGAGGGAGGATATGGGAGAGGAGTCAGAGGTGAAATAAAGGAGATCGACGTACAGTGAGAAGGTTAGCATTAGGAGTCAAGTGTGAGGGCTGGGTTGTAGCGGGAGAGTAGGGAGGTGAGGTAGGAAGGGGTAAAGTGATTCAGTGCTTTAAAGCCAATGGTGAGTAGATTTTTAGGTTTTGTTTTTTGTTTTGTTTTTTTTTTTTGATGTGGAGGTGGATGGACAACCAGTGGAGCTTCTTGAGGAATAGAGAAATATGTTCTGAATGTTTTTGTAGAAAAATGATGCAGAGTGAAGTATGGACTGAAGAGGGGAGAGGCAGGAGGCTGGGAGGGCAGCAAGGAGACTGATACAATAATCAAGGCTGGAGAGGATAAGTGATTGCATTAACGTGGTAGCAGTTTGGATGGAGAAGAAAGGGAAGATTTTAGTGATGTTGTGAAGGTGGAACTGACAGGATTTAGTAATGGATCGAATATGTGGGCTGAATGAGAGAGGGGAGTCAAGGATAATGTCAAGGTTCTGGGCTTGTGAGACGGGAAGGATGGTGGTGCCACCTAGAGTGATGAGAAAGTCAAGGAAAGGACAGGGTTTGGGAGGGAAGATAAGGAGTTCTGTTTTGGACATGTTAAGCTTGCGGTGATGGGAGGACAACCAAGTAGATATATCTTGAAGGCAGGAGGAAATGCGAGACTGCAGAGAGGGAGAGAAATCAGGGCTGGAGATGTAGATTTGGGTGTCATCCGTAAAGAGGTGGTAGTTGACGCCATGGAAGAGAATGAGTTCTCCAAGGGAGTGGGTGTAGATGGAGAATAGAAGGGGACCCAGAACTGAACCTTGAAGGTCCCCCACAGTTAGGAGTTGGAGGCAGAGGAGGAGCCCATGACAGAGACTGAGAATGAGCATCCAGAGAGATAGGAGAATTAGGAGGAGACAGTGTCAGTGAAGCCAAGGTTGGATAATGTTTTCAAGAGAAGGGGGTGGTCGACAGTGTTGGAGGCACCTGAGAGGTCAGGAAGGATTAGGATGGAGTAGAGGCTGTTGGATTTGGCAAGAAGATCACTTGTGACCTTTGAGAGAATGGTTTCTGTGGAGTGAAGGGGACCTAAGCTGGATTGGAGGGAGTCAAGGAGAGAATTGGAGAAGAATTTGAGATAGTATGGGTAGACAACTCGCTTAAGGAGTTTGGAGAGGAAGGGAAAGAAGAAAATGGGGTGATAATTGGAGGGAGTCGTGGGGTCCAGGGAGGGTTTTTAGAGGATAGGGAGACATGAGCATGTTGGAAAGCAGTGGGGAGTTGAAGATGACTGTCAGGGAAGGAAGAAGGAAGGGAGCAAGTATTTTGATAAAGTGCGAAGGAATGTGGTCTGATGCCCAGGTGGAGGGGGTGGATTTTGAGAGAAGACAGGAGATCTCCTCTAGAGATACTGCTAGGAATGATGGAAGAGTTGAAGAGGGGGCAGGAGTGGCAAGGGAGAGCAGGGGAGATTTAGGGAGCTCACCCTGATAGTGTCAATTTTCTTAATAAAGTATGTGGCAGGTCATTAGGGGCAAGGGATGGGGGAGATCAGGGGACGGGGCCTGAGGAGGGAGTTAAATATTTCGAACAACTGGCAAGGGTGATGGGTATGGGTATCAATAAGGGTGGAGAAATAATTTTGTCAGGCAGAGGAGAGGGCAGAGTTAAAGCATGCAAGGACAAACTGGAAATGGACCAAGTCACCCTGAAATTTAGATTTCCACCAGCAGCGCTCTGTGGCTCATGCATAAGAGCAAAGGAGACAGACTGTTCAGTTGATCCAGGGCTGTGGGTTAGTGGTACAAGATTGACAAAGGGATAGAGGAATGAATGAGTTGAGTTCAGCAAAGAGAGTGGTGCTGAGAGCATCAATTTGATCATCAAGGGAAGGTAGCTTAGGTGTGGAGGCTAAGTGGGGCATGATGAGTTGAGAAGATTGGATGAGATCTAAAAATCTGTGGGGGGATAGTACAGATTTATGGAGTGGAGGTGTGTGGGAGAGAAGGCAAGTGAGGAGATTGTGGTCAGACAGAAGGGTTCCAGAGTTGGTAAGGGTAGAGATTTTGTAGTTGCTAGAGACGATGAGATTGAGTGTATGCCCAAATTGGAGAAGGGGTGAGGTGGGGTGGAACAGGGGGTCAGTGGAGTTGAGTAGTGGTAGAAGGCGGGCAGCAGAAGCATCATCAGGAACACCTGTGTGGATATCGAAGTCACCAAGAATCAATGTAGGCATGGAGAAAGTGAGAAGGAACGTGAGAAGAGATCAAAATGGGATCAAAAGTTGGAGGTGAGACCAGGAAGGCGGTAGATGACCATTACTATAATCTGGAGCAGGTGGTAGAGATGGATGATATGGGCTTTGAAGGAGGGGAAAGAAAGGGATGGGGACATGGAATGGTGCAAAAGAGGTGTTGGGGTGCAAAAAGAAAGATGGCACCTCCTCCTTTCCCAGTGAGTCTCGGGGAGTGGGAGAAGATGAGACCCTTTCTGGAGAGATCAGCAGGGGAGACGGTGTTGTTGGGGAGAGCCAGGTTTCACTGATGGCAAGGAGGAATAATGACTGGGTCAGGAACAAATCAAGGATGAAGAAAAGCTTCTCCATGTTGGAAAGGGGGTTCCACAGGCCACGCTTGGTTGAGGTTGAAGAAGGGGAGTTCTGGGGGAGGGATGGCGCGAGGGGTGGAGAGGATTTGAATGGGAGTGAGTTGACGTGGGCTGGCGTTGGGGGAGCGGGACAAGGGGTGCCACTGGGACAGGATTACAGGGATGGGGCAGAGAGGAAGGGTGGGGGCAGTGTAAAGGGTAGGAAGGAGTTGAGTGGCAGAGGGAAGGACTGGGATGGGCTGAAGGAGGTGGGGGATTGAAGGGTCATGGTGGGGCTGGTGAATTTTAAGTGTTGTATTATCAAATGCTGTCGAGTCATTACCGATTCATAGTGACTTTATAGATATAGTTTCTCCAGAATATCCTATCTTCCACCATACTTTGTAACCTGGCTAATGGTTCTTCCATTACATAGCTACTTAATCTGGTGATACCTGTAGGAGATGGTTTAATTGTCCTTGGGGCCTTGATTGAATTGTCCCTGAATGAAGAGGCCAGTGTGTAGGAATAACCACACTAGGTTGGTAGGAGAAGGCAGGGGCTGAGTAAATGTGAAGGCAGGCAGCCATTAAAATGTAAAATGTAAAAATGTAGGAACTTGAGCCTTTTCCACTTAGGGGTTAGGCAGCCACACCCTAATCTGACTGTAAGGAAAGAGGGAAGATGAAGAAAATGGCCTCTTCTAGGCTGCAGAGGATTGGGAACGAAATGTCCTTATGGGCAGGCAGACGGTAAGCAGTGGTCCCAATGGCTGGTGACCTGGTCAGGCTGAGGCTGCTCTATGGAAAGAACTTGGCATCCTCGGGTAGGTCTCTGTCCTGGGTGATTATCCATGGTCTGTGTCGGTTTGTGTCCTCTCGAGTGAGAGAACTCGATGTCCTCGGGAAGATCACTGTCCCCCTCTCATTAAAATAATTTGAGTTAATAAGGCAACTGGATCCAATTTTTTTTTAATGGTATTTGTTAAGGACTTACTATGAGCCAGGCAGTGTACTAAGCACTGATAATAGTATCTCGGTACTGAATAGCACTTTTATTACCAAAGTGCTCTCAGATTAATTAGTTCTTTTAAGCCCTCAACACAACTCTGTGAGGTAGGGAGAGAAGGCGGATATCATTTTCCCCATTTTACAGATGGGGAAACAGGTTCAGGGAAGTTACATGACTCACTCACAATCACATGGCAGGTTAGCAGCACAACTTGGTCCTCCGGCTTCTAAACTGGTGCTCTTCCACTTGGCCAGACCGCTTCCCTTAATATAAACAGGTCGTCCAGATGTTAACAGATAGCAAGGATTATTGATGAATCAACACCCATGACATAAGCGCTTATACATGCCACAGTTTTATTATCATATATAATATTATGCATCTCAATACATAATATAATTATTATTAGTGAAGCAATGTGGGCTAATACATATAGCATAGGCTTGGGAGTCAGAGAAGGACTTAGGTTCTAATCGCTGTTTTGCCACTTGTCTGCTATGTGACCTTGGGCAAGTCACTTCACTTCTCTGGGCCTCAGTTCTGTCATCTGTAAAATGTGGATTAAGACTGTGAGCCCCATGTGGGACAGGGACTGGGTTCAACCTGATTTGCTGGTAATAATACTAACGATGGTATTTGTTAAGTGCTTACTATGTGCCAAGTACTGTTCTAAGCACTGGGGTAGATACAAGGTTATCGGGTTGTCCCACATTGGGCTCACAGCCTTAATTCCCATTTTACAGATGAGATAATTGAGGCACAAAGAAGTTAAGTGACTTGCCCAAAGTCATACAGCTGACAAGTGATGGAGCCAGGATTAGAACTCATCACCTCTGACTCCCAAGCCCGTGCTCTTTCCACTAAGCCACACTGCTTCTATTTGCTGCTTGTATCCACCTCATTGCTTAGTACAGTACCTGATACATAGTAAGCACTTTACAAATACCATTATTATTATTATATGTTAGAAATCAATTAATTGGCACCCTTGTGAGGATGGTGTTTCCAGTTGACGGTTGAGCCTTGGTCCTGAAACTTCAATCAAGGGGCAAAGAAGTGATTAGTGATTGCAGGAAGGAGGGGTTTGCTACTGTTCTCGCCATCACCCCATTCTGTGGTAAGCAGAGAGGCCTACATGACTCACCCAAGGGATGTGGTTGACTTCAAGGGCTCTGGATGTTGAGGTCCTTAGGACTAGCAGAGAGCTACTTGGGAGCCAGCGTGGCCTAGTGGAAAGAGACACTGGGAGTCAGAGGATCTGGGTGCTAAGCCCAGCTCCACCAATTACTTGATGTGTGTGACCTTGGGCAAATCATTGCACTTCTCTGTACCTCAGTTGCTTCATCTGTAAATTGGGGATTGAATAGCTTTTCTCCCTCTTACTTCGACTTTGAACTCCATGTGGGACAGAGACTATGGCCCACCTCACAGCATTTAGGACAGTGCTTGACACATAATAAGCACTTAACCAATATCATAGTAAGGTCTTAATTAATTAATTATGGCATTTGTTAAATACTTACTATGTGTCAAGCACTGTACTAAACATTGGGGTAGATATATGTCAATCAGGTCAGAAGGGCTTTTTTTGGTATTTATTTAGCACTTACTATGTGTCAATCACTATTTGAAGATCTGGGGTAGTTACAAGGTAATTTGACTGGACACAGTCCCTGTCAATCACTCAATCAATCAATTGCATTTATTGAGCACTTACTGTGTACAGAGCACTGTAACAAGTGCTTGGGAGAGAACAATATAAGAGAGTTGGAAGACACGTTCCCTGTCCACAGCGAGCTAACAGTCAAGTAGGGAGACAGACATTAATATAAATAATTAAATCACAGATATATACATAAGTGCTGGGGGGCTGAGGGAGTGGTGGATAAATGGGTGCAAATCCTAGTGCAAGGAAATAAGGGCATAGTCAAGGAAAGCCTCTTGGAGGACATGTGTTTTTAATAAAGTTTCCAAGGTGGGTAGAGAGATCATCTGTCAGATATGAAGAGGGAGGGCATTACAGGGGTGCACAAGACCCCTGAGATACACTAGATCAAGGTACAGCTAGTAGATTGTCATTAGAGGAGCGAAGTGTGCAGGCTGTATTGAGGTATAACCCACAGTGCATATCACAATCAAGTTGGAAAGAGAACAGATGTAAGCTCACTCTAAACTCTAAGCTCACTAGGTGCAGAGAACATGCCTGTTATTGTTGTGTTATAGTCTCCCAAACACTTAGTACAGTGCTCTGTACACAATAAAGCACTCAATTAATATGACTGATTGATATTGAATCCCCATTTTGTAGTTGAGGAAACTGAGGCATGAAAGAAGTGAAACGACTTGCCCATGGTCACACAGCAGGCAAGTGGCAGAGCAGGGATTAGAACCCAGGTCATTCATTCATTCATTCATTCAATCATATTTATTGAGCGCCCACATGGTGCTCACAGTCATCTGGAGAGACTGGGATGAGCTCGGTATTTCTCCTCAGACTTTGGAAATATCTGTGGGCAGGGTGGTTTGCCCTAAGGGGCTTTTGCCCCATCAGTGAGCAGAGATGGTGGTTGCTCAGTTTTATCAGACGAGGAGTAGGCAATGATGCTGAGCCTTTAGGAAGAGTAGAATGGCTGAAACAGTCTGTCAATCAATGGTATTTACTGAGCTCTTACTCTGTGCAGAGCACTGGACTGAGTGCTGGGAGAATACAAAAGAATTAGTGGACACGATCCCTTCCTTTTAGGGGCTTAAAATCTAATGGTTACAATATTGATCAATCAATATTGAGAGTCTGCCATGGGTGGAACGCTGTTCTGAGCACTTGAGAGAGTACTATAGAGGTAAAGGACACATTCCCAATCCCATTTACAATTGAATGGGGCCAAAGGGAGACAAAGAGAACAAATTAGCGTTAGGAGGAAAAGGAGAATAGAAAGATGGACAGGTGAATAATAAGGGCTTGGATAATAAAGTTTGTAAATTGGTCTGTGCGTTGGTGCTCCCAGGAACTCAGAATGAGTAAGTGCTGAGGTGGTAGGTTGGAAGGATTCAATCTGGAGAGGAGAAAATTAATTATGGAGTGATTCCTGGAGGAAGTGGGCTTTCAGGATGGTCTAATCAATTAATCAGTGGTATTTACTGAGCCCTTGGTTGTGCAGAGCACTGTACTAAGCACTTGGGAAAGTACAATATAATGGAGTTGGTAGAAATGCTCCCTGGCTACGGTCTAGAGGCCCAGAAAGAGATGCCCATTGCTCAATGGCAGAAGAGCTATCAGATGCAAGTTTATCTGCTCTTGCTTTGACATTTGATACCGGTTTCTGGGAGACTCAGAAACCCTATCGATCATACAACCAATCAATGACATTTTTGAGAACTGACCTAGTGCAGAGCACTGTGCAAACTGCTAGGCACGATACTCAATGTTGGAACCCATTTGCTCCCTGTTGATTTTCATTAGAAATGACTCCAGGGAAGTGCAGTGACTGCAGTGTAGTGACACGCAGCGCAGTGTCAGCTCAGAAGGACTCCAGAAACCCCGCCCCATGTAGGCCTGGTGAGAAACCAGGATGCAGCTCACTGTGGTATGTAGATAAGAGTTGTGTAGAGTAGGCAGGTGACACGAGGTATCATTCTGATCATCTACGATCTACCCCAGCGCCAAGTGCAATTCTTGGCCTACATTTAAGTGCTTCACTAATAGCGTAATATATAAAAGTTCCAAAACAAGCCTGAGAGTTCACAGGACTTGGAGAGTACCAGGAAAATTGGGACAGAAGGAGAGTATCAGTCAATCGATCAATGAATTAATGATATTAATGAGTACTTACTATGTGCAGAACAATGTACTAAGCCCTTGGGAGGAGTACAATATAACAGAATTAGTACAATAAAACAGAACCCAACCCAGAGAAGGAGGGAGAAGGAGGAAGGGAGAGAGGCAGAGACAGAAGGAGGGAGACAGTGAGGGAAGGAGAGAGAGAGAGAGAGAAGGTGAAGGAAAGAGAGTTAATAATAAGTGGGTATTAACCGCTTACTGTGTAACAGGAACTGTTCTAATCACCAGAGTAGATACAAGCTAGTCGGGTTGGAAATAGTCCCTGTCCCACATAGGGCTCACAGTCTTAATCCCCATTTTATACAGATGTAGTAACTGAGGCCCAGAGAAGTAAAGTGATTTGTCCAAGATCATAGAGCAAAGTGGCGGAGCTGGGATTAGAACCCAGGTCCTTCTGACACCCAGGTTCATGGTCTATCCACTAAGCCAGCAGCGTGGCTCAGTGGAAAGAGCACAGGCTTTGGAGTCAGGGCTCATGAGTTCGAATCCCAGCTCTGCCACTTGTCGGCTGTGTGACTGTGGGCAAGTCACTTAACTTCTCTGTGTCTCAGTTCCCTCATCTGTAAAATGGGGATTAAGATTGTGAGCCCCACGTGGGACAACCTGATTCCCCTATGTCTACCCCAGCGCTTAGAACAGTGCTCGGCACATAGTAAGCGCTTAACAAATACCAACATTATTATTATTATTATTCTCAAGTGGAGAGAAGAAAGAAGGGCGGGGCGGGGGGCACAAAGGGAAAGAGAGAGAGAGAAAGGGAGAAAGAGAGAGAAGGAGAGAGGGGAGGAGGGAGGGAGACGCAGCTTTTCTCCTTCAGGCCACGCATTTCTAGGTGCAACTGGCTTGGGTGAAATACTCTACTTTACTGACCCAAAGTAGAAAGAGCTTCTATCAGAGGATACATTAATTTCTCACCCCTTCCCATTCAGGTCTGAGTTCAGCTCACACCACAGAAACCGTGAGTCTGGGTCTGCCCCATACGGATAAAAAACACAAAGGTGTCCTGTCTCCCTTAGTACAATAGCACTCCAAATCATCCTATAGAGGCACATGGTTGTAGTGTACAAACATGCTTAACAGCCCAGTATACGTCAGCAACACCCATGTACACATTCAGACTCATCCCCACAGACATTCACACACACAGAGTCATATATCCAACCAGTGCTCTTACACACAGACTCACTTTCCACCCATACACGCCCCAAAACGCATACACGCATACACATGTGTGTACACACACCCGTACACACATGCATACACACATAGAAACACACACCCTAGAGCCCTTCTACAGCTTGATCTCAGCGAGGACAATTGCAAGGATAAGGGAGTCTGAACAGATTATTTTTTTTTTAATGTTTTACGAAAGCCGACTCCTCATCCCACGCCTTTCTCCCTTTTAAAAAACTTCTCTCTCTTCTTTTGGGTTGCTCCAGGGCTGTCGGTTTCAAAACTAGCAGCTGCAACCTTATGAAGAGAGAAAGAGAGAGAGAGAGAAAAAACAAAAAAAACAAGTTGAAACCACAAAAACCCTTCTTGTGAAAATCCGTGTGTGCCAGCCTGTGTCCGTGCAGCAGGCTGGGCCGGAGGCTCGTTAACCGGTCAGGCAAACAGAAGCAGGGGAGCGAGGGAGCCGGGCTCAGTGTTTATGGTGGAAAGGAATGGTAATTTTTTGGGGCAGCGTGGGCCTGACGCCCGGCTGGCCAGCCGGGGAGGTGGCCCCCGGCGGAAATGGATTTGGCTGTCGGAGAACTGGCTGACTTCCTCAGCCTTGCTCCCCGAAACAGCCTGGTTTGACTGAATGCAAAGCAGACTTGCCCCGAACATGGTGAGGACCTGCTGAGGGCGGCAGACGGGCACACCGAGAGCCGGACCAGCCTTGGCCCCAACCCCCTTATGCCCGCACACAGTCCTGCCCCACCCATGTGGAATAAGGAGAAGCGGCGTGGCCTAGTGGGTAGAGCATGGGCCTGGGAGTCAGAAGGACTTGGTTTCTAATCCCAGTTCCTCAACTTGTCTGCTGGGTGATCTTGGCAAGTCACTTCATTTCTCTTAGCCTCAATTAATTACCTCATCTGTAAATTGGGAATTAAGACGGCGAGCCCTTTGTGGGACAGGGACTGTGTCCAACTTGATTAACTTGTATCTACCCCAGTGTTTAGTACAATGCCTGGCACATAACAAGTGATTAACAAATACCATAAAAAAGGCAAGCATATGGTACATGGATATATGTACTTTTCATGGATGCATTCACTCACAGGGTGTCTCCAACTCCCCACACCCTCACTCACCTACATGGTTCATGTAGGCCTGCACACAGCACATGGAGGCATGCACACAGTTCATGGATGTATGCACCATTCATGGATGTATGCATTCAGAAGATCTCACAGACTCCCTGGGCCCCACCCCACCCACACACATGCACAATTACACCTCTCTGAGACACCACTGCCCCAGCCTTCGCACACTTCTCCACACACTACTAATATCCTCCAAACACGTTAACCTAAAACCCAACCACACCCGCCCCCTCGGCTCCTCCAAGGACTGGCTCACCCCTGTCCCCCAATCCTTTCCCTTAACCATCCTCACACTCACACGCACATAACCCCTCTCTCAGTTAGCCTCACGTCCCCCTCACTCCACACCCCTCAACAACATGGGAAAACCAGTTAATTCTCCCCCTTCCCCATTCCTCTATATCTGCCAAGATATTAGTTTCGGGTCAATTTGGGGAAGGTGCCCTACTGTGTGACATTTGCATAAACTGGCATCTCTAACTCTCCAGACCCTGATTTGAAGTGCCTGAACAGAAATAAAAAAACACAGAGAAGCAGAATGGCCTAATGGAAAGACCACCAGATTAGGAGCCAGAAGATCTGGCTTCTAATCCTGACTCTCCCGCTGTGTGACCTTGGGCAAGTCACTCAACTTCTCTACAGTTACAGTTTTTTCATGTGTAAAGAAGAGATTAAATTCCTAATTTCCCTCCCACTTAGATTTTGAGCCCCATGTGGGTCAGGGACCTAGACTGTGAGCTCTTTTGGGTCAAGGAATGTGTCTGTGTGTTGTTGTATTGTTTTTTCCCAAGCACTTAGGACTTTGCACACAGTAAGCGCTCATTGAATGAATGAACCATGCTTGATCTGATTATCTTGTATCTACCCCAGCACTTGATATAGTCCCTGGAACAAAGTAAGTGCTTAACAAGTACCACAATTGTTGTTATTATCACTAATTAATTCATCATAATTAAGAATTATTAATAACCTGAATAGCAAATACAACAACTGTTACTATTAATTTTAGTAAATCTAATTATTAATAATGATAATTCATCTGTACCTAATTTTGATCCTTCAACGTTCAACTTCAATGTCACCGCAGTGTGGCCTACTGGATAGAGCATGGATCTGGGAGTCAGAAGGACCTGGGTTCTAATCCCAGCTCTGCCACTTGTCTGCTGTTTGACCGTGGCCTAGTTACTTACCTTCTCTGTGCCTCAGTTATCTCATCGGTAAAATGGGAATTAAGACCGTGAGCCTCAGGTGAGACATGGACTGTGTCCAACTTGGTTAGCTTGTATCTACCCCAGCATGTAATACAGTATCTGGCACATAGTAAGCAGTTAACAAATACCATAAAAAAAGATTGACACACAGCATATTTTGTAAATCACTGTGGTGGTTTGGGGGTGTGGAATTAGCTTGGGGTACCAGAAACAGGGAAGTTGGGGTGAAACTGCATCCCCAGAATTTGAATTTCTCATGGGGCTTCAAGGTGGGCAAACGCTGCTGCCCCCTTGCCTCCCCCTGGTTCCCTCAGAGGGGGTGGTAGGGTATGAGATCACTTCCTAGAGACTTCCCCTAAAACCAAACTTTTAGGGGCTCAGAGGGAAAAAGGTATTGTTCACCTGTCTCCTGGGAACTCTGGGAGACATCTCTGGGGTTGTAAGTGAAGAGACAAAAGTGTGCAGGGCAAGTGGATAAGAGCTGAGAGATCATGTTTTATCCAGGGTTGGGTGGCCCTTCCGGGGGAATCTGGGTCATTCCTGTTCTGGTCTCTGGTACCCAACAGGGTGTGCTGCTCTGAAACCATGAAGCTGGTGGCACCAGTCTTTCTAAAGTTCTCTTTCAGGGTCATGGACTGCTTTTACTGATTTGCTCTCAGAAGCAGTCCTCCCAGGTTCCTTCTGGCCAAGGCAAAAGGAGAAGTGAGGAAATTGCCATGCTAACTGGGAGAAGACTGTAAGTTCCTTGAAGGCAGGGATAGCATCTTCTAACTCTGCTCTGAGCACAGTAGGTGTTCAGTAAATATAATTGATAGATTGGCAACTGGATGTTCTCATCAGCTGTTTGAGAAGCAGCAAAACTCCCCTGAAGAGAAGCAGTCAGTACAGTGCTCTGCAAACAGTAAGCGCTCAGTAAATACCATTGATAAATTGATAGATTAATGACTAAGATGAAGGCTAAATGAGTGGAGGCTGGGAGGACCCAGGATGATTCGTGTTTTGTGTTTTTTTTAATGGTATTTGTTAAACTCCACTATGTGCCAGGCATTGTACTAAGTGCTGTGGTAGATACAGGCTAATCAGGTTGGACACAGGCCATGTCCCACATGGGGCTCACAGTCTTAAGCTAATAAGGTTGGACACAGTCCATGTCCCACCTGGGGCTCACAGTCTTAATCCCCATTTTATAGATGAGGTAACTGAAGCAGAGAGAAGTTAAATGACTTGCCCAAGGTCACACAGCAGACAAGTAGCGGAGGCAGGATTTGAACACAGGTCTTTCTGAGTCCCATGGCCTGTGTTCTATCCACTAGGCCATGCTGCTTCTCTTGAGATATAAATTTCCTCAGAGGGTAGCTCCCTTTCTTTCCTGATATTTGGTGTGACTTGAATTTTGCCACTGTCAAGGGCTTGACCCGCTGGGAGAAATACAGCAGACAAAGGTGCAATTGGAGGATAATCAAGACTGAGAAAGGAACCAGTAGTAGAAGATGTTGGGGCCCCTTTGGGTCATCTTCATTAGCAAAATGGGTTTGGGAGTTTCAAGAGGATTCAAACCCCTTCAGCATATTACAGGTCTTTCTATCATTTCCACCAGGTGTCTTGCTTGCATGGAATAGACTGACACCTGAATTAAACCCTTCCTCCTTCCTGCTGGAGAGAGCAATCAATTAATTATATTTATCAAGAGCTTACTGTGTGCAGAGCACTATAATAGGCACTTGGGAGCAGACAATATAACAATATAACAGACACATCCCCTGCCCGCATTGAGTTTACAGTCTAGAGCAGAGAGCTGGGTTCTTTCTTCAGCATTCTACCATGACAGTGAGCTCAATGTCTGTTTGAGGCGGGGGTCTGGTTCCCTTTGGAGCTTTCAGAAACTGCAGTTCTGGGTTGTGGGTTTGGAGGACATTTATTATAGGAGGAGTAGAAAGAACCGTAAGGAGGAAAGCAGCAAGAAAATAAGGGATTACAGTCCCAAGTCAATTTGCTGTTGAGAAACCTCTCTCTAGATATAAGAAACCCTCAAGGTTACCACTAATAACCAAACTTCACCCTCATCTTAGGCTTCCCCAATCCCTTCACCCACACTAGTTGTCAAGCCCCAGAGAGTGTCACCCTCCTCTGACCAATGGACCTGTCGAACTGTGTAGGACTTTTATTCAATCGTATTTATTTATTGAGTGCTTACTGTGTGCAGAGCAAGAACCCAAACTTTAGGCAGCCGGGAACAGAGCTGTGAGGGAGTAACAGCAAGAATCTGGCCTCTCCGATGGCTCTGACTAGTGGAGAGCCCTTCCTTTCCCTAGGACCCCAACACACCCAAGCAGGGTCACTGAGGAGATAGTTCTGACTCTGGGGAGGAATAACTGGGTGCTAATTGCCCCAGTGGGGTCTCTTCTGGTTCCCCCCAAAGGAGACCTGAAAGAACTGTTCATGATTTGAATTTTGCTCACTTGAATGATGCCAATTATTACCACATCCACCTAGCATGCATTAGCCATTTGGGGCTAAATAGGGCAGGCCTGCTCACACAGGGTTTGTGCTGTCTCTGAGTTGAAAGAAGAGATGGCCAGGAAGAGAGTGTGTCATGTTGGCAAGCAGTAAGCCTGCATTACTGTGTCTTGAAATGATCTACCACGCAGCGTGGAAGGGAAAGGGGTGCTCAGGACATGTCGGTCTTGGGAGCTTCTGAGCGATGTCAGAGAGCAGATGAGCCTGTAGTCCCAGGTATCCAGAACACCAGCCCAACCTGGCTCATGGTCTAAGGAGGAGGAAGAACGTGCATTCTGCTGTCCCCATTTTATAGATAAGGAAACCGAGCCCCCCCCCCCAAAAGTTAGTGACTTGTCCAAGTTCACACTGCAGTCAGATGGAGCTAGGATTAGAACCCGAGGCTCCTATCAGTCTCGTGTTTTAGCTGCTTCTCCAAGATGTCTGGTCTTCTTAGAAAGTCAGTCTTTGGAGTCGGGCTGTCTGACCCCTATTCTCCCCATGTTCAAAGTCCTTTGCAAAGCCCATCACCTCAGGGAGGTCTTCCCTGATTAATCTCTCATCTCCCCTGCCTTTATCCTGTCCAACCATCCCAGTTCATAGCGCCAATTCTGCCCTTAGGGACCTGGAACACTTTTGTGCCTGCCTGATCACTTAAACACTCATTCATCTTCTTCCTCTGATCTGTAGTTTATTTTAGGGTCTGTCTTCCCCACTAGATTGTAAGTCCTGAAAGATAGGGTTCAAGCCTACTAAGTCTATCGCTGTCTCCCAAACGCCAAGTACACTGCTCAGAACACACTAGCCATGAAAACAGAATTACTGATTGTTTGATTGAAGGAATGTGTCCACCAACTCTGTGGTATTGTACTTTCCCAAGTGTTTCGTACAGTGCATACAGTGAGCATTCGATAAACACCATTGACTGACTGATTGATTGAAAGAAGTTGAACCTTTGAGAGTAACCAAGCCCTTCCCCCTACTTTTCCATTTCGCAAATCGGATCACTGGCCTCTGAGTTCTGGGAACGAGAGAAATAGACCAGAGACCCATCCTCCAGAGAAAGGGCGGGGATTGACAGTTAAAGAGTGAAACAATGAAGGTTAAAAGCAGGAAAGCGAATTCAAGAGGAGACCAAGAACTGGGGGCCCTCTTTCTGTCATCTGATAAAAAAGAGCCCTTTTAATTGCAATGTTCCATAGAGGCCAATCCCATTAGTTACTCTAGATTGTATGTTTGTTTTGGGCAGGTAATGTATCAACCAACTGGGTTGTATTGTAGAGAAGCAGTGTGGCCCAGTAGAAAGAGCATGGACCTGGGAGTCAGAGGACGCGGGTTCTAAATTCGGCTCCGTCACTTGTCTGCTGTGTGTGACCTTGGGCAAATCACATAACTTTCCTTTGCCTCAGTTCCCTCTTCTGCAAAATGAGATTCATTTACTCTTTCATTCAATCATATTTATTGCACACTTACTATGTGTAGAGCACTGTACTAAGCGTTTGAAAGCGTACAATATAAGAATAAATGGTCACATTCCCTGCCCAGGAGCTTGCAGTCTAGAGGAGCTAGTAGTTTATCTTAGACTGTGAGCCCCATGTGGGACCTGATTATCTTGTGTCTACCCCAGCACTTAGTACACATATAAGCATTTAACAAATGCCACAATTATTAATAATTATTATTATTACTCACCCAAGCCCTAAGTACAGTGCTCTGCACAGAGTAAGCACTCAATTAATACATCCTTAAAGGTTGGTTAGGGCAGGCAGGATCGAGATTGGAACACCAAAAGCATGGTTAGTTTTCTCTGGAGGGGCCAAAGACCAAGTCATCCTGGGGAAGGTTAAGTCAGTTGAAGAAACTCCAGAGATCTCCAAGTCACTGCTTCCATGAGGAAACATCCGGTCCTCTCCCAAGGCTCCAATATCATCATCATCATCAGCAATATTGCTTGAGCACCTACTGGGAGCACTGTGCTGGGAGCTACTTACTACAGAGCACTGTTCTGGGTGCCTACCGTGAGCCAACCACTATACTGAGTGCCTACTGGGTACAGAGCACTGTACTGGGGGTCTACTGTGTGACGATCACTGTACCAAGTATCTCCTGGTTACAGCACTGTAATGGGGGACTACTACGTGCAGAGCACAGTACTGAGAGCCTACTAGGTGCAGAACACTGTTTTATGTTTCTACTGTGTACCGACCACTGTATTGCATGCCCACTGGGAACAGTGCACTGTTCTGGTGTCTACTGTGCACAGAGCACTCTACTGAGCTCCTATAGTTAGTGTACTGACCACTGTACTGGACATTTGGGAGCATACAATAAATATACAAGATGTGATCCCTGTCCTTGAAAAGTTTATACTCTCTTCAGAAAGCTCCAGGGACACATTAGCCAATTAGCCAAAGTGGCAGCAGGCCTGAAGAGTTACCAAGGAACGAGACACAGACATAGACTAGACCCACACACATTTATTAGGTTTCTCCTGTGAACTGCACCCTCAGATCTTAACACATCCTGCCAGCTTCTTAAGGCGGCAATGTGTTTCAGTCTCATTTTTACACCAACATTCGGGGAAGTTCTCCTCACTGAACATGTGAGTCTTGTTCATTCAGGCTCAGGGAGTTAGGGTAGCCCATTCTGGAGTTGCTTTCTATGGCTGTCTTCTGACTGGCTTTAAGCAAGTGTGATTGACAGTGGATGCCTGGGACTACTGACAAGTCTTGCTCCATCCTTTTTTTTTTTTTTTGAATGATATTACGTGCTTACTCTGTGCCAGGCACTGTACTAAGCGCTGGGGTAGATACCAGCTAATCAGGTTGGAAACAGTCCCTGTTCTACATAGGGCTCATGTTCTTAATCTTCATTTTACAGATGAGGTAACTGAGGCCCAGAGAAGTGAAGTGACTTGCCCAAGGACACACAGCAGAAAGTGGCGGACCTGGGATTAGAACCCAGGTCCTTCTGTCAGCCAAGCTCTCTCTGCCTGTGCTCTATCCCCTAAGCCCACTGCTTCCTTCCTTCCCCTCTGCATCTGGTCTGCCTGGGCTCTTGGGATTATTTTAAAGCTATCCAGAGGGCAGCAAGATGGGGGGACATAGCTAAAGGAGTGGCAAAGCATGAAGGGCTGTCAATCAAGTCAGTGTGTGAAGCCACAGTTCTAGGGGTGGGGCTTGTCTGTGGGCATCCTGGTTGTTTCAGAGGGTTTCCTCAGTTCAACCCCATTAGGGCTTCTTAGGGCTAAGCCTTTGACTTATCTAGTAGAAAACTAGTAAAAAGGAGGATGTTGCCTGAAAATTTTCATTTCCAAAAAACACTTTCTCAGGCGTAAACCTGATAAAAATGAAATGGGGAACTGAGAACACTGTCAAGATAAGTTAACCCCCCACAAACCCCTGCTAAGGAAGAAAAACCTTTTTTTTTCTGGCCTCAATTATCCAAAGGTCTGCCAACAGTGATCAAATTCACTGGGCACTTATTAGGAATTCCATGATTCTAGGTAGTCTTCACCACACCGAGCTTGAATAGACAGCAGAGGTTGGGCCTAAATTAGCAGTGTTTTATCTGCAGCTAAGCCACAAGCATTTTAGATATATTGCAATTGCTGCACCTGAGTTCTAATCCCGATTCTGCCACTTGTCTGCTGTATGACCTTGGGCAAGTCACTTCACTTCTTTGTGCCTCAGTTACCTCATCTGTAATATGGGGATTAAGACAGAGAACGCCATGTGGGACAGGGACTTCGTCCAATCCAATCAACTTGCGTTTACCCCAGCACTTAGTACAGTACCTGTCACATACTAAGCACTTAACAAATATCACAATTATTATTATTGTTATTATTATTATTATTATTATTAATTGCTACTCATTGGCCCTGCTCTAGGTCCAGTGGAAAGAATACTTCTCTGGGAATCAGGAGACCGGAGTCCAATTCTGGTTCAGCCTGTAGGTGGCTAAAGAACAGAGGCCAGACATTCATTTTGCAATGAGCTGAATCTTTGACAGCAAGTTGCTTGTTGCAGTCTGGGCCCTAGAAAGAACACTACTGGAGAGGATGAGAGGATGTCAGTGGAGCCGAGCAAGCAGCCAGCACTATAAACAACTCCTCTGTTGCAGGCTCTCAGCTCATTTTGGGCAGTGAACGTTTCTGCTAATACCCTTGTATTATAAGTGCTCTCCCAAGTACTCAGTACAGTGCTCTGTACATAGTAATGACTCAATAAATATCACTGGTTGGCGTCTCAGGACTGAGATTCATGCATCATTCCCGGTGGGAGAATCCATCAACATGGCATCAGGGCAAGAAGCAGTGTGGCCTAGTGGAAGGAACATGGACCTGGGAGTCAGAGGACCAGGGTTTTATATTGGATCTGGCACTTGCCTGCAATATGACCTTGGACAAATCACTTAACTTCTCTGTGCCTCCAGTACCTCCACAGTAAAATAGATATCAAATTCCCCAACCTCCAACATAAACTGTGAGGCCCCTATGGGACACTGACTGTGTCTGAACTGATTATCTCATATTTACCCCAGCGCTTAGAATAGGATTTGACACATAGCATCACCCGCAAAATACCATTAAAAAAAAAAAGTTTGAATGTTGATCCTTACTAAGACCATTGAGAATGAGCATCAGAGAGAGTGTGCCTTGTCAAAGACTACATGTGTTTTGCTTCAAGCATTGATTCTGGCAGTAAAAGTTCCACCTCCATCTGATCATGCCTCCTTTAAACCTGAGATGGACTGGGAAGTCTTAGTCTATGGAGATCAAGGTGGTGGGCATTGAGAAGATTTTTTCACTCTGCCTGGATAGCATGATGGTGGGATAAGGAGGTGTTCTCTGAGCCTTGCACAACAATAGCTTGGACAGCAATGGTTCAGTGTATCCTGTCAAACTTTCCCAGGGCCTGGACAGCGGGCTATGAGGTAGACCCTCCCACAGTACTCTCTATGGAGTATGAGCTCATTGTGATCAGGGAGCATCTTTCTGCTTCTCCTGCACTTACCCAAGCATTTTGCTCTCAATAAATATCAATGATTGATCCACATTACAATCTGAGGTAGTAGACAGGTGGGGGGGAGGGGGAGGTTGGGGAGATACATGACAGGAGGAAGGAAAAAGAATTTACTGACCATTCTCTCATCCTGTGGGCCTACAGACTAGTCAATCAATCAGGCAATCATTTTTATTGAGCACTCCATGTGTGCAGAACACTGAACTAAGAGCTTGAGAGAATGCAATATAACAATAAACAGACATTCCCTGCCTACAGTGAGCTCACAGACTAGAGGGGGAGACAGTTGTTGATAGAAATAAAGAAATTACAGATATTTACATAAGTGCTGTGGGGCTGGGAAGGGGACTGAATAAAGGGAGCAGGTCAGGGTGATGCAGAAGGGAGTGGGAGAAGAGGAAAGTGGGGGTTTATATAGGGAAGGCCTCCTGGAGGAGATGTGCCTTCATTAAGGCTTTTAAGACAGGGACAGTAATTGCCGGTCATATATGAGGAGGGAGGGAGTTTCAGGCCAGAGGCAGGACGTGGGCGAGAAGTCAGTGGAGAGATAGATGAGATCAAGGTACATTGAGAAGGTTAACATTAGAGGAGCAAAGTATGCGGGCTGGGTTGTAGTCGGAGAGTAGCGAGTTGAGGTACGAGGGGGTAAGGTGATTCAGTGCTTTAAAGCCAATGGTGTGGAGTTTTTGTTTGATGCAGAGGAGTATGGGCAACCACTGGAGGTTCTTAAGGAGTGGGGAAACATGGCCTGAATGTTTCTGTAGAAAAATGATCTGGGCAGCAGAGTGAAGTATGGACTGGGACCCGTTTACCTAGAAATTAAAGAACCAAGAGAAAAAAGTCCTTTTCCTTAGCTGATGGAGCAATTAACGTCACAAGGGCCCCAAGACTCTGAGGAAAAGGCCTGCCCCATGCCTCCTCCCTTGAAAAAGTTCATAATAATCTGTGCAGAACACCACTTCTGGATAAACACAATGAGGCTCTCTATATATACTCCAGGCCATTTCCTGTTTCTCTCTGCAGCCTGCGCAGGGTTTGAGTCTGGGTGAGGCTGTGACCATAATCCACATGTACATTAACCACTGCCCTTGGCTTCTCTTCCTGCTTATGACCAAAGCGGGAAGAACAGAGGGTCAGGGACCCTCCAGACTCAGGAGGACGGCAGTCCCCTTTGTCCAGAACGGCGGGTGGGTCTCAGGCTGTCTGACGACTTCTCTGCCGTCTTCTGTGCCTTCACTTTGGGTGCTGCAGTTTGGGTGCCTGCAGTTAGGAGTTGATGAAAAAAAACACGCTCTCAACGAACTGCTTGTGTAACTTTTGCACCGCAAAAAGAGAGGTCAGGGCTGAAAGGGTGGTTAGCCATTTGAACAACTCTCTTTTAGTTAAAGGGGCAGTGGCATCTCTTGTCCCCCAATGGTCTCTGGTGAAAAGCACACCTTGCTTTGTGACTTTAAAAAACAACTCAGGGCAGGAGTACTGAATTGCACCTCTACACCATCTTTCATCTTAGTGTTTCTAGGTGGTTTTATGAGCACGACGTTCAGTCAGACCCCAGACTCTCCTGGAAGATGGACCACTTACTTTGGTGATGAAGTCAGTTAGAATTCTAATACTGTGACCCTTGGGACATTCTGCTAGAGTCCCCTGTCTCTCTTGGCCCCAAAGCAGTCCACTCCGCAGGGACCATGGTGGGGGATGGTTTATTACTGAGAGACTAGGCTACTAGCCATGCTCCTTCTGGGTTCTGGCAGGCTTTCAGAATTCCCTATCAAGACAGAAAGACCCCAAATGGTGGCTTTTGGGCCTGTTACTTTTTTGAAGTCACATTGCCTCCTACCCCCCACAACCCCCACCTCCAAATCCCTTCCTCCGTTTTGCAGCTGGGTTGACAGTGCAATCTATCGTATCTATCAGTGAATTCCAAAGCAAAAATTTAGAGATCATCATGACTTCTCTGTGCCTCAATTCCCTCATCTGTAAAATGGGAATTAAGAATGTGAGCCCTGTGTGGGACAGGGACCATGTCCACACTGAATGTCTTAAAACCGACAGTTTTAAGAACAATTAGAACAGTTCCTGGCACATAGTAAGCACTTTACAAATAACACAATTATTTTTAGAGAAGCTGCGTGGTGCAGTGGCAGGAGCACAGGTTTGGGAATCACAGGTCATGGGTTCTAATCCCAGCTCCACCACCTATCAGCTGTGTGACTTTGGGCAAGTTACTTAACTTCTTTGGGCCTCAGTTACCTCATCGGTAAAATGGGGATTAAGACTGAGTCCCCACGTGGGACAGGGACTGTATTCAACATGATTATCTTGTATCTACCCCAGAGCTTAGAACGTACTTGGCAAATAGTAAACACTTAACAAATAAAATATTATTATTATTATAAGAAAGTCATGCTAATTAGTAGTAGAAGTAGTAGTAACATTGTAATATTTATTGAATGTCCTCTTGGTGGAATGCACTATACTAAGCACCTGGAAAGTGTGAAACAAGCACTGACTGATTTGTTTTCCTCCTCTGAGATGCAAGACTTGTGCATTATAAGGCAACTGTCCAGTAGCCTTTCCAAAGCACGTATTGATCTCGAGATGAAATCTCTTACAATGAGGAATGAAAGTGTGCTACTCATCTATTAAGCAGTTCTGCTCAGGGAGGCATAAACCTATTTACACCCTTTAATGAAGCATGTAGCAGGGTAGGATCAGTATACCTATTTTTCAGATGGGCAAACTGAGGCCCAGAAAGGTCCAATCCAGCGGGAAGCCCTGAGTCGTTTTTGAGACTGAAGTTCTCTCCTCCTGGCCCAGGACTGTGGTGTGTTTCAGCCCATGCTTAGAGAGGAGCATTGTCAGTGGAGGGTCTGTCTCTTTGCTCCTGCCTAGTTGTTCCTTTCAGCTGGCCTGGCGTGGCTTCTGGCAGCTTCTGGAGATCAGACGACCTGTCTGTCGGTCCAAGGTCTACCCTGTCCTCACATCAGTTCTGTGTCATCCCCAGAAATGTAAAGATTGAGTTTACTGTTTGGGCCAAGTTGGCCGTTGTGTTGCTTCCTGGGCACTGAAAGGGCCGAAGCTGTATAAACAAACATCTCTTCTGCTTACCCCAGCTGCCTGCTCAGGCTATCTCTGCCCATTTAAACATCTCCGTGTCTGTCAAGTGACACAAAGGGACCCAAAAACCCATCTTTGCATATTCATATGCAAACCAATTCTGTGATCATTTTTCTTCCCCACTCCCTCTCTTGTGGTGACCTGGCCCAGTGAAGCTGGTCTGAGAAAAGGACTCCTTTCAAAAGAAAAGAGTCAACACACACACACACACACGTATCTGAGCAAGGATATGCAGTGTCGGCAGGGGGAGGACAAAATCAGCACGATAGTGTCTGGGGTTGCTGGGTAAAGTCTGGGTGTGGGGAGTTATTTAAAAAAAAAGCATGACATCGTGGAGATGAAAAATAGAAAGGCTTTTCCTGACACACCAAACGACATTCAGAACTGCCCACGAAACTGTTGTGTTACTGAAAGAATAGAAAACAGAAGCAGTCAAAGAGAACCCGATGGTAATGCGTGATGAAGGGACTTGCCACAACTCTCAGGGATCTGTGTATGTGCATGCGTGTGTGTGTGTATCTATGTGTGTGTGTACACAAACATGGCAGGACTTAGTAGAAAAGGCACTGTACTGACCCAAGCCCCAGATTCTAATCCCAGCTCTTCTGTCTGACCATGAACCTCTCTGGGCCTCAGTCTACTCACCGGTAAAATTGAGGATGAGACACCTGGTCTTCCTCACTTCAGATTGTGAGGTGATGCGGGACCCAGCCTGCGTCTGATCTGATGATTTTGTATCTACCTCAATGCTTAGCCCAAGGCTTGGCCCAGAGTCGGTGTTTAATAAGCGCTATAGTTATTATTAGATGAAAACAGACCTGGAAGATGGCACCTACCCTAGACACGGAGGTAGCCAGTGTGTCCTCGCATATGGGGCACATATCTGTACACGGGGTCTCCGTGTTGGGACATGTAACGATCCAGCAATCCCTCGGGGCCAAAAAGCCAGTGGAGATATGCTGACAAATGGTGAAACCGGCTGGCCCCGATCCTCGTTGCCGCCTCGCTTTGTGCATGTCACTCAGTTTGCACAAGGGCCTGGGGTGCCGGTCAGTTGCACTTGGCGGTCAGTTTCATTTCCTGTTTCTGCGAAAGTGGCAGAGGCCGTTATTTGAGCACCCTGAGCAGCTGGAGGGAAGTTGGATGTCTTCAAATGCCAATGCCCGGTGACTGATGCCGGGTGTGGAGAGGTCCTTTTGGGGAGCCCCCCTGTATGTATTTGGCCCAGAGGGTGTCAGGGTGCTAAGGATGGGAGGTGCCCCCTCTGCTGGTCAGAAGCAGGACCCTAGCGAAGTTTGATGGGGGGGATCAGGATTCCTGGCTCCCTACTCTTCCTTCCGTCACCACTCTGGGTTCTAGTTTCCCTGCAGACTTCAGTTTCCCCCAACTCCTGGGCCACCGAAAGGATCAATGAGCTTGTGCCCTTAAAGGACTTGGGGAGGAAGAAGGCTTACTGCTGGTTTTTCATGATCTTTAAATAGTTTGTGCCTTCCTGTCTCCTGCAGTAGAGGGTAAGCTCCTTAAGGTCAGGACATGTGTGCTTGCTAATGTTGTACTCTCCCAAGCACTTAGTACAGTGCTCTGCACCCAGTAGGCTCTCAAATAATACTGTTGACTGACTGATTGATTGATTGATTGATTGAACTCTTCCAACCACTTTCCCTCTCCTCTTCCCCCTCTCCCGTCCCAACCCCTCAGCACTGTACTCGTCCGCTCAACTGTATATATCTTCATCACCCTATTTATTTTGTTTAATGAGATGTACATCACCCTGATTCTATTTATTTGCCATTGTTTTTATGAGATGTTCTTCCCCTTGACTCTATTTATTGCCATTGTTCTTGTCTGCCTGTCTCCCCCGATTAGACTGTAACCCCATCAAAGGGCAGGGACTGTCTCTATCGGTTGCTGATTTGTACATTCCAATCGCTTAGTACAGTGCTCTGCACATAGTAAGCGCTCAATAAATACTATTGAATGAATGAATAAACCACTTAGTAACGTGATCAACACTCAGTAGGCATTCAATAAATACCGTTGATTGATGGATATATAGGACGTTGAAGTCGGTCAAATACTCAAGAAATACCATTGATCGATTGCACCTGTGGTACTCTCCCAATCGCTTAGTACAGCGCACACCGCTCTCAGGGGACACTCGATAAATTCTGTGGATTAATTCTATGGTATTTGCCCAAGGGCTTAATACTAATAATAATAATAATGTTAGTATTTGTTAAGCCCTTACTATGTGCAGAGCACTGTTCTTAGCGCTGGGGGAGATACAGGGTAATCAGGTTGTCCCACGTGAGGCTCACAGTCTTAATCTCCATTTTACAAATGAGGTAACAGAGGCACAGAGAAGTGAAGTAACTTGCCCACGGTCACCCAGCTGCCAAGTGGCAGAGCTGGGATTCGAACCCATGACCCCTGACTCTCAAGCCCGGGTTGTGCTCTGCAGACAGAATAGTGTCCAGTGATTACCCTAGATTGGCTGAGTATTTATTGAATGCCTACATGGTGCAGAGGACTGTAGTAAGCAGTTGGGAATGTACATTTGAATAAATAGACATGATCCCTGCCCTCAAGGGGCTTATCGTCTCTGCCACTTGTCAGCTGGGTGACTTTGGGCAAGTCACTTAACCTCCTGTGCCTCATCTGGAAAATGGGGATTAAGACTGTGAGCCCCAAGGGGGACAATCGTTAACCTTGTACAGTAGTCTGAGCACAGTAAGTGCTCAATAAATACAACTGATTGATCGCTAGAGGGGGAGAGCTATACTAAAATAAATTACAGGTACTAGGATAACACCCTGAAACTCGGTCAACACAGGAGCATCAAGGCAGCTGTTTAGCTTGGCAAGAGGTACTAGTAGAGGTAGTTGTGGTAGTAATAGTACAAGGAGTAGCAATTATTAGTAGTGATAGTAGTAGTAACAATAATAATAATTGTGGTATTTGTTAAGCACTTACTATGTGCCAGGCACTGAATTAAACTCTGGGTGGATACAAGCAAATCAGGTTGGGCACAGTCCCTGTCCCATGTGGGGCTCACAGTCTCAATCCCCATTTTACAGATGAGATAACTGAGACACAGAGAAGTGAAGGAACTCTTCCAAGATCCCACAGCAGACAAGCGGCGGAGCCGTAATTAGAACCTATGACCTTCTGACTCCCAGGCCCACGCTCTAGTAGAAGTGGTAGCAGTAGAAGTAGTAGAAGTAATAATAATCATGGTATCTGTTAAGCGCTTACTATGTGCAGAGCACTGTTCTAAGCGCTGGGGTAGATACAGGGTAATCAGATTGTCCCCCGGGGGGCTCACATTTTTGAATCCCCATTTTTACAGATGAGGTAACTGAGGCACAGAGAAGTGAAGTGACTTGCCCAAGGTCACACAGCACACAAGTGGCAGAGAGGGGATTAGAACCTGCGACCCCTGACTCCCAAGCCCGTGTTCTTTCTGCTAAGCCACGCTGCTTCAATGGAACTACTATTTCTGGAGTGCCCACCTCTGTATAGAGGGCTTGTACTAAGTGCTCGGGAAGTGCCACATAAAAAGAGCCACGTTTCCTGCCTGCAAGAAGCTTCTACTCTGAGAGGGGACTCTGAGCGGGGACGGTGGCCAGAGACCCAGCGAAGCCCAGTCCCCACCAAAGCGTTGTCGATGGAGACGGTCAGGAAAACCGCAGCTGGCAACCGCTTGGCTATCGGGCCAGGGGCTCTTCTCCTCGGCCAGGGCCTCTGGGCAGGCCGGGTGGTCAAGAGGCAGGTCTAAAGACAGTGCCAGATGCCTCAAGAGAAAGCTTTATCAGCCTCACTAAGGACATTCCTTGCACGAAGTGTGGAGTGGAGTGTTGGTCTTTCATCAGACTTTTCAACCCCACCCACTTGCTGGGATAAGATCTCAGCGGCAATATCTCTGGCTTTGTTCATTCTGGTATTTAAGAAGAGCTTACTCTGTGCTGAGCACTGTGCTAAGTACTGGGGTGGATAACGCCTGTGCCATGTTGCCTAGTCTTAATTTCTCCTTCTTATTTAATGTCTGTCCTCCCTGATCTAGACTGTGAGCTCATTTTAGGTGAGAGATAAGTGTCTTAATTTATTTTGTATTCACCCCGGTCCTTAGCACTTGGTTAAGCCCTCTTCCATTCCATTAGTAACGATAAGATAATCAGGTCCCTATTCCCCCACTTAGGACTCACATCTTAAAGGTAGGGGGAGCAAGGGTCTTTTTCCCTCTTTTACAGAGGAGGAAACTGGGACACAGAGAACTTGGGTGACTTGCCCAAGGTCACACAGCAGACCAGGGGCACAGAGGCAGATATTAAAGGGAAACATTGTTCTTTCTACGGCTTTTGCTCAGACCAACTCTCCGGGGGGTTTAGTCGGAGGAACCCAAGCAGCAGGATGTGCGGGGGAAGGATTTGAGGTGAGGTTTAATGAGGGGAAGTGACTCAGGGGGCTTGGAAGAGGAGGAGAAGGAGAGGACACCCGCGGCTCTGGAGTTCGGAGGGGGTGGGAGGCTGGAGAAGTGGGCAGAGGGGACCACCCAACTGGGAGCAGTGAGCAGGTAGGGGCCAGGGGTTGGGGCGGTAGGGCAGCGGGTTTGGGAAACCACACTACAGGCTCAAAAACCCCAAGAGGAGCATGTGACTTTCAGGTCAGTTAGGCAGGGACCAGGGGGCCCACTGAGAAAGGCTGGTAGCTGTGTCTGTTTTGCTGGAGTCCCCGCCACATCCTGCGGGCGTTGGCTTAGGGGGCTGCTTATTGACTTCAGAGTTATTCCATCCCCAAACACCAGGAGTCGAAAGAACCCAACTAACCAGAAAGGATGGGATCCTGCCTTCTGGGAGCTTACAGTTTCCGCTAGTCTAGTACTCTCTATACAGGTAGGATGAGTACGCTATTTTTCCCCGATTCCTCTTTACTATCTTTAACCTCCCCAGGGTCGGGGGGTAGGTAGGGAGTGGCATCTCCACCGTGTGGGCCGGTAGATTCTTAGTCCTTACTTGCAAGGCTTGGGTCCGGGCTCGGCCTGGGCTGCAGAAGGGCTGGTCAGCAGTTTGGACATTTATGCCTGCCAGCAGAATCTACTGGATGGAGGGTCGTTTGGATTCGGGTGCCCAGGGGCCTGGCAGGGGGCCAGGAGAGCTGGCCGGGGGAAGCAGGAGCTGGCTGCAGTGCCAGGGGTTTCAGCCCGCGGTACTGGAGGACATTGCACAACTTGGGGCACTTCCTCTTAGTGTGGGGGTTTGGCTTACTGCCCTCGGGGGCCAGGGTTCTGAAGTGTGCCCGTCCCCTGCCCATCAGACTCCCGCTAGTCATCTAGAAAACTCAGATTCACTCCTGCCCCACCGGTGAGTTTGGGACACGGTCTGGTGTGGCCTGGTCCCGCCTTTGACCAGTGAGAGTTCGATCAGCGAACCCACGGGTCTTTGGGTGGTGGGTGGAGGCTAATGGCAGACCAGGAGCTCTGGGCAGGGCCGGTCTGGTGCCCGGGCAGCAGTGCACGTGGGGGCCGGGTGGTACCTGAGGTGGCAGGTCACCTCAAACCTCTGTTCTCCCTCTAGCTTGCGCCCTACCTCGGTTTCCCCATCAGGAAAAGGGCCCCCGGCAAATTCCGTGTCTGCCCGTGAATCCTCTGCTTAACAGAGCTGACCAGGAACCCTGGCTTCAGTCCTCTCACCCGCCGTTCTAAGTCGATCCCAATGCATTCCTTGTGGCAAGGCTGGCACGGGACAGCTCAGCTCAGCTCAGCGCCAAAACACGGCAGGTTGGACTCCTGGCAGGTCGCAAAGCCTCTGGCTCCAACCCCGCAACCACCGAGAATCCCAGCGGAGGGTCCAGGAGGCCCGGATCTCCCTCCGACCGAGTTTCAAGACCTTCCTGTTTAGACCCCCCTTCCTCCCCCTGTGTAGCACAGGAAGTAGAGTTCGTGCGAATTTCAAAGCAAGAGGAAAAAAAAAGGTGCAACTCTGTTTTCTGCTCTGGTGAAGGGTTCACTTGAGCTGCCAAAATTTATTTCTGACACCTCTTTGCTGACAAGGTTTCGGGTATCTACTGGTGAGGAGAGATTACATGAGGAAGATGGGGTAACCAGCTACTGCTAAGTCCAAATAGATGTTGAAAAACTAAGAGATGGCTTTAGGGATCACTTACCATGTGCTAAACACTGTGCTTAGTGCCAGAGGAGATGTAAGATGATCAGAGTAGACACAGTTCCGATCCCACACTGGTATCCCAGTCTGAGAGAGAGAGTTTATCCTCATTTTATAGGTAGTGCAACTGAGACACAGAGAGGTTAAGTGACTTGCTCAAGGTCACTCAGCAGGCCAATGGTAGAGCTTGGATTCAAACCCGGGACTCCTGCCTTTCAGGCCTGTGTTCTTCCCCTTAGGTCACACTGTGAGTTGAGCTGAGATTCTGTTTGCTGAAAGATTTGGAGTGCTGAGCTCTGGAGTTTAGAGCTGTGTTTCTAACTCGGGGCCCACCTCTCCGGTTCCCCCAGGCCACTCTTGTGATTTGTTGAGACTTTGATGCTCCCAGAGCAGCCCCTTGTCTCCTGTTAGGCTGTCCTCAAGAGCATCTTTTCTGGCCTGACTGGGCAAAAGCAGATGGGATTCGTGTTGATCTGTGGAGGAACTGGTGGATAGAATCTGGGCAGAGTCTGTCCATTCAGGATTGGCAGCTGGTCCCAGCTCCATTGAGGCCTGCTAGGCCCTGCTGGGCAGACAACTGGGTAGCTAGATTCCATCCAACCTCTATCTCTACATCCCCTAACCTTTAGCCTGGGCATCTCTGCTTCCCCTTCATCCGTCCCACTCTAGACTCTGAGCTCATCGTGGACAGGAAACGGTGTTTCTACCTACTCTATTGTATTATATTCACCCAAACGCTTAGTACAGTACTCTGCTCACAGCAAGCGCTCAGTAAATACCATTGATGGAATGATTCGAATCCCAGAGTTGAGCATGACTTCAGGAGGTCATTCAGTTCATGCTCCTGCCTTCAAGCAAGCCTGTTCCCAGCTTGTCTCAGCTCTCTATCCACCTTATGCTTGGGAAGCTCGTCCTTGGGCCTAGTGTAACCCTTTTACGCTGCAAGTTCCCATGGGAGGTTGTGTGTTCTCTGGTTAGCTTGTCCCTTATTCAGGGCAGTGAAACATCTGAGGCTCAGGGAAGATGAAGAGAGGAGGCAGAATCAATGTCCTCGCTCAGAAAAGCTTCCAACATTTCCAGTGGATATATTTCCTGAGTCAAAGCTTTGTGAATATGGGCTTCCTGGAGTGGGTAGAAGTCCGGGGGTGATCTTTGGCTGAATCTCTCCAGGGGAAGTGAAGAATGAACACCCCACATGAACGGTTCATGCTCAGTGGGGACTCCCATCTGGTCCAGAAGTTCCATCCCTGGAAACTTCTCCCCAGCCTTGTGGGCTAAGGTGGCATTTTGGTGCCCATCAGCGAAGGGGACAGTTTAAGGATCTTAATTCCTATGCCGGCCAGGTCTGAGAATGCTGGTTTTCGATACACGAGAAGAGCACGAGACTGGGAGACAGGAGACCTGAGTTCTAATCCCGGCTCTGCCATGCACCTACTATGTGACCTCGGGCAAGTCACACTTAACTTTTCTGAGCCTCAATTCCCTGATCTTCAAAATGGGGTTTTAAAATCTGTCCTCCCACCTACTTAGACTGTGAGCCCCAGGTAGAACCTGATTATCTGGAATCCTGTGCTTAGTACAGTGCTTGGAACATAGCAAGTGCTCATTATTATTATTGTTATTATTAATTATTACTGTTGTCACAGCTCTGCCTGGCCTGCTGGATGCCCTTGGACAAATCGCTTTTATCACCCTGGGCCTCAGTTTCCTCTTTTGTGAAATGGGGATGACACCTGCTTTCTCTTGAATAGGACAGGGAGTGTGGTCTCATCTTATGATCTTGTTTCTACAGCAGTGCTTAGTACAGTGCTTGGCCCATAGCAAGCCCTTATTTAATACTATAATTACCCAAAACTCAAGTCCTGACCCTGACAGTATGTTTAGAAAAAGACACTGTGAGGTCATCATCTCACCCAAATCCCCAAAGCAGTTATTTGGGTTGCTCTGTAGCACCTGGAAGCTACTGTCACTCAATCAGATCACATGTCATCACCCAGCCAATGAGCATTCCCTAGGTGGAGTGGGTGGAGCTTCTTAAGCACCTGCCAGACTGTTTTCACCTCAGGAACTCTGTGATTCGAGACGAAGGCCCAAGATCAGGGAACAGGCAGATGGCGGATTGATCCAGGAGAGGGACACTCATGGCAGAGGCTCTGGCCAGCAGGTCAGTCAATACATCAATCGGTCAATCATATTTATTGAACGCTTTCTGTGTGCAGAACACTGTTCTAAGCCCTTGGGAGAGTACAATACAACAGTAAACAGACATGTTCCCTGCTCACAACACGCCTACAGTCACTGTCGACACCCCAGGCTCGTTTGCTCCGGGAACTGTGACTGGCTGCAGCCACAGTCTCTGCCAGGAGCTGTCATGTTGACAGTTCCCACCCGCACTCCCCGGTGAAAATAAAAACCATTCACACCTTTCAAAGTGGTGGGGTTGGTGTTTGTTTGGCTAGCAAGGATGTGGCTCTTGGACAAGACTGGCCATTCCAGAAGCTCTGAGGCCTGGTCACAGAATCTCAGGATATTTCTCGGGTCCTCTGCTTCCCACACTGTGGCTTGGGCTGACTATGGGACTGACTCTATGCCTAGCCGTTGGCAGACACGGATGAGGGCAGGTAGGGTACACATGCTGGATGTTCTCTAGGAAAAGAGGAGACCTTGGGAACTGAGGTATTTATTTAGTGCCTACTATGTGCTGAAAAGGCACTATGTCCTGAGGTTCACACGAGAGTGTCAGATTGGATCCAATCCCTTTCCCACACAGGACTCCCAGAGTTAAAAATGGGGAGAGTAGGTATCTCGCTCCCATTTTACAGATGAGGGAACTGAGGCTCAGAGAGTTCAAGTGACTTGCCCAATGTCGCTCAGCACATCAGTGCCCAAGATGGGACTAGTGCTCCATCTCGTACTCTTTCCATAGGTCATGCTGCACCCCACCCCGGTGTTCCTCAATGGGTCTCCTGGGTCATCTTGGATGCGAACAGCACTCTCGGCCAACCTGAGAGCCGGTGGCCCCCAAGTGGGAAGTGGGGAGCAGGGTGAAGGCAGCCCTGGCAAACTATGGGCTCCCCGAGGAACACGCTCACTTTTACGTGCCTCTCGGAGCCTCCTCCAGGAAGTTCTAAAAGTGGCCAAACTAAAAAAAGCAACTTGTGAAGACTGCTTGGCTTTGAGTTCTCTCTCCTGCCTTCTGATTGGATTGTCTACCACCCGTGGGTGACAAGAGAGCCTCTAGAGATGAGGTTTGGTCCGGATAAGCACCAGAAAGCTGATGGGTATCAGCACTGTATCTTTATGATCTCTCCTCTGCGCGCCTTCAAAGTCAGTGGGGAGAGAACTACACCACACCTTGCTTTGACAGGCCTCAGCACTGCTCTGTTTGGGCCCCCACAGTCACAGGAGATGCCCGCTGTCCACTCTTGGGGACCGGCCTCCCCAGGCCACTTGAAGTCGGGGAGCCCAGCGTGGCAGATGCTTTCTCTTGTGAAAAAAAAACAGCAGAAAGAGTCAGAGGAGGGAGCTGGGCCTAGTTTTCTGTCTTTAATCATGGCCAAACTGAGAGGGAGTGAAAGGAAGGAGGGAGGAAAGGAGGGCGAGGTGGGGGTAAGGAAGGAAGGAGTAAAGGAGAAAAGGAGTCAGAGAGAAACAAGGATAAGGGAAAAGGAAGGAAGGGAGAGAAGAAGGAATTGAGTGAGAGAGATGAAGGGAGTTGGGGGTTAGGGAGGGAGAGAGGGAGGAAGTCAGGGAGGGAAGAAAGGAGTGAGAGAGAAAGAGAGAGAGAAGGCTAAGGGAGAGAGAAAGGGAGGAAGGGAAGGAAGGAGGAAGAAAGGGAGTGAAGGAGGAAAAAGGGGGGGTAAGGGAGAGAGAGAGGGAGGGAAGGAAGGAATAAAGGAGTGAGAGAGGGAGAGAAGAGAGAGAGAGAGGTGGTGAAAGAGACAGAGACGGAGAGAGACAGAGAGAGACAGTGAGCCACCTTCAAGGGGCACTTTGCAGTTAGTCTCTCCATGGTCTCCAGCCAGTCCTTTCCCTTCCTTTCCAGGCCCCCTTGGTCCTCTCCCTGTGCTCTGGGGGACTCTCCCTCTGATGGGGCCTCCAGGAGAGGACTGGGGCGGCGAGGGGGAGGGGTTTTTTTATTGGGCTGTTGAAGTTGATTTATTAAGGGGGAAAAATCCTTCATTTGCTTGCCACACAGGTTATTTTCAAAGCGACAACTCTATTTCACTTTGAAAAAAACGGGGCAAGTGCCTCCGGTTATGAATGGAGCCCTTTGTTACCTCTGCAATCGACAAGACAGACTGTTTGGTTCATGTCTGCGTATTAGCCAAGGAGAACAGGGGGCTGGGAGACAGATGTGGGCCTTAATTGCATGGAAATATTAGAAGATCGTTAAGCCATTCTGACAGGATTTTCCTCTTGCAGGAGGAACGGAGGGCTGTGTCTGAGGGTTCCAAGACCCCGCCACGTTCTCCCTCCGCGTCTTGCCTCCACGTGGGGCTGGACGACTGAGCTCAGTCCCCAGAGTCCAGATAACAGAGCGGAAAACAAAGCGCATTTTGTCCTGAGCTGGGGATTTCAGAAAGAGACCTCCACACATACCCCTCCCTGCCAGAGGTTGGGGTGGGAAGAGAACATATATGGAGGCAGCAGGGTCTAGCAGAAAGAGCATGGCACTAGGAGACCCCAGTTCTAATCGTGGCTCTTCCATCGACCTGATGTGCGAGAATTTGGGCTAGAATTGGGCTGGACCTCAATTTCCTCATCTGCAAAGTGGGGATAAGATCCCAACTCTCCCTCTGTCTTAGGCCGAGGGCCCTCTATGCTGTAAGCTTGTTATGGTCAGAGAAGGTGTCTGTTACCTCTGTTGAATCGTACTCTCCCAAGAGCTTAGTTCAGTACTCTGCACATAGTAAGCACTCAACAAGAACCACTGATTGATTGATTGATTGATTGATTGATTGATTGGTGTGGATCAGGGACTGTGTCCCATCTTGATTATCGGTATCTAGTCCAGCGTTTAGCACATTGCTTTAGCATACAGCAAGGTCTTAATAGACACCGCAACTAGCGGATACACTGTGTGGGGGAAGGGTGGGGAGGGAGAGGTAGATCAGATTGACTCAGTGTAACCAGATGTGTAGAGCTGATAAAGACTACCAGAGGACTAACCTCATAACAGTAAATGCATTACCTCCTGCACCCAACACGAGTAAAGTTTGGAAACAGCTCTGCTCCTGACTGTTCTTTCTTCCCCCGGCTCTTTAACTTTTCAGAGTAGCAAGTCCATCATCCTGTGAGGAGATGGAGTGGAAGCATTCCTTCCGGCTCCAGGCCCAGGTCCTGAGACCCTCAGCATCAATCAGTCAGTCGATCAAGAGTATGCATTGAGCGCCTCCTGAATGCAGAGTACTGCACAAATAAGCGTAGAATATCCATTCCCTGTCCTCAAAGAGGAGACATTCGAACAGGGGAGGCAGACAGATCTGCAGATAGATAGGACAAAGAATGAGGGATGGGAAAACAAGTGTCTAAATGGGAGAGTCAGAGTAATGTCTGTTTCATATTAATGTCTGTCTGCCCCCTAAACTGTAAACTCATTATGATCAGGGAACATTTCTGCTTATTCTCTTGGACTGTACTGTCCCAAGAGCTTAGAACAGTGCTCTGCATGTAGTAAGTGCTCCATAAATATGATTGAATGAATAAATACTATTGATTGATGGATCGAGAGCCTGGACAAGGATATGTACCAAAACATCATGGCATAATGAAAAGAGCCTGGGGCCTAGGCATCAGACGATTCTAATCCCAACTCTGCTACTTCTCTGCTGTGTGACCTAGGGCAAGTTATTCACTTCTTGGAGCTTCAGTTTCTTCATCTGTAAATTGAGGATTAAACAAGCTGTTCTCTCCCCGCCCTAGACTGAGCCCCATGTGGGACAGGGACTGTGAATGACCTGATTATCATATATCTGACTCGGAGCTTAACAAATACCCCAAAGAAGGATATCTGACAAGAGGAGGAGTCTCTGACCTTTGGTCTCTTCCACCCTGCCCCTTGCCAGGATCAGAGCGAGTCAGAGGGTCTGAGGTGCTTTCTCATCGAGGGAGGCAGGAGGAGGATGGTTGCCAGGGAGATGTTTGTGCCACTGCAAACAGAGAACTACAACTTGGGGTGGAGTTCCATGTATGGGGGAGGGGGAAAGGGGGCCGCAGCGAGGGAGTGGAGGCCAAAATGAATCTTTCTGCCTTGAAGATCCGGTTTTCATGCTAATGCTGTTGTTAAACCAAGAATATGAAAAAGGGAAGGAGCCCCCAGCTATCCAGCTTTAGAGCATGGTGCTCCCTGCATGGACCCAGCCCTGAGGAAGGAGCAGATTCCAAGGTCCCAGTGTCCTTTGGGGGAACCTGGAGATGAAGGCTAAGGAGTCGCCCATAGATTTACAGTTTGAAATAAAAACCAGCACCAACTCTGATCTGGGATATTCATATTAGTGTGAAAAACTTACTAAGTAACAAACACTGAGCTAAGCTTTGGGAGAGATAGAAGATAATCAGACTGGACTGGTCGCTGCCTTGCAGATTGAGAAGTAGGGGGAACAGGGGTGGGGAGGCCACCAGGACAGAGGGGATGGAGGGGGAGGGGAGTGCTTTCAACAAATTTCCCCCCAAAGTTGTGCGTATCACTGTTCTGTTGCAGGGCATGCAGTCGGAGCAAAATGCAACAACTTAATCAATCAATCAATAATATTCATTGAGCATTTGCAGAACACTGTTGGCTTGGGAGAATGTAGTATAACAGAGTTGTTAGAAACGTCCCCTGCCCACGGAGAGCTCGAAGTCTAGAGGGGGACTGGGACTGAGAGGGTCCAAAAGTCTGAAGCCAGTGCTGTCTCCTCCTCCAGCTACTTATGGCAGCTCAGTGTCTGTCTTCTCCCCCGTTAGACTTTAAGTTCCTTGCGGGCAGGGACCCAGTCTCTCCTGCCACTGTCCTCTCCCAGGTACTTAGTACCAGGTACTCAGTGGTAGTTCTGATATTTTCATATCCAACAGATAATTACCCTTCCCACCTTCAAAACCTTATCGAAGGCACATCTCCTCCAAGAGGCCTTCCTTGACTAAGCCCTCACATCCTCTTTTCCCACTCCTTTCTGCATCACCCTGACTTGCTCCCTTTATTCATCACCCCCACCCCAATCCCCTCAGCACTTATGTACATATCCATAATTTATTTTTTTACATTAATATCTGACCCCCCTCTAGACTGTCAGCTTGTTATGAGCAGGGAATGTGTCTGTTTTATTGTTGTGTTGTACTCTCCCAAACACTTAATACAGTGCTCTGCACACAGTAAGTGCTCAATGAATATGATTGATTGATTGATAGATTGATAGAGGCTCTATTAATTCAATGGATTACTTGATGAACACATACAATTCCTTCATTAATAGATGACGAATAAAGGAACTCATAACTTGACACCTTCCTCCAAGTGGAAATGTGATGATGAGGTGGTGCCAGTAGACACTCTCTCTGAACCATCTGGGTACTCCAGTCAGTCAATCGTAGTTATTGAGAGCTTACCGTGTGCAGAGTACTAAACAAAGTGCTTGGGAGAGTACAATATGACAGACACATTCTCTTTCCACAGTGGGCTTACAGTTGAGAGTCCAGCAATGTAAACCAGGCTTCCTTAGCTTGGCATTAAGAAGTCTGTGTGGGGCCAACTCAAAGGTCTTGCTGAAGTCGAGATAGATTACATCAATTACTTCCCCCATCGCCTACATGGCCCGTTATTTTAGGAAATTAAATTGGTCTGACACCATTTGCTCTTTATGTAGCCGTGGTCGGTCGCTTTCTAGTATCTTCCCTCTAGATCATAAACTCACTGTGGGCAGAGAGCATGTCTACCAACTCTGTTGCATTGTACTCTCCTAAGCACTTAATACAGTGCTCAGCAGATAGCTCTCAATAAACACTGTTGATTGATCCACTGATTAAACTCTAGGCAGTGGCAAAAGATTGAATTAATTTTTTAGTAAATTCCCAGCTGCTGATGAGAAACTGAGTGGTCCATAATTACCGTGAGTAACTTTTTGATCATTGTGAATACTGGACTCAGGGTCGCTCCTTCCCGGAATGATTGATCTATCAGTACATAGTCTGCTCTGTTCTGCCATAACGTGTGTTTTCATTGTTTTGGTTAGAGTAGAATTAGAGAATTAGGTCAAGTTCTTTTGACCATATGCTGATCTATCTGGGCTCAACTGAGTGTGTTACTGATGAAACCTCTAGTGGACCTTTACTCATCTCAGAGTGGGTGATCAATCAGTGGTATTTATTGGGCCTTACTGTGTGCAGAGAACTGTACTAAGTGCTTGGGAGAGTCCAGTACAAGAGAGTTGGTGAATACTGTAGTAAGTATTGCATTGTGAGTTTTCCTTAGCACAAGCCTTCGCAAGATCGCCAACCTTACATTATAGAAGAACAGAGTGTATGTATGTACTGAGTGCCTACTATATACAGGGTATTGAACGGAGTGCTTGGGAGAGTATCGTCAAGTAAGAGACACAGCCCCTGTCCTCTAGGAGCTTACAATCCAATGGGGAAAAGAGGCAGCCCAAAATTATTTACAATTAGTAACAGCATGGGAAATTTAAATGCTGCTTTGAGAGTGAAGCACGGTGAGAAGACTGGCTTGGGAGAAGTAGTGAGGGTGATCTAGGGTGTAGTCCGTAAAAGGAGCAGATATGCAAGGAGAAGCAGTACGGTCTAATGGAAAGAGCACAGGACTGGGAGTCAGCGGACCTGGGTCCTAGTCCCGGCTCTACCGCTTGTCTGCTGTGTGACTTGGGGCAAGTCACTTAATTTTTCTGTATCTCATGGGGATTCACTATTTGTTCTCCCTCCTACTTGGACTGTAAGCCCCATGTGGGACCTGATTATTTTGTATCCACTCCTGTGCTTAGTACAGTGCTTAGCACATAGTAAGCACTTGACAAATACTGCAGTTATTTTTAATGATTAAAGAGCAAACACGAGGACAGCCTTGAATCCTATGGTGAGGAATTTCTGCTTGATGTAGAGGGAAACGGGCAACTCCTGGAGGTTTCTAAAGAGCTGAGACCTGTATTTTAGGAAGATGATCTAAGCAGCAGGCGGTAGTGAAGACCAGGGGAGAGGTCAGAGGCCTGGAGGCCAATGAAAAAGCTGATGCAGGAGCTTAGTTGGCAGGTGAAAAGAATTTGAACTAGGGTGGTAGTCATTTGGGTGGAGAAGTTAGGGGAGACCTCCTCTGCCTTTTCCAAGTTTACCAAAAATACTAATTCAAATTAATGACCCAAACATGTTAAATCCTGGTTTATATGTATCCAGATTTCGAAAACATTTTTTACTTTTCTTTCTCCATTCTGTTTTGCTTTCCAACCTTCTATCGCAAGTGGAGCTTGTTCTGGTTAGCTGTTCATCTTTGATCTTTTTCATAAAGGCAGAAGTGGAAAAAAATTAAAAGCCTCCGCCTTTTCACAGTCATTTGTTATCAACTTTCCCTTCCTGTCTATCAAGGGTTCTACATTTTCTTTCCTCCTCCTCTTTCACCTAATAAAAGTGAAAAATTATTGTTTTCGCTTTTTTACCTTTTATGTATCGTAGCTGTCCCTCCTTCCTGGATTCAACTTTTCTAATTTCATCCCTACAAAATCATGCTATTTCTTTATTTTTCGCTGTAACTATCTGATCTGTAGCTTTCCCTTTTGCCTTGAGATCTCTTGGGTTTAACTAATTTGACATTTTGTTACCTTTCCTATGCATTGATGTGATATATTCCTGAGCCTATTAAAATGGTATTTGTTAAGTGCTTACTATGTGCCAGGCATTGTACGAAGCACTGGGGTAGATACAAGCTAATTAGGCTGATCCCAGTCCATGTGCCACTTGGGGTTCATGGTCTCACTTCCCATTTTACAAATAAGGTAACTGAGGCACAGAGAAGTTAAGTGACTTTCCTGAGGTCACACAGCAGCTGGATGGGGCTGGGATTAGAACCCAGGTCTTTTTGATTCCCAGGCCCATGCTCTATCCATGGACCAAAACTGGTGTTGCTCAGAACAGATCGGAGGCCAAAATGAAGAATCTACTATCTCTTGGTCTGACAGGCCAACTTACCAAAAGTTTCAAGTCTCCAGTCTGTAATTTAATTTGGTTGACAATATTGCACCACTTATGTTTATCACTGGCAGGTGAGAATAAAAACACACAGAAGATTACTTGTACCAATATAAAGTACAAGGAAGAAGAGGTAGGAGAGCTAAATCAGTTTTATAATTCTGCTTACGTGAAGCTGTGAAACTTTATCTTACAAGAAGAAATACAAGGTGTGTGTGCACTTGTCAGGTGGTAAATGCCTCCCCAAGCTTGCCTACTCGTGTAGTATAATGCATTGTATATAGTAAGAGTTCAAGAAATACTATTACTACTATTACTTCTACTACTATGGCTGAATAACTGTCTTCTGGAAGAGTCAGCTTTTACACCCATACACATATGTGTATGTATTATTTATTTGCCTTAGTGCCTTATATTCTCCTTTCGGTCTTTCTGTCTCACAATCTTCACAGAGTTTCTGCCAGATAAGAGCCACTTCTTTCTCGACTGCAGTATGCCACGCTGATGTATCTGCTTCTACTGACTCTTAGTTTTCACCTAAAATGCAACAGTGTTTTGCCCTGAAAATATTTTCTCTGTTATCTATGCTTTCCTTCTTCCAAATTCATCTCCCCATGCATCTGAGATGCTTGGCTATACTTTTGCCATCCATTCTCCTTAATTGCCCCAACTAACTCAGCGGTGTTGAGGTGAACAGTGTTGCCATGCTAAGAGGCTTACTTTGCTTTAGGTCTTTGTTGTTTGATGAGGATGAAAATTATATTTATTAAATGCTTGTAAAGGGTCAGGCACTATGATAAGCTCAAGGATTGACCTAATGCAACTAAATAAGACATGATGATCATTCCTAAGTATTCAAAGACTGGTTGAACTGGCTCAGCTAAAGTTAATTTTCTTAAAAAAAAGATTTCTGAATTTGACTTCTGGGAGGAAAGAATAAGTGTACCCAGGATCTTTGGTACAAGGGAAACATTTAAAATGAAAGGGGTGAGGGACTTTTCAGCTAAACCCATCCAGAAGCCCTACTTGGCTCAGAGCTCACAGATTCAAGGAAGTCCCCCACTGATAGGGGACTCACCCAGCTCTTGAAAGACAAGGTAGTCAAAAGGATAGAGGAAAGATTTGGGAAATCTCCTCTCGACAGCTGAGTGGTCTTAGGCAAGTCACTTAACCCATCTGGACCTCAAATTTCCTCATCTGTAAAATGGGGGTAAGACATATGTTCTTCCTTCTCCCTACTCCTTAGATTGTGAGTCCTATGTGGGACAGGGACTGTATCCAATCTAATTGTCTTGTATATACCCCAACACTTGATGCAATGCTTGGTGCATAATAAGCACTTAAACAATACCCTAACTAGGCAGACTTTACTTTGTTCCATGATGGCTCTCTCAGTGATGAGAACAACCACTGGACCTGATAGATTCTGGTCAAGGATAGATGAGAGGGAGAGGCAGGGGGAACACCCCAGACCATCCATAGTGAAGGAAAGAACCAGCCTATTGACCCTGTTCCTGCTGATCCCTATTTGAATGGCAGAGTGCTCTGCTTAGTACAGCCCAGGAGAATCAGGCGGAACCAGTGACTCAAGAGCTTGGTATTGGGGAGGTCTGGTTTAAGGAGTGGAGCTCCTGTACCAGTGAATGGTTCTGTTAATTCATTCAATTGTATTTATTGAGCACTTACTGTGTGCAAAGCACTATTTCTTAAGCTGCTGCTCTGCTGCGCCTCCCCGCAACCACCCCCCCACCCCAGGCCCCAGCGGGCTAGACACATTAGCTCCACCATCCACATAGTAGTAATAATAATAATGCATTTATTATGTGCTAAGTGCTGGGGTCCATCCCTATCCCACACGAGACACATTTTACAGGGGAAGGAGAGCAGATATTTAATCCCCATTTTACAGATGAGGAAACTGAGGCCCAGAGAAGTTAAGTGACATGCCCAGTCACAAGCAGGTAAGTGGCAGTGAGAGGATTGGAACCCAGTTCTCCTAATTCACAGTCCCATGCTCTTTCCACTAGGCCACACCTTTTCCTCATGGGCCCCACAACCTGCCGGGGTCCATCTTGATCAGCAATCATGCGATAGCATGAATTTCCCTGCTGCTCGAGAGGCTGGAGCCAGCAAAGAGGAAGGCACGGCTAGAATGTCAGAGCTAGAGTTATTTAGTTATGATATTTATGGTGCTTTTCATTCATTCATTCATTCAATGATATTTTTGGAGTGCTTACTATGTGCAGAGCACTATACTAAGCTCTTGGAAAGTATATTTTGGCAACAAATAGAAACAATCCCTATCCAACAACAGGATGTGTCAAACCCTGTGCTAAACACCAGGCTTGGATTGATACAAGATCATACAATGAGAAACTGTTCCTGTACCCACCAGAGCTCTGAATGTAAGATGGAGGGAGAGCAGAGATCTTATCCCCACATTTCAGATGAGGAACCTGCAGTCCAGAGAGTTTAATTGACTTGCACAAGGTCGCCCAGTCTGGCCAGGGGAGAACTGGGATTATAATCTGGGCTCTCTGAACAACTTGTCCCAAGATCTTCCCATTAGGCCATACTGCCCAGAACCAGAGAATGGACTTTTCAATCAGGCCCCAAATACTTATTCGGGAGCAAACCTGGCTGAAATAATAGTAACTAGTAGTATTTGTTAAGCTGTTTCTGTGTGCCAAGTACTCTTCTAAATGGTGGGATAGATACAATTTAATCAGGTTGGACACAGTCCCTGTCTCATATGGGGCTCACAGTCTAAGTCCAAAAGAGTAAGATTTAATCCCCATTTTACAAGATAAGGCCCAGAAAAGTGAAGTGACTTGCCCAAGGTCACATAGCAGATAAGTGGTGGAGTTGGGATTAGAACGCAAGTCCTCTGACTTCCAGGCCCATGTTTTTTCCACTGGGTCATGCTGCTTCCCGTGCTCATTTGCCTTCGTTTTCCTCCCAGGCAGGGGGTCCAGCAAGGCTCCCAGTCTGCCCTATGAGCCGGTGACCTAAGGCCCCAAAGGCCAACAGGCTACCCCTTGAGTGAGCCCAGGCCTGTCTGAGCCTCCCAGATCAGAACACTAAGTGCCCTTTGTCAAGTAACCAGATCAGTCAAAAACCCCTAGGAATTTTCAGTGGTTTCAGTTGGGTTTTCCTGTTGAAATCTCTCAACCGAGATTTACAAAGAAAATATCTCTCAGTGCTCCCACCAAGATGTTTTCATTGTCTGCTGTCTGCAATGGGACTACTTCTCAAAGTCCCCATCCCACCTGGGAATGGACACTAAGGTGGACAGGGCCAACAGTGGATTCCAGGAAGTTGGAGTCCACTGGGGATCCGGCCCAACCAGGCCCTAGCGGCTTTGAGCCCGGCTCCCCATAGGGTGACCAGTTGGGGGCTGGAGATGCAACCTGATGCCTGGCATCAGGTGTCAGGTTCCAGGAGAACTGTCCAGCTTGGCTCTCCTCTGGTTTGATCAGGGCTCACCTCCGGCTCCCTCCCTTGTGGTCAGTGGGACAGGAACCAGTACTGGAATAAGTGGGCTGTCAAATGTTGGCCTTCATTCACCAGGTTGAATGGAAAGAAAAAGTCATAGAAATGCAATTCTCTTCCTCCTTCTTTTCCTCCTCCTCCTCTCCCTCTTCCTCTTCTTCCTCCTCTTGTTTTTCTCCTCCTCCTTCCCCTCCTCCTCTTCTTCCCTCCAGTCCTCCTGCCCTTTCTTCTGCCCCTCCACCCCTACTTCTCTTCTCCTCCACTACCTAGGTGGTGAGCCCCTTGTGGGACAAGGACTGTGCCTCAGCCATTACTTTGCCATCTAGCTCAGTGCTTGGCACAGTGCTTGACACGTAGCAAACGCTTCATAATTACCATAACTAATTCTGCTGCCCCACTACCATTTTTCCCCATACTCTTCTTTTTCCAACTAGTTCCTGTTTCCTCCGTTGTCTTTTCCTCTCCCTCATTCTTCTCTTTCCCCCTGCTTCTACCACTCTCCTTCCTCTGCCTTCTCCCTCATCAGGTAAGTACTCGACGTACTTACTAGTGCTTTGGGGTGAAAGAAAGGGGAAGTGAGTGAATAACTGAGAGAATGAGAGTGAACCTTGTAATGGAAGTGTGCTAATATCTGTCTCTGAACCACTGGAGGGGAAACAGAAAAAAGTTAAAAAAGAAATATCCTATGCAAGGAACAAGTTTAAAAGGAGAGAAAAATGGAGGAGAAAGAGAAATACAGCCAGGAACCAAGATTTCACTTCAAAACTAATAATAGTAGTATTTTTGAGTGCCTATTGAATGCAGTGCACTCTACTAGTTGCTAAGGAAGCACAACCAAAATCTAAGACATATTCCCTCTCCACAGGGATCTTCCACTCTAGGCATCCGGAACATCCATTACTGGACAGTTCCAGTCTACAAGAGAAGCTCGAACATTAGCTGACCACAAAAGTTCACTCTTTAAAAGAGATGAGGGACTGTGGGGAAGGGAGAGGAGCCCACAAGACCGGAAATTGGAGATATAGTGTTCTCTTGTACACAGAGGCTCGAGTCTCTGGGGTCAACTCAGCTTAAAGAGGCAAAACAGAGTAGCCACGTAGTCCGCTACAAATAAAAGCAAAGATCGTGGAGCATGCAGTGGTAACAGAAATGATGTTACCACTTGGGTTTTCACTAAATGATTTAGATATCATTATCGTTAACATCATCATTAATGGTATTTATTGAGCTCTTACTATGAGGAGAGCATTGTACCAAGTGCTTGGTAGAGTACAGTAAAGCAGAGTTGGCAGACACATCCCACAACAAACTTACAGCTAGAGATCTATCTAGTGGATATATCTAAATATATACTTAGAAGGTATAACTAATAATAATGTTGGTATTTGTTAAGTGCTTACTATGTGCAGAGCACTGTTCTAAGCACTGGGGTAGATACAGGGTCATCAGGTTGCCCCTCATGAGGCTCACAGTTAATGTCCATTTTCCAGATGAGGGAAGTGAGGCCCAGAGAAGTGAAGTGACTTGCCCACAGTCACACAGCTGACGAGCAGCAGAGTCGGGATTCGAACCCATGACCTCTGACTCCCAAGCCCGGGCTCTTTCCATTGAGACAAAAAATACCAACATTATTATAACTAGAGGATATAACCTAAAGGATGGATTAGTGAGGACTGTTACCACATCATTACATTCTGGGTATAACATGATCGACTAGTTGTGCAAGAAAATTTGGTATAGGAAATGGCCATGTCCAATCCATGGAGCAGTCAAAGACGTCTTGGCCTCTGACTCAGCCTTACTGAGCTGGGCCAGTCAGTCCTTGAAATTTGTCAGCGTTACAGTATTTAATACAGCAAAAGAGAAATGAGAGGCAAGCATGCAAAACACTCTGCTAATGGTAGACATTAAAATGACATAGGAATGGGCATCCAAAATAGAAGTCTTGGTGGTATCTCTCAACCACATAGGCCCTAACCCATTAATCCCCATCGAATGCAAAGTTACTATAATGTGATTTTTCCACAACTGGAAGGATCCTTAAAGGACCCCTCTACCAAGTTCTAGGAGAAATGACTGTATATGCATTAATTAGTGGAGTTATTCTTCATTCCAGAGATGGAGCAGCCAATAACAATAATAATTATTATTATAGTCGTATTTGTTAAGTCCTTACTATGTGCCAGCCACTGTACTACATGGTCAGGTGGATACAAGCAAATTGGGTTGGACACTGTTTGTCCCACATGGGGCTCACAGTCTCAAACCCCATTTTACAAATGAGGTAGCTGAAGTTCAGAGAAGTGAAGTGACTTGCCCAAGATCACACAGCAGACAAGTGATTGAGCGGGGATTGGAACCCATGACCTGACTCCCAGGCCCATATTCTATCCACTATGCCATGCAGATGAGGTTCCATCCATGAGCAAGAATATTTTGGAGAGCGAATCTCTTGCACACTGACGTTTTTGGTCCTGGTAAATTCGAAAGTGTGCCTTTTCCGGCCCCTTGCTGGCGCTTTCTTGCCCCTGGAGAGCTCCTGGCTTAGGGCTGGAGCGAGGGGTTGGAAGGAGACGCCCTGTAAATATTTCCTCATGGGCTTCCTGTGATTGTGAGGGCACAAGTTGCCGGGGAAACCATGTCAGAGGAGGAAATGGCCGGATAAGATCATTGCCTCTGCAAACATGACTGATGGTCAGTGGTTTTGCTGTTCAAACTCAGCAAACTAACGGTCCTAGTCTTTTTTTAAATTTTTTTAAATTTTTATTTCTTTTAATGGAATTTATTAAGCACTTGCTATGTGCCAGGCCCTGTACTAAGCTCTGGGGTACAAGATAAGATAGAAGATAATCAGGCTGGACACAGTCCCTGCCCCACATAGGACTCACAATCTTTATCCCCATTTTACAGTTGGGGTAACTGGGACAATCAACTAATCAATCAGGTAAGTGTATTTATTGTGCACTTACTGCGTGCAGAGCTCCATACTAAACGCGGGAAGTACAATATAACTGAGATGGTAGACCCCTTCCCTGCCCACAACAAGCTTACAGGCCAGAGGGCCAGACAAGCGGTGGAGCTGGGATTAGAACCCAGGTTCTCTGACTCCCAGGCCCCCACTCCTGGAGAGAGAACTTATAATAATAATAATAATAACGTTGGTATTTGTTAAGCACTTACTATGTGCCGAGCACTGTTCTAAGCGCTGGGGTAGACATAGGGGAAGCAGGTTGTCCCACGTGGGGCTCACAGTCTTAATCCCCATTTTACAGATGAGGGAACTGAGGCACAGAGAAGTTAAGTGACTTGCCCACAGTCACACAGCCGACAAGTGGCAGAGCTGGGATTCGAACTCATGAGCCCTGACTCCAAAGCCCGTGCTCTTTCCACTGAGCCATGCTGCTCTTTACTCACACCTCTTGGAGCCTGGAGTATGGGGCTGGAGACCCCTTAGGGCTACAATCTAGAAAGAGGCTGGGCTGGTCAGGTCCCCAATGAGATAGTGGCCTTGCCTTTTGTGGGCTTCAGGCTGGAGGAGAACTAAACAGGGTAGGGGTAAAAGTTTTTGTGGGGTTTGTTTTGTTTTGTAAAGGTAAAGTTCATTTTCAGGCTTTCCCAAAAAGATTTCCCTGGGATGGCCTGTTCTAGAAGGAAAATCCCTGAGAATTACGAAATATTATGAAATATCTTACGAAAACACTGATGGGGGACCAAAGGGTCCAGGTAATGACTTGTCAGAGAATCCTCCCAGAATGCTTTGGGGCTCAGGAAGGGCTTTCTCCTTCAGCTTCTTCACCACTTCCCCTTCCCCTTCACACACACACCCCCCCCCCAACTCTCTTCTGATTTTAGACCCCAGCTAAGATCCAGGGTGACCACAGGCCTAAACCCCCACAGACCTCCTGGGGAATCTCTTGGGACCTCTCACTTTCAGGGGAACAGGAAGTCAAATGACTTTCTCTTGAGATTCTGGCATTCTTCTTCCAGAGATGGGGCCTAGTCTAGGCCACCAATGATGGTGTTCACACCAGCCCAAAGGCTCTAGTTCCAGAACTTCCATCTCTAGCAGTCAAATCATGAATGGAGGGTTGGGAATTGTTCAGTCGTAGCCTCATTAGCACTTCTTCCCAGCAGTCTCTGTTCTGTAGCTGTGCAACTGTGCAGGAGGAACAGCCTAGGAAAACAAAGAAGGGTTCTCTCTCAGAATGCTTTGGGGCCCCAAGTCAGCCACCCATTAGGATACAGGTCACTTGACAATCCCGGCCCCTCCCTCTTCCACCAGCCTTCTTCAGAGACATGAATGCCCATCAAGTTGCTTCTAGGATATCATTGAAGCATTGGCTGTGAGTGGTAGGAAAGAGAAAAACAAAGACAGAAGGTGTTGAGGTGTATGTCAGGGAGGCTAAAGAAGGCAGTTTCTCTCTTTGATGGTTTCTTCCTGCTCAATCTGTGTCCCCTCACTGCTGCCTGGAAATTAGTCTCCAGCTTTTGTCATCACCCCATGTCACCAGGAAAGCTTTTATTTTGGTCTCTCAAATGATCCAGGTAATTGCCTGTTCTCCAACTTCCCTTGGCCTATGTAGCCCTGGCCGTGATGACCCAGTCATCAGGCTTCTTCTCTGAAGACTATGGTATCCTCCTCCTGGTCCATCCATGGCCAAATGGGTGGGAACAGGATTGGGGATGGCGGGCACCAGGGAGAATAGTCAGCCTGACGTTAAGAAAGAAAGTGAAATTCTCAGCATCAAAACCCCCTCCTGGAGGCTCTGGTAACCTTTAGGCCAGTTGCATGTTCACTTCCATATTCAGTATTCTTTTTCCGGCAGTAAAGATCACTCTGTGGAAGAGAGTTAAACTTTGATCTTTTGCAATGCCCTTTCAATGTGGTTGTATGAGAAGTGACATTGGAAACTCAGAGTCAACAAGCTAGTAGATACCCAAGGGAGAATTGGAGAAAGACCTAATGGGCAACCATTCTGGATTGTGTTACAGCTCACGTCTCCCCTGGCCTTTAGGGCTCAGTGACCCTCTGAACTGCTTTCTGCTCATTCCCTTAATTTATTAAATCCCATTAAAGAAAATGCTTTCATGGACTCAGGGTGTTGAGTCCTGCTTCTAGGAACTCTTCGGTCCACCTCTCTGTCATGTATTATCAGTCAATCAATTAATTGTAACTACTGAGAGTTTATTGTGTGCAGAGTACTTATACTATAGGATTGGGAGAGATGATAGATATGATTCCTGCCTTCAAGAAGCTTTCAATCTAGCTGGGGAGATCGACATTAAAATAAGTTATGGCAGACTAGTAACCATGTAAGTGCTGTGGAGGTAGGGGTGAGGTGAGTACCAAAGTGCTTTAGGAGTACAAATCCAAGAGCCTAAGAGTTGCAGAAATGGGGAGAATAAGATGAGGAAATGATTTCATCTTGTGGGAAGTCTTCTGTCCATCTTTCTGAGTCATGTGTTGTAGATGACTTCCTGCAAGCTCTTTTAAGGGGACCTGAGAAGACTATGTCCAGTAAATTTGTTTTAGAAATCAGGAGGGGAAGGTCTCTAGGACATGATTGTAGGCTTATATCAAAAGAATAATGATAATGATAATAATATTTATTAAGCATTTACTAAAAGCCAAACAATGTTCTAAGCACTGGATAGATACCAAGATAATTAGGTTGGGCACAGTCCCTATCCCAAATGGGGCTCACAGTAGGGAAGAGAACAGGAACTGAATCTGCATTTTACAGATAAGAAAAATGAAGCACAGAGAAGTGAAATGACTTGCCCAAGATCACACAGCCAACAAGTGGCCAAGCCAGGATTAGAATCCAAGTCCTCTGACTCCCAGGCCCGTGCCCTTTCCAGTAGACCATGCTACTTCTCAAGAACCCTTTGGGACTAAAAGGGAGTTTGGGTTTTTTTTCTCACCAAACTCTAGCAGGTTCTTGGGATTCTCTTAGACAGAGGTCATAGCAGAGAAAAGTGTGAACATAAGCAAGTCCTTGTCTTGGTCCCAGCTCTGCCTCTGAGTCACTGTGTGAACTTAGACACATCAGTTTTCCTCCCTGGGAAGTAGGCCCATAAATCCTTCCTCAGGGAATGATTGTAAGGGTGAATTAGATGGCATTGAGAAAACTAAAAATAACGATAATAGTAATTATTAAGCACTTACTTTTACTCTAAACTCTAGACTGAAAACTCGCTGTGGGCAGGAGATATGTCTGCCAGCTCTGTTGTATTATACTCTCCCAAGCCTTTAGGACAGTGTTCTGTTATACAGTAAGAAATCAATTAATACCATTGACTGATTAACTGATTGGCTGATTACTAAGCACCAGGATAGATACGTGATAATCAGACTGGAGATCGAATAGGTCCTGGGAGCAAGTAGCGTATCTATATAATAATATTAATGACGGTATTTGTTAAGTGCTTACTATGTGCACTGGGGTAGATACAAGGTAATCAGGTTGTCCCACAAGGGGGTCACAGTCTTAACTCCCATTTTACAGATGGGGTAACTGAGGCCCAGAGGAGTTAAGTGGCTTGCCCAAAGTCACACAGCTAAGTGGCGGAGCCGGGATTAGCACCCATGACCTCTAATTCCCAAACCCATGCTCTTTCCACAAGGAACCGGAGACCCAGAAAGCTTAAGTGGTTTGCCCAAGGTAATCCAGGAGAACTCAGGGTCTTCTGACTCCCAATCCTATGGTCTTTGTCCTAGGCCACACTGGAAAGTGCTCTGAGATTATTAAAGGGCATGGATGAAGTTGCTTAGTTGTCCCATTCCTACTGTCTCTCCCTGAGTGGCAGCTGTCAATCATGCAGATGTTTGCACCAGTGAGGATGAAATCTTATGGGGAAAATCTTTCCAGTATGATTTCAATCATCTATGAAAAACTTCAACCAGAAGCTTTAGCCTGGAGGTCTCAGGCCCAGGTGAAACTACAAGAGAAGATATTCTGGATCCTGGGCCAAGGTCAACAAGTTCTGCCCCCGAGGCAAAAACAGTTGGGGTGATAGGGCTGTGCATCCTATTCTGCACCTCCTGAATCCCGGACCATGTCACATCACTGCCCTCCCTCCTAGGGAGTGAGCCCAAAGACCCATAACTCCTACAGATCCACCAATCCCTGGCTAGCTCTCCCCATCTGCTCCAAGAGGAGTCCCTTACATTCCTTCTGTGTTCAAAGGCTCCTCAAACCCATCTATGCCAAGGATCCAGGCTCTGCCACATGATGATTTCCCCTGCCATGAATCAAGGGAGTGATGCAATCAATAGGTTGTCCTGACGACTAGAAATCTTCTTAGAACACTCTGTCCTCAGGATGGTGCGAACTATGATCTCAGACAAAGCTACAAGATGGTCGCTCCTCAATTATCTATTCTGAGGATCCAGAAATCTCCAGAAAATCCACCCTAGATAGCCTAGAACAAGCTGCAGAGTCTGCTAATTTAACCTTACAATGCATCTGCTGTCATCAATCAAATCTCTGTTTCTTTCTCCTCCAAATATTTGTCTGTCAGTCAGCCACCCCCCTCCCACCTGCTGCCTTGGACTGTAAACATTTTGAGGGCAAAGACCATTTCTTTTAGTTAACCGTACTCTTTCCCAAGGTTAGTACAGAACTTTGTTAACAGTAAGCACCTAAGAATAACCCTTGGTTTTGGATAACAATTTTATTTCCAAAATAACAGTTTATTACCTCATTTTTGCCCTAACAATGAACCCAAGAGGTAGGCAGAAAGGCAGGTATGATTATCCCCCTTTTGCAGTTGAGGAAACTGAGGTCAAAGAGATTAAGTGATTCACCCTCAGTCACACACCAGGCAGGTGGCAGAGCTCAGATTTAAACCCAGGAACTCTGACTTCCAAACTGGTACTCTTCCACTCTAACGTGCCACTTCTCTACTACAGTAGGCCACTCAAGACAGAGCCTACAGAAATACTACTTATTGATTCACTGATACTTATCCACTATAGCTGCAGAGCTTATTGGCTTCTTAAAGGCTAAGGTTTATTATTATATGGTATTTGTTAAGTGCTTACTATGTGCCAGGCAGTGTACTAAGCACTGGGGTACACACAAGCTAATCAGGGTGGACACAATCCATGTCCCACATGGGGCTCATAGTCTTGATCCCCATTTTACAGCTGAGGTCACTGAGGCCCTGAGAAGTGAAGTGCCTTGCCCAAGATCTCACAGCAGATAAGTGGCAGAGCCAAGATTAGAACCCAGGTCCTTCTGACTCCCAGGCCCGTGCTCTCTCCGCTAGGCCATGCTGCTTCTCTGATTAGCAGCCGTGGTTCACCCCCAGTATCTGGCTGCCGCAGAAGAGACTCTAGACATTATGCAAAGAATGTGATCAAAGTTGGAGCCATTCGGTTCCCTGGGGTGATCTTGCCTATAGTGCATTTGCCAAAGACATAAACTTAAGACTCTGGTATCAGGTCTGGCCTAGCCAGACTCAAGACAACGATCGGAGAAGTCAGAGATTGCCATTGCTGCTAGTTCTTTTGAATTCCCTCCCACCCGCTTGCTCTCCTCCAAGAGTCAGGGCAGACTGACCAGCCCCTGCACGACTGAAGGAGAGAAGAGAGGAGGAGCAGATAGGGCATGGAGATGGGAGCAAAGTCACCCTATTGATCTCCTTTGGCCCCGAGGCTTTCCCTAAGTTTGGTGTTGAAGGATGCCGATGACCATTTTGCTCATGCTTCCCCATAATTAATCTGGGCGGTCGCAGGTTCGGCAGGCCTGGAGGAGGCTGAATGTGCAGGGCTTGTGAAGGATCTGGAAAGGGTGGCGGAGGAGGTTCCCCTAGCAGCAGGAGCGGTGGCAGTGGGTGACTTCCTTCTTGGAGGGGGAGGGTGGAGCTGCTGGGCCTGAGTATAACACACTTGGGTACTCGGAGTCTCCAAGTGACCCCGTTTAGAGGGGCTCAGCAGGCAGGTAAATGAAAGATTTTTGTGGTGGCAGGGGACAGAGGCAGGACTGGGAGGCAAGACACCTGGGTTCTAAACCCAGCCCTGCCATTTGCTTGCTGTGTGACTCTGGGCAAGTCACATCACTTCTCTTTGTCTTAGTTTTCTCTTCTTCCTCTCCCTCAGACTCTGAGCCCCATGTAGGTCAAAGAATATGCCTGACCTGATTGTCTTATCTCTACCCCATGGTTTAGTACAATGCTTAGTACATAGTAAACACTAAAGAGAAACCACAGTGGCTATTATTGGAGCTCTACTGCAAGGCAGGGAGGCAGCTGGGCCACTGGTCAGGGTCACCCTGAGAGGGACAGTCAGGGAACTTCCCTCGCCAACTCCCTTTGGTGCTCAAAATGCTCGAACTGAAACCAGTAAAATGAAACTCCAGCTCGGGGCCTCTTTCCACTCCGAGAGGCAGGCTGGCCGCGAGCCCGCTGCAGACCTGGTAGTTGAAGTTGCACATCGTCACCGCTTTACAGCTCCAAAGCACACTGTTGGAGCTGCAGAGGGGCTGCAGAGGACCCCCCCACCCCGACACCGAGCCCTTTGGTGATGATGACAGTGGTATTTGCTAAGCGCTTACTAAGCGTCAAGCACTGTTTTAAGCGCTGAGGTAAATACAAGGTAGCCAGGTTAGACACAGTCCCTGTCCTACAAGTGGCTCACAGTCTTAATCGCTATTTTACAGATGTGGGAACTGAGGCCCAGAGAAGTTAAGTGACTTGCTCTAGATCACATAGCAGACAAGTGCCAGAGCCAAGATTAGAACCCGGGTCCTCTAAATCCCAAGCCTGTGCTCTAGCACCTGGGCCATGCTGCTGCTCCCTGGTGCCTTCAGGGAAAATCAAGGCCACCCCATTCCATGCCCGAGTAATTTTGGAGATCCCAGGCTGAGCTGGAAGTTGGCTTAAGAGTAGCATAGGATGTCCTCTGGTGGGCACTAGGGGAGCAAGCCAACTGACCTTTCTGTCCCCCAACCCAGTACATCCCAAAACAGCCAAGGGACAGTTGGGTTCCCTTTAAGGTCACTTGGACATCCAATTCCAATGACCGCACCATATCCTGTCTGTCATAGAGTGACCAAAATGTGGTGTGGCATATCTGCCCCGTGGCTGGAATAGACAAGTGGACCTGGGAGAAGGAGAGGATGGTTGGGTGCAAAAGGAGGATGAAGAAAGGAGAAGGAGGAAATTAGCTTCTCTTTTTATGACATTTGTTTAGCACTTACTTTGTGCCAGGAACTGTACTAGACGCTGTACACTGGAGAAGCAGCGTGGCTCAGTGGAAAGAGCATGGGCTTTGGAGTCAGGGCTCATGAGTTCGAATCCCAGCTCTGCCACTTGTCGGCTGGGTGACTGTGGGCAAGTCACTTAACTTCTCTGTGCCTCAGTTCCCTCATCTGTAAAATGGGGATTAAGACTGTGAGCCCCACGTGGGACAACCCGATTCCCCTATGTCTACCCCAGCGCTTAGAACAGTGCTCGGCACATAGTAAGCGCTTAACAAATACCAACATTATTATTATTATTATTACTAAGCGCTGGGGTAGATAAAGGTTAAGCCTCTTGGGGCCAGGGCCAAAAGATGGGGTGGGGTCTTCTACTGCCGGGAACCCAATTCAAGCACAACCAGCCTGTCCCAGAGAGCTAATCAGTGCTGAGGGTACTGCTACTGCTGGCCACCCAGATACCCCCACCCCACTTCCCAGGGGTAGAAAACCCTCTCTGAACCCTATCTAAAGCAAGCTGAGTGCGCAGTCCTACTGGCTTGGTTCCTGGGGAGGGGAAACCCCAATCTACCACCCACCCACCCTTCTCTCATCATCATCATCATCATCAATGGTATTTATTGAGTGCTTACTGTGAGCTGAGCATTGTATTAGTGCTTGGGTTCAGTATAACGGAATTTTTTTTTTGTTTTTTTAATGGTATTTTTAAATGCTTACTATGTGCCTGGCACTGTACTGCATTCTGGGCTAGCTACAAGATCATCAGATTAGACACAATTCCTGTCCCACATGGAGCTCTTAATCTTAATCCCCATTTTACAGATGAGGTAACCAAGGCACAGAGAAGTGAAGTGACTTGCCCGGTCACACAGTGAACAAGTGGTGGAGCTGGAATTAGAAGCCAGAACCTTTTGACTCTCAGACCCTGGTTCTATTCGCTAGGCAGAGTTGGTAGACATGTCCCCTGCCCACAGTGAGTTTACAGTCTAGAGGGGAAGACAGACATTAATAAAAATAAAGAATTTATAATATGGCATTTCCTAGCTGGGAGGCCAGTCTGGCTTACCAGGACTAGAGAGGCACCATTCTCTGGGGGTCACAAGAGGGTGGAAGTGGGGGCTGGGAAATCTTCCCAGAGGCTGTCTCTTTAGTGAGGTCTGTGTTGCTTATCCAGATTACAAAAACCTCAGATGTTTAGAAATAAACACTGCCCTTTCATCCTCAACCCCTGTCCCTGTCAGTCTTCAGGAGTCACCACAGAACAAGAAAAGCAGATTTGACCTGGTGCTGGGGGGGAATTCCAGAGGAAAGAGAAACCATGGTCCCTGCCCACAAGGAGTTTGTAATCTAATGAGGGAAGTAGGATAAAACACCTACTCATAGTAAGATAAGGCAAGCACCAGTGACACAAAACTTAACATTAGACCAGTTTCAGAGATTTGCAATGTGAGTCCTAAAACAATTGATCCATCAGTGGTACTTTATGAGTGCTTGCAGTATGCAGAACATGGTACCAAGAGCTTGGGAGAGTATAATAGACTGGGTAGACCTGATATCTGCCCACAAGAAGCTTACAAGTCGGGGAGACAGACGTTAAAATAAATTATAGATGGGGGAAGTGGCATAGTATACGGTTACATACGTAAGTGCTGTGAGATTTGGGGTGAATATTCAAGTGCTTAAGGGGTACAGCCCCATGTGCATAGGTGACCCAAGAGGGAGGGAAAATAGTGTGGGAAAATTAGAGATTAGTCAGGGAAGGCTTCTTGGAGGAGGGGTGATTTTACTAGGGCTCTGAAGATGGCGAAAGTGGTGGTCTGTCAGCTGTGAAATGCTGTCCAGGATCAAAGTTAGCCTGGGAAGACTTCACGTATGATGTGGATTTTTTAGTGGCGCTCCTGGCTTCGTTAGACCCTGACCAAAATCCATCCAGGAATTTCCACCCTAAACTTGCCTCCCCCCTTGTCTGCCCAGAACTTCCAAAATCCCTAGGTAAAACTAAGAAATATTGGGGTTCATTCATTTATTTGTTCATTGAATTGTATTCATTGAGCACTTACTGTGTGCAAAGCATTGTATTAAGTGGTTGAGAGAGTACAATATCACACAATAAACAGAAAAATTCCCTGCCCACAAGGAGGGTTGGGGAGGGTGTGACCTGTTTACCATAGTCTCTGTGGAGTCCTCCCATCTGGGCTCTTGGAGGTGCATACTTAGTAAAGGATAGGGGAGGGAGTGGGGGTGAAGGTCCTGCTGGTCTCTAGATCATGACAATTGCTCTCTCGGTCGGGGGTCCTTGAGTCTTTAATGTTCTATCTCATCTTTGGAAGCCGGTTTAACAATGCCCAACCTGCATTCTCTGGCTAATCTGTGACATCCAACCCTCTCTGGCCTGGAAACAGACTTCCTGGCATGATTTCCAGCACTTCCTGCCCTGGTCTCAGCTGGAAATATCTCCAGAACAGCCTTCCTCTGAGGAACTCAGGCAGGCATCCAGCAGGCCCTGGGAAGGTGGTCCCCTAAGAAGCCGGGGAAACAATGCATGGACGCAAAATCCCCCCGGGGTTGGAGGCCCCCTCTTGGGGTTGCTTTGGGAGCTGGTTCAGGAGTAGCCGGATGGGGCTGCTGTCTGAGTATCTGTTGTATTTGGCTGCGTTGGAAAAGTAGCTGCACTGAAAAGTAGATGCACTGAGCAGTGGGGAAGAGGAGCTTTTGGAAGAGAGGGGAGGGAGTGATGATTGGAGCTGAGATCATAGTGGAGAGACTCCGTGTTAGGCCACCCCACTCTTTGTTGGCAAGGAGGAGTTGGTCAGTCAGTCAGTCAGTGTGTGCAGAGCACTGTACTAAAGAAGAGCTTGAGAGAGTACACTACAACAATATAACAGACACATTCCCTGCCTGCAACAAGCAAGCAGAGCTGCATAAATGTTCGCTTGAGATAATCCGTCAGGCTGTGACCTCTAAGAGGCAGCTGGGGGCATGGCAAGGGACTGGTTGCAGGGGTGGGATCAGAGAGTGCTACCCAACCCCCTTCCAAATTCCATGGAACATGGACTTGGCTGTAGATAGGGCAGTAGATTATAATCAATATCATTGACGATGATGAGGGAAAGTTTGATATTGCTTCAGTACCTACTGTGTACAAAATACTGTTCTTAGTATCTGGGAGCATACAACAGAAGTCCTAGTTAGGTTTTTCTGCCCTGCAGTAGCTTATGATCCGAGGAAACCACCCAGAAGTCATGATGTGAAGTAAATGAAAACACTAGAGAAATTCAGGATATTCTTCCTCCTAATTCTCAGGGATTTAGTGAATTGCCTAAGGCCAGGGGTAAAATTACAGCAAAAGGGAGAATGCTTGGAAGAGAAACTGCCTTTCTTTCTAAAGAGGCCCTCAGTACTCTCTATAAATGTGACATGACTTCCCCTCTTCTCTGCTGAATCGATCAATCGATCAGTGGTATTTGTTGAGCATTTTCTATGTGTGCAGAGCTTTGTATTAAGTAGTTGGGAGAGTAGAAGGGAGTTGGTAGGCATGAACCCTGCCCACAGTGAGCTTCCAGTCTAGAGGGTTTGCATAAGGCCACACAGCCGATTAGTGACGGGGCCGGATTTGGCTTTTTTATGCACTTTCTATTTCTAAGCACTTATTATTTGGCAAACACTGTTCTAAGCACTGGAGAATATACAAGCTAATTAGATTGAACACAATCCCTGTCTGGCAGGGGGCTCCCAATCTAAGTAGGAGGGAGAACAGGTATCCCCATTTTACAGTGGAGAAAATTGAGGCACAGAGAAATTAAGTGACTTAACCAAAGTCACACAGGAAGCAATTGGCAGAGCTGGGATTAGAACCCAGATGTTTCTGACTCTCAGGCCCATGCTATCTCCATTAGGCCACCCCAGCTTCCCCTCTAGACCGGGAGCTCGTTGTGGGCAGGGATTGTCTCTCTTTATTGCTGTATTGTACTTCCCCACGTGCTTAGTACAGTGCTCTGCACACAGTAAGCACTCAATAAATACAACTGAATTAATTGAATTAATGAATGCACCCAGCTAAGTAGATGCTCTCTAACATGAGGGCACTCAGGGCAGCCGGTTGCTCAGAGCTTGGGTGCAATCTCCAGGAAGGGTCTCCAGAAACACTGAACCCCATCAAAAACGAAGCCCAGAATTTCTCTTAGGATTCCCAAAAGATTCTCATCTCCCCTTCTACCTCACCTCACTGATCTCTTACTACAGTCCAGCCCTCACAGTTCATTCTCCTAGCGTCAGCTTACTTACTGTGCCCCGAGCTCATCTGTCTCACCACCGAACCCTTTCCCACTGCCTCCCCATAGCCTGGAACTCCCATCCCCTTCATATACACCATGCCACCACTGTCTCCACCTTCAAAGCTTTATTAATGTCACTTCTTCTCCAAGAGGCCTTCTCGGATTAAGCCCTCTTTTTCCCTGGATCCCTCTCCCTTCTGCATTGCCTATGCAGTTGGATCTGTGACCTTTGGACATTTGATATTCATCCCACCTTCAAATCCACAGCACTTGCGTACATATCTTTAAATTATATGTTATAAATTACTTATATTAATGTCTGTCCTCCATTCTGTATTGTAAACTTGTTGCAGGCAGGGAATGCATCTATCTCTGTTGTATTGTACTTTCGCAAGTACTTATTACAGTACTCTGCACATTGATTGATTAACTGATTGGATCCCCCAGGGCTGAGCAGAAGTGATGACTCTTTGTTTTCTAAGGTCTCATCTCAAGGATGCCCCACCCCCCCAACCACAGGTTAAATTTAATCCTCATGAAAGGAAGCCCTGAATGAGCGGAAATGGGACTGAAAGCCAGGCTCACGGGCCACAAAAGGGTCCTAGGCCGTTTATTAAACCCCAGAAGCCATTCTGCCTCTCCTGCCCAAGGCAGGGTGGTGTCTAACCTGGGGAGAGAGGGACAGCAGCATCTTGAAGAGTGGTTTAGACACACTTGCTGGGGGCCTTCGGGAAAGTCACTTCACCTCTCATGGGATTTTTTTTTAATGGTATTTGCTAAGCTCTTTCTATGGGTCAAACACTGTTGTAAGCGCTAGGGTAGATGGAAATGAATGTGGTCGGACACAGTCCCTGTCCTGCATGGTGCTCACAGTTTCCCATCTGTAAAATGGGGCTAAGATCCCCTAAGTTTGGAAGTCCCACAGAGTAGGTGGACTGAACTCTTTCTGATTCTTCTGTATCTGCCCTAGTGCTTAACACATAGTAAGAGTTTGATAAATACTGTAAGTTACTCATCTCTCTTCTTGGCGCAGTCCCAAGTTCTGGGTCTGGCTTACAGAAAAGTCTCTTCATCTCTCTGGGATTTTTTTTTAATGGTATTTGTTTAGCGCTTACTATGTGTCACACACTGTTCTAAGCACTGGGGTAGATACAAGTTAATTAGGCTGGAAATGATCCCTGTCCTGCATGGGGCTCACAGTTTCTACATCTGTAAAATGGGGCTAAGACAGTTAATCTCCATTCCTCTTAAATCGGGAGCCCCAAGGGGTAACCTGGCCTGTACCCTGTCTGATCCTTCTATATCTAGTGCTTAGCACATAGTAAGAGCTTAATAAACACTGCAAGTTACTTGACTATCTTCACGGGGCAGTCCCAAGTGACCACGCAGTGCTCACGTACCACAGTGGGCCTCAGTCTCCTCCCCAGTTTGGCCTCAACTCCAAGAACCTGGAGAACCCCAGACGCGGGTAAGACTTTGGGCTAATTTGCAGCAGCCACAGCCCTTCCCTTTGCTGTGAAGCCCAGGAGGAGCCCAACTGTTTTGCATAAGGGTTAGCAAGAGTCCCAGACACCCGTTCAATCTGCAGTCACCCCAGGTGGAGACTGCAGGTGAAGGCACCACCTCCCCACCAAACCCCAAGCCGGATCACCAGGGCACCTGCCGAGAGAGAGAGAGAGAGAGAGAGAGAGAGAAGAGAGAGGAGACACTTTGCTGACGTCCCCTCTTGTCTGGTTCCCAGGAGGCTCTGTCGGTGGTGAGCGACGACCAGTCCCTCTTTGACTCAACGTACGGAGCCGCGGCGACACAGCTGCCGAAGGCCGACATGACTGCCTCGGGGAGCCCGGACTACGGTCAGCCCCACAAGATCAACCCCCTCCCGCCCCAGCAGGACTGGATCAACCAGCCCGTCAGGGTCAGCGTCAAGCGAGAGTATGACCACATGAATGGATCCAGGTAAGGGAGAGCTCTCCTGACCCTGCTCTGGCCACGGAGCTGCCCGGGGTGGGGAGGGACTAGGGGAGGGGAAAAGGGAGGGTCCGCTCTCTGTTCTTGCTCTGCCCGTAGCCACTGGCCTTGTTGCTCCGTCATGGTTGGGTGGTGTGAGTGACTCAAGCCCCAGTGGGTTTCAATGAGGGCGGTGAGATAGGGGAGCTGAACAAAACAGTGATCTGCTGCAAGAAGAACTCTAGATTGTAAACTTGTTATGGACAGGGAAACAAGTCTGCTAATTCATTTGTATTTATTGAACACGAAGAGTGTAGAGCATTATTCGAGGCGCTTGGGAGAGTTTAATATAAAAATAAATGGGCACATTCTATTTTATTCTCCCAGGTGCTTAGTACAGTGCCCTGCACACAGTACATGCTCAGTAAATGTCATTGATTGATTGACTGAAGAGGAGATAGCGTGGTCTAGTGGAAAATGTTCGGGGCTGGGAGCCACAGAAATCTGCGTTCTAGCTCTGCCACTTGTCTGCTGTGTTTCAATTTCAGTCAGTTTCAGTCAATCTTTATTGAACACCTATTCTGGGCAGGGTTCACACTAAGTACTTGGGAGAGTGCAGTAGAATGGGTAGATATGATCCCTGCCCTTAAGATGCTTATGATCCAGAGGTTCCCTGCCTGCAAGAAACTCACTTCCTCTTAGAGTGGGGATCAGATTCCTGCTCTGCCTATCTCTTGGGCTGTAAACCTGATCTGTTTATCCTAGGACTCAGCTTAGTGCTTGGCATATAGTTAATACCATTATAATAATGAAGGAGATGTAACAGATCTGGCATCAACCCCCACATGCTATGGAAGAATCAAATCATATGACCAACCCCACCATCTCTTCATTCTCATCCTCCTCCTGCTCTTCCTCATCTTCCTCCTGTTCTACCTCCTCCTCTCCTTTTCCCCTTCTCCTCTTCCTTCTCCCCTCCTCCTCCTACTCAAACTCCTCTGCTCCTTCCTCTTCTCCTCCTTCTCTTCCTCCCCTTCTTGCTCCATGTGTGTGTTAGGTTGTTATATTGTACTCTCCCAAGTGCTTAGTACAGTCCTCTGCACATAGTACTGACTGATCTTCAGGTCTACCTGTGGGCACCAAAAATGTTGCCACATCAAATCTCATTTACAAAAAGCAGAGACACTCCACTGGGATGCTCAGAGATTCAGTACTGCCTTCTCCATGGGTGAAAATGTAGGGTGTCCAGGCCCCAACCCTGCAGCTCTGCCCCAGCAGTTCCGCCTCTGCTTGAGGTTGGGATGGGGGCAACTGGCTGATCTGGGTATGAAGGTGGATCTCAGGAGCATACATTTATGCAGAAAGGACTGCTCTTGCAAATCTTGTGCGAGGCAGTCTGGTTCGGTGGGAAGAACATATTACTGGAAGTCTGGACACCCAGGTTCTAGTCCCAGCTCTGCCAGGCTTGCTGTGAGATTGTTGACTACTTGATTTCAGCAGGCTTCAACTTCCTCAACTGAAAAATGGGGATACCTGTTCTCTTTCCCTCTTAAATGGTGAGCCCTCTGAGTTTGAGAGTAGGTCCAATCTGATAATCTTGTCTCTATGCCAGCAGCTCACACAGTATTTAGCACCTATTAAATCCTCAATAAATACTACCGGGGTCACTATTGCTATCTTAATTACTCTGATCATGGATCCTACAGGATCTCAAAGGTTGGGAGCAGATCTAGCCCTATCCCTTCTGGCTCCCAGAGAGGAATTTGATTGGTCAAGCAGGTAATCAATTCTTCAATAATAATGATGATGGTATTTGTTAAGTTCTATGTGCCAAGTTCTGTTCTAAACCCTGGGATAGATACAAGGTAATCAGATTGTCCCACGTGGGGCACACAGTCTTAATCCCCATTTGACAGTTGAGGTAACTGGGACACAGAGAAGTTAAGTGACTTGCCCAGAGTCACACAGCTGATAAGTGACAGAGCCAGGATTAGAACCCACGACTTCTGACTCCCAAGCCCATACTCTTTCCACTAAACCACACTGAAAGTCTATATTCCCACTGTGTCTTTGGAGCAGCTAGTGCCTCAGATCGCAGTCAACAAGGGAACCAGGAAGGGAATCGTAGAGAAGAGGAATTCTAACTTTTGACTGTACCTCACTCTCACCCTCTTTGTCTTCTATGTCTGTTCCCCCAGGCAGGAACTCCCAACCTCCCTCCCCAAATCTGATAGACCCCCCCAGCTCTCCCCACAGGCAGAGTCCTCCTAAAATCCCATCTCATCCAACAAGCCTTCTCCTGATTAGTTCATTTCCTCTTTTATATCATATTTTTGTATGGTATTTGTTAAGTGCTTACTATGTGCCAGGAACTGTCCTAGAGTGCTGGAGTAGATACAAGCTAATCAGTTTGGACACAGTCCATGTCCCACCTGGGGCTCACAGTTTTAATCCCCATTTTACAGATGAAGTAATATTAATCTTATTATATTATATTCCTTTGTTATATTGTACACTCTGAAGGACTGTGTGCAGAGATCTGTACTAAGGTGTGCAAGGCTCACCTGAAGTGCTCAATAAATAATAATATTAGTATTATTATTACATTTGTTAAGTGCTTACTATGTTCCACGCACCGTTCTAAGCCCTGGGGTAGATACAATGTTGGGCATAGTCCCAGTTTCATATGGGACTCACAGTCTAAAGGGGAGGGAGTAAAGGTATTAAACCCTCATTTTACAGATGAGGAAGCTGTTCACAGAGAAGTTAAGTAACCTGCCCAAAGTCACACATTAGACAAATGCAGGATTAGAACCTAGGTCCTCTGACTCCCAGGCACATGCTCTTTCCATTAGGCCCCACTGTTTCAATCGATGATTGATCGATTGATTGACTGGACTCCCAGCACCCCACGTCATACAAACCCACCAGCCGTCTGCCTCGCTAATGTCTATTGTGAATGCTTACTTTTGCATATGTGTTCTTCAAAGGTGCTTTCAATTACTTCCTTTGATTACTCTATCTATAAATATTTCCCTCATTTTGGGCAGGGGATGTGTCCCTACTATGTTTTTTTTGCTTCTCAAATGCTTTTGTACTGTGAAATTCAGCCAGTAGACACTCAGTGAATACTACTTCTGCTGCTACTACTACTGCTGTTGCTACTACAGGGTAGAACCTATTTGGGGTCAACCTTTGGGTCACTAATAATAATAATAATTGTGATATTTGTTAAGCGCTCACTATGTGCCAGGCTGTACTAAGCACTGAGGTGGATACAAGTAGATCGGGTTGGAACCGGTCCCTGTCCCGTGTGCAACTCCCATTCTCAAGCCTCATTTTACAGATGAGGTAATTGAGGCCCAGAGAAGTGAAGTGACTTGCCCAAAGTCACACAGCAGACAGGCGGCAGATTAGAATCCATGACTTTCTGATTCCCAGTCACATGCTCTAGACACCAAGCCAAGCTGCTAGTCTTGGTCCAGACTAAACACATCCAACCTGGCCTTCACCCTTTTTGGGGACTGGAGATGATTGAAGAGGGGCTGTGGGGAGATGTTGGGGCGGAGGGGTGAGGAAGGAAGCCCATCAGGTCCCTGGTGCCTAATTAACTTCCTCTCACACCCATGTGAGCTCAAATGGGAACAGGGAGCAGGGCTATTTTAGACAAATGCCTTCACTAGGATTGAAATACCACCTGCAGTAGAAAGCGGGAGGCCTAGAGAAACAGAACTGATATTTAAGGGACCTGGGTTCAAATCCCAGCTCTGCTATTAGCTTGCTGCATGACCTTTCAGGGACTCGGTCCCCTTATCTGTCAAATGAGGGAGGGAAACAGCGTATTATAATGGATAGAACACGGGCCTGGGAGTGAGGATGTCATAGGTTCTAATCCCGCCTTTGCCACATGTCTGCTGTGTGACTTGGGCAAGTTACTTCATTTCTCTGGGCCTCAGCTACCTCATCTGTAAAATGGGGATCAAGACCCTGAGTCCCACAAGGGACAGGGGCTGTGTCCAACCCGATTTGCTTGTATCTACCCCAGTGTTTAGTACAGTGCTTGACACACAGTAAGCACTTAACAAATATCATTATTATTATTATTATTATTAAGATCCCTGTTATTAGATTTTGAGCTCCATGGGAGAAAAGGACTCCGTCCAACCTGCTTATCTTGTATTCATCCCAGTGCGCTTGGCACATAATAAGGGTTTTGTAAATGCCATGACTAACTAATGCGGTGTGAAGATTGGGAAGAGTTTTAGACTTGTCTGTGTGGAAAAAATGCTAGAATTCTGCACTCTCTGACATAGTACTCATGAACAGTGATCTTGGCTTTGCCAGTACAAGCTCAGAACTACCTCTGCCAGGGAATGCCCTGAGTCTCCATTACGTGACCCTTTCCAACAGGGCTGGAGAGAGTAATCCAGAAAGGCTTTGGATCTGGGGAACTCTGGCTTTGTGGTTCTCCCAGGTCCCCCACCCCTTAGAAGAAGAAGATCCCACCTGAGGCATCAAGCAGGCTTGGACCAGCTCCCAGGGCCTTTCTCAGATGTAAACTTCAATGGCTCCATCCAAGCTGTGGTCTGCAAAAACTCTCAGCTCTATTCTGTGTGAGCTGAGGAAAGATGGGAAACATTCTAGTCGGGAAAGAGAACCGATGTATGGAAATGCGAGAGGTGGTTGGCTGGGCCACATTGTCCATGTGACCACTCTCCCTTCATGGCTGGTCCATAGACACTGATGACCTGGTGCAAAGCATCATGTTAATTTCAGCTGGTCCTGCCAAGATTGTGCCACACATGGCAGGCGAGTATGATAATCCGCTCACATTCAATGCTGGCCCTATCTACCTGAGCTGTGGGGGCATAATTCCTTGGCCCTGCCTATCCCAGGGACCTTCCACCCCTAAACACACTAGCAAATGCTTCATCACTTATGGGTCTAGAGCGTGAAAGATGGAAGCATGTGTGTCATTGCCCTTCATATGCCACAAGCTATTTTCAGGTCAGCTAGTGGGCCGGCAACATTTCCGGAGTCCACCCCCAGCCTGGGCAGAGGCAAATTCTGAACCCGGTGTAGATTGTCCCACTCTTGACCTGGAGGATATGTCCTCTTCAAACTGCTAGTGAGAGAGAACAGTGTAGACCATGTCTGTTTGGCTTCTGCCTCATCTTGGGCTGAATCTTACAGAAAGAACACACACGTTGCCAGGCCTGCAACTCAGCAGGGCTGCTTGGGGTTAAAACAGCCAGTAGGATGCACAGAAGAAGAAGGTACTCAGAGGAACACAAAACATACAAGAAGGACGTTGTCTCTCCCTGTTCCTGGGGCCTTGTCCCTGTTCAAGTCATTCAAGTCGACTCACAGAGAATATTGACATTCGTTCTCTGAGTCCCTCATGGGCTCACCAAAGTGCAGGAAAGCTCATTCTGGGAATAGACGAATGTTCCATCTGGCCCAGGGGCCACAGGTCTGATGGAAAAACCACAGGTCTCAGACACCGTGAGGAAATCCTGAGGCCTTGGGCAGCCTCAATCAATCCCTCCGTCAGCGGCACAGACAGAGATGTGTATTAAGGACTCTGGAGAATGTGGTCACATTAGATGGACATGACAGTATTTCCACGTCCATATCTCAACTGCAGGATCTGAGAAGAACCCTCTCTTCAGTCCCAATGGGGCAGCCCTGGGCCCCCCCAGCCCCCTGCCTCAACACTGCCAGCTGCAGGGCCAAGCGGCCGCCATCTACTGGCTGGCACCGCCGGCCACCGACGAACAAAACCTCACTCCCTCCCCTGCCCCCTCCCTCTTGCTTTCAGCGGGCCCTCTTCACAGCCTCCAGCTGCCTTGATAAAGAGCAGCCGCTTTTATTCTGCATTTCACCTGGGCTCCGAGCAGTAGCCGCTTGGCCAGAGGGGAGAGAGGCTCGTGCTTTCTGGGGGAGGATGCCCGAAGCTGTGGGGTCCCTGAGAGTGGAGGGAACACCGGCCGCCAGGTAAACGCATGGCCTTTGGCCATTCTCCCAAGTGGCCCAAGGTGGGGGTTGCGGGGAGGCTGGCTTCCTGTTGGTTCAGAGGCAGAATGGGAACTGGGAGGGAGAAATGGGCCTGGGGGTGACCTGGGTGGGGTTGGCTCAGAAGGGCCAAGCTGCAGGGATGCATCAGTTGGAGAGAGAGAGGACAAGAGAAAAGGCAAGGTGGGTGTGAAGGAGAGCAGTGTAGACAGCACAAGAAAGGGAAGACCCAGAGCTCCAGGGGAATATATCCCTGAGGAGTACAAAGAGTAGGAAGGAAAGAGAGAATCCACAAGAAACTTGGCAATTCTGGACCCCTTCTTCTGATTCTGAGGTGCCCTCAAATTTCCAGAGATCTCCTTCCACCCCTCTTTCTCTTCTGCCAGGATCAATCTTCCTTCTCAGCATCCTCTCTACCTAATGAGGCACCCTCATAGGGGTGACTCCCAGAGCCCTGACCCTTCCTCTGCCCCCAATGGACTCTTCCGTCAGGGATGCCCAGTGAACCACAGTCTTGTCTGTGGTGGCTCTGGTGCTGGGCTTTTTTTGCCACTCCTGGGCCCTATCCTCTCTCCCAGGCCTCATCGTTTGGAAATAGTGGGAAATCCTGGCATTTCCTGCCTGTTAGTGGCCTCTTGACTTTTCCTTGCCTCCTAGTGCCCTGCCTGGACACTGGGCCAGCTTTAGACTAGCTGAGAAGCTGAAAGATACAGTGAAAAGGAAAGGAATCCAATCCCTATTCCTAAAGAGGCCAAGTTTTCAAATGAAGGAACAATCTTAAACATAGGTAAAAGGTGAAACGGTTCAAGAGGTAAAGTCACTGGAGGGTCAGAACGTAATGTTGATCGTGAAAAATTCCTCTGAGGAAATCTGCAGAACCAAGAGTATCATGGGCGAACCCCTGATTTCCCAGCCTACTGGCTCTAGAGCTGCTACCTTCCCCTCCCAGGTTTCTGGGAACACAGGCACCACCCTGAAGTCTCAGTACTCAGCAGCACGAGCCAAGGTAGAGGGAAGGCCAAACATTGAAAGTGAAAATGCTGGGCAACTGATGCCAAATCCACCCAGGAGAGGGACCAGACAAAAGCTAAACCAGACTGGCCCAAATTAAACTGGAAGAGTGGCCTTCATAACTGGGGACATTTCTGCTCTGTGGACCCTTGTCCCAGTTCTGTCCCCGGGCCCTGAGGGCTTTGAGCAATCCCCATCGCCCCCACTAGCCCTGAAACCAGTCTGCAAAGGCTGACAATGTTTCAGTATTCCCCTCCTCTCTGGCTGCTCTGTCTCATTCTCTCTGGGGAAGGCTGCGGGGGAGAGAAAGCCAGCTCCTGGTAGAGCCCTGGTGTCTCTCTGGGAGTGCATGGCCCAGGCCTGCTGCCGAAAAAGCCAAATGAATGAATCCTGATGAAGAACCCCAGTGTGCTACTGTCTCTCTCTGACTGCCATGGGGACGTTAAGCCTTCAGCAGTTTGGGACTCTGATTGCCTGGTTTTGGTTCTCTGCCTGGAAAACAGTAGACGAAATAGTAAAACCTTAAATTCTAACATGTGTAAGTTACACATCTTATTTTCATTTTCAGGCCGGGCTTCCCCCTAGTAAGACATGAGGAAAAAATTACCGTCTGACTTCTAATATCTCAGTGGAGCATTTATCTCCCAGCTATGATAAGTGATCTTCAATATTCCCCCCTCCTCAGATTAAGAAACAAATTTATTTAATGTACTTTACTGCATACGTCCAGACTCCCTCCTCCCGTGCCGATGCCGGGGACTCGGAATTTGTCGGACCGTACCTCTACAGCGCCATGCTCCCCCTGGGGCTCTTTGGGTGAACCCCTGACTGCCCCTCTGTCCTGTGACCACTGGGGGATGTGCTGTGAGGGCCTGAGGTAGCCAATTGTCTCCAGCCACAGGGGCTGGCCGACTCAAGGTCCGTAGGGCTGTCCAATTTTTGGGACTTTAGAAGAGTCGGAGGCCGCTAAACGACCCCGGCTGGACGGTATTTGAATCTTTGAATCTGGAAGCATGATGTGGATGGAATTACTGCCAGGGTTTGCTTGGACTCTTTTCTCTCTGTCTCTCTCATTCTCTCTCTCACTCATCTGATCTCTCTTACTGTCTCTGCCTCTCTGTGTCTCTGCCTCTGTCTCTTTATGTTTATTCTCTCTCCATCTCCCTTTCTTGCATTTTTTCTGTCTTGGTCTCTGCCTCTGCTTCTCTTATCCTTATCTCTCTGCATGTCATTCTTCCTCTGTATCTCTTTCTCTGTCCGTCTCTCCGTCTCCCTTTCTTTCTGTCTTTGTCTCTCCCTGTCTCATTTTTTCTAACTCAGCTTCTCTTCCTCTACTTCTCTCAGTCTTTGTCTCTCTCTGCATCTCTTTTCAACTTCTGTTTTTCTTTCTCTCTTCCTGTCTCTATCTTTCTCTCTGTACCTCTCTGTGTATCTCTGTCTCTATCACTCTGTGTCACTTTATCTGTCTAGTTCTCTTTACATCTCCTTCTGCCTCCCATCAAGTCTCCTGCTAGAGCTGGCCACAGCAGAAATCTCCCCATAGCCTTCCTCAGCATTTCTGCTCCCCATGAGGCTTCCCCAACCCCATGGCTATCTCGGCACTGCTGAGGAGCACAGTCCAGGATCCATAGAATCAAGGGCTTGGCTCCCCACATCCCTGCCCCTAGTGGGTTCTTATGGGTTGGGTGTAGGGAAGGGGGCCATGGACATTGGAGCCATGGGAGTGGGGGCCCTGGGGTTGGGATGGCAGGCCCCTCTCTGGATTTCACTTTGGTGAAACAGACCATAGACTCTGTCTGTATCAGAGCCCTGAAGTCACAAGGCAAGAACCTCGAATATGCTGATGTAATTAGCAAAATCGGTGTCTTCCAGAGCTCAACTTTGCTGCAAGTGTTCCGCCCCAAGGGGCACAGCCTGGCACCCAGCTGGACACAAGGGTTCTGCCCCAAGGGGCACAGCCTGACACGCGGGTGGCCTCAAGGGTCCTACAAATAAGGCACAGCCCACTTCCTGGCCAGCCACAATCATCTCCAGTTGAGGCCTGGGAGTTCAGCCTCCTAGTCCCCTCCTCCTACCATCCCCCTGCCCCCAGCTGCTGGCCAAGCACCTCTGACCAGGGTCAGCGGGGGCTGTGGAAACCAGGACCTGGAGCTTCTCCAATGGTCAGAAGTGGTCATTTTAGGTCTGGCAGAGTCTCTGGGCTGGGTATGAGGCAGCTTGTGTTGGTAGTGGCAATGGTATCTCTCTGATGAATGCAGTGTATGCTCCCCTCCCCTCCCAGGGAATCTCCAGTGGATTGCAGTGTGAGCAAATGCGGCAAGCTGGTGGGCAGCGGCGAGTCCAACCCGATGAACTACAACTCATACATGGAGGAGAAGAACGGACCACCCCCACCCAATATGACCACCAATGAGCGGAGAGTCATCGTCCCCGCAGGTACCTAGGGATCAAAGGGGTCTGAAAGTCTTCAATGCCCAGCCCTGCCCTGGCCTCTGCCTGGAAGACGAGGCAGGCAGATGGGCAACTGTGATGGGTGGGAATCTCCCTGTGCCTCAGAGTGGGGCCAGCAGCTCCAAGCCCCTAGCTCAAATCCACAGGCCAGACCTGCCTGCTGGATTATAACAGGAGGGATCTAGGCTAGACCAGAGGTAGAACTCCCTGATTGTAAGCCTTGGTGAGTTCCCAGGGCAGAATACCAATGGAACCACTAAACTTTCCCTTTTTTGGAGATTTTTATCTACAGTAGACAGAGACCTTCCCCAACCATCCGGGTGTGTTCAGGTGCATTTATGCCTGGAGGTGGGGGCAGGCTGATGACCTTTCGAAGCAGCCATGCAAATAACCAACGTGTTGAAGCCTAAAGGCCACATCTTCTACTAAGGGAGAAAAATAAAGACCCATTGGCTGGAATAATTAGTAATCTGTTTGTTGTGGGGGGAAGGGGCAGTCCGTGTGTGTGTGTGTGTGTGTGTGTGTGTGTGTGAATGCAAGTGTGTAGACAGACCTTGCTCACGGTCAAAAAATAGTGTCTCATTTCAAGTGGGGGTGAAGATGGCTGACCAAATACATATTAATCCTGGGTGGGTGTGAGGCCAAAGGGTCCAAAGTGGTATTCCAAAACTCCTAAGTTTCCTAAGAGTACAGAAACCAAGACCTGATCAAAGCTCCCTTTTGAATTCCCTGACTCTCGGCAGTCCAGCCCAGCCCAGTCCTCAAGCTCTCTCCTTGTGTCACCCCTGGGCCGTTAGGGTTATAGTGTCGGCTTTCTGGCTCTGGGCCTCTTGGTGGGGTGAGCTCAGAAATCAGAGCAATAGGAGGCCTGGCGGAGCACCAGGCTGGATTTACAGCAGAGTTTGGGAGACAGGTAGGAGCTGGACCACAGATCATCAACAGCTGGGGACTCAGATGGAAGAGACAAGAGCTAAATCATCCAGGAAACGCATTTGGAAAAGTTTAACCCGATCCAGAGTGAGAGATTTATCATCCATTGTACGGCTACAAGCGAGAGAAAAACATCGTGCGAGGGCCGAATGTAAATAAATCAATAAATAAACTCAGGAAAAAATGTGTTTGGGCAGACTGAGGCCTGGGTGGGACATGATGGGCCTGGATAGGAGTTGTGGGAGAAGCAGAGGAGGCCAGCTGAAATTTTGAGCACTGCTGAAGAATTTTTTCCTTTACAAATTGGAGTGGCCTTGGCTGCCTGGCCACCTTGCTCAGGGCCTCAGCCATTTCTGATTGTGCTGAGAGGAAAAAAAGGCAAGTGCTTAGGGGAGAAGATTCTACTTCTGCTGCCTCTAACACACACACACTCACACACTCACCCACAGGCATGCATGCACTCTGATACACTTACCCATATATCCAAAGATTCTCACTCTCCTTGTTGCACCCAAGGGGTAGTTAGTGTCCAGTGCCATAGCCAGTGCCACTCCTAATGCCAGGTGTCATGTACAGCTTAACAAATACTATAATTATTATTGATCACTTTCTGTGTCCTAAGGACTTAGGAGAATATAATATAGCAGTATAACAGACATATTCCTTGCCCATGACAAGCTTACAGTTTAGAGGGGAGACAGACATTAACATAAAAAAATTAATTACAGATTTGTATATTAGTGATGTGGGGCTGGGACAGGGGATGAATAAAAGGGGCCAATCAGGGTGATGCAGAAGGGAGTTGAAGAAAAGGAAAAGAAGACTTAGTTAGGGAAGGCCTCTTAGAGGAGTTGTGCCTTCAATGAGCTTCGAAGGAGGGGAGAGTAATTGTCTGTCAGACATGAGAAGGGAAGGCGTTCCAGGCCAGAGGCAGGACGTGAGTGAGAGTTTGATGGCGAGACACATGAGATCGAGGTGTGAGAAGGTTAGCATTAGAGGAGCGAAGTGTGTGGGCTGGCTTGTAATAGGAGAGTATCGAGGTGAGATAGAAGGGGCTCTTGCCCTGCAGAAAATCATAATCAAATTGAGCTTAGAATCAGGCTCAGTAAAGTTTAATCCCACAGTACCATCAATATGTGGAAAGTTAAACCAAGTATTAGGAAATAGGAAAAAAAAACAAGAACTTACCTTCTTCCTTTCTCCTCGGGATGAGGGCATTCTTGATGGGTAGGGGAGGGAGAAGTGACTGGAAAGTGGACCCATGGGTAATTTGTTTAGAAAGGTGGTCCTGGAACTCCACTTCCACTGCTCCCCAGTTAATTTTTAACCCAGTGATTGATTTTTTTAGGGTACTTATTAAGGATTTACTGTGTGCCAAGCACTGTTCTAAACAATAGGGTAGGTACAAGATAATCAGGTTGGACTCAGTCCCTGTCCTGCTGACTGAATGATTATTTATAAAGGTGGTCCCAGACCTCCACCCCCAATTTGTTGATTACTCATTAAAACTTGTCAAATTCAGAAGGAACCTGAGAAGCTGAGAAGCCGAGAAGAAGTGTGGTCTAGTGGACAGAGCACGGGCCTGGGAGTCCTTTCCAGGATCCGCTGCTTGTCTACTTTGTGAACTTGGGAAAGTCGTTTCACTTCTCTGTGCCTCTGTCACCTCATCTGTAAATGGAGATTAAGACTGTGCACCCCATGTGGGACAGGGACTGTGTTCAACTTGATTAGCTAGTATCTACCCCAGTGCTTAGGACAGTGCCTGGCATATTGTAACTGCTTAACAAATTCTACAAAAAGAATTGTAAATGTCATTAAAGCAAGATGACAGAAACTTTGCAAAGTTCAGGGAGAGATGAAGGAGAACATTGGTCACCAGGAAGCAAGTGATAAAAAAGGCTAAATGGAGGCAGAAGTCTGAGTACTGGTGTGTGTGTGTGTGTGTGTGTGTGTGTGTGTGTGTAGCTATGCAAGTTAGCGATGGGAGTTGGAATGAGAGATGGTTCATCCCTCACCACGAGACTGGCTACCCAGGAAGAAAAGCAATATCTTGTTCTTCAAAAAGGCTCAGTTCTTCCAACACATTTTGGATTGAAGGCTGTAGGTCTCCTCCCACCATGTGGGTGGAAGGCGATACGACGTGAAAGAAACACAGTCTTGTCCAGGTGTGTTGCAGCAATCAAGCCAAGTGATCGACAAACCTAGTTTTCCTAAATGTGGGGTTGGTCAAGAGCCTCACCCCCACGTTGGAAGAAAACTGAGGCTATCCTGGTGTTGCTGTTAGAGGAGACACTATTCTGCTCCAGGATGACTCTGCTTAATGCCCACTCTTCTTATGAAGAGGTGAGCCTTTGTATGAAGTAGGCGAGTTTCCATAAGAGATAGAACCTCTGGGAAACAGCAAGAGTTATCTAGACTTCAAGCTCGTTGTTGGTAGGCAACATGCCTCCCAACTGTTATTTTGTACTCTGCTAAGTGCTTAGTTCAGTGCTGTGTACCCAGTTAGTGCTCAATCAATACCAATGACTGATTGAACTAATCTGGGAGCAGGGCCCGCTCGAGCGATCTCTACTGATTGAACGCATTTTCTTTCCACTAGATCCCAACCTCTGGACCCAGGATCATGTGCGCCAGTGGTTGGAATGGGCGATAAAGGAATACGGACTTTTGGAGATTGACACAACACTTTTCCAGAACATGGATGGCAAGGAGTTGTGTAAAATGAATAAGGAGGACTTCCTCCGAACCACCTCCCTCTACAACACGGAAGTGCTGTTATCTCACCTCAGTTACCTCAGGGAAAGTAAGTGTCTTTCCTCCACTCATGGCTGATGGCAGCCTGGTCCCCGAGTTCCAGACCTCTGGGGTGAAAGGATCTCTTAGAAACCTAACAATAATAATACGTTATATTATTAGTATCATTAGCAGGGCACTTATTAAGAACTTACTATCTGTTTAGAACTGTGCCAAGCAAATGGGCAAATAAAAGATAATCACATCAAATGCAGTCCCTCTCCCAAATGAGACTCACAATCTAAGAGGGGACAGCAGTTATCTTATCCCCTTTTTAAAGAGTAGGAAACTGAGGCAGAAGGAGATTGAGTGACTCACCCACATTTGACTCCTTGTTTTGATGGGATTTCAGAATTGAAGGCATCATCTCTGTGGTACCTCTGGGCAAAAGACAGATCTTTCTGCCATGGACCCGAATGTTTCAGGAATCAAGCTTCTCAGTGGAGTTTGATGGATGAGTTTCTGATAGATGAGGACCAAGGCCTCCCCAGCCAGGGACCTGAATCACTCCTAGCTGCAGACAGATTCCAATTCAGGTGCCGAGATTGTCTCTTCAGAGACTTCCCCTCTCTTCTGCAGGAAGACGGTGGGCCAGAAGCCTTATCCTGGACCAGCCCCCTGCGTTCATTTGGGGGACCCATGTCATCTTGGTTTCTGAGGAGAAGGGGTCAGACGTATGCATTTTGGGGGTTAATCCTCCAGTCCTGCTTGTTTGCCGATCCAACCATTTGGATTCTTTGGCATCGTGTGTTCTTAGGTGGTGGTGTGGGGGGTCCAGACTTCTGTCTGCTCACTCTCCTGCCCAGGCACTCGGGGAAGGGGATTAGACTTCTCTCCGGCAACTGCCTTCGACGTCTGCTCTCCGGATTGCAGGGAACTCCCCGCTGCCAAAACGCCTCTGGATGTTTTATTGGTTTTCCAGACATATTTCCAGGGATACTGGAAATACAGGAATAGAAGGGGGAGAGAGTCGAGGAGGGAGCATGAGGGGAGGGTTTGATTTCTTGCGCTTTGCCATCCTGATGCCTTTTGGGTGGGCTGCTTCCAAATCTCCTCCACTGGGTATAGGAAAGGAGCTATTGAGACCCTTGCCCATGAAGATGCTGCTGTTCCCATGGTGATCAGGGAGTGGATGAGGGAGGATTGCCTGGGCAGGGCTGGGCTCAGGTACAGGCATTGGACTGAACCCAGGAAGACTAGTCCAAAGTAAGACATCTCAGGAAAAGAGAATTCGCCCCAGAAGTCAGCCTACCCTAGCCCAAGCCCCAATGAAAATAGTCAACTCCTGGCCCTTGAACGACCCTCAAGGGGTCATCTTGTCCAACCCCCATCCCGAAACACAGGTTTTAGCAGCAGGGAAGGTAACACAACATTCTCCCATAACACTTTTTTTTTCAAGCAGAAGAATAATGGGTTTGTTCTCAGAAAATCAGTTGAAAGAGGAGGTAAGTGGTTGGTTGGGTTGGTTAGTTGGTGGTTGATTGAGGGGGCTCTGCAAGGGTTTGTCAAGGCTTATTGCCAAGGCGCCTGCGTTCTCCCAGACTCATCCCTTGGGCTTGCCTTCGGGCTTCACGGACCAGTGCTATCCTAGAGCCCCCCTCCCTCCGGGGGCAATGGCTAATATGATCTTAACCCCATCTACCAGTTTGGTGTAGCCATAGATGGTAAGGCCTCTGAGGGCGGAGATCGTGTCAATCAACTCTATTGTCTCTTCCAAACATTAGTACTTCACGTGCAGTAAATGCTCAATTAATATCACTGATTGAGAGATAGTAAGCTCTTTGTGGACAGGGATCCATATTACCAATTTTATTGTATTTTTCTTTCCCAAGAGAAAAATACAGTGCTCTGCACACAGTAAGTGTTCAATAAATGCGACTGATCAATCGATTGATAGGAGCCCGGGAAGCCTTATGAGTGTGGTGCCCCCTGGTGGGTGCTGCATGGACCCCTGATTACTATCCTCATTTTACATCTGTGAAAAAAGAGGTCAAGTACTTCAGAGAGAGTAACTAGCAGACTGTGACTTCTGTTAAGTCTAAGCTGGGGATTCTGGGAGATGAACTTGGTTCCGTGGCACTGGTTTCTCCCAAAAGGGTTCGCTGACTGTAGCTTCTGCCATTTCCTCACATATGGTAGCCTCTACTTCAGGACAGATAACTCGCCCCTCTCCCTCCTGTCCTGTCCTCATCCACACTTGGACATAAAGTTTTCCTTGGGCTTTTGGAATGAGCCCAAATAAGCCAATCCTATCCCTGCCTGGGCCCCATCCACCTCCCTTCTCTCACCCAGACCCCAGCTACAAGGCTTTGCCTGATTGGCTGCTGGCACCACCTCTTCTTCCCACACACCCCATTTGGCCGAGCCTGTATTTACAGATGACCCGTCGAGGGAAGTGAGATTTGGATGCTTTCAACCCAAGCACGGGCAGGACATCAAAGGACCCATATACTGCTCCCCAGAGGCAGTTAGGGCTCTTGACCCCGGAGGATTTTCTTTGGGGAGCCCAAGAGACCAGAGTGACAGCCAAGGGAGAGGGGACAGAGTTTATTTATTCATTTCAAGGGGTTTCTATTCTTTTCAATCTCTGACTTGTAGTGAACAGTGGCAGCCTAAAATGAGAAAGTACCCTGTGGAATGGGAAGGAATTGCAGAAGGTATCCCTCCTTCCCTCTCTCTAGCCCCATTTTTAATTTAAACCTTAATTGAAAACACATTTCCCTTTCTGAGGAGTTCCCACCAGTGAACTCAGAGTGTCGGGCAAAGGTGAAGGTCTGAGCAATTAAGTTGGAGAGGTTGGATGGGGTTGGGAGGGGGAAGACGGAAGTAGGATTCATGGGGAAAGAGCCCCTCCCCCCCCCCCGCCCCGCCAGCTACCCCTCTTAGCCCTCACTGATTCTGAGAACCACAAAGCCTGATTGCTGGAGCTCAGGGTCTGGATATTGGACTCCAGATCCCGGGAGGTTCTGTTGTAAACTAGGAGGAGAGGGTGCACTGTCTGGAAATGATGTTAGAGGAGATCGGAGACTGCGTCAACCAGAAAAACTCCCCACCCCTCTCCTGAGTCTATCTGGGATTCCTCAGGGGTCCAGACTAGCACCCAGTATGGGTTATTTCAAGTTGTATGTGGCTTTCATTGAAGCTGCTCCCAATTTGCTCTGTCTTAGTTGTGAAATTTCATCCTAGTGAAACCCAGAAATGATCTGGGGGTCTTGTAACTTCCAAAGGGATAAGTCATCAAATCTCTTTCCTGGCCACATTGAGGACCAGGAAGTACCCATCAGTGAAGAGGTTGGGCAGAGGGTGCCTACTTTCACTGGGGTGGAGAGGGGAATGGGGCTACAGACAGGGAGGGGACAAACTTTGAAGAGCTGACAGGCCTGAGAGCCCCCATTTTGGGTCTTTTCAGCCTTGAGGATGAGTGAGGCCAGTAGTCCAGCTTTCCCAGCTGTGGGGCCCCTCACTTCCATCATTCCCGTGGGGTGGGCATCTCTCTGGCTGGGGTTGAGCAGTCCACTGTTAAAACTGGCCAGGATATATGGTAGGCTGGGGAAGAAAAGAAGTAACTTGACCCTCTGTCAGTAATAGCAATGGCAGTATTTATTGAGCATGCACTTGGTGTGATGCATCAAGGCGCTTGCAAGTACAGATTAATCAAATGACATGTTCCCTGCACACAAGGAGCTTTCGTTTCCCTCTATAGGAGTAAGTCCTGCCACGAATGGTAGACTGAAAATGACTTGTTGGCAGGGATCACAGCTATTATTCTGTACTCTCCCAAGCACTTAAGTCAGTGCTCTGCACACAGTATGCACTCCAGAAAAAACATTGATTGACTGACTAACTCCATATGCTCTGCCTTGGAAGGCAGCATCCCCAGATCTGAGAGACCAACATTTGCCCCAGGACCCAGGGTTGAAGCTTAGCCTCCCTGAGTGAGAACGAGCCAGATTAACCTAGGCTCAAAGCCATTCTCTAGGGCCTCCGAGAGTTTATTCTAGGGCCCCCAAGAGTTTATTCGATGGGGTCTGAGGACGTGTCAAGCCATTGCTTCCTCCCTTTCGAGGAATGAAACCTGAAACAAGAACAGTCTTGTGGGCAAAATCCTTTTCTTAGCTCACTGTGAAATGTGTATTTCATGCCGGCTTAGAAGAGGTCAAGAAGGCCTTTCTCCCGGTGCTTTCTGGGAACTGCTGTGGAATGTGCTTTGGAAGGCCTCTGACCGAAGAGAACATTTTCTCCATGAGATCTGCCCCCTCTCTGGCCCAAAGTCTTACTATTGACTTGGACACATTCTCCCTCAAATCCCGATGGCTGAGGGAAGTTGTGCCTGGGGCAGGGAGCCGGGCCCTCCTGGGTTCTAATTCCTAATTCCTCCCTGGCCTTGAATGTGGCTCCTTCAGTTCCATTCCTCAACTTCCACTGGGCCCCAGGGCTGACTTCTGACTATTCATTCTACTGAGATGTTCTTGGAAAAGGGTAATGACAAGCAGCACCTGGTCGGTGTGTGTGGAAGCTTTGTACCCTCTCTCCCGCCCAATGCGCCCCAACTTCCACCCCCAACTGTGCCAGTGCCCAAAACCTGCAGCTTTCTCTTCCTCTCCTTCCGCTTTTCTTTGCTGCTCCTGGGGAGCCTCAGAAGCCAGGTGTGTGATTGCTGGTCACGTGATCCAGTCATGTGATCTGGAGCTGATGACACTCCAGCATTAAGCCAAATCCTCTAAACTATTCACAAGACAGTCCAGGTGCAGAGCGACCATGCATCCAACTCTATACTGGACATTCTGGTTTTCAGCTGGCCTGTCCCTGTCCAGTACAGATTTGGCAATGAATGCCTTTGTGTCTGGAGTTTTTATTCTGTGCCTCCAACCTATCACTCCCTCACTTCCTCCTGCAAATTCTAGGGCTCAGAAATGGCACCCGAATCCAGGAGGCTTGGGAAGGGAATACAGCAGTGACTCTGCAGTAAGATGTTGGGGGAACTGGGTATTCCCTGGAGAAATACCCTTAGTCAAGGCAGACTTCTGGAAAGTGTTCCAAAATGTTCCATTTTACTCTGTGTACTGGCATAACACACATGACACTCATTCACCTTTTTTTAAAAAAAATAGTGTTTATCAAGTGCTTACTATGTGCCAGACATTGTACTAAGCACTGGGGTAGACACTGAGTAATCAGTTTGGATACAGTCCATGTCCCACATGGAGCTCACAGTCTTAATCCTCATTTTATAGATTAGGTAACTGAAACACAGAGAAGTTAAGTGACTTGCCCAAGGTCACTCAGTAGATGAGTGGAGGAGCCGGGATTAGAATCCAGGTGCTTCTGACTCCCAGGCCTGTGCTCTATCCACTAAGCCACGCTGCTTTTCCAGAAAATGAAACACTGATTCCAGAGGGACTCCAACCCAGGACCTTCTGTGTGTAAAGTAGACAAGATAACCTTTACACTGTGGCACCATTCATTCATTCAAAGGTATTTATTGAGTGCTTATTGTGTGCAGAGCACTGTACTAAGCACTTGGGAGAGTACAATATAACAATAAACAGAGACATTCCCTGCCCACAGTGAGCTTACCTTCTAAAAAGGGGAACTGCACTATGCACCTGTAGTGTCAGTATCTGTAGTGGTCATCCATCATTCATTCATTCAATTATATTTATTGAGCTCTTACTGTGGGCAGATCAGTGTCCCTGGCCACCTGATCGAGTTTGGCCACTGGTCCCGGAAAGGATAGAGATTGCCTTTCCCACACATTAGCAGGGGACAGGGAGAGAGAAGCAGCAGCATCCAAATTCCTCCCCCCCCACCTTTATGATTGATGGTTTGCTTACCAACCCCAGTTAGGCACTTACCTCGTCTGTTAAATGGGGATTAAATCCTCCTCCCTCCATTTTAGACCGTGAGCCCCATGTGGGACAGGGACTGGGTCCAACCTGATTATCTTGTATCTACTCCAGTGCTTATTACAGTGCCTGGCACATAGCAAGGGCTTAATGAGTACCACAAATAAAGAAACATGGGCATTTGGGTACTCCACTGTTCCTGGAAGCTCTGGGCTTTGGGCTTGGAGGAGTTGCTTTCAGAAGTTAATAGAGAAAAATGCACTCATCTGAGAGCCTTATTCATCCTGCAAAGATCTGCCCCACACATACTACAAGGGAAGCAGTGTGGCTTACTGGATAGATAGAGCACGTGCCTGGGAGTCAGAAGGACCTGGGTTCTAATCCTGGCTCTGCCACAGTCCCCTGAACACAGTAAGCTTCAATAAATACGATTGAATGAGTGAGTGAATGAATGAATGAATGAATGAATGAATGAATGAATGCCACTTGTCTACTGTGTGACCTTGAGCAAATCACTTTAAACATCTGCCCCTGGTTACCTCATCTGTAAAATGGGGATTACGACTGTGAGCCCTATGTGGGACATGGACTGTGCCCAACCTGATTCACTGGAATCTACTCCAGCACTTAGAGCACTGCTTGACACAAAGTAAGCACTTAATAATCCTATAAAAAAAATAGATATCTTTCCTCAGGTCACCAATTCCTCTCCAGACCATGACTCGGGGGCTCATTTCCAAGAGAGAGAGAGGAAGCCGGATATATCGATCACTCACTCAATTCATTCATCAGGGGCTAGTCACTGAGCTCCTACTGAGTACTGTCCTAAGTGCCTAGGAGAGGACAACAGACGTTAGACACACATTACCTGCCTTCGAGGAGCTTCCACTCTACTGGGGAGGCAGAGCAAAATGATTTGCAAATACAGGGGGCAGGAGGAAAAACAAGGCTATAGGAAGAAGGAATAAAGATGTAGCTGGATGAACATCAGGAGGAGGTGCACTCTACTGCCAAAACCTCAAAGCCCAAAGTTCTAATGGAGAAACTGAGGCAGGCATCGGTGCCTGGGTCAATTATCTGTCACTGTAGATTGGTTCTTCATTTCTAATTCTGCTCTGTTTTCCCTTCCAGGTAGCTCACTGCTGGCCTACAACACTCCTTCTCACACAGACCAGTCTCCGCGACTGACGGCCAAAGAAGGTGAGTTGAATCGCTTTCTCCCCTGCATGTCTAGGGAAATCGAGTCTGCATGAACGGGACCCGATCCCTAAAGAGGCTCTGAAAGCCCAGAATTCCCAATGGCTTCCCTCTGTGCCCAAAGGTGGGCTCCAAGTGGAATTTGATAGCCAGCTGGTTCATGCTTCATGTTCGTATTATCTCTTTTTAGTTTAGATTTACGTTTTCCTTTACAAGTGTCCGAGGGAGAAAGGGAGGGTTTCTCCCTTGGGGAGGTCAGGACCCTGAAGAGGGGATATGGAGGAGTCCTGAGAGCTCACCAGAGCCTGACGGGACCGAACCCCAAGCACCTGGCCGTTTCCCCAGTAGCCTGAAGGCAGCTTCCTCCGCCTCCGTTCCCTGCCCTCACCCCTTCCAGGCCTTTCAGATCAGCCGCAGTTGGCAGATGACAAACTCTGACTTTGACTCCTGGAGGGCTGGGGCTGGGAAAAGAGGGGACAGGGACCCCCAGGGATCTCCGGGACCCTTGGGCCGCAGGCATCGTGGCTTTGGGTATCATCTGGAGCAGAACCCAGCCGGTTAGTTTCCGTGAGAGAGCCAGCAGGGGGAGTTAAAGACCCTGGCTCTTCGACTAAGCAGTCCTGGGTGAGGGAATCCTGGAAGGGAAGAGTGGGGACTTCGCCTTCTCCCTCTGTTGGGAAAAGGAAGGATCCAATCAGAGTCCTAAGGGGGCCGAGCCCTGTCTGGTCGTTCACCCCTCTATCCGTAGGTCTGTATTTCCTTCCTCTGGCCTCCCTCCAAAGAATAATAATAATGTTGGTATTTGTTAAGCGCTTACTATGTGCAGAGCACTGTTCTAAGCGCTGGGGGAGATACAGGGTAATCAGGTTGTCCCACGTACGGCTCACAGTTAATCCCCATTTTACAGATGAGGTAACAGGCACCGAGAAGTTAAGTGACTTGCCCACTGTCACACACTGACAAGTCGCAGAGCCGGGCGTCGAACTCTGACTCCGAAGCCCAGGCTCTTTCCACTGAGCCGCGCTGCTTCCCAAGAATGCAAGGGATCTGCTGCACCCCACTTTATTGCACAAATAGCCAGGGTTGGAGGGGAATGGAACACCATTCCTTGTCCCCCTCTTGGCTCCGAGCCCCTCCTGCGACTGCTGCCTAAGAGGCTAGCCATGGGCTTTCAGGTTGAACGGGGCATTTATCTCTCCATATCCACCGAGGCCGGTCGCCGGAGAAACAATTAATTCTGCGCTGTGCAGGTGCACCTTTTGTCCCCAATAAAGCCCTCCACTTGAGTTGCTCCCTTCTCCCTTCGTCTGTCTCCTGCTCCTCCTCCTCCACCTCCTCCTCCTCCTCCTCCTCCTCTTCCCCCCTCCCTCCTCTTCCCGTGGCCTGGATCTATTTGAACAAGGCAACGTGAAATGAAACAAAGTACATTAGCAAGACAAAGCAGGCCAGGCTTCCCCCCCACCCCCGTCTTTCACCCGCTCTAATGACCGTCTTTAAAAATCAAAATCAAAAGACAACACGGCCCGGGCTACATTTGGTTTGAATGAGCCGTAAGCACCCGAGCCCATGCGCACACATGCACACACACGCGCGCACGCACACACACGCATGGACCTCAGCCAGAGATTCTGTGTGTGTGTGTGTGTGTGTGTGTGTGTTTCTTCTATAAGGCAGGTGGTGCCATCAAGCACAAAAGAGAGAAGTCAGAAATAGGGTATTCATTATTCGTGATTCTTCCATATTTTTTATCCAACTGGGACATTTTTCAATTGGAAAATACTGACAATCTCCCATCACCCACCCCCAGAATGCAACATAATGTGTGGCAGAGTTTGGATTTATTAAAACTCTAAGCTCACTGTGGACAGGGAATGTGAACACCGACTCTGTTATAAGGAATTCATTCATTCATTCAATCTTATTTATTGAGCGCTTACTGTGTGCAGATCACTGTACTAAGCTCTTGGAATGTACAATTCGGCAACAGATAGAGAATCCCTGCCCAACAATAGGCTCACATCTCCCAAGGGCTTAGTACAGTCCTCTGCACACACAGTAAATACTCATTAAATACCATTCATTGACTGATTGTTAAACACCAACCTTTGAGGATTTGGAGTTCCCTGGGTTAGGGAAGTTGTTATCCTGGCTCCAGAGGACTCAAGGCCAGGGTATCTTGAAATGGTAATTTAATGGGTAGAGCCAGTGCTGCTCCTTTGCTTTAGAAGGATTCAGTCCTTTGGGAAGCCTTATGTCCATGGAGATTTACCTATTACTCTTGTGGGGCTTAAAAAGGACTTTGTCAGGGATAGAGGAAGGTGTCTTCCACTATTTTGATCACCCATCTATACCTCTCCTCCCTCTGATCATGCCTTGGTGCCAAGCTCTTCCTCTCTGAGTCTACATTTTGGCCAGGCACTCGTAGAAGAGGTAATAGATGGATCATGGATGACAACCCTGCAAAAGCCAAGAGCTTTTGGAGGTTAGCAATGAATGAAGTCTATACTTCCTGAACTTGGAGAAAAAGGGTGGCCCTCTGCCCTGTTTGTCCACCAACCTACTCATTGTTGTCCACTTACTGCATTCGATCTCATTTGTCTTGCCACCAACCCTTTGCTCATGTCCTCCCTCTGTCCTGAAACTCATTCCCCCTTCGTATATGAGGGACCACCACTCTCCCTAACTTCAAAACCCTGCTAAAATCATACCTCCAAGAGGCCTCCTCTGAGAAGGCCCTCGTTTCATCCATTCACTCTCCCACCTACATTGCTTTTGCACTTATACCTGTATCATTTAAGAATTTGATGTTCACCCCACCCACAGTGCCACAGCTCTGAAGTACATATTCCAGTACTGTCCCATTCCCCCATAAATAAGTTATTTTAGCATCCATCTCACCCTCCAAACTGTAACCTTCTTGGGGGCAGGGAATGTGTCAGCAACTCTACTGTATTGATCCCTACAAGTGCCTATTACAGTGCTTTGCACACAGAAAGTACTCAGTATATACCATTGAGAGATCAGTTGTTTGATACTGGTCAGTTCAATTTTCAACTGGTTTGTCCCCATCTGGTTTGAGATATGGCACCTGAGCATCTTCAATGTGTCTGTTATAGTGTATATTTTTATATTGTTATAATGTGTCTTTACTCTCCCAAGTGCTGGTACTGCACACAGTAAGTGCTCAATAAATACAATTGATAGATCTTTATACCTGGTACTTTTATTTTAAATACCCAGCCTCCCAGCTCAGATGCAGCACCCATGTTAACAGGAATGTGATATGGGGGGACACTGGAACTGAAGCAACTGAGAGGGGTCAAAGGTACCCTGAGAAATGCTGTAAGTTCTGTGGATTTACATAAAAGCCTCCCTAAGATGCCATAATATTGTGTTGCATGATCCACTAAATGCATATAACCTACATCTGTTTTTTCTGGGTCGGAGGAGGAATGTCCATCTCTGGTGATCATGTGGATGGGCCTGGGCACCCTGACCCTAGGAAAACTAGGTCTTAGGAGCAGAAAGGACTGTAAATGGTCAGCAGGATAATGCCCCTGATAAGTGACCTAAGCCATCCTGCAGTGATAGCTATCCACCTTCTCCTCACCAATCTCTAGGTTGGGAGTACCCCCCCCCCCCCTTCTGATAGTTCATTCCAGGGTCTTCAAATCCTTGGTCAGCTCTCTGCACCCCCAGCCCAGATCACTTACAACTGCCTACCCCTCCATTCAATCAGGGGTATTTATTGAGCACCTGTTGTATGCAGAGCACTAGTCTAAACACTTGGGAGAGTTCAGGTGAATTAGTAAACATGACAGGGGCCCTCCGGGAACTTACATTCTAGCTGAAGAGGCAGTCACTAAAGGCAAATTACAAATACAAATAGAGAAACAGCATGGCCTAGTGGAAAGAGCATGGATCTAGGAGTCAGAGGACCTGGGTTCTAATCCTGACTCTGCCAATTGCTTGCTGCATGACTGTGGGCAAGTCACTTAACTTCTCTGTGCCTCATTTCCCTCATCTGTAAAATGGGAATTCAATATGTGTTCCCCCTCCTACTTAGACTGGGAGCCCCATGTAGGACAGGGTCTCTGTCAAGCCTGGTAAACATAACTACCCCAGAGCTTGAGGCAATTCTTAACACAAAGTAAGCACTTAGCAAATACCATTAAAAAAATGCAAGGAGGTCATAAGAGTATAAAGATATCCAGCCTTCTCCAATTTGCGTGTGTAGAATTTTAATCAAATTACCCTGCTCATCCTATCAGACCTAATCCTGTTTGTCTGCCAAGTTCTCTGCATTTGGCCAAAGTCATTTTGAATTCAGATTCCAGGCTACGAGGCATTAGCCTTCTGGCTTGGGATCATTGGCCATGTTTAGCAACCCATCATCAGTGTCTTGGATGAGTTTGAGAGCGCCTTACGTGCTTAGTTCCTTAGCCAAAGGGAACCGATCATTTTATTTAGATTCACGCCAACCTAAAAAGGGACGTCCCCCAAAGACATCAAATTCATCCAGTAAATTGCTAGCTCCTCAAGGGAATGGACTGCATTTTTCACTCAGCTCACCAGCATGGGAGGTGCTCAAAAAATAGTAAAGATCAAATGAATGAATCTGACTTCCAGTTTCCTGTGAAGTCAACCTGACAGCCATCACAATCCATAGCGATGAGATAGCCCTTTTCCTCAAAGTACTCACAGTTATATAAAGATTTCATCTAATCGTTCCCGACGAGAGCCAGCTGAGATGGTTTTCTCATTCTACTACTGGGAAAACTGAGCCCTGTTAAGTGATTTGTCCAAAAACACCAAAAGTGAGGGATAGAAATTTAGAATGGAGACAGAAGAGTGGAGATTTGCAGATGATTTGATGGAGTATAACTTCCTCCACCTTAAACTGTGAACACTGTGTGAACAGGGACTGTGCCCAACCTGATTATCTTGTATTGACCCTAGTGCTTAGTTCAGTGCTTGGCACAAAGGAAGCGCTTCACAAATACCATAATTACTTTGTAGTAGAGCGATCTTTTGATTTGAAGATGACATTGCTGATGGGGAGCCTGTACCCTGGACTGTGAGTGTTTTTGAGAAAGAATCAAACCATCCTCCGCTATGACCATGAAGATACAATTGGGTACCAACAGATCGCCAATAACTCTGGAGAATGCCAGTCATTGACATCACATCGCATGTGTTACTCCAGACATGCAGGATTAACTTGATGATGTCGTACTCCATCAATCAGTCAATCCTGTTTACTGAGCACTTTCTATATGCAGAGCACTGGACTAAACACTTGGAAGAGTAAAATACAACAATAAACAGAGACATTCTTTGCCCATAGTGAGTTTACAGTCTAGAGGGGGAGACAGACATTAATGTAAATAAAAAAATAAATTATAGATATGGAATAAGTGCTGTGGAGCTGGAGAGTGGATAAATAAAGAAAGCAAGTGTGGGTGACACAGAAGGGAGTGGTAGAAGAGGAAAGGAGGACTTAGTCAGGGAAGGCCTCTTGGAAGAAATGTGCCTTCAAATAAGGCTTTGAAACAGGGGAGAGTAATTGTTTGTTGGATATGAGGAGGGAGGGCATTCAGGCCAGAGGCAGGAGATGGGTGAGAAGTCGGCAGCGAGCTAGAAGAGATTGAAGTACAGTGAGGTACAGTTAGCACCAGAGTCTGTCATCTGCAGAAGTCTATCCAAGGTGGCTTGAACCTAGTTCAGGGTGGATGGAGAGGTGACTTGCCAACCCTTTCTCTGCTCCAGAGCAACTGCATCCCTCTTCTGAGTCCTGCTGAGTATAGATGCCACTTTCTAGCTCTGGGACTTGGTGACAAGAGCCATGGAGGGGAAGGGAACCTGGCCACTGAAACTAAAAACAAATACCTTAACTGAACTGGACAGGATAAACTGAACTGACTGTCCAGGATAAATTCAAGTAGATGACCATCTTAGTATCATAAAGCCTTCATTGACTTGTCCACCTCCCTGGCAGATAAATGAATGAATGAGTGAGTAAAAAATCAATCACCCAATCAATCAATCAATTTTACTGAAGACTTAATGGGGCACAGAGCATTGTACTAAGCAGCTGGGAAACTACAATACCATGAAGTTGGTAGATATGATTCCAGCCCACCAGGAGCTTACAGTCTACAGGGACCTGTCTGTTACTGATGTAGAGTGTTAAGTATTTTCATCTCATCTGCTTTGAATTTCTATTCTGTCCACTTCTGTTGGCTTGCCTTTCCCTTCAATTTATTAGGTCCTCTTACACAGAGACGGCTACCTTTATACTCCTTCCATATATCCCCCCAGTTGCCAGAATATTCTGCATACAGTAGGTACTCAGCATGAGGGGTGATGCTAATGACTGTGATGCTGATCAGTTAATTGATCAATGTCATTTAATGACAGTCTACTGAGTGAGATACACTATACTAAATGTATGGAAGAGGAAAGCAGAAGCCAAATGCCTGTTCCCTGCTCCAAGAGATCATACAATCTAATAGGGTAGGTAAACCCATCAATGGGCAGGGACTGTATCTGTTGATGATTTGTACATTCCTAGGGCTTAGTACAGTGCTCTGCACATAGTAGAGAAGCAGCGTGGCTCAGTGGAAAGAGCACGGGCTTTGGAGTCAGGGCTCATGAGTTCGAATCCCAGCTCTGCCACTTGTTGGCTGTGTGACTGTGGGCAAGTCACTTAACTTCTCTGTGCCTCAGTTCCCTCATCTGTAAAATGGGGATTAAGACTGTGAGCCCCACGTGGGACAGCCTGATTCCCCTATGTCTACCCCAGCGCTTAGAACAGTGCTCGGCACATAGTAAGCGCTTAACAAATACCAACATTATTATTATTATTATTAAGCGCTCAATAAATACTAGTGAATGAATGAATGAATGAAAGGAAGGAAGAGCAAGGATCAGGAAGGTGATCTGGTGAAAATGGCAGAGTGCAATACTATGGGGAAAGTGTGGCATGGAAGGGGAAAGGTTTAACTCAAGGTCATCCACCCTAAGCAGTTTGATCAGGGAAGCAGTGTGGTCTAGTGAAAGAGAGCAGGTCTGAGAGTCAGAGGACCTGGGTTCTAATTCCAGATCTGCCACTTACCAGCTGTGTGACTTTGCGCAAGTCACTTCACTTCCCCAGCCTCAGTTATCTGTAAAATGGGGACTGTGAGTTCCATGTGGAACAGGGCCTGTGTCCAACTTGATAAGCTTGTATCTATTCCAGTGGTTAGTACAGTGCTTGGTGCATAAGAAGCACTAACAAATACCATATATCATTATTATTATTACTATGGAAATCCCTGGTCTCTTAGTTCTGAAGTTCCTTTAGTCATGAGCTCTTTCAAGGGATGAGAGAGGTGAGCTTAGTGTCAGTGGGGGAAACCTGCAGGCGTGGGAGTCTGGAAATGAGGGTGAGGTGGAGTCTTGTTAAACATGCTGTTTGGGGCTTGTTGTGGAAGGGGCCCTTGGAGCTTTCTTGGGGTGGGGGAGTGGTGGTCTCGTGGTTTTTTGGGGTTGGCATGAGTGAAACATGTAGAGGAAGTGATCAATGAGTGGAAAGACTGGAGGGTGTTTGGCTTTTGTGACCCAGAGCACACTGAGATTGGGTTCAATTTTGAGCGTCGGTCATTGGGGGACAGAAGTGGTTGGCTGAGGGTTGGGAAGTGGAGGAGCCTTGGGTGATGTTTCCGCAGTATGGCTAGTGTCAGGGCAGCGGTTCTGAGATTTGAAACTGCAGGGAAGGGAGGATGTAGGAGGGGTCAGAGGGGGTCCCGGGAGCAGGGAATGGGGGAGAAGAAACGTGTTCATTGGGGGAACCATGTGGGCGGCGGGTGGTTGGTGTTCATGGGGAGACATGTGAGAATGAGTGGAACCATCCGTGTGTGCAGGCTAAGGGAAAAGGAGTCCAGGTGATGCGGGCTTGTTTTGGGGGAATGCTCTCGGTATGCAGGTGAGCATGTGTGAGAGAGAGAGTGTGTGTTTGTGTGTGTATAGGGGTATAGTTTCTATGGGGGTATATCTGTGTGTGTGTGTGTTTGTGTGTGTGTGTAGTGGTCACAATGAAGGTTTTTGTGGGACAGAACTGTGTGTGCTTGCATGTGCGTGTGTGTGTGTGTGTGTGTGTGTGTGTGTGTATGTGTGTGTTTCCTTGAGTGGGGGACCTGGGGGCAGTTAGGATTGAGGCACAGGAAAAGGCATGAAAGCCAGGGAGGTAATGCCATGCTCCTTTTGCTGCAATTAATTCTCTCTCCACGTGTGCCTTGTCTAGGGCTTGAAATTAGGGATATCTGAACTCTCATTAGAAACCAATTATGAGGGACCTTGGATGTTATATTTTTATTTTCCTTTATGAGGATGTTCCCTTGATCCAATTTTAGCTACTCTGCCTCAGGAGAAGGGATGATTTTAGTGTGTGTGTGTGTGTGTGTGTATGTGTCCATGCATGCACGTGTGTGCTTGTGTGTGTCTATGCCTTGTTGTTGTTATTGTTACACCATAGCCAAACGCAGGATTTATGATTCCAAGAGAGACAGTAGCTTGCTCTCTCTCCATTTTTTTATTGTTTTCCTTTGAAATTCCAGAGTTAATGTTTTGTCTGCTTTCTATCTGACCCTCTTCAGAGGCCGCCGTATGTTTTTTCACCAAGAAAACTGGGAACAAAGAATCATTGTCTCTAAGCTGTAGCTGGCAGGAAACCCCAGTCTCTGGGGACTTGAGCGAGCCAGTACTGTCCCAGGGTTAGACTCCACTTCTCTGAATTCAATTTGACAGCTTGTCTGGGACACTTTCTAAGTAACCATTATCCCTCCTTTCTCTGAGCAAAAGAACGATTCTTTTTCTTTGCCCTGGGTGCACGCTGTGTGCCCTTATTGCACACGTGTGGGTTCTGCATTGGCTGGGACACACTTTCTCTCAACTGTCAGAACTATTCATCCTGTTTCCCAAGACATGTGCGCATTTGATCTAGAATAAAGAGGCAATGTATTTACTTGTTGTAGCATTTTCCCGGCAGAATCAGGTATATTGCTATGGATGTGGGTGTGGAGAGAGGGAGAGTTGTGTATATCTGTAAAATGTGCTGGTCTGAATCGTATGAACATAATGTGTGTGTTGTGTTTATACTCTGTGTGCATAGTGGGTGTGCGTGTGTGGGATGTGTATGTGGATAATGTGTGTAAATGCTGTGCTTCTGTCTAATACCTGTGAATACACTGTGTGATGAGAGATGTAGATAGTGTGTGTGCATACTTTGTGTGTTTATAATGTGTGTTCATGAATAAAATGGGTGAATAGTGTGGCTGTATATAATGCATATATAATATGTATAATGTGCATATAGTGTGTATAATGTACGTGGGTAATGTCTGTGAATAATATGGATGCATTATGTGTGTTTGTGTGTGCTTGTGTGTCAATAATGTGTGTTTATTATGTGTGTGTTTGTATTTTGTTATTTGTCCTCTAAGACACCACCATTTGATCAATTGAACACTGAACTAAGCATTTGGGAGAATGCACTATGATAGAGTTGGTAGACATGTTCCCTGCCCACAAGGAGCTTATAGTTAAGAGGGGGCAACAGACATTAAAATAGAGTAGTGATGGGAGAAATGGTAGAGTATAAGAATATTTATCAAAGTGCTGTGGGGTAGTCCAAAGTTCTTAAGAATACACACCTAAGTGCATAGTTGACATACATGGAAAGGCACTGAGGGAAAATAAAGGACTTAACAGTCCATCAATAGTATTTATTGAGCACTTACTATGTGCAGAGAGTACAATACAACTATATAACAGAAACATTCCCTGCTCAGTCAGAGAAGGCCTCTTGGAGGAGATAAGACTTTAGAAGGACTTTGAAGGTAGGGAGAGTGGCGGACTGTCAGAAATGAAGGGGGAGGAATTGCTTTCACCCCTTACAGGCAGACCTGCAGGGCTTTCTGGGCCTCAGTTTCCTCAACCATAGAGAAGGGCTAATAATACCTGCCACTTCCTAATTTCCTCAGGGGATTCGACAGTTTGTGAGATAACAACTGCCAGGAAACTGCTTGAAAACCTTACTGGAAAGGAACATGCATAGGGAAACCATTTAAATACTGGCACTGAATCCAAATTGAACTCCAGCTTCCTTGTCAGTGGACTACATCCGTTCACCAATTGGCCAGATTTTAGAAAAAGTGACTTCTTTGAGGCCTTGAATATGCTTTACTGGGCAGGAAGTTAGTGGGTGACAAAATGTAATTTCAAAGGCAAAGCCTGCCCCTCCCAGTGCCACCTCCCTGCCCAAGTACCAGGATCAGTTTTAAGTTCCTGGGATGTCTGGGCTCCAGCTCCCCATGACCCTCCTGTCTGCAATTTTTTTTATAGTATATGCTAAGTGCTTACTGTGTTCCAGGTTCTGTTCTAAGTGCTGGGGTAGATACAAAGTAATCAGGTTGGACACAGTCCATGTCCCACATGGGACTTACAGTCTTAATCCCCATTTTTTACAGATGAGGTCACTGAGACCCAGAGAAGTGAAGTAACTTGCCCAAGGTCACAAAAAGACAAGGTCACAAAGAAGATAGGCTCATGCTCTATCCACTGGCCTTGCTTTTTCTTGTGTATTATAATTATAGTATTATTATGATTAGGGTATAAATAGGTGCGTACCAATATGCCAAGCGCAGAATCCCTGTCCCACACAGGTAGCAAAAGAGCAGGCAATTCATCCCCATTCTGAAGATGAGAATACAGAGGCCCAGAGAGGTTAAGTGACTGGCTGAAGGTCACACAGTAGGCCAAAGGTACAGCTGAAGTCAGAAGCTGCATCTCCTAATTTCTGGCCCTGGGCTCTTTCCACCATGCCACCGAGAGTCAGAATTGGATGGGCTCAGGGGGATCCAATTTATGTTCTCTGGGTATTTCTGCTGGCAATAACTGGGAAGTGCCCAAGGGAAACTCAGACATAATAATAATGAAGATGATGATGATGATGATAATTATGGTACTTGTTAAGCACTTGCTGTGTGCCAAACACCATTTAAGTGCTGGGGAAGATACAATTCATCAGATTGGACACAGTCCCTGACCCACATGGAGCTCACACTCACATTTTGCTGATGAAGTAGCTGAGTCCCATAGAATAATAATACTAATAATAATAATGGTATTTATTAAACATTTACTATGTGCCAGGCACTGTACTAAGTGTTGGGGTGGATACAAGCAAATTGGGCTGGACACAGTCCCACATGGAGTCACAATCTCAATCCGCATACTACAGATGAGGTAACTGAGGCACAGAGAATTGAAGTGACTTGCCCAAGGGCACACAGCAGACTTGTGGTGGAGTCAGGATTAGAACCCAGATCCATCTGATTCCCAAGCCCATGCTCTGTTCACTGAGCCAGTAGCCACAGCTGGTACTCCAACCCCTGAAGGATGGTCATTTGGGAAGAATTTTGGCTCCTGGGAGCTGGGTGGCTCCTTCTGCTTGCTGTGGGAAGGGACTGTGTCTGTTATATTGTTATACTGTACTCTCCCAAGCACTCAGTACAGTGCTCTGTACACAGTAAGTGCTCAGTAAACACGATTGATTGATCAATTGCTTCTGCTAGTCCTGCAGCTCTGATTAAGTAAATAAATCAATCCATCACTAGTATTTATTAAATGCCTACTATGTACAGAGCTCTGTACAAAGTGCTTGGGAGAGCATGACTGGAATAGTAGACATGAACCTTGCTTTCAGAGCTAACAGCCTCATAGCATTGTTTGAGCACTTACTCTGGGTAGAGCACAATACAAGTGCTTGGGAGAAAATCATGCAGCCAGTAGATATGATCCCTAAACTCAAGAAGCTTACAGTTTAGTAGTATAGAGCGAACACCTACTGAGTGCAGAGCACTGGGCTAAGCCCTTGGGAGAGTACGGTAGAGATAGAAGACACAATCCCTGCCTGCAGGGAGCTTCTAATTGAGCTTCATGCTGGCGTCACATGCTTCACCAAAGGCCCATTTTGGCTCAGCATTTCTAATTTGCCTCCAGACTCTCGACTAACTCTATTTTCAGCTCATCCACCCCTCCACCAAGTTTCACTTTGACTGTACAGTTCAGCAATCTCCAGATAACAAAGTTGAAACTCAGAACGCAATCGGCCAAGCATTTTGCCGTTGTGATTCCCTCCCACAGGATCTTGGGAGATCTCGTGGTTTCCAGCCATAGATGAAACGAGAAGTGGCATCATCTGTAGGCTGCAGGGCAGAGTGGTTTTCTAAACGAGTACCTGCCATAGTCTGGGGATGCCAGCTGCTTTTGACGCCTTATCTCCAATGGCTGAGAGTACAGCTCTTTCTTCTTAGGCTCTCTAGGGAAGGTGGCCCAGTGGGTAGAGCATGGAAGTGGCAGTCAGAGGACCGGGGTTCTAGCCCCACTATTGTCACTGTCCTACTGAGTGACCTCAGACAAGTCACTTTATCTCTCTCAGCCTTATTTTCCTCATTTGTAAAATGGGAATAAAACGCCTGCTCTCCCTCCTGCTTAGATTGTGATCCCAGCATTGCACAGAGCTGTGTCTCACCTAAATATCTTGAACCAATACCAGTATTTAGCATAGTGCTTGGCACATACTCCCTACTTGGTGAGTACTATAATTAAAGCAAATATCATAACCATGTAGGCTGTAAGGTTCCAAGAAGAGATTTTGGTCAGAATTGAATTTACTCTCAGTTTTCCAGTTTCATTCAGGTGAGCAGGTGAATTTCCTAAATATGGAAGGGTTCTCTCTCTGCAGTGAGTCAAGCCATGAGGAAATGGGGAGGATATGGGGAAGGACTTCCTGGTCAAATAGGCAGAGAGGCACTAGAATGGGTGCATGGGGCAAGTTGAAGGATGTTCCACCTGGGCAATATTTGAAAAAGCAAGAGATACCACTCTTTCTGGGCAGTAATTGAATGGCCCAGCAGGACAGACAAGTGTTATTCAAAGAATTTTTCAAACTTCTTAAATTTGAATTTAGTTTAGGGTCTGTTTCACTAAACTGTCAGCTCCTCAAAGTCAGGCATCATGTCTACTAACTCTATTGCTTTCCCATGTGCCTAGTACAGTACTCTGCACAGAGTAAGCACTTGGTAAATTCTACTGATTGATTAGGACTGACTTCAGACATTTGGACACTCCAAGGGAGGGAAAATTTCACCACCGCTTTCCATTCTGTTTGACTCATTGTGTCATGCTGCAGAAGTTATGCCAGGCGAGTGGCAAACTGGAATCAACCTAGAGCATTTTTCTGAGAGGACCCCAGACCCTCCCCACTTAATCAAAAGCCACTGTATTTCCCTTATGGAATCCTGTTAACTAGGGACCCTGCTTCCAAGTCAGGTTGCTTCCAAGAGAAGCAATATGGCTTAGTGGATAGAGCATGGGCCTGGAAGTCAGAAGGACCTGAGTTCTACTTCTGTCTCTACCACTTGTTTGCTGTGTGACCTTGGGCAAATCACTTCACTTCTCTGAGCCTCACCTCATCTGTAAAATGGGAATTAAGAGTTTGAGTCCCATGTGGGACAGGGACTGTGTCCAACCTAATTAACTGCTACCTACCCCAATGCTTAGGACAGTGCTTGGCACAGAGGAAATACTTAACAAGTACTATAATTATTATTATTATTGTTATTTGTGGAGGAAGGTGGGACACTTTCAGATTTTCAGCTCCTATTACTCCACAACCACCCTGTGGCCAACCCTTCTGACAGCAGGCCCAGAAGTGCCTGCTTTCTCGGTTTCTGTCTGAAGTTGTCCCTGTTTCCAATTTGTTCACCAGTTCCTCCCATACGATCTGTGATTTGAAGATTTAATTCATTCAGTTGAAGATGGGTGAGATGAATAAATGCTTAGAGTCCATTTTCAAATTCTAGGAAGATTCTAGTAATGATTAATAATATTGGTATTTGTTAAGTGCTTACTATGTGCCAGACACTGTACTAAGCATTGGGGTAGATTCAAGCTAATCAGGATGGACACAATCCCTGTCCCTGGTGGGGCTCACACTCTCAATCTTCATTTTGCAGATGAGGTAACTGAGGTACAGAGAAGTTGAGTTACTTCCCCAAGGTCACACAGCAGATGTGGTGGAGCCAGGATTAGAACCCATGACCTTCTGATTCCCAGGCCTGTGCTCTATCCTCTATGCCATGCTGTTTCTAATAATTGTGGTATTAACTGTGGTATTTGTTAAGCACTTATTATGAGCCAGTCACTGTACTAAGCGCTGAGGTAAATATAATTGGGTTGGACACAGTTCCTTTCCCACGTAAAGCTCCCCATGTTGCAGACGAGGAAACAGGCACAAGAAGCTAAGTGACTTACAGTACAGTACAGGTCACACAACAGACAAGTGGTGGAGCCGGCATTAGAACCCAGGTCTTTCTGACTCCCAGGCCTACGCCCTAGCCATTAGGCACACTACATCTCTTTCTTTCCTACTTTCCTTTCAACACTGGGCCTGAGAGTTTGTATTTAGCTGCGTGGCTGAAGTTGGGATCTATGAGCAGTGTTCAGCTATTTAGATTCACTTTGGAGTGTTTGTGTCTGCCAGCTAGATGGTAAATTCCATGTCTACCAATTCTATTGTACTTTGCCAAGTGCTTAACACAGTGTCCTCTGCCCCGAGTAAGTGCTCAACAAATGCTTTTGATTGACTTTGGGGCTTTGCTCCATGGCCAGTGGATGCCCTTTTTGTAGTTTCCAGCAGAGGAAAGAGAACAGCAGCATCTCTGACCCTCTGTTCATCAGACTCCCTATAGGCATCCCGAAAGATGTTATCCACTCCCAGGAGCCTCTCTTCTGGGCATTCCCCCCTTAGTGGGACCAGACCTCCTGGGAGCTTTCCCGCCTTAGTCCGACCGGATTCTGTGTACCCTTCCAGCCAGAGATGAGTCTGGTGCTGTTGGGGCCCACATCTCCAGCTGTTCAAGGAGAGATCAGCCTTGTCCACTTCTTAATATCTGCAGCCAAATCTGCAACTACTGCCCCACACGAGGAACTGAGTATTGAGTTCTGAGCCCTCAGTCACCGCCTTTGAGACCACAAAGGACTGAGTGTTCCGTCAGGCAGAACAAATGCAATTTCTTTCCCACATGAAAGTCACAGAACAGCCCTTTACTGTCGGGTCTTCCCTCAGGAGGTCAGAAGGCAAGTTGGGGAAAGTAGCAGTGGTAGCAGTAGCAGAAGCAATAGTAATAGTAATAGAGAAGCAGGGTGGCTCAGTGGGAAGAGCACGGGCTTGGGAGTCAGAAGCCATGGGTTCAAATTCCGGCTCAGCCGCTTGTCAGCTGTGTGACTTTGGGCAAGTCACTTCACTTCTCTGGGCCTCAGTGACCTTATCTGGAAAATGGGGATGAAGACTGTGAGCCCCACGGGGGACAACCTGATCACCTTGTATCCTCCCCAGTGCTTAGAACAGTGCTTTGCACATAGTAAGCGCTTAACAAATGCCACAATTATTATTATTAATCGTAGTAGTGGTGGGGGGGGTGATGGTGGTAGTAGTGCGGCTTAGTGGATATTGTGGGCCTGGGAGTCAGAAGGAACTGGGTTTTAATCCCAGCTCCGCCACGTCTGCTCTGTGACCTTGGGCAAGTCACTTAACTTATCTGGGCCTCAGTTATCTCATCTGTAAGATAGGGATTAAGAGTGTGAGTCCCATGTAGGACAGGGACTGTGTCCAAACTGATAACTTGCATCTACCCCAGTAATTAGAATGGTGTTTGGCACTTAGTAAGTGCTGAAAAGTACCATTATTATGATGATTATTAGTAGTAGTAATAGCAGTATTTATTCAGAGCCCACTGGGTTCACTACACTATACTATGCACTTGTACTAAGTACAAAAAAAGGAAGAGGGAGCTTCCCCACCCTTGGTGGTATGAGTGCCAAGTGTTTAGGGGGTACAGACTCGAGAGCTCAGGTGATCTAGAAGTGAGGGGAAGGGAGGAAAAGTGAACAGAGAGTTACAGATCTCCCCTCTAGACCGTAAGCTCCTCATGGGCAGGGAACATGTCTACCAACTCTGTTATATCGCACTCTCCCAAGAGCTTAGTTCAGTGGTCAGCATACAGTAAGCACTCAATAAATTGAATTGATGGGTTGATTTAACTCTAGATGATCGCCGCCCCATGACAGGGTGAATGCTGGCCTTCCTTCCCCTCCACTCTCCTCCGAGGAGGTCCTCCTTGGGGGCATGAGGGCTTACAGCCTCCTGGGCTCTGGGACAACTAGCCCTGGCCTAGAACGTACTCACTTGGGTAATCTCAGAGTCAACCAGGCCAGATTCTGCAGTGTAGACATGGGTCCCCAGAGAATTAGCTCCTTGTGTGGGGAATATGTCTACCAACTCTGTTATCTTGCACTCTTTGAAACGCTTAGTACAGTGCTCTGCACACAGGCTCAGTAAACACTATTGATTTATTGATTAATTATGGTCCTCCAGAGCCTTCCCATTTTCAAAACCCTTCTGAAATACCATCTCCTCCGGAAGCCTTTACCCAATTCACTTTTCTCCTCTGTGTCTTCTCCTCCCAACGTTCATCGTTGGCATTCACATCTGGGTGAGGCAGAGAAAAAAGGAGGTCCCCGATTCTCACAGAGCCCAGTTTCTCTGAGGCCACACTTCCCACCAAGCCCCTCACCAACAATCCTGAATTCCCCCTTGGAGCAGAGTTTGACTTAGTTGAAGATCAAACTCAGTAGCAGAACGAAAGAGCTGTCGCCACTCCGCAGACAGAATCAGGCCTCCAGCTCCTGGGTGTGCCCTATTGGGCCTGCAGAATGCATCGTTTGGCTCTGCAAACTTTCCCCGCTTAAACAAAAATTTGCTTTTTCAAGCACTTTCCTTGTAGGGTTTTTTTTTTTTATATTTTAGCTGACACACTACCCCCATTATGCTTGGCTCACGGTGGCTAAGGCTGACATTGGCGGCTGGTAGGAGTCCAGGACTGGATCGCCGGAGTGCAGAAACTTGATCCAGGATATTTTTGCCCGTGGCCCCCAGGCTGGGGAAAGCTTTTTCCGGGGGGTTTCCCTCCCACAGAGATCCTGGGGGGATGTCTCTCCCCCCTTACCAATTTGGAAATGAGGGATGACAGGGTGGGTGGAGCAGCCACCCAAAGGATCACCCACTCTCTGAGCATGGTTGCTTGGGACTCCATGTTCAAAGTCTTTCTGGAATCCCAATTCCTCCAACAAGCCTTCTCAGATTAATTCCCAGCATCCTTAGTTAAATAAACCCATCGGCTATCTCTGGCACTTGCATACTTATTTATATCCATCCTCAGCCCTTAAATGCCTATGTTTATAATAATAATCATTATTATTACAGTATTTATTAAGCTCTTACTATGTGCCAATCACTGTGGTAAATACAAGATAATCAGATCAGCCACAGTCCCTGTTCCAAATAGGGCCTCTAATCTGAGAGGGAGGACAGGTATTTTATCCCCATTTTGCAGATGAGGAAATGGAGGCCGTGAGAAGTAAAGTGATCTGCCCATGATCACAGAGCAGGCAAATGGCAGAGCTGGCACTAGAATCTGGATCTCTTGATTCCTAGCCCCCAGCTCTTTCTACTAGGCCATGCTGCCTCCCGTCTATTCAATTCCACATTCAATTTCTTGTTCTGATTGATGACTCCATTTGTAGATACTTTGATGTCTGTCTCCCCCATTAGAGCACAAGCCCCTTATGTGCAGGGAACATGTCGTTTCTTTGATTTTTACTTCCCAAGTTCTTTGTACATGGATGGCTTCCAATGAGGGTTCCATAAAAATAGAGAAGCAGTGTGGCTCAGTGGAAAGAGCACGGGCTTAGGAGTCAGAGTTCATGGGTTAAAATCCCGGCTCAGCCACTTGTCAACTGTGTGACTTTGGGCAAGTCACTTAACTTCTCTGTGCCTCAGTTACCCCATCTGTAAAATGGAGATTAAGACAGTGAGCCCCACATGGGACAACCTGACCACCTTGTATCCTCCTCAGTGCTTAGAACAGTGCTTTGCACATAGTAAGCGCTTAACAAATGCTATAATTATTATTATTAAATGCTACTACTCTTTCTAGTACTACTACTACTATTACTACTACTATTATACCATCTCTGCACTGGAAAGGATATTTTGGGGGCAGGGCTTTCCAAGAATAAATGAGGTTTTCCATGTCCAAAGTCATGGTCACAGCCAGTGAATTGGCCACTGCTTTCAGAGAGAAGGGGGTTGGTCAATGTCCTGGACTGTTAGTCTTTGGGAGAGAGGATGCTGCCTCGTTGTAAGGGAGGAGGCCACAGTGCTCATTTTCGTGAGTTTGGGGATCACGTTGACCCTGGCTCTAAAGCTCTATACAGCCAAGACAGAGTGAGAAATAGGAACTGTGCAGACACTCAGGAGAAATTGGGCTTCCAAAAATAATGGTCCTTGAAATCTTGGTCACATTTCTGGTCACACTGATTTATATTTATGTCTGTTTCTCCTTCTAGACTGTAAGCTCATTGTGGGCGGGGAATGTGCCTACCGATTGTTACACTGTACTCTTTCGATGCTCTACCCTATGTTGCTCTACACCTACAGTCCTCTAGGCTGTAAATTCTTTGTTGGAAGGGAATGTGTCTGTTATATTTTTATATTGTTCTCTCCCAAATGCTTAGTACAGTGCTCTGCACACAGTAAGCGTGCAATAAATTCGACTGGCTGGCAGTAAGGGCTCAATAAATTGCATTGATTATTCGATTGATTGATTGGAATTTGCTGGAGACTTTTGACCCCAGGGAATTATAGACTTGGTTCCTTGCTGAGGTCTCTTTTGGGGTGGGGAGAAATGGAGAGACAACTTCCTCTACCTGGACCCAAAGTTAAATCTTCCCCAGGTACAGTTCCCCATTCCAGGGAGCCCCACTCCAGGGCTCCAGCCTTAGCTAATGCTAACCATTAGCATTGCCTAATGGTTAGATCACAGGTCTGGGAGTCAGAAGGACCTCGGTTCTAATCCCTGTTCTGTCAGTTGTCTGCTGTGTGACCTTGTGCAAGTCACTTAACTTTTATGAGGCTCAGTTCCCTCATCCGTAAAATGGGGATTAAGACTGTGAGCCCTATGTGGGATGGATATTGTGTCCAATCTGAATCGCTTGTATCTACCCCAGCACTCAGAAGAGTGCTTGATACAAAGTAAGCGCTTAACAGATACCATCATTATTATTGTTATGATTAGTCTACTCTCTGACAGAAACAGACATGCTGGGGATAGTGTAACAAAGATCTGTTAATGCTAAATTTTTGTGTCTTTCTCCTCCATTACATTACAAGTGCCTTGAGGACAGGGATTGTGTCTTTCACCTCTATTGTACTGTCACAAATACTCTGTAGGATGCTCTGTCTCAGAGGGGCTCATTCAGTACCACTGATTGGTTGATAGGAGAGAGTTCAGATTGGCTGGCCGGACATCCCACTTGCCTAGGGATTTGTTTTATCCTTCACATTGGATGAACAGTGCCTTGAACAATCATATACCAATGAGGTGAATGTACCTTCAAGTTGCTACTCTTCACATTGGCAGTCACCTAAGGTCACAGGAATCCCAGAGACCACTATCCAATGAGTCCTCACCCCCAGAAGGCCAGCAGCCTTGAAGATAACACATCTGAGATGGGGAGACATCCTTGGATGAGATTTCCTGCTGATTTATCAGTCTTTTGCTGCCCAGATCTTTTCAGATCACCAGTTAATCAATTAATCAATCAGTGGTATTTATTGAGCACTTACCATGTACAGAGCACTGTAGTAAGTGCTTGAGAGAGTACAATATAACAGATTTGGTAGACACAGTCCCTGCCCACAAGGGCCAGTGAAACATTTGGGATCTGAATTTCTACGTTTGATGGGATATAATTTTGGGGCCAATAAGGCCCCTGTCAAAATACACTTGAAGGGCCCATTGGTATCAGCCTACTAATCAATCAAACCATATATTAACTGACTACTGAGTGGAAAGCATTATACTAAGCAACTGGGAGACTGCAATAGAAGCAAGACATATTTCCTACCACAGAGGAGCTTACAATCTAAAGGAGAAGACAGACAGACTGAAACAATTTACACAGAGGAGATTAGAACAGGAAGCAGTTCAAATATATCAGGTTGAATTAGGAGAATATGGAATTGAATACACAAATGAAAATCTACATAAAAATATATTAAATAAAGGGAGAAACTGTTCTGAAGAGGGGGCCACAGCCCCAAGAAAGCAAATGCCATCTACATACCAGACTTGGCCTTGCAGAATACGTAGGCCACTTCTTGGACTCAGGGCAGCAGATACATCTCACCATATGCCGCCTTCTGGAGGACTCAGAACCTCGGAGGCCCTCTGGAAGCCATGAGGAGTCAGGCTCTGGGAGGGATAGTGTTTTTGCAGAAACGTGAGTCTGTGGTGTTGCCTTTTCCACTTTGCTTTGGATGTGTTTCTGTTTGTGTGTCTGGAGGCCAGGCCAGAATACTCCTCTGAGTTCATCTCACACAGCCTACAGGATAGAGAAGCAACCTGGTGTAAGGGATAGAGCATGGGTCTGGAAGTAAGAAGGGCCTGGTTTCTAATTCTGACTCTGCCACTAGTCTGCTATGTGACCTAGGGCAAGTCACTTTACTTCTCTGTACCTTAGTTACCTCATCTCTCAAAAGGGGATTTAAGACTGTGAGCCCCATGTGGGACATTGTGCCCAATCTGAATAACCTGTATCTACCCTAGTGCTTAGGACAGTGCCTAGGACATAGTGAGTGCTTACCAAATACATTATTATATATATATATTTATTATTGAAAATGTCATTGACCATGCTCCTGAAGCTTCACTGCAGTATCCTCCCAGGTCTTTCCATGTTGAGTCCCAGAAGCAGCATGAACCAGTGGAAAGTGTACAGTGCTGGGAGTCAGGAAGCCCTGGTTCACATCTCTGCTCCATTACCAGACTACTCTCTGACTTTGGGCAAGTCAGTTAATGCCTCGGGACCTCAGTTTCCACATCTGTAAAATGGGGATAAGATTCATGCTCTTCCTCCCTCTCGGACTAGGAGCCCCATGTAGGATTCAGAGTTGGTGTGTGATCTGATTCTCTAGTAACTATCCCAGTGCTTAGCACATAGTAAGCACTTAATAGATACCATTATTATTACTATGACTGGGCACTGACTTCAGGCACTATCAGTCAATCAACCAGTGGTATTTGGGGGGCCATTAGTGGGGACAGAGGACTGTGCAAAATGCTTGGGAGAATACAATAGCATGGGTAGACCCAATCCCTGCCTTAGGATCAGCCTTGCTTGCCCCTCTTCCTCCTGCATCAGAAGATTGGGTGTATCATTCCTCCAGCCAATCCCATACTTTCAAGTGGGAATAATCTGGGGATGGGGTTAAGATTAAGCACCTTTCATATCTTTGGCAACTCTTAGCTTGTGTTTTCCCTTTTCTGGTCCACCTCGACAAGGCAACCAAAGCAATCCTTGCTGGTAATTTGCTTTCCAAGGTCCCTTGCAGCAGAGCTGAGAGGGAGGAGAGAAGCATCAGGATTGGCAGATCAGATGGCGTGCTGCTCACTCCCGTCCCTACCCATGAGCTTCTACTCCCACTGACAGAGAGGGGTGTTGGGGGTGAGGATTTCCGACAGGCTAGTCCCTCAGAAACCAAACAGTAACCCCCTCCCTCCTATTTCAGGGGCACCAGGACATGGCCCCACATCTAATGAGAAATCAGACTGGGCCAAATCCAAATGAGGCCACTGGCCCCATGAAAGTCCCAGGGAACTGATAAGCACCTTAATGAACTCTTTCTCAGTCAGTGGTATTCACTGAGCACCTACTGTGTGCAGAACGCTGCAGTTGGCAGCTGGGAGAGCACAGTGGAAACCAACGACTTGTCCTCAGGTGACTTGCAGCCTAATGGAGAAGATAGACAAACATGGATTAGAACATTGCCTGTCATCTGTCAATCTGTACATAAGTGCTGAGAATAGGCATGGATACAGAATTGCTCAGGGAAATGAAATGACTTCCAGTGGAAAGGATGGGTGAAAATAAATATATTTGTTCATTCAATCATATTTATTGAGCACTTACTGTGTGCAGAGCACTGTACTAAGCTCTTGGGAAAGTACAATACAACAATAAACAATGACAATCCCTGCCCACAATGAGCTCCCAATCAAGAGGTGGGGGAGATAGACATCAGTAAAAATAAATAGACAACAATACAATTAATAAAATAAGGAGAAGCATGGCTTCTAGTTGAGGCAGCTTATTTGGGGGTGGAGGGGATTAATCAGGGAAGGCACCTTGGAGGAGGGAAACTTTTAGGAGACCTCTGAAGCTTTATTTTTGAGGAGAAAATTGATGGATTCTGTGTGCCTGCTTTCTCGGGCTGGTGGTGGAGACAGAAATCGAGGCTATGAGGGTATCCGGGAGAAGGGAGAAGCAATGGTGTTAGGGGATGGTGGTCGGGTGGGGTGGTGGAAATACTGGTGGGCCTGTAGGTTCTTAGCTCTTATCTGCAAGACTTCCCTGGTTTGCCAGCCTCCTGAAAGCTTCCCACTGGGGCTGGCTTCTCCTCAAGCAGTCTTTTTAGCCTTATTTCTTTGGAGCAGGAACTGTGGAGGCTGGATTTAATTTAATTCTTGTATTTCAAGCTTGTGCCCAGAGGCCCTGGGGTCCCTGGCATGTTTTTTGAAATATCTAATAAATAACTGCACATAGTGTAGTCCTTTGTCTTGGGGGATGCTGATGCTGGCAGCGAGCTCTGCCATGCATACGGATGCCGAGGGGAAGACCAACGTGAGGAGTCCGGTCTCAGGTCTACCAGCTGCAGGTTCCCTTCTGGTACACATCGGCGCAGATGCCAGCCGGGTCTGCAGTGGCATCCAGGGCTGTGAAACGACTGCCCTGTGTGCTTTAGAGTCAGATGGACAAACAGCCAGTGCAAGGTTCTAGTTGACCAGTGGGAGGTTCCTCCACTGTCACTGCTCTTAGCCTTGGTTTGGGGGTGCAGAGCAGGAAGGGGCCCTCCAAAAGCCATTCTGCTCATTCTCCTGCTCCTCACAGGGAACGGCCCCAACCACTCCAAGAAGGCAGATGCCCTCCTACAGCCCAGGCCACACACTCCGTTCCTCAGTCACCGTGCCCTGATCTCATCTATCTCACCACCAAGCCCTTTCCCACACCCTCCCCTAGCCTGGAACTCCCTCCCCCTCCATATATGCCAGACCATTACTCTCTCTACCTTCAAAGCATTATTAAGGTCACATCTCTTCCAAGAAGCTTTCCCTGATTAAACCCCCTTTTCCCCAGCTCGCTCTAATTCATTCAATAGTATTTACTGAGCTCTTACAATGTACAGAGCACTGTACTCTCCCTTCTGAGTCATTGATACCGTTGGATCTATGATCTTTGGGCATTTGCTATTCTCCCCACTCCTAACCCCATAGCACTTAGGTACAGATTTTTAAATTATATACTATAAATTATTTATTCAAGTTGACATCTGTCTCCCCCTCGACTGTAAGCTCATTATGGAAGGAGAACGTTTCTGCTAATTCTATTATATTGCATTCTCCCAAGTGCTTAGTATAGTGCTTTGCACATAGTAAGCACTCAATAAAGACGAGCGATTGACTGATTGATTGCCCTTAGACTGTGAGCCCCTGATGGGATAGGGACTGCATTGGAACTGGTTATCTTGTCTACCCCAACACAGTGCACATAGTAAGTGCCCAATAAATACCTCTATTATTGCGATCATCATCATTATTATTACTATTATTGCAGAAGCTGGGTCAGGCCTGGTCACTCAGAAACCTAGCTGGGCTTGAGCACCCCCTGTTGCTCTCGGTTTCTGAGTGGCCTGCTCTGATCCAGCTTCTGCAATATTCCCCATTTTACAGATTAGGAAACTAAAGTACAGAGAATTGAAGTGACTTGCCCAAGGTCACACAGCAGACAAGTGGCAGAGCCCGGATTAGGACTCAGGTCCTTATGACTCCCAGGCCCATCCTCCAACCACTAGGCCACACTGCTAGAATCTGACAGACTTTCGCAAAATGGTGTGTATGATGTATGATCCTCGCATGTAAATCCATACCCAAGAAACACTTAAGTACTCACCCTGCATCTCTCATATTCATTCATTCATTCATTCATTCATTCAATCATATTTTAAGTGCTTACTGTAAGCAGACCACTGTACTAAGCTCTTGGAAAAGTACAAAACAACAATAATCAGTGACAGTCCCTGCCTACAATGACTACACATCACTTATGTCCATATCCTCTTAGTTGTCGCTTTCCTATACCTATTATTTATTTTTATGTCGGCTCCCTCTAGAGTATAAGCTCCTTGAAGGCAGGAATTGTGTCCTAGTGGATAAATCTTGGGCCTGGGAGTCAGAGTGCTTGGATTCTAATCCTAGCTCCACCACTTGTCTGTTGTGTGACTTTGGGCAAACCACTTCACTCCTCTGTGCCTCATAACCTAATCTGTAAAATGCCGATTAAAACTGTGAGCTCCATGGGAGGTATGGACTGTGTCAAACCTGATTAGCTTGTATCTACCCCAGCACTTAGTATAGTGCCTGGCGTGCAGTAATCATTTAACAAATACCAAATTTACTCTGTAGCAGTCTCCTAAGTGCTTAGTACAGTGTTCTGCATCCAGTAAGCACTTATTTAAGTGTGAGTGATTGAGGAGCACTGAGCTGGCTCCCTTAAACGGGAACTCTTAAAGGACCTCCCTACTAATTTGGGGACAGGTTTCCCCCTCTCCATTCCTTCTCTCCATTGGTCTAGCAGTGCAAGGCAATCTAGCAGGGGTGCCTTGCTGGGTCCTGTGTAACCCGACACTCTATTGTATTTGCAGCAGGGCAAGGGAGAAGTTTGGCCAAGTGGAGTCCCCAGGGCATGATTACAAGAGGAGAAGAAACTGCAGGCAGAGGAGGATGAGGAAGTCACTGGCTGGGATTAGTCTGCTAAAATTATTGCAGCTCTTCCAAAAGCCTGGCCTGGAAAATTATAGGCTCCTCCTGCTCAAACCCTGAGGCATCAGGCAGTTACTTACTGGATCAAAAGTCCTTGAAGGCAGCATTTTGATGCCCCAGACTACTGCTGCAAGGAAGAACACTCCCTGTTTTAGAGCAGGGAAGGCTAGGCAGGGAGAGGCTGAAAGGGGGCAGTTCAGGCCTGACTCCCAGAATTCCCAGGCTTGCATCTTCCTGCCTCTTCATCTTCCTACTGCTCACCCAGCATGGGCATGATAGATGTAGAAATCCCAGAAAACTTCCCTTCAGAGTTTTACTTCCAGCCTGTAAACAAGTTTTGTTTGGTGTTTTGCAAAAGGCAAGAAGAATAAGATTCTATTTACAGGAGAAATTGTGGTTTTTCACAACAAAAACATCAAATAAAAATAAAAGCAGACGAAGGAAACAAGGCAGGCTTTTTTTCTCCCTCCCTTCCCCCACTCCGTGTCCCTCACCGCCCCCCCCCCCCCACTTTCTGTTTTCTTTTTCATGCCAATAGCTAAAGACTGTAATTTAAAAACTGAATTGGCTTTTCCAGAGCCATGTGGAATGTACGTCTGCACGTGGATTTTTCCACAAGAAAATTGCCCTTGTCTCCCAGTGCCAGAAACAATGGGAGCAAACAATCAGATGAGCCTTTTATTGTAATTTGTTGGAGGGGCTTGGAATGGGGCTTCACCGGGCAGTCCCTGTTTGATGAGGTTTGTCCTGCATTTGTTTGGATGGCTTTTATGGTTTCTTTGTTGGTGGTGGAGAGACTTTGAAAGTCAGAGTCCTGAGCTCTCCTAATCCTCAACTGTTCTTGTCAGAACAGCCTGGTGCCCTCCTTTTCCTTCCTTAGAAGTGCTCCCCATGCTGTGCCCCTTAGTGGTCCCTGGCCCCCGTGGGAGAGGGACAGAGCTTCTCAGTGCTAAGAAGACCTGTTGGTTCCTCAGTGAGGTAGCATTTAGAGATTAAGGCTTCTCTAATCCAGGGAGGTCTTGAGGGATTTCCTCCCCAATCAATCAATTGGTAGTATTGATTAAGTGCTTACTCTGCACAGAGAGCACTGAACTAAGCACTCAGAAGAGTACATGCAAAAAGAATTAGCAGGCATGTTCCTTGCCCATAAGGAACCCATTCTCAACTAGGCCTGGACCTCAAACTCCCTCTTCCCCTCAGGTTTTCACCCAAAGCAATGTCACCCCCTTCTGCTGTTTGAAGTTGGTTCCAGCCAGACATTGACCATCACCACCCCACCCACCCCAACGGTACCCCACCCCCCTAGATCACCACTCTGAGCTGGTTCCATCAACTGACAGCATCCCTGTCCATTCTTACCTTCAACTAGAGCCTTCTTATGATGCAGTGAGGAGATCAGGATGGAGCAATAACATGAATTCGGGCCTCACCAAAAGTAAGTACTCTGTTCTCCTCGTCTTTGGAGGGTGGGAAGGGGCATAAATGGGGTTACGAGACAGATTTCAGTCTTCGTGTGCCTGGAACAGGCATGGAAATTAAGTGCAGATTTGGGGATGGCCCCCAGGACTTTCACTCTGAATGATGAGATGTAATTCTCTTATCATCTTCTGAGGATTGCATCTGGGGCTTGGATCTTCAGGATTCAAGGGCTTCTCAATCAATCAAGCACATTTATTGAGTGCTTACTGTGTGCAGAGCACTGCACTAAAGCATTTGGGAAAGTACAATATAACAGAGTTGGTAGACAAGTTTCCTGCCCACAACAGTTTCTCCTCTGGGGCTAGGAGGCCTCTACTTTTAGGGTCAGAATAGCGAGGGATATTTGGGGTTAAGATACAGAGACTCAGGGAGGTTTTCCTCCCAGATTCAAGGACAGAGGGGAAGGTCGGCGTACTGACCCACTATTTCATAAAAAAGGATGAGGGAGTGTGTAGGAGAGGAGAGATGGAGGACTAGGCCCAGGAGATTCTGGTGTTCAGCCTGAAGGGGCACTGGGCATTGGGTAAACTAGCATGGTCCACCACAAATCAGGTTAAGCCAGGTAGGTTTTTGTCGGGAGGGCACCATCTCCATGACATTCCCCAGGGCAGAAACCAGGCCTCCAGGCACGTACCATGATGTCTTCCTTCCCACTGGAAGCCGGGGCATCTGGTCACCCTAGCACTTGGCCCAACAGCCAACAACAACCTAGTCCTCCCCTCTGCCAGCCTTCAATTCATCCCACGTTTGTTGGTCTCTGGCATGGAGAAAGCTGTCACGAAAGAACCACATAGGAAAATTATGAATTCATGGGCCGTTCTATGTGCCTCTTAGTATTCACCTTCCTAGAGGGTAGTCGATCTGATGTTCCACCTCTCACACCCAGATCCACCTAACGTACATGGTTTTGCTTTCTCCTGTTACAGGTCCTCCCATCGGAGGAGCACAAAATATGAACAAGAACACAGAACAGCAAAGGCCCCAACCAGGTAATGACCCCGGGCTGGGCGACCCAGAAGAAATACCTTATTTCCTTGTGAATTTTTGCTTCAAAGCTATTGGCTGGTTGTACCACTCTCTCTTTGGACCTTCCTCCAGAACATAAGCTCGCCTCCATTCCCAGCATTCCTGAGTTGTGAACACAAAGGAGAAGGGGCTGTCAGAAAGGAATCTTCCCTCATCTGAGATTCCCCGGTGGGCCATGAACACCTGGCAATAGAATTCTCTTTGAAGCGCTTGAATCTTCCTCATGGACTTTGAGTTTCTACTGAGATACAAATATGGTAGAATGGCAGCTCGTTGTTCATCAGGAGACAACTCTTCAGCAGAAACCCTGCGAGAGCTCCTTTCTGCAGAGAGTCAAGTGCTCACTGAACGTCTGAAATAACCTGATGGACAGTTGGGGTGGGTCTGTTAATCAATCAATCAGTAGTATTTATTGAGCTCCTGCTGGGTGTAGATTCTGCACTAGACTCTTGGGAGAGTGCAGTTGTTAGATGCACCATCCCTACCCTCAAGGGGCTTACAGTCTAGCTGGAGAGGCAGACACAAGGGAGAAGTTGCACTTTACAACCTCATATTAATGTCTGTCTCCCTGTCCAGACTGTAAGCTCCTAATCGGCATGGAACCCATCCACCACCTCTGTTTTATCGTACTCTCCCTAATTCTTAGTACAGTGCTCTACACGCAGTAAATGCTCAATAAATAGCACTGATTGATTGACTGAGTGGTATGCTGTGCTTGGGTCCCATTTCACCATCATCTTGAGTACCTGGTGCTGCTTTTTTCCCTGATCCCCAAGTCATGAAGGGACTATGGTGATTCAAGTACTCCATTTGGAATATTTTCCCCTTACCTGATGAAGTATTACTTGCCAGCCACCCCCAGTAATCCATTTCAGTCAAAGAGGTTGAGACTCTCAAATAGACCAGAAGTCAGTGATGGTACTAAGACCAGCACCCAGGCCTGCAGGGCTCTGAGGAATGATCCTTGCTTTGACTGCTAGAGGACTGGATTTTCAATTCCAGACAAGCCTTTGCTTTGATGAAAGGAAGTTGCGAAAACTTTGGTTGACCAAAAACTTTCTTCTCCATCTCCACTGAGGACAGAATGAGAGGAAACGGACTTAAATTGCAGGAAGAGGGATTTGGGTTAGACGTGAGAGAGAACTTGCCGATTGTCAGTGGGGATTGGCGCTTGTGGGTGGCAAACATATGGAATTCATTACCTCAGGAAGTCATTCAGCCGAAAATATCAATGGATTCAAAACGAGTTTGGATTGGTTCATGATGGGGAGCTCCACGGTTGAGTATTAGAGGGACAAGTCAAGGGGGTTAGATGGTCCATTCCTTCACCATATGGGGGGTCTTTGAGGAGGGCAAACATCACGCTTTCTCACCAGGAGTCCTTTGAGGTCACTGTGGGAAGCGAGGCTCTGAATATGACAGTCTGACTTAATACGACGACGGTGCTTGGGTCAAGGGTGGGAGGCTTGGGAAAAGGTGATTAGGTACTGATGGTGATAATGGGAACTATTAGAGAAGAAGAGGCTATGTGCTGAGTACTGTACCTAACCCAATGCTTAGCACAGTGCCTGGCACATAGTATGCGCTTAAATACTATTATTATTAATATTATTATTATTATTATCATCATCATTAAGGAGCTCAGGAGTTAGGGTAGGGCTGACTAGGTGTTTAATGGACCTCTGAGCAACTGGAGAGATGGGGTCATATGAGCCCAAGTCTGGGTTGTTTTTCCTCTTTTTAATTGTTGGTGGCCAAAGCCAAAGCTGAATACCATCCAGATCTTTGGGGGATGCTGAGTGGAGCAGGAAAAAGCTTCATGAGACCAAGCTTTCTCATGAGATTAAAATAAAATAAAATTGTTAACAACAAAAAAAACCCCACAGGAACTTGTGCCTGTTCTTAATGCAACAAACTGAAGGGAATGTTCTTTTTTGTGTTTGCTCAGATCCCTATCAGATCCTGGGGCCAACCAGCAGTCGCCTAGCAAACCCAGGTGAGTTGAACGCCCACCCCAACCCCCCACCCCCACCCCCCGGGCCTTAGGTCACACCTACCCACAATGCTCCTGGGCTCTACAGAGTTTCCAGGATCCTTGTCCAGGGGCCAGACACATCAAAGCTTCCCGGATGGCAGTCCCAAAGAGAGGCCGGATTTCAGTTGGCCCCACCCGCCCACCCGCAGCTCTCCAGCTGTTTCCTCTCATTGTTCCCCAGTGGCGGCCCATCCTATCGCTAGGTGGGCCTGTCTTACTGATGAGATGGGCCCGTCCAAACGGTGGGCCATGGGCACTTAGCCCAGGCTACCTCCCACAAGTATGGAGGACAGGGCCTCAGGTGGGGAAGCTTCTGAAGGTACATGTAGATTGGATAAACCAGTTTCAGACCCTCTCAGTGTGAAGCAAAAAGAACCTATGAACTGGGAGGGTTTCACAGATGCCTGGGAGTGGAGGAACAAACCTCCTCTTTCCCAGGCAAGGTCCCTATTAGATTCTAAGTGCCTTGAGGCCAGAGAAGATATATTTGACTTCTGTTACACTCTCTCAGACAATTAGTTCTGTGCTCTGAACTCAATAAATACCGTTGATTAATCAATGAGCATTTTATGTGTACAGAGCACTATACTAAGTGCTAGAGAAGGTACATATCACAGTTGGTGGACACGTTCCCCTTCACAAGGAGCTTACTGTCTAGACGAGGAGAAGCGCATTAAAATAAATTATGGATATGGACACGAGGGCTGTGGGGCTGATGGTGGGGTGAATCCAAGTGCCAAGCTAATGCAGAAGGGAGAGGGCATAGGGGAAATGAGCACTTTGTCACAGAAAGCCTCTTGAAGGAGATGTGCTTTTAATAAGGCTTTGAAGATGGGAAAGGTGATTGTCAGAAATGAAGGAGGAGGGAGTTCCAGGCCACAGGTAGGACGTGGGCAAGAGATGAGATACACATGATCGGGTTCTCCCCTCTTCTGCCCCTCTCCCATGCCAGCAGAAACCACCTCCCCCCTCCCTCCCCACAACTCCTTTCCAAGAAAGCCCCTACCCAGTTGAAACTCTAGAATTCTAGAATGGAAAGTGGGGAATTCTAGACTCTAGGTGAGAAACCAGAGGCATCTCACCAAGGAAAGTCAGACCTCTCTCCTCCAAGCACACAATTTCCAACTCCCAGCTTCTAGGGGGAGAAACAAATCCCTTCACCCTGCCCTCACAGCCCAACCCCTCTCCTTTCTGGATTCTCTTGGCCACACTGCAGTGGTTCAGAGTAGCTTGTATGGTGGTCTGAAGTGGGTAGTGGTCCCTAGCCTCAAAAGCTGATTGGCTGAGGTCTGAGGCTGTAGATTCTTTTGTTTTAAGGCCCAGGGGAAAGGTCCAGGGTGTTGGGGAGAGGGCATTTTTTCTGCTCAGCCTCAGGCCAAACTGATGCCTCTTCCCAGAAGGGACACTAACTGAGCGCAATTCTTGAGAAGGCCACTCCTCTCCCCTCTCCCCTGAGTGCTATGGTCAATCAGTGGCATTTATTGAGTGCTTCTGTGTGCAGAGTACTGTACTAAATGCTTGGGAAAGGTAGGGTGCAGGCCTAGCTAAAAGGTGGACTCTCGATTGTAGTCGTGATCCTCTCCCTCCATTATCCTGCTTCCAGTTGCCTTGTACCCACAGGAGGCAGAAGGGATGCTGTATGGCAGGGGAGTCCCCGGGACACTTTGGCTGGGAAAGGCAGCCTCCAGAGGCAGGGTCAAGAAGCTGGAATGTCAGAGACTGGCAGGGGGATCATGGTCGATGGTGAGGGTCTCTCAGTGAGGACCCCAGGCTCACTTTGGGCAGGGAATGTGTCTGTTGTTGCATTGTCCTGTCCAAACTGCTTAGTACAGTGTTCTGCACACAGTCAGTGCTCAATAAATACGTTTAACTGACTGAATGACTGACTGATTAGGACAGGAGACTGGGTAGGGTCTTTCCCAGCTCCAATGTACTCTCCAAAGCACTTAGCACAGTACCCTGCCCAAAGTAACTGCTCAATAAATCCCAATATCATACCCTCCCAATGCTTATTCAGTGCTCTGCACACAGGAAATGCTCAAAAGTTACCATCGATCTATTGATCGATAGGTTATTTTGCTGATGACCCTCTGGAGAGTGGAGAGATAGAAGACCTGGAAGATGACACGTAGCATTCTTCTTGTTTTTATTCTTCTACCGCTGCTCTCCTGGGTCTGGGGCCACCGGCTGGTCAGTGTCATTGCTGGAATCCTGTTGGTTAAATCTGAAGGCGCTCAGAGGCCTGAGCCATACCCTGTTATGGTTTCCACTCTGATGGTGGTTTGAGGTTCTCTACAACAGGAAACCAAAGCAATGGAACAATTATTATTATTATTACCAACGATGGTATTTAGAAGCAGTATGGCTTAGTAAAAAGAGCATGGGCCTGGGAGTCAGAGGATCGGCTTTGTCACCTGGGCCAAGCTACTTGACTTCTCTTTAACCAAGTTCCCTGTTCTGGAAAATGGGGATTTAATCCCTGTTCTCCCTCCTACTTAGGCTGTGAGGTTCATGTAGGACCTATCTTGCCTCTGTTCCAGTGCTTAGTACAATCAATCAGTCCATAAATGGCATTTATTGAACACTTAGTGCGTTCAAAGCACCGTTACTAAGTGCTTGGGAGAGTACAATGCAAAAATACACGATCCATGCCCACAGTAAGCATGCAGTCTAGGAGGGGAGTCAGACGTTAATGTAAATAAATAATTTACAGATATGTCGGTAAGTGCCTTGGGGCTGAGGTTGGGGTGAATAGCAAATGCCCAAAGGGTACAGATCCAAGTGCAGTGCAGTGCTTGACACAGAGTAAGCTTTTACCAAATACCACGGTTATCAATTATTATTATCGTTATTATTAACCACCTGTTACTGTGCTAAGTGCTGGGTTAGTTACAGTGCAATCAACTCAGACAGGGTCTCTGTGATCCCAGGGGCACCCAGTTAGCAGCCTGGAGGGGCCTAGCTGGTGGCGGGAGGGGGGAGAATCCTTGGTGGCCAGATCCTCCCCCAAAGAGCGGGCTCCAGGAATGGGCTGGCCCCAACCCTCCCCAATGGGCTGGACCCTCCCATACCTCCCCACCACTCTGCAGCATCCCAGCACTCAAATGGCTGTTCCCTCCCCATCCTGCCTCTCCCCACAGGAAGCGGGCAGATCCAGCTGTGGCAGTTCCTTCTGGAGCTGCTCTCGGACAGCTCCAATGCCAACTGCATCACCTGGGAGGGCACCAACGGCGAGTTCAAGATGACAGACCCCGATGAGGTGGCACGGCGCTGGGGTGAGCGCAAGAGCAAGCCCAACATGAACTACGACAAGCTCAGCCGGGCCCTACGCTACTACTACGACAAGAACATCATGACCAAAGTCCACGGCAAGCGCTACGCCTACAAGTTCGACTTCCATGGCATCGCTCAGGCGCTGCAGCCCCACCCCACTGAGTCCTCTCTGTACAAGTACCCCTCCGACATCCCTTACATGCCCTCCTATCACCCCCACCAACAGAAGGTGAACTTTGTCTCCCCTCACGCCTCCTCCATGCCCGTGTCCTCCTCCAGCTTCTTCGGAGCAGCATCCCAGTACTGGACTGCCCCCTCGGGGGGCATCTATCCCAACCCGAGTGTCCCCCGCCACCCCAACACCCACGTCCCCTCACACTTGGGCAGCTACTACTAGAAGCCGGGCATCCTCAATGGCCTCGTGCTAACATGAGCTCACGGACTTCCTGGGACCAGCGGATCTCTCTCTGATGGAGCCCAACGGGCCTTGGATTGCAGCACAAAACTGGAATCTTTATTATTATTATTATTATTATTATTATTGTTGCTGTTGGTGTTGTTTTTAGGGGGCTGGCGGTGGGGGAGGGGAGAAGGAGGGGCCGGGAGCCTGAATTTTGGCTTCCTGTCTCCCTCAAGCAGAGACAGATGAACCATTCAGTTAGTCCTCTGGCTTGGAGTCCTCTGGCTTGGAGTCCTCTGCCCCTTCCTCTCCAAATCAGGCATGCCTATTTTTCAGAGGAATCAGGAATGGTTAGAAGCTTATTTCTTAGTCGGGGGGATGGGGTGGGAGGGGAGGATGAGACGGGAGAGGGAAAGAACAAATTCCTTTGTGTTTTATCAACGAGAGGCTCCTGTGGAGACTCGGGCCCCACATCTCTGGCCCAGCTTGACCATCCAGGCGGTCTGCTGTGTGGAGGTGATTGCAAGATAGGGAGCAACTGGCATCTCATTTTCTTTGGGGGGAGATGGGAGGGGGGCATGGCCCCAGTTCAGAGAATGACAACTGGAAGGGCAGCTAGGAGGCTGACCGAGTTTTCACCCAACTGGAAAAAAATCGACGACACTCGTCTGTGTTGGCTGAATCCAGGGTTCTGCATTCCCTTCTGCAGTCACAAGGATGGGGGTGGGAGTGGGGGCTGACCGCTCACTCTGGACCCAGCCCTTCTTAGTGCCCAACCCAGGCAACCAGCTCAAACACACCTGCGCAGCGAAGAAGTCAATAACTAATTAATGAAAAAGACGAACACGACTGTCGGTCCCAGGAACTTTGGCTAGTCAGGGATTTCGAAACAAAAATCAGATCCGCAAACGCTGTGCGTTTGTCAGACCATTCCGAGGTCAACCAATCCGAAAGGCAATTTACTGTATAAATTATGCAGAGTTATTTTCCTATATCTCACAATATTAAAGAAAAGGAAAAAAAGAAAAAAGAAAAGCGGCATAAACGAGTTGACCTCGGTCACAAATGCAATTTTTACTCCTGATTCAGTACGTTTTTTTTTTTGTTTTAATATAATGTGTACATCTTCTATCAATCTGTACATTTGGGCTGTTGCTTTGTACTTTTTAGCAGGATAAAAAAATGAATAAGGTGTAACGTGATGTATCTGTGAAAGAAAGGCAAACTCGAAGGTCATTCTTCACTTTCAACAGAAGCACTGATGCCGTTATTTAAAGAAGGAAGACTAATCCCCTGCAATTTTTGTGCTTTTTTGAAATGTTTAGGTAACATTATTGCAATAACCGCAAATCTGAAAACAACCACCAAATCTTCCCTCGTGAAGACGAGGCTTTTGCTACTATATATATGCAATGTATTTTTTTGGATATGAAAATATATATAATTTTGAAAGTAACCTTTGTCCTTTTTTAACTGTATTAAGTGGTAAGCTGAAGACTTGTAAAATAATGCGACTAAATAAATAGTTTCCTTCCCTAAGAGTCTCGAGGACACTTTCTTGTTTACCTTCTCTTATCAGGATGAAGGGTTTTCCTGGGAAAATTTGTAATGCTGTCTCATTTTGTCAGGAATGTTCCAGAAGAGCCTACAGCTGGTTCTGGATTTTCTTCAAGTGACTGCCCTCTCAGGTATGGAAAAGAGAAGAGATGCTTTTGCTCTCTTTTAGTTTCCCAGGATGGAGGCTGGAGCAAACTGTTTATTCAGCAATTAATCAACAGTATTTCTTGAGCACTTACTGTGTACAGAGCAATGTCCTAAGCGCTTGGAAGACTACAACAGAGTTGGTAGACACATTCCCTGCCCATAATGAGCTTACATTCTAGTTTCAGTCAGGTTACAAGCTTATAGTCAAGTTTCTAACCTGAAATTTTAAAAGTCATCTGTGAGCCCGTTATTGGGCAGGGATTGCCTGTATCTGTTGCCGAGTTGTTCATTCCAAGCGCTTAGTACAGTGCTCTGCACATAGTAAGCGCTCAATGAATACTATTGAATGAGTCAATGAATAAATGAATACGAGTCCCGTGTGGGACATAGGCTGTGTCCAACGTGATTAGCTTCTATACTCCAGCATTTAGTGCAGTGCCTGGTGCATAGTAAGCTCTTAACAAATACCATTAAAAAAAAGTTGTGTAAGTCATTTCTGGAGACCCTTCTGGAAACAACTCGTTCAGTGGGAAAACCAGGTGTATTTGCGAATCCCCAAATTCTTTCTCAAATCCACCTTCCAGACCAAAGTTTCCCCCCTTGGCTGCTAAATCCAAGAGGTATTTTCTGGGAAAACAATGCCACATGGTTTTGATTGCTGTCAGAATGTGAGGCTGAAATGGCTCTTGGAAGGTCTGGGAGCCTCCAGGAGCAAGTTTTGAGAAGCCTCTTTTCTCCCAGGCCAGAACAGGCTTGGGTCTGGGGAAACAAGCCCCCCACCCACACCAGCACCATCTTGATGAACACTGCCAACCCATCCGAGGGAGCATGGAGAAAGTGGGTGGGGTATGAAGAAGAAATGACCTCCACAGACCAGCACAGTCCCAGAGAGCACTATAGTCCTGCCTGAGGGAGTGCAGGAGAGGAGGGTGGGACACAAAGAGGGAATCACTCCTCACAGTCTGGCACTATCCCCGTGAGCACTGTCAGCCCATCTGCTTGTATCCATCCCAGCGCTTAGTACAGTGCCTGGCACATATTAAGTGCTTAACAAATACTGTAGTTATTATTATCATTATTATCTGTGAGAGTGGAACTGTGGTTATGCCAGTCTATGTACATGAGTGTGCAAAAGTTAGAGTGAGTGACCATGTATGAATGAGTGAGTATATGCCCGTGTGTGAATAGGTCTGTGAGTGTGAGTGGGTGTGCTTATGTGCATGTGCGTACATGTATAACTGTGAATAGGTGTGTGCATGGGTACACATGTGTGACTGAGCGTGCGTGCAGAATGCTCCAAAGATGGACAGAGGAAAAATGTGTTCAGATATGTATTTGAGAGTGTGGGTATGTATGCTTGTGTGAGTGAGCACATATATGAGTACATGTGTGTGTGTGCATGTATATGTTTGTTGGGGGAGTGTGCATGTGTGCACACTCCAAAGGCAGTCACAAGAAAAGGGGCGTGGATATCCTGAAGCCCGTCCTCAAAGTGAGCTTCACTGTGACAGTGGATGGTGCCAGTGGTTTGCTCAGCAACCTCCTCTCTCTCTTTCTCTCTCTCACCTCTGTCAGCTCCATTTTCACTGGGGTCCAGAGCACCAGAATACCACAAGCAAGCAGATAGGCAGGGGTGACGATGATGATGATAGTATTTGTTAAGCACTTATTATATGAAAGCACTGTTCTAAGCACTGGGGTAAATACAATGTAATCAGGTTGTCCTACATGGGGCTCACAGTCTTAGTCCCCATTTTACAGATGAGTTAACTGAGGCACAGATAAATAAAGCGACTTGCCCAAGGTCACACAGCAGACAAATGGAGGAGCCAGGATTAGAACCCACGTCCCCTGACTCCCAAGCCTGTGCTCTTTCCACTAAGCCATGCTGCTTCTCCCCCCATAGAGATCTGCACATAGAAGTTTCTTACACGCAGGGCTCCTTGACAGCCCAAGTGAGCTCAGCACAGCCCTAAAGCTGAGCTGGAGCTCCGAGACCAGTCTGGTGGTGGGCGGAGGGACACCCACAGAAACAGAACCAGGAGTCCTGCTTCCACGCCCCCGCCCCACCTTTCACTAAGCACCCCGCCCCCTGGAAAGTCACCCCTCCAACCCCACAAACTATCCCAGGCTCCCGGCCTCAGACCCAAGACCAGCAGCAGCCCCAGAGAGATCCTCACCTCAGAGAAGGACAAGAACTCGACCTTAGGCCCCCAACTCTGGAATTTCCTGGCCCTCGTGGATTTATGGCAAAGCAGACAAGTGGGAGACCCAACTCGTAAAGTTCTACTTGGAGCCCAAATTCAATTATCCCAAATTCCGGCCCAAAGACCCACTTCCCCTTATCACTGTCTTCTCTGGGTCACTGGCCCCCACCGAGGGGCTGAGGTCCAAGTTCATGGACTCTCCAGGGAGATCCCAGGGGGCCTGAGGAGAAGCTCTGAAAAAGGGTTAGAAACTCTGGGCTGAAACCGTTGAAGCAGCCACCGCTCCACTGTGGAGACCTAACGAGGCAGCTGGACTGCAGGGAAAGAGAAGGGGACTGGGAAGCAGGAAACCTGGGCTCTAGTCCCTGCTTGGCCACTGGCCTGCTGGGTGGCATTGGGCGAGCTAATTAACCTCTCTAGGCCTCAGTTTCCTCTTCTGTAAAGTGGGGGGGTATGATACTTGTTCACCTTCCTTCTTAGATTTGGAGCCTTGTGTGCTACAGGAACTGTGTTCTGATCTGCTTATCTTATATCTAAAACTCAGTGCTTCGCACATAGCAGCTCCTTAATAAATACCTTTATGGTGATCATAAATATAGCTCTTCCTCTCTTCAGGCCATCATTTCAAAGAGCCCTACACTCTTTCCTGTCCTGTCTTCACAAGATCAGAGTGGGGGTTGGAACAGCAGGGAGTTACAAAGAAAAACAAGCCACCACTGGAGAAGATAGGAAGGCATAGTCCGACTTCCACTTTCCAAAGGGGTAGGGGACCTCCCCTTTGCATCATTCTTGCACTTTGGTTTGTACCCTTCAAGCACTTGCTATTCACTCCACTCAACCCCACAGCATTTTGTATATATCTGTAATCTACTTTAATGTCTACTTTCCCTTTAGACCATAAGCTCTTTGTGGGCAGGGAACATGTCTACCAATTCTGTGCTATTGAACACTCCCCAGTATTTAGTACAGTGCTCTGCACATGGTAAGTGCTCGCTAAATACCACTGATGGATTCATTGATTGGACTATTTGGAAAGTCCGCAGCATTCTCTCCTCTAGAGCTCTCTGGAGCTCTTCCAGAAGCTCCATGTGTCACCTCTGAGCCCCGACCCTAGTCTGCCCACTTGAGTGTTCGGGTCCCATGAGAGACTCCAGTTCCTCCCACTGCCCCTGACCCAACGTGAACGTTCATCACTCCTTCCAGATCCCAAGAATCCCCTCAGGAGCATCAGTGCTTGCTGCTGATTCAGTCCTGGGCTTGGAATCAAAGGTGGCTGCATTGAGTTCTGAGTAACAGAAGCATGGTGTAATGGATAGAGCATGGGCCCAAGAGTCAGAAGGTCGTGGGTTCTAACCCTTGCTCTGCCATTTGTCTGCTGTGTGACCTTGGGCAAATCATTTCACTTCTCTGTACCACAGCTACTTCATCTATAAAATGGGGATTGAGACAGGGAGTACATATGGGTCAGGGACTGTGTCCAACCCAATTTGCTTGTATTGACCTTGGAGCTTAGTACAGTACCTGGCACACAGTAAGAGCTTAAGGAATACTATTATTATTATTACCCAAGCTCCCAGCGTGCAATTGAGCTACTAAGCAAAAGTTCTGGCCGGATCGTCTATGGGATGGCAAGACTGCATTCTGCTAGACCGTCCCCTATCTGGTTCAGATACAGCCCCAGGAGCCTTTGTGTCTAATGCACTTTATTCTCAAGGTCCAGTCTCCCTCTACCTCCGAGTGCTACAGCTCAGAAGCTGTACCCACATCCACGGGAAGCTCTGGAGTCGGTGGGGGTAAGGGCCCTCCTCCAGGATCCCAAACTAGGTTCTGGTCATTCTGTGACCTCATCCCATCACATTATGTTTGCCAGTTCCACGTCCACAATATAACGTGAACTTGTTACCTCCAGGTTGGCAAAGTGGCCTGTCCCCAAACCTCTGACTGTCCCCCAATCCTTCTCCAATGGGGCAAGTAGACCGGTCAGTGGGAGGGACAACAGGTGAGGAGACTAAGGGCCAGTCACCAGCACCAGATTTCCCTCACGGACAGAGAGGATTTCACAGAAGTTGCCACTGTCATCATGACAGCGGGATGTGCCCTTAGCCATTGGAGGGGAGGGCAGGTCTGGCAGGATTATCCAGATCTGCCTCCCAGCCCAGCCCTCTCTCAGCCCCCAGCTCCCCAGATCCCCCACTCCCAGACCTCTCCTCCTGCTCCAGTGAACTTGGCCCTTTAAAAGCCCCTTTGAAAAGGCTTCTGTTTGGGTGAGTTCCCTGCTTCTGCCTCAAGAGTCACAGATTATCTGAAAATAGGTGTTATTGATTACAACCAGGTGGTCTTTGTGGAGAGGGGGTCCACTTGAACCAAAATAAATATTTGCCGGCACAAAGAACAAGATGGCCTCTTGTTGAGCGAGAGGCGTGGGGGCGGCGGGAGGGGAGGATGGGGGTGGGAGGCCGGGAGGTGTCGGTAGTTAGGGGGAGCTTCAGGATGGGGGTGTTTGGGGGGAGTGAGGGTGAGGGGGAAGGGTGGAAGACGGAGTGGGAGGGATTTGCATCTGCACATTATCAGAGGGTTTACCCGGGACCAGCACAAGCCAGCTTCTCTGAGGGCATAAAAAAAGCTTTTTCTAGGTAACTGGGCGACTGGGGAGGGGGCTGCAGAGGGGGCTGGGGAGGGAGGGATTGTGTTTCTTCAATTAAAATAGTAGTGGGGGGTGGGGGCAGGAACACAAAGGCCGCCCTGGTTTTCGTGCCAGACCATGTCCGCTCGCCCGGGGCCGGCTGCCGGCTGGAGGGGCTGTTCAGGATGGTGTTTTCTTTGGCTTCGCGGCCCCCCTGCTAAAAACACACGCTGCTTCACCTTGGCTTCCCGGCCCCCCTGTTCCAAATGCACACAGCCACTTCGCCTTGGGTGCCTTCCACTCTCCCCTCTGTCTTGAAGCACAGCAGGCTGAGTGCTGGCAGACGTGATTTGGTCGCGGACTCTGCCCATCACAGACCTTTCCCACTGCATACCCTCCCCACCGCAGACCTTCTCAACTCTATTCCTTCCCCACAGTAAAACCCTCCCCACCGCAGACCCTCCCCGTGGTGGACCTTCTCCACCTCAGACATTCCCCACTGTGGATCTCCCCACCATGGACCCAGCATGGCTTAGTGGAAAGAGCATGAGCCTGGAATCCAGAAGGTGCGGGGTTCTAATCCTAGCTCCACCGCATGTCTGATGTGTGACCTTGGGCAAGTCACTTCATTTCTCTGGGTCCCAGTTACCTCATTTGTAAAATAAGGATTAAGCATGTGAATCCATGTGGGACAGGGACTGTGTCCAACCTGATTAACTTGTATCTACTCCAGCACTTAGAATAGTGCTTGGAACATAGTAAATGTTTAACAAATACCATAATTATTATTACTGTGAATCCTCCCTGTAGGCAGACCCACCCCTCCATGGACACTCCCAACCATGGCATAGTGAATAGAGCAAAGGTCTGGGAGTCAGAAGGTCATGATTTTTAATTCTGGCTCCTCCACTCGGCTACTTTGTGATCTTGGGCAAGTCACTTCAATTCTCTATGCCCCAGTTCCCTCATCCGTAAAATGGGGTTTGAGACTGTGAACCCCACGTTGGACAGGGACTGTTTCCAACTTGATTTACTTGTATTCACCCCAGCGTTCAATACAGAGCCTGCCTGGCACAGATACCATTATAATTATTATTATTATTATGGATCTTTCCCACCATAGATCCTCCTCACTGTGGCCCCTTCCCATAGGTGGACCCTCCCCACTGTGGACCCATTGCACCATCGGTCCACCCACTGTGAACCTTACCCATGGGAAGTCCCACCTCACCATGTAAACCTCTGTACTGCGGCCTCTCTCCACCGCAGACCCTCCTCACTACAGACTTCCCAAGCTAGAACCTCCCCACAGGCAGTCCCTCCCCACCATGAAACCTCCCCACTGTGGCCCCTCTCCACTGGGGACCCTCTCAACTATAGACCTTCACCATGGGCAGTTGCGCCCTGTGTGGACCCTCCCTAAACAGTAAAAATAATAAGAATGATGGTATTTGTTAAGTGCTTGCTGTATGCAAAGCAATGTACTAAGAGCTGGGTTGGATACGAGCAAATCGTGTAGGACACAGACCCTGCCCCTCGTAGGGCTCTCAGTTGCAATCTCCATTTTCAGATGAGGAAACTGAGGCACAGAGAAGTAAAGCAACTTGCCCAGACAAGTGGTGGGGGTGGGACAAGAACCCATGACCTTCAGACTCCCGGTCCCTTGTTCTATCCGCTAGCGGTGCACTGCTTTTCGAAGGTGGCCCCAGCCCAGGCATAGCCCCAAGGAGGTGTGGGCATAGGGGGAAGGAGCGGGGAAGGAGATAACCACACTGCCCCAGCTCCCCCTCCTTCCTTGACCCTGGAGGTGCCACTGGGGCTATTTCCTGGTCATTGATCACTGAAAGGATTCAGGAGGGGGCCAGGACAAGTCCAGACCATCTTCACACTCTCCTTTCCCTGATCCCAGAGAGATGTTTCTTGGGCCTGAATTCCCCAGTGCCCTCCCCAGGCTGCCTGCAGACGCCTCCGTGGGCTTCCCATTCCAGTCGGGGGTTTATGGGAAACATGTGGCTGCAGCTGGATTAAACCAGGTCAAGGTCCAGTCCTCCCTGCCCCAAGCCTCCAGAAAGAATGTTTGCGACACCACTGACCCAGTCACCTCTTGCTCCCAGTCACTGGGAGGCCAGGCCATTGCTGGGTGGGCTGGGAATGGGGAACCAGAGGAAACATATCTCTCTCTCTCTCTCTCATCCCCTCCCCCATCTCTGTCTTTCCCCTTCCTTTCCTGGGGGTGGGGGGTGAGGATTTGGGCCCCTTCTCTTCATTTTGGCTACTCAGGAGAGGGACCAGAGGACTGAGAAGTAGCCTGGCCTAGTGGATAGAGCACGGGTCTGGGAGTCAAAAGGATCTGGGTTCTAGTCCCTGCTCCTCCACTTATCTGCTGTGTGGTCTTGGGGAAGTCACTTTAATTCTCTGTGGCTCAGTTACCTCATCTGTAAAATGGGGATTAAGACTGTGAGCCCCAAGTGGGAAAGAGACAGTGTCCAAACTGATTCAAGCACTTAGTACAGTGCTCTGCACATAGTAAGTGCTCAATAAATGCTACTGAATGATTTGCTTGTATCTCCCCCAATGCTTAGAACAGTGTTTGACACATAGTAAGAGCTTGAAAAATACCATCGTTATTATTATTATTATTAATGTCACCTGGGATGCTCTCCCATTAAGGACAGGGAGCAGGGGCAGTGAACAGTTGATGGGAGTTGGAAGGTACCAGGGTTGCAGGGAGATGAAGCAGGGTGGAAAGAAACAGAGAGTCAAGGAAACAGAGACACAAAGAGACTTAAATAGAGGGAGAAAAGACATAAAGAGAGGCAGAAATGGTCAGCCATGTACATGGACTACTAGAAAATGACCAGAACAAACAGAGCCACTTGAATCTTTGGACAAAGGTCCAGAACCTCACACTGACTGGAACCAACTCCACTATGTACTCACGGGAACCTCTGCCAGGCAGTCTAAAAGTGCTGGAAAAGGGCAAATGGCAGATAGCTGGTGCCCTCTCACTGCAGCCAACCAAACTTTGGGCTGGGGACTCATTGGATCACACCATCCAGACCTCTGGAAGGTGGGGAGAGAGAGGAGAATGAGTCAGAGACAGAGGTGCAGAGACTATAAACTCACTGTGAGCAGGGAACGGGTCTACCACTCTGTTATATTATTTTGAACTCTTTCAAGGTCTTAGTACAGTGCTCTGTATACAATCAACACTCAATAAATACCATTGATTAATTGATTGATTGATTGATTGAAGCCAAGACAGAGTCAGTGAGGAGAGGGAAGCAGACAGAACTGCTTCTTGTCCTAGCCAAGCTGTGTGGGGGAACAATTATGTCAAAGGGGAAGGCAAAGCGTCTGGATGGAATTTCAGCAGCGTCAGGGGATCCTGACATATGCCTGTCATGCTAGATAGCTACCACGGCCTCTCTCTGCCTGGCAGCCCCTTCTTTTCCCCACAGCCCCCTTCCATCAAGAAGAAAAGGCCGCTCCAGGCCTAGGTTTTTCTGTTGATCATATTTATGGTATCGATTAAGCACTTATGGTGTTGTAACACAGCTCCAGCACCATGCTGCGATTCCTTCAGTCATCTTTGGGGCCTGCACATAAAAAAGCCTTAGTAGCCACATTACCTTTCTTCCTAACCCTGCCTCTTTTTTTTTAATAGTATTTGTTAAGTGCTTACTATGTACCAGGCACTGTACTAAGCATGGGACTAAATAAATTCTAATCTGGCTAGACATGATCCCTGTCCCACATGGGGCTCACAGTCTTAATCCCCATTTTAAGTATGATAACTGAGGCAAAGAGACATGAAGTGATTTGCCAAAAGCCTCAGAGTAGACAAATGGCAGAGCTGGGATTAGAACCCAGGTCCTTCTGACTCCCAGGCCTGTGCTCTATCCACTAGGGCATGCTGCTTATTTTCTCATTACACTCTGGGCCCCAGGGGCAACAAGACGGGTAGGGATGAGAGAGGGCAAGTGAGAACTTACTGCGTGGAAGAATACTGAACTAAGCACTCGGGTGAGTGCAAACAATCAATTGTATTTTTATCGATCAATCAATCATCTTTATTGAGTGCTTACTGTATGCAGAGCACTGTTCTAAGCACTTGGGAGAGTACAATATAACAGAGTTGATGGTCATGTTCCATACCTACAACGAGTACAACAGAGATGGCAATCAATCAATCAATCAAGTGTATTTATTGAGGGTTTACTGTGTGCAGAGTACTTGGGAGAGTACAAAACAACAGAGATGGTAGACATGTTCCCTGTCCTCAGGGAGCGTAGGGTGCAGAGGGCAGTTTCAGAACTTCTAGGTCCCAAGATTGAGGCCCATCTATTGTTCAAGACGGAGACTCATTAATCATCATTCCTATGTGTTGAGCACTGGAGAAGATACAAGAAGGACCTGGTGCAGGCTTTGTCTCAAATAAGGCTCACATTCTAAGCAGGAATCTTATCCCCATTTTATAGATGAGGAAACTGAGGCTCAGAGAGGTGAAATGATCTCCCGGATCACACAGCAGGCCAGAACCCGGGTCACCTAACTCCATGTTCTTCTTACTAGGCCATGCTACCTCCTGTTGGTCTGGGGTTTAGGGCATGGGGCTGTTGGAGGTTGGGACAGGAGAGGACAGAGAAGGTCAAGGGACCCAAGGATGGGATTCTTGGATTCCTTTCCCAGGTCAGGGCTCAAGCTGGGCCAAATAGCTTCTTCTTGGACACAGGAAAAGCTACAAAGACAACCTCAAAGTCTTAATCCCCATTTTACATCACTAAAATCCGATCTGTTCTCTCCATCCAAACTTCTATCACTTTAATTCAAACTCTTATCCTATCCCACCTTGAAAACGGTATTCGCCTCCTTGCTGACCTCCCTGCCTCCTGTCTCTCCCCACTTGAGACCATGCTTCACTCTGTTGCCCAGATCACTTTTCTACAAAATCATTCAGTCCATGTTTCCTGACTCCTCAATAACCTCCAGTGGTTGCCTAACCAACTCTGCATCAAACAGAAACTGCTTACCTTTGGCTTTAAAACACTCAATTACCTTGCTACTCTCCTACTACAACCCAGCCCAAATGCTTCACTCCTCTAATGCTAGCTAACCTACTCATTGTACCTCAATCTCATCTATCTCACCACCAACCTCTCTCCCACATCCTGCCTCTGGCCTGGAATGCCCTCCCTCTCCACATCTGACAGACAATGACGCTTCCCTCCGTCAAAGCCTTGTTGAAGGCACATCTCCTCCAAGAAGCTTTCCCAGAATAAGCCTTCCTTTCCTCTTCTCCCATTCCCATCTATGTCACCTTGATTTGCTCCCTTTTTTCATCCCCCTTCTCAGTCCCAAAGCACTTATGAACATATCTCTAATTTTATTTATTTATATTAACGTCCGTCTCCCTCTCTAATAATAATGATGATGATGATGGTATTTCTTAAGTGCTTACTATGTGCCAGACACTGTACTAAGCACTGGGGTGGGTACGAGGAATTGAGTCCCTTTACCACATGGGGCTCACAGTCTCAATCCCCATTTTACAGATGAAGTAACTGAGTCAGGTAATGCATCTGTTTTATTGTTTATTGTACTCTCCCAAGCACTGAATACAGCACTCTGCATTCATTTCATTCATTCAATCATATTTAATAATAATAATAATGTTGGTATTTGTTAAGCGCTTACTATGTGCCGAGCACTGTTCTAAACACTGGGGTAGACACAGGGAAATCAGGTTGTCCCACATGGGGCTCACAGTCTTTATCCCCATTTTACAGATGAGGTAACTGAGGCACCGAGAAGTTAAGTGACTTGCCCAAAGTCACACTAAGCACTTGGGAAAGTACAATACAACAATAAAGAATGACCATCCCTGCCCCCAGAGAGCTCACACATTAAGCTCTCAAAAAATATGATCTGTTTACAGATGAGGTAACTGAGATATAGAGATGTGAGGTGCCTTGCCCAAATTACACAGCATAAATGTGGAACTGCAGAGATTGATATATATTTTTTATGGTATTTGCTACAGTACTTGTTAAGCCTTTATTATATGCCAGGCACTGTCCTAAGCAATGGGGTAGATACAAGCTAATCAAGTTGGACACAGTCTCAGTCCCACATAAGGATCACAGTCTTAATCCCCATTTTACAGATGAGGTAAACGAGGCCCAGAGAAGCAAACTGACTAGCCCCAGATCACAAAGTAGACAAGTGGTAGAGGCGGGATTAGAACCCAAGTCCTTCTGACTCCAAGACCTGTACTCTATCCACTAGGCCATGCTGCTTCTTGATAGATCTGGAGAGAAAGCAGCAGGATAGAGATTAGTAAATTTACATCCCTAATCAACCAATCAATGGCATTTACTGAGCGACTAGTCTGCACAGAGCACAGTAGAATTAGCAGCCCCGATCCCTACCTTCGAGTCCAGAGTGGGTGTCCGGTGGTTAGCCTGGAATGAAGATAGGAGTTGAAATCTAGGCTCCAAGCTAGCCCACTGGCAGGACTTTGGTAACTGTAGCATGACTGTTATAGGTCCTTCCTGAAGGATCTGAAAAATTTGCTAGGGAAGAGCCTTTCTCCCAGGGCACCCCACTGGGTTAACCAGCCCCCTGTTTCTTGCTGCACTACTGAAATATCATACACTGGCATGCAGGTTTGATCTCTGTGAACTACCTGTATGGCAATCACATTCAATCAATCAATCGATTGGCTTTACTGAGAGCTTATTCTGTGCAGAGCACTGTACTAAATCCTTGGGAGACTACAATATAAGAGTTGGTAGACACATTCCCTGCCCAAAAGGCACTTACAATCAAGAGGGGCAGAAAGACATTAATATAAATAAAATATGGCTTTGAATATAAATCAATTGGATTTATTGAGCACTTTCTGTGAGCAGAACACTATACTAAGCACTTGGGAGAGTACAATATAACAGACACATTTCCTGCCCACAAAGTGCTATGGGACTAAGAGAGGGCTGAATAAAGGGTTCAAATCCAAGTGCAAGGGTGACACAGAAGGGAGTGCGAGAAGAAAAAGAAGAAGAGGCAGGCAGCACAGATGCCTTAAGCCCTCTCCCCTCACAGTGTCCACCAAAGAACTGCCCACGGCCTGGGGCCGCTGCCACGCTGCCTGGAAAATTGCAAACATCCATACAAATTTGAGCTCCTCATCCCTTTGGAGGGCAGTCATGCTGCAATGGGAAACCTGGCCCATCTCTGTTCCCATCAACAAGGAATAGCTTTAGCCTAGAGGAAATAGCCCAGGTCTAGGAGTTAGAGGGCCTGGGTTCTAATCTTGGCTCCACCACTTGCCTGCTTGCAAGTCACTTTATTTCTCTGGGCCTTGGTTTCCCCATTGTGGATTAAATGCCTGTTCTCGCTCTTCCTTTGACTGTGAACCCTGAGTGGGGCAAAGATCTGCTCATATTATATCTGCCCAGTGTTCAACTCAGCTCTTGGTGTTCAATACGGACTTAACAAATACCATAGTTATTACTGTTCTCGGCTGCACCAAGAAGGGTCTTTGGTCTGCAGCCTCTGGTGACCCCCAGAGGGGAGTGGGATGGGTCCAAGATTCAGACTGATGATTCAATCAATCACTGGTGTATTTTGAGCACTTATTGTGTGCAGAGTGCTGTACTAAACACTTGAGCTTGGCACCAAGGTGAAGGGGGAAGGGACTTTTGTGACGAGATCCTTGCTCCAATTTGTCTCTCCTCCCACCATTTTTAGATTCCCAGTCCCTTTACTATCCAGGTTTTCCTTTCTGTGGATTATCCAAGTTATTCAACTAGTTGTGATATTTATTCATTCCTTACTGTGTGACATGGATTGCACTAAGTGCTGGGGTGGATATAAAATGACCATATTTTTGACAAGGTCCCTGCCCACCTAGGGTTCATAATCTAAGAGGTGGGGAGAGTACATCTCTTCTTTCCTTTGAACAGAGGAGGAAACTGAGGCCCAAATATGTAAAGTGGCCTGCCCAAGTTCACATAACCAGTCAGTGGCAGAGCTACAGGCTTGTATCCCGGGTCCCTGTCCCAGGCCTTTCCATATGACACACTGCTTCCCAGATTGTCCCTTTCTGTGTATTACCCAGGTGGCCAATTATCCAAATTTTCCCTTTCTGTATCTCTGGGTGTTAATTAATTATTTAATTCATTAAGGTACTTCTTAACCACTTACTATTAGAAAAGCAGCATGGCTCAGTCGAAAGAGCCCGGGCTTGGGAGTCAGAGGTGATGAGTTCTAATCCTGGCTCCACCGCTTGTCAGCTGTGTGACTTTGGGTGAGTCACTTAACTTCTCTGGGCCTCAGTTACCTCAGCTGTAAAATGGGGATTAAGACTGTGAGACCAACGTGGGCCAACTTGATGACTTTCTATCTCCCCCAGCGCTTAGAATAGTGCTTGACACATAGTAAGCACCTTACAAATACCAACATTATCATTATTATTATTATTACTGTGCACCAAGCACTGTACTAAGCACTGGGGAGTTACAAGATGATCCAATTGGATACAGTCCACCTTGCCCATCGTAAAACCGGTTGACTAGCCACCCTTCTTGTCTGGGGGAAGGAAGTGGAAACTAAAAAGTAAAAGAAGGAAACCCCAAACCTCCCTGGCCATCGCAGCTCCCCTTGACCACGGCCGTTCATCCAGGGAATTGTGGTACCAATCGTCTGGCGCCACCTGCTGGCCGAGGGGGGGCCCAACCCCCGCTGCTCCTTCACAATCCTCTACTGCCCCTTTGTGGTCCCGACTCGGACCCGGGGTGCGCTCTGGTCGTGGCCCACCTTCACCCTCAGGCCCAGGACACGACTGGCTCAGGGAAGACCCCTAGAACATGGGGGAGGGAAACTCTCTTTCGGGATAGACAGCCTAGCAGGGCAGGGACATAGCAAACAGGTGAGACCTGTGTATTTTTCTCAATGCTAAGTAGTAATAGTAGTAATTGGATTTTTTTAAGTGCTTACTGTATAATAATGGTGGTATTTGTTAAGTGCTTACTATGTGCAAAGCACTGTTCTAAGCGCCGGGGGAATACAAGGTGATCAGGTTGTTCCACATGGGGCTCACAGTTTTAATCCCCATTTGACAGATAAGGTAACCGAGGCACAGAGAAGTGAAGTGACTTGCCCAAAGTCACACAGCTGACTGGTGGAGCCGGGATTCGAACCCATGACCTCTGACTCCCAAGCCCGGGCTCTTTCCACTGAGCCATGCTGCTAAGTGGCCTAGTGGAACGAGCTCAGGCCGGAGAGTCTGAGGCTTGTCTTATGCTGTTGAGTCATCTCCCACCCATAGCGACGCCATGGACACATCTCTCCCAGAGCACCCCACCTCCATCTGCAATCGTTCTGGTAGTGTATCTATAGAGTTTTCTTGGTAAAAATACAGCAGTGGTTTACCATTGCCTTCTTCCTCATAGTAAACTTGAGTCTCAGCTCTCGACTCTCTCCCATGCAGCTGCTGCCCAGGTAGGTGAGTTTTGACTTGTAGTAGATTGCCTTTCACTTGCTAGGCTCTGTCCAAGCTAGAAATGGAATGGGTAAGCCTCTGCTTGACTCTCCTTCCCATAGCTGAGACTGGTAGAGTACTGAAAACTCTCCAGACGCGATCCTGAGAGGGGAAGAATCACAGAACCTGGGTTCTAAACCCACTTTGTCACTTACCTTCTGTGCCAACTGGGGTTAGTGAGTTAGCTCTTCTGTGAATGTGTTTGTTCATCTGTAAAATGGAGATTAAGTATATGTTCTTTTTCATACATAGACTATGAGCCCCGTGTGGGATAGGGACTGTCTGACCTGATGATCTTGTGTCTACTCTAAAGCTTAGTACAGTGCTTGTCACCTAATAAGTACTTAATAAGCCCCACATTTATTGTTATTATTTTAACCCCAGGAGACAATAGGTGGGAGTTTGATATAGTCCCTGTCCCTAGAGGGGCTCACAATCTAAAAGTTCAAAGGAGGAAAAGGGTTTGGCAACAGACACATAAGTAAAGAGTAAATAAAATGTGGCTGGTGGAACAGAATTCCAGGAGCAGAGTGTGAGCTGGGAGGCAGAGGCAGGAGAAGTGAGAACAGGGTATATTTGGAGGTGAGTTTGAAAAGAACAAGGACCCAGGACCATAGAGGTTCCATTTCCTGTCAGAAGCCAGGCTGGTGCCACAGCCTCTCCTGGCCCGTATCTGAGTCCCATGAAACTGTGGTTGTCCCAACTGACCTCTGACCCACCCCCTTGGGGTACCCACGCTGCTGAGCTGTTGTTCCGGTTCAGACCGTTCTGTGTAGAAACCTCCACCATCCCTGGGCCATAAAAGGAAAGCACAAGGTCTCCACTCCAGTGCCTAGGGCCAAGCTGCCCAGACATTGGCACTCTCCTAGAACTTGGCATGGCAAGAGGCTGGGCGCAAGAGCTCATAATACGGTTCTTATTAATGAAACTCAGGAATGGAGGCAAGGATCCTCCTGACAGGCTTCTGAAAGGAAGCAGAGGCTGGATCTCCTGGATCCAGCTCAAGGAGTTAAAGGATGTCACTTGTTCCTAGCTACACCGTCAAATGGAATCAAGCCCCCAGTTTTCCCGCTTTCAGCCCCTGGCCACCCTCATCTCCCGCCCCAGAACTCCCTCTCCTAAATCTGCTGGCTCAGTCCCCTCCATCTCCTGGGCCACTGCCCCCTCTCCGCTGTCAATGACTTCCTCCCGGAAGTCTTCCGTACTTAATTCCCAACCCCTTAAGTCTAGTAAGGCCAATGGCCACCCTTAAACACTGATGAGACTTTTTCCAGAGGCCCAGAGAGGTTGAATAACTTGCACCAGTACAAACAGGAAATGCATGGCAGAGCCAGGAAATGAACCCAGATCTGCTGATTCCCAGTTCTCCTTGTGATTCACTGGGCCCAGGAGGCAGAGGACAGGAATTCCCCTTTTCTCCCTCTCTGACCCCTACACCCCACCTATGCACCCAAAGGAAATCCAAGCTATAGCCCATAAAAAGAAGTTGTGGGCGGTCCCACCCTTAGCATATGAGGTGAATTTTTACCTGTTACTCCCTGAGTGAGGTGGGAGCCTTTCCAAGTATATGGCTCTCTACCAGGCTTGAGGTAATTAAGGGAAGGGCCTTGGTGAACCCTAGGCCCTTCTTGGGCTAGGCAAGGTGTTAGCCTGGGGGTGACCCTGGAACGCTGTGGGCAATGTCCCATGACTGGCACAGACCAGGGATGGGAATCAGAAGGAAGAAAAGGACAACAGGCAGAGCCTTGAGGGCGACTCAATGGGACCCCATAGAAAGGACAAGGCCCCTCCTCATTTCACAGTCCTCCAATTCTGTCTTCTGTTCGCCAGAGCCTTCAACCTGAGGAGCCTGAAGGATACTTGGGAAGCCACTTGAAATCTCCCCATGTGGAGATACTGGCCTGGTAAGAATAGAATGACAAGAGCTCTTCAGTGACTCAGACAAATGAGGGGCTTGGACTTGCTGGAGTATGGGGGTCAGTAGTGGAAACAGTGCAAGATACCTAGGCCTGTCTTTCCACCATCTCCCATCCCCATCCTTGCCTTGGGGAGGGTGAGAGTGGCAGATAAGTCCACCCCTCCAAGACTCCCTCCCTCTCTGGATCATGGACCTCCACCTCCACCCTCAACCCCCGACACATCAAAAGGACCAAACCACCCAGTCACCTAGAGAGACCTCAGGAACTTCTCCAGTGATGCACTTCTGGGGCCTCTCTAGGCTATCAGAAGGACAACTCTGTGGAGCCCCTCCTGGCCTAGGATGGACCACAAACCGTGAAGGTCTGGGGGCAACCTCTCTCATCATGGAGGGACTCTGTGACAATTAGAAGTCATAGGTGGCTGCCCTCTTGGCAAAGCAGCCTGGCGTAGTGGATAGAGCACGGGCCTGGGAGTCAGAAAGTCATAGGTTCTAATCCCAGCCCCGCTACCTGTCAGCTGTGTGACTTGGAGCAAGTTACTTAACTTCTCTGTGCCTCAGTTACCTCATCTGTAAAAATGGGGATGAAGACTGTGAGCCCGACGTGGGACAACCTGATTACCATGTATCCTCCCCAGCGCTTAGTACAGTGCTTTGCATATAGTAAGCGCTTAAAAATGCCATTATTATTATTAATAATTATGTATTTTTAAGTGCTTACTATGTGACAGGCACTGTGCTAAGTTCTGAATATGGCTGATGATTCTGAGCCCTATGACACATTCGCCAATAAATTTGTCTCCCTAGAACCCGAAGGATTTCCCTCCTAGAAGCAAAAGTTTTCACAGCATCTGGGGAGTCAGACATTGGCCTAAACACCACAACCCCAACTGCCAACGAGTGCTGAGATAGCATTAGAACAACCAACTGGGTGAAAGGTGGGAACACTTAGAGTTGGGGTGAAGGGCACTGGCAAAGTTGACTCCCAGTAATGATGATGATGATGATGACAATAATGGTATTGTTAAGTGCCTACTATGTGTCAAGCACTGTTCTAAGCACTGGGGTAGTTACAAGCTAACCAGGTTGGACACGGTCCTTGTCCTACATAGGGCTCACCATCTTAATCCTCATTTTACAGATGAGGTAACTGAGGCACGGAGAAATGAACTGACTTGCCCGAGGTCACCGAACAGACAAGTGGCAGATTTGGGATTAGAACCCAGATCCTTTTAACTCCCTGTCCCATGCTCTGTCCACTAGGACATGCTGCTAGGGCTGTCATTCATCCAATTTTCTACAAGACAGGCTGGTTTTCAGCCTATCTGCCTTCTGTCCCACGGCTTGGAAGAGGTGTCATATTCACAGGGACATGGGACAATAACTTGATGGGTCTTGAGTATGGGAAGGGGTCCAGGTGTCCCCTGGGGTCCTGGTTTGTGTGAGGACAGAATTGGGCAGGCCTCTGCATTAGGCTGCAGGTCCTGCGCCAGTTTTCCATATCCTGCGAATCTCATTGTCTGGCCCGCACACCGTTTGCCAGTGGCTACCCTTGCCCTCACAGAGAGTGCCCAGTGTTGCTCTCTGAAGTTCTGGAAGCCCAGCTAGGGATCTCAGCTAGCCATGAGCTTAGCCAGACCTGGACCAGCCCAAAGTTCCACCAGGTCCTGGATTTTATTTCCAGCAACAGGAAGTGTAGAGGAACCATGGATGGTGGCCTGCCTGGGTTTAGCAGACGCCCGTTTCCTAGGCCTGAGTCCTGCTCCTGTTAGCCACACCCCTGACCAGGGGCTTCTTGACCCTAGGAGTGCTTCAGAAGCCCCTCCATGTCCCAGCCAGTCTTCCGGGGGCCGGAGCCTTGGTGCAACTCAGCCGCACACAAAGCCCAGAGACCAGGGGTCCAGCTGGGAGCATCTGGCCAAGGAGATTAAATTATTTTTGAATTCCTAACTGAATGTTCTTTTAATGGAAACTTAATGACAAGCATTGAAATAGATTTCCTTCATAACCCCTCCTCCCTCTCTCTCCCCCACACGGCTCTGTCCGCCAGGCTCTCCCCGATAACCTTTATTCCCCGCCCCTGGACTTTTATCTCCTCGATGACAAACGGCCTTTGCTGGACAGAAAGAGGAAATTCCAGTCATTGTTCTAAAACTTCTGGCTTCCAAAATAAAAACACTCTATCTCCTCTGTCAGGCTTTGATTGACACTCATTTCCTGAAATGGTGGTCAATAACGGCTAAGAGGAGGGACCAGGCCTGCCTCCCACCTCCCGATCCCCCTCAGGCTCACATCATCCCTTGGGATTGTCGGCTTCCATCTCCCAGAATTCTCGGGCTGGAAGGGACCTCAAGAGAGCACCTTGTCCATGACCTTTCTTCCAGACAGAATGCCACTCGAGTTGTTCCAGAAAGAAGAGCTGCCTCCCTTTTCTTAAAAATCTCCAGAGATACCACTCCTACAATGGAAATGTTTGGCATTGTCTTCTGCCCCTTTATAGAGTCAGGAAATCCCTTCTGATGTCTAACACAAATCCCTCCTGCTGCACCTTAAGCACATTCTATCTTGTTCTCAGGAGGTGCTCATATCCGCCAGAGGCAAGATAGGTTGGTGCTGCTTCCAAAACAATAAGAAGAATATGAAGGAATTCCCCCTGCTACCTTATGGCTGTCCAATTCCTAGCTTCATTTTCAGTCTTGTGAAAGGGGGATTGGAACAAGTCCTTTATATCACAAATCAATCAATGGTATTTATTGAGCATTTTCTATGTGCAGAGCACTGTTCTAAGCACTTGGGAGAGTCCAATATAATAGAATTAGCAGACCCTTTCCCTGCCCAAATGAGCTTATAGTCTAGAGGAGTCATCTAGCTTCTTTGAGAATGACAGGTGGGCTCATGGAGATGAGGTCCCCTCCAGCCTGTTCCCGACCCAAAGGGGACCTGACCCAAATGAAGAAGCTGAATTGATGACCAGAAGATTGCATTAAACAGGGAGATAAAACCCTGTCACATGATCCAGATATTCTCTCTCCATTGCCCCATGCTCTTCTGATGCTATTATTGCTTTCTTCTCCTTCTCCTTCCTCTCTTCCTCCTTCTCCTTCTCCTTCTCATTATTATTATTAGTATTATTGTATTTGTTACATGTTTAGTTTGTGTCACTGTTCTAAGTGCTAGGGTAGATACAAGTTAATCAGGTTGGACACAGCACCTGTCCCACTCGGGGCTCACATTCTTAGTAGGAGGGAGGACTGAGGCTATTCATTCGTCTAAAAATCTCATCAGTTCTTCCCTGGTGCTCTAAGCTCTCAGGTAATAATAATAGTGGTATTTGTTAAGTGCTTAGTTCTAAGTTCTAAGTGCTGGGGTAGATACAAGGTAATCAGGTTGGACACAATCACTGTCCCACATGGGGTTCATGGTCTTTATCCCCATTTTACAGATTAGGTAAATGAGGCACAGAGAAGTGAAGGAACTTGCCCAAGGTCACATAGCAGACAAGTGGTGGAGCTGGGATTAGAATCCACATCCTCTGACTCCCAAACCCGTGCTCTTGCTACTAGGTCATGCTGCTTTTCAGGTTCCTGGCTGGGGTCGAAATTTTGACATTCTAGTGAACAGCAACAACAACAACAAAAAAAAAAAGCTTTTGCCTCAAATGCCCAGGGAATCGAGGCTAACAGATGTTTGTGGGGTTGGAAATCCTGTGGAGAAGCAGTGTGTGAGGGAAAAGGCATAGCAAAAGCCAGTCCCTGGCGGGCAGTCAGCAGTGCATGTGAGGGTGTCTGAGTACCCCTCTCCCCCCTAAAACAAATCTGATTCCACCAAAATTTGTACCAAGCTTGGACTTTAATGCTCACTGCTGTCTTTCCAAGCAGCCTGGGCACTGATAGAGATCTGAAACATTCCTCGATACATGGAAAAGCTCAATTCCCGCACAGTGGTGAGCACTGCCCTCTGCGATGGACATTCAAGAGTCAGGGAGCACTGAACTAACATTCACGGTGTGAGCTCTCCCCTGATCAAGACTGGCTGGATTCTCCACAATTCTCCAGGGTGAGACCCCTCTCCTGACTCCCTGGACCCCAACCCTGCCTCAAGGCCCAATCTCTGACCCTCTGGATTCCTGCCATGACTCCCTGACTCAGGCACTGCTACCTGCTCCAGTCTCACTTAAGGGAAGCAGCTTGGCCTAGCAGAAAGTACCCAAACTTGGGAGTTAGAGGACCTGTGTTCTAATCCCAGCTCTGTCATTTGCCTGCTGTGTGAGCTGGGGTAAGTAACTTCTCTTCTCTGTACCTCTGAAAATGAGAATTAAATCTTCCTCTCTAATAAAAATAATATACTAATATTATTATAATGCTTCTCCATTCTTTTTGTACTACAAAGCAGAGAGCACATGGGGCCTTAATGATGATTAACTGATATTAAACTACTAAGGATTATTAATTAATGTTAATGATTAATTATTAAGGCTCCCTGCTCCCTCTGCTTTGTGGGAGAGAGGAAAGGAGAAGCAGAATTGCTTCTCACAGGGCTGAGCTGTTCTCAACCAGTTCTCTTTGCCCACAGGGTCCAGGCTCTTCTCTCTCAGCTTCCCAGACAACTCCTCTCTCCCTGTTGTTTCTCATTATTATTTCATCCTGGGCCTCTTCTGTTATTTTCTCCCTCTCCCCAACTGCCTTTCCCCCTTTCCTTTCTCTTCCTCACTCCTTGGAGAGCAGGTGGCCCAAGACCAGCACCAAATCCCGAACCTGTCTTTGAAGTTTCATTTGGTACTTTCCATTTCCTCTGGAAAGAGCAGACCTTAGGTCGTTTGGCAGAATTCCAGCCTCTGGCTCTCCTGGCCCACCCCCGGCCCTGCTAAAGAAGAGATCTGATTGGGTCTTCAATAAAACATCAACCCATTCTTCCTTCACGCCAAGCATTCAGGATTAGCTGGATGGTTCAGGCCAAGACTTCAGCCTGTCCATCTGGCCCCCTTTCTTTTTTTAATGTTATTTGTTAAGCACTTACTAAGTACCAGGCACTATTCTAAGTGCTGGTGTCGATAAAAGATAATCAGATTGGACACAGTCCCTGCCCCACATGGGGATCACACTCTTAATCCCTATTTTACAGATGAGGTAACTGAGGCCTAGAGAAATGAAGTGTCTTGCCCAAGTCACACAGCAGACAGTGTGGAGCCAGGATTAAAATCCAGGTCCTTCTGACTCCCAGGCCCGTAGTCTATATCTACTAGGCCGTGCTGCTTCTCTTGTGTTGTCTCAACAGAGGCCACCTGGCTGAGCCTGGATATCTGCCCCCAATCCAACTGGGATTCAGAGGTAGAAGAGTTTGGTCCAACAAAGAGATGATACCGCTACCTGCTCCACAGTTATAGGTCATGGCCTGAAAGGTAGCATAGCCTAGTGGGAAGAGCACAGTCTGGGAGTCAGAGGACCTGGGTTTGAGTCCCACATCTGCTTCTGGCCTGCTGGGTGACTGTGGGAAGTCTCCTAACCTCTCTGGGCCTCAGTGTCCACATCTATAAAGTGGCGATGAGCTAGATTATGAGCCCCATGTGGGGTAGGGACTGCATCTGATTTCATCACCTTGTATCCACCCCAGTGCTAGTGTATAGTAAGTTCTTAATGAATGCCATCATTATTATCTATGGGGTCAAAAACCTCCAGGTCCTGATGATCAGATAATGATTCTCGGGGCATCCTAGGCAACCCGAACCTCAATGTTGATATGGACCAAGGGAGACCAATGCACTCTATCTGAGGTAACATCCTTTTTGCCATCTGCAGGCTCTTTCTAGACATCTGGGAGCCTTTCTTCCATGACAGGGGATCTTCTCTGGTGCCTTGTTGCTGATACTCTTTTCATTTGCCTGGTCCAGTGATCCTTAAACATTTTCATCCTACAAGATGCCCCTATTTGAAAACACCCACAATCCACCTCCCTTCTCCTTGTGGCCCCTCAATAAAAGCATAAAAAATGGGGCAAGATCTTCACTGCTTATGAAAAAGGAATAAGAGAGAGTAATGATTTCCCCTGTGGGTCCCAGGAGAAGAGGTGGTTTAACTAGAGGGACGGGAGGGGTTGCGGTGGAAGCAGGAGGTAAGATGATAATAATAATAGTGATGGTATTTGTTAAGTTCTTACTATGTGTCAAGTGCTGTTCTAAGCCCTGGAATAGATGCAAGTTAATCATGCTGGACACAGTCCCTGACTCCCCTGGGACTCACAGTCTAAGTAGGAGGGAAAATAGGTATTGAATCCCCATTTTATAGATGAGGAACCTGAGGCACAGACAAGTTACCTTGCCCAAGGTCATACAGGAGTCAACTTGCAGAGCCAGGATTAGAACCCAGGTCCTCTAACTCCCAGGCCCATGATCTTCCACTAGGCCAGGCAGTTTTTCTCAGGGAGAGATCAGCTAGGAGGCAGAGAGAAGAGTCATGGTGATGAAAGGGGACTGTGGGAGACACCGCCGCTCCCATGTGGCTACTTCAAACTCCACTCCCCCTTCCATCTACCACCTTAAAATCCCCCCCCCCCCAGATTCCTGAGGTGGGCCTGACTCCCGGGGAGAGGCAATGCCCAGTCCAACACTCATCATCTGTATAAAGGTACAGTTTAGTCAACTCCTAAATCTGCATCACAGTTGATGGGGAGAGGAGGACAAATGAACCCACTTCTGAGTCCCTCTGGTGTCATCCAAAATCCTTTGTCACCAAAGTCTTCCTTGAGGAGTTAAATAGACTGAGATGCCTTGTACCTTCCCTCCCTATAGAAGAACTGTTTGCTTAGGGCTTTGTGTTAGAATCTGGCCCCCTTTATTTCCTCTCTGATCTGTCAAGAGAAAGATATCATTCAAGGGGCCCATTTAAAGCAGAGCGTTAACTGGAGTTAATCAATCCACCCAGACAGTAATTGGGGTTCATTTTAATGGGCCTCCCTAAAGCAATACAGTACCAAAGCCACTATCAAATTATCCAGATCAGTCCAAAAACCAAAGAGAATTTAGCCTCAAGTTATCTGGATGCTTCAAAAAAAAGTTGTTTCACTTGATATGAAAGATCCAGTTGATTGACTCATGTAGTCCTTATTAATATTATTACAGTATTACATATTACAGTATGTACCGAGCACTATGCTAAACACAGGAGTAGACACAATTGAATTGGGTCAGATGCAATCCCTGTCCTACCAGCCCAGTTGCTGTGTTTTACACAGGTTAAGTTGGGAGGAGAATTGACATGCTTGGCTGGTGAATTTTAGTTGGGGATCAATCATGCCCCAAATACCCGTTTTCTTCACCTCAACGGCAAAGCTCATTTGGAACTCTGATAATTGTCATTGCTTCATTGGATCACTGTTTCGCCTCAAGTCCTCGAACTGCAAGACCCAATCATTTCACACTACTTGACCCCAACAGACTCTGGCTGAAGAAGAATGCAATTTCCCTCTTCCCCTTCCATCCTCAAAGCAAGCAGCTCTTCACTATTTCCCCCGAGAACCCTCCTTTTGAGTCTGTTCTTTCCCTCCACTGTCTCCTAGATGTTTAAATGTTTCTGGATCCTGCCCACAATATCCCTTCTATGGCAAGTACTCCATACACCATTCTCTGGGCCACTGGAGGTGGAGGTCTTTGTGATAGGACTGACCGCGGAAGGACACAAAGGAGTGGAATGGCCATTGGTGGGGTTTGTTTGAGGGTTACTGCCTTCTCTGGTTCTGGTATTCCCCTGAGTGTTCAGTGCTCGACAGAGCACCTTAAAATCCATGACTAGTTCCCCAGGTGCCGCAACCTGTCAGACTGCTACATTTTGGTGTCGTTCATTTCGTTGACTTCAGACAGAACAAAGTTGGGGTTCTCATAGCCTTTCTTCATTCTGGCCTTGGCATCTCTCTCATTATAGAGGCACAGAGCACAGTGAGGAGTTTCTACCTCCCACGGTCTTACTGAAGTTGTGAAAATCGACGCCGGTACTTCCCTTCCTTGGTCTTGGAGACGATGGGAGCGAAGCGATAGCCCAGAGCAACTTCCTCGGGGATGTAGGACGTGCGCAACCTGGCAGGTGGCGCTTGTGGACTCCACCGTGCCATCGAGGAACACCACCAGCTCAAAGTCCTGCTGGAGGATGGTCTCCGCTGCCATAATGAAAGAAAAGGGCTGTTCTGATCGATGATGTGGTAAATGGTCAATGGGGAGATGAAGAACAGATTTTCATTGCCGGCATCCACCACAAAGTTGATATTGATCTGGTCCAGGATGATGGTCTCCCCCTCGGGGGTGACGGTGGTCTTTAAGAGTTTCCCGTAAATGTGACTTCCAATGAGCAGGCTTTTCCTGAGGTTGGCCACCCGGATCAAGAGGCACAGTTTGCCACCCCGCTTGCTGATCACGGCATTCTTGCTGAAGGTGATGGTCTTGGCGCATTTCTTGGATCTCGAGATTTTGGCCAAGATGGCCCCGCACATGAAAGAGTTGATGATGACCCCCAAGATCGACTGAAAGATGAGCAGGAAAATGGCAGTGCCGCACTGTTCTGTCACGCACCGGAACCCATACCCGATGGTCACTTGGGTTTCCAGGGAAAACAGGAAGGCGGAGGTCAGGCCATTGATGTTTTCCACGCATGGAGTGTGGTTCCGGGAAGGATGGAACTCTGGGAGATCTTTGTGGATGTAAGCGACGGCGTACCAAAGCAGGCCAAACAGGAACCAGCTCCCTAAGAAGGCCGTGATGAAAATGGTCATTTTGTATCTCCACTTGAGGTCCAGCACGGTGGTCCAGATGTCCACAAGGAATATGAATCTGGACTGCTCTTCCACGTTACCAAACTCTATGTTGCACCTGCCATCTTTGGAGACCAGTCTTGCTCTCCGGCGAGCACGCCCCAGCTGATGGGTGCTGAAGTATTTCTGCAGGTATTTGAACATCCTTTCGGTCCACACTCCAATCTGGAAAAAAATATCAAAGTGAAAAAGAGAAATATATAACTAGAATGACTGGTAACAGTTAAAGCGAGGGAAGTCATTCATTCAATCGTATTTATTGAGCGTTTACTGTGTGCAAAGCATTGTACTAAGTGCTTGGAAAGTACAATTCGGCAACAGATAGAGACAATCCCTTCCTAACAATGGGCTCTCAGTCTACAAGGGGGAGACAGACAATAAAACAAAACAGGTAGACAGGCATCAATAGCATCAAAATAGATAAATAGAATTATAGATTTATACACATCATTAATGAAATAAATAGAATAATAAATATGTACAAAAATACACAAGTGCTGTGGGGTGGGGAGGGGATAGAGCAGAGGGAGGGAGTCGGGGTGATGGGGAGGGGGAGGAGGAGCAGAGGAAAAGGGAGGCTCAGTCTGGGAAGGGCCTCCTGGAGGAGGTTGAGCTCTCAATAGGCTTTGAAGGGGAAGAGAGCTAGTTTGGCGGCACTGTGGTAGATATAAGATCGTCGGGTTGGACAGAGTCCCTGTATCACATGGGGTTCACAGTCTAAATAGGAGAGCGTGGAATTTAATGCGCATATTACAGATGACAAAACTGAGCCATAGAGAATTGAAATGACCTGCCCAGGGTCATGCAGCAGATAAATGGCAGAACTGGGATTAGAAAGACCCTCTGTCCTCTGACCCCCAAGCCTGTGATCATTCCATTAAGCCACACAGCTTTCTGGCCTGTTAGCTCTTTGAACCCTGTCACATCTCAGCCCTCACTGTCCTGAAAATTCCTGCCTCTGTTTTGGCCCCTTCATGCTCATAATGGAAAGGTGGCACTCTGAAGGAGTCACACGGAGTCACAACACAACGACATCGTTTAACACCACTTTGGGGAAATATGCGCTGAGACCCTAGACTGAGAGCATTTTCCCCAGTAGGACCCTGGTCCCCTATTTGTTTCAGAGCCATTGATCTTCCCCTCCTTGGACCTTATAAGCACAGAAGCGTTGCTTCCGAGGTGTGAGCCTCAGAGGCAGCAGTTCTGCAGAGAAGAATGGGAACTGGGAATAAAAACATCAGACAAAAAAGCATCTGAATCTGGAGAGGGGACAGGTCCTCAAAAACTTTCCCTCGAGAACCTCCAGTGATTGTTCCTCCCCTCTCTGCCTCAAAGAGAAACTCCTTGCCATCAGCTTCAGTCACCTTGCTCCCTCCTACCTCACCTCATCAAACCCACACACTTCATTCCTGTAATGCTAATTTTCTCACTGGACCTCGATCTTGTTTATCTCACTGCCAACCTCTCGCCACTGTCCTTCCTCTGGCCAAAACACCCTCCTTCTTCATATCCAACAGACAATTACCCTCCCTTCTTTCAAAGCTTAATTGAAGGCACACCTTCTCCAAGAAACCTTCCCTGAATAAACTCTCCTTCCCTCTTCTCCCACTCCCTTCTGCGCTGCCTTGACTTGCTCCCTTTATTCATCCCCACTCCCAGTCCCACAAAACCTATGTACATATCCGTAATTTTATTTATTTACAGTAATGACTGTCTCCCTCTCTAGACTGTTAGCTCACTGTGGGAAAGAAATGTGTCTCTTATATTTTTGTACTCTCCCAAGCGCAACCTGGTTAACTTTTACCTACTAGAACAGTGCTTATCACATAGTAAGCACTTAAGATGATAATTATTATTTTACTATAATAATTATTATTAATTATTATTTTGATTGACTGAAGGTCATTTGGAAATCAGGCTGTCCAATGTGAAGGAGGACAGGTAGCCACCCTACTTCCAATGCTGGGACCATCAGTTCACCACCAGAATAATCAGTACAGCTAATAATAATAATAACATTAATGATAGTGGTATTCATTAAGCACATATTATATGCCAACCACCCTACTATATGCTGGGGATCATCAGCCCATCCCCAGAAGCCCAGAAGCCCAATAATTAATCACTCAGTGGCATTTACTGATCACTTATTGTGTGCAGAGCAGTGAAGTAAGCACTAGGAAGAGTATAATACAACAGAATTGGCTGATACATTCCCTGCCCATAATGAACTTACAGCTTAGAGGGGGAGACAGACATTAATATGAGTAAATAATTTATAATACATAATTTAAAGATATGCACAGGAGGGCTGAGGGTTTTGGGGGGTGGGGAGAATATCAAATATCCAAAGGTTACAGATCCAGGAACACAGGTGATACAGAAGGAAGAGTATCTGGGGAAAAGAGACTTTAATTGGGAAGGCCTCTTGGAGAAGATGTGACCTTAATAATAATAGCATTTGTTAAGCTCTTACTATGTGCCAAGAACTGTTCTAAGCACTGGGGTAGATACAAGGTAATCAGGTTGTCCTACGTGGGGCTCACAGTCTTAATCTCCATTTTACAGATAAGGTAACTGAGGCACAGAGAAGTGAAGTGACTTGCCCGAAGGTCACACAGCAGACAAGTGGCAGAGCCAGCATTAGAACCCACGACCTCTGACTCCCAAGCCTGTGCTCTTGCCACTAGGCCACACTGTTTCTCAAATAATGCTTTGAAGGTTGAGAGTGTGGTGGTCTGGTGTATATGGAGGGGAGTGGAATTCCAGACTAGTAGGAGGATGTGGAAAAGGGGTCAGTGTTGAGATAGATGAGATCGGGGCTCAGTGAGTAAACTGGCGCTAGAGGGATGGAGTGTGCGGGTTGGGCTGTAGTAGGAGATTAGTGAGGTGAGCTGGGATGGGACGAACAGATTGAGTGCTTTAGAATCAATGGTAAGAAGTTTCTGTTGGACTTAATTGGAGATTCTTGAGGAGTGGGGAGACATGGACTGAACGTTTTGTTGATAAATGATCCAGGTAGCCTAGTGAAATATGGACTGGAGTTGGGGAAGTCAGGAGCCCAAGAGGTCAGCAAGGAGGCAGGTGTAGTAGTCAAGGCGGGGTAGGAGAAATGCTTGGAATAGCATGGTAGCAGTTTGGATGGAGAGTTTAGGGCAGATTTTAGCAATATTCTGAAGGTAGAGAAGTAACAGGATTTGGTGACAGATTAAGTATGTGGATAGAATGAGAGAGATGAGTCAGGGGCAATGCCAAGTTTACAGGCTTATGAGATAAGAGAGGGTAGTGGTGTTGTCTACAATCATGGGAAAGATGGGGGACGACAGGGTTTGAGTGGGAGCATAAAGCAGCATGGCTCAGTGAAAAGAGCACGGGCTTGGGAGTCCGCCGCTTGTCAGCTCTGTGATTTTGGGCAAGTCAATTAACTTCTCTGGGCCTCAGTGACCTCATCTGTAAAATGGGGATGAAGACTGTGATTCCACATGGGACAACCTGATTACCTTGGATCTCCTCCCCAGCGTTTAGAGCAGTGCTTGGCACATAGTAAGTGCTTAACAAATAGCGTCATTATGATTATTATTATTATATGGAGTTCAGTTTTGGACATACTTAATTTGAGGCATTCGCAGGACATCCAGATAGACATGTGCTGAAGGCAGAAGGAAATGTGAATGTGAAGAAAATGCAGGGAAGGAGAGAGGTCAAGGCTGCAGATGTATATTTGTGAGTCATAATAAAAATAATAATGATGGTATTTGTTAAGCGCTTACTGAGTGCCAAGCATTGTTCTAAGCGCTGAGGTAGATACAAGGTAATCAGGTTGTCCCACATGGGGCTCACAGTCTCAATTCCCATTTTACAGATGAGCTGAGGCACAGCTAAGTGAAGTGACTAGCCCAAAATCACACAGCTGCTAAGTGGCAGAGCCGGGATTAGAACCCACGACCTCTGACTCCCAAGCCCGGGCTCTTTCCACTAAGCCACGCTGCTTCTAATAATCATCCTCACAGAGATGGTTACTGAAGCCATGGGAGCAAATGAGTTCTCCAAGAAATTCAATATCTGTTCTCCCTCCTTCTTAGATTGTGATCCCATTATGGAACCTGATCATCTTATATCTACCCCAGTGCTTAATACAGTGCTTGGCACTTAACAAATACCACAATTAGTATTATAATTATCACAAGGCAGGGAGTCCCCACACACACCTTCACAATGGCTCTTCCTAGCTCACCAGAGCATATTTTACCACACACCCTAAGGAAAGAGGAGAGAGAGGGGTCGCACCCACCAGGGTGAGAAAGCCTTTCACACTACCTTGATTTGATGCAAATGTGTTTTTTAAATAGAATTCAAAATTTCCCTCCAGCAATATGTTTGTTCACAGGAGGCAGGAAGTGAAACCTGCTCAAAATGGACTCATTAAACAAACTCTATTTCCCCCCCCAGCTCAGGTAAGAGTTCCAAATGTCAACCGTCAACAGCACTGGCACTGAATTTCAAGATGCTCATGCACATCATCTGCCAGGTGGGACCACCCTAGACCAGCCTGCTATTTTAATGTGCCGGACAAGGGGGTGGGCAGTACCCCTAGACTGTAAACTCCTTGTGGGCAGGGAACAGGTCTACCAACTCTATTATATATTTCTTTCCCAAGCACTTCTAATACCAGCTTTGCCAGTTGCAATAATAATTACGGTATTTGTTAAGCAATTTCTATGTGTCAAGCACGGTTCTTAAGCTCAAGATAGATACAAGTTTCAGGTTGGACACGGTCCCTGTCCTACATGGGACTCACAGGCTCACACTCTTAATCCCCCTTTTACAGATGAGGTAAGTGAGGCCCAGAGAAGTGAAGTGACGTGCTCAAGGTCACTCAGCAGACATGTGGTAGAGCCAGGATTAGAACTCAGGGATTTCTGACTCTCAGGCCCATGCTCTATCTACTAAGTCATGCAGCTTCTACTAATCCATGTTGCTTCCACTATGCACATGTCTGCTGTGTGACCTTGGGCAAGTCATTTAACTTTTCTGTGCCTCAGCTCATCTGTAAAATAGGATTAGGACTGTGAGCCCCATGTGGGACAGGAACTGTGTCCAACCCAATTAGGTTGCATCTACCAAACTGCTTAGTACAGCTCCCGGCACACAGTAAGCACTTAAACAAATACCATGAAAAAAAACCCCACTTAGTACAATGCTCTGCACACAGTAAGCACTCAGTAAATTCAACTGATGATTATCAATCAATCATATATATTGAGTGCTTACTGAGTGCAGAGTATTGTGCTATGTACTTGGGAGAGTACAATGTAACACTATAACAGACACATTCCCTGCCCACAATGAGCTTACAGTTTAGAGGAGATACTGGAGTTGGACTCAGTGATGATGATGATATTTATTTATTGTATACTGTACTTTCCCAAGTGCTTATTATAGTGCTCTGCACATAGTAAGCACTCAATAAATATGATCGAATGAATGAATTGATGGGCAGGATGTGATGGGCAGGACCATAGACAGGAAATTGATGGGAGTTCTGGGCTGGGTGGAGTCAAGCCCACTAAAACCCAGACTTGTTGTTGCTCTTTCTGAGGCTTGGCTGGGCTGCTCAGAAATAGCAATGAAAGGTGGTTTCAGCGAACCCCTCCCCATTGCCCTACTCCCCACTGACGGTGGACTAACCAGGCAGCTGTGCAGGCAGGGGAAAGCTGAGGTGAAGGCAGCTCACCCTCTCCTTTCCCCCTCCCCCACAGGAAGCCAGTTCAGTTTCAGGCCAGCCTCAGGGGACCAGGCCCAAGCAAGGAAGCCATTCAGACCCCCAGTGGTCAAGCCTAGCTCTCCGTTAGTCCATGATGGCCAGGAAAGTGTTTCTCCCCTTGATCTAGGGGTAATGTGGGGGCTGGAGGGAGAGGAGGGTTTCTCCTTTCTTCACATGGGGGACAGATAATGACCCACTCCCTGCACCAGGACAGGACCAATTTGCCTACTTTTATGCAGAGGCAGCATGGCCTAGTAGAAAAGAACATGGGATTGAGAGTTGAGAACCCAAAGTTCTAATCCCAGCTCTGCCACTCATCTGTTACTTTATTTTTTCTTTTTTTAAATGTTATGTGTTAAGTGCTTACTGTGTGCCAGGCACTTTACTAAGTGCTGGGATAGAATCAAGCTAATCCGGTTGGACACAGTTCATGTCCCACATGGGACTCACAGTCTTACTCCCCATTTTACAGATGAGGTAACTGAGGCACACAGAAATGACTTGTCCAAGGTCATCTAGCAGACAAGTGGAAGAGCAGGATTAGAATCCAAGTTGTTCTGACGCCCAGACTTGTGCTCTATCCACTAAGCCATGCTGCTATTTTGGAAGAGTCACTTGATTATTATTATGGTATTCATTAAAAGCTTACTACATATGGAGCACTATTCTAAGGACTGGTGTAGATACAAGTTAATCAGGTCATACACAGTCCCTATCCCACATGGGCCTCACAGTCTAAATAGGGGGAGAACAGACACTGCATCCCTATGTTACAGGTGAGGAAACTGAGGCACAAAAAAGCTAAGTGACTTGCCCAAGGTCACACATCAGGCAAGTGGCAGAGCCGGTATTAGAACCCAAGCCCTCTGACTCCCAGGCAGGTCTCTTTATCCTAGTTCACCCTGCTCCAGGGTCTTAGCTTCCTCCTCTATGAAAGGGGAAGAAGATAGCAGTTCTGTGTCTCTCTTAGATTGTGAGCCCTGTGTGGGACAGGGGATGTGTCTGATCTGATTATCTTGTATCTTCCCAGTGCTTTGTCACAGAGTTAGTATGTATGTATGTAGCACAGTATGAATAAATGTCATACTTATTATCTGTGTTTAACCAGAACCAAAGGGAATGCAGCAGAGACTTAGGGCTCCATTATTGGAGGGCTTGGGAGACGGCCCCCGACATCCACCCCCCCCAACCCCCAAAGTGGCATAAGGACCACCTTTCTGGACTCCTGTGCTCTGAACCTCTGCCTCAGTGGGCACTTCAAGATGCTTGTGATACAATGACAATGATTCAGTCACTTCCCATGCTCGTCCTCTCCCTCCTAGTTAGCCCAGGTTTTCAGTTTCTCTTGTTTTTGCCTTCTGCCCCTTATCCACCCTGAGGTCTAGCCCCCTTTCTAGTGGCCCTCTTGCCCAACCCTGAGGTGCCCAGATTTGGACAGGAATCCTTTAAAAAGGGAGAAAGGTAAGATCACCTGATGGGCACTCACCCAAGGCCTCAGAGTACAAAAATGTCCTTCTTCAGCATATGGACAAAATGTGGATCAAGCTGCCCCCCCATTGGAAGTTTGATGGGAAGACCATGCCTCCCCATTAATCAGTTAAAAGTATTTATTGAGTCCCTACTAAGTGCAGATCACTGTATTAAGGCCTTAGGGGAGGACAATAGAGTTACTCGACATGATCCCTTCCTTCAAGCAACTTACAATTGAATAGTATTTATTGAGCACCTACTGTGTGCAGAGCATTGTTACTAATCACCGGGGAGAGCATAGCAGAAGTAGTAGACATGATCTGTGTCTTCAAGGAGTTTGCAATCTAGTGCGGGGAGATAGCTACTCAACCTAATAATGTTGGTATTTGTTAATCGCTTACTATGTGCAGAGCACTGTTCTAAGCGCTGGGATAGACACATGGGAATCAGGTTGTCCCACGTGGGACTCACAGTCTTAATTCCCATTTTCCAGATGAGGTAACTGAGGCACAGAGAAGTGAAGTGACTTGCCCACAATCACACAGCTGACAAGTGGCAGAGCCAGGATTCAAACCCATGACCTCTGACTCCAAAGCCCGTGCTCTTTCCACTGAGCCACGTTGCTTCTCAACCTACCACTACTGGCTACTCTTTGTCCTGGAGGGGCATGGAGAAGCTGCCGCCGATAAGGCTGCAGTGTTTCTGGCAGCCATCAACTTCACTGCCCAGCAGTTTGGCCTAGGGACATATAATTAAATTATACATTTTAAATTACTTGTTTATATTAATGCCTGTCTCCCCCTCTAGGTTGTAAGCTTGCTATGGGCAAGAAATGTGTCTGCTAATTCTGTTGTATTATACTCTCCCAAGTTCTTAGAACAGTGCCCTGCACATTGTGAAGAGCTCAATAAATTCCATTGGTTGATTGACAACCTTTTACATCGTCCCTCATCTGGGGGCACTCTGCTATTGGCTGTTGGGCTGATTCTTGTCCAATCCATCACTCTTCGGAAGGAACAGTATCTGGGAGGAGAAAGGATATAGGATATGTGCTACCAGAACTGTCCTGGCCATGAGAAAGTGGAGGGTCTAATCTGCACTAGGCTCATTGAGGTGATTTGATGCCACCCATCATTGGGTGGTAAATGCTGGGCCAACACCAATTTATTTTTTTTTGGTAGTTTTTAAGCTTTTACTACCTGTCGAGCACTATTCTAAACATGGTGGTAGGTAATCAGGTTGAACAGAGTCCCTGTCACACATGGGGCTCAAAGTCTAAACAGGAGGGAGAACCAACATTAAATTCCCATTTTACAGATGAGGAAACTGGGGTCCAGGGAAGTTAAGTGACTTGCCCAAGGTCACACAAGTGGAGAAGCAGGAATTAGAACCCAGGTCCTCTGACTCCCAACATGACCGATGACCCATATGGATCTAGCCCTGCCCCCAGAATGTCAATAGGCAATGACCAAGGCCCATGGGGACTGAGAAGGATGGAAAACACCAGGGGAGTGAAGGGAATGACTCAACTCAGAAGCCAAGATGTAAAGCACTATTGTTTTGTACTTTCCCAAATGCTGAGTACAGTACTCTGTACTGTACAGTACTCTATAGTACTCGGTAGAGATGCTGAATGGCCTAGTGGATAGACCAAGGACTGGGAGTCAGAAGGACCAGGCTTCTAATCCCAGCTCTGCCACTCTCTGCTGTGTCATCTAGGACAAGTCACTTAACTTTTCTGTGCCTTAGTTGCCTCATCTGTTAAAAGGGGGATGAAGACTGTGAGTTTTATGTCGGTCAGAGACTGTGCCCAACTTGATTTTGTATCTACCCCAGCACTTAGAACAGGGTCTGGAATGTAGCAAATACTTAACAGATGCCACAATTTATTGATTTTATTTTTATTCTGCCCACAGTAAGCACTCAAAAATATTTTGATCATTTGACTGATTGGTTCAGAGTCCAGAGTGCCTAGCATCCCAGCTGCTTCTAAATCACTTCCTGAAGACAAGTCCTTGGAGAAGGGCAGAAGTGGCAAGGGATCAATCATATTTATTGATCTCTTACTTTGTGTGAGAACTGTACTAAGCACTTGTGAGAGTACAGTACAACAGAATTAGCAGACAAGTTCCGTGCCCATAATGAGCTTTCAGTCTAGGGGATGGGCATGGAAGGATGCACAGAAGAGGGGTATTAGAAAATGGAGAAAGGAGCAAGGAGATGCATTTGATCTCAATAATAATTAGAGTGTATAATTAGAGCTTTTATTAAGCCTTTGCTATGGACTAAGTACTGGATAGATACAAGGTCATTAGCTCAGACACAGTTTCTGTCCCACATGGACTCCCAGTATGTTTTATTTCCATTAAAAGAATGAGGAAAGCTAGAGTCCAGTGAGGTGAAGCGATTTGGCCAAGGTCACATAGGAGGACAGTGGCAAAGCCGGGTCTAGAACCCATGCTCCCAGTCAACCAATGGTGTTTATTGAGTGCTTACTGTGTGTGCAGAGCACTGTACTAAGTGCTTAGAGAGTCCAATACAGCAGATTTGGTAGGCACATTCCCTGCCCACACGGGAAGCAGCGTGGCTCAGTGGAAAGAGCACAGGCTTTGGAGTCAGAGGTCATGAGTTCGAATCCCAGCTCTGCCACGTGTCAGCTGTGTGACTGTGGGCAAGTCACTTAACTTCTCTGTGCCTCAGTTACCTCATCTGTAAAATGGGGATTAAGACTGTGAGCCCCATGTGGGACATCCTGATTCCCCCGTGTCTACCCCAGCGCTTAGAACAGTGCTCGGCACATAGTAAGCGCTTAACAAATACCAACATTATTATTATTATTACGGAGTGTTCAATTCCGTTCTGTTTCAACCAGGCCATGTTACCTCCCTAGATATAAAGGAAGTTCATCTTGGCAAATATTTTGAGGTTCATAAGACATTCCTAGTTCTGGCCCTGACCTCCCTTGGTAGACCAGTACCTGTAATATCAATCAATGGTTATTGAGTGCTAACTTTGTGATATCCTAAAAACAGGGTATACTTGAAGGCAACCTATAAAGTGGTCCTAGCCAATCCTCCATTTCAAAGTCTTATTCTGGAGAAGTCCAGAACCAGCACTACAAAACCATATCTCTGATTGGTATTTAGATTCTTTTGTGCCACCTGACTTCTCTTCAGCTGCCCCTGATTTCTGCCTGACCCACCCCCCACCAGCTACTTGGGTCTTTGCCCACTGACATTTGAAAGTGAGTCGTGCGACCAATCAATCAGTGGTATTTATTGAGCACTTACTATGTGCAGAGCACTCAATTAAGCACTTGGAAAAGTACAACAGAATTAGAACACATGTTCCCTACCCATAACAAGCTTACACTTGGTTATTCCCTAACCAATCCCCTACTGGTATGTGTTTCTTCTTTTTAATTCTCAGGGGGGTTCAATACTAGTGGCCCCAGTTTCCTCACTTGTAAAATGGGGATTCACTGACTCTTTACCCTTCCTCTTAGACTGTCAGTCCCAGATGGGACAAAGACCATGTCCAACCACACATTAAGAACTTAACAAATAAGCGCAATTATTATTAGTAGTAATGATAATAGAAGTAGCCAACAATGAATGTTTCTGGGCTCCAGGCCCTGGTAGTGCTTTTGGATTGTCCTGCTCACTTCTCTCTCACACACACTACATCTGCCAATCTACCCAGCAATTTAGGTTTAGAAAAAAGTTATTTATCATCTAACTTCCAGCCCACCCTCTGCTCCACTCTGATTGCTGGCCAGTAGGTTGAGCAAGAGAACCCGAGTTTGCATAATGTTCAAATAGATACAAGTAAATATAGACAGAATACATATTTACAAGACAACAGCAAGATAGCCCCAAAGGAAAGGAGATAGCGAGTTAATCTCCCCATACAACACTAGCTGTTACATAAGAGACCCAGGATGGGAGAGGAACAGAACTCTCTTTTCCCATATCTTACTGGATTTACTCAGCAAAATCTGGCATTTACATAAGATGTTTTTTTTTACAACTCCAGTGCTAAACCAAGCCTGTCAATTTATTCAAACAGGGAGAAGACTGATCTATAAAAGATGAAAGAGGCCCTGAGAAATTCACCCTCTGACAAAATCCATTACTCACATGCCCTACTTTGCTTAACAATGAGGAATAATTCATTCTCACCATAGTTCCAAGCTACATCATTTTCCAAACATCCAGAAGATCACTGGTTACCCTGGGCTGGAAGGTATGTAAGCCACGTGGTATTGGGCTACCTTTGGATGAAATCAGCAAATCTTAATAGCGAGCAGAGAGCTGCACATTGGCTAATATTTACCAAGGTATTTTCAAGAGGCTTTCAAAGCCGAAAGATTCGTGTACATTTTTTATTATGATGGTATTTGTTAAGCACTTACACTGTATCCAACACTGTTCTGAAAACTGGGGAAGAAACAAGTTAATACAGTTCCTATTCCACATAGGGTTCATAGACTAAAAGATCAGGTACTGAATCCAAAACTTCACTTGGTTCTTTTAGGTCAAGCCAAGGCCAAGGGAAGTGGAAGATGGCTACCGTGATCTGTACCATTCAAATATTAATAAGTGCTTTGACCTCCAGAAGGCCAATGTCATGTGAGGCAAGTTAGAGCCTAATTTGCAGTGGGTGGACTGCTTAGATGCCATAAAGCATGAGAAGACAAGCATTCATTCATTCAGTTGTATTTATTGAGCAATTTACCAAGTGCAGAGTACTCTACTAAGCATCTGAAAGAGTACAATACAAGAACAGACACATTCCCAGCCCACAGCAAGCTTACAGTCTAGAGCACAGTCCAGAGCATGAGCTACAGTCTACAAGCACCACTAGTCCCACCTCCAAACCCAGCTTCTGCCTCCCAACACAAGTTACTTGATTGACAGCATTTTGAACTTTTCCACTCTTCCCCCACCAATGTCCCCCATCCCTGCTGCCAGGCCAGGAGACCCCTGAGAAATACCCAGAGTCAAAATTGTCTGGGAGCCTGTGGGGCAGGGATGGACTACTGACACCCCTGGGCATAAGTTGTCAATCAGGTGTTCCCTGGGCCAGTGAGAAGGTATGGGTGAGGAAATACCACTTCAACCTTCTCACTCTACCTCAATCTCATCCATCTCATTGCTGACCTCTTGCCCGCATCCTGCCTCTTGGCCTGGATCGTCTTCCCTTGTCATGTCAGAAAGATAATTGCTCTCCACCACTTCAAAGTCTAATTAAAGACACATCTCCTCCAAGAGGTTTTCCCTAAGACCTCCTCTCTTCTTCTCCCACTCCCTTCTGTGCTGCTCTTACTTACTCTTTCATTCATCTTCCCTCTCATCCCCACAGCATATATGTATATATCTGTATATATCTGTACTTTATTTATTTACTCATATTAATGTCTGTATCTTCCTCTAGACTGTTAGCTTGCTGTTGGCAGGAATGTGTCTGTTATATTGTACTCTCCCAAATGCTTAGTTTAGTGCTTTGCACACAGTAAGTGCTCAATAAATGCAATTGAATGAAAGAATGAACCCAGTTTCCTTATCTCCATAGATCCAACCTGGTGCTCTTAAGGTAAACTCAGTTCTAATTGAACCCCAGAACCCTCTGAAATATAAGGCCGGGAATGGCACAGCCAGGAAGCAGCAAGGGGGTTTGGCTCAAATTGTTTTGGTTCATTTGTTGGCTGCCATCACAGTATCAGTTTATCAAAAGTGACATCCAAAATACAGGATCCTCCTGTATAATCCCCGAGGCCCTACTGCCTTAGCCAGGGGCATCTGTACTTCTATTCAGGGTATGCAGGAAATGATCCCTCTTGGGGGCGTGTCTCCTCCAAGAAGCCTTCCCTGACTAATCCCCCCTTTCCTCTTCTCCCCTTCCCTTCTGCATCACCCTGACATGCTCCCTTTCTTCATCCTCCCAGCCTCACTGAGCTTATGTCCATATATGTAATTTATTTATATTAATGTCTGTCTCCCCCTTTAGACTGTAAGCTCTTTGTGGACAGGGAATGTGTCTGTTCATTGTTACATTGTAACACTGGAATCCCTGAACTCTGTTAGGGTTTGAGGGTGAGAGACCTGGCAGTGAGACAATTTGGAGGCCTTCTTCCAGGCTGCTGCCTCTCTTGGGCTGTGAGGAGTGGGAAGAGGAATAACCCAGGTTGAGCTGTGAAGTCTCCCAGATTCCAAAGACCACCACTTCCCAGAGCAGAGTCCTCCAGAAGTGCAAGTTACCAAGTGACTTGGGATGCCCATAGGATTCCAGTAGCGGCATGGGAGAGAGTAGAGATTGGAGACTCAATTTTATTGCATTGAAGGAGGCAATGGTAAACTATTTACATATTTTTACTGAGAAAACTCAATGGATACACTACTAGAATGATTGCAGATGGAGGTCGGGTGCTCTGGGAGAGATGTGTCCATGGCATCTCTACAGGTCAGAGATGACTCAACAGCGTAAGACAAGACAAGGAGTCCAAGCCTGCAGGAAACTCACCAGCAGAAACAATTCTCGGTCAATCAATTGTATTTATTGAGTGCTTTCTGTGTGCGGAGCAATGTATTAAGTGCTTGGGAGAGTACAGTATAACAATAAACAGGCACAATCCCTGCCCACAAAGAGTTTACAGTCCGGAGCACCTAGAGTTTCAACAGGCTCACTTTGGTGTCCCCCAGCTTTCCCTGTAGTCTTTTTCTTTCTCCCAAGGTCTAGCGTGCTTGCAGACACAGACACAACTACACACACATATGCTCACCCACATACTTGTGCAAACCCACACTTCCCACATCAGAGATATTGACCCTCCGGGCACCTGCACCCCCCACCCTCCAGACTGCTCTATTCATTCATTCATTCATTCATTCAATCGTATTTATTGAGTGATTAAATAGAGCACTGTACTAAGCACTTGGGAGAGCACAGTATGTTAACAATAAACAGAAACATTCCCTGCCCACAATGAGCTTACAGTCCAGAGAGGGAGATGTTGAACCAGTGTAGGGGATAGAGCATGGGCCTGGGAGTCAGAAGGTCATAGGTTCTAATCCTGGCTCTAATACTTGTCTGAGGTATGACCGTGGGCAAGTCACTTCACTTCTCAGGGCCTCAGTTCCTTCGTCTAGAAAATGGGGATTAAGACTGTGAGCCCCATATGAGACAGGGATTGCCCTACCTGATTTGTTTGTATCCACCTGGTGTTTAATACAGTGCCTGGCACATTATAAGCACTTAATAAATACCGTAATTACCATTATTATTAGTCTAATGAGGCAGCATCCACAGTCCAGTGAGAAACCGCACCTAGTGCTCAAGTAGGTGCATAGGCAAAGGAATGAACAAAAGGCAGTGGTAAAGGGAGAAAATGAAAGAGAGGTCTGAGTACCCTTCCCAATACCCTCCCTTCCAAGTGCACGGTGAGATGCAGTGAAGGTTGATGGGAGCTGCGTGCAGCTCAGTGGGGAAGCTGGCCTCTGAACCTATTTTCTCTCCAAGCTGGCTCCCTGTCAATCATGGAGGATGGCAGAGAGGAGCAAGGACAAATTGGAATGGAAGTGATGAGCCATCAGTCCAAGAGTATTAATCCGGCATCTGCTGTGCACAGAGCACCATACTAAGGTAGAATTTTAGGCTCTTGGGTAGGCCTTAGGCAGGAAATCGAGGTCCTAACAAGCATGCCGGCAGACCAGACGCATGTTCGATCGCACAAACTCAGTAGCAGTTAGAAGTCAGCAGTTCCCAGGTCTGATGCCTGCTTCGCCTCTAACTCTCGGTGCCACTGCTGGAGCTGTGATTGATGGGGAACAGAGGGTTGCAGCTGGGTTCACCGTGCTGATCTGCCACCATAAATTATCGTCCAGAGGGCCAGAGAGTTCTGAGTTCTCCACACACAGTGTGACCTTGGGTAAGTTTCCTGACCTCTTTGTGCCTCTATCCCTGACTGCTCCAGGCTGAATAAAGGGAAGCAGGGTTACTTAGTGGAAAGTCAGTCAATTGTGTTTATTGAGAGCTTACTGTGTGCAGAACATTGTACTAAGTGCTGGAGGGAGTACAATATAACAGATACATCCTCTGCCCACAACGAGCTTACAGTCTAGAGTGGAACACAGATATTAATATAAACAAGTGAATTACAAATATGTACATAAGTGCGGTAAGATTGGGAGGGAGATGAAGAAAGGGAGCAACTCAAGGTAACAGAAGGGAGTTGAAGAAAAGGAAAAGAGGGCATAGTCAGGGAAGGCCTCTTGGAAGAGGTGTGCCTTCAATAAGGCTATGAAGTGACGGGGAGAGTAATTATCTGTCAGATATGAGGAGGGTGGGTGTTTCAGGTCAGAGGTAGGACATGGGCAAGAGTTTGGTGGCAAGATAGAAGAGATCAAGGTACAGTGATAAGGTTGGCATTAGAGGAGCAAAGGATGAGGGCTGATTGTAGTAGGAGAGTAGCAAGGTGAGGTAGGAGGGGGCAAGATGATTGAGTGCTATAAGGCCAATGGTGAGAAATTTCAGTTTGATGAGGAGGTGGTTGGGCAACCACTGGAGATTCTTGAGGAGTGAAGAAACATGGATGAAATGTTTTTGTAGAAAAATGATCTGGGAAGCAGAGTGAAGTATGGACTGGAGTGGGGGCAGACAGGAGGAAAGGAGGTCATTAAGGAGGCTGATATAATAATCAAGGTGGGATAGGATAAATGATAGGGTTAACATGGTAGCAATTCACAGTAAAGGCAGATTTTAACTTTGTTGAGAAGGTTGAACCAACAGGATTTAGTGATGGTTTGAATAGATGGCTTCAAAGAGAAAGAGGAGTCAAGGATAACGTTAAAGTTACGGGCTTGTGAGACAGGAAGGATGGTGGTGCTGTCTATGGTGATGGAAAGTCAGAGGGAGAACAGAGTTTAGGTGGGAAGAAATCTGGGTTCTAATCCTGTCTCTGCCATTTGTCTGCTGTATGACCTTGGACCTGTAAACCAACTGTGGGCAGGGATTGTCTCTCTTTATTGCTGAATTGTACTTTCCAAGTGTTTAGTACAATGCTCTGCAAGCAGTAAGCATTCCATAAATACAATTGAATGAATGAAGTCACCTCACTTCTCTGTGCCTCAGTTACCTCAGCTGTAAAATGGGGATTAAATCCTCCTCCCTCCAACTTGGAATGTGAGCCCCATATGGAACAGGGACTGTGTGCTACTTACCTGATTATCTTGAATCTACTTCAGCACTTAAGATAGTGTCTGGAACATAGTAAGCGCTTAACAAGTATTATTTAAAAAATAGAATTTTTTAAAAGGGTCTAAAATTCAACCCCCTAAACAAGGCAGCCTTGTTTCCCATGGATTCAGTCTTTAGGCTTGTCTGATTTAATGAAATTATGTCAGGGGTTTTTACCTAATAATAATCATAATAATGGAATGTATTAAATGCTTACTATCTGCCAAACACTCTGTTGAATGCTGGTAGATACAAGATAAACAGATCAGATACAATCCCTGTCCTACATAGAGCTCACAACCTGTGAGGTAGAGAAAGAAGGAACCTAAATTCCTATTTTACAGAGGCAGAAACTGAAGTATCCTGCTTTTATTTGGAGGTTTCAACAAGACACCCCTCCAGGATTAAACATCAAGTGATCAGGCTTCTGTTTCCAGTTCTGCCACTCATCTGTTGCATGACCTTGGCCCAGTCACTTAACCTCTCTGGGCCTCAGCTTCTTTATCTGTAAAAGGGGGTTGAAGACACCAGCTCTCCTACTCTCTTAAACTCTGAGGCCTGTGGGGGATTGAAACTGATTATCCTCTAGATTGTAAACTCCCTGTGGGCTACATGTCTACCAAATCTGTTATATTGTATTCTCCCAAGTGCTTAGAATAGTACTTTGCAAACTGTAAATGCTCAATAAATATGATTGATTGATTATATCTACCCAGTGGTTAGCACAGTGCTTGGCACATAGTTTGCACTTAAATATTATCATTAATGCTATTATTATTATTATCTAATAGCAATACTTTTCCTCCCACCTCCAAATGCACCATCTGCAGAAAACAAGGCAAGGTTGTCAGACCCCTCCCACCCCACTCCTCTGCAGCTTTCAAAATGCTTCACTGAAAATTGGCTTCAGGAAGACAAAAGACAGCATCTTGGAGAGGTTCACACCAACAGTTTAGCTAAAAAATTCAAGCCACAAGCATATACTCTGATCTCAAATATCCAGCTATCTCAGGTGTAAGTTACCTCAGCCTGAAGTGTCAGGAGGATTAAGGCCAAAATATCCTGTCAGGCCAGAATTATCCAGATTCTTAGCTGGCGTAGTTCCCACTCTAGAGGAATGTTAGGGAAGGTCAAATGAGGGACCAATTCTGAGAGTCACCCCAGGCCACGGGGAAAAATAGTGCTTAAAACATTTCCCACTATTCTCCTTGTGTTTCGCCAGTTCTGCATCAATGGTGTGTGGCATGACCCTCACTGAAATCCATGCCTCTGTCCAAACCACCCCAATCTGTTCCATTTCCAGTTGTCAATCTCATTTGCTTGGTGCAGAGAGTCTTTTGGGTTCTTATGCCCAGGGGAAGGAGCTGGAAGGGTGGGTTGCCATATGGATATCTTTACAAACTTGTTTATAGATGCACTTATTTATTGAGCCAGTTCAATCTGATATATTTGGTTCATCTTCTATTCTATCCTTGTTCTTTCTCCTAACCCCACTTTTGGGTTATTGCTTTTGTCTGCTGGTCTCCCCCATTGGATTGTCAACTCCTAGAGAATAGGAAGCATGTGTCTTGCTTCTGGTGGACTCTCCCAAGTGCTTAGTATAGGGCTTAGCTCTCAGTAGGCGGCCATTAAATACCATTGATTAACTGACTGTGGCCTGACCTTCCCTGTGGGTGGGGCTTCTGAGAGCAGAGGGGTGGACAGAGGGGTAGGGGCTCTGAGGCAGAGGGGGGTGAAGGGTGTGGGTTGGGAAGTGTGTCTTTCTTTAATTTGTTTCTAAATTGAAGTTGATTCTTGAGAATTTTCCTCATGAAACCAAGATGCCACTGGGGAATACCACTCCCCCCCCCAAAAAACAGACCACCTGGAAAAACTCAGAATTAACTTTAAACTTAGAAACAAACCTCAAGAGTCTTAGCCCTTCTCTCAAACCCAATCCAGGGTCTCCACTTAGATTTTCCTGTCAACTAATGCCTGGTCCTAGGGCTTAGGACTCTTCCTTTTAGCTCCCCAAGGTCTAAATAGGAAATGTAGAAAAATGTCTTTTCTTCAGCACTGCCTCAACGCTCACCACTAAAATGGCAAAGAAAAGCCAGCAAGATCCATCTGCGGTCTACAGAGGCCCCAGGAGATCCAAGATTGAAGTCTGGTCAGGGACTTTTGAGGGAAATCGGGGATATTTGTCAGTCTTTGAATGCCCGTCTGGATCACAGTGTGAGCAGAAACTGGGAACAGGAGGTTCCTGCTGGCTCACGAGGACTGATGCCCTGAGGCCAATAACTTTGCTTTCAGGAGGGAAGTGGAAAATAAAAAGTAAGGAGCCAATGACTACCCAGGGCCCTGGAGCCTAGAAGCTTGTTTGATTTGTTTTGTTTTCAGGTTTTGTTAAGCACTTACTGTGAGCCAGGCAAAGTACTAAGCGCTGGTGTAGATACAAGATAATGAAGTTGGACACAGTCCCTGTCCTGCATAGGGTTCACAGTCCTAATCCCTATTTTACAGCATTCATCCCTGCACTTAGTACAGTGCCTGGCACATAATAAGTGCTTAACAAATGCCACCATCATCATCATCATCAGATGAGGTAATTGAGGCCCAGAGAAGTTAAGTGACTTCCCCAAGGTCACACAAATGACAAGTGGCAGAGCTGGGATTAGAATGCAGGTCCTCTGACTCCCAGGCCCATGCTCCTTCCACTAGGTCATGCAGTTTTTCACTGAAATTCTGCTACTGGATGGCTGTGTGACCGTGGGCAAGCCACTTAACCCCTAGATTGTAAATTCCTTGTGGGCAGAGAATGTGTCTACCAACTCTGTTATACTGTACTTTCCCAAGTGCTTAGTACAGTACTCTGCACACAATACACACTCAAAAAATACCACTGATTGATTGAACGCTCTGGACCTCAGGGTCATCTGTAAAATGGGAATGACAATCTTGTTCTTCTTCCCACTTAGCCTGTGAGAATGGAAAAGAACAGGGGCTGTGTCGGATCTGAATATCTTGGCTCTATCCCACATACGTGCTTAATAACTATCCTTCTCTTAATAATAATAATAATAATAACTATGGTATTTGTTAAGCACTTACTATGTGCCAAGTACCGTTCTAACTCCTGGGGTAGATACAAGATAATCAGGTTGTCCCATGTGGGATTCACAGTCTTAATCCCCATTTTACACATGAGCTAACTGAGGCACAGAGAAATTGAGTGACTTGCGCAAGTCACACAACCGACAAGTGGCGGAGCCAGGAGCCTCCCAAGCCTGTGCTCTTTCCATTAAGTCACACTGCTTCTTGAAATGACCAAGCTGTTTTTGAACTCATTAATAATGTTGGTATTTGTTAAACACTTACTATGTGCAGAGCACTGTTCTAAGCACTGGGGTAGATACAGAGTAATCAGGTTGTCCCACGTGAGGCTCACAGTTAATCCCCATTTTACAGATGAGTTAACTGAGGCACAGAGAAGTTAAATGACTTGCCCACAGTCACACAGTTGACAAGTGGCAGAGCCGGGAGTTGAACCCATGACCTCTGACTCCAAAGCCTAGGCTCTTGCCACTGAGCCACGCTGCTCCTTAACTCATTCTGAATGTCTGCTTACCTGATAGCCAGTGAGTTTCTCCCCCGACCACTGCATAGGTTTTCTAAGTGACTTTTCTGCCAGTGTGGACCCCACCCTAAGAACCTTTTCTCAGGATGAGTCTTGTTTTGATGCCCTGTTCCTACACCAGTTGAATCCCCGCCTCTGATCAAGCAAAGGAACTGGAGAGGAGCATTTTGGAGTGCACATTTACCCTGGATATATTAGTACCAAGGCATCAACATCCCTTATCACTCAATCGATCAATAGTATTTATTGAGCACTTACTTGGAAAGTACCACAGAGTAAATAGGATAAGATCTGCCCCCGAGGATCTTACAATCCAGTGGAAGAGACACCGTAAAATAAATTACAAGTTGGCTGAGTACCCAAGTGCTTAGGGTGAAGGAGAGGGGCTGAACTAACAGTGGCAGTAAGAGGAGTGAGGTAAAATGAGAGATTAGTCAGGGAAGGATTAAGGCACTGAACTGAGTGCTTAGGAGAATAAAATATAGTGGAAAGAGCACAGGCCTGGAAGTCAAAAGACCTAGCTGTAGTCCCAGCTCTGCCATGGGCCTGCTGTGTGACAGGGAAGGCATTAAACACTCTAATCCTTTGTTTGCTTATTTGAAAAATAGGGATAATAAGATCGATCTCAAAAGGATGTTGGGAGAATGAAATGAGGTAGTGGATGTGAAAAGGCTTGGAAAAGATGAATGTACCTTGCAAATAGAATGGATTATTAGCACAGTAGAAATTAATCAATTCATTATCTCTGAACTGTTATGCCACCAGAATTAGACTGGATCTGCTCCTGAACTCCTTTGGGTAATTGCTGTCCCTAGCTCAATATAGTTATGCTAGCTGAATTGTGGGTGGTATGAATCGGGTGTTCACTTATTGCAGAGTACTGGACTAAATGCTTGGGAAACAGTGAATTAATGCTATTTTTTGATTGCCTAGGGTTTGCAGAGCACTGCACTAACTACTTGGGAGAGTACAATTGAGTAATCTCTGCCTTCAAGGATCTTACAATCTAGTGGATGAGACACCTTAAACAAATTAGAGGTAGGAGGAAGTGTTGACGATGGATGAGTGCCCACATGCTTAGGGAGAAGCAGAAGGGCTGAAATAGCAGTACAGGAAGGAGGAGTGGGGCGAGATGAGAGATTAATCAGGGAAGGATTAACCTGTTATATTGTACTTTCCCTAGCACTTAGTAAAGGCAGGATGAGGAGGAGAAGGAGAAGAAGGAGAAGAATAATACAATTGATTAAACCCTTGCTATATGCCAAATGTGGAATAGATACAAGATAATCAGATTAGACATGTCTCCTGTTTTCCAATTTCTACACAGAGGGGATACAGGAATCCCCGTCATCCATCCCAGATTCTTTCTTAAATCTAACTTTAATCCCACATGCTGAAGCTGAAGTCTATTATCTCTTGCATGCACCTCAAGAGAGGTGAGCTGGTCAGCAGCCCCCTCCTTCCTCGGCAGTTCACTCTTCACTCAGCCCACAGCCTTCTCTTCTCCAAGATTAGCAATCCCATCTCCTTTAGCCTTTCCTCCCATGTTCTGCCATTTCTGCCATCAATGTCTGAACATCCTCCTCATTGACCCCAGCCTATACTGCTCACCTGAAGGCCCAGGCTACATCTCTGCAGCCCAGTGACCTGACAATCCACTGACCCTCACCGGGATCAGCCACCCCCTCATAGCTAGCCACGTGTGTACCCCATCTTCTGGGACATCGTGGGACGAGGATTGATGGCTGAGACCAGGCCACACCTCCACGGACGCTCATCAGCAATATCTCTGGGGAGCAAATCCAGGATTATCGCTCCTTCCAAAGTGCAGCTCCCAACCCTCGAGGACGCCTGGAGGATCTGGATGGAGCCAGAACGTTTCAGAGAATTCTGTCCAGGGCAACAGACCATGAAGGTTTTCCCCCAGGGCCCAGAGGATTGGGGACAGTCACCTGAGCAGGGCCCAGTCATCCCCTCTCCAGGGCCAGGGCGCTGGCCTGCTCAGGGTTCAAGTCCAGGGGCAAATTGTTAATCTTCTCTCCGTAAATGTGGCTGCTTATTGAATGAGTGCCACTGTTGAAACCAGGCCTTGAACCACTGGTGGGGGAGGGGGGCAGCAGAGAATGGGGAGGGACATGGGTGATGGGAAACTCCAGATAAACGATATTTTTTGGGAGACGATTCCAAAAATATCACTGCTGTGCTGCAGCTTTGCCACATGATTCCGTCCCAGTGCATAGTAATTGCAGCTCTTGGCAGGGAACATGCATACCCTGAATTTCCCTTCCTGGAGATCCAATATAGGCAAGTAATGCTTGACCACAATGGGCAGAGGGGATTTAGGAAAAGCAGCCCAGGAGGAATATGATTGGATGCTGATCCTTTCACATGGAGGCAATGTGACCTAGTGGAAAGAATGTGAGACTAGTCCCAGCCCTGCCACTGGCCTGCTGGTTGACCTTGGGCAAGTCATTTAACTTCTCTAGGCCTTGGTTTCCTCATCTGGCAAATAGGGATAAGATATCTGGTTTCCTCAAGGGGAAAAGGGACCATGTCTGAACAGATTGTCTTGTATATACTACAAAGGATTGGTAACAGATTGAATATGTGGGTTAAATGAGAGAGATGAGTCAAGGATAGGTCATGGGCTTTTGAGATAGTGACAGAACATTCAGGAGGAGGACAGGGTTTGGGTGGGAAGATGAGAAATTCAGTTTTAATCTAAGTTTGAGGTGTTGGCCGGACACTCAAGTAGAGATGTCCTGAAGACAGGAGGAAAGACAAGACTGCAAGAAGTAGAGAAATCTGGCAATAGATGTAGATGTAGGAGTCATCTGAATAGAGATGGTAGTTGAAGCCATAGGAGGAAAGAAATTATCCAAAGGAATAGGTGTAGATGGTGTTCTCTCTGGCCAGAAACTCCTTGCCCCTCCATATTTGCCAGACTACCACTCTCCCCACTTCAAAACCTTATTAAGGTCACATCTTCTCCAAGAGGGCTTCCTTGATTAAGCCCTCTTTCCCCAACTCCCTCTTCCTTCTGGGATATCTGTGCATTTGGATGTAAAGCGAAGAGGTTGGAGGAGCAGGTGGAGAGGCAGATTTTGAGAGGAGGTGGGAGATCTCGAGCTACTGCCGAGAAACATGGGAGAGCTGAAGGGGTAGGAGGAGGGAGGGACTGGAGAGAAGAAGGGGAAATTTTAGGAAGCTCATGCCCGATGGTTTCAATTTCATCGATAAAGTATGTGGCCAGATCCTTAGGGGGAAAGCGATTCTTGGACAGTGCAGGGGTAGGGAGGATGGAGGGGGAGACGTTTGAGGAGGCATTTAAGAGTCTGGGAGTCAAAAAAAGATGGAGAAATATTGCCACTTCATAGAGGAATGGGAAGAATGAAAGCAGGTGAGAAAAGTTTGAGTGGGATGAGGTCAGCCTTTTGTCTGGATTTCCACCAGCAGCACTTCACAGCTCAAACACAAGAGCAGAGAAAGCAGATTGCGGAGGTGATCCAGGGTTATGGGTTAGTTGTTCAAGATTGGTGGAGGGACAAGGGACCGAGTGAGTTGAGTTCACTGGAGAGGGCTGTCATGAGGGTATGGATTTTTGCATCAAGAGAAGGTAGGTTATGGATTCCAGATGGGCATGGAAATTAGAAAATTAGAAAATTGGAGAAGTTCGAAAGATCAAAAGGCAGAAATGGCATAGTGGATAGAGCAGAGGCTTGGGAATCAGACATTGTGGGTTTGAATCCTGGCTCTCCACTTGTCAGCTGTGTGACTTTGGGCAAGTCACTTAACTTCTCTTTGCCTCAGTTACCTCATCTGTAAAATGGAATTAAGACTGTGAATCCCACGTGGCCACCTGATAATCATGTATCTATCCCAGCACTTGGAGAGGTGCTGGGCACATAGTAAGCACTTAATAAATGTCATTGTCCTAAAAGTCTCTGTTGAGGAACAGAATGGATTTGCAGAAATGTGAGGAAAAGAAAGCAGGTGAGGAGGTTGTAGCTGGAGGAGCAGGATGTCCTATTGGATAGAGCATGGACCTGGGTGTCAGAAGGACTTGGATTCTAATCCTGGCCCTGCCACTTGTCTGCTGTGTGACCTTGGGCAAGTCACTTCAGTTCTCTGTGCTTCAGTTACCTCATCTGTAAAATAGGGATTAAGATTGTGAGCCCCATGTGGTACAAGGACTGTGCCCAACCTAATTATCTTGTATCTATTCCACTGCTTAAAGCAGTGCCTGGCACACAGTAAGTGCTTAACGAATACCATATAAAACGGGCAGGTGAGGAGGTTGTGGTCAGACAGAGGAATTTCAGAGTTGGGGAGGGTAGAGATTATACAACGAATAGAGATAATGGGATTAGGCATTTGTCTAAATTGGTGAGTGGGTGAGATGGGGTGGAGCAGGAGGTCAGTGAAGTTGAGGAATGACAGGAAGCGGGCAGTGGAAGTGTCATTAGGAACATCCACATGGATACTGAAGCCCCCAAGGATCAATAGAGGGAAGGAGAGAGAAGGAATTTGAGAAAGCAATCAAAATGGTTCAGAAAATTGGGGTGGGGCCTGGGGCTGTAGATGACTGTGACTAGTAACTGGAGCAGGTGGGAGAGGCAGATGATGTGGGCTTCAGAGGAAGGGAGAGAGAAATGGTGTGAAAGCAGCATTGGAGAACAAGAAGGAAACCCACTCCTCCCCCTTTCCCACTGAGTCGTGGGGAGTGAGAGAAGATGATACTCCCTCAGGAGAAAGCCATCAGAGAAACAGTGTCAGCAGGGGAAGAGTCAAGTTTGTGGTGCTTCACAGTTGTTTCCCTTACCTGTAATTTATCTTACAGCCTGTCTCCCCTGCTACACTAACTCTCCCAAGCTCTTAATATAATGCTCTGCACAGAGTCAGCACTCAATAAAAACCCTTGATATATATATATATATATATATATATATAGTGCTGTCTTAATGACAATGATGACATCAAGGACACAATCAGTCAATCATATTTTGATTATCTCCATATCATTGGAGAAGCAGCGTGGCTCAGTGGAAAGAGCACGGGCTTTGGAGTCAGGGCTCATGAGTTCGAATCCCAGCTCTGCCACTTGTCGGCTGTGTGACTGTGGGCAAGTCACTTAACTTCTCTGGGCCTCAGTTACCTCATCTGTAAAATGGGGATGAAGACTGTGAGCCCCACGTGGGACGACCCGATTCCCCTGTGTCTCCCCCAGCGCTTAGAACAGTGCTCGGCACATAGTAAGCGCTTAACAAATACCAACATTATTATATTTATTGAGCACTTATTGTGTGTAGAGCACTGTAGTGAGTGCTTAGTAAAGTGCAATATAATAGAGTTGGCAGATATGTTCCCTGCCTACAATGAGCTTACAGACTAGAAGGGGAGACAGATGTTAATATAAATAAATTATGGATATGTACATAAGTTCTGTGGGGGTGAAAAAAAGGGAGCAAATCCAAGCACAAGGGTGACACAAAAGGGAGTAGGAGAAGAGGAAATGAGGGCTTAGGGAGGAAGGAGTTGTGCCTTTAGTAAGTCTTTCGAGGTGGGTAGAGTAATTGTCTATCAGATATGAAGAGGAAGGTGTTTCAGGCCAGTGGCAGGAAATAGTCAAGACATCATCAGCGAGATAGATGAGATGGAAGTACAGTGAGTAGGTTGACATTAAAGGAGCCAAGTGTGTGGGCTGGGTTGTAGTGAGAGAGCAGTGAGTTACGGTTGGAAAGGGCAAGGTGATTGAGTGCTTTCAAGCCGATGTTGAGGCTGATCCAGTTAAGGAATCCCACGAGACTGTATGTCTTTTGTGGGCAGGGAATGTGTCTGTTATACTGTTGTGTTGTATTCTCCTAAGGGCATAGTATAGTGCCCTGAACATAGTAAGCCCTCCAAAAAATACGATTAATTGATTAGTTAGTGGCCATCTTAGAAAAAACTGTTGAGCCGGGTATTCCCTGCCAAGGGTCAGGAAATAATTGGGAAACTGGGAATCCCCAGGAGTAATAATAATAATAATAATTGTGGTATTTTTTAAGTGCTTACTATGTGCCAGGCATTGACTAAATGCTGTAGCAGATACAAGACAATCAGGTTGGACACATTGCCTGTACCACATGGGGCTCACAATCTTAATCTCCATTTTACAGATGAGACAACTGAGGCACAGAGAAGTGAAGTGACTTGCCCAAAGTCATACAATAGACAAGGGACAGAGCAGATCTGGGTTGGGGGAGCACTTTGAAAATCATCCAAGCCCCCTCAGCATGTATGTACATATCCTTATACTCTACTACTTCCCCCATCTGTGATTCACAAGGAAACAAACACAGAGGGGTTAAGTGACTTGCCCAAGGACACAGCAGGCCACTGGTGGAACTGGGATTTGAACTCAGTTTTCCTGCCTTCCAGGATCATGCTATTTCCCACTAGACCTCAGTCCTACTGGCCACTTATTTCAGTATGGGTTGCCTCTCTTAGATTATAAAATCTATCTTCACTTGTGGACTTCATTTGGGACTGGGACTGGGTCCAATCTAACAACCTTATATCTACCCCAGGGCTTAGCACTTTGTTAAGTTAAGCACTTAGTTAACAAATGCCAGAATTATTATTACAGAAGTAAAAAGGAAAGTAAATATGTAGATGAATAAGTAATATAGTATGTGCAAAAATGCCACAGGTGCCAGCGTCGGTTTGAAAAACACCCTCTAGTCGGTAATCCCCTTGGGGGCAGCGATCATGTTTACCTACTCTATTGTACTGTACACTTGCAAGCTCTTAGTACAGTGCTCTGCACACAGTAAGTGCCGAAGAAAACACCACTGCTGGATCGATAAAACGGACAGAGACGTAGATAGACCTTCCGCTTATGTTGGCCACATTGGTGAAGGGTAGTGTTATGCCAAGGCAAGGAGTGTTATTGATAAAAGTCCCAGAATGCTTTGTTTCATGCAATTTCCCCAGTAAGGGAAATAATATTAAAAAATTGTGCTCTGCAGACGGAGACTAAGTTCCCACTCCCTGCTGCATCGTACTTGGATTTGTAGCTTTCATTCATTCAGCCCTCTTTCAGCCCTTCAGTGCTTATGTTCACATCCGTAATTTATTTATTTATATTAGTGTCTGTCTCCCCATCTAGACTGTAAGCCCAATGTGGGCAGGGAACGTGTCTACCAACTCTGCTATACAGTATTGTCCCAAGCATTTAATACACCGCCCTACACATAAGTGCTCAACGCATATGATTGAGTAAATAAAGTTCACGTTATTCTGCTGTTAATGTAAAATGTTTCTGAACTAGGATCTGCAGCGCCACTTCAAGGTACTTTCTATGTTTAGAGATACATCAAATACAACCAATGGCTCTCCTCTCAGCATTCATCAAAGTATCTGACACCCTGAGAGTTCTAAGTCAACATTAATAAAACCCAATTCATTCGCTCAACATTGTACATTCCAAGCGCTTAGTACAGTGCTCTGCGCATAGTAAGCGCTCAATAAATACTATTAAATGAACACTGAAGATAGGTAAAAGCTCAGATGGTTCTCATTTCACTTAGAGAAATGAATCCATGATCTTTCTATCTCGTCAAGCAGAAGGGAAAGTCCAACGATGACCTCTCGCTGGCCTGCTCTCATTCATCCTGAATATGGCATTTTTCTCACCAGTTCACAAACGGCAAGTCAATTCAGAGAGGCCAAGGTACTGGATACATAGCAAGACAGAATCAGCTCTCTGCTCCAAGTTATCCACTTCTGGGCTTTAAAAATAATAATAATAATTGTTATTATTATGGTATTTAAGTGCTTACTACATGCCAGGCACTGTAATAAGCCCTGGGGTGGATACATGCAAATCAGGACAGGGAAACAGTCCCTCTCCCACATGGGGCTCACAGCCTCAATCCCCATTTTACAGATAAGGTAACTGAGGCACAGAGAAGTGAAGTGATTTGCCCAAGGCAGACAAGTGGCAGAGCCAGGATTAGAACCCATGGCCTTCTGAATCCCAGGCCCATGCTTATCCACTACGCCATGCTGCTTCTCTTCTTCAAGAAGAAACAACCACCCTACTATAGCATTGAATGACCTCAAACTCCCAGGGCCTATTTTCTGATGTAGCGTTGCTAGATCAAGAAAGAGTCGGGGTGGGCCTGCAATCTGAGGCTGGGGAATGGCACTTAGTACGGTGCTCTGCACACAATAAGCACTTAATAAATAATACCATTTAAGATGGCGGGGTTGGTAGGGATTGCAGTCCACTGATGGCATCCAGAGAGCAAGAGGAAAACCAAGATCATCCACTGAGGTAGATTCTCCACCTCTGAACCCAGAAAGTGGTTAAACAAATCCTTCTAGAACTAGGGAGAGACTGGACCGCTGAGGATCCTTGTCCTACAAAAAGTGTGAAGTTTTTACCCACTTACCTGATTGCTGGCCAGAGGGCAGAGTGCAAAGTTTGACCAGTGCCAGCTGGTCCCTCGAGAACCTCCGGATCTCCACTGCCCAGATTCCTCAGCAGCTCTGGGACCACCACACCGGCATCAGAGGCACAAGGAGCCTCGGGCCTCTTGGCTTTTTACAATGCACAGAGTTAGCTCAAACTGGTTGCCTTCTCATCTGTATGCGATGGCACACGAGGAGGGCAGTTTACTTTATAACCGGATCCAGCAGGAGGAGGAGTGGCAGTGTAAATGGGATGGTTGAAGCTGAAGTGTCGAGCTGCCAGGTCTAATTAAGAGAAGGATTGGTTTATGAGGCAACAGCCCAAGGAGGGTGGCCCAGAGAGAGAGAGAGAGCGCGTAGACCAAAGGTGGAAGGGGACAAAGCCAGGTGATTCAAGTACACAGTGGATTGGAACTGGTCGAGAGTACATGGAGACTCAGGGCAGCTGGTGGATAAGGCATCTGCTTCTTCACTGAGCTAATAATAATAATAATTGTGGAATTTGTTAAGCACTATGTGCCAAGCACTGTTCTTAGCACTGGGGTAGACACAAGGTAATCAGGTTGGGTGCTCTGTCCCAGATGGGGCTCACAGTCTTGATCCTCATTTCACAGATTAGGTAATTGAGGCACAGAGAAGTTAAGTGACTTGCCTGAGGTCACAAAGCAAACGTGGCAGAGCTGGATTTAGAATCCATGTCTCTGACTTTCCCCCCTTGTTTTAATAGTAATGTGCCAAGGACTGTTTAAGTGCTGGGATAGCTACAAAATAATCAGGGCAGACACAATCACTATTCCACATGGGGCTAGCAGTCTAAGGGGGAATGAGAACAGGTATCTAATCACCATTTTACAGATGAGGAAACTGAGTCAAGGTCAAGTTCAGTGACTTGCTACAGGTCACACAGATGGTAAGTGGTAGAGCTGAGATTAGAACATAGGTTCTGACTTCTAGGCCCATGCTCTTTCCACTCGACCACACTGCTTCTCTTCCCCCACTTCTAATTTGTAATTTTTGAAGTATTTACTAGGTTCCAAGCACTGTGGGAATATAATGGAGATGGAAGACACCATCCCTACTCTCAAGAAGCTTACAGTGAAAAAGGGAAGACAGGAACACACAAAATGGTTTACTATCAGAAGTAAAAATAGAGTTTTGTCTGATTATGACAAGGAAAAGGAAAGATGAAGAAATGAGTAAATAAATGAAAAAAAAACAGTCAGGAACAGAGATGAATAAGAACATAAGTGCAACAGATAGCTGTGAATGCCTAAGTTACTGAAGTGGCTGTTGGGAAAATATGACTTGGGGAGGAGGAAATTAATCATGTGAGGCCTCCTGGAGGAGAAGACTTTTCAAGAGGGCTTTGGAGCTGGTGAGAATCTGGTCTGGTGGCTTGGAGTGGGGAGAAGATTTTCAGGCAGAAGGAAAGACATGAGACATAAGCATAAGGAAGGAGAGTCACGAGCAAGGGACAATGAGAATGGGAGGTAGGAGAAGCAGAGAGCAAGAGCAGCAGAAGACAGCAAAGCTTTTTATGGATGCAGATCGTGTCCATCAACTCTATTATATTGAACTTTCCCAACTACCTAATGTAGTGCTCTGCACATGGTAAGTGTTTGATAAAGATCATTGATTGATTGATTGGTTAATCTGGAAGATGGAAAGAGCTGGTGAGAAGCCTGGAAGTCAGTGGTAATAACTTTTTGCTTAATGTGGAAGGAAATGGGTTGAGTTGTTGGAGACATGGAGTCAATGGCCTAGTTTGATCTGATCTCATTAATCCCACTAAAGAATGAAGTCCCTCGAAAAGTCTTCTGTGGGCAGAAGATTTCTGTGGTATTTGTTAAGCGCTTACTATATGCAAAGCACTATACTAAGCACTGGGGTAGATTCAAGTTTATCAGGTTGGACACATTGCTTGTACCACATGAGGCTCACAGATGAGACAACTGAGGCACAGAGAAGTGAAGTTACTTGCCCAAGGTCATACAGTAGACAAGGGGCAGAGCAGATCTGGGTTGGGGGAGCACTTTGAAAGTCACAGTCTAGGGCTCACAGTCTAGGTAGGAGAGAGGAGGATTGAATCCCTATTATACAATTGAGAAAACTGAGGCACAGAGAAGTGATGTGACTAGCCCAAGGTCACACAGCAAGTCAAGAACTGTACTAAGCACTGGGAAATGTACAAGCTAATCGGGTTGGACCCAGTCCTTGTCCCACAAGAGGCTCTCAGTCTTAATCCTCATTTTACAGAAAAGTGAAGTGAAAAGAGAAGGTCACACGGCAGGCAAGCGGCATAGCAGGGATTAGAACCCAGGCTCGTGCTCTTCCCACTAAGCCATGCTGCTTCTCTACTGATGGAGCACACAGTGTGTACCTAATGTGTGCAGACCATTCCAGATGGGAAGGATGATACAGTAGAAATAAAAAAGGCAGTCATTGACTTTGAGAAGTTTGTATCAGGGTTGCCTAGTGATCTGCACGCAGTCAACGATCAATATATTCAACTGATTGATAGTAAGTTAGTAGACTGTAGATTCCTTGTAGGCAGAGATTGTGTCTATCAATGCTATTGTATTGATCACAGTACAGTGTGGTACACACAGCAAACACTCAATAAATACTAATGACTGACAAAAACAGGAATGATTTACATTTTCTTTCCTTCTCCTCATGTCCAAGAAGCCCAGAGGAGGCTGCTATAAAGGTTTCCTGACCAAATCTAATTGGAGGAGCAGTAAGGATTGTAATGGTGTTAACTGAGTGCTGACAATTTTGATGTATTTTACTAAATATTTAAGAATACCTCAAAGCCACACACATCCACAGCTCACAAGGAGCTTCCACTCAATCAGTTGTATTAATTAATTAATTCATTCAATAGTATTTATTGAGCGCTTACTATTTGCAGAGCACTGTACTAAGCACTTGGAATGAACAAGTCGGCAACAGATAGAGACAGTCCCTGCCGTTTGATGGGTTTACGGTCTAATCGGGGGAGACGGACAGACAAGAACAATGGCAATAAATAGAGTCAAGGGGAAGAACATCTCGTAAAAACAATGGCAACTAAATAGAATCAAGGCGATGTACAATTCATTAACAAAATAAATAGGGTAATGAAAATATATACAGTTGAGCAGACGAGTACAGTGTTGAGGGGATGGGAAGGGAGAGGGGGAGGAGCAGAGGGAAATGGGGGGAAAAGAGGATTAAGCTGCGGAGAGGTGAAGGGGGGGTGGTAGAGGGAGTAGAGGGAGAAGGGGAGCTCAGTCTGGGCACTGTACTAAGTGCTTGGGAAAGTACAATGCAACAATAATGACATTCTCTGCCCACAATGAGCTTCCAGTCTAGAGAGGGGAGACAGACAATACAAATAAATAGTCAGGAAGGAAGTTAGTCACTCTCCTAGGGAAGACAAATATTCATCACAAGTGGCATCAGAATGAATAAAAGTGAACATCCAATCATATACATGCAGGATACAAGAGCAGGGGCGTGGGAGAAGAACCTGGGCAAATACATAAACACACCCACACACATATAGTGCTTATTTGCAAAAAAGATGGGCAAAAGTCGTAAGCTCTATGAGGGAAGGGATCGTTTCTACTTACTCTATAAGTGCTTAGCCCAGTACACTGTAAAGAATAAACCTGAATAAATATTATTGATGTGTTGCTTGATTCCAAGCACTTAATTCATAATGATAGTGTCTTCAGCCCCTGCTGATGGATTTGTTTTGGGGGGGGGTGGAAGAATTGGAGGGTTTTGGTTTTGTTTTTTAATGGTACTTGTTAAGTCCTTACTATGTGCCAGGCACTGTACTAAGTGCTAGAATAGATACAGGGCTCACAGTCTAAGTAGGAGGGAGAAAAGGTATTGAAACCCCATTTTACAGATAAGATAACTGAAGCACAAAGAAGTTAAATGATTTGCCCAAGGTCACACAAGAGACAGGTAGCCACTCCAGGATAAGAACACAGTTCCTCTGACTCCCAGGTCCACGCTCTTTCCACTAGGCCAGTCTGCTTCCCTGCCAAAGCCAGCATCTCCCCTGCTCCTGGCACAGAGTTCACCCATGAGCCAATGCCAAGAAGGGCACCAGTGAGGTGAGTTGAGGGCCAGACCATAGGGGCAGACGTACCCACTCTGGTCCTGGGGCATGCTTCTGCTTCCAGCTCAGGGAGACCTTCAAGAGGGCATCAGTCTCTGCCCATTTCTCTCTCCCTGAAGGAGACCCTCCCTTCCAGAGACAAGAGCACCTAAAGGGGCCATCTTCTCCCCAGGAATCCGTGAGCATGGAGAGAGGAGATAGCCATTCTGCCCATCAATGCTGAGAATCGAGGATGCCCCTGAGTACCCCTGAAATGAGGCCAACCAAGTCTGCACCATGACAAAGGAGGGCAGACTGGGGTGCAGCATTTATACCAATCTCAGCTACATCCTGCTGGGATCATCCCTACTGAGACTATGAGTGAATGAATGAAAGGGCTTGGGAGAAGTGCTGACTCTAGAGTGTAAGCTCCTGTAGCCAGGGAACATGTCCACCAACACTATCATATTGTGCTCCCCCCAGCACTTAGTACAGTGCTCTGCACATAGTAAGTGCTCAGTAACTATGATTGATTGATGTAGTAGTTGTGGGGAGTATTAACCTGGAGGGTCCCTTCTCTTTCTCCTTCTTATCCCCCTCTTCTTCCTCCTCATCATATCAGCTTGCAGGGTGAGCAGGCTGTCAATCAATCAGTCATAATTATGTCTCACCTACTGAGTGCCCGGCACCATATTAAGTGTTTGGAAGAGTAGATCAGAAGCAAGACCCAAAACCATGCCTTCTGGGAGGGAAACAAGCCGAATGGGAACAGCCCTGGGGACCTTTAATTACAGGTGGGATTTGCAACACTTCCACAGGCCAGCAAATCCTTGAATTACTGCAAGGCAGCTGTTCTACATTGTCAATAGCCAGTGGCCTTTAGAACTTTCTCTTTCTTGACTTATGAGGCCAGGATGGAGTCACGGTTTAAGGGAGGGGGAAATGTCAGCTCCATCAACCTCCCTTCCATTCCTCCTCCCTCCCCTTTGCAAAGGGACCTGTGCTTGGAGTCCCTTCCACTGATGATTTACATAGGCCTTAATCACTCCAACTCCAGGTGCTTTGCAAACAAACACATTTCACTTGTTATTTAGAGGAGAAATTGAGCCAGAGGGGGATTAAACAAATTGCTCAATTTTAGACAATGCATTTCGATCATCAGGGTACACCTCCAATCACCAGGTGGAAATAATGAGAACCAGGCATCAATCCCAGTGATAAATACCTGAACCAGGCAACAGGGCCCATTGAGAAATCCACTAGACTCGGCCTCTCCTTCCTTCCTTCCTCCCCTGCTGTGTAACCTTGTGCAAGTCACTTAACTCCTCTGGGCCTCAGTTACGTCATCTGTAAAATGGGGATTAAGAGTGTGAGCCACCTGATTAACTTGTATCTACCCCAGCACTTAGAACAGTGCTTGACATATAGTAAGCACGTAACAAATACCATAAAACTAACAAATGCACAGACATTCCCTTTGTAGTTGTCCATATCCACTAAGCCCTTTAATGCTCACCCTACCCCCACAGCACTTATGTATATATTCTTATAATAATAATGATGATAATGACATTTCTTAAGTGCTTATACACTGCTGCTTCCCATAGCTGAATGTATTTTAATATCTGTCTCCCCACTCTGCAGTAAATTCCTTGAATGCAGGGATCTTGTTTACCATCTGTATTGTATTCTCCTAAACACTTAGTCAGTGCTCCGCAGTGGCCTAGAGGATAGAGCACCGGCCTGGGAGTCAGAAGCACCTGGGTTCTAATCCTGACTCTGCCACTTGTTTGCTATGTGACTTTGGCCAAGCCACTTCACTTCTCTGAGCCACTGTTTTCTCATCTATAAAATGATTAAGACTGTGAACCCTATGTGGCACAGGGACTGTGTCCAATCCGATTATCTTGTATCGACTCCACTTAGAACAATGCCTGGCATATAGTAAGTGCTTAACAAAAACCATTATTATTATTATCACTAGTAATAATAATATTAATAAAAAGCTTTCATCAGTGGATTGATCTTTAAAAGTATAGAATCACATCTACCCAGCCAGCCCCCCTTCACTACAGCCTCCACGGCCTAAAGGGAAAGGACCCCTCTGGACCACCAAATTCGACCCATACCCGGCCATGTTCAAGTCTGCTCTGGTACAACCCACCCACCAGATTTTGGCTCAGGGCTCATCTTTTCTCCCCCCTCAAGCACTGGGTACCTTCAGGGGCAACCCCTTGGGAAGCTCAGACCTACAGATTAAGCAACTCATCTGCATCTCCCTCCTAATACCCCTGCCTGCACAATCCTAATTAGTTTAGTTCAATCTGGTGGAAACTCTGGAGTGTTTTTCCACAGTTGTTAATAAGTAACTCACTAGGGCTGTATAGAGAAACAGGATGCAAATTCTTCCCATGTTTCCAGTACAGTAGCAGGACCTAGCAAGTGGCTCTAGGATGCCAGATGGATTTTTTTTGTTGCTTTTTTTATGGTATTTGTTAAGTGCTTACTATGTGACAGGTACTATACTAAGAACCTGAGTAGATACAAGCTAATCAAATTGAACACAGTTCAAGTCCTACATGGGGCTCACAGTCTTAATCCCCATTTTACAAATGAGGTAACTGTGGCATTGAGAAGTAAAATGAGTTGTCCAAGGTCACACAGCAGACAAATGGCAGAGCCGGAATTAAAACTCAGGTCCTCCGACTCCCAGACCTATACTCTAAGCACTAGGCAATGCTGTTTCTTAACAGGTTTTGTTTCTTTTAATCCACAGATCTTCCCTGGAGCCTAGTTGGGCTTGGGGAAGTGCACAGGGAGAGATAGAGATGAAACAGCCATGAAGATTGGGATCAGGACTGGCTCAGAAAAAATCTGGATTGACTTTCTCGTTTTCCTTTTGACATCCAGCCTGACCCCTTCTGCTAAATCCTGATCTAACCCCCTTTTTCAGGCCCCCAGAATTTTACAGCTCTGGGCCTTGAAGTCTTTATCTGTAAAATGGGTAGGAGAGATCTGCCCCACCTCCTATATTTTAATGGTATAGATTAAGCATTTATTATGTGCTAAGAGCTGAGAAACAGCATAGCCTAGTGGATAAAGCAGGGGCCCGGGAATTAGAAGGACCTGGGTTCTAATCCCACCTCTGCCACTGGCCTACTATGTGATCTTGGGCAAGTCAAGTCACTTCTCTTTGCCTCGGTTAGTTCATTTGTAAAACACAGATTAAGACTGTGAGCCCCATTTGGGAAATGGATTGTGTCCAACGTGATTAAATTATCTACCCCAGCATTCAGCACAGTGCCTGGCACATAAGAATAATAATAATTATAATTTGGTATTTGTTAAGCACTTACTATGTACCAAGCACTGTCCTAAGCATTGGGTAGATACAAGGTTGTCCCATGTGGGGCTCACAGTTTTAATCCCCATTTTCCAGATGAGGTAACTGAGGCACAGAGAAGTTAAGTGACTTGCCCAAAGTCACACAGCTAAGTGGCAAACTCGGGAATTAGAACCTACAACCTCTGACTCCCAAGCCCGTGCTCTTTCCACTGAGCCATGCTGCATAGTAAGCACTTAACAAATACACTAAAAAGAAAAAAGCTGGAGTAGAAAAGAGCTAGAGTTGATACAAGATAAACAAATCTGACATAGTTCCAAGCATTTAGTTCAGTGCTTGCCACTAGGTAAGATCTCAATAAACATGATTGACTGGTCCCATCTGAAGCTCACAGTCTGCTAGAGGGAGAGCAGATATTTAATCCCCATTTTACAGATGAAGAAATTGAGTTTCAGAGAGGTGGAGTGCCTTGCCCAAGGTCACAAAGCAAGTCAGTGACAGAGCCAAGACTAGAATCCAAGTCTCTCTTTTTTAAAATTGATTTGTTAAGAATGTATTACATGCAAGGCACTGTACTAAGCACTAGGGTCAGAACAACCTAGTAGGTTGGACACAGTACATGTCGCACATGGGGCTCACAGTCTTAATGGCCATTTTACAGATGAGGTAACTAAAGCACCGTGAAGTTAAGTGACTTGCCTGAGGTCACTCAACAGACAAGTGATTCACTATGCCACCCTGCTCTCCTTTTCGGGGGACAAGTAGAAAGTTGTCTTTTACTTCCATTGTATTGACCCAGGGACACATGGTAGACACTTGATAAATACTATTGATTGATGATTAAGTTGGAACTTTGAAAATCATCTTAAGGTCTTAGGTGAAAGGCTTGTTCAAACCCCTAGAAATCTCAGGTGGCACCCCACCTCAAGATGTCACCAAGAAGTTGACAGGACAGTGTCCATTTTACAGGTATAAAAACTAAGGCTCACCATAGGTTGGTGAGAAATTGAATTCCAAAACTGCCCCAGAGGTGAGGCAGTTTAGAAGGTCCTCAAAGAAAGATGAGAGGAAGTGTGATGGGAAAACATTGTGAGGAGCCCAGGGAAGGACTGAAACAGTGACACTGCTTATAATTAAAATTTTTCTTTCTGGTTTTGGGGGGAGGTGTGGGGATGGTGGTTACAGTATTTGTTAAGCAGTTACTCTGTGCCAGGCACTGTACTAACTCCTGAGGTAAGCACACCTCATCAGGTTGGGATACAATCCCTGTCCTATATAGGACTCACAGTCTTAATTCCCATTTTACAGATGAGGTTACCGAGGCACAGAGAAGGGAATAGACTTGCCCAAGGTCATCCAGCAGACATGTGACATAGCCAGGATTAGAACCTGGGTCTTTCTGACTCCCAGACCTGTACTCTATCCATGAGGCAATGCTACTTCTCTTTGTTGTGTGTTTTAAATGCTTACTCTGAGCATTTACTGTGTTAAATGCAGGATAATCACATTGGAGCCAGCCCCTGTCCCATACCGGGCTCACAGTGCCACACATGGGAAGGGGAGAACAAGTATTTAATCCCTATTTACAGACAAGGAAACTGAATCATGGCAAAATTATGTAACTTGCCCAAAGTTACCCAGCAGGAAAGTAGCAGAGCCAGAATGAGAACCCAGGTCCCCTGACTTCCAGACCCAGTTTCTTTCCACTAGGACACCCGGCTTTTCTGGTGGTACTTTTGAGACGTTCTGCCCACTGGCCCCGGGAGAAGAGTCTCAGAGAGTGCCAGGCTATTTTAATAGAGGAATGAAAGTTTCAGTTTAGGGAGTCCCGTGTTGAGGCCTGGACCTCTGTGAGGAGGGTGGGCAGACCCCTTCCCTGTCCCCTCCCCTTCCCCCATCCCCATTACAGCCCTTGTACAATGCTACCGCCTAGTGGAGACTCCCAGGCCTTCTGCCCTTCTGGGGGATTCCAAAATATCTCGTGAGCATACAGAAACGGCAAGGGATCCTAGATTCTGAGCCGGGTCTATGATCCCCACCATTTGACTCAACCCATTTTCCAGTGAAAAACAATTAAACTTCCAGGTTCTTAGATTATGAGCCCTCCAAGAGACAGGGACCATGACTAATTCCTACTTGTGTTTTCTCTCCCAGGGCTTAATACGGTGCTCTGCACACAGTAAACACTAAACACAATTACTACTTTAACCTTATTTTAGGGTCTCTGGAATAGTGACCATTTTAATTTTTTTAAATTTTTAATGGTATTTGTTAAGAGCTTATTAGGTGCTGGACACTACACTAAATGCTGGGAAGATACAAGCTAATCAGATTGGACATAGCCCAGTTCCACACTGGGCTCACAGTCTTAATCCTTGATTTACAGATGAGGTAACTGAGGGTCAGAGAAGTGAAGTGACCTGCCCAAGGTCCCACAGCAGACAAGTGGCAGAGTAGGGATCAGAGTCCAGATCCTTCTGACTCCCAGGCCCATGGTCTATCCCCTGGGCCATGCTATTTCTCATCCCTCTACTTTTCAAAGGACCTGGTTCCTATCCGGTAAAGATACAGCAATGGATGCCATTCTGCCTGGGATTTTTCTTGTCAGTGTCCAGCCTTTCTCCATTACAGTTCCTGACACTGAATCCAGTGTCCCAGAAGTAAAGCCTGTGCACTCCAGGGAAAGGGACTGTATCCAATCCGATTATTCTGAATCTACCCTAGTGCTAAGTACAGAGCTTGGTACATAGTAAGCACTTAACAAAACCACAGTTATTATTATTACTAAGCATTTGGAACAGTAAAACTGAAGCAAAGCAGAAGCTCCTTGAGGATCTTACAAACTAAAGGTGGGGACATAGACAGATAAGTGATATTTCCAATAGAGGGGAGCAGGGAGAAGATTGGGAATAAAGCAGGTAGTAGCAGGAAAGTCAGGATGAAATAGCTGAATTAATAGTAGAATATGCACCGGAAAGTCAGGATGAAATAGCTGAATTAATAGTAGAATATGCACCTGTACAAAAGGGCTCAGGTTGAGTGTGAATTTCTAAGTGCTAAGGGTGGCTGTTGGGTTCACATGACTTGGAAGGTTGGAAATTAATCGGAAAAAAAATCCCACTGCTTCCAGGAAGCTTTAGTTAATAATGATTGCTGTATTTGTTAAGCACTGTCTATGTAGATATATTTCAGAAAGGCAGTGTGGTCTAGTAAAAAGAGCTCAAGTGTGGGAGTGAGAGGACCTGGGTTCTACTCCCTGCTCTGCCACTTGCCTCTTAGGTGACCTTGGGAATGTTACTTAACTTCTGTGTGTCTCAGTTTCCTCACCTGTAAAATGGATTTAAAGACATGTTCTCCTGCCTACTTAGACTTTAAGCTTCAGGTGAGACAGGAGCTGTGTCCAAATTAATTAACTCAATTACAATGCTTGGCACATAGTATGTGCTTATTATTATTATTATGCAATTAGATCAGACATACTCCATGTCCCACAAGGGACTCACAGTACAAGAGGAAAGGAAAATTATCCCCAATTTACAAGATAAGGGAACTGAGGCACAGAGAAATAAATAGACTGGCCCAAGGTCACACAGTAGGCAAGTGGTAGAGCGGAGATTAGAACTCAGATCCTCTCACTCCCTCAATTAAGCTCTTTTCACTAGACCACACTACTTCTAGGTATCGTATCTGTGATTGGCACATAGGCACGTAAGAGAAGCAGCATGATCTAGTGGATAAAGCATGCGCCTGGGAGCAAGAAGGTAATGGGTTTTAATCCCAGCTCCACTACTTGTCTACTGTGTGACCCCGGGCAAGTCTCTTCACTTCTCTGGGCCTCAGTTACCTCATCTGTAAAATGGTGATTAAGACTGTGAGGCCTCTATGGGACAGCAACTAGGTCATTCTGCCTAACTGGTAGATACTGCTGTACACCAGCACTTAGTACAGTGCCTGGTACTGAGTAAGTACTTAACAAACAACCATGAAAAATAGTTCAACAACTACCACAATCACTCTTAACTAAAGCTTCCTGGCTCCCACTCCATTGCACTTCCCACTGGACCACACTGCTGCAGTCTGTTGCCTCTGTGTTAGTCTTTAGTGGACTTGGTGAACCACTAGTCAGACTCCCTCCCCATAAAAACCCCTCCCAAACTTTAAGTCAGTCAAGTTCCCGTCTCAGTCTTCTCCAAGCTAAAATCCCCAATTGCTTTCATTGTCATTCTTATGAGTGGGCTTCCATCCCCTCCTAGTGCCATTTTGAGGCATTGCTCCAGAGGTTTAGTGCGCCGAAACCTCATCAATATCGTTTCACAAACGACCCTTTGCATGACTTGAATTCAGTCTGGGCCCCTTCTCCCCTACCCAGCCAATTGGTCATAGCAAAGAAATGGGGAACTGAAAGATTGCTCTTAGTCATAATTAATGGTTAATTATTTGCTCTTATTCAGTTCTGGATTTGCTTTGTCTGACTGTGTTTTTAAAAATAAGTAGCAACTGGTTAATCAGTGCCCACTAATTTGAATCCAGTGGACAGTGTTTTGTTTTCCTTTGGATTGCATCAATCAATTGTATTTATGGAGAGTTTACTGTGTGCAGAGCAGTGGACTAAACGCTTGGGAGAGCAGCGTGGCTCAGTGGAAAGAGCACGTGCTTTGGAGTCAGAGGTCATGGGTTCGAATCCCTGCTCGGCCACTTGTCAGCTGTGTGACTTTGGGCAAGTCACTTAACTGCTCGGTGCCTCAGTTACCTCATCTGTAAAATGGGGATTAAGACTGTGAGCCCCATGTGGGACAACCTGATTCCCCTGTGTGTCTACCCCAGCGCTTAGAACAGTGCTCGGCACATAGTAAGCGCTTAACAAATACCAATATTATTAATATAACAGAGTTGAAGTCTGGGAGAATATAATGACTCTTATGGTCTTCCAGAAACCTGGAGGGTGAAAGTCCAAATCTGAGTCTTAGACTGTGAGCCCCAAGAGGGACAGGGACTGTGTCCAATATAATCATCTTGTATTTACCCCAGTACTTAGCACAGTGCTTGGCACATAGCACTTAACAAATGTCATTATTATTAGAGAAGCAGTGTCACCTAGTTGATAGAGCATCGCTCAGTGGAAAGAGCACAGGCTTTGGAGTCAGGGCTCATGAGTTCGAATCCCAGCTCTGCCACTTGTCGGCTGTGTGACTGTGGGCAAGTCACTTAACTTCTCTGTGCCTCAGTTCCCTCATCTGTAAAATGGGGGTTAAGACTGTGAGCCCCACGTGGGACAACCTGATTCCCCTGTGTCTACCCCAGCACTTAGAACAGTGCTCGGCACATAGTAAGCGTTTAACAAATACCAACATTATTATTATTATTATTAGAGCACAAGCTTGTAAGTCAGAAAGACCTGGGTTCTAATCCTGGCCCCGTCCCTTGGCTGCTGTTTGAGGTTAGGCAAGTCACTTCACTTCTCTGTGCCACAGTTGCCTGTATCTTTAAAATCAGGATTAAGATTGTGAGTGCCACTGTGGGACATGGACTGCGTCCACCCTGATTAGCTTGAATCTATCCCCAGCATTTAGAACAGTTCCTGGAACAGAGAAAGGACTTAACAAATACCATCCTTAAGTCCTTAGTGTCCTCCCCCCGCAGGGTGAAAGCAAGGGGCTGGAATGGGTATGGGTGATTAGAGCCCCTGCCTCTACGTGAAGGCTGGAGACAAGCCTTCCCTTCCTCTGTGACTGTCCTCATGGGCTAAGAGCACTCAGCCAGCCAGGGAGGAGATGATGAGATAAAGGTTGGAAGCCCGCACATCTCCTCATCTGCCCTCCAGGAATCTTCCCTGACACCTGCCTCCTCTGTGGGAAGATTCACCTGAGTAACCAGGCACACAATCTCCCTCCTGAGACCCTCATGTCACGCAGGCCTGGCCCCACCCCCGAGTCTGGTGGCCACACATAAACTTGGGTTAATAAGCCTCAGCCAAGGCAAAGATCCCTTTCTGCAGGACTTCCTGAGCTCTGGGTGACTTCTGACAGGCCTCTCTGTCCTCCAACCCCAACTCTGGGCCACTTGGGTGGGGGCTGGCTGAGAGGTTCCCAGAAATATCTGTATAATATAATATGATACTATAATAATAATAATGCTCCTTGGGACTGTAAGCTCATTATAGGCTGGGGAAGTGCTAATTCAGTTATGCTGTACTCTCCCAAGTGCTTAATAAGCTGCTCTGCACATAGTAGGTGCTGAATAAATACCATTAATTGATTGTTAAGTATTTACTATGTGCCAAGCACTGTTCTAAGCACTGGGGTAGATACAAGTTTATCAGGTTGGAAACAGTGCCTGTCCCACATGGGGCTCACAGAGGTGGGATTAGAACCCATGACCTGCTGTCTCCCGGGCCCATGCTCTATCCACTATGCCATGCTGCTTCTCTAATGCTCAGTCATTTCTCCCAGCCCCCGGCTGACTATCCCCCCAGTCCCAGTCTCCACTGATTTACCTGCTTTGGTCATGCCCCAGATGCCACCCGAGAAACAGCGTGGCTTAAATGGAGAGAGCAACGGACTTTGCCTCAGTTTACCTATTCCCACCCCTTTCTTCCTGCCCATGTTGATTGTCCCAAATCCCTTCCTGCATGTCTCGATCCAAGAGAGGGTAGTCCCCTCCCCAGAGACCCTCCCAGGAGAGTAGGCCTCAGGTCTCCCCTCCCTCCATCTGCAGGACCACTCTCTGGGGCCCAGAGAAGTCCTCCCAGGAAGCTCACTCCACTGGCCCACCCAGTCCCTGGAGCAGAGTTAAGGGTAGGTTTCAGCTCCCTAACTCTGGCCTGTTGCCCCTCAGATAGGCTAGGGGAGCTGGAAGCTGCAGTCAGGAGAGTAGGGAGCCTGGGTAAGGAAGGGGAGCTCAGGGAGAGTGAGAGGAGCATCAGGGGGGTGGCCAGTGAGGACAGAAGAGCATTCCCCTCCACTCACCCACAGGGTTTCCTTCCCCCAGCCCCGCCTGAGCAGATAGCTGGCAGCAGGAAGGGCACAGCATGGGCCAAGGAAGAGGAGCTGCCCACAGAGAGGGACATGACCCAGATCTCACTCTCAGGGAAGGTCTTCAGGGGGTAGAGGGCCATGGCTGGATGACCCCCATGCCAATCTGAGCAGTCCCCTGGATCCAGACAAGGGAATATGGAGAGGGCTGGCAGGCCCCTCCCTCAGCTGGAGTTCCTTGGAACAGTGGACTGAGGAAGGGGTCCATGATGCTCCTCCTTACCTGCTTCTGGGTTTCTGGGGCAGCCCCAGTGTAAATTCAGTCCAGGAGTTCATCTGAGGCTCAGTCCCTCCGGACCCCACCAGCCTGTTCCCTCTGCCCAAAGGGAGAGTTGGAGGTGACGGACTCAGCTCCCCCAAGGCCCTTAGTGTGGCAAGGGGTTGGAAGCCAGCTAGCTCAGTTGCCCTTTAGATCCGGGAAGGTTTCAGGGAGATCGGAGTGGCCGGGTGGCTGATTGAGGATGTACTACCAAAGCAGGCTGGAGCGCTCATATTTAAAGTCCCCCTTCTGCACACCCTCTAACTCTCCCAGAGGCTCAGGATCCTCACCCCCCTCCCTCCCAAAGGTGGGGAAGATGTGCCCACCCCCACCCCTACATTTCCCCAGAGGCAAGAAGTGAGCTGAAGTGTCCAGGTGCAGCCTAAGCACTGTCTCCTCTTCCCCAAAACTGTCCCCCGACCAGGACCAAGGTAAAGCTGCAAAAGATATAGAGACCCTCAGGGGCATGGTTCTCATCTTCTCACATCAGCTAGAAGGCCCATCCCCCGGGAAAGGGCAGAGGCCACCTTCAGACAGTGAGGCCTGTTAGGAAAGTGGAGACATGTTAGAAGGATTTTTTTTTTTAGTTAAATGTTTAAATTCTCCAATAAAGCCTTAGGCCTAAAGGGAATGTGTGAGGCCCCTCTAGATTGTAAGCTCATTGTGGGCAGAAAATGTGTCTGTTTATTGTTATATTGTACTTTCCCAAGTGCTTAGTACAGTGCTTTGCACATAGTAAGTGCTCAATAAATGTGATTGAATGATTGAATGGGTCAAGCCCAAACACCTTGCAAAAAAAAATAAATGAAATGAAGTAAACCATCTTGGACCCTTCCACACTAACAAGCCCGGCTCCTCATGCACAGATGATAGCAAACAGCAAATGGGAGCTTATTTAATCAGGATGTGCTCCAAGCTGTTAGGTTCAGGCCGGGGCTATGGGCTGTGTGATGTAGTTCCCTTTGCAAGACTCTCGATTGGCTGGCGAGTCTTCTTGATCAATAGCTGCCGGGCAAGAGTTCCGGGGACTCTGCACTGTTTCCCCTTCTCCCCAGTGCCGGCCAACCTGACTCTCAGGCTGAAAGCTGTGTTTGGGTGGGTGAATGGAGAGCATTCAATTGTATTTATTGACCACTTAACTGTGTGCAAAGCAATAAAGAGAGTACAATAAAACAATAAACAGACACATTCCCTGCCCACATTAGACTGAAAGATCATTGTGCTTCTTGGTTAGCATAATATATACAAATGAGCACAGTGCTGAGGGAAGGGGAAGGTTGGGGGGGGAGCAGAGAGAAAGGGGGCTCAGCTGAGGGGAGGTGAAGGGGGAGGAGCAGAGGGTGGAGGGGGAGCAGAGGGAAAAGGGGGTAGCTCAGTCTGGGATGGCCAATAAATGCCATCACCACTAACAATGAAAAATTTAATAATGATAATAATTATGGTATTTGGTAAGCAATTACTATGTGCCAAGCACAGTTCTAAGCACTGGGGCAGATACAGGGTAATCAGGTTGTCCCATGTGGGGCTCACACTTTTAATCCCTATTTTACATATGAGATAACTGAGGCACAGGGAAGTTAAGCGACTTGCCCAAGGTCAAACAGCAGACACCTGGTGGGGGCGGGATTAGAAACCTAGTTCTCTGACTCCCAAACCTGTGCTCTTTCCACTAAGCCACATTTAATGAATGCCATCACCCCGTCTTGAATGTAAGCTCATTGTGGGTGGGGAATGTGTCTGTTACGTTGTACTCTCCCAAGAGCTCAGTACATTGCTCTTCATAGAGTAAGCCCTCAGTTGACTGATGATTGATCACGATCAGCCAGTGGATCCTGAACAACTCCTGCTAGCCCGGACCCCAGCCCACACAACCACATCACTGGAGTAGGTCTCCAGTGGTCCTCTGGAAGCAGCATGGACTAGTGGATAGAGCATGGGGCTGGGAGTCAGAAGGTCTTGGGTTCTAATCCCAGCTCTTCCCCAAGGTCACACAGCAGGCCATGCTAGAATCAGTCCCAGAACAGATTCTAATCCAGTTCGTCACCCTTATTGGGTGTTCAATAAGCACTTCTGGTCCCTGTCCCACATGGAACTGACTGTCTAAGGAGGAAGGGGAACAGGAGAACTGAGGCACAGAGAAGTTAAGTGACTCGCCCAAGGTTGCACAGCTAGCATTTGGCAAAGTCAGAATTAGAATCTGGGTCCTCTGACTTCCAGGTACTTCTAGTACAGTGAATGGATTTCACCCCATGAGCAGCATCTCCTGCAGACTGGAGATGGAACATCTCGCTCAGCCTGTGCCCTGAAGGGCCTGAGGGAACAGTTCCTTCCACATTCTGGAGCCCAATAGGCCCCTCTGCACCTTACCAACTCCCACGCTGATAAGGAAGACAGGTAATGGTGGACAAACTGGAAATGAAGGACACCCTTCTTACCTAGATTGACCTTATCTAAGGAATGGAAACAGTCCCCCAGGCGCTCTGTACTTTCCTGAGCCCCATGAAGCCACTCAAAGGTGCCTGGAGAATTCTCTCTGAGAAATGACCTTCAAAAGTGTTCCACTCAGTAGTTGGAGGAACCAGCCCCTTAACCTGGGCTCACTGGGATATGGTATCTCCTAGAGGAAGCTAGCTTGGCCCGACGGAAAGAGCGAGGGTTTAGGAGTCAGAATCCCTGGGTTCTCTCTTCAGCTCTGCCCCTGGCCTGCTAAGTGACCTCAGGCCAGTCATATAGCCCTTCTGAGTCTCTGTTTCCAAATCTGTAAAATGGGGATACGCTATCTACTCTCCCTACCGCTTAGGTTATGGCCCTGTGTGGGATCTATATCTACCTCATGGTTCAGAATAGTGCTCAGCTCAGAGGAAGCATTTAATACGTAATTTAATAGGCCCTTTGTGGGCAGTGTTTGGGCCTGCTGACTCTATTGCACTGCACTTCTGCACACTTTAAGCGCTCAATAAAAACCAATGATTGATCGACTGATTGATTGACTATTGTATAGGACATGGTCTGGACTTCAGAGGGGTATATAGTTTTCCTGCAGATCTTCCAGTGCATTTCCCAAGTGGAGAACTGTCATCATGGGTGCATCCCACTTGAAAATGTCCAAGAAGGTGGTGGAGTCAGAGGTTATCAATTCTTAGTCCTGCTGTACCTGAGCCTGGGCACTGCATAATAAGGATGGTATTTATTTTTTTATTTTTTATGGTATTCATTAAGCTCTACGTGTCAAATACCATTCTAAGCACTGAGGTAGATACAAATTAATTAGGTTGGCCACTTGGGCACAGTTGGACATAATTGTAGCATGGCCTAGCGGATAGAGTACAGGCCTTGGAGTCCGAAAGACCTGGGTTCTAATGCCGGCTCCACCACTTGTGTGCTGGGTGATCTTGGGCAAGTCATTTCCCTTCCTCTGTGTCTCAGTAACCTGATCTGTAAAATGGGGATTAAATCCTCCTCTCTCCAGTTAAGATTGTGAGCCCCTTGTGGGCCACGGAATATGTCCAACCTAATTAACTTGTATTTACCTCAGTGCTTAGAACAGTGCTTGGCATATTGCAAACACTTAACAAGTACCATAATTATTATTGTACATTTCAAAGCACTTTATATAGTGCTCTGCATAAAGGGAGTCAAAATAGCAGGGAGAACAGGAGAAATGAAACACAGAGAAATTAAATGACTTCCCTAAGATCACAGGCAAGCATTTGGCTGAGGCAGTATTAGAACCCAGGTCCTCTGACTCCAAGGTTTGTGATCTTTCCATTAAGCCATGCTGCTTCTCCCTCTTCTGCATCACCCTTGCACTTGGATTTGTATTCATCACCCTCATTGGGTGTTCAATAAGCACTTCTGGTCCCTGTCCCACATGGAACTGACTGTCTAAGGAGGAAGGGGAACAGGAGAACTGAGACACAGAGAAGTTAAGTGACTTGCCCAAGGTCACACAGATAGCATTTGGCAAAGTCGGAATTATTTACCCCTCCCTCAGCTCTACGGCACTTATATACACATCCATATTTTATTCATTTATACTAATGTCTGTCTCCCCATCTAGAGTGTAAGCACCTGGTGGGCAAAGAATGTGTCTACCAACTCTGTTATATTGTATTCCCCCATGTGCTTAGTAGTGTACTCAGAACACAATAAGCACTCAATAAATACAATTGACTCATTAGGTGATTCAAGAGAGTCAGATAGAATACAGTCCCTGTCCCACGCAGGGCTCAGAACCATGCCAAACCTGGGTCATTAACCTCACCAGATAAAGCTCTCCGGGCCCAATGATAAGCAAGGGGTGGCTCACAGGGGTTGAATAGGATCTTTGCAAAATGATTGGCATGCATTTGGCAGAGAGACTGAGATTCCAAAATGAAGGGGACGAGAAGCAGTATGGCCAAGTGGATAAAGCTCAGGCCTAGGAGTCAGAAGGACCTGTTTTCTAATCCCTATTCTGCCACTTTTCAGCTGAGTGACTTTGGGCAGGTTGCTTAATTTCTCTGTGCCTCAATTACATCATTTGTAAAATGGAGATTAAGACTGTGAGCCCCAGGTGGGCCATTGAATGTGTCCATCCTGACCAGCTTGTATCTACCCCTGTGCTTAGTACAGTGCCTGGCACAAAGTAAGCGCTTAACAAATACCATAAACAGGGTCTCTGCTTTAAAACTGTCGCTGCTTTACACTCTGCCCAGTGAGAAATCATTAAAACCAGAAGGTGGCGCCAATGGCCACCACAGTAGAAGCTTGCTTTTAAATGAAAAGGCCATATTCCCGTTGGCATCTTGGCTTTTTAGAAGACAGAATTAAATTGGATTTTCTCAAGGTAATTACTAATAGATTACACTTAATTCATAGTCTCATACCAGGCTTTCCTCAGTCCTGTTATTATTATTTTTAACAGGTAGGGAAGGAAAGGTCCGGAGAAGGACCTGGGAGTCACAGGACCTGGGTTTAAATCCCACCTCTGGCACTTGTCTGCTGTGTGACGTTAGGCAAGTTACCGAACTTTGCACTTGGATTTCCATCCTTTATTTGCCCAAGGTCGCACAACATGTTCAGAGTAGGAACTAGAACTATGGTCTTCTAAGTCCCTGTATACCTTTATTCCTTCATTAAATAGTATTTATTGAGCAACTACCTGTGTCCAAAACACTGTAATAAGGGCTGAGGAAAAAAATACAAGAATGAGTCTTAGAAAGAGTCCCTGGCACCCAAGGTGTTGCCCATCTAAAACTAAGGGGTTGGGGAGGAGTTGGTGATAGGCAAATAAGGAAAGACGAAACTAAAAAATAGAAAAGCAGCATAAAAGATAACGGCTCTGGTCAATTCATTGAGAGTACCAGAGCATTGTGGGTAGAGGAGCAGTGTGATCTACTGGAAAGAGTACCAGGAGTCAGAGGACCTGAGTTCTAGACTGTAAGCTCACTGTGGGCCGGGAATGTTTTTGTTATAGTGTTGTGTTGTACTCTCCCAATCAATTAGTGCAGTGCTCTGCACACGGTAAGTGCTCAGTACATACAGTTGATTGATTGATCAATTCTAATCCCAGCTCCGCCACTTGTCTGCTGAGTGATCTTATTCAAGTCACTTCCCTTCTCTGTGCCTCAGTTACCTCATCTATAAAATGGGAATTCAAAACCTGTTCCCCCTCCTACTTCATTCATTCATTCTTTTGTATTTATTGAGCACTTACTGTATGCAGAGCACTGGACTAAGCACTTGGAATGTACAATTCAGATAGAGACAATCCCTGCCCAACAACAAGCTCACAGTCTAAAAGGAAGAGACAGAAAAACAAAACAAGTAGACAGGCATCAATACCATCAAAATAGAATCATAGATACTTGGACTCTGAGCCCTGTATGTCACAGACAGGGGCTGTGTCTGACCTGATTATCTCGTATCTTCCCCAGCGTTAGAACAGTGCTTGACCCATAGTAAATGCTTAGCAAACACTTCAATCATCATCATTATTATTATTATTGCAAGTTTCAGGTTCCTTGCCTCTCAGGCATGGCTGTTCAGAGGCTCCCAGAAGTCCTCACAGTCACCTCAGCCACTGCCACAACCTTCTCAGTGTTCTAAAAATTGGAAAGCCTTTTCCCTGATGCTTCTGTCTCCACCCTGCAGGGGCTGATGGGAGTCCCAGACACTTGGGGCCCTTGTGGCCTCTCCCTGGCAGCGGGTTTGTGCCACCATGTTGAGGGACTACCTGGGGTTTCACACTGATCCATATCCTTGCAGCAATCGTTCAGGCTTGAAAAATAGGACAGATTGAGACTGAGAGCCCTACATGGAATAGGGACTGTGTCCAACTCAGTTAACTCATATGCCCTCCACACCACCTCCCCCTCATCCCAGTGTAGTACAGTGCCTGGCACATAGTAAAGCGCTTACCAAATACCACAAGTCCTCCCTTCTAGACCATGAGCCCATTGTTGGGTAGGGATTGTCTCTGTTGCCAAATGTACTTTCCAAGCACTTAGTACAGTGCTCTGAACATAGTAAGTGCTCAATAAAATGATTGAATAAATATTTTATTATTATCAACCCATGACCAAGAAGGCCATTACTGGGTCAGGCCTGTGGTCCATCCAGCTCAGGACTCCAGTGGGGGTAACAGGATTCTGGACAGAACCACAGGACATTTGCTCTTTGTAATTAGGGGTGGGCCATCTAGTGCCCTTAGCCTTCCCCACTAGGCCCCTGACCTTCACCCTGGTAATTCAATATGGAACACAGATGCATGAGTGTATCCAAATCCCTTCTTAAGCAGTGTAGCTTAGTGGAAAGAGCACGGACCTGGTAATCAAAGGAGCTGGGTTCTAATCCCACCTCTGGCACTTGTTTGCTATGTAACCTTAGACGTCACTAAACTTTGTACTTGGATTTATACCCTTTATTTACCTCTCCCTCAGCCCTACAGCACTTATGTACATAACTATAATTTATTTATTTATATTACTATCTTCCCCTCTAGACTGTCAGCCCACTGTGGGCAGGGAATGTATTTACCAACTCTGTTATATTATACTCTCCCAAGTGCTGACTACAGTGCTCTGCACATAGTAAGCTCTCAATAAATACAACTAATTGATTGATTCTCTGTGCCTCAGCTGCCTCATCTGTAAAATGGGGTTTAAGACTGTGAGCCCTATGTGGGACAGGGAAGCAGCTTGGCCTAGTGGAGAGAGCATGGGCCTGGGAGTCAGGAGGGACCTGGGTTCTAATCCTAGCTCTGCTACTTGTCTGCTGTGTAACCTTGGACAAATCACTTAACTTCTCTGGGCCTCAATTACCTCATCTGTAAAACGAGGATTAAGACTGTGAGCCCCATGTGGGATATGGACTGGGTCCAACCTGATTAGCTTCTACCCCAGTGCTTAGTGCAGTGCCTGACACATAGAAAGCGCTTAAGAAATAACAGAAAAAAATGGGGGTGAGGGGAAGAGAATCAGAGTTTGCAGAAGCAGCAGCTAAAAAGTGGAATCTGGGCACTTGGCCCAGAACCAGGCAAGGGACTTCAGGGGGCTTGGGGGAGCTGTTCATTTCTATCTGACTGTGTGTTTGCTTACAGCAGCATTAATGGGAATAATGTAGGTTCGTATATTGCCCACAAATATGTAGTTTATGTGCATTTGTCTATCTGTAGAGAGATAAGCACACCCGCTGTGTGTATTTAATGCCAACAAGCCTCTTTCTTTGAATAGTTCAGCAATTTCTAGAAGCTGCGGAGGGAATGCTTGAAAGCAATTACCTTGTATAGGCCAAGAGATGGTTGACTGGCAGAACAGTTGAAAAACATACAAACTTTTACTGACATTTCATCTTACCAGAAATATCTGTGAGCCCATGGCCCTTCTATAAATAGTAAGAGAAATAAATTGTGTGACATTTTTATTTTCTAATCAGCAAATTTTAATCATGAACCCATCTTTGAGATATACTACTGTTTGCAGAAGAAAAGTTCATAAAAGGAAAGAGACTGGGGAAGAAGGCGGGCAAGATCTCTGAGAATAAGGGAAAGCATTTAGTCAGTGGTGCCTTTAAGTTTCTCATCGGCAACAATCAAAGAATGGGTTTGACTCAAAGATGTCCACTCCATTGGTGTGATGGGGTGGAAGGCAATGGCCCCCAGAGGTGTGAGAGCTGACCTCGCTGAAATGCACCTCCCAGATCTCTCACGAGATTTGAGGGTGACCCATCAGACCTCAAAGAGCTCTAAATGGTGGCCTTCTGGCATATTCAGTTTTTTGAAGTCTGTTCCTTCCTAGGTCCCATATGCACCAACTTCCTGACCACTTTCAAAATGAAACATTGGCATCTATGATTCGCTAACTTTCAAAATTACCTAAATGATAATCGTGAAAAGTGAACCAAGGACAAAACCAGAGGCTAAGTCAGCAAACTTCCAATTTCCAGTCTTGGGCTGCATCCTTGGCACCCTTGGAGGCCACTGAAACTGGACCTCCCTTTCTTTACGATTGTCCCTAATGTCAGCCGTGTTTGCCATATATGGGCTATGTGTTTGCCAGCCCACATACATTTTTACCAGCATCAGATGAAATCAGCACTCTGCTCTTCCAACTCAGCCTATAGAGTGATTTCCCCCCTACAAAGTGAGGCAGAGTGGGATTGTTTTTCCTGTTGATTTGAGGTGATGGAAAGAAAGATAAATGGAAAGATTGAGCACTGATCAGGAAAGGGAAGGGAAATTTCCCAATTTCCAATGACAGCTTCTCACCTGCCCACAGACAGACTGACTGGGAAGCCTGAGAAATGCTTCTCCCAATCTCAGGCCAGGTGGTTCCCAGAGCAGGTGGCAATGGGGCTCTCCGTGGGGGGGAGGGGAGGGAAGGTATCCAGAACAGGAGTTCTGGGAAAGGTTTCGGAGACTGTTGGGGAGGGGACAGGCAGGAAGAAGAGGAGCAGGGCAAGCTTGGAAGTAAAATGTGTGTCATGGGGCTGGAGTGAGGAGGAGGGTTTTGGCTCAGAGCTAAAACAGGTTTCACATCTCCAGCTCCTACTAATCCTCTGCTCTTGCCCTCCTTCCCACCCCCTCCATAATCTTTCCCAATCCCAGGGTCCTGGGGAGCTGAGATCCTGCAAGCAGTCAGCCAGTCGATGATATTTATTGGGCACTTACTGTGAGCAGAGCACTTTACTAATCAGTTGGGAAAGTACAATATAAGATTTGGTAGACTCTTGCAATCCTTTCTCACCAGGAGTTTACAGTCCACAGGGGAGACAAACATTAAAATAGATTAGAGGTAGAGAGGGAAAATAGAGTAGAATATTTACATAAGCAATATGGGGCTGCGGTGAGTATCAAAGTGATTAAGGGGGGGTACACAGCTAAGTGCCTAGCCGACACAGTGGGTGGGGGGTTGGGGGAAATAAAGGTTTATTTAGGGAAGGTTTCTTAACAATGTGATTTTAGGAGGGTTTTGACGGTGAGGAGACCGGTGGATTGTTGGATATGAAGCGGGAAGGAGTTCCAAGCTGGAAAGAGAGACCGAGGACAAGGAGTCAGTAGCAGGATAAATGGGGCGGAGGTACAAAAAGTAGTTTGGCATTAGATGCGTAGAGCTTACCGGTTGGTTCGGAGGATTAGCTAAGGTAGGAACGGGAAAGCCAATGGTGAAGACTTTGTTTTTGATGTGGAGGTGGATGGGCAACCACTGGAAGTGTGTGAGGATTAGGGAGATATGGACAGAACAAGCAACTGTCCCTCTGCCTTCTGCAAGACACCTTCCCTCCCACATTTAACTTGGATTTGTCTCTGTCTCACTGGCCCTCTTCTGTCCCTCCTTCTTGTCTGCATGGCAAGAAAGATGCTCCCTGGGGACCGGGCGGTCAACCTTCCCAGTCCCTGGGGACTGCGCCTGGGCTTTCAAGCGTCAGGAAGACTCCGGGAGGCAGGCAGGAGCCTGCCGTCCACTCACCCACAGCGGCTGGGACCTTGGGGGTTGGGGGCTGGGGGTTGAGGGATGGGAGTTTGGGGGTGGGGGCCGGCGGTTGGGGGCTGGGGGTTGGGGGCTGGGGGTTAGGGGATGGGGGTTGAGGGATGGGGGTTAGGGGATGGGGGTTGAGGGATGGGAGCTGGGGATTGGGGGCTGGGAGTTGAGGGATGGGAGCTGGGGGTTGGGAGATGGGAGCTGGGGGTTGGGAGATGGAAGCTGGGGGCTGGGGGATGGGAGCTGGGAGTTGGGGGCTGGGACTGGGGGCCGGGGCCAGGGAATGATGACCAGGGGTTCGCCTCCCAGGACATTCTGGTCTGCTGCCCCCCTCCTCCGGCCGCCCCCCCCCCCCAGCCCCCTCCGGGTGCGGGTGAGTGTCCGGGTGCGGGTCTGGGTCTGTCCCGACTCTGTCCCGATTGCGGGCAGCGGCCCCGGGCCTCGTTGGTGGGCTGCTGGAGAGGCAGCCGGCGAGGGTGGGGCTCACGTGTTCCGGCCGGCGCCCGCCCCCTCCCCCGGAAAGAACGGGATCAGCGGGGAGGGGAGGGGCAGGGCCGGGCCCGGGGGCTCCCAGCCCGGACGGACCGGGGCCCGGGGCTCCGGTGATGGGTGGGCGGTGCTGGCGGTGCTGGCGTCCGGGGGGGGCCCGGGGAGCGGCGGCCGGCGGCAGCGCAGCTCCTCCAGGGCCCGGACCCGCACAACTTGGCTCCCGCACCACCGCATCAGCGACACTTGCAACAAGTAAGTCTCTCTCGGCGCCCCCCATCCCCAACCCCCAACCATCATCTCCTCCTCCTGCCCCTGCTCTCTTCTTCCTCCTTCCTCCTCTTCCCGCTCCTCCCTCTTCCTCTTCCCCCTTCCTCCTCCTTCCCCCTTCCTCCTCCTCCCCCCTTCCTCCTCCTCCCCCCTTCCTCCTCCTCCCCCTTCCTCCTCCTTCCCCCTTCCTCCTCCTCTCCCCTTCCTCCTCCTCCCCCCTTCCTCCTCCTCCCCCTTCCTCCTTTTTCCCCCTTCCTCCTTTTTCCCCCTTCCTCCTTTTTCCCCCTTCCTCCTTTTTCCCCCTTCCTCCTTTTTCCCCCTTCCTCCTTTTCCCCCTCCTTTTCTCCCCCTTCTTCCCCCCCTTTCTCCCCCCTCCTTTCTCCCCCCTCCTTTCTCCCCCCCCCCTTTCTCCCCCCCTCCTCCTTTCTCTCCCCCCTCCTCCTTTCTCTCCCCCCTCCTCCTTTCTCTCCCCCCTCCTCCTTTCTCTCCCCCCTCCTCCTTTCTCTCCCCCCTCCTCCTTTCTCTCCCCCCTCCTCCTTTCTCTCCCCCCTCCTCCTTTTCCCCCCTCCCCCTCCCCTCCTTCCCCCTCTGTCCCGCGAAGAAGAGGGCCGGAGAGGTCCCGGAGGGCGAGGTGCTATCCCGAACCGGGCAATGGGCGGACCGGATCACTCAGCTCCGGCAGGGGCCGGGGGTCACCCGGCACAGGGTGGGCTCCCGGGTTCAAAGATTCAACCACCGCCCCTGTGGACGGGTCCCCCTTCCTCCCTTGGCTGTTTGGCTGACCTGCCCATCGCCCGGGCTCTAGAGACAGTGTTTGGAATAACCGGTCTGGGTGCCGTGGGGGGAGCAGGGGGCTGGAGTCCAGCCGGTCTGTTCCACAAAGGGAGACCTCTCTGTCTCCCAGTGACTCCCATGCTTCTCCTTCGATTGGAAACGTCCCAAGGAGTGGGGTGAAACTCTCCTCCTGCCCAGGCTGCACTGGGCCCACTCTCGGGGGCTGGAACCATCACGGTATCCCCTGGTCCCTCTTCTGCTCAGGGTGGGCTGACCACCAGGCTCCGGCCGAGAGTGCCTGGGCTTCATGGCCTGAGGATGTAGGCTGAGGCCCAGACCAGGGACCCAGAACACCTGCTCCCTTTTCTTCTGCTCCCTCTTCCTCCTCCCCTCTCTCCTCCTTTGCCTCTCTTTCCCCATTCTATTCTTTCTTCCTTGCTCAACCCCCTTCCTCTCTTCATCCATCCCTCAAATCTGTAAGCTTCTTGTGGGCAGGAATATCTACACTGTTGTGTTGTACTCTCCTAAATGCTTAGTACAATGTTTTATGCACTGTAGGTGCTCAATAAATACCATTGATTGATTCTCTTTCCTCTTCCCTCCTTTCCCCTTCTCTCCCCGCACTCTCCCTCTGTCTCCTCTCCCATTTTCCCCCGTTTCCAAATCCTCCCCTTCCTTTCCTCCCTTCTTTTCCTCCCTCCTTCTTCTTCCTCCCTTGGCCCTGCCCTCCTCTTCTCCTTTGCTAAGCTGTCTTCCCACATGGCCCACTGAAGGACTGTTTCATTTCAAAAGCACCCTTGCTCCCGGCTGAATGGCCCTCTGTGTTTGGAGGTTCAAGCCTCCTTCTCCATTGTTCTCAAATCCACCGCTACACTGTGGAAAATCATCACAGTGATTGGCTCAAACCTCTAAACCCGTTGTTACCCTCTGGTCTTTGCCCTCCTTCCCTGGGAAATCATTGTCGTCCTCATCCCTAGTTTACCAAGAGGAAATAGATCAATGTCTTTATTGAGTCTTCTTTGTGTGCAGAACACTGTACTAAGTGTTTGGGAAAGTGCGGTACAACCAAGTTGGTAAATGTTCCCTGCCCACAGTGAGGAAGAGCTGAAAAAAGAAAGGTTAAGCCACCTTACCCAAATGGCACAGCAAAAGATTCACAGCCAGGCTTCAGGCTGTGGGTTTTGGGCCCGCACGCCAGAATGCCTCTGCTGTCCTTGTCATATCTTCCCAGGCTCTGGAGTGGATTCAGGAAGCAGTCCAGGACTTCCACATGGATGTCTCTGAGGATGGAGTTAGGAATATGGGGCTAATATTTAGGACTGGGGAGACAAAGTCCCAGGTGATGCAGATCTAAACCCAGAGACCTATCTCCCGAACCTGGCACCCGAGTCACCTGCAAGAGACTATATGGGTGGATTTGGGCTCCATCTCCCCTCTGTAGCCCTGGTGGGGGCTAGTGAGCATGGTAGGGAAAAAGGTTAAGCAGCACTCAAACAAGAGGCCCTGGGCAAGGGCCTGCTAGGGCCTCCTTTCCAGCCTCAAACTCAGGAACATTTACTGAGGGAGAGAAGTGGCTGAAAAGAGCAGCCATGCAGCAGAGACTTTGGTGCTAATCATTCACTTTTATTGGCCTACCACCTACAGCAGCCAGAACTTGGATCCCAACAGGTACCCTACCTTGAGTCAAGGCCACTGCAAGGAGAGGAGCCAGGTCAAGTATCCAAGCAAATTGAACTAGGTGAAATAACATATGTGTGAAGCCTCCTCTGACAGGGCAGGAAGGGGTGTGTTTAAGTGATGGTCTGCCCAGCTAGGCTGTAAGCTCCTTGAAGGCAGGAGTTGTCTACTCATTCTATTCCATGCGCTTAGTACAGTGCCATGCAACAAGTAGGTGCTCAGTCATTGCTACTAGATTGTAAGATCTTTGAGGGCAGAGCTCTTGTACACTATTGTTCTCTTCCCAAGCACTTGGGATCTGGGCTCTAATTCCTGCTCTGCCATTTACCTGCTGTGTAATCTGCACACAAAAGGCTCTCAAAAAATGCTCCTGATTCAAAGCAGGGAGGTGAATTAACCCACAGGATGGCCTTTTTCATAGTCTCTGGATCTAACTTGGAGGTGGGTGCTGGTCCAAGTAAGGGTCCTGACCAGGGGAAAATAGCATTTTGAATCAAGGACTCCTCGGTCTAATTTCTTCCCATGACCTGGTCTTCCCACCCACTGAGCAAGGACTGTGACTCTGCCCTTCATTGCCAAGATGCAGACTCACTCTTCTAGCCTGCTGGGATTGGGGACCAGAGCCTCAAGATCACTAAACTGGAATTCCTCTTTCTCCCAGCCTCAGCCCCTGCTCCAGGGACAAGTTTCCTGAAGACACCCCCTACCCCCACCTCCATCCATGCCCCTGACACTTATCCTTCCCTTCCTAGCACTAGACACGATATTTAGGCTTCTGACACTTTCAGATCATGTAAAATAGAATCATAAAGTCCCAGGGATAGAAGGGTCCTTGTGAGGCCACCTGGTCCAGCCTCCTGTCTCTAGGAAGGTCAGTGACTAAATCATCTAATTCAAATCGTTGCCTGGTCTTCCTTTACACAGCCCAAGGAAGGGCTGAAGAATTGATGGAATGATCAGAGCGTCTGCAGTTGGCATTCTGGGAAGGCTTGGGGAGGAAGCTGGGTTTCTAGTAGGGAGGAAGGGTCAGTGATTTGGTCCAGAGCAGAGGGGTACTAGAGGTCAGGTGGGCAGGGTTCAGGTGACACTGGGCAGGATTGACCCTTGTCTCTGCTCTACCAGGAACTCTGGGTCCGTGGAGCGTGTGTGACTAAGGCACGTTACGATCTCATAGCCCCCAAGGGGCACGCCAGAAGGCCACCCTGGCTAGCACCATGCTAGTCTGACAACCAGCCCACCTCCGGGGCCAGGGAGGTTATCAGGGCCGGCTTCAGGCAACAGAAAACCATCTACCACCCCCGGCTTTCCACGTGCCACCATGGCAGTCTCTGAGGCTTGTGTGTCAGGTGTCCAATAGAGTGTGGTGTGAGGGCACCCTGCACAAATTGGCTCAAACCTCTAAACCCATTGTGACCCTCTGGGGAGACCCTGACTCCAACCGCTCCCCCAGCTCCAGGGCTGGAGTTGCTGCTCCTGAGACCCCACTCCCCTTTCCCACTCAGGCAGAGGGAGCCTGCACGGCCTATGGCCAGTCAGTGCTCCCTGAGGCAGTGGCCGGCCCTGATGCTGGGCATGACCCGGGAAGCTGCAGCAGTGGTCTGGGGAGAGCAGTGAAGGGGAGAGGGCTTTCATCCTTCATGTCTTCCCCATCTCATTCACATCTGGTTTCTCCTCTCACTCTTCTCCTCTCTCCCCTTCTGTCTTTTGCCCTCTCTCTTTTTGTCTCTTCCTCTCGGTCTCTCTGTCTCTTTCTGCCTCTCTGTAGCTATCTCTGTCTTACTCTGCCTTTCGCTATCTCTATCTCTTTGCCTCTCTCTCTCTTTCTATCTGTTTCTCTCTGTCCCTCTTTCAACCTCTCTCTCTATATATATCTCTTTCTGCCTCTGTGGCCCTTTACTTCTCTGACTCTGTGTCTCTCTCCCTTTGTCTCTGCTCTTTATCTCTACCTCCCTGTCTTTCCCTTTCTCTCTCTCTCCCTGTCTGCTTCTTGAATCTGTTTAGAGTTGTGTGTGCTGCCCGCCCCCACGCTCTCCCGTGCTATGCTGCCAGAGATTCTGCTTTATAGCCATGCAGCTCCCACTTCCACAGCCCATCTTTATTGCCTTTGTGAACATGGTGCTCGTAAAAGAGAGAGAGAGACGGAGAGCAAGAGAAGCAGTGCTGAGAGGCAGACGAGGGCAGCCACATAATGGGAGCTTTCTTTGGTTGTCGGTGATAAGCTCAGGCCTGCCCTGTTCCTTCCCCACCCCAGACATACTCCTACTCTCTCCTCTGGGCCAGGCTAGCTCTGGCCTGATTCTCTGCACTTCATTTAGTAGCCCACACTCTGCATCTCCCCCATCACCACCCCGACCTGCTCCATTCTCTCATCCTGCCTGGCCAACACCTGGGACCCATTCTCATCCAGTGACACGCTCAGTTGTCTCGGCCAACTGAGACAAGAAAACCGAGGTCCGGGGTGATAGGCAGCTTATGTCACCATGCTCTAGTGTCCAAACCAGGCCTAAATGCACAGATGCTCTAATGGACAAGATCTCTGGGGAGAGCTATTCGAAGATAAGATGGGGAGGCAAAGTATAGCTGATCTCTTCCTCTCTTTCTCTCTTGATGCATCTGGTTCTGCCTTATTAGTCTCTCTCCTTCCTTCTCGCTTTCCTCCTCTCATTTTTGCTTCCTCCCCCTGCTTCTCCTTTTCCTCAAACCCCCCACCACCCTCCCTTTCACCTATTCTGCTTGGCAAATTGGCACCAGCAAAGGAATTCTATCCATTGGGGTGGAGTGAGGCAGGAATAATAATGTTGGTATTTAAGTGCTTACTATGTGCAGAGCACTGTTCTAAGCGCTGGGGGAGATACAGGGTAATCAGGTCGTCCCACGTGAGGCTCACAGATAATCCTCATTTTACAGATGAGGTAACTGAGGCACAGAGAAGTTAAGTGACTTGCCCACAGTCACACAGCTGGCAAGTGGCAGAGCCGGGAGTCGAACTCATGACCTCTGACTCCAAAGCCCAGGCTCTTTTCCACTGAGCCACGCTGCTTCAGGAAACCATTTATAGATTCTGATTTAATTATTAAATCTCTTCATTATTTCATTCTCAATATGTGCCTACAGTTCAGTATTGCAATGGAACAAAGGTATCATAGTTTTGGCCTCTTCTCAAGGGTCACCGCCAGAGAGCATGAGGCAAATATGGCCAAGGGTTCACATATCCCCAAAATGTGCAACCAAAGGCATCACTGACATTTTGGCACTTATCTCCTGATAATAATAATATAAACAATGAAAATAATGAAGAGGAAGAGGAGGGAGATAAGTATTAGTATATCAACAATAATAGTAATGAAGAGGAAGAGAAAAAGGAGGAGAAGGGTGGAAGGGAGAGGAGTATTAGTAGAAGTGAGTGTCAAACTATCTGGACAGCTCTCATGGACAGGATCCCTTCAATTAAGGGTAGGGAAACAGTAAATAGAGGCCATACTCCCTGCTGCATTGGAGGGAAACTTTGTTCTTCTTGGCACTCCCTTCCCCCTCCACATCTAGCAGATCACCCTTCTCCCTCTCTTCAAGACCCTTTCTCCTCAATCAATCAGTGGTATTTATTGATCACTGACTCTATGCAGAGTACTGTACCTAGGGCCTTGGGAGAGTACAATGCAATACAGTAGGAAGACAGGATCCAGAGCACCGTGCTAAGGCCTTGGGAGAGTACAGTAGAGTAGTAGATATGATCCCTGCCCACAAGGAATTTACAGGCTAGAGGTCTTCCCTGATTAACTCTCATCTTCCCACCCTATTTCCCCTCCCAAATGCCACTTGCACATTGCCAGTCACCCAAATACTAGAGCACTTCCTCCACCACCCAGGATTTGAGAACATCTTTAAACTCTGCTGCTCCTTCTTGTTTTGTATTTTGATGTTGTTTCTTCCCACCTGTGATGTATTGTCTGCTTCCCCTGCTAGACTGTAAGCTCCTTGATGGCAGGGATCATGTCTCCTACTCTATTGACTCTCCCAAGCTCTTAGTCCAGACTCAACATAAAGGAAGCCCTTGATAAATACTACTGATTGATTGATAAATGTGAAAAAAAAAGTCCAGAGAACTCCAATCACCTCTCCTGCAGAGTTTTGTAGCTGGACAGACTGGTGGGACTCTGTGACATTTAATTATGTAAAATTCAATATATTTTTTCTCCCTGGAGACTCTGTAAACTACTTTTTTCCCTGGCCAGCCAGGTAGCCTCTCTTAGAGATAAGTGGGAAAGGCCCCGAAGGACACTCAAGGAGAATTTGTGTCCAAGTGACTCTCACTTAGACTTGCTCACATTGGCCTCAAAATGCCATGCAGAACAGCCAAACCTCTGTGTGTGCATTTTGTCCAGAATGTAAACTCTCTGACAGAGAAAACTCCAAATCTCCTTGCAGTTCTTTCAGACCAGCCTTATCTTTTCTACCCTCCCCACAACCTCAAGCCTTTAAGGAAACTATTCAGTCTTCCTCTCTGTGTGTTTTTGGATGTGTTTTTAGGCCTTTCCAAGAAACATAATCCCAAGGGGTTAAGACAGTGGGCTGCTACAGGAACCCAGACTTTTCTGATGTGGAGAAACAATGCATCTGGTTTTACAGCTTCCCTAGTCTGGGGATGGGGAGGGGATGAGGGGGTTGGGGACCAGCAAAGGCACAGTCCAAACAAGCCTTCAATGATCCCGGTTGCATCGGCTCCTCGAACCTCATGAAGGCTACAGAATTGCTCGTAGGATACCAGGGAGCCAGACTGCCCCTCTGGGTCACCGATCCCTCACTTCTCTATCAAGCAGTGGTACTCGTGGAGTCTTACTAGGTATGGTGTGCTGCACCTTGTGATTGGGAAAGTACAATACAATGGAACTAACTGGTAGATTAATTCCCTGTCCCAAGGAGTCTGGTGGAGGATTTTACAGTCTAATTTACAATCCTTCTAATCTGAAGGCAGAGGTGTCTAGTCTACTGATTGTAAGGTGATTTGGAAGTCGCTGGATGGCTTTGCTGTTCTGCAGTTTATTTGTTTGTACCAGCTCTGACACTATCAGCTTTGGGGTTGAAGGGAACAACCATCAATCAATCAATCATACTTACTGAATGCTTACTATATGCAGGGCATTATACTAGGTGCTTGAGAGAGTTCAGTAGAGTTAGTTGCCATGATCTCTGACCTTTCATCTAACAGGGAATACAGATAGTTAATCAATCAGTAGTACTTATTGAGCAGTTTGTGCAGAACAATGTACTAAATGCTTGGGAGAGTAGAAGAGAGTGAAAAGCCAGAATCTCTGCCCTCAAAGAGTTTACAATCTAGTGGGGGAGACAGACACTGAAGGATAATACAGATAGGAGGAGGAAGTAATCAAGTGTAGAATACAGGTAGGTAAGTGATAGGGAAGTTGGAGATGAGGGCACAGGCCCACACTGATAGCGACACATTCATAAGAAGCAAAGCAATCTCTTTCTTTTTCAGCCAGTGAATGGCATTCATATGGAATCAGTTATTGACAGTATGGCTCACCCAGAGATAGCAGTAGCTTCAAGGGGGGTTGGAATAAATCCATGACCACGGTGGGTCGGTACACCATGAGACTGGATTAATTAGGGTATTTATTAAATACTTACTATTTTTAATCGTATATTTAAGCATTTACTATGTGCCATTCATTAATTCATTCATTCAATCTGTGCACTAGACTAAGCGTTGGGGTAGATACAAAATAATTGGGTTGGACACAGTCCCTGCCCCTCACAGGGCTCACAGTCTTAATCCCCATTTTACAGATGAAGGAACTGATGCAAAGAGAAGTTAAGTGACTCAGCCAAGGTCACAGTGCTGAGTGCTGAAAAAGATAGAAAGAATTCAGATTGGACACAGTCCCTGTCCCCCATTCTGAAAGGTAGGGAGAACAAATCTCTTTTCCCCACTTACAGATGAGGAAACAGAGGCACAGGGAGGTAAAGTAACTTGTCCAGGATCACGTTAGCAGGCCAGTGGCAGACAAGGGACCGGAACCCAGGTCTTCTCCCTCTCAGTTGCAGAGTTGTTCCATTAGGCAGTACTGCCTAATTGATGAGGCCTTCAACCATCTCACTATTCCTCTAAACATCCTGTTGTCACTGTTTGAGTCAGGGCACTGGGATATATGGTCTATGGTCTGAGCCAGGATTGATCCTTGCTCATGGTCTTTGATCTTACTCTGTGCAAAGCTTTAAGAACCAGATCCTTGCCTGCCAGGAGTCCCTGCTCCCTGGGCTCACACACAGCCGACACTCGAGAGTTGACAATATCAGCTTTTTCATCGTTTTGCTGGATGACTGCAGACAGAGTCTTGAACTCTCTGGGCTTTCCTGGTCCTGTCTTCCTGGTGAAGTCACCAACCTAGCATTCTTCTTGGAGAGATGGCAAGGAGTGTGGAACGAAGGTGGCTGTGAATTCCCCATCAGTCTGGGGGGGGCGGGGGAGGGGGGGAGTAAGTGCTAGACATGAAAGTGAGGTCTCAGACTCCGCTCCCACTCCATCTCCATTTCTGCAGCCACCTCCAGCCATGAGAACTAGAGCCCTTAATCGCTTCAGACCTCACAGTTCCTCTCCCATCATCCAAGAGTGGCTGGGAGCAGCTGGGAGTAACAGGGAGAAGCAGGGTGTGGCCGAGAGTGACTGGGAACAACTGGGAGTAACTGAAAGCCGAAGGAATGGCTGAGAATGACTGGGAGCAGCTGAGAGTGAATGGAGAACACCAGGGAATGGCTGGGAGCAGCTGGGAGTGGCTGGAATCTACTGGGAGTGGCTGGATGCTGCTGGGAGGAGGGAAACCAAGGACGGTAAATGTCAAGCCAGCAGCCTGCCTACATGACTCTCCACTCCTTTAACCTCTGGACTCCTGCCGGGGTGAACCATCCCCCGACTCCCCCTGCTTCTGGTCCCCTTCCGATAACAGGGCCCTTGAGGGTGGGCTGAGGAGGGAGCGTCCCTCTGTCACCGCTCATTTTACCCATATATGGACACATTCCCAGGCACTGCCCAAACATCTGAGCTAGAAGGACATTGACGCTCCCCTGGAGGAAAGAATATCAGGCAGAGAAGGCAGCCTGAGCTAGTGGCAGAAAGTACCTCAATTATGATTATTATTATTTTAGCGTCTTGTTTCCCTCACCAGACTGTCAGGTTCTTGAGGGTAGGCATTGAGTCTACTAACTCTATTGCCCTCTCTCAGGTGCTTAGTACAGCACTCTGCCCAAAGTGAGGGTCCAAACAATACTACTGATTAATTGACAGAAGTAGGGGCTGCAGCTAGAGTGGTCACTGACGGCCCTTGTAGATATTGGACAAGGAGTCACAGGTGATGTCATATGTGCCTCAGTTTGCACGCAATGTAATACAATGACATCACACACTGCCTCGGCAGAAGTCCATCTGAAGTCACCAGATCGCGGAGGCAGCATGCTCTAGTCGATAGAGCACAGGTCTATGAGTCCCATCTCTGCCTCTTGCCTCCTTTGTGACCTTGAGCAAGTCACTATACTTCTCTGGGCCTCAGTCACCTCAACTGTAAATTTGGGATTCAATAGCTGTTCTCCCTCCTATTTAGACTGTGAGGCCCATGTGGGATAGGGACTGAGTCTGACTTGATCAACTTGTATCTACCTCAGTGCTTAGAACAGTGCTTGGCACATAGTAAGCCCTCAACAAATACTGTTGTTATTGTTATTATTACAAGATAATCAGGTTGGACACAGAGCCTTTCCCACATGGGGCTCACAGTCTATATAGGAGGGATTAGCAATTGACCTAGTGGAAAGAGGCCAGGTCTGAGAGTCATAGGACCTGGGTTCTAATCCTGGCTCTGCCTCTTGCCTGCTTTGTGACCTTGGGCAAATCATTTCACTTCTCTGTACCTCAGTTTCCTCATCTGTAAAATGGGGATTCAATACCTCTTCTCCCTCCTACTTAAGACTGTGAGCACCATGTGGAACAGGGACTATGTCCAATGTGAATTTTTAGTATCTACCCCAGAACTGTGTACAGAGCTCAGCACATACTGCACATTTAACAAATGCCATAATTATTATTATTTTTAGCAGTGAGGCATTCGGGTTAGTGCAATAGCTCTATCGGGCCACTTAGAATACTAGTTCATGCCATTACCTCTGCCTGTAACTCCCTCCCACTTAAAATTCGCCAGACCCCAGATCTCTCCATCTTCAAGGCCTCCTCAAAGCCCACCTCCCCCACGAAGGCTTCCCTGATTGATTCCCAGTACCTCTAAATCATGTCATCCCAATACTAACCCTCAATACTATGTTTATCAATCAACCTGTAGCTCTACTAAACAACTGGGAGATTATAGAAGAAGACATGATCCCATCCTACAAGGAGCTTACAGTCTAGTGCTCAGGGCTTTAAAGAATGGGAGGGCTAGAGATCTGGCAGTTATAGGAAGGGAGAAAGTTCAAACTGAGGGAATAGGGTGAGCCAAGGGTTGGAGTCAATGAGTAAGCACAGTATGAAGGCTAACTTGGTGAAAAGTAGCAGTGAACACTTTCCCAGACTCCCCATTTGGCATAAATACAGACAGGCTCTGTGCATCTGTTTATGTAAAAAGCCTGTCTGGAAGTACACATAAATATGCATAAATAAAATGCACACGAACGAAGGATATTTGCATAGATAAATTCATTTCTGTTCACCTGGGAAAATGTGCAGATGACCTCCTAGGACCTCTGACTTTCACAGATTCACCCAATACCGAATAGAAGATTGTGGGGTTTGGGTAAAATTAGCGTTGGGGCAAGTGATTTCTTAAGAAAACAGCACCAGTTCAAAAACCAACACCTTAAAATAACCCTCCTCTTATTGTACCCTTTGTATTGTTCTTTACTTAATGCAGTTCTCTCCCCTGCGTGGTCTTAATTGTAGGCTTAGGTTCTGTCTGCTTTTATGGAAGGGCAATAATGGGACCTGATTTATTAGTGAGCTAATTAAGAGCTAGTACTTTCTGGCAAAATTCAGGAGAGAGGGGTTGGGAATTGGAAAGTGAAGGAGTGGAGCCAGACTCCATCTTTAAAGCCTTTCTGAAATCACATCTCCAGGAAGTCTTCCTTGATTAATCTCTTCTCTGCCTGTTTTATATCCTCTCAAATGCCACTTTGGCCTTTCTGCACTGCCTAAGGACTTAAAGTAAAAGTCTTTATTCTTGATTACTTCCCTTATCTGTAATTTATATGAGCATCTGTTTCCCTTGCTAGATTGTCAGTTCCTGGAAGGCAGGGATCATGTCTACTAACTCTATTGCCTTGTCTCAAGCACTTAGTACAGTGCTGTGCACACAGTAAGTGCCCAAACAATGCTATTGATTGATTGATTGACAGAAGTAGGGGCTGCAGCTAGAGTGGCCACTGACAGCCCTTGTGGATATTGGACAAGGAGATACAGGTGATATCACAGTACCTCACTACACACGTGACATGACATGACTGGATCCCAGGGGCAATGTGGCCTGGTGCAAAGGGCCCAGATCATGGTCCCGGCTCTGCCACTTCACTGCTGAGTCATCTTGGTCCAGTCACGTATCTTCTCTGGGCCTCAGTTTCTTCATTGTAAGAAATAATAATAATAATTGTGGTATTTGTTAAATGCTTACTATGTGCCAGGCACTATAGTAAGCACTGGGGTGGATATAAGTAAATCGGGTTGGACAGAGTCCCTGTCCCACACGGGGCTCACAGTCTCAATCCTCATTTTACAGATGAGGTAACTGAGGCCCAGAGAAGTGAAGTGACTTGTCTAAGATCACACAGCAAAGTGATTTAGGATTTAGAACCCAGCTCATTCTGACTTCCAGGCCCATGGTCTATCCACTAGGCAAGTCACTTCTTGTCCCTGGGCCTCAGTTACCTCATCTGTAAAAGCGGGATTAAGACTTTGAGCTGCATATGGGACATGAATTGTGTCCAACCTGATGATCTTGTATCTACCCCAGTGCTTAGTACAGTGCCTGGCACATAGTAAGGACTTAACAAATAAATAGAAAAAAGAATCATCATTTTATAACTGTGATCTTCCAGGGCAAGCTCTGACCCTTACCCCTCCTCTTGCTGCACAGCCTTTGCATTCCCTTCCTAGGGTCCTGTGAACATAATCACTGAGGTGTAGGGGAGATGTTTAGCACAACTCTATCAAGGAATGGGCCTGCAGGGAGCGGTGAGAGGAGACCTAGGACTGTTCCCGCTAGCCTAATAGGTTGTCCCTTCTGCTGTTGGTTTATTGTTTGTGCTGCATTTTCCCAGTTATTTCTTTCCCTGAGTGCCCACTGTCAATTTCCCCATTCAGATTGTGAGCACCCTGCTACCCCATCCAAAGTGCCTTGGAACTTTCCTCTTATCTGTCCCAGCTCCTTGCACAGTTTGCCACACAAAGCAAGCACTTAAAAAAAATGTCAAATGATGATGGTGACTATAACAACATCATGCTGTTGAATTTGTGGAGACAAGGCTGAATTGCTATAGAATTGCATTCTCCAGAGGGCTTTCTGATTAGATTCATTCAGTCAGTCAGTCAGTCATCCAGGGGAGGTCTAGGGGAACTCAGTATCCAAAACAATGCTTGTGACATGATCACTTCATGCAGCCGCCTGGGATAACACACCTGATGTCGTATGGCCAGCCTGCGCAAGAATTGAAATGTCGTTGGCAAAACCAGGAGCTTTGGAGGCGTGGCTGTTTGTAAGATACATGAGCTCATTAGGAAAATTTCCACCATCTCTTTGAGAACTTTAAAATATTTCCCCAAGCAGCCCTTAAAATCTCAGTGGGTACAGTTTGCTTTGTGGGCCCTGAGGGATGGGGCAGAGGGGAAGGGGGGAAAGAACGGGAAAGGAGGAGGGAAGCCAGACGCTCCGGCAGGGCTCTGCCAGGAGTTGGCATTTGCAAAATCTTGTCAGGAAGTCAGGAAGACGGTGTCGAGAGCGAGGCCATTGCTAAGGTAACAGAACCCTCTCCATGCCTGGGTTAATAGACTAACTCAGCCCCTTGAATTATCCTCGGAAACAAAATGGATTCTGCTTCTGTTCCCCTGGTTTCCAGCACAACAAAACCTGGGTGAGGCTGCCTTATCACCCTTTTCAATCAGTCAATCAACCTTCAGTATTTATCGAGCAACTACTGCGTGTAGAGTGCTTTACTAAGTTCTTGGGAGAATACAAGGGGCTTACAACCTAGAAGGGAAAACCAACTCTGAAATACATTACAGATAGAGAATAGGTTATTTGCCTTTTAGGGGGAACCCCTCAGGATCCTCAGTTTTAAATAGAAGATTTGAAGGAAAGCCTTGAGAAGCAGCCTGATCTAGTGGATAGAACACAGGAGACCTGGGTTCCTATCGCAGCTCCGCCATTTCCCTGCTCTGTGACCTTGGGAAAGCAACTTGGTTTCTCTGGGCAAGATACCTATTTTTGGATTGTGAGACCCCCAAGGGACAGAGATTGTGTATAATTCCCACCTATATATTTTTTCCCACCACTTAATATAGTGCTCTGCACACAGTTAGTGCTTCATAAATTATATTACTACTACTGTTCTTCCTCTCCTTTACACTGTGAGACCCATAACGGCTTATATTGTACCTCCCTCCGCATTTTGAACAGAGGTTGGCACATAGTAACCTCTTAAATGCCACAATTATCATATTTATACCTTATAAGGGACCAGCTCTTTCTATCTCTCATCCGGGAGGGCACAGCCTTGGGGGTTTGGACCAGGATCACAACATAATAACCATGATGGCATTTATTAAGCTCCTTCTATGCGTCAAACACCTTGCTAAGCACTGGGGTAATTACAAGATACTCAGAGTGCATGCAGTCCCTGTCCTACACAAAGCTCTAAATCCAAAAGGTAGTAGGAACAGGCATCATCTCCCTATAGGGTTCACAGTCAGAGAGGAAGGGAAGATGGGGATCTTATCCTCATTTTACAGTTGGGGAAACTGAAGTGTAGAGTGGTTAAGTAACTTGCACAAGGTCACGCAGATGACCAGGAGCCGAGTTGGAATTAAAACCAGGGTCTCCTGAGGCTGAGTCCCATGATCTTCCCCGTAGACCAGGCTGACTCCCTTTTCTGGGGCACTGGGATCAATCAGTGCAGATTCAAAGAGCCTGTGGGGGACGAAGAGGATGCATCTGGCCAGGCGGGAGAGTGACCACACTTGGGAAATCCAAACCTTTCTCTTTTTTTTCCCTTTTTTACGGTATTTGTTAAGCACTTACTATGTGCCAGGCACTGTATTAAATGCGGGGGTAAATTCAGGCTAATCAGGTTGGACACAGTCCCTGTCTCACATGGGGCTCACAGTCTTAATCCCCATTTTTACAGATGAGGTAACTGAGGCCCAGAGAAGTGAAGTGACTTGCCTAAGGTCACATAGCACACAAATGGAGGATCCAGGATTGGAGCCCAAGTCCTTCTGACTCCCAGGCCTGTGCTCTATCCAATAGAGCACACTGCTTCTTTCTCCAAGGGGGTCTCCAAGCAACAGACTGCAAGATGGTGGAGAAATAGGTTGTTGGGGGGATGACTGCTGTCTAAATGGGCCTGGGAGAAGCTACCTTAGAACTCTGTGGACCTGCAAGGAGGAATCAGATTGAATCAGAAAGTCTGGTCCAACCAATCAATTAATCAACTAACAGTATTTGCTGAGCACTGTGCCACTGTACTAAACCCTTGGGAGAGTACAGTAGAGTTAGGAGATATGATCCCAGCCCTCAAGGAGTTTACAGTCTAGAGGAGAAGACAGAAGCTAAAAGAAATTTAAGGAAGCAAGGAAATATAAAGCTATGTATATAAATACTATCGGTGGTCAGTGGGGGTGAGTATCCCAGAGGCTCAAAACCTGGTTCCAATTCCACTCTGACAGTTCCCCATGGAAAGGATAAAAAAAGATTGAGCACCGTCTGAATCCCAGATAGGGTAAGTGAGGCCTAGTTCTTAGAATATGAGGTGAGAAGGTAAGGGGTCTGGGTTCAAATCCCACTTCTCTCACTAGCCTACTCTGTGACCATGGGCAAGTCACTTAACCCCACTGAGCCTCCATTCCTTCTGTCAGATGGAGATAAGATACTGGCTCTCCCTCCTTCTTAAACTGGGAGTCCCAAACAGGATTGGGACTGTGTTGGACCTGATTTATCCCAGTGCTTGACTAAAGGTAGGTGTTTTAATGAACCCCTTGGTCATAAAATAATAATTGGGATTAAGGCTAACTCAGGATCCAGATTTCTCAGACTGAGCTCCCCTTCTCCCTCTACTCCCTCTACTGCCCCCCCTTCATCTCTCCGCAGCTTAACCCTCTTTTCCCCCCATCTCCCTCTGCTCCTCCCCCTCTGCCTTCCCATCCCCTCAGCACTGTACTCGTCTGCTCAACTGTATATATTTACATTACCCTATTTATTTTGTTAATGAATTGTACATCGCCTTGGTTCTATTTAGTTGCCATTGTTTTTACGAGATGTTCTTCCCCTTGACTCTATTTATTGCCATTGTCCTTGTCTGTCTGTCTCCCCCGATTAGACTGTAAGCCTGTCAAACGGCAGGGACTGTCTCTATCTGTTGCCGACTTGTTCATTCCAAGCACTTGGTACAGTGCTCTGCACATAGTAAGTGCTCAATAAATACTATTGAATAAATGAATGAATTTCTCTGACAGGAACAGGAGAGATCTAGGGAGCTTAGTCGAGGAAAGACATAGAGCAATAAAAGGGGCAGGGTTCTGGCTGTGGGCTTTGGGGACACATCCCAAACATGGGGTTCAGAGGGTTGCCAGCCCTCTTCTGCCTCATTTATCTTGACTGCCATCAAGTGGAGGGCAGAGGGAGCAGGTGGCATTATAAGAAAGGGAAAACCTGCAGCGAATTGACTTGGTGCCAGCAGACAGGACCTGAAGCTCATCATACTATCCCCCTCTCTGAGTTAATCTTTAAACCATGGGGGAGAGGGCTGACATCCTTCCTTCTCTCTCCTTCCCCCAAGCTGATTCCACAGGCCTGAGTCGCTCATCGAACCCACTCTGCTAGGACCAGCCAGTTGCTATTTCTTTCTTCAGAGTAGGATGCTTACTGCTCAATGAATGGGATTTCTGAAGGGATGTCAACCGGGATGAGCTGGGGGAAGCAGCCATCAAGGGAAGCCTGCTCTTGAAACTGACAAAGAGAATTCGTGATTCGGATCCCCAGAGGCAGCTTTAAATGGGGCTGAACCTTCGCTCACATCTTGAAGGAGGCAGCTACCTTTAGCGTGATTTACAACCAAGATCCCCTCCTAGCCCTGTCTCCTTTCCGGGAGTGGGTGGCCCCTCCTGAAGGATCCTGGAAGGCGGTGGAATCCAGCGGATATGGGTATGGGACTGGAGGAGTTAGGAGACCTGAATTCTGGTGCGGGCCCCTGTACTTCTTTGTGCCTCAGGCAAGTCAGTGAACCTTTCTGGGTCTCAATTTTTTCATCTGTGAAATGGGAAGAGCATAGACCCAGGAGGTAGGAGACTAGGAGACCCAGGTTCAAATCCCAGTTCCACCATTTGCCCGCCGTGAGACCTCAGGCAATTCATTTAACCGCTCTAGGCCTCCTTTTCCTCTCCTGCAAAATGTGTGTTCTCCCTCGCCCTTCGACTGTGGGACCCATGTGTGCCTGAACCCATCATTCACTTCACTTACCAAATGCAGGGCACTGTTCTAAGGGCTTGGGAGAGTACAGTATGTCACTGTAACAGATACATTCCCTGCCCATAATGAGCTTAAAGTCTAGATTGTATTGAATCCACCCCATTGCTTGGGGCATATTAAGAACTCAACAAATATTATTGATCCCAGTTGAGAGAATGAGTTCTGGAGGCCAGCTCAGTAAAAGCTCCAGGGAAGGAGAACCAGCCTCAGCCATGCTCTCCCTGTAGTGTGGCTTAGTGGATAGAACACAGGCCTGGGAATCAGAGGGACCTGGGTTCTATTTCTGGCTCCTCCACAATTCTGCTTTGTGACTTAGACAAGTCACTTCACATCTCTGAGCCTCAGTTACGTCATCTGTCAAATGGGTATGAAGGCAGTGAGCATGAGGGACAGAGACTGTGTCCAACCTGATTGACTTGTATCTACCCCAGCGCTTAGAACAGTGTTTGGCACATAGTAAGTGCTTAACAAGTACCATAACTATTACTATTATTATTATCACCCTTCCACCGCTCCCAAACTAGCCCACCCATGGCCGGAGACTCTAGAATCCCAATGAACCAGGACATGGAGATTGGAGCCACTCCACGGGACTCCAAGAAGATTCCCAAGCAGGTGCGTGATGACGGCCCTATCCCTACGGACCGATCCCGACTCCTGGTGGAAGCCAAGAAGCCTCGCCAGCGCTACATGGAGAAGAGCGGGAAGTGCAACGTGCATCACGGCAATGTCCAGGAAACCTACCGCTACCTGAGCGACCTCTTCACCACCCTGGTGGACCTCAAGTGGCGTTTCAACCTCCTCGTCTTCACCCTGGTCTACACCGTGACCTGGCTGTTCTTTGGCCTGATGTGGTGGCTCATCGCTTATGTCCGGGGTGACCTGGACCACGTCGGGGACGTGGACTGGGTCCCCTGCGTGGAGAACCTCAGTGGTTTCGTCTCCGCCTTCCTGTTCTCCATCGAGACGGAGACTACCATCGGTTACGGCTTCAGGGTTATCACAGAGAAGTGTCCCGAGGGGATCGTCCTCCTGTTGGTCCAGGCCATCCTGGGCTCCATCGTCAATGCCTTCATGGTGGGCTGCATGTTCGTCAAGATCAGCCAGCCCAAGAAGAGGGCAGAGACCCTCATGTTCTCCCACCACGCGGTCATCTCCCTGCGGGACGATAAGCTGTGCCTAATGTTCCGCGTGGGCGACCTGCGGAATTCTCACATCGTGGAGGCCTCCATCCGGGCCAAGCTGATCCAATCCCGGCAGACCAAGGAAGGGGAGTTCATCCCCCTAAACCAGACAGACATCAATGTGGGCTTCGACACTGGGGACGATCGCCTCTTTCTTGTGTCGCCACTCATCATCTCCCACGAGATCAACGAGAAGAGCCCCTTCTGGGAGATGTCCCGTGCCCGGCTGCAGCAGGAGGAGTTCGAGGTGGTTGTCATCCTCGAGGGGATGGTGGAAGCCACAGGTGAGGTCTGCAGTGCTCAGGAGGGCGTGGGGTGATTAAGGGGCAAGCCCTGGCCATGGGCCAAGCACTGAGCACAGGGCAAACACTGAGCATGGGGCAAGTACTGAGCATGGTGCAAACACTGAGCACAGGACAAGCGCTGAGCATGGGGCAGGCACTGACCATGGGACAAGTGCTGAGCATAGGGTAAACATTGAGCATAGGGCAAACACTGCATGGGGCAAGCACTGAGCATGGGGCAAGCACTGAACATAGGAATGAGCACTAAACATGGTTAAGGATGGAGCATGGGGCAAACACTTCACTCTCTCCTTTACCCTTCCCCCTTTCTCCTTCTCTGCTTCACTTTCTCCTTCCCCCCTCCACTTCTCCTTCACCTGTTTGCTCAATCTGCAGGTCTTTCCCTTTTTCGCTGAGATCCAGGACTGGGGACTTTGTCTTTAGCACCTAAGACTGGCAGAATGCTCTGTTCCAGCATCCAGTATAGTGCTCTGCACACGGTAGGCATTCAGTGCAGTGCTCTATAGGCAGTCAATAAATGGTATTTATTGAGCACTTCCTGGGTGCAGAGCACTTTACTAAGCACTTGGGAAAGAACAATACAACAGAGTTGATAGGTGTGTTCCCTGCCCTTAAGGAGCATATAGTCTACAGGGAGAGACAGACATTAAAATAAATTATGGCTGTGGACGTACCTGCTGCAGGGCTGAGGTTGGTGTGTCTATTAAATGTTTAAAGGAGACAGATCCAAATGCATAGACAAGGCAGGAGGGAGTAGGGGAAATGAGGGCTTAGGGAAGGCCTCTTGGAAGGGATGTGATTTTAGTAAGGCAAAATCATAGATGCTCAGTAAGGTGTTGTGCACACTGAAGGCAAAGTGCTGTTAACATTACAGGTGCGCAGTACAGTGCTCTGCACATTTACAGTGCTGTAAACAATATAGGTGCTCAGTCCTGTGCTCTGTACACTGAAGGCACTCAGTACAATGCTGTAAGCCTTACAGGTGCTCAGTACAGCTCTTTAAACACTGAAGGCACTCAGTACAGTGCTGTCGATACTACGGATGCTCAGTACTGTGCTCTGCACACTGCAGGCACTCAGGTTGCTGCTCTGAACGTTCTAAGCCCTCAGTAACTGTGCTTTGCACTCAGTGTGTTCTTTGTTCTCTGGGGCTGCAGAAGGGGAGTGGCCAAAAAGCCTCCCCCTCCTCCAGCCTGTTCAGCCACTGCTGGGGGGTGGGGGCCAGGAGAACCATCCATTGATTGATCAATCTGTGTCTCGGGCTGCCTGACTTTGGCTCCTGAGGCTTGTGTGGCGGAGGGAGCTCAGATGTCCATGTTTGAGGGCGGTCCAGGCCGAGCTCCCCGGGACCAGGACAGAGGGAGTGGGGGTGAGCTGACACGGTGTTCCCCTGTGCCCCAGGCATGACGTGCCAGGCACGCAGCTCGTACATGGACTCGGAGGTGCTGTGGGGACACCGCTTCACACCTGTTCTCACTCGGGAGAAGGGCTTCTACGAGGTGGACTACAACAGCTTCCACGCCACCTACGAGACCCGCACGCCCTCCTGTTGTGCCAAGGAGCTGGCCGAGGCCCGACGGGAGGGGTGGCCCCCCAGGCAGCTCCCCAGCACCACCCTGCTGGGCGGCTGGGCCACGGAGGACGGGGTCCAAGAGGCGGAGGGGGAAGGAGCCAGGGACACCCCCGACGGAGAAGCAGATGGCTCTGCCTGATGCCCGGATGCCGGAGGGACCGACCACTCGCCGCCTGCCCCCCAGTGGGGCCCAGCTCCTCACCACCCGGGGATGCCCACTGCCTCCCTGGCACCTTCTGGGTTAGAAAGCTTCATCGTAAGGCCCAGGTTCAGGGATGGTGGCATCCCAGCTTTGCCTCATCTCGGGCCAGGCCAGTCCTCCTGGGAATTACAGGAAAATCACCTGCCCCTCTCTCCTTGTCCTCTCAAGTTTCCATCCCCCCCGGGGGGTGCCCAGAGGATGGGAGCGGTGGGAACTCTGCGACATAAAAACGCTGTGATTTTCTGCCTTACTGGTGTGGCCTCTGGAGCCAGTCCCTATCCTGGTGCCCTGACGAGGGAAGCTGAGAGATGCCTCAGCCCCAAGAGGTCCCTCATGGGGAGGTGGAATGGGCAGGGAGGGCCCACCACGTGGAGTGGCAATGCCCTGCGAGGCCTCTCGACTGCTGGAAACTGTGTCATTGGCTTTGTGGGAAGCAGAGTGACTGTGGAGGATGGGGAGGAGGATCCTCGTTCTCCATCTGGGGAAACGAGACTGTGCTAGGCAGTGCTCAGGCCTCTGCCCACCTGGCATATCATCAGCAGCATCCACCTCCCAACCTCCCGCCGACCTCACCTGCCTTCCGCAGCTCTCGTGGGGCCGTGGAGGAGGGAAGGCCTCCAGCCTGGGACTCTTCCCTGGGTGGAGGTCCTGATCTCAGCGCTGCCCTTTGCCTGCTGTATGACCTTGAGAAAGTCACTTAACCTCTCTGTGCCTCAGTTTCCTCATCTGTGAAATGGGGATTTAAGTACCTAGTCTCCTTCCCCTTTAGACTATGAACCCCATTTGGGACAGGGTCTATATCCTACCTGATTTACCTTGTATCTGCCCCAGTGCTTAGTACAGTGTTTGGCACAGAGTAAGTGTTTAATAAAAACCACAATTATTACTGTTATTAATATTATTATTATCTTCCCCAAAAGGATCTCAAAACATTTTAATTAGTTGCTGGCCCCTTCTTACCCAACTGGGGGCTCTGAAACAGGCTGGAGGAGAGAGGGGTTCAGTGGTCCCATAAGGAGCACCAGAACGAGGAGGTGGAAAAGGGGGATACGGAAAGGGGGAGGAAAAGCATCATTGTTGCCTCTGAGAGTCACCAGCATACACCTGACTCAAGGACACACCTGCTTCCCAAGTGACTGATGGGACAGGAAATGATGGTGCCCGAGGGTGGGGCCAAGGTGCGATTGTCCCAGGGTGGGCAAGAGCAGTGATGAGATAGACTGGCCGACCTTGGGGTGGTCAGGAATCGTGGGCTCCGAAGTTCAGCAGACCTGGGCTCTGATCCTGATTCTGCTTGCTGGGGCTTGACCTCTGGGCAAAGGCTTCGGACTCCAAAACTAACTCCTCATTCGCTGCACAGATCTAAGCACTTACCTTATCTCACCTTAACTACTGTATCGGCCTCCTCACTGACTTCCCTGCCTCCTGTGTCTCCCCACTCCAGTCTCTACTTCACCCTGCTGCTCAGATCACTTTTCTACAAAGCCATCCAAGTTTCCCCCTCCTCAAGAACCTACAGTTGCTGCCCATCCACCTCCGCATCAAAAAGAAACTCCTTATACTCAGCTTTAAAGCACTCAGCTAGCCTCCTCTTACCTTACTTCCCTGATTTCTTACTACAACCCACCCTGATTGCTTTGTTCCTCTAATGCCAAGCTGTTCACTGTATCTTTGTCTCTTCCATCTCTCCAATAACCCCTTGCCTACATCTCCCCTTTGGCCTACATCTCCCCTTTGGCGTGGAACTCCCTCCCTTTCATATGCAAAAGACTGCCACTCTTTCCACTCTCAAAGCCTTACTAAGATCACATCTCCTCCAAAAGGCCTTCCCTGATTAAGCCCTCATTTCCCCTACTCCCTCTCCCTTCTGTTTCACCTATGCACTTGGATCTGTCCCCTTTAAGAACTTGAAATTTCCACCACCCTCAGCCCCACAGCACTTATGTACATACTTGTAATTTACTTTAACATCTATCTCCCTCTCTGGACCAGCAGCACCTAGGGAAGGAGGGAGAAGATGAGTGCATTGCCCCTATTCTGGAGCCCCATATATTTGGGATTTCTGCCTTCAGGAAACCCACCCCCACCACCACCACCACCAAAAGCCCTTCTTCTTGCAAACTCCACCTCAGAAGTCATCCTCCCCTCGCTCCCTCCCCAGAAGCTCTGCCCCCAGTAACTCTACCTCTGGAAGCCCTGGCCCCCTAATAATTCTGCCTCCAGAAGCCCTACCCCTGGAAACTCCTTTTCCAGGGGCTGTTCCCTGGGTTGTTGCCTACTTTTTCCCTTCCAAAGCACTGAATTTACCCTCACACAACCAGCGCACACCCACAAAAACATAACACACAGGACAATCAAACCTCACCTATACTGTACTCTCCCAAAAGCTTAGTACAGTACTGTGCACTAAGCACTCAATAAACACCATCAATTAATTCATTCAATGGTATTTACTCTAGGTAGAGTACAATACAACAATAAACAGACACATTCCTTGCCCACAATGCATTCCCCGCCCATCCCTGTACGGTTCTAAAGCACTCGTGCCCAATTAGTTGTGCCATTTGGTGGGAGTGGGGGCAACCAACCCACCCACCCCCACCCACCTTGGGGCTGGCATTAGAGGCTCCAGTGTCAATCCCCAGTGAGGATCCCCCCTCAAGGATGGGACAGAGGAACCACTGTTTTCCCTCACCCAAGGGATTCATTCCCCAGGGGAGCCAGGAGCTTTGCCAGAGAGAAGCTGCAAAGTCATTTGGAAGTGCAGTGTAAAATTTTCCTCTCCCCGAAGAGGTGGCTCTGTCCTCCTGTTGGAATGAATCACTGCCGCCTGGGTGGCATCAAAGTGGATCTGGACCTACAGAATGGTTCCTGGCAGTGACGCCTGACTTTTCCTTTAGGATTAAAATTCACTTCCCCAGCCAGCGGCCTGGATGACTGCTCCTTCTGGGGAGCCAGCCCGCAGCGAGCCTGAATTCCATAGCTGAGGCCAGGAACAGGGGAAGGCAGGGAGGCTGAAGAGGGGAAGCAGAACCTGCTCTAGCACAAACAACAATAAGAGTGCTGATGATTCTCAAGTGCTCACAAACTGCCAGGCGCTGAGGTAGATCTAATTCCAGCTCTGCCACTTGTCTGCTGTGTGACCTTGAGCAAGTCACATCACTTCTCTGGGCCTCAGTTACCTCATCTCCCCTCTAAACTGTGAACTGGTTGTGGGCAGGGGTTGTGTACCCTCCCGTGCACTTAATACAGTGTTTTGCACAAAGTAAGCACTCAATGAAAATGATTGAATGAATGAATGAATCTGTAAAATGGGGATTGAGATGGTGAGCACCACATGGGTCAGGGACTGTGTTCAACCTGATTTGCTTGTATCCACAATGTTTACTATAGCACCTGGAACATAGTGAGTGCTCATCAAATATCAGAATTATTATTATCCAAGATAATCAGATGGGACACAGTCCCTGTCACACATGGGGCTCACAGACCTAAAGAGGGAGGGAGGGCGAGCAGGAACTCAATCCCATTTTATAGATCCATCAATCAGTCCATCAGTGGTATTTATTCATTCAGTCAGTTATATTTATTGAGTGCTTACTGTGTGCAAAGCACTATACTAAGCAATTGGGAAAGTACAATACAACAGAGTTGGTTGACATGTTCCTTCCCCTTAAGAAATGAGGAAAAGTTAGTGCAGAGAGGTAAAGTTGACTTACCCATGGTCACCCAGCAGGCAGGGGGCAGAGTTGGGATTAGAATCCAGATCTTCTGACTCTCAGTCCACACTCTGTTCCCTAGGCCTCACTGCTTCTACCGACTAATCTGCCTCCATCTCACCATGCCTTGTGGCTGATAGCGGCCCACTCAGCCGAGACTGCGAGAGGATAGATACGGGATAAGTTCTTGGAGATCCTCTGAAGGGGAGTGTTAGGTTCATTCTGAGGATGAATACCAGAGGATTATTGGTTGAGGAGGCCAAATGACCAGAGACAGAAAGAAGGAAAAGAAGGGAGTGGCCCAGATTATCCATGACTGGATCACAAGCCCTGAATAAGTGAGAAAACAGGTGAAAAGGCCAGGAGTGTCCTCTCAGCCTTAAATTCTCCCCCAGATCAACTCTGTCTCATTGAGAGCTTCTCAGTTCTCTCTGGGGAGAGCTGTCACTGAAAAGCTGCTACACCAGGAGGTTAAGACCCCAGAGACTCTACAAGAGCTTTTCAGGAGCCTTTCTTCATATTGGTATTTAGTCTTTATTGAATGCACCCTAGTTGCAATGCTCTGCAGTGAGCACTTGAATTGATTTGTTCCCTGCCCACGAGCTGCTTACACTCCACCCTGACTCAGTTGGTCACCATCATCATTGACCCAACTGATAATAATAATGATGGTACTTGCTAAATGCTTACTATATGCCAAGCACTGTTCTAAGCACTGGGATAGATAAAAGTCAACCAGGTTGGACACAGTCCCTGTCCCACATGGACTCACGCTCTTAATTCCCATTTTACAGATGAGGTAACTGAGGCCCAGAGAAATGAAGTGACTTGCCAAGGTCACACAGCAGATATATGGTAGAGCCGAGATTAGAACCCAGGTCCTTCTTACTTCCAGGCCGATGCTCAATCCACTAAGACACTCTGCTTCTAAGAAACCCAACAATGAGACCTAGAAAAAAATCCTGGCAGCGGGTATGATTCATATATCCAGTATCCAGATTGAATAAGCCATTGCCATCACGTGAGACGTGGCATTTGATTAGCAGTTCTCTCTGCCTGATTTGATCTTTTTTCCATAGTAACAGTTCCTGCCCTGAACTGTGGCTTCACTGCTCCAAGGATCCCCAGTCATTCATGGCTTCACACACCATCTGTTCCTCTCTCACTCAAGGGCCCAGCTCGACAGAGCCCCTTGCCAGGCAGGATAGGGGGTGGCAGAGACCAGATCTGGGGCAAGCAGCTGTGACTGACTGTACCCATCGGGAAATCTGGGCATCTGTTCACTCTTTAGGATTTTCTCAGAGGACTGTGCGGTGGGTTGAAGCAGCATGGCCTAGTGAATAGACCACGGGCCTGGGAGTCAGAAGGTCATGGGTTCTAATCTTGTCTCCACCACATGTCTACTGTGTGACCTTAGGCAAGAGCCTTCACTCTCTGTGCCTCAGTTACCTCATCTGTAAAATGAGAATTGAGACTGTGAGCCCCACATGGGACAGGGACTGTGCCCAACCTGATTTGTTTATATCCACCCCAGAGTTTAATTCAGTGTCTGGCACATAGTAAGTGCTTAACAAATACTATTATTATTATTATAAAAGCTAATCAAGTTTGACATAGCCCATGTCCCACATGGGGCTCACAGTCTTAATTCCCATTTTACAAAAGAGATAGCTGAGGCAGAGAAAAGTTAAGGGACTTACCCCAAGTCACACAAAAGACAAGTGGCAGAGCCTGGATTAGAACCCAGGTCCTCAAACTCCCAGGTCTGGACTCTTTCCACTAGGCCACCCGGCTTCCCAATTTCCAGTGGTGCCTCCTGCTGCTTAGGACGGTGAATGCTTAGGCCTCGAGTCTCCCCCCTTCCACATCCTCCCGCCCACCCCCAGGAAGAAGGCTCATTCCCATTTAGGCCAAGTCTGTAGAAAGACTACAGCCCGAGGTTTTCCAGAAATGCCTTTGGGTTTCCAGCACTCATCGACAGCAGGATAAATCGCTGTGGAAAGAATAAACCGGAGACAGAACCACGGATAGCGACTCTTCACTCTATTCACTTGTTGAGCCATGGGAGTTTCTCTGTGGCATAATCTATATCCTCTGTCTTTAAAATCACAGCTGATGTTTTCCCCTCTCCACCATGGCAAGATAGTAATAACGGCATGCATTAAGTCCTTACTATAAGCTGACTACTGAAATAGATACAAGAAACTCAGATCCTACACAATCCCTGTCCCATCTGGGACAGTCTAAGAGAGGCAGATGGGCATTCTATCCCCACTTTAGAGATGAGGAAAGCGAGGCACAAAGAGGTAATTGGATTCTAACATGGTCACAGAGCAGGGGAATGGAAGCAAAGGAGCTAGAGCCCAAGTGCCCTGGCTTCTATCCCTCTAAGCTCACTTGGGCAGGGAATGTGTCTGTTTATTGTTATGTTGTACTCTTCCAAGCACTTACTAGTGTCCTGCACACAGTAAGTACTCAGTCAATACGACTGACTGACTGAAGAATTTGCTTGTTCTTTTCAAGCAGGAGAGATTTTGTAGGCTTTGTACTTGGGTCCATAACCCCTAAGCACTTTGCTACTCATCACTCCCACAATGCTTGTGTCCACATCTTCTACTCTATTGCTTCATCTGTAATTTATTTGAATCTCTCTCTCCCCGACTAGATTGTAAGGTCCTTGAGAGCAGGGATTGTGCCTACTGATTCTGTTTTGCTCTCCCAAGCCCTCAAGACAGTGCTGTGCCCACAGTAAACACTCACATTTTTTCATTTGTTGATTGACTGATTGGTTGATTTGGGTGCATCTGAGAAGAATGTCTTGCCTGCCTGGATGGCATTGGACATCATAGGGTCGCTAACAATCCTGTGTCAGAATGGACTAGGTAATCATTGGCTTGGAGGTAGAGGACTGGACCAGATGGGCTCTTTGAGACCCCTTTCAATTCCACGGTTCCCGATTTTTATCAGCTATTTTCCTTTTCCACTAGCGAGCGTCATGCACTCTTCCTTGTTAAGCTTTCTCCACTAATTAATTCTTCTTATGTTTTCAATTTGCAATTTATCATCTCTACCACCTTTTAAATGTGTCCTAGTCATCTCTCATAAGTTCCTTCATCTCTCCTACCTGCCACCACCTCACTTGTTTCCATTGTGATTTCTGAAATGGGGGTGGCATTGGGAGAATACAATTCTATTTTTGCTTACAGAGATTTGCATTTTCCTTCCTCCTCCCGGGGAGGCAATTCCTTCCCATGGGTTGGCCGGTGGGTAGGGCAGTGATGGGAGAGATAGGAATACCATGTTCCAGTTGTCACCACTGTCCATACTGGTCAGGACCTCCACTTGGCCCCACTTAGGTCTGAGGGAATAATGATTCCCTAATGTAGCAAGTGCTGTGAGATCAATGGGGGCAGAAAAGCACTGATGTGATGCCTTGAAGGTGAATGGGATGTGTAAAATTTTGATAACAACTCTTGTTGTATTGTATTTTCCCAAGTGCTTAGTGCAGTCTTCTGCACACAGTAAGAGCTCAATAAATACCACTGATTGCTCATGTGTCTATCAAGTCTGTTGCACTGTACTCTCCCAAGCACTCAGTATAGCACCCTGCACATGGTAAGCCCTCAATAAATACTACTTATTGATAGATTATTTTCTAACCCACTGTACTGTCTGTGGATAAAGGGACCTCATTGGCCCCTCCTCCCAGGATCTAGTAGGGAATATCTCATCTGTAAAATGAGGATTAAGACTGTGAGCCCCATTGGGATATGAACTGAGTCCAACCTGATTATCTCATATCTACCCCAGTGCTTTGGTAGTGCCTGGCACATCATAAGGACTTAACAAATATCGTTTAAAAAAATGATTATGGAGAGTGGATCCCATTAGAGTTTAAGCTCCCCACGGGAAGGGAATGAGCCCCTAGCTTCTGTTTTACTTTCCTAAGCCTTTAGAACCGTGGACAGCATCCAGTGGATGTGCAATAGACATCATCACTGCTACGGGAGTATAAGGTCCTTATGGGCAGGGAACCTGTTGATCTTTTGTCAGACATTTCCAAGAACTCACAGCTGGCGTGCCATTCTTTCTCCTCCTCCTACGCCCGGCCTGTTCACCCTATGTCCCCACAATGCTGTTAAAGAACTCAGTGTGAGACCTGGAAACTTGGTGGTCTGCTGAGCAGCAGCAAAACCTACCTGGAGTTCAGAAGCAGCATGGCCTAGTGAATAGAGTACCTGCCCGGGCACCAGAAGGACCTCAGTTCTGCTCCTGACTCTGCCACTTATCTGCCGTGTGACCTTGGGCAAGTCACTTCACTTCTCTGTGTCTCAGCTTCATCTGTAAAATGAAGATTAAGACTGTAAGCCCCACATGGGACATGGACTGTGTCCGACCTGGTTATCTTGTATCTACCCCAGCCCTCAGTACAGTGTCTGGCTATTGTCTCTATTGCTGTATTGTACTTTCCCAGGCGTTTAGTACAGTGCTCTGCATACAGTAAGTGCTTAATAAATACGATTAAATGAATGTATGAATGTCACACAGTAAGCGCTTAACAAATACCATAAAAACCAAAGAGGGGTGAGTCCCTTAGAGTACAGGTTTTCAGTTGAAGCCCACTGGAGTGAGCTGGGAGCCCAGAACCAGGCATGGAGGGCAGCCAACATGCCAGGGCAGTAAGAGGTAATCTTCACACACCCAGGGGGCAGAGAGGGACGTCAAGCCACGGTTAGACCTCATCAGACACACTCTTACACACGGATAAGGCCTCCCTGTCAGCCGCATCATCGTCAAACCCCTGAGGACAGCGTGCTATATATAGCCTGGATCGTGGTTCATGGCTCTGCCTGTCAAAGATTCAACCCCCGGCCAGGAAGCAAGTTCCCTGATAGGACCCCTTGGACCCATCCAAAAGGGGTGGAGGCAGGCAGCGGGATTCTGTCAGCGGGGAAAAGGCAGGATCCTCGCTTCTGTCCTTGGCAGCATCCGGGACAGTGAGGGATTGCTGGGGATGTGGCCTCTATTCCCTGATCTAATTGATTCTGTGGGCAGGAAAGTGAACAATAAACATGGGATGTTTGACTGAAAAAGGGAAGAGAGGGTAATATTTCGATTACCTTTCCCTTTACTTCTTTACTGGAAATAAAGCCAGAGTCAGTTCATCGTTGTTGCTGTCTTAAACCTGGAAGTAAGCGCTTAACATGTTGTTTTTGTCTTATGTTGTCGTCGTGTCCGCCCCATAGCGACACTATGGACACATCTCTCCCAGAATGCCCCACCTCCATCTGCAATCGTTCTGGTAGTGTATCCAGAGAGTTTTCTTGGTAAAAATATTCTGCAAAGTAAACCTGAGTTTCCACCCTCGACTCTCTCCCGTGCTGCTGCTGCTGCCCAGCACAGGTAAGTTTTGACTTGTAGCAGATTGCCTTCCACTCTCTAGCTACTGCCCAAGTTAGGAATGGAATGGATATGCCTCTGCTTGACTCTCCCTCCCATAGTCGAGACTTATAGAGTACTGGAAACTCTCCAGATGTGACCCTGAGAGGTGGCTTAACAAGTACCATAATTATCCCGACTCTGCCCCTTGTCAGCTGTGGGACAGTGGGCAAGTCACTTCACTTCTCTGTGCCTCAGTTCCCTCATCTGTAAAAGGGGGATGAAGACCGTGAGCCTCACGTGGGACAACCTCATTCCCCTGTAACTGCCCCAGCGCTTAGAACAGTGCTCTGCACATAGTAAGCACTTAACAAATACCAACATTATTATTATTATTATCATTACAGTGCCCTGCACACAGTAAACACATAGTGAATATCATTGATTGACTGATTTGGGGTGGGGGGGTGTTCATTTTGCAGGGAGAGACCTTCTGTCCACAGCCTAGAGGGGAGGAAGTGAACTGCCTTCCAGACTCAATCCCGTTTGGGGTTTGAGTGGCTGAGAGGCATCTAGAGGAGGTGGATGGGGGCCATCTGGACCATTCTTTGGCTTTAGTGTGGACAAAGTCTCATCCCTAAATTGCGTGAGGCCAAGGTGTGTCCAGTGGCGCCTCACTCCCATCTCTCCCTCTCTCCTTGTGGACTGCCCACGCAGGCCAGCCCCATGGCTCACTTCTTTGTTTCAGACTCTCGTTTCCACAGCATCACTGAAGGACGGACCCCACGGTTGCCACGGTGAGGTGGGGGGCTTTTGTTCCTTGTACAATGCTCCTCTCCCCACCCCCGTGGGCTGAACCTTTCCACTGAGCACCGGGTGGGTGAGGGTCAAAGCCTGAATAGGAGCTGCTGCTTCCTCTCTCCTACTTGAGGGGGGCTAGGCTGGGGTGGGGTGGGGGATGAGATGAGTAAAGGGGAGGTTCGAAATCTCTGGGAACACAAGCCCAACAAAAGCGAATCAGAAACCCTCTTTGTTTTTTTTTTGTACTTGTTAAACACTTACTTTGTGCCAGGCACTGTACTAAGCATGGGGGTAGAACAAGCCAGTTTAGTTGGACACAATCCATGTTCCATGTGGGGCTCACAGTCTTAATTTCCCTTTTACAGATGAGGGAACTGAGGCCCGGAGAAGCTAAATGACTTGCCATGGTCACACAGCAGACTAGTGGCTGAGCCAGGATTAGAACTCAGGGCCTCCTGACTTCCAAGCCTGTGGTCTAACCACTAGGCCAAGCTGCTTCTAATGGAGCCTCTGTGGCTCCTCACTCCAATGAAGTGGACAGAGTTGGTGGCAGGCAGGGGCAGTGGAAGCTCCTTGAGGGCAGGAATCCTTCCTTCTACAACAATCATACTCACCCAAGTTCCTAGTAGAGTGCTCTGCACCCAATAAGTGCTCAGTAAATACTATTGATTGATTGTATGTGCCTACGCAGAGCCAGCTGAAGGCAGGAGCAGGAATCTCGATAATCTGATCCATGCAGACTCCAACCAGGTTGTGGCCCCAAGCCACAGAAGCAGCGTGGCCTAGTGGATAGAGTCCGGGTTCTAATCCCAGCACTGCCACTTGTCTTCTGTGTGACCTTGGGGAAGTCACTTCACTTCTCTGTGCTTCAGTTACCTCATCTGTAAAATGAGGATTAAGGACTGTATCCAACCTGATTAACTTGTTTCTACCCCAGTGCTTAGAACACTGCTTGACAACTAGTAAGTGCTTAACAAATACCATTTTAAAAAAAAAACAACACAAACAGGTTTTTCTGACTTGATGGATCATGTTTGCCTCCTCCATCAATTAACCAGATGAACCTGAATCACTGCCAATTCTCCTCCTGGCCCATGCAGTGTAGACCTGGCCAGGAGGGCTTGGGGGCTGAAGGCAGAAGGGTGGTAAGGGATGGAAACCAAGAAACAGACCTGGCCAATGGCTGAGGGTTTAATAAACACCAAGACATGTGATCCAATGGGGCTATTACAGGCAGACTTAGGGGTGCTGATGAGAAGAGGGTTAATAATCATATTTGTTAAGTACTTACTATGTCCCAAACATCGTACTGAGTGAGAACAGCATGGCCTGAGATGAGCAGCTTGGCCTGGTGGAAAGAACATGGGGCTGGGAGTGGGGGGGATCTGGATTCTAATATTGGCTTAGCCACTTTTCTGCTGGGTGACCTTGGGCAAGTCACTTAACTTCTCTGTGCCGCAGCCACCTCATTTTAAAATGGGGATTAAGACTGTAAATCCCAAGTGGGACAGGGACTATGTACAACCTGATTAGCTTGGATCTACCACAGCACTTAGTAGAGTGCCCACCCCATTGTAATTATAATAATAATGGTATTTGTGAAGTGTTTATTATGTGCCAAGCACTGTTCTAAGCACTGAGGTAGATACAAAATAAGCAGGTTGCCCCACCTGGGCTCACAGTCTTAATCCCCATTTTATGGATGAGGTAACTGAGGCACAGAAAAGTTAAGTGGCTTGCCCAAGGTCACACAGCAGACAAGTGGCAGAGGTGGGATTATAATCCATGTCGTCTGACTCCCAACCAGTACTCTTTCCAGTAACTCATGCTGCATCTCAATCCTTCTCATTGTAAGTGCTTAACTAATGTCATTAGAAAAAAAATTACTGGGGTAAATACAAGATAATTAAAGTGGACACAGTTCCTGTCCCACTTGGAGTCTAACAGACTAACAGGGAGAGAGAACAGGTATTAAACCCCTATTTTGCAGATGAGGAAACTGAGACATGGAGAAGTGATGCCCAAGGTTGCCCAACCACCAGGATTGGCTGCCCGAATTTAGATGCCTGATGGGGTCCGGGATAAGGTTGCAAAACTTTGTAGAACACCTACAGTGGTGTCAAAATAGTAAAGATGAGATTTACTAATCGCTCCCCTGTGCCAAACACTGTGCTAAACACTGGGACAGATTTGAGATAGATAAGCACAGTCCCTGCCCCACGTGGAGCTCACAGTCTAAGACAGAGGGGGCAGGTATCTTATCTCCATTTTACAATTGAAGAAACTGATGCCCAGAGGTAAAGACACTTGACCAAGGTCACAAAGAAAGCTGGTGGGAGAACTGAGTGGCCTTGGACCCTGGTCTCCTGACTCCCAATCCCACGTGTTTGCCACTAAGCCTCACTACTTCCATGGTATTTATTGAGCGCTTAACTACATGCAGAGCACTGTATTAAGTGCCTAGGAGCATACAGCGGAGTTGGTAAACCCAATTCCTGCCCACAGTGAGCTTCAGGCTAGATGCTGCCCATGCCCTTGGGCAGCAGAGGGTCACGGAGCCCTTTGCTCTTTCAACTGTAAAACCGCACTTCTCCAAATCTCTGATTTTTTTATATTTTAATAAGAAAACTGTGGCAGGTACTTAAGAGAATGAGAAACTACGTTAATAACAAGTCTGCAATTCAAACCAAGTTTTTACCAGAATGAAAATAGCTGTCTTTATTATTTACCTTAAGTATGGGCGCAGAGATCCTTAATTTCCAAGGATATTGGCCAAGTTTCAGTTCTCAGACAGAGAGGAAGCAGTGTGGCTAATTAGATAGAGCATGGACCTGGTAGTCAGAGGACCTGGGTTCTAATCTCGGCTCCCCCACCTGTCGGCTGTGTGACCTCGAGGAAGTCACTTAACTTCTCTGTGCCTCAGTTACCTCACCTGTAAAATGAGGAATAGTACTGTGAGCCCCATTTGGGAGATGGACTGTGTCCAACCTGATTAGCTTGTATTTACCCCAGCACTTAGCACAGTGCCTGGCATATAGTAAGCTCTTAACAAATGCCATTGAAAAAAAAAAGAGGAAGAATTAAAACTCAGAGGACCAAGAAATAGCAGAGTTTTTTTTTATCGAGCATCTAACTGAGCATGGTGTCCAATCCTTCCTGTTTGGGAACAACAGTGGAAGCCAAACCCATTTTCCCCATTGACAGAGAGTCGCCAAAGATGCTGGAAATGGTCCCAGAGCTGGTAGAAGGAGGTCTGGACCATCTGGTCGATACCCCACGGGGGTTGACCTTGGATTCCATCCCCTAGGACAGACAAAGGCTGAACTAGGAGTCAGTTCCTGCCCATCTCCCCTGTCAGGAAATCAGGTGTGAACAATGCAAGCTTTGGCCTCACAGCCCCTGGAATGTTTTATCTGAGGAACTGGCAGGCGGAAGGGATTCTGGGGCCAGGGAGGGGTCTGGAGAGCCCTCGCAACTCCCACCCTGGTACTCTCAGCCGCTCTGGGGCTGAGGGATATCATAGGTTTCAAATGCCTAGTTTGGACTGACTGCTACTCTGCGATCCAGGGAACTGAGACCTCTGTGAACTGCTGCTTGCCGCCTTCCCTCCCTTACTCCCCTTCCCAACCCACCTCCCCTTACTCCCCTCCCCAACCCACCTCCCCTCATCCCTCTCCCCCAAATGACCTCCCCCTCGCCCACTTCCTCCCATTCCACATCCCCTCTTGCCCCAAAAGGTCTTCCCTAAGCCCCCCTTTGCTCTTCTCCCACTCCCTTCTGCATCATCCTGATTTGCTCTCTTTATACATCCCCCATCCCACCCCAGAGCACTTATGTACATACCTGTAATTTTATTTATTTATAGTAATGTCTGTCTCCCCTTCTAGGTTGTAAGCTCGTTGTGGGCAGGGAAGGTTTATTGTTATATTGTACTTTCCCAAGTGCTTAGTACAGTACTTTGCACACAATAAGTGCTCAAGAAACACAACTGAATGAAGGAAACTTCTCCCATCCACCTTCTCCCATTCACCTCAACCCACCTCCCCTTGCCCACCTGTCCACCCACCTCCCCATCAACTTTTCTGTCTGCCTTCCCCATCCATTTCCCTCATCTATTCACCAGACCTTCTCTAAGCCCTCATTTCCTCTTCATTCATTAATTCATTCAATCAATCGTATTTACTGAGTGCTTTCTGTGCACAGAGCACTGTACTAAGCACTTGGGAGAGTACAATACTCTTCACAAAGTAAGTACTCAATAAATACTACTAATTGATTGATTGAATGATACATTGATACACCCCCCCCCCCCCATCCACCTCCATCATTCCTCTCCCCTAGCCATCTTTCGCTTCCCAACACCATGCAGCTCCTCCCAAGGGCATTTTCCTCCCACACAAACCCACTGATGCCATCATTATCCTCTCAGAGGCCCTCTGAGTCACCCTCAGTCAGTGTCTGCCAACCACGGTGCAGTGTCTGGGTTGCTCTTCCCAGTGAGCAGGGGCTGGAGTGCTGCTCTGGCAAACAGATGCTGGCCAAACAGGCCTGCAGGGAAGGGAAAAAATGGACAGCCCAAGCCAGAAGTCTAGAGCTGGGAGTCAGCCCTACCCTGGCACTGCATGGCCCCACTCCTCAGTGCCCCGAGCTCCAGTGGCCCCAGGGTAGGAGTGTAGGGAACTTGGGGAACGACTGTCCACCAGCTTGCTCTGGCCCATGATGACTGACTATGGAGTCTGTCTGGGCCAGCCACTGTAGCATGGCTGCCTAAACCTTTCATCTCCCAGTCTTGAATAAGCAGCCTCCCCGGCCCCTCATCTCTCGGAGAGATTCCCTTCAGCCCTCAGGGGCAGGCGCAGCAGCATCCTGAGTACATGTCATCTCACGGGAGAGATGATGTCGCCAGCCCCATCTCCATGGAAACCCTAAGGGCTCAGGAGGACCCAAGGGCTTTTCAAGGTCATCAAGCCCAGGAGTGGAGAGACAAGCTAGACCAGCTGCCAGGGCCAGTCCCTCTGCCCTCAGACCACCCGCTCCCACCCCCTGCCAGGGTTTCAGGTCTTGCCTTGTCTGGGGGCCTTGGCCGGGTCTTGACAGGGTGTGGCTTTGTCGGTCTCAACAGAGCTTTCCTCAGGTGAACTGGAGCTGCTGATAAGAAGAAGAAGAATAACTGTAGTATTTGTTAAGTGCTTACCATGTGCCAGGCATTGTACTAAGCACTGGGGCGGATACAAGGACATCAGGTTGGACACAGTCCCTGTCCCACATGGGGTTCCCAGTCTCAATCTCCATTTTACAGATAAGGTAACTGAGGCCCAGAGAAGCAAAGTGACTTGCCTAAGGCCACAGAGCAGACAAGTGGCAGAGCCGGGATTAGAAACCATGACCTGACTCCCAGGCCCAGGCCATGCTGCTTCTGCCCTGCAGGTTGGGACTGAGGCCCTCGATAACAATCAATCAGTGATATTTACTGAGCACTTACTGGATGCAGAGCACTTTATTAAGCGCTTGGGAGAGCACAATACAACAGAGTGAGTAGATGTGATCCCTAGTCATAAGGAGCTTGCAGTCTGGAAGGAGCAGTATCCCAAAAGAGGAATAGCAGAGTTAAGGCAAGAAGAGTCAGAGCCCAGGGCACCCTTTAATCCAGGCCCAGCCTTTGGCCTGCCCTTCTTTTGCTCACCCCTACCAGAAGGAGATTTCAAGTCAGCAGAGAGGCAAACTAAACTCTTCCCTCTGGGAGTGGGTTGGGGGGGCAGGGACCACCTCTGGGGTCCCTACCCCTCACTGAGAAACATGGAAAGCACCACAGCCAAGGGACAGGATTTGGGGATTGACAGTGCTGAGGCCCCTGGGGCAGTGAGACCTCCCTGTTTGGGGGCCTGGGATACCCCCAGGGCTGGCCAGGACTGGACCAGGACAGGGAGGAAGCTTGGGGTGTAGCCTGCCACCTGGGGTTGGTGGGGAAGGTGGCAGGGGGTGGCTACTAGGGCAAATAGGTACAGAGCATGAAAGAAAAGGTCAGGGAAAAGTCACTGTAAAGGTCAGGATACCCCTCGGGACAGATTCCGCTGCCTGCAGATATTTCTCCTAAGACAAGCAACAGAACCTTCAGAGTGACCCTTTCTGACTAAACCAGTCATTCTGCTGGGGGGTGGACCCTTGCACACACTGCCCCGGTTCTTCCCTTCCTCTAGTGTCCTGGACCCCAGGCCACTCTGAACCAGCAGAGAAGGAAAGGGGCCTGAAGCCTCCACCTTCCTGCCTCAGCCTTGGGCTAGGTCAAACTCCAATCCACATTCCAATCCTGATGCTGGCCAACAGGGACCCAGATATGCTTATAAACAGTGAGATCAGCCTTTCCTTCTGAGCCCCCCCTCCTCTACCTAACCATCCGGTCTGTCCCCATTCCCTCGGGCTCCTGACCTCCAGCTGCCCCCAGAAACACCATAACTCCTGCCTGGCCCTGCCTTAGTGAGCAGCATCTGCTTTCCAGTCTGAAGCCTTGAAGTGTGGGCTTCTGAGAATCTTCCCCACTCTTTCCTCCTGCTCCAAGAGTGTTCCTACTCTGTGCTGGATGGTGGTTTAGACCGGAGTCGGAAAGGAGCAGAGAGAAATCCTGACAGGACAGGCCTCTAAAGAATCAGAATAATTACCCTGGAAAATTGTAGGAGGCCTCAAGGTTTGGGGAAGCTTATTCAATGTGGTGGCTCAGGGCCGGGGAGCTGGGGCTTGGGGTGGAGGGGCCGTCTGTCCAGGGTGCTGCAACAGGCCAAGTCTTGTTCAGAACATCAGCCAGGGAGTGGGAGACTGGTCAATCCGCATCGTTTCCTTGCCCTTTCTTAGTTGACTCCAGCCAAGCCCTCTGGCCCGAGAGGCCATGCTGGTGAAATCCATTTTACAGATGGGGAAGTGGGAAGTAACTGTGTAGTGGATAGAGCATGGGCCTGGAAGTCAGAAGGACCCAGGTTCTAATACCAGCTCTGCCACTTGTCTGCTGTGTGACCTTTAGCAAATCGCGTCTCTTCTCTGTGCCTTAGTTACCTCATCTGTAAAATGGGGATTAAGACGGTGAGCCCCATGTAGGACAAGGACGGTGTCCGACTTGATTAGCTTGTTTCTACCCCTACAGTTAGGACAGTGTGTGACACACAGTAAACGACTAACAAAAAACATGAAAAAAAAAAATCAAACACAGGATTCTGGATAGACATCTGGCTTCCTCTGCTCCTCTTTCCCTACCGTCAGTCAGTAAATCAATGGCATTTATTTAGCGCTTATTGTGTGCAGAGCACTGTACTAAGCCCTTGGAGAGCAAAGTATACCCGTTGGTGGTCCACTGGGGAGCTAGGTGGGAGCGCTGCAGCACTAGACTCTCCTGGCTCAGAGCCCTCTGGAGGACCCTGCGTTGGTCACGGTCCAGTTTATCCTCATCATCACGGAGACAGACGGAAGAAAGATCAGACAGAGATAAACTCCCTGAACCCACGACAGCTTTAGGGAGGCCTGAGGCAGCTCGGGTTCTTTAGGAGAGATGGAAAGCAGTGTGGCCCAGAAATGGGAGTGTTATAATGCTGGCTGTTACCTGTCTGCTATGGGCAAGTCGCTTAACTTTTTTGTGTCTCAGTTTCCTCACCTGCAAAATGGGGATTAAATACCTATTCTCCTTCCCACTCCGACTGTTAGAGCTGTGTAGGACAGAGCCCACGTCTGACCTGATTTATTTATTTATTTTGATGTCTGCCACCTCCTCCAGACTGTAAGCTCATTGTGGGTACGAAAATTGCCCGCTTATTGTCACACTGTACTCTCCTAAGTACTTAGAACAGTGCTTTGCACACAGTAAGTGCTCAATAAACACGATTAAAAATAATTCAACGATATCTTCCCCAGCACTTAGAACAATGTATTGCACATAGAACATGCTTCGCAAACACACACTTCCTCTACCCATAACCTTTCCCCCCGCTCCTCCTCCTCCATCTGGGGCATGACTAGGAGGCTGGGTCCTCAGGGGAAGGGGCAGGAAAGCAGGAAGCAGGAGGGCAGAATAGGGACTGTCCAAGGACTTAAGGACATGCGGGAGGGGAGGAACCCCGGAGGAGGCCAGTAGCCCCGGACCCGTTAAGGCCCTGCCTCACTCTTCCTTCCACAACTCAGAAATGGCCAACCCTGGAAACTCTCTCCAACCCCAATGCCTACGCCCCAACTAGACCAAGGGAGCGAGCCTAATCTGGCTCTGTCACTTGTCTGCTGTATGACCTTGGGCAAGTGGCTTTGCTTCTCTGGGCCTCAGTTATTTCATCTGTAAAATGGGAATCGAGACTGTGAGCCCCTCGTGGGAGAAGGACTGTGTCCACCCTCATTTGCTGGTATCCACACCTGCGCTTAGTATAGTGCCTGGCACATAGTAAGCACTTAACAACTGTCATAATTATTATCATCTCCCGGCTGGGCGGAGGACTTGTCTGCGCCTACGTGGTATGTCCCTGGGTTGCTGGGAGTTGGCATGTCCGCAGGCATGTCCACGGACCGGCCACCCTTGGCTGTTTGCCATCTTACCTAGACCGTGCCCCAAGGCCCTGTGAGAGCCCCCAGAAGAGGGAGACGCGGGTTCTGCGGCGACAGGTGGGTTGGGGCTGACCCTGGCTCCCGCCCGGTCCATCTCTGTGGGTAGAGGTGCCCCCGGGGCCGGCCCTCTGCGGCCGGAACCCACTCCCATCCGATTCGAGGCCCCTCCGAGGCTCCTTAGAGCAGCGTGGCTCAGTGGAAAGAGCCCGGGCTTGGGAGTCAGAGGTCATGGGTTCGAATTCAGGCTCTGCCACTTGTCAGCTGTGTGACTGTGGGTAAGTCACTTACCTTCTCTGGGCCTCAGTTACCTCATCTGTAAAATGGGGATGAAGACTGTGAGCCTCCCGTGGGACAACCTGATTACCTTGTATCTACCCCAGCGCTTAGAACAGTGCTCTGCACATAGTAAGCGCTTAACAAATACCAACATTATTTTCCGAGGCTCCTTCGAGGCTCCTCGGCACCCTGGGCCATCGCGCCCTCTGGCGGTCATTCGCGGCACCGCATCTCCGCACCCGATGTGAGGGGCTCTTAGCGGCCTCCTCAACCCAGCCCCGCCTGCACCACGGATGGCGGGGGGCAAGGGGCACTTTGAGGGCGGCCAGTAGCCAGGTTTTAATACAGAATAGTTCTTTTTTCCAGATGTCCAGATCTGCTGGGCTAGCGGATGCTTTTACGTCACGGGTGGAGTTTCCGAGGATGCTTTTAGAGGAGCAGCGTCGCTCAGTGGAAAGAGCACGGGCTTGGGAGTCTTCTGACTCTGCCACTTGTCAGCTGTGTGACTTTGGGGAAGTCACTTAACTTCTCTGGGCCTCAGTTCCCTCATCTGTAAAATGGGGATTAAGACTGTGAGCCTCCACTTAGGACAACCTGATCACCTTAATAATAATAATAATGTTGGTATTTGTTAAGCGCTTACTATGTGCCGAGCACTGTTCTAAGCGCTGGGGTAGTCACAGGGGAGTCAGGTTGTCCCACGTGGGGCTCACAGTCTTAATCCCCATTTTACAGATGAGGTAACTGAGGCACAGAGAAGTTAAGTGACTTGCCCAAAGTCACACAGCTAAGTGGCCGAGCTGGGATAATAATAATAATAATAATAATGTTGGTATTTGTTAAGCGCTTACTATGTGCCGAGCACTGTTCTAAGCGCTGGGGTAGACATAGGGAAATCAGGTTGTCCCACGTGGGCCTCACAGTCTTAATCCCCATTTTACAGATGAGGGAACTGAGGCACAGAGAAGTTAAGTGAATTGCCCACAGTCACACAGCCGACAAGTGGCAGAGCTGGGATTCGAACTCATGAGCGCTGACTCCAAAGCCCATGCTCTTTTCACTGAGCCACGCTGCTTCTCTATTCCCTTCTATTCCCCCCACCCCCCCAGCGCTTACAACAATACTTAGCACATACTAAGCGCTTAACAAATACCATTATTATTAACATGTCCTGTTCCTTTCTCTGTAATCAACCAAGGAACTGTATTTATTGAGCACTTACTCTGTGCAGAGCATTCATTCAATCGTATTCACTGAGCGCTTACCATGTGCAGAGCACTGTCCTATGTGCTTGGAAGAGCATAATGTAACAGAGTTGATAGACACGTTCGCTGACACAACTCTTGCCACTGAGTTCTAAGACTTAGAGGCTGCTCCTGACTTAATAATAATGTAATAATTATGGTATTTATTAAGTGCTATGTGCCAAGCACTGTTCTAAGTTCACCCTCATTGAGGGGAGCCTCATACAAGCAAAGTCCCTGAGGCTGTGCTTGTGGACCATGGCTCTCCTTAACCCCCAGGACTGTGTCTACTCCTGGGGTTTGTCCTGGCTCCTGAGATAATGCTTTTGGGAAGTAAAAGGACCCCCTTCCCTCTCCGACTCACCACAGCCAATGGACAGAGGGTGGTCCCCATCCTCTCTAAAGAGGGGCTAGCTAGGCATCAGCCCCAAGAACATCTGCCAGAAGCAGAAGTTTGGAAGAGGGATCAAAAGGATCCTTGGACTCATGCCCTTGTGGGTGAAAGAAGCTCCACCTTCCACAGTGCGGTCATCCACGGTCGCGAGCCACCCAAGACCCTGCTGGTGGCTTGCAACTCCTTTCTCAGGGCCCCGTCCGCCCTCAGGCTGAGCTTCAGACCCAGCAATGTCCCTCAGGAGCGTCACTGAATCTTCCCCCCCAGCAGGCTCCAGGGCAGCCTAGGGGTCCTCACGGGACCACTAGGCACAGTCTTAACAGAGGAGCCTGGCTTTAAAGCCAGCAGCTTTCAGGGAGCCATACCTGACTGGTGGGCTTGCTCTCCCTTTTTTATGGTAAATGGTACTTGTTAAGCACATACTATGTGCCAAGCACTATATTAAGCACTGGGGTAGACACAAACTACTCAGTTGGATCAAGTTCCTGTCACACTCAATCTTAATCTCCATTTTACAGATGAGGTAATCGAGGCACAGAGAAGTTAAGTGACTTGCCCATGGTTAACAGAACAGACAACTGGCAGAGGTGGGATAGAACCCAAGTCCTCTGAGTCCCAGGCCCAGGCCAAGCACTTAGTACAGTGCTGTGCACCTAGTAAGCGCTCAATAAATACTGCTGAACTAGGCCATACTGCTTGGCTGCTTCTCTTAAGGGCTGAGATTGCACCAGCTAATGCAGGTGAGGGGAACTTGTTCTGTGTCTCGGATTAGGAGTGACTGGCCCAGAAATGGAAGGCTTCCCTGCCAACCCCTCCCTTCCCCCCAGGCCCCACCTCCCCCAGCTCTGGGGTCCACTGCTTGGGAAAAATAGAGACTCCATGTTTCCCTTACCTGGTTGGCTATTTCGGCAGGAAGGCAGTGCTGGGTCTGCTCCTCCTTTTGGGGCCAGCCTGGCCACCCAGACATTCTCCACTGCCCACCAGTGCCAGGCCAGGCCGGAGATTGGCAGCCGAATTTCTGCCTAGGCAGCTCCAACAGTGACCAGCCACTGAGCGATACTTCGGGAGGGAGGCACGGATGGGGTTTCTGAGGATTGTCCAACTCCCTGTGTGACATCACTATTTACAATGGCACTGGTTTAGCGCTTACTCTATGCGAAGCACCACGCGAAGGGCTGGGGACGAATCAAGAGAACCGGGGTAGAAACAGTCCCTGTACTAGATGGGGCTCAGACTCTAAGAAGGAGGGAGAACAGGGTTCTGATCTCCATTTAGAGATGAGGAACCTGAGGCCCGGAGAGGTTGAGTGATTTGTCCAAGGTCACCCAGCAGGCTGGTGGATGGCAGAACTGGGATCGGAACCCAGATCGCCTGATTCCCAGACCTGTGCTCATTCCACGAGGCCAAAATGCCCTTCAGAAGCTGCCATATGGGCTGGATGACTGCACCGTGGAAGATGGAGTTTCCTTCACCCATGAGGGCACGTGTCCAAGGATCCTTTCTATCTCAGTTCCAACCTTCTGCCCCTGGCAGATGTCCTTGGGCCTAATGCCTAGCTGTGTTCCTCCATAGTGGGGATGGGGACCCCCCCCACCTTGCTCATTGGCTGTGGTGGTTGTGGGGCATGGAGGGGGACCCTCTTCTCCCCAGCAGCATGGCGTGGGTGTGGTCACCACTCTGTGCTGCTGTTCAATGTCACAGGCTGTACATCCTACCACCGCCACCACTTGCAGTTGTCAACGGCCTCTTGAGCTGAGCTCATTGTCCTGTAAGGCACAGAAGGCCTGGAGGCCTGGCGCTGGGAACAGCAGTATTTGCACACACTGCTCATCATGTCACTAAAGTGAGCACATGTCAACAGGAGCTTGGGGAAGCAAAAGCAGCAGTGTGGCCTAGATATAGAGCCCGGGCTTGGGAGTCAGAAGGGACCTGGGTTCTAATCCCGACTCTGGAACTCATCTGCTGTGTGACCTTGATCAAGTAGTCACTTCACTTCTCTGGGCCTCAGTTCTCTCATCTGTACAGTGGAGATTAAGACTGTGAGCCCCCTTGGGGCATGGACTGTGTCCAACTAGATTAACTTGTATCGACCCCAGCACTTAGATGAGTGCCTGGCACATAGTAAGTGCTAAACAAATACGATGAAAAAGGAAAAAATAACAAAAAGGCTTGTTGGAAAAAAAAGGTCCAGAGGAGGCTTGGAGGCACCCCTTCCCCACAGGAAGTCTGGCTGAGCAAACGTGTCATGGCACAACAGGGTTGGCTTCACACGGTAAGTGAAGAAAACTGGTGCCTCAGAAAGTCACGTGGCAGGGGTGACCATGTGGATTTTTTTCAAAGACGGTGGCCTCGTGGATTCTTTTCAAAGACGGAAACATGCGACATTCAAAGGTGCCTGGTCCGTTGCCCTTTCCAAAAATGGTGGCCTGTGTCTTCTCCAAGGAGGCAGCAGGTGATTCTTGAGCAGGAGGCAAGTTGAGTTCGGAAGCTGAGCTGCTTGGGCGCTCTGTCCGGGGTTGACTGGAAAAGCACTCTTCTGCAAACTGTTGCAGGTCATTACATAACATCGCGTGCCCCCACAGTGGGCTGAGAATGCCCCCTACGGAACGTGGGGGCCGTGGAGGTCTACTTCTGGGCAGTGAATTGTTTGAACCGGTGGCTGCGGGAGGCTCGATGGTCAGCAAAGGTCACACCTGGGATTGGGATGGGAGGAAATCAGCCCTCGGTGACAGGCTCCCTGTGAAAGGGGCAAAAGGGCTTTTCGCTCCGGCCCTGCAGAAGTTTCCTGCTCTCTGGATGGTGATCTAGGAGCAGGGAATTTGGGTGATGGGACCTGGCGGGAGGAGAGCCCAATCTTCACTGACCAGAGGCTCCAACTTCCCGGTGAGGGGGACCTGTCTGAGGCCCAGCTCTGGGTTGGAGGGACATGAGACAAGTCCACTCCTGCTCATGGCCTAGTGAGAAGCAGCATGGCCCATGTGGATAGAACATGAGCCTGGGAGTCAGGTGGATCTGGGTTCTAATCCCGGATCCACCACTTGTCTACTTTGTGACCTTGGACAATCCACTTCACTTCTCTGTGCCTATCTCATCCGAGAAATGGGAATTAAGACTGTGAGCCTGATGTGGGACAGGGACTGCATCCAACCTGATTTGCTTGTATCCTCTCCAGTGCTTAGTACAGTGCCCCCACATAGTAAGCACGTAAGCACTTAAATACCACAATTAATATTAATTACCAAGGGACACCACACTCCTCTGAAAACCACAGGCCAAATCGTTCAGGGGCCTCTGACCTCGGTGGCTGATGAAGTGGTAATTAACCAGGCTAAGGGGCCTGGGCCAAGTACCAGAATTACCAGTCCCGGGGTCCCCGGTTTGAGGGTCCTGTTAGTTCAAGGGCATTGGGGAGGCGGAGAGTAGAGAGGGCAGACAAACTGAAAGCCACAGAGATGTCCAGCCTGGCGCTGTTTACTGTCCTGGGTGTCAAAGGTGAGTATGGGAGGTGGAGATGGGGTGCTACCTACATTCCCAACCCAAATGGAAAAGTCCCAAATGATCAGGGGTCCCCCTCCCCATATCCTCCTCCCCCCCTCCCGCCCCCGCTCCATGGCAGTAACTTTTCCTTCTCCCTCAATCCTGGCTCAGAAACAACCTAAGCAAAGCCATGGCAGGTTTAATTTATAATGGTGTTTTTTTTAGAATTGTGATGATCAGCCACTGAAACAGACAAGTACCAAGTTAAGGTCACCGTGGAACCCAAAGAGAAAACCAATCTTCCCAAGTTGATTTTCCCCTGATCTGTTCTCCCACCCACGATCAGCCATACAGTGAAAGAAACACACACACACGCACTGGTTTTGAACCTGAATTGATTAATGCTGTTGAGTTGTACATTTGAGTTGAGCTCAGTGGGACATTTGATTTATACCACAAGACATCTTAGTCTGGATCATCACGTTACAGTACAAAATAACCAAAAACCCACACGTCAGCATCATACAAGGTTGGAAGAAAATGAGAATCTAAATATTTACACTCGGGGGCGAGGAATAAGCCACAAAATTATTTACAAAAAAAAAATACATGAGCTTCTCAGCATATACATTTTTCACCAGTTCACAAAAAAATATTAAAACATAAAAATAAGACACTATATAAATTAAAGTTAAGCCAACTCAGAAGTGTGATCCAAGACTTTCTAGGATGCTTTTCTCATGCGGGTCATTGGTTGAATAATCAAGTTTTCTACTGCAGAGGGTGAGCTGCAAAACCACCATGTCTCAATCTTTCATCCTTTCACAACAGAAATGGTGCAAACCAGACCCGGGGGGGGGGGGGGGGGCGGGGAGAGACTCCATCGCACACACATAAGCTGTGCACACGAGCTAAGACGTACCTTCCCTGACCCGGCAGATTTCCACAGCAGAGCTGAAAAATCACCCGTCTCTCCTACCTCTCTTGGAAGTCAACAACATTCCTTCACTTCCACTCTCACCTCCTTTACATACCTTGCCTCAATAACATTTTCACGGATTGCACGATGCAGGGGTCTGCTTAGGGGAAGTGAGCCTGCTCCCTCTCCCAAGGAGAACGATACATTCTAGATTGGCCGTGGGGTCGTCCCCTCGAACCATGACTTGGTGCCCGTTTCCCTCAGCAGCGCGTGCAAATCTCTTTCTCTCGCTCTCTTTTTCTCTCACCTAAGTTGTCCCCTCTGCCAACTTTCAACCTGATCCTACTTTCTCTCTGAGACGGTTGGGCATTCTGCAGAAATGGGGGTCAGACGGGCCTGTAGGGGAAGGACGAGTGCTAGAAGAATCGGTGAGGCTCAGGTGTGAGGGACTAGAAAATACAAACGGCACCCTCCAAAGTGGTATGGAAAAGCTCTGCTCCCAGGATGGAAGTGGAGCCGCTCAAAGCCTAGAGATGGAGCTGCTCCGATCAGAGTATGACCGGATAGTGGGCCCGGGGCATTAGGCCGTTCTGTGTTTATTGTGAAAACGCTCTACATCAGAAGAGCCCAAAGCCCCAAATCCCCACCCCAGGTCCTGCCCCACTGGTGCTCGTGGGGTGACCCATGCTGAGGTTATCTGGCTCACAGTGATTAACCCCCCGATTTCGACCCCAATAGGTAAAGAAGAGACACCCGCACAAGTTTTTCAGCTCACCGGTCACATAATTAAGGCTGTGTCTAGGCTGGAAAAAACAAATGGGGGTTTGGGTCAAAGGCTCGAGGTTCTCATCCATTTCCTGGAAGTCAGGGGGTTGACCTAGAGTTTCTACATGGTCGTTCCTCTGGGGATCGGTGGCGACCGGCTCAGCTTTTGGCGGGGGTGGGAAATACGTGTAGGGGAGACAAAAGTGATGTACAAATCGACCAGTGCCCAAGGGTTTCTCAGTGGCCTCTCCCATTAGGATGCTGGGTAACAGCCATCTAATCGAGCCCCTTCCCTTCCCCGGGCCTAGCCGGGTCTGGCTGGCGTCTGGAGCCGATGGGTCAACTGCCATGCCAGCTTTGCTGCCTCGATGAAACCAAGAAGGATGACTCCAAGGGATCCAGAGGGAGAGAGCAGCCCATCGGGATGACCCCAGGAAGTCCAATTCCCTCCAGATCCACAAAGATAGGAACGCTGAATTCCCTAGGGGTCCTCCCGCCCCCATCCCCAACCACTCTGGTGTGCCCGCAAGAAAACTATCCATGGTTTCGATATCTCTCAGGCAAATGCTCCTTTCATCGAGAACGAATACATGATAGTCAGTGAACCTGCCACAGCGGGTCCTGGGAGGTTCCAAAGAGAAACCGCTTGGGCCACAAAATCTTCTAATTTCAAACCCTAAAACAGCAATGAAATGAAACTCTGGGTCCAAGACAACTGTCACCCGTCCTAGTCTCTGAATAGTTTCACAGCAATGGTAGCAGCATGGTTTTAGGATTAGGAAAACTTTTGATGACTTTGTCCCATTTTTATATCAAACCCGCTCTGAGTTTCAAGAGTCAGTGAGATTCCGATGCGGTAACCGGGGAGAATTCCTCCACCTCCTGAACAAACTGAGCGTGCTCAACATACGTTAACTCCTAAACTCAAGTATTAGTAAGCCTCTTGTAATGAAATGTCCTACTAGATTTGCTTTAGAAATCTAGACCACTGCACTGCTGGCCTGGAGTAGCTTGTGGTGGGGTTGGGGGAAGGAATCAAGGGAGAGAGAATTTAGAAAAACGGGACCCAGCTGGGAAGGAAAGGAGAGTTGGTCTTAGTTCTACTGCAGTGATGGACAGTGACGTTTTCTTTTAAAGGAAGAAAAAAAGATCCTGATACTAACGTATACAACACTGCTACAACGTCAGAAGGGAAATGGTTCTGAAATGCTGGTGTGAATGGTAACCACGATAAAACACGATAAAACAGAGAACCAAGCACCTAATTACTCAGTACATACAGAGGAACTGCACAGTTCGATGATATGATTCAGTGTACTAAGTAATTAGCCTAGTAGTCAACGTGTTCCACAGATCGTTGGAAGCTACATTAAGTATTCCCAGGTAGCCTGCACTCTGGTTTAGAAAAATGAAATGGACGTGTAGCCAATTCTGGAACTATGAAATCATCTCTAGGTTTCTCTGGACAAACGGTCGCTGAAACGGTTGCCTTTGAAGGAGAGCTGGCCTGAAATGTTTCCATTAAAAATGATTCTTTACCAAAATGACTTTAAAAAAACAAAACAAAACAAAAATACTCCCCAAGGCACCAAACACATTAAAAGCACTGACACCGTTTCGGGAAAAGGATGAGTATTTTATTTTCCCACAACTTCTGGAAGTGGTCCTTGTTTTAAAAAAACAAAACCCTTCTGCACTCTCACCAGCTGGTGAAGAGAACGGAGAGATGCAAGGAGGGTAGTCGGTGGGTTGGTCCTAGCCTACATGGGCTGACATTTCTATGAAGTGCTAAGAAGAAAGGCTTCAAAACCTCTCGAGGATAAGAAAACAACAGCTCCTTTCATTTCTTAAATACTTAAATTAAATCAGTTAACTCCTTTCTTGCCTAAAATATAACTAACTCTAGCTCTGAAGGGCATGGGGCAGGCACCCTTCTCCCCACGTGCTCTCCGACATAGGACGGTTGGATCACTGTCTGGGAGACGGGGTGACGGGACAGGGGAGAGGTGCCCGGAGGGTCCGGCCGTGGTCCATCGCCGTGGGCCCAGACCCTCACGCCAAACGCCAGGGCCCTTCCCGACTGATGGGGGCTGCTGCTCTGGGACCTGGCAGGAACCCGGGAGACGGGACGACATTAAGCTGGGTAGATGGGGGCACCTGGGCCCGTTTCAGTCCAGCGCCCTCAGGCGCGCTTGGTGGATAAAGGATTTCTCTGCCGTGGACCAACGATATAACCCTGTAACCCCACCCAGCTCTCTGCCATCCACAAATGACAGAGGCGGTGGGTGGGAAAGGCCATGACGGGATGGGGGAGGGGGGCAGGCGTGGCGGGGAGGAGATGATCGGTTTCCTTTTTCTTACGGGGATGGTTTGGTTGTTTTTTGTGATTTTTTAGGGTTTTTTTTTTTTAATCTTTTTGGTCGTTGAAAAAATAAAACAGTCCGCTGTCCAGCAGAGGCTGCTTCGACTCTATTACGGTATTCCCAGGCTCATTCTGCACGGAGGTGTGTTTCGGGGCTTTGCAGAGACATCTCTGTGGGAAGGAAGGCCCCCTGACCCAAGGCCGTGGCGTAAGTCCTGTTCTGTGGATGGGGAAAGCTGGGGGGCCCGAAAGGCCCATCTCCTCCACCTCCTCCACCAAAGGCAGAGCCCCGTGGGGGTGGGGGCAGGGTGTGGCAGTCACCCACGTTATCGTACTGAGACAGCACAGTCACCGCGCCCTGGCGCTTGCCGTGAGGGTGGTAATGGTAGAGAAGGCCGGGCTCCCTCTCCATGCTTGGCCCCGGGTGGAGCCTCAGGCTGTGGCTCCTCTCGGGCTTGGGGGGCGTGGCCATGGCCCGGGCCAGGTGCTCCTCCTCTAGGTAGCACTCTCTGGAGAGTCTCTCAGGGGCCGCGGAGGACCGCACTCGAGGCCGCTCTGGGTCTTCGGGCAGCCTCGGTTCTTTGTGGCTCGGTCTTAACGTCCCCTGACCACTGGGGCCGTAGAGGGGGTGGTAACCTGGGGGATCCAGTGGGTCCTGCGGGCCTCTGGGCCCATAATCAAGCTGGCAGGCGCCCGCGGGAAACGGGGGTCCGTTCCTGGCCTCCGCCAGGGCCCTATGGCTTGCTTCCTGGTGCGCCCTGTGCTCGGATGGGGGTCCGCCCAGATCCCGGGCCTTGCGGCTCCGGAGGCTGCTCTGCTTCTGGGGGAGGGAGGGCTTCTCTGCCTGCCCATTGCCACAGCCTCCGTGGCAGTGGGCTCGCTCCAGCTCCGCCTCAGGATGCTTCCGGCAAAAGCGATCGTCTCCCTCGGCGGGGGAGATGGCCTTGGAAGCACGGCGCCCATCCCTCCCCTCCGCCACTGACAGAAGCCCCGTCTTCCCCGGATCAGACTTGCTGCGGAGGTGGATGACGTAGATGCTGGCCGGGTCCTCCAGGCCGAGCGGGGCGATGTTGTCGTACTGGGACAGGACGGGCCCCCTGGCCCTCTGGCGCGCGCGGCTCTCCCTCCGGATCGACTGCAAGCGGTACTTCTCCAGGTCCTCCAGGTCCCACGAGGCATACGTGGGCCTGGCGTCGGAAGGCGGGGGCAGATGGGCATAGGTAGGCTCGTGGCTCGGCAGGTAGCCTACGAAGCTGGCCCGGGGGCGGGGTGGTGGGCCAGGGTGGCGGGCCGAGTTCTTGCCTTGGGGCCGGGCGGCGCAAAAGGTCAGGTCCCTGCCGGGCTGGCGGTGGGAAGGCTTCGGCTGCATCGTGCTGTAGGCGTCCAGGGTGTAGAAGGGCCCTTCGGCGCCATAGCAGGGGCCCGCAGAGCTGGAGTACGGGCTATAGCGGTAGTGGACTCGTCCGTTCTCGAAGTAAGGCTGCAGCTGAGTCACATGGTAATCTGAGCGGGCTGGGGAGGACTGGTATGGCTTATATGGGTACAGGGGCCGTGGGCAGAAAGCGGGCTCATCATCCGGGGGCACCTCAGTCCGGGAGATGGGCACGGAGCGGATCAGGGCCGTCGGCGGCACGTGCAGGGACTGGACCCTCCGGATGGTGGGGTACAAGGGTAGGTCGTCGGGGTAGCACGCGCTGCGCACAGAAGGGCTGGCCGAAGACCCGTACTCCATCCGGCCGCATGGCCTCGAGCGGGCTCCCGCTCCACTCTTTCCCGGGGGCAGGTACGTGTTGTAGCGGGGGCTCCCGGAGGACAGGGTCTCCGACCTGGAGCCATATCCCTGGAGCTGCTCTGGTTTCACGCCGGGCAGAGGGCCGGCTGGCGGACGATACTGGCAGGCAGGAGCCAGGCCGATGGGCGCGCAGTTTTCGGGGCTGAGAGGCTCAGGGGAGTTCTCTGGCCAGGGGTAGACGGGGTGGGCCGGCTTAAGCGAGGTGTGCTTTGGCTGAGGGTGGGGTGGTCCCAGCAACGAGTCCTCATCCGGGGAGGCCGACGGCGCTGCGGCAAAAGCGTGGTAACTCGAGGCGCCCAGGCCGTCGGCGTTGTTGGCGTGCATGGCGGCTGCCATCTTACTCTCCAGCGTCCGAGTGGGCGGGATGGGCGCGCCAAAGCTATAAGGCGCGGAGGCGGGAACAGACTCAGAGCGCAGGTGAAGGGGCGGGGCCCGCGTACCCTCCCGGAGCTTCACGGGCAGGCCCGGGTGGGCAATGGTAGCAGCGGGGGCCCAGGTGGTGGGGGCTGGGTCTGCTGTCCGGGGTTCAGGAGGCTTCTCTGGAGCCGGCACTCCTCCTCGCACCTAGTCAAGGGCAACAAGCACAGGTGTCTAAGGGCCTCCGTTCTATTACCGAAAGGAAACTGGTAATGGGCACAGGGGCGGTCAGGACCCTCTAGGGATCAAATCCGGAGAACTGGGAGCCTAGGGAAACCTCTTCTTGACAAAATAAAATATTCCTCAGGTGCTGCTTAGGAGTCGGGCCCCAGAGCCTTCTGAGACCACCCCCTCCCGAGATTGCCTGGCCCAGGTGGGCAGCAAAATGCTGTGCCAGTAAAGAATTGGCAGAAGGTCATGCCTGAGAGCTGGTAGTTATCAATGCCGAGAGTGACCAATCCAGGCCATGCCTCTAGGGAGGGCAAGTGGCTTTCTCAGGTCCCCCAAGGGAAGCCAGTTCCGAGGTGGCCTGCTGCCCTGGTGTCTCGCTGCTTCCTCTTCCACTCTGGCAAACACAGGCAGGTGACTGCAAGGTCAAGAAATCCAAGTGCTTTCTATTCACACTCAGACACTTGCTGAAGGCAGTAATAATGAAAGCAGTAATAATTTGAGATGGACTAGAATTACCATCATTCTCTTGAAAACACAAGCACCTCATTATGGCTTAAGATGGGGTTCTTGGTCAAAAATGGTTGCCAACCAGTTGCTGTACAAATTTTTTTATGGTTAAGCACTTACTATATGTCAAGCTCTGTTCCAAGCACTGGGGCAGAACCAAGTTAATTGGGTTGGACACAGCCTCTGCACTACATGGGTCTCCCAGTCTGAACACGAGGGAGAATAGGCATTTCGTCCCCATTTTAGGGTTGAGAAACTGAGGCACAGAGAGGTCAAGTCACTTGCCCAAAGTCACAGAGTATGCAAGCAGAGGAGCCGGGATTGGAATCCAGGTCCTCTGACACCCAGGCGCACACTCTTTCCATTAAGCCACACTACTTCCCTAATCAGCTGGAAGGCAACTGCTCCTGTGTGACCCATTTGGGACTCTACAGATCCTAAAGTGATTCCCAAATATTTCTGGGGACATCCTGACCCCATTCGCTAGAAAAAGTGACCCGAGGGCCAGAAAACAGAAGCAACTTAACTTGCCCAAGCTACAGAGTGAGTCAGTGAAGGAGTTGAAAGAAGAACCAGGAAACCTAACACCCAATACCCAGTTGTGCCACTGACCCACTTCTCTGGCCAATACCCGCTGGGATTCAAGGAACTGGAGGAGAGCAAGGGAGACCTCTACGGAGGGCAACCATGCCACCATACTCTTTTTTCCCCAAAGGAAAATCAACAGCAAAGTAGCTGCCCAGAGAGTTGCCACAGAAGCACCAGTTCGGGAGGCAGATGACGGATGCCAGCCTCTGCCTGTCTCCTGGGATAGCTGCCCAGAGAGGAAAGAGCTGTCCCCTCTGGGGCAGAGACCCTCCTGTGGAAGAGCCCCAGTTCCCCACAAGCCCCATCCTGCCTTCACTCCAGTCCCACACCCACTTCCTCGGTTTCTCACCTTCAGGGAACCATTGGGTGCTATGCCGGCTGCCGCGGGAATCTGCCCCAGGGGTGCCTGTGGTTCGACTGCTCTCTGAGCTGGAGGCGTTACAGGGCGGGGCCGGTTGTTCCTGTGGGTGCGCTGGAGGGTGCCGAAGAAGCCATCCGCTGAGGGGGTGGGCTGGCCGGAGGGGAAGAAGCCATCCTCTGAGGGAGTGGGCTGGCCGGCACAGCCCCACGGAGATTCCCCGGGGATGATTTCGGTTGCTTCTGGCTGAGTATTTGTCAGGTGAGTCACTGTGCTGCCGGTGCTGCTCTCCCCGGGGGGGCCAGCCGAAGGGAGGGCTCTGTCCAGGGGCCACGGGCCTGGTGCCATCTCGGGAGGGAGGTGGGGCTTATCGACGTACGGATCGGGAAGGATGTAAGGCTCCTCTCCTCTGGGCCGGTACCGGTCAGGTGGGTCCGGGCTCCCAAAAGATGGGGCCTGGGGGTCCGTCTCCGGATCCCCGGGAGGGGACGGCCGGCTGGTCTTCTCTGAGTCTGCCAAGAGAGTCAGATGGGTCTCCGCCTTGTCCGTGCGGGGCGGACTCCCCAGGGAGGCTGCTGAGGGGTGTGGCCCGTCCCCGGGTTCGGGGGCCGGGGCGGCGTAGGGCTGGTCCTCGGGGGCAGTGGCGGAGGCGACTGGACGGACGATGGGGCCGTCACAGCCTCCGGGGATGGCCCGCTGGAGCTCGGGGGGCTCTCCCGGTGTCCCGCTTTGGAAATAGGCCTTGTCTAACGGGAAACCGGAAGGGAGGGTGAACTGCGGGCCCTGGGGCCCAGCCACTGCGCTGTCTCCAGCATCAGGATAACCGGCCTGGCCATTTCCTGGTCTCTTCAGTGACTGGGTGGAGGCTTGTTGTGCAGATTCTGCTAAAGCTAACGCCAACATGCGGGCGGCATTTTTCGGTGGCGGTGGAGGTGGGATTAGAGTTACTGAACTGACAGGAACGGGATCCTGAGGGGAGTCAAGGGCAACTGCTCCTAATGGGAAATCGGGAAAAAAAAACAACAACAAAAAAAAACAAATGAGAGTGAAAAGGTAGTTCATGTTACCCTCTAAGGACAGGACAGTGAAATATTTCCCCGTGAGACCACTAAAAAAATAGTTGTCCGCCAGCTGTCAAAACTGCATTTCTTGGTCGTCTTCTCTCCCACATGCAAAAGCTGCAGAAAATACAGCTGGTTCAGAAGGAAAACAAGAACAGAAGAGTTTGTTCCTCTTGAACATCTAGAGAAATAGCAAGCAGAGATGCCTGAGACCCCCGGCCTGGTTCGGCATTTAACTTTCATAAAACAAGGGCACCTTCAAAGGCTGGCAGATTTTTTTAAAAAAATTAAGAATCAGTTCTTAGCTATGATGGCGTTATAATGACAGGTTAACCTGAAAGGCTTCAACACCGATATTTGCACTTAAACTCCAGAAAGTCTGGGCAAAATTCATCCGCAGAATTATTCTGTGAGCAGACACAGAAGGGCTTTACGAGGCCTCTAGCAGGGTCACGAGTCGCCTCTGGCATCTCTGAAAATTTCACTCTAACGGCACAGCCTCCCGCGCATTCTTTCTGATTCAGGACCAGAAGCGGTGCGAGTGTCTCTGCTGTTAAAAGACACAGGTAGCCCTGAGGAGAGCAGATCCCGTGGAACTTAGAGAAAGAAGGGAGGAAAACACATGGTACCTGGGTGGGTCTGTGCAGAAGCTACAGCCTTACTGTGACCGTTCGGCACAAACGGTTCCACTGGCGTGGGCGGTTCTACTTCAGGGGCAGTGACGGCGGCCGCTGGCTCCACCTTCTGGGCTTCGGAGGGATGTCTTTCTCGGGCTTCTGCGGCATCGCCTTTGGTCGTCAGCCCCTGGTGGGGGCAAGTGTTGGGGGCCTCCCCATCACCAAAGCTCCTGTTCCAGGCAGGTGGCGAAGCATTTGGGATGGGGCCGGAAACTCCAACGGTGGCCTCGGACATGGGGCCGGGCAGCGGCACGGAGACGGGCTCGGATCCGGTCGGGGCTGGGGACTTGCTCAGTTTCCGTCCCATCTTGGGGGAGAAAGCATAGACGACCCTCTCAGTAGACGAGGAGGGCCTGGGTGCTTTTTCTTCCGTCGGGCTCAGATCCAGGGTGAAGAAGGGGCTACTCGCCTTATCCTGGAGTGGGGAGACAGGTTCGGAACTGGTGGTGCTTCCGGGAGTCTGACACTGGCTACCTGCCTCGGCCTCCTTTCGATTGGCCACCTTGTCCTGGGCGAACTCCTCGAAGTCCAGCAGGGCGCTGTGCTCGGGACATTCCGCCTCTGCCTTGGGAGGACTGCACTGGAAGGACATGGGATCAAAATCCAAGCTGGCCACGCCAATGTCTGGTGGGCTCAGGTCAACATCCTCAGTGGAATGAGGGGACACGAGGGCTGGGATGTGCAGCAGCCCGTCTTCCTCTTCACTCTCCTGGTCGTGGGGCAGATTGTCATAGGAATTGCAGCGGTTTCCTAGCATCTCTCCGTTAAAAGAGGCAGAGAGCGCGTCGCTACTAGAACGGGGTCTTCTTGGCCGGAACAGCTTTGATTCACCTGGCAACAAAGGGACACGGGGATGAAATCGCATTTCGTGTCGGGGGACACTGTCAAAACACATTGGCTACCTCGTGAGGCAGGGATTCCCTGCTCCAAGAGAGGAAAAAGTTACAGCCCATGTCTCTCAACACCGCAAGCCTGACAGTGCTGAACCCCAGAAGCAAATGGATGATCTGAAAACACTGTCACCTATTCCCCACAGGTGGTCAGAAGGTCAGAGATGCATCTGATTGTCAAAGTAGGGGCAAGGATCTCAGATCTTCTTGGTTCAATTCCCAATTCCACCACTGACTCACTTGATGGCTTTCTGGGACACACCTCTTTAGGGCACACAGAGTGCCTATCTGGCTTCACAAAAGGATTGGGAGGCTTATTTAAGCAACGGGAACAAAGCGCTTTTGAGATTCACAAGCTAAAGGGCCTAGAAACCTCAAGGAGATGATGTGGAAAGACACCCCACCAAACCTCAAAAGCCAAAACACTGCTGAGTATTTTCAGCTTTTATGAAGCATACCGCCTTCCAGAAAAGAACTCAACAGCATCTGGTTGGTACACCATTTCTTCCAAGTGATTACTGACAGGATGATAGCTTTATTCCTTAACTGTATTGTGGGGTAAGCCCTTTCATATATAAAAAAAATCTCTTTTCAACCAAGATTTTAAATAATGATCGGTTCTGCTATTTCTCACTGGGTTCTGAGTTTCCCAAGCAGAGACCATCAGCGGAGTTGAGTCCAGAAAATTGGATGATGTGGACAATCAGTTGACATACACTGAATAGGGCCTTAGAAACTCATTTCATAAATGAACCAAAGCTGTGTCTCCGAAGACCAAAGCCTGCTTGGTTGAATTCAGCCTTACCATCAACAGCGTGCAGAGAAGTCAGAGATTCTTCACTCTTAGCCGAGCGGAGGGTTCCTTCTGCCCTGCCACCTGAAGATTCAAAACCATAGAGTGTGACATTTGATCTTCCTCCTCATTGTGGTCAAAAGCCACCTGGGACTTGGCGTTGGGACACCAAGCAGGCTGACAACCCTCCCACTCATTTCCCTGAAAACAACTTCCCTTCTGAAGTTTACAACCATGGAATCGGAAAGCATTTATAAAAATCTGATCTACACCACACCTTAATGGCATGCTTAAGCCTTCCAGACTGGCTTTATGTAGATCAGAAAAGCACAAGTTATGAAAATCCATCCAAAATGTCCTTGGCAGGTGTGTATATGAATGAACACACACACATGACGCACACAGGAGCCCAAGATTTCTCTTTCGAACTTTGGGTGGGGCCAGACAAATTCTTTGTCTCCTGCAACCCAGACCAGTTTAACTCTTGGTGAAGCAAGAATGCAGGCTTCTGAATGACGTTAGTCATTCTTCCAGTCCCTCTTACTTTGGGAACCTGGGCTAATGCTTGGCCCAGGCCTGTTCCTTGCCATTATTGCCAACTCCTGGATTCAGATGATGCCATGGACTAGCGAAGCCAGAGAATGCTTCCAGTGCTTAAGGGGCACTGTTTCCCCTAGAGCCGCAATAACCCAGTTGTTCATGTGGATCCGTGTACATCAGACCGTTGACAAAGAATTCCACTGAGCCTTTATGTGATCTTCCAGAATATTCTGCTAAATGTGCTAGATGTGTCCACAGAGAAAGGGAGGAAGCCTCTGAGAAAGGAGACTTATATGACTGCTTGAGAAGTTGCTGGCTTGGCCGACTGTGCTGGGTGTGAATGTGAAAGGATCTGTGTTCTAATCCCAGCTCCACCACTCAATAATGATAATAATAACTGTGGTATTTAAGTGCTTACTTTGTGCCTGGCATACAGTACTAAGTTCTAGGGTGGATACAACAAATCGAGTTGGACACAGTCCCTGTCACATGTGGGGCTCACAGTCTCGATCCCCATTTTACTGATGAGGTAACTGAAGCCCAGAGAAGTTCAGTGACTTGCCCAAAGACACACAGCAGACAAGTAGCAGAGCTGGGATTTAGACCCCACGACCTTCTGACTCTCAGGGCCGTGCTCTATCCATTATGCCATGCTGCTTCTCATCTGCTGTGTGACCTTGGACAAGTCACTTCCCTTCACTATGACTCAGTTCAGGGAGATTAAGACCATGAGCCCCATGTGGAAAATGGACTGTGTCCAACCTACCTATCCCCGCACTCAGTGCAGTGCCCGATACATAGTAAGTGCTTAATAGATGCCACTGAAAAAAAAATGGCAGACGCTCACCTTTCAGAGCAATGGCTTTCATCTCTGAAGGCTCACTCTCATTCCGTTGGAGTTTGCGCTTGGAGACCGACGACGACTTCCCCAAGTTGAAGAAGGACCGCCAGCTCCCCACTGGAGACTTCTTCATTTTGCTTGGGGGCCGCTTCCTGGTTAGAGCAGAGGAAATATTTCAATTGGGGCCACCAAGAGGTAAATTACCAAGAACAAATCCCAGAGTAAAAGGCCTAAGGATAAGAGCAGGGGGCTGGGAGTTAGGAGGCCTGACTTCTATGCCCAGTTCTATCACTGGCCTGTTTGGGCCAGTCACTAGATCTCTCTGGGCCTTAGTGGCCTCATCTGTAAAATGGGGAGAGAATGGCTGATTACCCACCCTCTTAGAATATGAGCCCTGTGTGGGACAGAGGCTGATTTTCGAATACTTATCCCAGCTCCTGACCTATAGTAAACACTACGTAAAAGCCAAAATTATTATCTGAGGACAAGTGGAGCAAAAACAGGTTTGAATATACATATTCTGGCCACCAGCCACAATACTAGGAAACTTGGCTGGACAAAAGAAAGCAAGGAAAACGTTCCTCGTGAACATTATTTTTTTGCAGAATTTTACAGTCCTTCATCAATGGAATGTATTAAGCATTTATTGTGTGCAGAAAACTGTGCTAAGTGCTTGGGAGAGTACCTCATCACATCCACCTGCTCTGTTCTCCTCTCGATATTGATCACTGATCTATGACTCTAGAAAATACGGAGCTGGGTTAAAAATGTATCCATGTGTACAGTACAGTTCCTGTATTTTAATTTTTTTTCCTCTCCCAAGAGATGGGAATGGGAAGTCCTCTTTTCTGCCACTATGTGTATAAAAATGATCGAAGTACTTTTCAAAAAGCAAAGAGTTGGGAAGATAAAGAATAAAAGCTCTGTCAATAAAAGATGGCAATCAAAGGTGAGGGGGCAGGAGGTCAGAGGACAGTAGAGGTTTTACATGGTACTAGTTACCACTTATTATGTGCCAGGCACTGTACTAAGCACTGAGATAGATACATTATAATCATATTGGACACAGTCTTAATCTCCATTTTACAGATGAGGGGAATGAGGAGCAGAAAGGTTAAGTGACTTTTCCAAGGTCACACAGCAGACAAGATCATTCTGGATTGTGCAAAAAATTCTGGGAGCCAATTTCTCCTGGGAAGGGAATGATTGGTAGTCTGCAAGAGGATGTTGGAGCAAATGGTGAAGAAGAGAAGGGACAGGGCTGGGGGTGAGAGAGGGATTGAGACAGATGACCACCACCCTTCCCTCCTTCAAAGCCTTATTAAAAATCACATCTCCATGAAATCTTCCCCAACTAAGCCCTCATTTCCCTTATTTCCTTTCCCTTCTGCATCACCTATGCACTTAGATCTGGCTCCTTTTTGTACTTGATATTCACCCCACCCTCAGCTCCATAGAATTTACATACAGAGCTGTTCTTTGTTTTAATTTCTGTCTCCCCTTCTAGACTGTAAGCTCCCAGTGGGCAGGGACTGCACCTACCATCTCTGCTGTACTGAATGCTCCCAACCACTCAATGTAGAGTTCTGCCCCAGTAAGCGCTCAATAAATATCACTGACAGTTGACTGAGAGGAAAAGGCCAGGACCTAGGTCAGACTTTTAAGAAGTGGGGAAGTAGTGTAGAAGTTCAAGATTCAGGACGGGGATTCAGAAGGGCCTGGGGTTCCTGCTGGATCAGAGGGGAGCTGGAATATTCTGAGGAGAAACATTCTTCTGAAAAAAGACAAAAAGCAGTGGATACAGGGAGGGAAGCCCCCATAGCACTTAAGTCTGTATCTTCTAAACTCTATGTCTTCCTCCTGTCTGTACCTTATTTAAGTCTTATTTACAGTCTCCCCGGTAGACTGTAAGCTCAGGGAGGGCAGTGAGCCCCTCGAGGGAAAGGGTCCTTGTCTAATTTCCACCTTTATACTCTTTTCCCAATACTTAGTACAATGTTATATAAACAGGAAGTGTGTAATAAAGAGCATTACTACTAGTATTGTACCATCCCAAAAGCTTAGTATCATGAATTTCTATCAATTAACCAATCAATAATGTTTACTGATTGCTTACTATGTGTAAAGCACTATATTAAGCACTTGGGAGAGTACAACAAAGTAGAATATAGTACAACAGAGCCAGCACGACCTCAATAAATGCCACTGATTGGTTGATTGGAAGAACATGAGAGGAAAAGTGAGAGAAACACTAAAATATGGAAAATATCTAATCATGGCTGATATTTAAAAACATTGAGCACCCATGCATCTTAGCTAAATGCTTAATGAAGAAACTGTGACAGTGCACCCTATCTATACAGGAGGAACTGATTGCATCCAGATTCTACAGGCGTACAGAAAATTGAGTCCATTGCCAATGTAACATTCATTGGACAGAAAAAAGAATCTTGCTCCATGGCAGAAACAACTTCCTACTGCTGAGAATAGAATATGCCTGTAAACTATTTTCCTTTTTTTTTGAACAAGGCTCAAGACAGGAAGGAACAGCAGGTATCTTCCACCACGTTGGGGTAGGACGGGGGCCAGAATAGTTCTGAAAGAGAAGACTGAAAAATGTATGTGATGGAAAAATCAAAGCGGCTTCACCTTTCAAGAGGAAACTCAATGACAGTATGGAATTTTCCCTGAAGTGCAGCTGGCCCTTCTCCCACTTCAATGTATTTGTTGTCGGTCACGATGGGGGAGTGGATCTGAGCTTGCGTCCGGGCCTGGGCTTCTTCCAAGGTCAGCAGCTTGGTGGATGGCGATGAAACCAACAGGGACTTGGGCCTGGATAAAGAAGCTGCTAATGGACAAGAAAGAAACGAAACATTCAAACTCTCCATCCTACACCAAAACCACGCACACGTTAAAAATGGACTGATAGCATTTTTTGATCTTTCCTTATCTGAAAGAAAATCTCTCTCCCTGTGGGCAGGGATCACATCTACTGACTCCATTGTATTGTACTTTTCCAAGCACTTAGAATAGTGCTCTGGACATAGGAAATGATCAATAAATACCATTGAGTGATTGACAGAGATCAGGCAAAGTGTGTCAGCTTTGAAACTCTACATGTTAGCACAGAGAAAAATGAACCCAACCTAATTGTTCAATTGCTAACCTTCGTGAAGGGGAGTATCATAGCCCTTGTCCTGTTTCGGACTCACAAGTAGCCTGGGCTTGATTTCCCTCCAGAGGTCCAAGCAGAGATGTTGTTCTTGTGGGTTCTGTCATACCACTGCTTAAGAGGACCTGGGAAACAAGTTGGCATCCACCAAACTGGTTCTCCTCTGTCCTCTCCTCCTACTGGCCTAGGTGGGGGTTTGCTACTAGAGAGAAGCACTTTGGCCTTTCCATTCACCCATTTAGGTGTTTATGGACTTGGGGCTCTTGATTCCCCCCAGGAAGTTTAAATTTGAAACCCCTTGATGACTGGCAGCCCTATACTTAGTATTTTGACAAGAGGCCATTCTATGCTAATTTTGTTGTATTGAACTCTCCCAAGTGCTCAGTACAGTACTCTGCACATAGTAAGCAGTCAATAATAATAATAATAATGTTGGTATTTGTTAAGTGCTTACTATGTGCAGAGCACTGTTCTAAGCGCTGGGGTAGATACAGGGTAATCAGATTGTCCCACGTGAGGCTCACAGTTAATCCCCATTTTACAGATGAGGTAACTGAGGCACAGAGAAATTAAGTGACTTGTCCATAGTCACACAGCTGACAAGTGGCAGAGCTGGGAATCGAACCCATGACCTCTGACTCCGAAGCCCAGGCTCAATACATACTACTGATTGACTGTTAGATATGCAAAAAGATATCCCACAAAATAAGGCAGGGCTTTCTCTCCAAAGCCTCTCCAGGTCAGTCCCCAGGTAGGGCCAGGGTTAGAGCTTCAAGACAAAGCTGATGAAATTCCCGTCTGAAGGACCTTTATCATCCATCAGGCCCCCAAACCCCAAAATATTTGATCCACCAAACTCAGTGGGATGAGGTCACTCCAGCTTCCATTTTGCCAACTTTCCCTGAGAATTTAAGTCACTGATCTGAAACTTCAAAAAGCATATGGATCCAGCAGCTTGACTGACTGTTAACCTGCCCTCGTTAATGCTCTCCAGTTTTAACTTTCCTTTCCACTTATGTGGGGACAGCATGCTCCCATTTCCCCTTTTTCGACCTGATATCGTCTACTATTATCTCTTGAATGGACTCTATATTTTCCCTGATCTCTTGCCAATTCCTCCAGGTATGTTCTTGAATTGCTTAAGAAATCCCTGCCACCTAGGAAATGTGACAGCATAACTCCATGTCAAGAAAGGCAATGTTCTAAACCGGGAACAGAACTGCAACTGTGAAAATTAGCTTATTATTTTGCTGGAAACTTAGGCAAATATGAAGAAAATGGAAAATAAATCATTCTCTTGCTATAGTTAAACAATGTCTCGGGGCAGGGGGGGAGGTGTTATTAGAGCTGAGAAAATTCTTTACTTTTCCAGAGCAACAGAAGTGAACAAGTTTATTAGCTCATTAAAGAGTTGCAAACATTTTTCAAATTAATATTTTATGATCATCTTCTGAGAGAAAATGAATTTTCAGCCTTGAAGTGATCAACTGTCTTTTTTTTTGATGATTTATACTCTTTTCTACCCTTTATAATTAGATGGTAGGTTATATGAGGGCAGGGATGGCATGTTACTTCTTCTTATGATCCCCAAGTGTCTACACAGTCCTCTATCCACAAGAGCTCAACAAATGCTTTGGTTACTGATACTGTTGATTGCAATAAGGCTCATTCTTTTGTACACTAGGAGCACAGACATTTTCAATCCAGAAAAAACAATTTCCAATTTGTCCAGACACAGAAAATAGCTGACCAAAGAATGAAGCCATAATCACTCTCGCAAGCCTCGGGGCTGTGGCTGCCATTTGTGAAATCGATGTTGATTTCCCAAATAAATTTTGATCTTCGATGTCAATGTGCAATCATGTCCTAGTCCCATTTCATGCCACACCTGAACTTCACCTGAAGACCAGATTCCTGGCACACCAAGTAAGCAGAGTGGGCCTGTAGGCTGGGAATCAACAAAAGGGAAGCATTTCCTCAAGTCCCCCACTTAGCCTGATCTCTCCCAAGCTCCCAGATTAGGGGAATGGGCCAGGACAGGTCTGGGGAGTTGAGGAAGGAGTGGCACCAGGGAGTGATTTTGGGATCTCCCTGGCTGTTTCTGACCTAGAGATCACAAGAGCCCTCTTTTCACCTACTCCCTCTCTTTTCTGTATCTTGGATCTGTATCCTTTAAGCATGATATTCATCCCACCTTCATCCCCATAGCACTTGTGTACATATCCGTAATTCTTTATATTAACTTCCGTCTCCCCCATGAGACTGTTATCTCCCTGTGGGCACGGAATGTGCCTACCAACTTTGTTAGATTGTTCTCTTCCAAGCGTTTAGTGCAGTGTTCTTCACACAGCAGGCATTCAATAATTACCACTTATTAACATTGATTGAGAGCCGAGGCGGGTCACACACACAAGGATACAGAGCAATTCCTCCAGGATTTCCCAATGGAGGATCTTGGGACCAAAGGTTGATGTGGAGTAGCCTCCAGCTCTTGTTTCAGGAGAGAGAGCATGAGGCTCCTTAAGCAAAAAGTGATATAAATGCTTAGGATCTTCCCAGAATGTTCACTTTACTAAGTCTCATGGCATGAATACCAAACAGCAGCATTATTTTTAACAATTCTTGAGTTCTTGGAAGCAGATTGTTTTTGAGGGCCAAATACAGTCACAGTGTTGGTGAAAATCCACTGTCCATACCTGCCCCATCTTGAATGACAGCACTGATTTTGCTGCTGAAGAGAACATCCACGTGATTGAGAATAAATTCAACCACCACCGACTGAATTCTCACTTCCATGAAGGCAGCTGTCCCACTGAAGCAGGCAGACTCTATCTGTTTTGACCTGGGAGAGATAAACAGAGAGTGTCAAGGATAAGTCAGGATTCAAAACGATTTCTCTAACAGAAATGGAGACACAAGACAAAGGAAATCATTCCATTTTTACCACCACTGAGTTAGGTTACCTCCACCCATTTGAGGGAGGCGAACGGATAATGGATGTTGGCTTTGCACTCTTCATTTTCTTTGAGGTGTAGTGGCGAAATGAAACTTGCAATTAAGTTTAGTGGATTTAAGATCAGAAATAAAAACATGAATTACCGAAGCAGGTTTGGGGCCCACACAATTGCTAGGTTCTTAGCGTGCATGTTCGTGATGGAGCAGTAATCAGCTAGAAGGGATAAATGTCTCATTAAGAACTCCAGCGTTCTGGAAAACAAGATACAAGCAAAAATCTGTTAGCAAGCAGTAAGTACTACCGCCAAAGAGCTACAGTTACAGGCTACAATTTATACAACTGAAAGGTACTACTAAATCCTTCTGTATTTCTTCATCATCAAAAAGGAAGCAAAAAGGAAGATGCAAAAAAAATTCCAAATAACTCAATTCCGAGCCAACATTACATATGGCTCTGGTATAAGGAAAACACAAAAACTTATAATAATAATAACCACCATAAAAATTATTTATTAAATACTCACTGCATGCTAAGTGATGTGGAAGATAGAGGACGATCAGATCCCACCCAGTACATGGGACTTATGGTTTACAAGGGAGGGAAGTTTCATGATCCCCATTTTACTGATGAGGAAACTGAGGCACTCAGCAGGCAAATGGCAGAGCTGAGACCAGAACTCATTTCTCCTGACTCTGAGACCAGTGCCTCTGTCCACTAGGCCTTGCTACCTCCCAGACAATTAACTCAAAATCAGTCAACGGTATTTACTGAGTACTCATTTTCTGCAGAGCACTCTACTAGCGCATGGGAGAGTACAATACAACAGAATTAGGAGGGATGCTCCCTGCTCATTATAGGCTGAAGTTTTGAGATAGCTAGCTAAGCTTTGGCAAAATCCTTAGGCTGATCTTGGCTGCCTGATTTCCATGTTGGCTAATATTGTACTAATAAAGCAGCTGCTCCCTTTTTAAAAAACAGACCTTCCTACTTAGCTTCAGAGGCACCACAGAAGAGCTCAAATCCTTCCCTGAAACGGTGCTAATATGGCTCCAGCAAGTCTAAAAGAATGATTAGGAAATTCAAGTGAATTCTTCCTGGGTTAGCAGTAGCCACTAGAGGGAAAGCTTGCAGCATAATTCTACCTTCTTGCCATGGATCTCTTTTCTCAAAATTCTTTATTTCATTTTCTCTACTCTGCCCTTATTTTAATACATAGGTCATTTACTTATTAGATCTGATATCAAGATGAATGGTTTTAGAATCACTGCCATCATGTACTTCAGCAAATAAGGGAATTAGAGGAACCACGCTGAGAAGCAGCATGGCCTAGTACAAAGAGCCTGGAGTACCCTAGAGCTTAGTGCAATTCCAGGCACAGGGTAAGTGCTTAACAAATGCCATAAACTGATAAGAAGCAAGAAAAAGAAAAGAAAGAGAGGAAGTCAGAGGACCTGAGTTCTAATTCCAGCTCTGCCATTTGTCTACCGTTTGACCTCGGGCAAGTTACTTAACTTCTCTGGGGCTCAGTTACCTCTTCTGAAAATGGGGATTAAGACTCTGAGTCCCGTGTGGGATATGGACTTTGTCCCATCTGATTAGCTTGTATCAATCCTAGCACTAGGTACGGTGTACGGCATGTAGTGAGTACTTAACATATAGCAAAAGCAAAAACAAAAAAAAAAACCCAAACCCAAAGCACCGTGAGAAATATTCATCCATCCCAGGCTCCCTTCAGAGGTACTCCAATTTGCAGGTGCGGGATAAAATGAATGCTCTATAATTCAGTCATGAAAATAAGAACTGGCCCATTTGTCCAGGGCTGAAAAATTCTGGCCAAGGGCTTATAAAACAATTTGGAGTGGATATAGCTAGAAATGTAATAAATTATATTCCTCATTTAGATTCCTTTTTTCCATTTGACTTTCACAAGAGGAGCAAAGTGGCCAAGTGGAAAGAGCATGGGCCTGGCAGTCAGAGAAACTGGGTTCCAATCCTGGCTCTCCCACTGCTTGCTGTGAGACCTTGGGCATGTCACTTCGCGTCTCTGTGCCTCGGTTTCCTCAACTGTAAAATGGAGATTAAATCCTACTCCCTCCTACTTAGACTGTGAGCCCTATGTGGGACAGGGACTGTGTTCAACCTGATAAACTAGTATTTACCCCAGCGCTTACAACAGTACTTGAAACACAGTAAGCGAGTAACAAATACCATAAAGCAAACCAATAAACAAAACAAGACTCTAGATGTGGGGGGAATGCTAAGTGGGTCCAACAGCCTGGTGGAAGAAGGTGGGGTTGGTTAGGGTCAAGGAAGGGGCCGAAGAACTTGGGTTAGGCCAGAAGTATCACTGGGTGGCTGAGTAATTTTGGAAAGTCAGCAGTGAGCTTGTCATAGCTCTCAGGGAATATAGGTGGAATGAAGATTAGTGTTTCATTCCACATTTCAAAGCTTTTGGTGTAGCTAAACCTATTAATATTTGCTAACCTAATTATTTGCTTAGAAGAAAGAATTAAAGTCTACCATACCCTTCCAAAACCAAATTTGTCTCATTTCACAAGCGTTATAAAACTGCATTCACACGATCAGATGGGCATGAATTAAACAAGATTTATATATAGCCTATGCTGTACTTCTTGTTACTCATCTATTTAAAATGTAAATTATGTTTACAGAGTCATAAATCCTTCCAAGCATGCTCGCCCATTTAATTGAACAAATCTACGACCCAATCTTCCTTGGGAAAAATGGTATTTTCAATAAAAAGAAAGAAAAACAGTATTTTGCTTTCTCCTTGAAAGCTGCAGATTATAAAAATGTAAAGTGATTTTCTCTATCAGGACTCTCCTTACTATGAAATGGAAATGAAAACCCTATGGATGGGTTTAACAGTCTCTTCTACGAAGGCATTTCTTAATTCTCTTGAAAATCTAACTCTCCGAGGCAGATAAAATAATAAGACGGGCAAATTATACATAATGAAGGGCAGAATATTTTCAGGGCCTTGAGGGAATAATGATGCATTCTGTTAAGCACTTACTCTGTGTCAAGCACTCTTCTAAGCGTTTGGGTAGATACAAGATGATCAGGTTGGACACATTCCCTCTCCCACATGGGACTCACTGTCTTCATCCCCATTTTGCAGATGAGGTAACTTAGGTACAGGGAAGTCAAGTGACTGACCCAAGGTCAAACAGCTGACAAGTGGCTGAGCCGGGATTAAACCTAGGTCCTTCTGACTCCAGGCCTATGCCCTATCCACTAGGTCAAGCATGTACCCTTGGACTCAGGATTACTCCTTGGACGCTGAATGGTCCCAACTCCCTTGCTTGCTCCCTGCTTCTGAAGTCTGAAAAAGACATGGAATTTCCCAGATGCTCTGACTAGATGCTAGCAGGTTGCTAAGTGACACAAAATAATGAGATCAGACAGCCCCGTCTGCCATGCAGGTCCCCACCGCAAAGACAGGGAGAGAGCCAGTATCTTCTTTGCAATCCCAGAGAGGTTAAGTGACTTGCCCAAGGTCACGCAGCGGAGCTGGGATTAGAATCTGGGTCTCCTGACTTCCACTCCCTTGCTCTTTAGGCTAGACCATGTTGCTTCCTAAGGAATTAGCTTTGGCATTCCTTTTTGACTTGTCTAATTTCCCTTTTGCACCTTCCCTGCCACTCTTTCTGGGCTTCAGGCAAGGTTTCTGTTTTTCTTCTGTTTACTTTTGTTTTAAAGATCATTCAATTCACCCCTGTTTTTTTACAGTATTTGTTAAGTGCCTACTGGGTTCTGTACTAAACCCCGGGGTATAAAGGAGCTTATCAGGTTCATGATCTACATCCCACATGGGGTTCACAGTCTTAAACCCCATTTTTGCTGATGTAGGGCACAGAGAAGTTAAAACACTTACCCAAGGTCCCCCAGCAGGCAAGTGGCAGAGCAGGGATTGGAACCCTGGTCCTTCTGACTCACAGGCCAGTACTCTACTCACTAAGCCACACTGCTTCTCAATTTGATTCACCTCCTAAATCAACTTAAGCTGCTGCAGAAAACCATGGAACCAAAAGAGGCCTGGAAAGTCATCTTGGCCCTAAGAAGAATTACAGCCCAGCAAGCCAAAGCAGATGGTTGCTTTCCCGATTCTTTAAACTCTCTCCAAGGGAAATTCCCCTACAGCTTAATCTACAGCTCAGTTGCTCTTACCTTCCTTAGGTTCTTGGGGCTAACCTAAATCTACCCTGCTCTGGCTTAAATCTACTTTCTCTTTAGTTTGAACCATCTGTTAAGTTGAAATGAGCCTGGGAAAAAGTAGCCCTTCAGACGTTTGAAGGCAAGAATTGGAGTCCTTAGGGAAATTTAATTGAGAAAACTCTAATTCCTCTAACTTTCTCTCTTAGATTTTGACCTCACTCTTTGATCATTTCTCTTGCTCTTTTCTACTTCCCCTCCAGTTTTTCTTAACATGTGAAGTACAAATTGGCCCCATTTCTCAAATGTCTCTTTCCAAATACTGAATTTAGGGTAAGGATTACTTCCTGGTTCTCGAATGTCATACTCCTGCTTATACATTGTTACTTTATGTATACACACACACACAAATATGTACACACATACAGCTGTTCTTAGGGCTCAAAGATGCTACCATTGGTGAGGTTATAGAGTCATCTAAACTAAAGCACTACACGGCTGGCTCAAGTTCAGCTGGTGGACACCTCAATCAGTGATTCCTTATCTGCTGACTCTATCCTCCCTCAGGCAGACATTTATCTTTAACTCAGACAAAGTTGAGTTTTTCTAGTCTAAAGAATGTGCCATTTTGATCACACTGTTAATTTCAGATGCTTCCTCAGATTAGAAGCGTAAATTTTCTGTTGCCACCCAATTTACCATTTTTTGCAGGGCACACTGTAATTCAAATACACAGTTCCTTAAGAGTCGAGCCAAAGAAATGGAAAATCCTAGCAATAACCTCTCTTTTCAAAAGTTACCAGGATTTAATGAGAAAAATTGGCAGAAACAATTAAAATTGGGCACCTAAACTATTTGAATGTTTTCTCCAAAACATTCATGGGGTGAAAAACTGGACTCACCTAAAATATGGGTATGAAATTGAATACTAGCAAAGTTCAAAGGGGTCCAATATCAAAAGAGTCTTGAACAAAGAGCAAGAGATCGCAGTAACAAATTGAAGCTTACAAACAAAGGGACTTTGGGCCTATCATTTCGGGGAACTTGGCATACCTGTAATGTGGAGGTGGGAGTTGCTGGATGACGTCGTGAATTTTAATCAATCGCTCTTCATCTGTGGCTGCAGACACTGCATCCTTGAAGGGAGACACGTATTTGAAAAAAACCACAGGGTTAGGGCAGGAATTAGAAATAGATAAAATTCAGATGCAGTTATCTTTCCTACTGCTATTTCTCTGAGCTCCCTTCTAAAGCGAACTGGGAACAGGCAACGAGGAATTTCTTTCTGACACCTCCATGCTGCTTCTGTACACATTTACAACACCCATAACCCTAACACAGCAAGGCCCCTGGGAAACTGATTCAGCAGAATGAGCGGAGAACTCAGGGAACACTAACCCATTACTAACATGGGGGAATCTAGTGGGTGAGTGCAGGTCTAGACTTTGAAGTTTCCACGGCATCCTCATTCCAGTCGACGCTGCTGATTCCCTATTTTTTAAATAGAAAATGAGAGAAAACCTCCTCATGGGAATCGTTTGCTGCTATAATTGCTACTTGGGCTTGGCCAGACCATTCCCAACCCTGTTATTTATCCTCTGAACATATCCATAATAAAGCAGCTCAACTCGCCTGGAACTTCTGTTTCACCACTGCACTCCCCCCTTCCCCTCCTCTATCCCCTCCCTCCACACCCCAGCCCATCCCCACCAGAGCCTGCACTTACTGAGAACTTCTCATAGAGTTGGTAAGTGAGCAGCGGATTTGGCAGCTCCCTGAAGTACAGCTTACAGAGGGAGCCCACGGAATGGATATCCTGCACATAAGGCTCTTTCGTCAGGTCGGGAATGTGTTCAGAGTCAAACTCGTGGCTACAAGGAAGCAGAGGTTAGGAGAAGAAAATCCCTAGTTAGTTACCCAAAGAAGGCAGAGGCTTAGTTGGAAGGTAGAAAGAAAACCTCAAAAGAGCCAGGGCTGGAAGAATTCGGTATGGGCCTCTGGGTGAACCCTTCTCTAAAATGGGGTTACCTCCTCGGGAAATGTGCTTGGCAGTTTGAACAGGTGGCGCAGGAGACCTCAATTCAGCCGCTCTGAAATAGGGCCAGGGCTTTCCAGGGGAGGATTTGTGATCCAGTTTCGACTTTAGCATGCACTCTGGCCATAGGAGTAGTAGCAGCAGAAGGGGTAGTAATAGGAGTAGTAACAGTAATAGCAGCAGCAGCATTTACTGAGTGTCTACATGGTGCAGTGCACTGTAATAGATGCTTGAGAAGCAGAGAATGAAGAAAGTGACAACTCCTCTGCCCATGAGGAGCTTACACTCTAACACAGGAGACAAACAAAACTATTTACAACTCAATTACTCAAAATACAAGTTGGGTACTCATATCTACATCAGTGCTGGGGAGGGAAATATATAAGCTCACAGTATTACTGAAGGGATGTTAGGGCATAGGGTACAGGTAGAGTAATCAGGGAAGGCTTGTTGGAGGAGGTGGGGTTGGAGGAAGGCTCTGAATGTGGGGAGAGCTGGGATCTGTCTGATTAGGAGACAGAGGCAGTTTCAAGCCAAGGGAAGAGTGAGTGTGAGCAGACAGAGGTGGGCCAGTCGAGAGCAAGATGTGTAGAAGGTGGGCCAAGGCCCCAAGCGAAAGTAACCTGGCAATCCTCCATCCCTCATCCCTTATAGACACTGCAGGCCGAGCAACCAGAGTTTTGGGCCACAGTTCCAGGGTGGACCAGGAGTTGCTGATAGGAAACCTATTGTGTGTGCACCAGAGATTCTTGGGCCACAAGCTGTGCAGCTCAGCAACTCTCTAGCGACAAGAAGGAAAGAACCCAGAAACCACATGGAGAAATTCCTTGCCCAGCCCTGGTTTTCACAGAGAGAAAAACCCAGTGCATAAATGTCTGTGAAACAAAAGCTGGGTTAAGAATGCCAAGGCTGGATTCAGCCGACTCCCCACTGGAATCTGTGCATGGAAATAGCTGTTTCCAATTAGTGGACGTAGATTCACGGGGTGAAGGGCTCTGAGTCAACAAGCTATGGGGATTCGTGCATGGTCCCCTGAATCTAAAGGCCTTGGCTCTCTGCCCAACAACTGGCTATTGGATGCTTAACAAAAAAGACATAGAGGGGCTTATTTCCCGCTACAAATGATATTCCGTAGATGCAGCCGTCCCCAAACTAGCATCCCATGGCCCCTTCGCTGACCAAATATCCATCCATATTTTTTATCTATCCATTTTGCTTCCTCCCAAACTCCTAACCACCTATTACCCTCTCTTGCCTCCTAACTCATTCCCGCACATTAGGCGTGCACTCTCCAGATCCTTTTCCTTGCAGTTCTTTCTTTTTTCATTTTTCTCTCTTCCATCTTCTTTTGGGTTCTTCTCTTGCTTGCCCCCTCTTAAATGAAAAAATAAAACAAACCCCCAAACTCTTAATATTGTGAAGACACTATAAGGGTTAGGAGTATTCACAGGTGTGTTTAAATTTGTGCGGCATTTGTAAGTGTGCAGAAATAAGGGTGAGTCTCTAGGACACAGTGTTTTGGCTGTTGCCAGATCAGAGACTTAAGCCTTTAGGGTTCCTTTTTTAGGCGCTGGGGGAGGGGCTGTTGTTTGGAAGCGAGATGGGGAGTAGAGTGGCTTCCATGGCTCTGAGAGGCAGCAGTTTCTGGCCTGCTGCCATCTCCGAAAAAGGGGAGGAAAGAGAACGGAGAGGCCCACAGGCTGAGCGGCCTGAGCCCCCAGGGGGCTGTGGTCAATAAATCCCTCTGTGACTCTGCCTGCTTTGTGGCTCCTCTCCTTTCCCCACAGCTGCTCTGAGCCAGGTCCCTCTTCAGGTCTTTGCCCAAGCAGGTCCCAGGCCTCAGGAATGAGCAGTGTGGTAGCAGTAGCGATCTCTGGCTTCTCCACCCACACTGGTCAAACCCACAGCCTCCGACCACCAGAGGGATTTGGCTTCTAGCCCTGAGGGGGTGGAAGGAATCCCTGGCAGTGGTAAGCCCAGCTGATTAGATGAATTTTCCCCTTTCACAGCTACAGAGGTAGCAACGGGCACTATTCCAACCTCAAGGATAAATGTGGGACCGGGAAAAGTGAGTAGGGAGGAGGCGAAACGAAACCGACTCCTCCCACGTTTCTGCCTGGGCCCGGCTCCACCTTCTATGACCTCACCCTGCCCCTAGGGCCGGCCAGGAGAGAGCGGGCAGCCCAGGTCCAGGCGGATGGCAGTAAGGATACCATATCGGGTCATGAGTTCTGGAGCCCATTTTACTCACTTCAAGCGAAGAGGCATTATCACTAAGCAACAGAGGGAAGAACAGGCACAGAGAAAAACAATGCAACATGAATGGAAAGAATAAAATCTAATATTCTTTCTCCCCATGACATCACTGGCCACAAAAATGTAGGGTTTAGGAGCTTTCCAATTTTCATTTATTCAGTTAGAGGCTATCTGACCTGCTTAGGACTTTCCATTTTTCATTTACTCAGAGGCTACCTGACCTTTACTTACAAGCACCTTTCAGTTCCATATTTTACTTGTATTGAGAAAGAAATCTATTTCAAATTTGGCATTTGGAAATGAAAGAAATAGAGAAGGTTTTGAAACACCTGTCTCATTCTGGGGGAAATTTCCTAATGTGGTTTCAGGGAAATGGTGTCTAGCTCCATACCAACAGCTGGGCCCACTGCTGTGGTCCCTCCCCTCTTCCCTCCCACTGGCAGCATCCTGGTGGCCTCCTCCCCACATATGACATCAGCAATGCCAGAGGACAAGGCACTTCCTTTATATCTTCATTTCCTTTTCATTGAAAAACTGAAACATAAGTGGTGTTAGATCTTCTGACTGGTCGTAGAAAGTGGACTCAGGTGCTGGTTTTGGGATGGCTGGCTGGGAGGAGATGGCAGGAACGGTGTGTGGAAAAAGCGAAGGGCACTGCAGCTGTATTTACAGACACAAGGCTGAGAAATACCAACCATCCAGCTTTCTAGGGAAGCAAATGTGGAGGAAAACTGGTGCCGTAATGGCTGAGCTGAAACTTAACTCAACCATAGGCAGAGCAAGGGTCATGGGAACAACAACAAAAAAAACCCTTTTCATTGCCACTTTGAGGAAGTACATGGACACCACATGTTCTTTCCTCCATCCGTCAAATTTTGGGAAGCAACTTCAACTGACCAGAAAATGCCCCAGGTGAGTGAAGTCAGAAGAATTTTGGAATATGGGGCCGCTGGGGAAAAACACCCAGTTGATCTTTGACTGTTTCTGAAAAGGCACTCCCAAATTTTAGTGATGGCCATTTCAAAATGGGACCGATATAACTACGAAAACATGAAAAGGATGTGGAATGCTAGGTGACGGGATGGGAGAGACAGGATATGCTGCTGCCAGGTTAATTAAAAGAAACCACAGTAGCTTTTAAAGGTGCCTCCCCGTCTAGACTGCAAGCACGCTGTGGGCAGGGAACACGCATACAAACTCCGTTACATTATACTCTCCCAAGTGCTTAGTACAGGGCTCGGCATATGGTAAATGCTCAGTAAGTATAAATGGCTAACTGATGAACTCCTGTTCCGGAAGCCTCAGCAGATGGACCAAAGATTTAAAGCTTCATAAAGAATGGCAAGAGAGTCTGTGTGTCCATGGTCCACTAGACTGTAAGCAAGATGAGGGCAGCAATCATGTCTACCAACTCTATTAAACTCTACCAAGTGCCTAATACCATGCTTTACCACAGTGTGCATTCAATAAAAACTTCTAATTGATTAAGGCTCATAAAGGCAGTGGAGACCAGGGGTGGAAGTAAACTGGAACAGGCCAGAATTCAATTCCAGTAAAAGAATAAGTCCTGTAACAGCCAATTCAGTAGGAAAATGTTTTCCTTGTGGTAGTCCTTTTGGCCAACTCATTTTCTGCCTGTCCCGCCCAACACAACGTCCCTTGTCTCTGCTATCACAGGCAGTAGGGTTGGCTTTCCAGTTAAAAAAATAATTTTACTCTTATCTCTGGTGAAGATGACCAGATGCAAAAATGTGTCTGGAGCAGAGAGGATAAACAGTCATATTTAGTACCCATCAATCCTCACTGACCAACTGTGGTACATTCAGGCTACTGTTACATAACAGCTCTTACCTTTAGAAATAGAATGACATGCCTTGCCCAATTACATGGATGATGTCCTTTCTCAGTCTCTCACCCTTTGTACTTCCTCTTCCCCCTCTTTGTTTTTCACCTAGCGGCCTTTAGCTCATTACTTCTGGCCCGGTTATTGTTGGTTCTGCTCTCTGTTTTCCTCCTGTCTCTGCTGTACATTTGAGTTTCTGTACCTTTCTTTGTATTTCTGAGTTTCTGTGTACATGTTCCAACCCACTGTCTCGACTTTCTCTCCTAAAGTCTGGGGGTAAACATGATTCCGTGTGCTTGTGTGTGTATGTGTAAGTGCACACGCTCTCACTTCTTTGACCGCTCTTCAGTCTCAATTCATTGATTCTTTTTCCATCTCTCAACCCCTTACTGGGGTATTTTGAAAGGCTCAGCTCTGGGTCCCTTACCCGTCTCGCGTTATACTCACTCTTTTGGGGAGCCCATCTGCTCACCCGGCTTCAGCTACCACCTCTACTTTGGTGAATCTCAAATCCTCCTCTCCAATCCTGGCCTCCCACCTAATCCAAGATTCTCACATTTCCCTTTGCTTCTGAGATATCTCCACTTGGATGCCCCACTGACCCCTCAAACTCAACATGCCTGAAACTGAACTATTCACCTTTCTGCTCAAACCCACTCCTCCTCATCCTCCTAACTTTCACACCCCTGCTAACCTCACCATTCGAAATGCTGGTGTCATTATCACCAACACTTTGGTCTTAACAGCAAAGTTTAGTCCACTGGGAATTTCTTCAAGTTGTTTCTCTGCAACATTTTCTGGATCTCTCTCCGCTTCTCTCCAATCTAACAGAGAGCATCCTAGCCCAACCTCTCCTCATTTCCTGGCCGGACTACAATATCGACCTCCTCACTGGTCTTGCTGCCTCCAGCCTCTCTCCTCTCCAGTCCAAACTTGTCTGGTGGGTCAGGCACCACTTCGGCACCATGTTGCGGTTCCCCCTCCTACAGAGGGACCCTATGTGTCCCCTGTGGTAGTTTTTATCACATGTGGCACTCCTGCCCACCTGTTCTCTCGCCATATTCTGTGCCCTGGCAGGAATATGACTGGTGAGGAAGGCAGAGTGTGACTAGCGCTGTCAACAATGCGCTGTAACCAATTCCTCTAAGCAGGTTCTCCTTTCTCAAGCCTTGGAACCAAGGCTCATCTGCTACTCCTGAGTGGAGTCTCTATCAGACACACCCCATATATCACAGCCACCTGAGCAATGAATGTATTTTATTCCTACCTTTCGAACATAAGCCCGTTGTGGGCAGGGAATATGTTTATTATTTTGTACTCTCCCAAGGGCTTAGTAAAGTATTCTGCACACAGTAAGCACTCAATATGATTGAATGAATGTATGTACATTGATTTATATTTTCAATTACTTCTTCGGCTATTTCACACTGAGACATTTTCACTACTAGCTTCCTTCAGCTCCCACTGTTTGTAAATTGTTTTTGTTTGGTTGTCTTCCTCAATAAATTGTAAGCCTCCTCCAGGCCTACTGCTGCTGTTGTACTCTCCCAATCACAGAGTAGAGTGCTCAATTGGGACTTGGTAAATGATTGAAGTGTACAGCTGTATTTGAATGCATGAGAAGGGAGGGTCACAAGGAGGGAGAGAGGGGTTAATCAACTCTAGTATTCATTAAGAAGCACTTACTATGCGTCAAGGATTATGTAGGGTGCTAGGGTAAGTGCTGTTTCTACCAAATAGATAAAAAGGTCTGGGCAGGGAACATGTCTACTGTACTCTCTCAAGTGCACTGTTCTGCACACAGTAAGCACTTCATAAATACAATTAAGAAATACCATTGATTAATTGATAGTTATCAGGTCCTCCATGTGGACCAGCCATGGAGCCTAGAGACCAAGATCATACTCTGTCTCCTACCTCCTTCTAATATTACTACTACTGCTACTACTACTACTACTAATAATAATAATGGTATTTGTTAAGCACTTACTATGTGCCAGGCACTGTGCTAAGCTCTGGGGTAAACAGAAGCTAATCAGGTCCCTGTCCCTCACAGGGTTCACCATCCCAATCCTCATTTAACAGTTGAGGGAACTGAGGCACAGAGAGGTCAACTGACTTGCCCTCGGTTATACAGCAGACATATGGCAGAGTCAACATTAGAACTCAGGTTCTTCTGACTCCCAGGCCCGTGGTCTATCCCCTAGGCCTTGCTGCTTCTCTCCCTCTAGTTCTGAGAGGTGGATGGGGGATTGGTGCGGGGAGGGGAACACCTCAGAGAGACAAAGTGGTCCTCCAACTGGCCTAGCTAGGCCAGGGCTTCTGCCACACTCTCATCTCTGCCCAGTCCCCTCCCTGTCCAGCGAGGTCTGGTAAACACACATCTGCAGAATCTGTTGCTTCCTTGGCCACTACTGGGCTCCAGTCATTCAGCCAACTGCTTGTTGATGAGGCAACAGGGCTGAGTCAGTGTCAACAAGTCTGAACCCAGAGGAGGTTATCAAGTCTTGGACCATGGAAAGTTTCATGGATTATTTTTAATTGGAGGCCTAATGCAACAGGCTAACACTAGAAACCCAAGCAAACCCACAAAATAAACATGGCTGCCTCCAGAGACTTTGAATCAACAGATAGGCTAGCCAGTCATGGTTTTTATTGGCTGTTTCTTCGAGTCCATACAGTATCGCTCCAGAGTGACAAAGCATACATGACGGCAGTATCTAGAAACAAGCTCCTTTTAGATAGAGCCACTCCTTAAATGTCCAGTCAAGGATGAAACTTGGTCAGCCCCACATCTCCCCTGGCTCTCAGGTATGGAGAAAGTAACCTCTCCTGGAAAGCCCTTGGGAACTGGGTGAGGTCCTAAAGATACACCAAGCTGGTTAGAACAGTGCTCTGCCCAAAGGAAGCACTCAATAAATACCACTGATCGACTGACTGCGGTTTGGTGCTTCAGCACTCCACATGAACTAAAGTTGCTAAGGAAGTGATTGAGAAGCAGCATGGCCTAGTGGATAGGGTATGGGCCTAGGAGTCAAAGGACCTGCGTACTAATCCCGGCTCTGCCACTTCCTGCTGTTTGACCTTGAGCAAGTCACTTAACTTCTCTGTGTCTGTTACCTCATTTGTAAAATGGGGATTAAGACTGTGAGCCCGATGTGTCCGATTTGATTAACTTGTATTCATTCATTCATTCAATCATATTTATTGAGTGCTTACCGTGTGCAGAGCACTGTACTAAGTGCTTGGAAAGTACAATTCAGAATCTACCACAGCACTTAGAACAGTACTTGGCACATAGTGAGCACTTAACAAGTACCAATATTATTATACTTGGGGGCTGCACCCTGGGCCCTCATTCTATCACCCTATCCGTCCCCACCTCTCCATTCCCAGCCCAACTCCACATGTGGTTCTATACTCCAAAATCTGCAATCCCCATCCTGCCAAATTCAAGTTGGAAGATGAGTGTGTTTAAATAAGGGTGCTGGGTAGAGGAAAACAAAAACAAAACTCCAGCTGAGGAGAAGGTGGAAAGTTTTACCGTAGCCTCTGGATGTTGGAGGCAACCCCTGAGAGACGGTATATTCCATCCACGATGCCATATCTCTCAATGAATGAAGTGCAGCTCTGAAGAACTTGGGGCACTAAAGAGAAGAAAAGAAAATCGTGAAAGGTGAGCTGAGCTGAGTGTTCAAATCACGTGCATGCTCTGGGAAGGTTACTGAGAAGCCACGGTGGGTGATTTTTTCAGACCTCCTCTATTGGCTCACCCTCCTGAAAGGTGAACTGCCAACATTACATTCCTCCTGATTATCTTTCTAAATTATCATGAGACCCTACATGAGAACAGGAAGGCCTAGCAGGTGTAGCATCACCCATTCTTCCAGGGCACTCGATGGACCCTGAACATGATATTGAGGGGCAAAGGAAAAAAAAAATCCTTCTTTTCACAGGTGTGCTTATTCATTTCAGACACAGATAGGTCCCGTCTGAAAAACCTTGGCATGTGCGCTTCTCACTGGGCTGCATCCCTGTCCGCCACCCTCACTGCACTCCGGGCCCTGGCAGAACAAACATGGCGGGCAGGGACAAGAGTGCATGTTGCACTGTGAAACCACTAGCACTAGATAGAATCAGCTCCTCCTTACAGGGTCTCAGTCCTGACTCAGGGCCCAGACTCATCTGTTATTCCTGACAGATGCTTATTAGCTCTTGTTTGATGAGTTAAATATTAAGCAGCACTTAGTGACTTGAGATTCAACATCAACACCCACATATAGCAAATGGCTGGTACTGGTTGTACTCAGTAGTAGAGACAGGGCAACACTCACGAGCCCAGGTAGAACAGCGCCTGTGAGCACTGGCAAGAAATTATCACAAGCCCAAGCACAACAACGCTCATGAGCACAGGCACAATAATGCTCATGGACACAGTGAGGGCAATGGTCATGAGTCCTGGCAGGATGATACCTCTTGCCCACATCCTGCCTCTGGCCTGGAACACCCTACCACCTCATATCAGACAAATAATTGCTCTCCCCCACTTCAAAACCTTATTGAAGGCACACCTCCTCCAAGAAGCCTTCCCTAAGCCCTCCTCTCCTCTTCTCCCACTTCCTTCTGTGACGCTCTTATTTGCTCCTTCACTCATGATAATTGCCACACCCCTTCCTATTGCACCCTGCTGTTTCTTCATTTGCCACGGTGATATTCATTTATATTAATGTCTTTCCCCATCTAGACTGTAAGCTCGTTGTGGGTGAGGGAATGTGTCTGCTAACTCTGTTGTATTGTACTCTCCCAAGGGGTGCTCTGCACATAAATACCAATGATTGATTAATTGCCAGTGACTTTGAACTCAGGCAGGGCAATGCTTTCTTCCAAGGTTCTCATCCCCCGACTCTACATTACCCATTTGCTGCTCTAAGTGAGTAGTGGAGTGAGGGAAGGAGGGGACGGCGATGGGCACCAAAGAACCAAAGATCAGGGAAGAGAAGTGAGGAGGAGAATAAAAACTAGGGGAGCAGGTGCCCACAGAGAGAGAGAGAGCGCCAAGTTCCTCTTTGTCTGGGTTCTGTGCATTAAGAGACTGAGGGGAAAAGGAGGAGGAAAGCAATGGGCAAGAGCAGAAAGACAGGTTGGCAGGGGAGGAGGAGAAGAAAAGAAGGAGGAGAAGAGAGAAACTCAAGAGGGCAGAGGTATAGGGCTCTGCACACAGTAAGTGCTCAATAAATACCACTGATTGATTGATTGTCGGAACACTGGAAGAGGCAGGAAGAGAGAAAAACGAAGACCCTCTGAGAGAGGGGCAGGCACAAAGAAAAGGGGGTGGGGGGAGGCAGAGTATCTCAGACACGCGCGCGCGCGCACACACATACAGAGTACAAATCAGGTAAAGAGGGAGAGAGAGAATGGGAGAGGGAAGAGGAGGAAGACAGGAAATGAGATAAAACAAAGCAAACAGAAAAGGGACACAAATACACTGGCAATCTAACCCAGGTCAGGAATAGCCTGTTAAGGGAAGTACTGCAGTGCCCTTTCGAACACCCATTATCATGGGTTTGACACTGAGACTTTGAACTCTCATTTAGAAAAGCAAGAAGACTTGGAACCACAGGCCTTCCCAAAACTGAATTTACCCATAGTTAAGCCTTCTCCTTGACCAAATCTTCTAACAAGCATGTTAATAAGGAACATCGTTTAAATTTTATCTTTTTTTTCTAAGAACTCACTGGCGGAGGTGCAAATTAGCACAGAAATATCCCCAAAGCAGGAAGATGGAGGGAGAAGCAAAGCGCCTGAATTATCTATAAGGTGGGTGGATCAGGCCCCAAATGATGGAGAATTGGCTGTATTTCAAAAAATACAGTGTTTGGAGATTGTGGGGAGGGAGAGAAGAAGAAAGAAGGGAAGAGGCTCCTCGGTTATTAAGATAGTGATTATTGTTTATTCAGTCAGGCACGGAGGCCTCCCTCAGGGTACCCCCCCTACCCTGGGCTCATGAGTATCATATGTCAGCAAGAAGGTGAACTGCTACAAAGCTTTGGCTTCTTGACTGCTTAATAAACTATCCTGGACAGAAATACAGCTGCTAAGCTGAATGCCACACATAGCAAGTGAATATACCAAGTTTAATGGTCACCAGCATGGAAACGATAAATGGAAAACCCAGGTCTGTGCAGCTCATGGCTATGCTTCCAAACAAAAATTCCCACAACTTTATCTGTCCATTCTAACCTTTAGTTAAAACAGCCACCCAGTAACTCCCAAAATAAGAAGCCCCATAATCAGGAAGGTGTGAAGTTAATGATTTAACTTCAGATTCAAAGAACTCCCAAGGGAACTGCTAAATGAATGATGATGGATATATGCCTTTCCATCCTTGAGCTGAGATCAAAGAGTTTCCCCCTCCTGTTGTTCATTTCTTGCTCTGTTTAAAGAGTGAAGTGGGATGGGAAGATAAGGGACTCTTTCTGTCACATAGCTGTCCCTTGCAACTGAGGAATGATGCCTGAATAAGATGGTAAGCTCCTTGTCAGCATGGACTGCATCTACCAACTGTTGTACTGTACTTTCCCAAGTGCTTAGAACAGTTCTTGGCACACAGTAAGAGCTCAAGAAATACCACTGACTGAATAAGGAAAACTGATTTGGAGGTCTGAAGAAGGAGTCTGAATTCAGAGAAGCAATATGGCATAGTGGATAGAGCACAAGCCTGGGAGTCAGAAGGCTGTGAGTTCTAATCCCTGCTCTGCCACTGGTCTGCTGTGTGAACCTGGGTAAGTCACTTCACTTCTCTGGACCTCATTTAACTCATCTGTAAAATGGGGATTGAGATTATGAACCCTATGTTGGACAGGGACTGTGTCCAACCCCATTTGCTTGTATCTGCCTCAATGCTTAATTCGGTGCCTGGAATATAGTAAACATTTAAACACCACAACTATTATTAATTTTGGCCTTCAAGGGTGCTCCTCAATACAAAATTGGCCAAAACTTAGTTCAATCCTGGTCCAGGGACCAGCTCAAGTTTTCTAGACTGGGTGGAATGCCATATAGTGATCCTCTAAGAAGTCAATGATCACATATCCTTCCATCCACTTTGGACTGTGTCAGGCCCCAAAACAAAGCAAGTGCCCTTTAACCCTTGACTTGGACTCTCTGGAGTGTTCGTGCTCTGCACATAGTAAACACTTAATAAATACCACTGATGGTGATGAGGATGATAGCTCCACAGTAACTGTTAGTTGAAAGGCAAATCAGCAGCTGGGAGAGGGCATTGCTTAAAAAAAGTCAAGTATGGTTGTTCTCACTTGAAGACAAATCTTCTCCAAATTTCTCCCAAATTAAACTCACTGGAATTTGACAAAAGTTAAGAAAAGGTTTGGGACAAATGTGGAATTCAACAAATCCAGGCAGTGCCTATGGTTTCCACTTTCCAGAACTTTTGGCCCAGAGTCCTCTGGAAATGACCAAGAAGGTTATAAAGCTTAAAAAGGAAAGACACTGACACCTGGAGGCTCTTCAGAAACCAACCAGCTGGTGTAATTATTAAATTTTCCAAACAAAACTCATTCAATCAAAAATCCCAATCTCAGTTAGCTCTGAAACTGGGGTAAAGTTTTTAGAAATGGAAAATTATTGGAGTTACAGTCCTCACGGGTCCTCGGAAAACTTTGCTGCAATAAATATTTAATGAAAAAAGAGAGGGATAGAAAAGGCATTGGCTCCTATGTTACATGTGCTACTTATTCCTGGATTCACTAAAAAAAGTTGTCTACCTCACACAACGTAAACTGGATGTTTTGTGCTTGAAAATTGCCTCTCATACCGTAGTCGGCAACTGCTCCATATGGGAAATTAAAGTCACTGCGGCTGAATAGGATTTAGAAGCAACCTCCCAATTCAACACCAAGAATGAGGTACACTCTTTTATAAGGGGTTAAGAAACCATGCCGGGCTTTCTTCACCAAGCAAAGAATGCATTTCATAACCATCCATTTGTTAATCAAACAGACTTCTGTGAAATCTTTTTAATCTCCATTAATTGGCCTGCTCAAACTCACGCAGTAGTGATAGTGGCATGGTTGGGATTAGAAGAGGATTTCTGAGCAAGGGCGGCAAACCCAGGCCATACCTCCGAGAGCCATTTTGAACTTTAGCACTGATAACTTTACGTTATCTGAACCCCTTGGTATTTTGATACGTGAGCCTTGGCACCATCTATAACACCAGTCTCCTCAACATCTAACCTGATCAATTCATGTGCAGTGGGGAACAATGTCTAAGGAACATCTAAGGGCCCCTGATGAAACCACGGTTTTCATTAATCTCTGAAAACAAGAAAGAGCTTATCCCATATACCTTGTGCCACAATTTAAAACAATAAAAGTTTTCAATAGCTCACACTCTGATGGCCTTTCAAATAAGACTGAGTGAAGCCTGGGTTCAGATACGCAGTTAAGATCTATTCAAGTAGGATGAGTGGCAAGGCAGCAATGTCTTTGACAATCCTTGATAGCCAGCTCAAGCGGGCCTCAGATGGATTTGACACTGCTTTACCGAGTTACACCCACGTAACACAACCCTACACAACAGATCAGTGGGTTGGCCACGCACATTGACTAAAGCAGCACAAAACAATGAAAACAGATCTACATTAAGCCAAGTTTTATGAGTGCATTTTAATAAGGATAAAGTTGGGATTTATTGGGAATTATTTTCCCCATTTTGGACATGACCCACTACAGTTTCACGCTGTGCTTTTTATTTTAGCTTAGCTACAACTGGGCAGCTCTCTGATGTCTTCAATTCCCCACCCCTACATGTTCTGCCTCATTGCTCGAAAGCTCGCCAACTTTTTCCACAGAAAAGATAGGCATACCATTAAGCAATGCCTTCCCCCTAATTCCCACTGCCACCTGCTCTCCCTCTCATGGCTCTTCTCGCCTCCTTCCCCTGCTCTGATCCCAAACTCTCATGCTGCAATGGCACCGGTCGATATGATCCCAGAGGCAATGTAATCAGATACTCTCATAGGTATTTAACCGATTCCCTTCTGGGGTGCATTTCTAGCGGGTTGGGACTGCACTATATAATGGGTGACCCCAAACCTTAGGATAATATAGGGATATCCTAGGAAGAAGTTCGGATTTGTTTTTTTGGTTTACCAGGGATGGAGGAAAATCATCTGTTTGATGATGCACTGCTTAGAGATTCCACTGGCTTTTTTCCTTGTCAAGGGAGTTTTAGCTGATGGATTTCATTGAGGTGGTCTATTTGCATTCTAGACAAATTCCTGAAGTGGCAGTGTGATGAGGGAAGCGGAAGTAGAGATTTAAATCTACTGAGGGTGTAAGTGCTGCCTACGCCAAAGTGAAGCCCAACCAACCAGTAGCTTTCCGAGGCCGTGCTGGCCCAACTCAATACAACAGGACACTACAGACCTCAGAAAACAGGGAGCAAAGGCCACTGGGAAAACTATGTCAGAGTGGCAAGGTATTTGTGTCCACTTGGATACTACCTGAACAGCAGCATGGCATAGTGAATACAGCACAGTCCTGGGAGTCAGAAGGGCATGGGTTCTAATCCTGTCTCTGCCATTTGTCTACTGTGTGGTCTGGTGCAAGTGACTTCACTTCTCTGTGCCTCAGTTACCTCATCTGTAACATGGGGATTGAGACTGTGAGCCCCTCGTGGGACAGGGATTCTGTTCAAGCTGATTTCCTTGTAACCACTCCAGAGCTTAGTTTAGTGCCTGGCACATAGAAAGTGCTTAACAAATACCATAATTAATTAATTACTATAATATGCCATTTTGCTGGGCCGATGTATACAAATAAGAACTTGGTACTTTTGACATGGGAGCATGGCCAACAGTCCTCATATTTGCCCATTACTGATCACTGCATGGATCTGGCCACACTGCCAACTCCCAGAGAGCCAGTTTCCAATCTGGAAGTCAGAGATGCAAGGTTTCCCTCAAAAGCACACCAAGGTAACTACCTGCCTCTCTTTGGCAGAAGCCTGCCCTGCTCTAGCCTGGGACTGCTGGGGAGGCCTGGGCCCCATCTCTGACTCCATGTCTCTCGAGACTGGAAGCTTGTTGTGGGCAGGAAATGTGACCATTGCATTGTTATTTGTACTCACCCAAGTGCTTAGTACAGGGCTCTGCAGGCTGTAAGCACTCAATAAATATGACTGACTGCCCGGTGGATGGAAGGGAGGGAACTCGAGGGAATCTCATTGATACATATGGGACCCAGGTGTCCTCTCTTCTGAAACCCCAGATCCTACATGGAAGCCAGATGTGCAGGGGGTGTGTGGGATATGAGGGCTGCCTCTCTCCTGTAACTGGGAGAGGGAAGCCCCCGCCCCCAGGTGCCCCCACCATTTCCCTGCAGGCACAGATGGCAGGCAGGGCATGGACTTTAAATCATAACTTCTACTTTGGAAACAGTTCAGATGACTGGAATTTTGGATGAGTTTTTGGAATCTTGGAATGATAATCAGGTATGTAAAAGTTTAACTTTATTTGGCTCCTAAATCAACCCTTTGGTAAATCAGAGTCAAAAGGGGAGGTGGAAGTCACCATGACCCTCATTTTTACTGCTCATGATACTTCTACATATTTGGCAAGATAGACTTAAAACTTGCAAAAAACAGTCAACGCTAGCTGTTCACAATCACTTTTGAAATTTCTAGAGGACTGGTTAGGCAATCTGAGTTTCTGGATCTTTAAAATCTCCCAAGACACAGGAGGTGATATTTCACAACCAGCCTTCTCTTTTGCAAAAACACAATTTAAAAAAGAACCGGTCTATTTGCTCTTTTGAAGATGTCTTCGGTGAACTGATTTTTGATGACGTATATTGCTACAGCTTGCCATACATGAAGGAATTACTCTAAAAGAAAAACCCCTGAAGAGTGTGGTTCTCTCCCTTTGGACATGTAGTTCTAGTTGAAGTGTGCTGCCGAGGGTCAGGGTCACCTCCACAGCTAAGGTTCTGGCTAGTCTCGAGGGCAAGTAATGTAAGTTGCAATTTAGGCTTCTTCCAGTGTGGAACCAAACAGCGTGGCGTAGTGGATAGACCACAGGCCTGGAAGTCAGAAGGTCCCAGATCCAACACTTGTCTGCTAGGTGACATTGGGCAAGGCACTTCACTTCTCCGGGCCTCAGTTACCTCATCTGTAAAATGGGGATTGAGACTGTGAGCCCCACGTGGAACAGGGACCATGTTCAACCCAATTTGACTGTATCCACCCCAGCGCTTAGTAGTGTGCCTGGCACATAGTAAGCACTTAACAAATGTCATTATTTATATATATATATATATAATTATGAATTTTATATATATAATTATTTTACCAAGGGCCCCTGCCCACTTCCATTCCACATTGCTAGATGTACCAAGTGAGGAGGCCAGCCCACACCCCACCCACTCTGTGGAGTTTAAAGCTGGCAGAAAGGCACCTGAATCAATCAATTTATGAAGTGTTTCCTGAGTGAAGAGCACTGTACTAAGCGTTTGGGAGAGTACAATACAACAGAGTTGGCAGACACCATCTCTGCCCTCAAGGAGCTTACAGTCTAGCTCTAGGGACAAATAGCTTCAGTCTGGGGTATAATTCACTCATGGATGTGAATGAGTGCTTTTACCCTGGGATATCTCTTCCTGAGAATAAGATGAGGACTTGAACTTGCTGAGTTCTGGTACTTTAGGGCAAAACTGGCCTCTTCCTTTCAGCCAGTTCTCTTCTTGAGGGCAGGGGCTGGGTCTTCTCCATTCTCATAACCTTGTGTGCTGTCAGTGCAGTGTCTCAATCAATCAGTGATATTTATTGAGTGCTTAGTGCATGCACAGCACTGTACTAAGCGCTTGGGAGAGAACAAAGGAGTGGGCAGACACAGTCTCTAAGCATCTCACTCACACCTGCTCAACCAAATTAGTTACCTGATTGAAGGTGACTGCCAATTCCAATTTTCCAAGGAGAAAAAACACAGGACTTCAAACCTGAGAAAACCCGATAGCTTAGAGAGTTTCCAATTTTTACAGACGGAGGGGGAGCAGACACACAGGAACAGTATGCAAAGTGTCTTGGAATTAACCGGCAGAACATCTGCTTCATTGGTCAAGAACAGTGTAACTGATCCCATTTGGGAAAAGATAATATCCCTGTGTGTTTGGCTCCTGTGAAACGGAACACTAGAGAAGATTTTTAGTAGGGATTATGGCTCATGAATCAGTGCCTGTCCATGGACTTTCAACTATGTAAGCGTGACGGATTTCAGTCAAGCAGAACAAACTGGAAACCCTTTCAAGGGAGAGAGAACAGAAGGCTAATCACACTTCCCGAGCCAGGGTACAAGACTCCAGAATACTTTCTTCTGACAAAGAATCCCGAGGACCCAAGAGGCTACCATGAAATCCAAACGAAAATGAAACACCCTGTCCTTACGGCTCAGGTCAAGTGACCCCATAAATAGAAAGTGGCTCAAACCGAATGAGATGAGATCCATGAGGGACTGATCATTTTGAATTGGAAAGAAACTATTGATTATTGAGGTGAACCACTGAAGTAAGACTTGCATTGTTTGGTTTAACTCTGAACGCCACAATTCAGGAATACTAGAGTTCTTCCAGGCCAACCTGAGCCAACTTGGGAACGTGGCTAAAGCCAGCACAGAGCTATATATAAGGCAGAGGTAAAAGGAGGAGCTCTTGCAGGTCACTACATGATCTCTCCCAGAGCGTTTGGAAGAAACTGGTTGGGGTTGTAATTTGTTCCAAGAGGGAGGTACCTGACACTTTAGAAATATAGGGATTTAAAAGACTTGGGTACACACAGCTTTAATCACTATAACGTGAAAATCTCTGCACGAAGGTGACGATTGGGATAACGTCACTTGGCATGTGGGTCACCGAACTGAATCACTCAGCCAAACAATACTCTGGTGAGAGCTGGCTATATTCCTCCACTAGAATAATTCACACAATCTGCTTTGATCAGGGGAGATAAAGTGTTATTAACTTGAAACCAAAATCAACTAAAAAGTCCTTAATAGAGAGAGCTGGGACTCCAAAGAGGCCTTATTAAATGGACCACAACTATAATTACGTTTGAGCAGCAGTTTTGAAACTGCTAACCATGATCATAAAATCTTGAGAATTTTCATCCTCCCTTCACTCCCTCCAGTAAACAACTAAGGAAAATAGAGAATGCGGAGGAGGAACATTTAACCAAAGAGCTTCAAAAAGTTCCTCTAATCAATTTTTGTCTCTCAGTTCAACGGCTTTATTAAGTTTCAAAGGCTTTGAATTTCCCTTTCCTCTAGACTGTAAGCCCTTGTCTTCCCACTCTATTCTACTGACCTCTCTAAATGATTTTAGTACAGCTCTGCACATGGGAAGTTCTCCATAAATTCCACTGACTGATTCTCTTTTAAATATTAGCCAGATTTATTTGAAGTGTTTTAATTCATCCTATACATGAATAAAAGTCTGGGGGATTTAACAGTAGTGGTAGTAGTAGTAATGGTATTTTGTTGACTGAAGCACTATGCTAAGTACTTGGGAATGCAGAAGTATCAGGTTTGAAATCCCTAAAATCTCCCCAGCTCCTCTCCAACCTCTCCCCCTTCCTCCTTCACTCCAAAGAAACCACCCTTTCAAAGATCACAAATAAACTCCTTCGTACGAACTCCAACGGCCTCTAACTCCATCTCAATCCTCCTAGACCTCTCAGCTGTCTTTAGCACTGTCAACCACCTCCTTCTCCTGGAAACATTATCCAACCTCTGCTTCACTAACACTGTCCTCTCCTGGTTAATGCATTCATTCAATCATATTTATTGAGCACTTACTGTGAGCAAAGCGCTGTACTAAGCACTTGGGAAAGTACAATATAATAACCAACGGACACATTCTCTGCTCACAATGAGATCACTGTCTAGAAGGGGAGACAGACATTAATATACATAAATAAATCAATAAGTAAATTACAGATAGATAGATATGCGCTGTGGAATGAGAGGGAGCATGAATTAAGGGAGCAAGTCAGGGTGATGCAGAAGGGAATGGCAGAAAAGGAGAGGAGGGTTTAGTCGGGGAAAGCTTCTTGGAGGAGATGTGTCTTCAATAAGACTTTGAAGTGGGGGAGAGCAATTACCTATCTGATATGAGGAGGGAAGGGGTTCCAGGCCAGAGGTAGGATGTGGGCAAGAGGTCAGCAGCGAGATAGATGAGACTGAGGTATAATGAGAAGTTTAGCATTAGAGAAACAAAGTGTGTGGGCTGGGTTGTAGTAGGAGGGTAGTGAGGTGAGGCAGGAGGTTTCTCCTCCTGTCTCTCTGGCAGCTCATTCTGAGACTCTTTTGCGGATTACACCTCTGCCTCCCACCCACTAACTGTGGTAGTCCCTCAGGGTTCAGTTCCGGTTCCCCCTTTCTACTCTCCATCTACACCCACTCCCTTGGAGAACTCATTCACTCCTCTGGCTTCAACTACCATCTGTGTGCAGATGACTCCCAAATCTACTTCTCCAGCCCTGATCTCTCCTTCTCTGCAGTCTTGCACTTCCTCCTTCCTTCAAGACATCTCTAATTGGATGTCCTGCTAACACCTCTAACTGAACACGCCCAAAACAACTCCTTACCTTCCCATCCACTCTCAGTCCTCAGTCCTCCCGCTGACTTTACCATCACTGTAGATAGCATCACCATCTTTCCTGCCTCATAAGCCCTTAACCTTGGCATTACAGAGAAGAAGCATGGCTCAGTGGTAAGAGTCTAGGCTTGGGAGTCAGAGGTCATGGGTAGGAGTAGTGAGGTGAGGCAGGAGGTTTGTCAGCTGTGTGACCTTGGACAAGTCACTTAACTTCTCTGTGCCTCAGTTACCTCATCTGTAAAATGGGGATTCAGTCTATGAGCCCTGTGTGGGACAATCTGATTACCTTGTAGCCGCACCCCCGTGCTTGGAACAGTGCTTGGCACATAGTAAGCACTTAACAAATGCCACCATTATTATCCTTGTTTCATCTTTCATTCAACCTACATATTCAATGTCATAATCCTGCTGATTCAACCTTCACAAAATCGCTAGAATCTGCCCTTTCCTCTCCATCCCAACTGCTACCATGTTAAACCAGTATATATCCTAATCTGCCGTGATTACTCTATCAGCCTCCAGTCTCTCCCTATTACAGCTTACTTCTCTCTGCTTTCCGGATCATTTTTCTACAAAAACATTGAGTCCATGCTTCCCCATTCCTCAAGAACCTCCAGTGGTTACCCATCCACCTTTGTATCAACAGAAACTCCTTTTCATCGGCTTTAAAAAAACAATCACCTTGCCACTCCTAATACAACCCAGCCCCCACACTTCGCTCTTTTAATGCCAACCTACTCATTGTACCTCGATCTCGTTTCTCTCACCTTGACCTCTCTCCCACATCCTGCCTCTGGCCTGGAACGTCCTACTTCTTCATATCCAACAATCATTCTTCCTACCTTCAAAGCTGTATTGAAAGCACATCTCCTCCAAGAGGCCTTCCCTGACTAAGCCCTCATATCCTCTTTTCCCAATCCCTTCTACATCCCATAGCACTTATATAAATATCCACAATTTATTTATATTAATGTCTGTCTTCCTCTCTACACTGTAAGCTCATTGTGGGGAGGGAACATGTCTAGCAACTCTGTTGTACTGTAGTCTCCCGGCGCTTCGTAGAGTGCTCTGCACACAATAAGCACTCAGTCAACACTGTACAAAGCACTCGAGAGCATATAATACAACAAAGTTGGTAGGAGACTCCTTCCCTGCCCACAGTCTAGAGGGGAAGTTAAGCACGAAAATATTTACAAAGAGTAGAATCACAATTAATGATCAAATGTAGAACTGAATACACATGTATGTATAAGTGCTGAAGATGGGTATGGATGAATTTTAAGTTCTTTAGGTGGACACTGAATTATGCCTCTAGGTGTTGGGAATTCAACAGTGCAGGACTGCTGGCAGAGTTAGGATTTAGGAGGACTCTGACAGCCTGTAAACCATGATATTACTTTTTCTTTTTTTTTCTTTGTTATTATGTTTTGGTCTCTAAGCCTTTTCTGGTTCCAATTCTGTCTCTGTTGGCTCTGTCCTACTACTAAAGGAAAGTCTTTCTTTTAGACTTGACTTTATTAACCTTATTTTACCAGTGTTTTTCACAACTGGATTAGCCTTGCCTGTCCCTGTTTCCCAAGGGTATTCCAAACTCCCTCAGTCAGTATAGGGAAAAGAAACCCAATAACATAATCTGCCAGGATCATCTAGTCCAATCCTCTGTCTTCAACCAGAGTTATGTCCAAACTATCCAGAGATAACGGTCATAAAACCGTGTGGTGCCCAAGACAATAAAAGCCTTGGGAAAGTGTAAGAGCCTGTGATTGTGCTTTTCCCCAGAGGATGGAACGGCACACTTTCGGAGATAAAATGATTCCTTTCCTTCCCCTGTTAAGGTGAGCTGGTTATCTGAACTACCGCTGAAGAATGACAATTTGCAAACTCAAAAAAGGACCAAACAAATTCATTTCCATACCCCCAAATTTTATATTAAGCAATTCACCTCTGAGGCTCATTAAAATCTGAGCTTTTCCATACTTTTCCCTCAATGCTTTGGGGGTTGAACTGAAGAATTGGGGTATGACAGGAGGAGATAATTAGATGAGACTAACAACAGGTAGACTGAGAGTAGAGAGTGCACATTTGTAACCTTAATGCTGTTACCAATTATCTCATTTTGCCTACCTACCCTCACTCATGCTCTTCCTCCAACTTGGAAATCCTTCCCTCCCCAAAGTTGACATATCAGATCCCTTCCCACCCATCCTTGCAAAGATTCCCAGACATTCATATCAGCCTCCCCTGATCAGTTCCCAAAATATCAAGCCATTACATACAAACACACACACTCATACACACAACTATAGGCATATGTCATTATTTATACCCACCCTCAGGACATATAAAAACTAAAAATAAATAAATGCTGGTATTCATTAAATGCTTACTATGTGCCAGGCACTGTAATAATAATAATAATAATAATGTTGGTATTTGTTAAGCGCTTACTATGTGCAGAGCACTGTTCTAAGCGCTGGGGGAGACACGGGGGAATCAGGTTGTCCCACATGGGGCTCACAATCTTAATCCCCATTTTACAGATGAGGTAACTGAGGCCCAGAGAAGTTAAGTGACTTGCCCACAGTCACACAGCTGACAAGTGGCAGAGCTGGGATTTGAACTCATGACCTCTGACTCCAAAGACCATGCTCTTTCCACTGAGCCACGCTGCTTCTCTAAGCACACTGTACTAAGCACTGCGGTAGATACTAGATAATCAGGTCCCAGATGGTGCTCACAGTCTAAGTAGGAGAGAGAAGAGGTACTGAATCTCCATTTTGCAGATGAGTGAACTGAGGCACAGACAAGTTAAGTGATTTCCCAAGGTCACACAGCAGGAACGTGGCAGAGCTGGGATCAGAACCCAGCTTCTCTAACTCCCAGGCCCATGTTCTCTCCACTGGACCATGCTGCTTCTCTATCTATGCTGAGTCAGTTCTACATTCAATTATTTATTTAGATTACTCTGTTGGTAAATACTTGTATATCTGTCTTCACCTACTAGACAGAAGCTGTTTGTGGGCACGGAATGTGACACTCCATTGTTGTGTACTTTTGGACCACTTAGTTTAATGCATTGCATACCTTGGGCAGTCAGTAAATGCTTTGGCTTCTACTACTTTGCAGTGCCACAGCAATCCTCATGATTTCCCCAACCAGTATGGAGAAGTTAATAAGTTACATCAAAGGTTCAGTGAGAGTTCTGCTTTTACCTTCAAAGCCAGAATTCAGGAGGTGTTCTCCCAGGTCACAGCCAAATACCCTCTCCTTCAAAATACCCCGCTGCTTCAGTTTCTGCTTGGTTGGACGAGACTTCATGAATGTGCGTAGGAAGGTAATGAGCTTGCCGTGCTTTTTGGACACTGAAAAATGAAAAGAAAAATATTTTAGGTGGGCCATCTTACAGAAGGGGAGACACATTGATAACCAAGACCATCAAGTAAAAAAGGTCAGTGTTAGTGAACAGACCCCGTTTATCTTCTTCTGCAACATATCTGCAATAAGGGATTTCTGAAAACACACTCCAGCACTACCCTCTTATCTTCTTTCCATCTCTCTCAAAGTAATCAATGGTTGATTTGCAGACTGTATTCATTTCAGGTGCCTCAACGTGGACTAACAAGTGAGTAAAGGCCATGCACAAAACTTGACCATTGTTACATATTGCCTTGGAGGGGAGGGGGGATTTGGGATTTAAAAAACAAAAAGACATATATACTTTGGGGCTCTTGCAGTCTTCTAAAATATTCTTCTTGGTGGCTGGAAACATTTTTTGCAGGGACACTCAAACCATCTGGGAATGACACCAGAAGAAAAGCCATTTTGATGGTCTGAATTTACCAGGTTGAAATGTGCATGTTGTAAACGGTGCTCAGAGAGATCCCACGCTACTGGGCCTCATGGAAAGGCTGCATCAGTTTAAAACCAGTGTTAAAAAGAGAACCAGTTCTACGACTTGGGCTTGGAAATATTCATGGAAGTCAACAGCAATTTTACAGAGGCAACAAAACTGAAAGCCTTGAAGGAATCATCCTGCATTTAACCCCAAGTCAAGAATGTTGAAATGCAATGAAAGGAAACGGCGAAGTGTTGCCTAGTGAAAAAAGCCCTTGTTAGTCAACTTGGTCCCGAGCCCTGAGGACAAAAGCACACTTCCCCCTCCGCCCTGAAACCTGGCTCAGGGTGAGGACTGGCTGAAGCCAGTTCAGGCAGCTATCTTCATCCTAACTGGATCCCAGCTCATCCTGGGAAGAAGAGCATACCGTGAGCCGGGCCCTCGAGTCCCCCCCAAAATTGGTACATCCCCCAGACAATCTGACCCAGTTTCTCAGGGCCTCTCTGGGCCATTGGTAGCCCAACAAGGAACCGGCTGGCCCTCACAGAGCTTCTCCAGACCCTACTGGGTGTTATGGGCTGACTCCAACTGGGAACTGTACATCTGGGACTGGAACTGAACTGGCCACCGATGGTTTGGCGGCATTTGCCTGGAAGCATTTGGCAAGGAACCAGATCAATTATGGAAGTTCCAAAACTCTAGCTTTGAAACAGTTCTGTCAATCATGTCTATGGGACCTTGGCAAAGTCACACCTTTGTCACAGAAATTATTTAGTCATATTAATTTTGGTCTCCCCTCTAGACTGTAAACTCATTATGGGTAGGCCATATGCCTGCTAATCCTCTTGTATTTTAATCTCCCAAGAGCCTAGAACAGTGTTGTGCACATAATAAGCACTCAATAAATACTACTGATTGATTGAGGCTCATTTTTCACATTAGTAATTATAACATCTGTCCCTTGATCGCTTCGCAAGCAGGCTGAAGTGTCAATGAGATGATGTGGGCAGGGATTATGTCTATCAACTCTGTCATATTGAACTCTCCCATGTGCCTAATACAGTGCTCTGCACACAGTAAGCACTCAGTAAACATACTGACTGATGATCAATTAATGGTATTTACTGAGCACTTACTATGTGCAGAGCATTGTACTACGTGCTTGGAGGAGTACAAAGCAACAGAATTAGCAGACATGTTTCCTGCCCACAATAAGCTTACAGTCTAGACGATGATGATGGTGCCCTCCAACAAGAACCAATGGATGCGTCTCGGTCCTACTAAGGTGCTTGGAGGAATTGATGCCCGACCAAGTTAATAGCTTGCTCGGAGTCACTCACACTTCCTATTCACTTCCGGTCAGGTTCTGCTGTGGGCAGTGAGTGAGTTTAAGGTGAGGTTGCTGCCCATAGCAAAATATTTAAGTTCTTTGCCCATATTAGCTAGCTATAAGCAGAACCCGGACTAGAACCTATGTCTCCAGATTCCCAGAGCAATGCTCTGTCCACTGAGCCTGTGTACCCCTTGGAACAACTCAGAAGAGAGGAAAAGAACAATTGCTACAGTCGAAAAACAGGAACGTTCATAGAGCCATAACTGCTTTTGCCCATTACACCCAAGTACAAGCCCTTGGTTCATATTTGATTATAAAGTATGGGCCTATACTATATCAGGAATGGCCTAGATTTACTCATTGGCAATTACCATCTACCTCTGCAAGTTGGTAATAATGAACTCAGGTTTTCTTGAATAAAAATAAAAAATACCATGCCCTTACTTCAATGGGAAAAATCTCATGGCACCTAAAAAAAAAATGAAAATCACAAGATATTTGGGATGTAATGAAAATTTTTATCTTCCACTTATGGCAAATAACATGCAGAAAGGCTAAGGGAGTTAGTTGCCTGAAGTATCTCCATAATTCTGGAAGGAAACCCTCAGATTTCCACATCTCTCCAGTAAAGGGGATTAAGTGCCCTGGGACCTGCCTACCATGCTCATTTGTATCAGGATGTACATATTTATTCCTGGTGTCTGGCTGTTTCAAACCTAATTCTTATTCTCCTAAACCAGCCCACCAGGAAGTTATAAAAGGCTTAAAAGAGACTCAGGTTAACATCAAAAGGTCTAAATCTTTATGACCCCAATAAGTACTTTATAACTTGAACTTCCAACTGTAGTTTGGAGAATGTGTTGGACTTTGAGAGATGGTGGTGAGGGCCAAGCACTATCAAAGGGTGGGGCTGGGCACAGCCCCTTTATATTAGTGATTGTACCAATCCCTAACAATGAGTTAGTGAACTGAATCCCCTGTGCAGTGAAGATCCATCCCCCAAATGTACACACATATGACTCAAGTAATTTCCAGTCCCTGCAAGCCTTCAGTTTTGCGTGACTAAGAATTTTCCTTTCAGGATTTAGCCTAGTACAACTTTGGCCCTCAATCCCTGATTACACAAACTTTTTTTTCTCTCTCCCAAATATGGTTCAATAAACATCCGGGGTGACCCCGGAAGTGACTCTCCAGTACAGGAGGCAGAAGCACCTGTAAACGAATGCCACCATTTCTTTTCACATCCAGGGTGGCTGAGTTAGTTCCTCCCCCAGCTTGAAGGACATGGCACTAACTTGGGCAGGTCTGAGCCTGATACGCTCCAGCCAAGGGTCACCCTGGTGAAAGAGTGGGCCCAGTTAGACCCAGAAATTGGCCAGGGGTTCACTAGACAGAGATGTCGGGTTCACTAGACAGAGATGTTCAGAGCCAGGGTGGATCTCCCAGCAGAGCATAGTCCCAGGTCTTGGTCACTCTTAGTTTCTGAGTCAATTTGCCTATCTGCCCCCGCTTTACCGCACCCCTACCCCACTCACTATTTCTCTTTCTCTCTCTCTCTCTCTCTCTCTCTCTCTCTCTCTCTCTCACACACACACACACGCACACACACACACCACACAAACTCGTCTTGTTTTATACCGTCTAGTTGTTTCCAACCCATATTGACACCACAGACATATCTCTCCCAGAAGGCCCCGTTCTCCATCTGCAATCGTTCTGGTAGTGTATCCATACAGTTTTCTTGGTAAAAATACAAAAGTAGATTACCATTGCCACCTTTCGTGCAGTAAACTTGTGTTTCCCCCCTCGACTCTCTCCCATGCCGCTGCTGCCCAGCATGGGTGAGTTTTGACTTGTAGCAGATTGCCTTCCATTCGCTAGCCACTGCCCAAGCAAGGAATGGAATGGGTAGGCCTCTCCTCGACTCTCCTTCCCATAGCCAAGACTGATAGAATACTGGAAACTCTCCAGGTGCGACCCTGAGAGGGTCGCACAAATCCCAAGTAACTAAGTTCAGGCTAGTGGTCCTCTTCAAGTAGTCCTCTGTGTTTCCCTGGTACCCATTTGTAGTCTTTGAGAGTTGGGGTGCAGTGGTCTGGGACATTGACTGACATAGATACCTTAAAAGACGGTCAGATCCCTTGGTCTGTCCAGGCAACTGGAGGTGGGAAGAAACCTCCTATGTTTAGCATTCAACTGGACTCATGTTCTTGTACTCTAGGCAGGCTTATATAATGCCTGATATTCCAAGAGCTGCTCGAGATTCAGCAAATCCTATAAATGCTACAATAGCAACAACAATAATTATGATACTTGTTAAGTGCTTATTATGTGCCAAGCACTGTTCTAAATGCTGGGGTAGATACAAGTTAATCAGGTTGGACACAGTCCCTGTCCCACATGGGGCTCACAACCTTAATCCCCATTTTACAGATGAGGTAACTGAGGCCCAGAGAAGTGAAGTGACTGGCCCAAGGTCACACAGCTGACATGTGGGAGAGCTGGAATTAGAAACCAGGTCCTTCTGACTCCCAGACCCAGGCGCAATCCACAACTCACGGTGCTTCTTTTGCTACCCTAAAAGCAAATCAAATGCAGAACCCAATGCCTATTGAACCACTTAACAATTTGCCCAAAGAAACCCATTCAGATGGGGCTGATGAGCTAACCCAGGCTGGGGCTGAGCTGCTCAAGTTGGGTGTTTAGTATGCATATTTATCCAAGGGATTGAAGGAAATTAAATAGGTCTGATCCATTTCGCTCTTTGCAAAGCCAGGCTGGTTGCTCCCACTAACTGTAAGCTCCTTGTGGGCAGGTATTGTATCTACCTACTTCTATTATATTGTACTCTCACAGCATATAGTAAGCACTCAACAAATAACATGGATTGGCTAGTTGACTATTGCCCTTAGAAGTGGCTGCAAAATGAGTATGTGGAATTTTGTCCTAGGAAGAGTCATGGAATTCTTATACTTCTGTTTTTCCAAGTCTGTCATCCTGCTTGTTGCCATCAGGAGTTTGGGAAACAATCAAAATAGACCAAGAATTAGCCATTAGGTCTACTGCACCATATTATGCCAAAGCACTTGCGAGAACACGTGGCTTATTGCATAGGTGAGGAGAATGTCAAGGCAGATGGCATGTTAAGTGGGAGTCCCATGAAACAGACAGTGTTGATGCACATCTCTTCAATAAACACTTCTATGTGTTTCCTTTTAAAGCTCTGACTCTGAAGTCTCTAATTCTGTTAATTTTCAAGAGCAACAGATCAAATTTAGGGGCTGAAGCAGCCTCAATAGCCTGCTAGCTTTCACACTCTCTGTCAGGAATATAGTCACACAGCTCATGTTTGCAGCTCTTTTTTTAGATTCCACCGATCCACGGCTTTGCTCCAGTCTCTGGATAGAAACACTGGTCAATCGATTATATTTAATGAGCATTTTCTGTAAGTAGAGTACTGTACTTAGCACAACGCAGTTGGCAGACACATCCCCTGCCCAAACAAGCTTCTAGTCTAGAGGGACTGTAGCAAGAATAACATGGTCCTGTTTAGGACACAGGATCATGGTTCTAGACTCATAGCTTAATTTCTGGTTCTCTTAATTGCTCAAAAACCTGCCTGTTGTAAATTGCTCTTTTAAATTGAGGGATTCTGTTTTGCAAAATCTAGTTTTCCTTTTGAACTTGACTTTGGATCTAAATTTAACAGAATCTAGTTTTTCTTTGGAGCTTGACCTTGGACCCATTTAAACTCATGCCTACATTTTTTTCCTTTTGGATTTTCCTGCTTTAAAGAACAGAAAATATGTAAAACTCACTTTTTACCTTTTACAGTCTTCCCACAGCAAGGAGAAAACCATTTTAGTTGAATGTATAATTACTCTAATCTACACAAACTTGTGCAATAACCACAGATTAAAATACTGGTAGCCACATACATCGACCTCTCCTTTTTTCAGTCTCTAATTTTACAAAATCTGCATTTTGTATGTAGAAGAGGAGACTTGAAGGGGGAACTTAATAATAGTCTTCAAATAGATGAGGAGGATATTGTGCAAGGAATGGAAGACAAATGTATTGTTAATATTGATGTAAGACCAAATGGGAATGAGATCACATGTTGCAAGATAGAAAGACATGAGATTCGTAGAATATGTAATCTGCCGAGACCAGCAATTCTCAAAGAAAACTTTGGCAAGGCTTCTATTGTGGGCACCACAACATTTGGAAGCCACATCTTTCGAAAATCGGTTTTTCAATTCCCTGAGGCCCTCATTCACTCTGTTCTTGGGCTTCTTCTGCCCAATCTACGTCCCGCTTTTCTCACCAATGCCATTCTTGATGTCTTCTAACACATTTTCCCTCCCAGGCCTCAATTCCACACCTAATCAATCAACCAATCAATCCATCAGCAGTATTTATTGAGAGCTTACTCTGTATCAGGTACTGTATTAAGCACTGGGGTGGATACAAGATAAATAGGTTAGACACGGTCCATGTTCCACATGGGGCACACTGATTAACAGGGAAGGAGAACAGGTATTGAATCCCCATTTTACAAATGAGCAAACTTTTCTCATCTCCCACTCTCTTCTGCATCACCCTGACTTGCTCCCTTTGCTCTTCTCCCCTCCCAGCCCCACAACACTTATGTACATATCTGTAATTTTATGTATTATTGATGTCTGTCTCCCCTACCCCTAAACTTTAAGCTCTTTGTGGGCAGGGAATGTAACTGTTTACTGTTTTACTGTACTTTCCCAAGTGCTTAGTACAGTGCCCTACACACTATAAGTGCTCAATAAATACATTTGAATGAATGAATAAATCAATGAATCTGAGACACAGAAAAGTGAAGTGACTTGTCCATATTCACCCAGCAGCCAAATGGCAGAGCCAGGTTTAGAACCGGGGTCCTATGACTCCCAAGCCCATGCTCTTTCCCTTGAGCTACAATGCATTAGTCTTGGAGTTGTTACTGTACAATTACTGATGACTTGATACAACCAATCTACTTATTGTGCCTTGGTATCATCTCTCTTGCTTGCTCATTTCCTCCTCCTGCCTGGGACTCCCTCCCCCTTCATATGTGACAGACTCCTACCCTCTCTATCCTTAAAGCCCTAAAAAAAATCAGGTCTCCTCCAAGAAGCCTTCCCTGACTAACCACTCATCTCCCATTCCTAGTACTCCCTTCCTTCTGTGTCGCCAAAGCACTTGGTTCTGTACCCCCTCAAAACTTTGATATTCACCACCCCACTCCTCAGCATTTATGGAGATATTTATGTAGAGAAGCAGCATGGTCTAGTGGATAGAGCATGGGCATGGGAGTCAGAAGGACCTAGGTTCTAATTCCGGCTCCACCACTTATCTGCTGTATGACCTTGGAAAAGTCACTTAACTTCTCTGTGCCTTGGTTACCTCAACTATAAAATGGCAATTAAGACTGTGAGCCCCTTGTGGGGCAGGGACTGGGTCCAACCTGATAAGTTTGTATCTATCCCAGAGCTCAGTACAGGGCCTGGCACATAGTAAGCACTTAAATACCATAAAAAAATGTTTACACTCTGCCACGCCCCCTAACTGTAACACATTTTAGAGTGTTTCCCGAAATCTTGCCTTTCAACTCTGTTGTGTTGTACTCTCCCAAGCACAGTGCTCTGCAAACAGTAAGTGCTCAATAAATACCATTATTTATAGGGCCTCAGATCCAGATTAGGGTGTTGGGACTGAGAGTTCTGCATTGCCCTTTTCAGCCATAATGCAATTATAAATGAATTTCATCATTGGTAGCCTCTTCAAGCATGAAGGATACAGGCACTAAGTCCAGCAAACTGGAGGATGACAATAAATTATGTAGGCTTAGGTGACCTCAATAAGTTAAAGAAATTGTTCTATGAAAGCAAGATGACATTCAACAGGGTCAAGGACAAGGTGGTGTACCTAGAAGCAAAAATCACAAAAACAAGACTGGCTATGCCCAAGTACATCGGCAACAGACCTGGCATTACAGTAGACTACCCTCTTCATGAATCACCAATCATTCGTACTTACTGAGTGCTTACTGGGTGCAGAGCACTGCACTAAGCACTTGAGAAAGTACAATATAACAGAGTTGATCGTCACGTTTCCAGCCTTCAGCGAGCTTACAGTATACAGGGGAAGCAGACATTAAAATAAATAAATGAAATTATGGATATGTACACAAGTGCTGTGGGTCTTAGAGAGGGGTGAATAAAGGGTGCAAATCCAGGCGCAAGGGTGATGCAGAAAGGAGCGGGAGAAGAGGAAGTGAGAGCCTAGTCCAGGAAGGCTTCTTGGAGGAAATGTACTTTTAATAAGGATTTTAAGGTGGGGAGAGTGATAACAGCACTCGGTGATGTAATGGTGTTATTAAAAAAAGTCAGCCTGAATCTGGAAATATGGCATACAAGAACTAAGAAATAGTCTTTCTGCTAATATCATGCATTGGTATGACAAGTCTAATGAGAACTGTGCTCAGTATGGATCACTGCATTTTTGACAGAAGTAAAGAAATTGGAATGAGTCCAGGGAAGAACAAAAAAAACTGATGAAAACGACTGAAACAGATCCATAAGGAAAACTTATAGGAAGTACATTTTTTAGCTCGAAGAAAAGAAAGCTGATGCGACAGCTTTATTCAAATAAATGAAGGGCCTTTCTGAGGGAGCTCCTAATCAGTTTTCTTCATGGCTACAGAGAAGGAAAGAGAAAATGCACACATTTTACATGCAGTAATTCACATTATCTGAAAATCCTTGCCCTTCGGGTTTCTTGACAATGAGATTTTCTCATAGTGTGCAAGTGGGACTATTAAATCTGCTGAGGAGCAACAATCACTTCTTCATACAGGAGAGCTACCATTAAGACATTAGCAAGACATTCCTGACCATGAAGGTGACATGACAACAGCACAAGTTACTTTGGAGCCTTCAAAAGAAGAGTAGAAAACCATCACCCTGGAGAGTTTAGTCTGTAGGCAATGGGCTGAAAAAGACATTGTGAAGTTTGTTTCCAGCTGAAGAATTCTGAGTTTAGAAAGAGAGCCTGGGAAATAGGTCCATTAAGGTACCAAAGATGCAGAAAATTGATTTTTAGAGCTGCAGGGAAGTACAGTATCCTTTGTTAATGTTGCACTTGTTGGACTTAAACTAGGTAGAAAATGGACTAATCTGAATTCAACATGCATTTTCCAGGTAAGGCAGTGTGCAGATGGAGTAAAATCTTACGCAAAGATGTCTCGAAACAATTCTTTTTCTGTTAGGTACGTAATATGATGCTGTATTGGGAACACCAAAGAATCAGCAGTGCTTCCTGCCCTGTCGGCCTTCTTTGCTAGACCAAAAGATGTGGGAGAATGCACAAGCCTTCCTCAATCAGATTTAGGATCCAAAGAATCTTAAATGAAATAATAATCCAGGGTTTGTTTCAGGCTGATGGACTTCCACTTCTTCCAAAAGCCTTTTATAAGATGTGGGTTGGCATCTATGTGAAGCAATCATGGGACTCTTATCCCATTAGAGTGTCAGCCACAGAGGCAGCTCCCTTGGCAGTTACATGCTGGTCAAAGGTAGCACAGCACAGGTCCATAAGCTGTAAACGCCTTGAGGGCAGGGATCTCATTTATCAACTATATTATGCTCTCCCAAGAGCTTAGGGCAGTGCTCAGCCAGTACTCTCCCAAGTGCTTAGTACAGAGCTCTGCACACAGTAAGTGCTTCATAAATACCACTGAATGAATAAACAACGCACAGTAGGCATTCAATATGTACTATCAGTTGACCATATGTGCACTCTCGGAGAGATAACAGAAGGACGGTGTAACTGACTCTCACATAATTCTCTCCTCTTCAGGTCAGACAGGACAGCTCAAAGGAGATTTGGGTTTTTCATGCCCAATGTGCACAGCTTGCTGGAGGCCTAAGGAGCCTGCCTCCATTTGGTGCCTTTGCGCTAGCCTTTGGCATAATTGGAAGGCATATCTATTTAAAAAGGGTTTTAATTCAATTTACTAGGAAAGATAAGATCCTTGCAAATTAATCTCTGTATTCATTCAGGCTGGTGACTCATGACATGCTAGTTTCCAAGCTCCCGGGAACCACCGGACTAAAGCTTTGGCTGCTAATTCTAACCATCCCTAAAGAGAGCTACTATTAAATTCATGTTAGAATTCTAAAGAGAAGATAGAATAAAAACAGACCCTAGCTATGCAGCCTCAGATTTCCTGACCCATTGGTAGTTGAAATTAATTGGACACGAAATACGGAAGGAAAGAAGCCGGCACTGATGGTTCACAAGATGATGACTTTCACCGTTCTTTTTGGCAGTGGCCCGGAAGCAAAGCGACCAAGTTGGGTTTTCACACCAAAGGCGTTTTGAGTCTCTGGAAATGCAATATGACAGTAAGGCGGCAAAAATTGAGGTGTCAGGGAAGGGAGAAAACTCCTCACAATTCCTGGCTCTCCATCAACTTTCTCCAACCCACATAACAGTTCTCATTTCTTGCTACATCCCAGCACACACTCTTCCTCTCTCCCTAACTCTCCACCTAACTGTACCTAGCTCTTGACTCTTGTCTTCTTCCTGTCACTCACACTGTTCTCTCAGTCTGGAACTCCCTCTCACGCAAATCCACCAGATCTCAGCATCTTCAAAAGCCCCCGGAATCCCTCCTTCTCCAGGAAGCTTCTTCCCATTGATCTGCAATGGCATGGTTATGACAAACCAACGGCTATGAGAAGCAGCATGGCCTAGCGGAAAGAGCCTGGGAGTCAGATGACCTGAGTTCTTATCCCGGCTCTGCCCACTGCACTGCCAATTGCTTGCTGTGTGACCTTCGGAAAGTCACGTAACTTCTCCGTGCCTCAGTTTCCTCAACTGTAAAATGGGGATTCAATACCTGTTCTCCCTTCTCATTAAGAATGTGAACCCTCATGTGGGAGTGGAACTGTGTCCGACTTAATCTGTACTTACCCCAGTGTTTAGAACAGTGTTTGACACATAGTAAGCGCTTAACAAGTACTAAAAAAAAACGTTATGCATTTTAACATAGCTATATAGCTATGTGTAAACACAGGTACAGAGATACACTTTTTTTTGGATTCTCATTTGTATATTCAATTACTTATTCTTCTCTTTCATCCTGTTATAGCTGGAATACTTCCTGTTACATCTTCCTATGCACGCTACATGTAAATACCCCTTTTCCTGCCTGTTTCCTCCACTGGTTTGCAAATTTATTTTGTAGTGCTCAACCAAATAGTGCAGTGCTTTGCATTCAGTAGGTGCTTGAAAATACCAACGATGGATTTAGACTGCATGTTCCTTATGGGCAAGGGCCATATCTACTAATTCTACTTGTATTTTACTCTCCCAAGTGCTTACTACAGTGCTCTGCACACAGTAAGTGCTCAATAAATACCACTGATTGATTGATCGACACCCCATGCTATCAGATGTTTAGAAAAGAGAGAAATTTTTGATCATTAAAAATATCAATTGCAATGAAATGATACCAAACTGTAACAGAACAATGTATAGTACCCCATTAACAAAGACTCTGTTTGAAATCATGTGAATTAAGCAGCAGTGTGGCTTACCAGAAAGAGCACGGGCCTGGGAGTCAGAGGCCAACTGCTGTGTGTCTGCTATGTGACCATGGGCAAGTCACGCAACTTTCCTGTGCCCAAGTTACCTCATTTATAAAATGGGGATCAAGACTGTGAGCTTAATGTGGGACATGGACTGTGCCCAATCTGATTATCTTGTATCTACCCCAGCACTCGGCGTGACCTAATGGAGAGAGCACAGGCCTGAGAGTTAGAAGGACTTGGGTTCTAATCCCTTCTCTGCCACTTGTCTGCTGGGTGACTTGAGGGAAGGCACTTCACTTCTCTGGGCCTCATGTACTACATCTGTAAAATGGAGATTAAGACTGTGAGCCCCACATGGGACATGGACTATGTCCAATTTGACTAGATTATATCTATCCCCGTGCTTAGTACAGTGCCTGCCACAGAGAAAGTGCTTAACAAATACCATTTTAAGAAAAAGTGCCTGGCACATAGAAAGTGCTTAAGTTGAGTGGAACATGGGACATTTTACATAAAGACATATGGACAAAAAGAACATATATCTTTGAAAAAAGCAACCCACTAAAATGCAGGCAAGGAAAGAACAATTGGAAAATTTGAGTAAATATATATCAGATGATCCAAAAAATATTCATTCTCTGGTGCTAAGGGAATTGTCCAAGAAAGGAACGGAATCATGGGAGAGAATTCCTGGAGAGCTGTAGAGCACTTAAGAGCTACCAAAGGTCTGCACATATGTAAATGTGGTACCAATTTTAGACAACAGGATTGTGCATTGAACTCCTTCATCTAGCTTACATTCCAATTGAACTGCAAGAGAAGAAAACAGCACTGTTTAGTGGATAGAGCACAAGCCTGGTAATCAGAAAGACCTGGGTTCTAGTCCCAGCTCTGCCACTTGTCTATGTGACCCTGGGCAAATCACTCAACTTCTCTGTGCCTCAGCTGCCTCCTCCGTAAAATGGGAATTAAGACCATGAACCTCATGTGGGATGGGGACTGTGTCCGTTCTGATTAACTTCTATCCACCCCAGCACTTAGAACAGTGCTTAGCACATAGTAAGTGCTTAACAAGTACCATAATTATTATTATTAAGAAAAACTAATGACTATAGAAGTGGACAGAAATCTCTACTTCAGTGGGTTGCCTTGGAAATTTTTATGACACCCCAATCATTTTCAATTAGATTTCTTAATCCGCAACTGATACCTTCAGACTTTAAAATGCAAATAGCAACTCTGCATTCTGATTTTCCTCAGTCCCTTTATTTCTTTGCCATAGGGGTTTAATTTTCCAATTATAAATCCTGCCATTTTCAAAAAACACCTAGTTACATTATGACATAACAGGATATCAGGCAATGGCCAATGACATTCCACTTAATCATTGCTATGAAGAACTCACAAAATGCCATAACAGAAATTTAACTGCCCAAGTTAATAATAATAATAATGTTGGTATTTGTTAAGCACTTACTATGTGCACAGCACTGTTCTAAGTGGTGGGGTAAATACAGGGTAATCAGGTTGTCCCACGTGAGGCTCACAATCTTAATCTCCATTTTACAGATGAGGTAACTGTGGCGCAGAAAAGTTAAGTGACTTGCCCACAGTCACACAGTTGACAAGTGGCAGAGCCATTTCTAAGCAACACAATTAAAAGTATTTTAAATCTCTCAGTATTCTGTATTATTTAATTATCTAGTAATAGTGCCTTAAATAGTGAGATCAAAATTGTACTAGTAATTGCATTTTTTGAACACCTACTGAATGCTCCGCTTTAGACTAGATTTTAAACACATTGAGAGCCAAGGCCTGTGTCTAATTCATTCAATAGTATTTATTGAGCGCTTACTAAGCGCTTGGAATGTACAAATCGGTAACAGATAGAGACAGTCCCTGCCCTTTGATGGGGTTACAGTCTAATCACGGGTTTACAGTCTAATCCCCACCTGTGTATTCTCTCCCAAGACTTAGCACATTGCTCTGCCAACTGTAAGCACCTAATAAAAACTCTTACTACTACTAAGTACTTAAGAAAGTACAAGAGAAGCAAATGACATGTTCCCTGCCCTCAGAGAGCTTTGCTCTAATGGCAGTCAGAAAGCTTTCAACAGCAACCACGGGTACTCAATGGAAAAATGTGAAATGATGGAATCATCTTAAACAAAGCTTGCCTCCAACTGGTCTGGCTAACTGTTGTATAAATGTAGGTTTTGTATGGGCTTGTTTTGATAACGATAATGGAAGCTCAGGGCAGGAGTGAAAGATGAGGCTCGACCCTGAGATCCCAGGACAGAGAGTCTGCATGAAGGAATTGATTATAGTATTAGGGTTTGTGCAGAGCCTCTGGTGTTCCCTTCCCGCCCAACTACTAGGGCGTGGAGTGCCAGGAGTGAATAGGCAGGCAACAGGGCCGCCTGTTGCAAAGGGCCCGCAAAGAATCCTCTCAGGCCCATGTTACTGCAGACCCGTAATAATAATAATTTATAATAATTATTATTATTGTATTTGTTCAGTGCTTACTATGTGCCAAGCACTGTACTAAGCACTGGGGTGGAAACAAGCAAATCGGGTTGGGCACAGTCCCTGTCCCATGTGGGGCTCACATTCTCAATCCCCATTTTACAGATGTGGTACCTACACCATAGTGCCAGTTTTGTTGATTCGTATTGTTGTATTTCTTTTCTTTGAGCATACAATTCTATACACAACAACTCCTTTCAACCTCCAAAACAACTTGCAACTGTTGAGAACTAGGTCTGTTATAGGAAATCTCTTCTTAGGTTATTTGCCATCTTTTTCCCTGCCTCCCACCACTAAAAAAAAAAAAAAAGTAAAAAATAATTGATCAAGCAATGGTAATTACTGAGCCTTTTTCATGTCATTTTCTACTGTTTCATTTTTGTTCCCACTCAGTCTCACGCCAAATGAAATAAAGTTCAGTGGGCCTGAATGTTTGTCTTTTTAAAGTACATGGAATTAGGGAAAAGCTAAATAGATTCTCATAGAAAACTTCACTACTGCTTTCGGTGTGGCACGCAGAAGTGAGGAAACTGAACAAGCTTATTTACCTGAAAAAGCAGAGCTCTAAGGACAGACTGATCCCAGTTTTGCTACTTTGAGGGGGTGAGGAGAGGGCGAGTGAACCGTCTCAGCCTTTGAGGATCAGATCGGCAGCTTTAGCTCCTATTTCCAACAGCATTTGGGGTAGGAGGGTCTACGCTACAGTCCCTAGAACTGTAAAGAGCAGGCTTTGGTCCCAGCAGGGTAAGGAAAGACCAGAGAGAGAACTCCAATGGAAGACTTGGCCCTAGAAAACTAAGTGGGCAGGAACGGAATGAAACTGAAACAGTGCTCTGCACACAGTAAGCGCTCAATAAATACAATTTTTAAAAAAAGGCTGCCCCAATACACGGATATGAGAAGGGGCTGAAGCATTCATCCATAAAGCATATTTACTGAGTGCTCGCTTACTGTCGGCAGAGCACTTTACTAAGTGCTTGGGAGAGAACAATACAATAAACAGACATGTTCCCTGCCTACAACGAGCTTACTGTCTAGCAGGTACTGTCCTCCTGCAACCAGGAGTGCCTACTTCTCATTTTCAGCGTGGGGTGACTTTGAGGAGGGGTGTCGAGAGGGTAGAGCACTGAAGTTGGGAGGGAGGAAAAATGGTACCTGAGGAGGGGGTGGGAGCTAGAAGCGGGAGGCATGACAGAGATGGAAGAGGAAAGTGAAAGAGGGCGAAAGGGAGAGTAAAGTCCAGGAATCAGTGTCAGGCTGTGGATTTTTTCAGCCTCACCACCCACCCTCTTTCCACCCGACCCGATCCACCCAGGCAGCTGGGGGATTCTCCAGGGATTCAGGGAGGGCAGAATTCCAGAGCCGCAGCCTTGATTTATAGCCCGGGGAGGGGTGGGGGCCGGGGGCGGGGGGAGGGCACAGCTCCAGCAGCTTCTGAGCCCTGGCATCTGCCACTGTCTCCATGCAAGCAGCAAGTGAGGAGAAGGAGGAGTTGCCACTCAAGCCACCAATAAATAGGGAGTCACAGGAGCCACTCCGGCCTGGGCAGGCTGGGGAGAGACTTGTCTCCAAGGGCTGTGGGGCTGGCTCTGTGAAAAAAGACAAGAAAAGTGGTAGTGGTCGCAGGAATTGCGGCCTCCTCTTCCCCACGTTTTTCAAAAAAAGTTATTTGTTGAGCACTCCCTGTGTGCCAGGCACTAGTCTAAGCACTGGGGTAGATACAATCCGGTTGGACACAATCCCTGTCCCACATGGGGCTCAGATTCTTAATCACCACCTTACAGATGAGGAAACACAGGCACAATGAAGTGAAGTGACTTGCCTGAGGTCACACAGCAGACAAATGGCAGAGCCAGGACTAGAACCAGAGTCCTTCCGACTCCCAAGACTGTGCTCTACCCACTAAAACAGGTTGCTTCCTTTCCCTTCCTCTTCCTAGCTCCCAGGGAGTCTGATGTGAAGTTGCCTCTTCTGGCTTGCCTGCTCACCCTGTCCAAAAAGCCATAAGGGAGAAGGTAACGGTTTGGCCCTTTAGGTATGCTACTTGTAGGCAAGGAACTATGCCTACCAACTCGGTTGCACTGTACTCTCCCAAGCACTTAAAACAATGCTCTGTATTCACCAAGCGCCTCATAAATGCAATTGATTGATTGGCATTCCCATAAAGGGCATATTCTCCTTCAAACACATAATGTCAACGCCTGTGTTTCCTGCATGGAATCTTACATTCAAAGAGCAGACAGATTTTATATCCCTCAAGCAGTGTGGCCTTGTGGATAAAGCACAGGCCTGAGAGTCAGAAGGACTTGAATTCTAGTCCTGGCTCTGCCACCTGTCTGCTGTGTGACCTCAGTCAAGTAACTTCACTTCTCTGTGCTTCAGTTCCCTCACCTACAAAATGGGGATTAAGACTATGAGCACCTTGTGGGATGTGGACTATGCCCAATCTGATTAGCCTGAATCTACGCCAGCACTTGGTACAGTGCCTGGCACATAGTAAGCATTTAACAAATACCCTAAAAAAATAACACTCCAAAATGCAAAAGGGTTTAAAGTCATTCATGGAGATTACTGATCCCACAATCTCCTTCCCTGGAGCAGCAACCTGACTGCCTGCAGCAAACTGCTTCTCTTCCTGCTTTATGGCTTTCCTCCCTGAGCCTTACTCCCTCCCTCTTTGAGGAGCACAGTTCTACCATTTTTCCTCCCAAAATCGTGGACACATTCATCTTCCAGGCAGACAGATCTCATTTTTTCTTTCTCTGGAGGGGGAAGTTTACACTTGGGAAGACAAAAAGAGAGCTGAGAGAGTCATGTCCTGAGAAAGGATGAGAGCCATCATTCTAGACCACATCTCCATTTGGAGAAGTCTCAGAAGGTGAATTTGTGATTTCTCAACATCTAATCACATCACTCCTCCTTTGTGTGGGAAAGACTGAAATGACTAATGTTCTGTTATGTAATCACCTTAGGTAATATAGAGGATGGGTTTTCTCCAAGCAACTGTCAAATAGACTTTTTTTCTTCCTGGTGTTGCTAAATAGATGATACAGCTAGTTTCCTAAAATTCCAATCCACCAAATTATTTGTTTTAAATGAAGGTTTGGAGAGGGCTATATGACTACACATTAGCCTGATTAGTTGACTCCTGTGATCCCTTGATTTCTACCAATCCAAGAGCTCAGTTCCAGCGAGCTCAATTGCAATAGCATAAAACCTGCTCCTCTGGCTTGTGGAAATGAGGGGAATGTGTTGGCTAGAGGGTGGACAGCAGCATCCTTGGTAAGTGTTTAGTACTGTGTCTTGTACTTTGTAACCTCTCAATAAATACCACTGACCAATCCTTGGTGGATTACTAGGTACCCTGGAGAGGTCTTTGGTCATCCACAAAAAAGTGCTGCTTATTAGCATATATATGAGGCCCTCTGCTGCAGCTGATGATGACTTAAATAAAGCCCTGCCTGGGCCTACTCCTCCAGGCTCTGTTCCTGTCCCCTATCGGCCCGCCTCCTGCCTTCCAATTTTGGAGAAGGGAATCTCAGGACATGTCAGTGGGTGGCAGAACAGGAAAGAGAAAAACGAGAACACTCAGGCTACAAATTCTAATTTCAGTGATCATTCCCCCTTGACATCGGTGCCCATCCCTCCCTCTCCACCTCAGCGGGAATGAGGACAAATGCTGGCATGAGGTCAGAACATCAGGGCTAGGGGGTGGTCACTGCTGTTCACACTGTTGATCACTGAGGACCTCTACCTGGGGACGAGGAACATGAAATTGCTTTTATCCTTAGTCACATTATTCCGAAGCTTCCATGGGATTTATTCTTGTCCTTGAATTTGTATACCATTTTCCTGTTCTTTATTGTCTCACCTTTCCTTATGTGCTCGTTGCCAACCCTGGTCCTGCTTATTCTTAGACTATGAGTGCCCTTGACGGTTAAGGACTGCAGCTAGTTGACGTCTGTGTACTTTTTCCCCGAGCTAAGCACAGTGTTTTGCATACAGTCGGGGCTTAATAAATACTAATACAGTCATTACACTGTACCCGGAAAATTACCCAAGAACAGACGATGTAATCAAAATGGACATATGTAAGCCATCTGCAAAGTTTAGACAAAATCCTTATGACTTCTCTCATTTTCACTTTCGGCTACACCCTTAATTGGTTCCATGATAACAGTGTTTATCAAAGGAGTGTTATACAAAATATGGCTTCACAGGAAATGATTCAAAGAGCATTAAGGCATTCCCAAGATCCAAAACATTGAGCAAAACCATGTAAACACAGCAAAAAACAGTGATATGCAACATGAGGCAGTAAACGATCAATCATTGGTATTTACTGAGAATTACTGTGTGCAGAGCACTGCACTAAGTGCTCGGGAGGGTACAGAATTGGTAGTCATGCTCCCTGCCCACAATGAGCAGTTCCCTGATAAAACAGCAATGCAAATTTGTACCAATAATAAAAGATTTTGAATTATATTCTTTTGGGGTACCCGAGTAAATACTCATTTTCAAAAAAGCATTATCGTTCTCATCATATTCTGCTAAAAGCACCAAGTCCTAGCGAGTTCTACTTTGTATGCTAACTATATCTGTCATCAACTAATGCCAAATTGCAAAGGCTTTAATTACTCTATTCAAGTCAGTAAAAATACCTCAAAAGCAGGGTGAAGGAAGGTGCGCAAGCCAAGATAAACTTCCTCAAGTTATCTCGAAGTGAGAGAAACTATAAGAAGTATCGGCAATGTTTACAGCTCTAGAATGGAAGCTCGTTGTGGGCAGGGAAAATGCCTAACAACTCTGCTATACTGTACTCTCCCAGGTACTTAGTTCAGTGCTCTGCCTACAGGAAGTGCTCAATAAACACGACTGAGTGATTGAAATTCAATAATCCTATAATAAATAGCACCCAAAGAAGAGCATTATAAGGCAAATCCCCTGTCTTTTGATGCAGCTAGCACTTGGGAACACTCTTTATGAGGAAGTTGAGCAGTATATTTATGCGAGGCTTAAAAAGGAGAGCCTAGGCTTTCCGGACAGGTCAGAAGTTGTGGAGACCCTTCATCTGATCAGACAAATGAGTGGAACCCAGAAAATCAATACAAGGGTGAAAAATGGTTCAGGGAAAAGTGTGCATAAATCACTCCCTATGGTCTGGATTAGAGGCCTTTCCAAATATCTCACGCTGAATAATTTACAAGTAAATTCAGACTTGCGGAATTTATGCCTCTTCAAAATGTGTGGCATGGATACACTGACAAATAATAATTGCTGGTATTAAGTGCCCACTCTGTGCCAGGCACTCTGGTAGACACCCACCCCAGATAACCACATCAGAAATAGTCCCTGCTCCACTCTGGGCTACAGTTTAAGAGGGAGGACAGGTAAAATACTCATTTTCCAGGGACTAAGAGGTTAGGTGATTTGCCCAAGGTAACAAAGCAGGCAAGCGGTTAGAACCTGAGTTTCCTGACGCCCAATTCTGTGCTTCTTTCTAATAGATATTAGTGCAATTTATTTCCAGCCAGCTTTGTCATCTGACAACAAAATATGCTTCAACAACTCAGAAAAGTGGTCTTCTGAAGAGGCTGGGTCTGAACTGTTGCTGAAAAAACATTTCTGTCTGAAGTCTTGGTTTTCCATTAGACCATTAGAAGGCCTTACTTGCAAATAAAATGATTTAATGCTTGGGGTGTCTTTTTACCTGAATTTTTAGTTTGCAAAAGTGAAATTTCATTGTCAATCATATTTATTGAGCACTTACTGTGTGCAGAGCACTGAACTAAGTGCTTGGGAGAGTACACTATAACAGAGTTGGTAGACAGGTGCCCTGCCCACATTGAATTTACAGTTTAGAGGGGGACACATTCACTCTTCGTTTGGGGAAGGGAATGTCACTGTTAATTGTTATTCTTTCCCAAGAGCTTAGTACAGTCCTCTGTACAAAGTAAGTGCTTAATAAATACGATTGAATGAATTCAGAGGGAATAATCTGTTTGGTGGAAAGAACTACCCTTTTCATAAAATTCATGGAAGGTATGAGTATAAATTCGGGAACAATTTTGAAACAGCTATTGAAAAGGCACAAAGAACAGGTACCCAGGAATGCAAGTAAAAGGGAGAAATGCCTACCACTCCTTTGCACATCCCCTCTATCCACAGAGATGGGAGTAGACAGGGCTACTTTGTTTCAACTGCTCTGCCCCACCGACATCTCTTTCACTATCAGCAGTGAAATTCGATAGCCCAATCATAAAATGGTGCTTCAGATCTGCATCATGTAGAAACAATGCTGCTCAGGAAATGTTTCTCAAAGGTCTCCAATTCCAGGGAAATTAAAGCACACTCGGTTCTCCTCCAACGTGAGGACTGCGTTCTTATAAAACCTCACGTTCAAGGAAACTCACACTGCAGTATTCACTCATGGCGATGCCGCGGGCATGGGCACTGGCAGTTTCTTCTGATAACACAGCAAGCCCCAACAAGCTCACATTTTTGGAAGAACATTCCCTAATTCCCTTATCACTTTCTAGCCACAGTACATATAGAAAGCACCCATTACAGCAGAAATGAAGAGTTTAGGTGACTAGCCCAGACGACCCGGCATAGCAGACTCAGGCAGTCACAAAACCCAATTAAAACACAAACACACACACACACACTCTCTCTCTTTTTCCTGGCTATTTAACTAACTTCAAAAATATGATGGAAATCTTCTTTCAGGAAACTCCTAACTTCACAATCATTGCACAGACATCCGTTACAGCTTCTACGCATCACAACATTTCCTTCACTGGAATCAGAAACAGATCAGCATTTATTCATCTGTAACGTGTTCATATTAGGAGGCAATTATTAGATAGCCATTGGTGATGAGTGTCGATGAGAATTTTAAAGAAATCCGACATTATCCACTTTTACCGAACAGCCTTAGAAGGCTGAGAATAAAAGAGCTTCTACCTCCTCCTCCTTTTCCTCCACCTGTTCATCTTCCTTTTCCTCCTCCTCTGACAGTCCTAGGCAGGCGCCCCCAACCTCCTCCCACCCTGGCCACCAGGCCCTCACGCATACCAGGGGTGGCGGCTTCTCCTGGGGCTCCAGAGTTCCAGGCGATCTCTAGCACTTCCAACACTATTTCTGGTTCCTGTCTGCGTCCTGGCTCCCCTGCCATTCCCCTGTCTGCTGCTGTTAAGAGAGGGAAGGGGCCCCAAGAGATGGGGAAGAGGGGAGGAGAGTCGGAAGGGGCAGGGCTGGAATCTGAGAACTGTGGCCTCAATGCAGAAGAGCAACGGGGACTACTGCAGAAGCACCAGGGAGACCTGAGCCGAGGAAAAAGTGGTAGGTGTATCACTCCTTTCCCTGAAGGATTGGCATGGCAACCATTTTCGGTTGCTATTGCGTGGCAGGACAGGTTTCATCTCTTAAAGGAGGTTTGGTGGGTTTTTTTCCTTGAAAAACGGAGGAAGGCACCCAATAAACTGTCTCATTGACTCTGTTCGGCATATCTGTCAATGTTGAGTTGGTCCATCCTGAGGGGAGACTTGACCTTTTCCTCCAGCTCCTTCTGGCTCCTCTCACAATTTCAGCTCTATAAATGCCCAGGAAAGGAGAAAGGTTTAACTCCTAAACCAGAAATTCAAGTGAATGCTCCAAAATCATGGGAAATGTTATGGACATCTAATAATCCAAAATGATTAAAGCTGGCTGTGATATGAAAGGAAAAGACAAGATTTTAAGCTAAATTTTCCATGACCAAATGGCCTCAACTCTGTTTCTCCTTGCCTGTACCATTCTCATCTCCATCCCATCGAACTACTTTAAGACAAGGTCTAATTAATCCACTTTACATTTTAGGTCATGGCTTTGAAATGCAAGTTCCAACCAAAATGGTTCTGAGCCTCTTAACGCTCACGTGGCCAATCTGGAGCTTAAAATCCACACCCTCATCCATCCATCTGGGAGTCATTCTAGGTTTCTCCCCTCCTTTTCCACGTTTGAGTCCACATGTCTGGGCACGTCCTGACAAACCTCTCGGCTGCACTCAGCCTGAGCTCAGATTTACTGGTGAAGTTCCTCTTGTCAGAGAGGACCAGAGCTCAGTAATCATCCCTGGTCGATCGCTCCATCTGCCCCAAGCCATCCTGGAAGGTGGGGCTGAGAGGCGCTGTTCGGTAACAGACGAGTCGCAACAACTGCTAGATGGCAGTCTGATGGGCAGCCCAGTGATGACGTGACTCCTAGTGATGACTACTAGACATCCTGATCTAGGAAGCACATATTTGGGGAAGTGACTTGTGGGCATTTAACTGATCAAGCAGTAGCATTTACTGACCACTTACTGCATGCAGAGCACGGTACTACTGCTTGGGACAGTACATTACAGCAGAACTGGTAGACACACTCCCCGCCCACCAGGAGCTTACAACCTATAAAAAGGTTTGAGAAGCAGCGTGACCTAGTGGGTACAGCATAGAGATGGGAGTCAGAAGGACCTGGATTCTAATCCCAGCTCTGACACTTGTCTGCCATGTGACCTTGGGCAAGTCACTTCTCTTCTCTGTGCCCTCTGTTCCCTCATCTGTAAAATGGGGATTAATAATGTGAACCCTATGAGGGGCAGGGACTCTGTCCAACCTGATTAACTTGCATTAATCCTAGCACTTAATATAGTGCCTGGCACACAATAAGCACATAACAAATACCACTTAAAAAACCAGAAATATACTATGCCCTATTCTCCCACTTGAGCAGGAGGAAGGAGGCCTAAATGTGTAGTGGACATCTCCTATAGGTTTAGGGGATGAAAGGGGGGCCAGGTGGGGAGAAGAGGGATGGGCAGAATTGGAGTCCTGCCACTAGGCTCGGAATAGAGAAGCCATCCTGCATCCCGATGCAGTGTGTTCCTGCAGACCCCCAACAGGGTGTAAGTACGAATGGTTCCTGGGCCCACATGGAACCAGCCAGAATAAACCCTGTCCCTTTGAGGTGCATTGGTAAGAGCACACAGAGGTCCTGGGGTCTTTGAGTCCCTTGATGGCTTGGAAAATCTTGCCTCCCTCACCAGGCCCTTCTGGAATTCATCCAGCCTTGCCCAAGCCAGCTTCTGGATTTAGGGATCCAGCCAGGGAAACTGTGCCAATCTCCAGGAATGGTCAGACAGGGCAATGCTTGTAGAAGTAGTGAGTACTTATTGAGTGCCCGCTCGATGCGATGCACTGTAATACATGCATGGGAAAGCCCAACCCAAAGAGGTGACAGTGTTCCCCACCCAGAAGGAGCTTCCTCTATAAGATGGAGTTGGGCTAGATCTGAGGAACAGTAAGACTTTAAAATGTAAATCTGTTTTCTTCTCTGGGGAAACTGGGAGACGGTGAAAGAAAGGAGGACTTTTGTCCATGGTTGAATCGCTGAACCACCAAAAAGCTTAGAGACTTTGGCGTGACTGCTTGCACTTGCCATAAGCTTAGGGCATTCACAACTGGACCAGAAACCTTCCAAGTACCCTGTATTTTTCCAAAACGCTTTCACATCAACCCATATAACATTTTGCCCTCACAACATCCCTATGAGGCAGAGAAAGGCAGATATTATCCCTTTTTTACAGTTGGGGAAACTGAGGCCTAGAAAGGCCAAGGTCACAGGACAGGCTAGTGAGGGGAGAACTGGGATTTGAACCCAGGTCACCTGACTCCCAGCCCCAAGCCCTTTCCAACAGCTCTTTTATATCTGGACCTGGGTGGGCTTTTTGAGAGAGTCAGGAAAGAGCATTAAGAAGCTGACTGTCCCTTCATGACTCTAAGGGCTGCATCCCCTAGGGCTCAATCAGCAGTTTCAGCGATGATGATGGCATAAAAAACAGAGTGATGGAAAGGTTTTTAGCAAATAAATGGATAAAATGCAACTAATCCCATTCTGCTGCTCCCTGAGGAATTCTGAAGTTTTGGAAGGAGTGGATCTTGAAGAGGAAAGGCGCAGCAGAAACAGGAGAGAGAAACCTCACAACTACGAGACAAAAGAGGAAAGGACAAAGAGGCAAAACCATGCTCCAGCCAAGCTCCTTTTTTCCCAATAGTACTTGTTAAGTGCTTATTATGTGCCAAGGATACTACTAAACTCTGCAGCAGATACAAGATAATTGGGTTGGAAACAATCTTTGTCCCAAATGGGGCTCACAGTCTTGACTCCTATTCTGCAGAGGAGGTAACTGAACCAAAGAGAAGTGAAATGAGTTGCCCAAGGTCAGTCACACTGCAGACAAGTGGAGGAGCCAGGATTAGAACCCAGGTCCTCTGACGCCCAGGCCGCGCTGCTTCTTTCCTCTAGGCCACGCTGCTTCTCAACGTAGCTACTTCCTTTGATTGACATTTCACTGACTCACTGATTGTTTGGCCATCTTAAATGAGAATGTGTGTTTCTCCCAGAGCAATGAACAGTGCTGACCATGACGCAAGTTCCTCTGGCACTCTCTGGAATGACATTTGCATGCTTGTCAGATGGGAGAGTCTACACCATGGTTCCGGCCATCATGACAGCTGCCCCGGGAATGGGGTGACTCTGGGGGCAGTGCTCCAGGCATGGCTCGCTAGCCAGAGGGGGGGCATCCTAGGAAGTGCAGAAGACACAAACAGCGACCCGTGGCTCAAATTTGCCTCAAATGCCTTCGGGATGATGGAAATTTTGTGTTTTGGGCTTCCCAACTTGTGCTCATTTTCACACCATTTTGCAGATTATGAAATGAACAAAGCAAATCTGCTTTTCAGCTTTGTCGGCTAATAGTGCATAACTGTTTCCTATACACGCTATTTCTTTTCATCTAATTAAATGACTGCAGCTAATGTTCCCATTTGGGTTAATGTATGTAGTACATGATACCCCCTCCACCTTCACTGAAGGCAAAAGAGAAAACAGGCTGAAAGTGCCACAGGGGAGAAAAGGTTAGCTATAAGGAAGAACTTCATTAAAGCGGGGACTCTTTCTTTTTAAGTGCTTACTATGTGTCAAGCACTGTTCTAAGCATTGGAGTAGATAGAAGCTTATCAGCTTAGTCACACCCCCTGTCCCACATGGGGCTCACAGTCTAGGTTGGAACCTCAAATGATATTCTGAGGAATCTCTTTTTGGAGGGTTTAAAAAAATAGGCTCTTGTGATTCGGTACTTTTATATTTCAGTACACTGTCTTGCTTATACACTAAGTGCTATCCAAGAGGACATTTATTTGTATATGTTTCTTTAGCACTGGTGCATATATAGCATCAAAATCCACCAATCAATCAATGGCATTTATTGAGCACTGTGTAGAGAGCATGATAACTAAGTTCTTTGGAGAGCACAATTCAGTAGAGTGGTAGACATGTTTCCTAAGAGGAACTCACAGCCTAGAGGGGGAGAGAGACATTTAAATAAATAACAGACATGTCCATAAGTGCTGTGGGACTGAGGGTGGGGTGAATATCAAGTAGTTGAAGGGGACAGATCCAAGGGCAAAATTATGGGCTTTGTAACTTCCCAGTCCCTCCGCCTACATACAGGGATATAGTAACACCAAAAATTGGTAAGTAATGGAGATGTTTCCAGCCCCTATTCACTTTGGTACTATAATCAACCAATTAATCAGAGAAGTAGAGTGGCCTAGTGGAAAGAACACAGACTTGGAAGTCAGAGGACCTGGGTTCTAATCCCAGATCTGCCACTTGTCTGCTGTGTGACCTGGGGCAAGTCACTTTACTTCTCTGTACCTCGGTTGCCTCATCTGTAAAATGGGGACAAATGGGGATGAAGATCGTGAGCCCTCTGTGGGTCAGGGACTGTGCCTGACCTGAATATCTTGCATCTACCCCAGTGCTTAGTACAGTGTTTAGCACACAGTACATGCTTAACAAATACCACAATTATTAATATTGAACACATATTATGTGCAAAACTAAGCTCTTGGGAGAGTACACTACAACAGAGTTGGCAGACTTGTTCCCTGCCCACAATGAGCTTCCAGACTACAGCCTTAGTTACCCCAAAACTGAACACTTGGGCATCCTTAAAAATGTAAGGAGAGAGTCGCTTTTTCTTGAAAAAATCTTCAGTCCTGTTATAATAGGCTGAGGTGGATTCAAGAAATCTAGGCAAAGCAAAGTAGAATTTTGCTGCCTCAGTCCATTTTGCCTGCCACTATTCCAACATGGCCAGGCTATTTGGCCGTTAAGAAAACTTGACATTGCTGTCACTCCAGATCTGCACCCCCAGGCAGCTGCCGCCTTTGCTTGTGTCTAAAGTGAGTCCTGGATCAGAGCTCTAATTACATATTGTGTGTGAAAACGGGAGTGAGGGCCCAGTGTCTTTGAAACTCCAGCTCCTTCCCTTGGACAGCTTTTATAGGGTGCTCTGGCTGGATGCCCAACATGACAGTTTTCCCCTTCACTCCACGGGCCCTGGAGGTAAGTCCAGCTCCAGCCTGGAGGATGGGGACAGGTGGATGGACTGGCCCAGGATCTGCTTCCCTCAGGAGAGGCCCCAGGAAGAATCGGCCTCTAACTTTTACAATCCCAGAATTCCTCTGGGTCTGAGCTGGCCACCGGGTGTAGTCGTTTGCAACCTGATTTCTCTGGAGGACAAGTCAGGGAGTGCAGTGCACTTCATCACAGCTGCATTAAAGCTTCATCTTTCTGGAGCCAGTGGGAGGAAAGAAGAGGCTGCAAACTGGGGGATAAAAGGGTCTAACCTACCCTAGTTTGGCCCAACTCCCATCCTCTTCCCTGGCTCAGCCATGATTCCCAGAGGCCAGGCACAGGTCCATGCTACCCTTTTTAGGCGGCTCTCCATGGCTAACTGCCTGAAGGTTTAGGCCTTATTTGTTTGCACCTAGGGTAATGGCCCTGAGGATCACAAGAGGAGGACCGACCCTCTCTTCAGCAGGTGATTTGGGGCCAGGCCAAGTGATCCAGGGCCAGCCCAAGTGATCCAGAGGCTGCTGTGGATTGCAGCAGATTTCCCTAGGGCGGGGCTGGATCCCAACCTCTGAAGAAAAGAGGGGAGCAGAAGGAATTTGGAGATAGGTGGCTTTTGCCTCGCACCATTTTCTTACTTCAGTTGACACGTATAAGCTTTTTGCCCTTTCAAGAGACGGGAAAAAAAATCCCCACAAAGTTTCAGAGACCCAGTTTTCAATGGCAAAGATAAATGATAACCATTTTGCTCCAGTCTCTGCCTGCTCCATTTATTAGGGGCATCCATCACAAGTCTTGGGCCATTTCAGATGGCCCAGAGGCACCAAGAGAAATTGAAGTTGAAATGGAAATCTGCATTCAGAAATTCCTCAATATGTAGTTTTGGCAATTAAGCAGTTGATCTTCCTTTACTCTATGTGAAACTGTTGAATCTGGGGCCCTTAAACCTATTTTTTACCAAACTAAAGCCTCTACCTTTAGAAGATAATTCTGTTTTATCTCCACAGACTACGCACAGAGAAATGCTGAATACAGTGTAACCTAACCAGTCTGCAATAGGGGAAGGACTCCCAATCTATGGGAAAAAGATTTGCCAGAAGAGGAGCCAGGGGAATAACACACATCTCTTCAAAGCCCAGGAAACAATAGCTTTTTTTCCCCTTACACTATGATAATTTGAAAAGGGTCTTTAGACACAGCACTCCCATGAAAATCTTTACCATTTCAATCAGAGCGCATTGCCTGAAGTGAGTAGTGGAAATATTACCATTTCACTAGGGATAAAATAAACAGATGTGAAATGCTTCAGCTGCTTAAGAAATAAGTGGGGGCGGGAGACACAGACTCTTTTAGTTCCTGAAACCAGGATTACAGGTTCCTGCTTTGCTAACTCAAGCCTGTAAAATCCGAGGAGGGTTGCTGAGTCGTCCATGTAAAATATGTGGAATTTCCTAAGATCTGCAAGGAAGTATAAAGGGTGCTATTTCTCTGTGATGCCCAAATACCTCGACAATAAAAATTTGACTATCTCTATTAACTTGGTCAATAATAACAACCTTCAGTGGACTAATTTTGAAGACTATTTGCTCACAGCAACTTGGGGGGGGGGGGGGGGTGGAGCGAACACATCAGATCTGACTGTACACAAACTAAAAATATCCCCTGGCGGTGTTTCTTCAATATCTCGTAAAGCCCCAGGGGTTCTTACCTTTTGTCTGTGCCCCCGGTTTTGCTGGACTTGACTGTTGCCGGCAGTCGAAACCAACGGGGTTCCTCAGTCAGCACGGAGCTGCATTCCGGGCTGAACCTTTCAGCCGGAATCAGAGCCAGGCGGCCTCAGAGGCCATTTCCACCCCGGGATGTCTTCGGGTCAAATCTTTCCGGGTCCCTAGGCCCCAGATGAGTTGTCGAACCCTCCCCCCTCCCTCTCAGCCAGCCGTTCTCATGGCCTGTCTTTCGTTCCCCGATCGTTGATCTGTCGCGTAGCTGGTCTCCCCGGTCCTGCTCTGCTCCTCACGGCTCACCACTTTGCAGTGCCAGAGAAACGCCCCCGCGGACGCTCCCACTTGTGGAACAGGCTCCGCTGCTGTGGCTCCACCCTGCTGCCACCCCAGCTCAGGTGAGGCTTTTCTGCTCAGCAAACACACCCCCTTTCCTCCCACACCGTAGATCTACAGTGACCTTCACACCACTCTGTATTTCGGTTGGCATTGATTGCTTTAGGGCCAAGCGGCAGGAGGGGCAATTTATACAAGGGACAGGGGTCCCCATCCAAAGGAGGTAAGAAACGTTAATGAGCAAACAGGAAGCTAAAGCAAGCAGAAAGCTGACTCACTAGGTCACACACAGAAACACAAAGAGGGATCTTCTCATCCCTTCCCAGCCCAGCACTATAACTGGGCAGGGAACTGGATTCCGGGAGCTGTCTGCCAATGGACCCTTGCAGAAAAAAAGGCTCTTCCACAATCCAGAAACGACTACAGAGCAACTAGAAGGTTGTTCATGCTGCTCCTCGGTCTCTTAGTTCACTTTTTTACCTTACTTACAAGAGCAGTTATTCATTAGCAACTGTGACTAACGTCCACTATGTTGGTCTACAGTATAGGTCCAAAGTACAGTTCCTTAGAATTGGTGAGCAGAATTAAACTGAAATTTTAAAACTAATTTGCCTATTTCCAAACTATTTGGTTAGCACACTGTTCAGCTGGTCTGAACACGACCACTGATTTACATTTAAAAAGGATATTTAATAATAATGATAATAATATAATAATAATAATCATGGTATTTGTTAAGCACTTATTTTATGCCAGGCACCGTCCTAAGTGCTCAAGTGAATACAAACAAATCGTGATGGACACAGAACCTGACCCACATGGGGCTCACAGTCTCAATTCCCATTTTACAGATGAGGTAACTGAGGCAGAGAGACGTGAAATGACTTGCCCAAGGTCACATAACAGACAAGTGGCGGAGCCGCGGAGCCATTTAGCAATTAGTACAGTACTCTGCACACCCCAAGTGCTCAACAAATACTACTGATTGATTAGGGGAAAAGTGGGCAGGATGAATTGCGGGAAGAGAATGGAGGGTTTACTCACTACAAGAAGTTACTTTCAGGCAACACTTTGTTTCTTCCCAATCTGGAGTAAAAACCAACCTGACTATATTGTCCCCGTCCCCCCCCCAAATTAACTGCCTTTGAAATTGGTCCTTGACATGTTTTAATATCTTCTAAATTTACAGAGAGGAGATTATCACTTTTAAACTCAAAGTAGGTAATGTTGCACTGACAAGAAACTCATCGTTTACTGCTTCTCCTGTAAATTCGTAGAGAGAGAGTAGTCTTGAAATCCAGAAGACAATCCTGATGACCAATAAAGAGGAGAAATTTACTGGAGGATTCCAGAAGGAAGGATTCCAGACCTGAACACATGTTACAAGTGAGATGGTGTAATTTTGCTGATTGGGGCAGCTGGGGACCAAGAATCTTGTTCTACAGCTACTCAGATTCTTGGATTCATTCACACAGTGGAGAATGCAAAACGAAGTTTCTTTCACAGCTGCACCACTAAATGCCCAAACCCTTGGTCAGAAAAAGGGGTGGAAGGGAGGGGAAAAGAGAGAATACTGCAGTCACACCCATTTCCCTCAAGTCACTTGATGAGGGCAAATTCCACATACTTTACAGCACTGAAATCCCTTATTAATTCACAATCCTCCACTAGCAGGCAACTCTAAGTTATTATTCCTGATTTGAGAGAATATTTTTGTCTCTGAATAGAACACATCCAGTTCTCCTAGGACATGTGTTCTTATAAAATCCCACATTAAGGAAAACTCACATGTAGCAATCCCTGTGCCCGACGCTGCCGGCATTCGTACAAGTTGTTAATTCTGACAAGGCGGTAGCATTACCCAGACAGGCTCGTGTTGTTGGACAAAGGTCTGTTCACCCCCTAACATGGTTCTAACAAAACCTCACAGTGAAGACACGCGTTTTGGAAGAATTAAGTGTAGTTGCACAATGTGTGACCTGAAAACAGAAATCCAAAGTCATACCTTTTAGAGATTCCTTACTAGCAAGTCACTGACAGGTGAAAGTGCTTAGTTCAGTGCTTAGCACAATGGGTTGCCCTCAGCAGGTCCCTTATTACTCTTAGGGGGCAACAGGGAGTTTAGAAGGTGACGTCACCCTGGAATCACCAACTTGCACTCTCAGGATAGTCACCGAGTCTACATCAGTATATACTTTGCTTTAGGGAAGGCGATCACACTTTCAAGGTCTCTCTTCCACCACCAGAAAGGCCTAAGGCCTTAGGCCACTGAGGTCCTGTTTTTGGCTGATGGAGCAGGAGACCACTAAGTCAGAGTGGTGATGGTGGAAGATGGAAGGTGGGGGTGCGGGGAAGGATACGACTGCAGTCTTGCTGGAAAGTCCCATTCAGACCCAGCCCCAGCCCGGGCTGATACAAACAGGGCAGCTGCTGGGGTCCCTGCTGTTTCTAAGTTACAGTGTCCCGATCGACTCTGAGCTACACTGCCACTTCTTCCCAGCGGCAACATGACCCAAGATAGGGTGGGTCACCAGAGGAACCCCAGTCGAAGCAACAATGGCTTTGGCTGAATTGATCCTTCCAGTGCCAGTCCGCAGGGAAGAAGCAGAAGTGGCAGAAATGGAGGAGGAAGTAAAGTCCTAACCCTTTTATCCCTCTTCCTGCCTCTCTCCTTTCCCACCCTCTTCCCGCCTCTCTCCTTTCCCACCCTCTTCCCCTTTTCCATTTTGCTTCTTTATCCCCTTCTTTTCCCCTCCTTTACCCTTTGTCACTCTACTTTCCCCCTTGTCCTTCTACTTTCCCCCATCATCCCTCTCTCTGTCCTTCCCATTTTTTGCCCATCCCCACCTCTGGGGGTCTCGCTGCTAAGGTGACCAGAAATTTGGTCCCAAAGTTGCTCAGAAGACAACCTGTTTAGAAAGAAACTAGCTGCTGCTCAATCAGTGTACTCTTTAATTTGGCTGTCTCTTTCAGCAATTTTACAATGTGGAGCTGGTCAAAGGCTGGTAGGTAGCTCTGTAAAAGGCTAGGGCAAATGTGCACCGTAGCACTTGGTAAATATTATTTCAGAGTTAAACTATTTCCCTAATAAGAAGGAAAAAGAACCAGTGAAGGACATGGTAGGCTGAGAGTGCTTAGGGACAAATGTCCTGCATTAAAGTTATTTTCCTTTAATTTGACCCAGCTCCCCAGCTTTGGTGTTGGAAGTCAATGTACAACACTTTTTTAATTTTACTTTTTATGGGAATTTATTAAGCACTTACTATATAGATACAAGCTAATCAGGTTGGACACAGTCCATGTCCCACATGGGCCTCATAGTTTAAATCCCCATTTTATATATGAGGTAACTGAGGCACAGAGAAGTGAAGTGTCTCACCCAAGGTCACAGAGCAGACAAGTGGTAAAGCTGGGATTAGAACCCAGACTCATCCTCTATCCACTAGGTCACAGTGATTCTCCAAATTTGTCCAAATTTCTGACGGCATAGGGCAAGGCAAGGGATACTAGATCTACTCAAACAACTTTCCTAAATTATTGAGTTAGATTTGCTTCTCCATGGCCTTAGTGAATGGGGTTCAGAAGGCACCTATAGTATTGATTATGCAATTGGATCTGTGGCCTTTGGGCATTTGCCCCACAGCATGTATGTACATACCTATAAAGTATATAAATTACTCATTTATATTAATGTGTATCTCCCCCTTATGACCATAAGCTTGATTGAGCAGGGAACGTGCCTACCAACTCTGTGGCAATGTACTCTCCCAAGCACTTAGTACAGTGCTCTGCAAACAGTAAGCACTCAGTAAGCACCACTGATTGGTTTGGAAGCAGTCAGATTAAAATGTTTTGAAACACAAGACTGGGGATAGAAGTTGACAGAACCTACCAAGAGGAGAATATTTTTAATATGCAAATTTTGATTGCATCCTTCAAATGTATCAAACACTGACTACAGCACTGTGGGCACTCAAATTCCACATCTACCCCAACCCCATCTCTTGCCACTACTGCAGTGTAGCAAGTTGCTTCAGGCTTAGAGCTGCATTTTATAGAAGTTGGATTTATATGATCACATTATGAATCCCCCTCTACACACTGTAAGCTTGTTGTGGGCAGAGAATGTGTTTGTAGCATTATACTCTCCCAAGTTCAGTGCTCCACAAACAGTAAGTGTTCAATAAATACAACTGAATAAGTGAATGGCTTTCTTTTTAATCCCCCTTTCGATGCTTTCCCCCAATTTTCTAAGTGGTTGCTTTATCAAAAATAAAAATCCTACCAAATTGTCTATTAATACAAACTAAACTCAAAGCCCTTTTAAAAAAGTCCATTTTGAGGGAAAATGGAACGTTTGCCTGCTGACATATGTATCTGATTTTTCTCAAATATTTTTTGACAATTTTAAGAAAACCCAACCAAGCAGATTTGAGGTTCTCCTAGAGTTGCATTTTCCCTGCCAATAACTAATGAAGGCAACTTCCCAACCAATTTCTTTTAAAAGTATTCACGTGAAATGAACGTTAGACAGAGAAAATTATTTCCAGTATTCTCTCTCTCTTTTTTTTTGGAGATTCAAGAAAATAAACTCTTCTGGGTCCATTACGGATGCTGGAGCACATATAAACTGAAAGAGGAGCTCAATGGCCTATTGGAAAGAGCTTATGACTGGGAATCAGGAGGCCCTCTAAGACTGTAAGCAGGAAATGTCTCTTATATTGTGACATTGAACTGTCACAAGCATAGTACTACTGGCCTATTGTGTGACCTTGGGCAACTCAGTTTCTCTGAGACTCAATTTCCTCACCTCAAAAATAGGGATAAGAGCTCATATACTACATCAGAGACTAATGTCCAACCTCAAAATCTTGTTTTCACCTCAGTACTTAGTACATCCAGTTCTTGATAAGTGTCATTATTAAGTTCAGGACCCATTTTTGGGCTAACTGATCTGTGAAAAACCAACAAAGTGTATCCCTGATTTTTCAAAGACTGATGGCCCTATTCAAGTTTGTAAGTTACCAAAGGCCCTTTACGGAACTCAATCACCCTGCCTTTTGGAAAGGGAAGAGACCCAGGGGCTAAGACTCACAGAAATAATAATGGTGGGTATTTGTTAAGCGTTTACTATGTGCAAAGCACTGTTCTAAGTGCTGGGGGGATACAAGGTGATCAGGTTGCTCACAGTTTTAATCCCCAATTTACAGATGAGGTAACTGAGGCACAGAGAAGTTAAGTGACTTGCCCAAAGTCACAGAGCTGGCAAGCAGCAAGCCCAGGCTCTTTCCACTGATCCATGCTGCGTGGCCTAGTGTAATAAACATGGGCACAGGCCTGGGATTCAGAAGGTCATGGGTTCTAATCCTGACTCTGCCACTTGTCTGCTGTGTGACCTCAGGCAAGTCACTTCACTTCTCCATGCCTCAGTTACCTCATCTGTAAAATGGGGACCAAGACTGTGAGCCCCTCATGGGATAGGGACTATATCCAAGTTAATCTGCTTGCATCCATCCCAGTGCTTAGTACAGTGTTTGGCATATAGTAAGCATGTAACAAATTATTTCTGGTAAAGAGTTTGGAGGGGAAGGAGAGTCACATTAAAATAGAGCATTTGAGATCAAAGTGACTGTGCCTTGAAGCCTCAAACTCTTCTCCTTTGCTCCAGATCCACGACGCACCTATGTCTACAGCACGTAAGGATGTTACTGACTCCAGCCAAGCAAATCTTGCTTACTCAGGCCCTCTGGGGTGGAGAGTGGATCATGATGAGGATTTATAACGGGGAAAGGAGACAAGATACATTTAACAGAAGGGGGACCTCATTTCAAATTACTATACTAGCAAAGGTTGAAACAAAATCCTTTGTAAAATAACTGGATAGTCAAAACCTAGGCCCCCCCAATACTGGGAAGCATTTTCTTCCTGAGCTAGAGAATATGTATGCCAGCTGACTCTTACACCTTGAGGATGTTTAATAATCACTGGGCCAGATTATTTTGGGCCTAGCTTACTCCCAGGGAGTAAATACAGCCACCAGGTCTGTTAATAAATCACTCCCAAAATCATGTATCAGTGACCCAAAAGAGTGATCTGAGCCTCAAAAAAAGTCCAACATGCTCTCACAGAGTAGCTTAGGCTGCCTAACTTTGTAATCCATTTTTTTCTCTGTTAATGGGAAAATGAGATAAAGTACCCCAAAATACAGTGCCTTTTCAATAAATGTCAACATTCACTCCAAGAGGGCAAACACCTAGGCTAGGAAAAGGTGAGGGAAGGAAGTGCTTGGTCCTTGTCAAGAATTGCCATGTTTTAGGACAGCTGGCTGAACCAGGACTCCCCTCCCCTTCTCGCTGCAGATTTCACATCCAGAAAGAATCTTATACTTCATTCTCTTCCCCAGCCACTGACTCAGGCTTGGATGGAAGCCAAGGTCTGGAGACCCTTTCGGGGAGAAAAGCATTGATCACTGTGACGATGGAAACTGTCTAAAGGCTCATAAAACCTGGGAAAACAAAGGGAAAAAAGCACTTCTTAGGGAAGAGTGACCTGGTGAAAAGAGAAAAGGCCTGGGAGCCAGAGGACCCGGGTTCTAATTCTGGTTCCAGCACCTGTCTGCTGAGTGACCTTGAGAAAGTCACTTCACTTCTCTGGGCCTCAGTTAACCATCTGTAAAATGGGGATTAAGACTGTGAACCCCAGGTGGGCCATGGATTGTGTCCAACCTGATTAGATTGTACCTACGCCAGCACTTACTATAGTGCCAAGTGCTTAACAAATACCATTAAAAAAACACTTAAGGAACTACCGAGTAAACCTACCTTTGCCATCTGCTGCTAAACCCCTTGCTGTTAAAGGAAGTCATTTGCTATAAAGTGTGTTCAAATTCTTCCTGTATTCCCTTTAGCAAAGAAGCTTTTGCATATGTCTACCAGGTCCCCAGATAAACACAGATAAATGAGGTACCAGTAAGAGTGCTTGCATTAATGTTCAAAATACCGATAATGCCTTAGAAGTTTAAACACAATATGTAATGATTCATTGATGATAGTTAATCTTCTCATAGTGTGCTGTATTTTGAAATCATTTCACTTGAAATCTACTTGATGCCTCTGAGAAGTATTTTTTTACCCTTTTCCCAATGAACAGAAACACAGAAACAAAACAATATGTCCAACAAAGCCACACAGCGAGTCAGAAGTGGAGCCGGGATCAGATTTCTGCTCCTGCTTGCTTCTTCTTACTCCCCTAAGCTTGTAATCCAATAAAAGGCAATTTGCAGTCAACAGTGAAATTGCATCTCCTCATTTCATCACACTTTTTGAACACAGGTTATCTCACTCCAGCTGCAAACCTGAATTGGGTAAACAGTCAAATATGGGTTAAAAGATGATGATTACTATGACATGTGTTAGGCTTTGTATTTGGACATACAGCATTACATTGAGAAACCAATTGTGGAGAATGGGCTCTACCTGAGCTCAGCTGGGATTGGTTGGGAGCCTCTGAAACGCATGCAGAACCTGGCTTTACACTATCCATCTCCAAATCTTCATGCAATTAGAGAAAGGGGAAAAAACAGAAGGCAAAAGAGAGGACACAAGCTTAATTAATAAGAGGTACAATAGTTGTAGAAACCAAAAAAGTAGATTTGCAGAAAAATTAATGCCAAGGGCAATCTTGACTGGGTGGGCATATCAAGGGTGGGGGTGGTCATATCCCAGGACCCAGGAATGCTCTGTCCATCAGTCAGGCAGTCAGTCAACAAGATTTCACTTAGCGCAAACTATACTAAGCAGGCTTAAGGAATTTTAAAGCATGTGGAATTTTTAATCAATTGTATTTACTAGGTGCTTACTGTGTGCACAGCACTGTACTAAGTGCTCAGGAGACTACAGAGCAACAGAGTTGGTGAACAGGTTTCCTGTCCACAATGAGATTACGGTTTTACGGACTGTACACTGGAGAGTTTTCCCTTCTTCCACCACCCTAACTTCCTCCCTTACTTTTGTCTTACTTTTTTACTCCCCAATCTAGACTGTAAGCTCCTTATGGACAGGGACCACCATGTCTACCAACTCCAAGCACTGCACTCTCCCAAGCGCTTAGTACAGTGCTCTGCACACAGTAAATACTCAATAAATACCATTGATAGATTATAATTTCTCCTCTCTCTCACTTGCCTGCCTCCTCTCTCACGCTCTGCTTTTACTTCTCCATCTTTCGGTTTATTCACTTTTGAAGTACATTACAGGTAGCTATTACATCCCCTCTGTAAGCTCTCCAGCGGTATCAAGAGGGACACGGGGATCCAATATCCCTGCCATGGCTCCAGGATACTTCCCTCCTGTGAATTAGGGCCTGGGAAGCCACATGGCCTAGTGGAAAAAGCATGGGCCTGGGAGTCAGAGGACCCAAGTACTAATCCCACCTGCTGGGTGACCTTCTAAGTCACTTAACTTCTCTGGGTCTCAGTTTCCTCAACTGTAAAATGGAGGCACCAAAACCTGTTCTCCCTCTTACTTAGATTGTGAGCGCCATGTGGGACAGGGACTGTGGCTGACCTGGTTTACTTGTAACTACCCTAGTGCTTAGGATTGTGTTTGATGCAAAATAAGCTCTTAAAAATTATAAAAAAAAATATTTAAATAAAATATTAAACAATAATAGGGGTGGTGCAGCCCGGAACCTGCTGTCAGGGGAGCGTGACTTGGGGTCATAACCAAAGTGTTTATATCTCCTGAACATTTCAATAGCTACATCATGGGGAGGGGCTTCTACCTTCTCTATATTAAGAGATGACTGTAGGTGGAGGGTTCTGATGACAAAAGTGAGTAGGGTGGCAGCTGTTTCAACTACTAAAGCTGGCTTTTTAAGTGAAAAAAAGATCCCAACAAGATGGATGGAAAATGGTTGGTGACAATATGGAGAAAAGTTTCACACTGCTAATGTCAAATTAAAAATTCTGATTTCAAAAATCTACTTCCAAAAACGGGGTTATTTAGTTACAATCTTAATTTAGCAAAATACCAGGAATCAATCAATCAAACTGGGTATTTATTTAGCGCTATGTGCAGAGCACTGTACTAAGCACTTGGGAGAGTACAATATAAAAGAGTTGGTAGACATGTTCCCTGCCCACAATGAGCTTATAGTCTAAAAGGGGCTGACAGGCATTAAAACACCTTTTTAAACACCTGAATGACCCCAATATGGAGATGGTAGTCCCTGTAGAGTGGATGGCTCAAGTCACTGCGAAAAGAAATTCACAATAAAGGTGAGTGAACTCCAAAAGATGGTAACTAGTACAAACTTCTTACAATTTGGAAGTTCTAGATTTGGAAAACTTTTAAGTGGGCATAGGAAGATTCATGGGGAAAAGCACTTTTTCCCAGCATTAGATGAGGAGGTGGGCTGGGAAAAGACTGAACTTTCAAGGGTGTCAATCCCCGAGCCAAAAGAACTGGAAAAGACCAGGAGTTTTGTTACTGCAGGGCTGGTTCATTCCAGGACATCTTGGCCACTAAAGGCCAAGGGACTGGAAGTCAGGGGACACACTTTCTAGTCACTGGCCTTCTCTGTGTGACTAAAGGTAAATCACTTAGTCACTTTGGGCCCTAATTTCCTCATCTGTAAAATGGAGATAAAATACCTGTGCCCATGCTCTCTCTCTCTCTCTCTCCCCCCCAAGCTCCCCTCCCTCCCCGCCCCAAAACTGTGAACCTCGTGTGGGGGACAGGGACTGTGTCCCATCTATCCCAGATCTATACCAGCACTTAGCACAGTGCTTGGCACAAAGGGACCATTTAATAAATAACATCATTACTATTATTATTGGTCTAGCCTCCAGGAGCCTGGAGGCTCAAGCTGCCCTTAGAACTGACTTGGGCCCTCCAGAGCCCATGCAAAAAGGGATGACCTACAGCTGAGCCAGACCTTTGGGGCCAGCCTCCAACTAGCGCTGAACCCCTCTGCCCAGCCCCTCACATGCTTCATCCTCTCCTCTGGAGCCTGTGAAACTTCTAGGCAAGCATCTTTAGCTTTATGTTGCTCTAGCCCATGCCACAGTACAGTGGGGGCGAGGAGAAGAGGAATCTGCTCCTTTGTTAAAAATAAATGCTGCAAAAACCAGTTACTATGGGAACCAGGTTGGTAATTTGCTAATTATCTTTTTCATCATTTTTTCTCACAAAGGAATGATTTTTATTTTCACATGGAAAATCTTGAGTGGCAACATTTCATTTGCCTTAGGTTGTCTATTCTTTTCTCCACTCCAAGCCCTCTGAGACTGAGAGCATTTCAATGTTGACATTTCAGATGTCACTTGGAAACCACAGATGAAGCACTATTTAGTGCCCTATCACAAAAAAAAAAAAGAAAAAAAGCCAATCAATGTTCCAAAAGTCTAGGATGAAGATAAGGGTCTTTTGAATATATTCTTTCCCACAAAAAAATGACACCCTGGAAGAGAGGAATTATTGAGAGAACTCCTTCCTTCGTGTTTCCATGGGCCAGGCAAGTCAGATGGATTGCCGGACCCTAGATGGGTGTGGGAGAGCCAACATTCAGAGACGTGGATGTCAGATATTCGACTCGTCGGGAGAACTGTTTCATCTCCCCTGCAATCTGCCTGGAATTCTATGACCCTGTTTCAACCACTGACCTCCCTCCCCCACCTGACCAATGCTCCTTTGCCTTCCCACCTCACACTCTAAAAATCACATCCTCTTCCACTCTAAACATCACTGAGCATCAGCGATGGCTATATGAAGAAGAGAATGTCACTGGAGTTATCAAGTAATGAGGAAGCTCCCCAATCATCCACCTATAGAGAAGCAGCCTGATATAGTGGATAGAGCATGGCCCTGGGAATCAGAAGGTCATGGGTTCTAATCCCAGCTCCACCAAATGTCTTCTGTGTGACCTTGGGCAAGTCACTTCACTTCTCTGTGCCTCAGTTACCTCATTTGTAAAATGGGGATTGAGACTGTGCACCCCACATGGGACAGGGACTATGTCAAATTCAATTTGCCTGTATCCATCTCACTGCTTAACAGAGTGCCTGTCACATATTAAGCACTTAACAAATACTATCATTATTATTATTATTATTATTACTATTATCTATCAAAGTCTCCAGGATCCTCTCCTTCACTCCCTGCTCCGCCCATTATGAACACAGAGTGGGTATTATTAAAGTCACAATGCGGTCCCCTTTTAGCAGGAATCCCTGGGACAAGTCAGTCAGGAAATGGGGACCCAGGACTCTTCTAACCCTCTGTACCTTAGTCGAAAGCATACCTTATCCCCCACAGAGGGGGTGAAGAAAAAGCAGGTGAGTTGTTGTGAATGACCCACTGCAAATCCCAGCAAGGGGACAGGTCAAGAGGCTGGAGGAAAAACTTGTGCTTACTCAGTATACAAGGAAGTCCCTCATTCCCCTTCCGAGACCCCCAAGTGACTCCTGAGTAAAGAAGGGAGGTCACCTTTGAAAAGTTCTTAACTTGCCCCAGTCCTGACTGGTTTATATGCACAAAGAGAAGAAGAAAGAAGAAACCAAAACCTACAAGGGGGGAAGTAGCTCCAAGACGCCGGGCGGGCTCCATGGGCGGGGGAGACTGGGAAAGTACAATTCAAAAGAGAAATGGTTAAAAATGCACCCAGGAAGAAAAAGACATTCATTGCAGTTACTCCTCAGTCAAAGCCACAATGTCATTTCTTTCTAAACCATTAAAACGAATCCAGATTGATGCAAGGATATCTTCCCTCCAATAGCCTCCGCCCCTCTCCCACAACTTTTTTTCTTCCCCCAAACCCTTGGTTCTGATCCAGCCGAGTCTGCATAAACCCCCTCAAGAGCTTAAGCAGGACTTTTCTCTCTTTTGACCAAATGTGACAAAAGCAGCATGGCCTAGTGGAAAGAACAGTGGTCTGGGAATCAGAGGACCTAAGATCTAATCCAGGCTCTGCCACTTGTCTGCTGTATGACCTTGAGTAAATCACTTCACTTCTCTGCATCTCAGTGTGTCTAACCTGATTATTTTGCAACTACCCCAGTGCTCAGTACAGAGCCTGGCACCGAGTAAGCGTTTAAGAAATCTTATTAAAAAAACCACCACAACAAAAAAAAACAGGACCACAGTTGTGGGAGATTCAAAAGTATCTGTGGTATCGGCCCTGACTGCTTGATGTTCCCTGTGCACCAATTATTGAGGGCTTCTGGGAGGGCTTGCACAGCTCACAGAAGTTCCACCTTTTCACTTCCTGCCGAACAGCATGCGGCACTTTAAATCTGTCTGCGTCCCTGAACGGTAGCTTCGGGTTTCAGTTTTGGAATCTCACAGTGACAGATGGCAGAGTTAAAAATAAAGCTTCCATTCCCAGCCTACAAGTGTTTCTACAACAAGGAAGACCGTTTCAAAGCTGTGAAGCGAGGCCTGAGTTAGTTGATGCCATACCTTCATGCTAAATTAAGAACCCAGTGTTCCCTGGGCCTGACTGGAATTGGTGCCGGCGATGAAAGGGAGATGTGGAGAAGATGTGTGGTAAAAGACAGTCACCGTTCTCTCACAGTTGAGCAGTCAAGCACGTCTGCTTTGAGGGATGCTCAGAGAGATGCCGACATCCCATTCTCAGCATTTTAATCATATTATTTCCCCTGATTTTTAAGATATGCTAGGAGCTCCTGATCAAGGGACCATCTCAAGCTTTCTTCTCTGTACCAACCTCAGCTTAAAAATATTTGCATTTACAGTGTGTTTCATCATTGGCATTGGACTATTTTAAGGACTTCCGGTAAGTTGCCTCGTCAAAAATCAATGTGATTTGACAGATACTTGGTGCTAACTGTGAATGATGGATAATGGGGATGGGTATTTATCAGACATACAGAAAACAAGATGATGGGCTTGAGATTCCAGAAACAAATGAAGGACACGGCCAAGGACATGAAGAAAAAGGGACCATTGACTCAGAAGCAAGTTAGTTGCCTTGGTAAAGCAAAAATTTCCAAATGATAGGACCTATACACTTTGAATAGTCACAAACACTAATGAAATACCATAGAGAATCTCAGAAGAATTTTGAAATAAGATGGGATTTCAATATTCCACCAAAAAAAGCACTTAAGGATGATACTGATGGCGACAACAATGAATCTGTTTAATGAGACTCATTTCTATATATCTAAATTTTCAGTTTTTGATCCTTATGTTACTTGATGAAAACCAGTTGCTTACACAAGTAACAGAAACAAAAAAAAGGAATGTGACCTGGTGGGAAAAAATAGGGAACTGGGAGCCAGGGGATGTGGGTTCTAATCCCAGCTCCACTTGCCTGCTGTGTGACCTTTGGCAAGTCACTTCACTTCTCTGTGTCTCTGTTTCCTCAACTGCAAAATGAAGATTCAATATCTGTTCTCCCTCCTATTTGACTGTGAGCCCCATATGGGACAGGTACTGTAATCAGTTAAATTGTACCTACCCCAACATTTAGAACAATGCTGGACCCATAGTAAGGGCTTAAATACCATTTTTTTAAAAAATTACCAGTAACTTAGAAAATTGCACTAGCTAGCCTGTCTCTCCCTGCTAGACAGTAAGTCAATTAACAGTATTTAGTGATTATTCTGTGGAGAGCACAGAGTACTGTACTTCCTGGGAGAAAAGGGCAACAGAGTTAGTAGACATGACCTGAACCCTGCCCTGAGGAATTCACAATCTAGCAGAGCACCTGGAGGACAGGGATAACTGTCTACTTATTCTATTGTACTCTCCCAAGCTCTTAGTGCAGTGCTCTGCACAGAATAAATGCTCAGTAGGTGCAAAAGATAGGTTGATTTCCTACTATATATTTTATAGATATATATTATATATAGATATATATACTATATATATATCCTATATATATATCTATATAGAGAGAGAAGCAGCGTGGCTCAGTGGAAAGAGCCTGGGCTTTGGAGTCAGAGGTCATGAGTTCGACTCCAGGCTCTGCCACTTGTCAGCTGTGTGACTGTGGGCAAGTCACTTAACTTCTCTATGCCTCAGTTACCTCATTTGTAAAATGGGGATTAAGACTGTGAGCCCCACGTGGGACAACCTGATTACCCTGTATCTACCCCAGCACTTAGAACAGTGCTCTGCACATAGTAAGCGCTTAACAAATACCAACATTATTATTATTATTATTATCCTTTACAACCAATCTATTCTCCTTAGATTCACAACATTGCTAAAATCTGCTCTTTTGTGTCCATCCAAACTACTATTATGTTTATCCAAGCACATAACCTATCCCACCTTGATTAGTGTAACAGCCTCTTTGCTGATGTCCCTGCTTCCTGTCTCCCCCAACTCCAGTCTATACTTCATTCTGCTGCCTGGATCATTTTTCCACCAACATATTCAGTCCATGTGTCCCTGATCCTCAAGAACCTTAGAGAAGCAGCATGGTGTAGTGGATAGAGCAAAGGCCTGGGAGTCAGAGGTCGTCAGAGGTTCTAATCCTGGCTCCCATACTTGTTTGCTGTGTGACCTTGGACATGTCACTTCATTTCTCTGTGCCTGTTGCCTCATCTGTAAAATGGGGACTGAGACTGTAAGCCCCACGTAGGAGAGGGACAGTGTATCCACCCCAATGCTTAGTACAGTGTCTGGCAGCTAGTATGTGCTTAACAAATACCAGAATCATTACTATTACTATTATCATCCAACTCCGCATCAAAGAGAAACTCCTTACCATTGACATTATATCCCTCAATCATTACCTTGGCCTCTCCTACCTTATATCTCTGATTTCCTTACTACAACCCAACCCGCACTCTTCGCTCCTCTACTGCCAACCGCTCATCCACATTCTGCCTCCGTCCTCCCCTCTCGACTGTGAGCTCATTGTGGGTAAGAAATGTGTCTGTTTGCTGTTGTATTGTACTCTCCCAAGCTCACAGTAAGCGTTCAATAAATATGCCAATGAATGAATGGAACACTCTCCCTCTTCACACCTGACAGAGGATCACTTCCCCCACTTGCAAAGCCTTATTAAAAGAATATCTCTTCCAAGAGATCTTTCCCCACTATGCCTTCATTTCCTCTTTTCCCACTTCCTTCTGTATCACCCGTGCACTTGGATTTCCACCTTTTATTCTCTCCACCTTTGGCTGTAGAGCACCTAAGTACATAGCTGTAATTTAAGTTAATCTCTGCCTCCCCCTCCAGACTGAAAGTTTGTCATGGGCAGAGAATGTGCCTCCAACTCTGTTTTACTGTACTCTCCAAGCACTTAGTACAGTGCTCTGGACCCAGGAAGTGCTCAACAAGTATGATAGATTTAGAGATTTTGCACTATAACCAGCACAGCAAATTAAAATTACCTCCCTTTAGGACTAGGTTGGTAGAACCAGCTATTGTTCTGTGTCTGTCTCCCCCTCTAGTCTGAGCACATTGTGGGCAGGGAATGTTTCTGTTTGTTGTATTGTACTCTCTCAAGTGCTTAGTATAGTGTTTTGCACACAGTAAAATGCTCAATAAATACAACTGAATGAATTGTTCTATGAGCACCTTGGCTCCCTACAATATCAAGGCTGGCTTGATCCTGTCTGGACCTTCGCTCCCTCTGGAGGGGGACAAGGCGTAGTGGCCCTTGAAAGCACTCCTCAGCCTTCCCTAATTCCCTGACCAAAGCAGTGACTGCTAGTTTGTGGGTCTGGCACCCTTGGGACTCTCCTGGTCCCATGAAACAGAATCCGGAAGCTTTAAGAGGAACAGCCTAGAACTCTCCAGGAGTCCCTAAGCCGAGAGAGGGCTCAGAACTGAGCTGGACTGTTGATGGGGCTGGACCCTTGAGTCCTTGACAGTTCCTATCGGTCCTCAGCTGAATCTAGAAGATTCAGACAAAAATAGACCTTTCCGGTTTGGAAATGAGCCAAACTGAGGCCATAGTACACTTTTTTTTAAAACGGTATTTTTTAAGCACTTACTATGTGCTAGGCACTGTACTAAAATCTGGCTATACTTGCCTCCCTGACTTTGGCCCTGGAGGCAGAACTTCAGGAGTGGGCTGTGATTTCGAGAGGAAGGAAGTCTATTCTGAAATGCATTCATCTGGGGTGGTTATTTACTTGTCTGGTACTGAAACCATTGGCATCTGATTAGTCAACGAATTTAGCTCCCCAGGGAAAGACAGAGACAGCAACCCAGCTAAGTTCTTCATTCAGAGACAGATGCGTGTTGATGGTTCAGAGGAAAAGGCTAAATGTATGGGTTGCGCTGTGCTAGAAGGCCAATTGCTGAGCAGTAGTCAGTGGAGAGGAGACAGCAACAAATCTTTGCGGTTTAAAACAAACTTGTGGTAAGAAGCACTTAAGTTTTGACCACTTTCTCATGATAACTGCAAGTTCAGATTCTCTGTTTCTATTTAGGCACTGTGGCCAATCTCCCTACCAACTTGTTTAAAGACTCTCTAGTCAGAACTCTTAGTCTTTTATATTCAAAAATATCTGGTTCTGAAGGTAGGAAACACAGGAATCTAAATGGGTTGGGTCTCACCAATTTATATCGCTTCCCTAGTTATCTATAAAACTTGTTCATGTAATGTTCATTTTATTTCAACAAGACCAGTATGTTTTATGACTACATTAAGAAGTTGCTCCAAATAATTTCTGCCAAACCAACCTCAATCATTTCAAATTAAAGCAAGACACAAATTTGAGCTCTGCATCAGCTTCTCATTAGAATAGTTAATCCTTTCAAATCTATTTGCTATAAAATGACACAAGCTGTTCTGTGTTCATATATTCCTGCAGAGGAGGCAGCTTTATGCTCTAGGTTCTTCATGTCCTTAACGTTTTAAACATAAAACTCTCTTTTTAATAAAAGTATTAAAACTTAAAGTTAATGCTAATGAATGTACTCTCTGGAGCTATAACTAAAATTTGGGTCAATTCTGCTTAGCTCAAAAATATAGATCAATCAATGATTTTTTAAAAATAATATTTATTAAGTGCTTACGAAGTGCCAAGCACTGTACTGAGTGCTGGGGTAGATAAAACCTAATCAGACTGGACAATGTCCATATCCCTCAGGGGGCTCACAGTCTTAGTCCCCATTTTACAGACGAGGTAACTGAGGCCCAGAGAAGTGAAATGACTTGCCCAAGATCACACAGAAGACAAGTGGTGGAGGTGAGATTAGAACCCAGGTCCTCTGACTCCCAAGCCTATGCTTTTTCCACTAGTCTGGCTGCTTGTTGAATGCTTATTGTGTGCAGAGCACTGTACTAAGCCCTTAGGAGAGTACGATATAAGAGACTTCCCTGAAGATTAACTGTAGACAAGACATACTTTGAGAATTGGTCATTTGTTTTAAGAGATCTTGTAAACTCAGAAACGTAGGTGAAAAAAACATGGTGGTTCCTTAATGCTACTCCTCTGTCTCCACTTTCACTTGTACCCATTCCAGGAAGCGATGTGTGATTAATCCATGAGTTATGGAGACACCTGCTCTTGAGGACCATTGTGCATTAACCTAATTTTAGAAAGCACCCCAGCCTCCCAAAAGGAGAAAACAGCGGTCCAGCATTTGCCCTTTTTTCACAGTAGCTTAGATTTACATATTCACTTTTTTCACTTTGAACTCATGGTTCTTACCAGTCAATATTAAGTCCCAAACCTAACAGATATTTGCTCACATCAAAACGGGTGGCTGGGCTTTCCTTAGAGAAGCAGCGTGGCTCAGTGGAAAGAGCCCAGACTTTGGGAGTCAGAGGTCATGGGTTCAAATCCAGGCTCTGCCACTTGTCAGCTGTGTGACTGTGGGCAAGTAACTTAACTTATCTGTGCCTCAGTTCCCTCATCTGTAAAATGGGGATGAAGACTGTGAGCCTCACATAGGACAACCTGATTACCCTATATCTACCCCAGGGCTTAGAACAGTGCTCTGCACATAGTAAGCACTTAACAAATACCAACGAGAGAGAACCACCCATCACGAAAAGTCCTGCCACAATTCCCTGTCCCGCATGACAGTCTCCTTCTTCTGAAATGTGTGTATGATTTTCACATTTAATCACTGTATTGTGTTCAAGGTTCTGTTCCCTCCAACATCAATTACCTTTGCATGGGAGGAGGGAAAGAGAGTATTCCTTTCTGCCATTTCTGTACAGGAAAAGGTTTTCACAGTGATTCTGTGATGGGACTGTACAGTCATAGGGAGTTTCTCATAAGCAACTGGAAAGAATGCCTTGTGGAAACACCCCAGGTTGAAGTAGTCCAATTAGGCAAAGACTTACTCATCATTTATGAGGAATGACCAACATCAAAGAATGTTAAAACAACTGAGAAGCAGTGGGGCCTAATGGAAAAAGCAAGGGCTGTGGAGGCAGGGTACCAGGGCCTTACCTCCAGCTCTGCCACTTGCCTGTTGTGGGAGCCTAGGCAAGTCACTTAACTTCACTGGGCCTCAGTTTTCTCATCTGTAAAATGGAGATTCGATACTTGTTCTCCCTCCCCCTTAGACTCTGAGCCCCACATTGGACAGGGACTGTGTCCAATCTGATTACTTTGTACCTCTCCCAGTTCTTGGTACAGAGCCTGGCACATAGTAAGAGCTTAACAAATGCCACAGTGATTAATTTGGGGAAGGAGGAAGGTGATGGGAAAGGCACACTCTAGACTGAGAGCTCGTTGTGGGCAGTGAAAGTGTCTGTTTATTGTTATACTGTACTCCCCCAAGTGTTTAGTACAGTGCTTTGCACACAGTAAGCACTCAATAAATATGGCTGAATAAATGAACTCCCTTCAAGTGATTTAGGCAACCTCTATGTCATTTTCGTAGGGTGGTCGGGAGTTCTGCAGCATGGGGACTGGAAGCTGTATATCCACAATCCATCCATTCTGGGGCTAATCTCTTTGGAAAGATCACTGAGCACCTGGGATAATGCCATCCATTTCTCTGTCACACAAGCCAGTGAACAGCCAGAAGAGAATTATTTTGGCTTTTAAAGCATTAGTGAGGATTTGAACAAAGCTGACAAGCCTAACATAGTTACGCCATGTAACCACACACACATTTTACTACATTTTGAAGTCTGAAAAATAAGTGTGGCATTTGTTAGGGGCTTATTATGTGCCAAACACTGTAATAAGTGTTGGGTTAGATAAAAGATAACCTGGTCACATACAGTCCCTATCCCAAATGAAGCTTACAGTCTAAGTAGGAAGGAGAACAGGTCTTGAATTCACATTTTACAGATGACAATACTGAGATACAAAGATGTTAACTGACCTGCCCAAGATCACACAGAAGGCATATGGTGGAGCTGGGATTAGAACTCAGGTCTTCTGACTCCCAGGCCCAACCAAACTCTTCTCCATAAACAACAGAATTGTTTCCCAGGCCTCCCTCCTAACCATACACTAAAGGGAAAACAGGATCCCAATTCCTGAGTTTAGACAGTTAAAATTACATTCTCTTAATTATCCAGGACCATGTGCCTGCTTCAATACTACTTCATGCACAAAATGGAGACTCAATGTTTCAAGATTTCCCAAGAGGCATCAATTAAGATTTGGAAGGAACCAAAGCATTTAAAGGGCTCTAGATTACTCTTTGAGTAAGCTTACCTTTCCTTCCTCTGATCATTTTATTCCTTCCACCTCAATTGTTTCCAGGAAAAAAACCCAAAACCCTGGAGACACTGAAGCAGCAGGACCATGGCCTTCTGTCCCCTCCACTGATAACACCATCACCTAGAAAAATGCAGTTCACCCCCACCCTCCCACCACAAGAACAGGCGGAGGATGAAGCAAACCACCCCATTGTCTTGAAAAGTTAGGATCGTTTAGGACAGGTTTGAGGCTCTGAGCTAGAGTAGGGTGCAGCTCAGCTAGGAGATGACAGACGCGCTTTGATCTTTCTGAACTGTTTGAGTATTTCTTTGTGTCATAATTTCTCAAAGTTTACCTCTGGCCTGTATTGAGAAAACATACCAGAACACGTTCCAGAATAACTTTACAAGAAAAGATGGGACATTCTGAGGGTGTGTCCATGAAGTCGCTATGGGTTGGAAATGACTCAATGGCATTTGAAGGAGATCTCTAGACTGTAAGCTCGTTGTGAAAAAGGAATGTGCCTGTTTATTGTTGTACTCTCCCAAGTGCTTAGTACACTCTGTACACAGTAAGCACTCAATAAATACAACAGAATGAATTTATGAGAGTTGCATTTTTCTGATTCAACCTCACCTGGACCTTGAATAGGAACTACCTTTGGTTTGTTCTCATTTTCATTTGCTCAGCAACCAGGGCAGGGATCTGCACATCATATCATGGATACTAAATATGCCTGAGGAACTGATTGTTTAATTAATATACTACATTACAATGGAATGACAAAGTAGAAGGAGGCTGAGAACTATGCACTTGGAGGTCACGTTAAAAATCTTTAAAAGCTATGGCGCATGAAAAGCTTTGTGAAATAAACAAAAAAACTACACAGAATGGACAACATTCAACAATGGGACATGAAATAAGACAAATATGCAATGGGTGTGCAAGTGTGTCGACACTCAAACAAACAGAGCCAAAAACGGAAAACAAGTAGTGGTTTCAGCTGGAAGAGTGGATTTTGTTAAGCCATATTATGAAATGCTCACCGTAATAAACAAATGCACACTGACCTGGTTTTGGCACGGAATTCGTCACTGATTGAGGGACCTTTTGGTTGATTAACTCAACGCAGTGCCCCGGAAAGAGTCCCACCTGTAGCGGAAAAGAAGCCAAGAAAAGAATGGGTATTTGTGAAGGAAAAAGGAGAACAGGAAGGCGTGTGAATGCAGCCAATTCAACTCTGCCTAATGTACTACACATGGCCCCTCCCTGTTTCTATTATTTTCTAATACTAAGCATATGAAGCTAATTGAATACACAAGAATACAGAACAATCTGTTGCTATAAAAACATTGACCTGCTCCTGTGGCCCTGGTGGCAAAAAAAGAATACAAACATCTCCATTTTTATTAATACTCTCCCTCATTTTTACATATGACATTAATATTTAAGCTAGCAGTAGCTAGTCGCACAGCAGGGTGCTATCTATCTAGTGTGTGATCCAGTTGAAGCTCCCAACCTCACCAGGTTTTCTTCTTTCCTACGCTGCCAACACTTTAGAGTTTATTTTCTTTTGCTTCTTTAGCTGGCAAAATTAAAAGCCATGTGAACGAAGGTGGACGATCACTCTTCTCATTTGATTCCCTCTGTCAGCCCCCACCCCCACCACAGAGAAAGGTGAACTTCGACCCTCCCAGAAGCCTCCAGGCACCCCTAGACTGGTATTGCTCAAGTCAGCCAGGAATCCCCAAACTGAGTCATTTTGTTCTGGGTCCATTCTGTCCTGGAATGGGTTATGATCACCTGGGGCTGCTATAGGGCCGAATGAAATTCCCATAGCATATTACGGTGCCCCAGAGCCTCCAAGGGACTTTCTCATCTGGTGGCAGGGACAATGATTCTGCCCTGCTCACAGATTTGTTGTCTGTTGTTCTCACCAAAGCACTAACACAGCCACAGGATGATTTAATCACTTTGAGTTTGGCCACAGTTTCAAAGAACGTTTTCTGTTAATGTTCTATTTTATCCCATAAAAGTTCAGAAACCAGACAAACCCGTTAAGTGAGACCAATGAAACTACAATGCATAATAATCAGAGCAGAGTTTAGAGTCTGTGGTGATGATGGGGTGTGAAAATAGTAGATTGAATAATAATAATAATAAATACTGTACTAAGCACTGGGGTAAAAAATAGACTAGACAAGTCATTGTCCCATATGAGGTAAACAGTCTAAGGAGAAGGGGAAAAAAAGGAATTTTATCCCCATCTCCATTTTTCAGATGAAGAAACCGAGAAGTTAAGTGGCTTGTCCAAGTTTGCACAGCAGGCAAGTAGTGGACTTGGAATTAGAACCCAGATCTCTTCACTCCCAAAACCACACTCAACCACTAGGTCACATAGATGAGACCTACTCACACTGCACAAGCAAAAAATTAACACTTCATTTAATTCCATTTCCCACTTCAAAGACTGCACTGGCCTCCTTTCTGACCTTCTTGCCTCCAGGCTCTCCCATCTTCAGTCCATACTTCACTCTGTTATCTGGATTCCTTTTCTCAAAAAGAAGGTTTTGCACACATCTCTCCACTCATCAAAAGCCTCCAGTTCTTTCTCATTCATCACTACACTAAATAACTCCTCACTCAGCTTTAAGATCCCCAATCACCTCTTTCCTTCTTACCTTATCTCACTTCTCTAACACCAAACAACTTACTGCACCTCAATTTTTGTCTCCCACCAACAAATCCTAGCTCATGTCCTCCCTCCTGCCTGGAGCTCCCTGTCCTTTATATCTGACCAACCATTACTCTCCCCATCTTCAAAACACTCTTAAAATCATATCTCCACTGGGAAACCTGAACTAACCTTCCATATCCCCATCCAATTCTCCCTCCCTTCTGCATCCCCTATACACCTGTATCCATACTCACAAAGTATTCTGATTCTCACACAACTCCCCCTCTAAACTGCAAGCTCCCCTCTAGACTGAAAGCTAGTTGTGGGCAAGGAACGTATCTACCAACTCTTCTAAGTTATACTCTCTCAAGCACCTAGTATAGTGCTCTGCACACAATAGGTACGCAATAAATACCACTGATGATGATCATCTCATTATACTTTTCTGCTCTCCTACTTATATTTTAATGACAGTCTCCCTAACTATATTGTAAGCTCCTAGAGGGTTGGGAGTGTGTCTACCAATGTTACTGTCCTCTTCCAAGTGCTTGGTACAGTGCTCTGCACAAGGTAAGCACCCAATAAATACCACTCATAGGAAACCCTAGGGCAGAATTTTCTGTTTGTGCATCTTCTACCAGTACTAGTATTAGTAATAGTAGCAGCAGTATTTATTGATCATCCATTTGGTAGGATGCACTCTACTAGGCTCTTGGGAAGTACAAAATAAAGAAGTGACCTGTCCCCTGCCCTCAAAGGCCTTACACTCTAACGGGGAAGACAAACATAAAACCATTGTGATCAAAATAAACAAATTTAGTATACATATACAAATGAGCAAAAAGGAAGGAGTGATAAAAATAAGTTAATAAAAGCATCATTATCTGGTGGAAAAAACATGGGCTTGGCAGTCAGAGGACCTGAGTTTTAATTTTGGCTCCGCCAATTACTTCCTGTGTGACCTGGGTAAGTCACTTAACTTCTCTGTGCCTCAGTTATCTCATTTGTAAAATGGGGATTAAATACCTTTTCTCCCTCCCCTCTAGACTATGAGCCCTAAGGAGGACAAGGACTGTGTCAAATCTGATTATTTACTCCACTACACTTAATACAGTGCTTATTACTATGGTGATGGTATTTGTTAAAGTGCTTACTATATTCCAAGCACTCAATTGAGCTCTAGAATAAACCCAAAGTCACCATATCAGACACAGTTACTTTACCCCAACCCCAGATAGTCAAGGCCTCATTTCCTTTCTTATCTCTACCACTTCCCTAATCCAAAACGTCATCTGGTCCCCAGCATTGCGAGGCACAGGGTGGAGCTAATGGGAGAAATAGCCACAGCCGGAGGTAAGGTGTTGAGCAGGTGGGAGATGTTCACTCTTCCCCAAAACGTCAAGAGAGACGGAAGGCCAAGAGAGGGAGAAGGGGTGCAAGGAGGAGGAGCTGTAGGGGAGAGTGTGGAAAGGGAGCCAGATGGCCCCAGCAAGCCTTGGGGAAATAGTATTGGGATAAATACAGCTACACACCCTAGAAACAATAGAAAATAAAGGGGAAGACTGCTCCTAGCCAACATTTACAGATGTTTCAATAGATGTGGTCACGACTGGGCCACCACCCAGAAAATGGAAGAACAGAAAGTAGAGAAGTCTCATCCTTCTGCGGGCCCCTCTGCCGACAGACTCTTATGGAGTCCCATGTGATCTTCCAAAATCTGAGTCATCGAGAGGCTCTGCCTGTTACGCTTTCCTTCTGTACGCATCACTTTTGAATACTCATTTACTACGTTCCTGCTGTGACCTTGGAGTGTGTATTGTATGCCTGCACCTAAATTAGAAGGACAAAACAAATCATTCTTTCCTTGGAATGAACTTATTAAAAATAATTATCTGGTTTGTTTGAGCCTGGAGCTCTACTTGCTTCTTGGAGCTCTACCCGTGACATTTTGAAAAGTCTCTTCCAAGTACATGACATAGGTATCAGTGGAAAGAGCATGGTCCTGGCAGTTAGGTGATCCAGGTTCCAGTTTCAGCTAAGTCACTGGCCTGCTGGGTGTCTTTAGGCAACCCACCTAACTTCTCTGGGCCTCTGTTTCCTAATCTATAAGATGGGGAGGATACCTTCCTTCCTTCCTTCTTAGGCTGTGGGCCCCAAGGCCTGGTGGCTGATCAGATTATCTTGAATCTACCCCTATACTTAGCACAGTGTTTGGCATCTAGTAAGAGCTTACGAAACAAAATTATTACTCCAACAGAAGGATCTGATCAAATATCAAGCATTACTGCTACTGTCAACAATCTGAATCTTTCCCCCCCTCAAAATAATATCAAGCTCTTCAGCATCCAAAAAAGAGAAAGTTGTCAAAAGCCACACATGGGTACTGAACACACCGATTCCCCTTGCCCAACCACTGGTTTTCCACCCCAACCTCTGGGTGATTTCAGAGCAGCTTCCCCAAGGATCAGACTTCCCTGTAGCACTTGCAGTGCTGCTCCACCATCTCCCAAATCTCTTGCTCCTAATGACCTGGACATGTACTTTAACTGACAAAATTGAAATCATCAGGTGTGAATTCCCTAAAACCTCTTCTGCTATTCTCTGGTCTCTCCTCCTTTCTGCCCCTTCTCCGACTTGCCCATCTTTCCCAGCAGTACCTTAGAAGATCCCCCACCACTCTTCTCAAAATCCAACTCTCTGCATCTTATTAAAACATGTGCTCCCTCCCTTCTTCCCTCCCTGACTGGCATTTTCAACCATTCATTTTCCAATGGCTTCTTCTCCACTACTTTCAAACTAGATCACATCGCCTTTATCCTAAAAAAACCCTAAACCTTTTGACCCCATGGCTCTCTTCTGTTATCACCCAATCTCCCTGCTTTCATTCCTTCCCAAATTCCTTAATAATAACAATTATAGTAATAATAGTAATTGCGGTATTTGTTAGGCACTTACTTTGTGCCAGGCTTTGTACTAAGCGCTAAGGTGAATACAAGAAAAATTGAGTTGGACACAGGCCCTGTCCTATATGGAGCTCAGAGTCTTAATCCCCACTTTACAGATGAGGTAACTGAGGCCCAGAGGGGTGAAGTGACTCTATGACCTCGGGGTCATAGAGCATACAAGTGGCAGATCCAGGATTAGAACACAGGAACTTCTGACTCCCAGACCCGGCTCTATCCACTAGGCCATGCCCTTGAGTATGTTGTCTACACCTGCTGCTTCTCCTTCCTTTTCTCCAATTTTCTCCCTGACCCCCTCAAATCTGGCTTCTGCCCCCTTCACTCCATCGAAGCTGCCCTTTCAAAGGTCACCAATGATCTCTTCCTTGACAAATCCTCTCAGTTGCCTTTGACACTGTGGACCATCCACTGCTCCTGTAAACATTACCTATGCTTGGCTTAATAAATCAATTGCATTTATTGAGTGTTTACTGTGTGCAGAGAACTGTACTAAGTGCTTGGGAGAATACAATATAACAGACACATTCCCTGCCCACAATGAACTTACAGTCTAGAGAAGGGGAAACAGACTTAATATAAATACGTTAGAGAAATGTACATAAGTGTTGTGGGGCTACGGGGTGGGGAATAAAGGGAGCAAATCAGAGTGAGGCAGAAGGGAGGGGGAGAAAGAAAATGAGGGCTTAATTATGGAAGGCCTCTGGGAGGAGATGTGCCTTCTATAAGGCTTTGAAGGTGGAAGAGTAACTGTCTATCAGATATGAAGGGGGAGAGTCTACAGTGATAGGAAAGTCTGGGGAAAGCCAGGGTTTGGGTGGGAAGATTTAAAGTTCTATTTTAGACATGTTCAGTTTGAGGTGACAGTGAGACATCCAAATAGAGACATTCTGAAGACAGGAAGAAATGTGAGACTGTGGAGAGGGAGAGAGATCAGGGTTGGAGATGCCAATTAGAATTATCCATGTAGCGGTGGTAGTTGAAGCCATGTGAGTGAATGTGTTCCCCAAGTAAATGGGTGTAGATGGAGAATAGAAGGGGACCCAGAACTGAACCTTGCGGGAACACACAAAGCTAGGGGGTGGGAGGCAGAGGAGGAGCCTGCAAAAGAGATTTAAAATGAACACTTGGTGCTGTCCCTGCTTCCATTTGGAAGTGACAGGTGGGCATTAAGCTGGGTCAGTGACAGAGGGTGGCAGGGGTCTCTCCAACAACATGCCTGGAGAAGGGACAGGCATGCAGTGCTTGGGAAACATGGTTGGTAAACTATTCTCTCCCCTGGGCCCCAACAACAATTCCAGAGTATGCTTAAGCCAAGCACGGCCAGGTATTCAAGGCATGTGATCAGTCATTTCCTAGCAACTTCCTCTCTCTCATTTGGAAGCAACCAAAGGAGTCAGCTGTTGATTTTCCAGGAGCTGGGGGGCAATGTGTGGCCCAGGCAACCTAATTTCCATATTCTATTACCTAATCTACATTGACTGGGGACTTGTTGTTCTCCTTTGGTTTTGGATTCTCTATCATCTTTCCTCAGACATGCTGAGTATCTGAGATGGCAGGACACTGATCTTCTATTTGTCTTGTACATCTCAGTATAATGAATTCTGCAGTTCACCTTTTTTTCCACCTTTATCTTCATGTCAGGTTTATCCCCGCAGGTGCTTTACATCTGCCTCACTTTCAAAGGTGTATTTTTTGTGAAGCAGCCCCCCTTTACATGTGAAAATGAGATGCTCTCACTGGACGAAGATGGCTTGATGCATCATAGTGGTTTAGCCCGCTCTGCAGAAAGGTAAAGTTTGGTAAATAAGTCCTGGCTGATGTATTTATTCTAGATTCTATTTATTCTTGATTCTATTTATTCTTGATTCTTTTTATTGCTATTGTTCTTGTCTGTCCGTCTCCCCTGATTAGGCTGTATGCCCGTCAAAGGGCAGGGACTGTCTCTATCTGTTACCGCTTAGTACAGTGCTCTGCACATAGTAAGTGCTCAATAAATACTATTGAATGAATGAATACATAAGTGTAGTACATAACTGCAGAGAACAAAGGCTGTGTTTAGTCTTCCTTATAACTTTATTCTTTAGCAATTTTAGAACCAATTTTGCTCAATACCTTAGATTCCTAGGGCAAAACTGTCCTTCCTAATTCTTCTCTTCTCTGTCCATATGAAAAATTTAAATCACTGATGGGAGTGGAAGAATCCATGCCAGAAAGCCCAGCAGCAAATTTTTCGAGCCTGATCCAGGATAAAAAATTGGGCAATTAAAATGTAGTGCGTGAATGACTTCCTCATACCAGCAGAGGAACACCAGGTCAGCTAAAGGTAAAGAGTGGCCAGAACTAAAATCACCAGATATATCATCACAATTCCCTTCAGATACTCCTGCTCACTAATCAATCAATGGTATCTATTGAGCGCTAGCTGGACACAGAGTAACCCCGACTTCAGTAATCTATAACTTACTACTTACTAAATCCTTCATATTCTCGAAGCACCTTGTGACCATGATCCAAATACAAGTGAGGCATCTGAGGGAAATAGTTCTAATCACAGGCGGTTTTTCTGGTCACATACCAACTTAATGGCAGGCTTTGGAGTTGAAAGACCTCAGGACCTGGATTCATATTTTGTTGGAATGCTAACCCTTGTTGTCTTGTGTTGAAGGAAATTATGGAGATTGGTTCTTTAAAATGCACACTAAACACACACAGACATCAACAGGGATGGATGTTAATTTAGAAGACTGTGCTCTGCCTGAGGTAATACTCAATCAGGTTATGTGGAATTAAGGGAGGTAGGCAATATTTATACCTGAATCAAATCACGTTCCAGTTCACATTTGCCATTTGTGGAAGCTTTACCTGCTAACAACCGTAAATCCCTGGCTATATGCATTTTAGATCACACAAACGAGTGACCCAAATTTTGTAAGAGATGAGTCAGCCATGACTTAATTCATGATTTATTCATGGTTTTTCTAGCCTCTAGGTTAATTTACTTCTTAATTACAATTTTCTTTAATTCTCTGGAATATCATTTGCAAAGCCCTAGCCAATATAAAAGTCAGTAAAGGAAGATATCCATTTACTTTGAACCCACCTAAATGTTCACATGATATTTTAATAATATTATAGTATGTGTTAAGTATGTGTCAAACACTGTAATAGAATTGTACACTTATATGGTACTTTTAAGCCCTACAAAACCAAAATTTTTCTTAGTGACAAAGAACTTAATGCCCTTACTGAATCCACCTCACTGACCCTGACCCTACTCTTCTGTAATCTTCCATTTCCCATCTGTCATCAGGTCATCACTCCCCAGATGTCCACTGGCCCCTGAATCTCGACATGTCCAAAACTGAACTCATCTTCCTTTCTGCAGTCTCTCCTCCACCTCACTTTCCTACCACAATTGAGAATGCCACCATCTTCGCTGAGTCTCAAGTCCAGAATAACTGTGACATTATACTTGACTTGCTCCTCTCTTTCGATCTTCATACTCTATTCATACATTGCCAGTTCTTCCTCCTCTACCTTTTCCAAAATCAATCCCTTCCTCTCCATCCAAATGGCCACCAGGCTGGTCTGGACACTTACCACATCCCAGCTTGCTACTCCACTGGTCTCCTTATCGATCTACCTGACTTCAGTCTCCCCCCGTTCCAGTCTGATTTTGAAAGTGCTGGTCAGAGCATCGCACGTCTCCCCATTCCTCAAAGGCCTCCATGGTTGGCCATTCCTATCCACACCATGCAGAAACTCCTGCTTAAAGCACCCCCAAAACTCTCTTCCTATTTACCCAGTTTTCTCCCTCTACAGGCCCGTCTACGTGCCTCATTCCTCTCAAGACCCCTGTTCACCATGCCTCACTTTTGTCTCTCCCCACTACTGACCTACTGCTCACACCCTCCCTTCCTACCTGGAACTCTCTCCTCCTTCAGATATAATAATAACGATGGTATTTGTTCTGCGTTTACTAAATCCGTACTGTTCTAAGCCCTGGTGTAATAATAATAGTAATGTTGGTATTTGTTAAGCGCTTACTATGTGCCAAGCACTGTTCTAAGTGCTGGGGTAGATACAAGATAATCAGGTTGTCCCACGCAGGTCTCACAGTCTTCATCCCCATTTTACAGATGAGGTAACTGAGGCACAGAGAAGTGAAGTGACTTGCCCAAGGCCACAAAGCAGACAAGTGGCGAAGCCGCGCTTAGAACCCATGTCCTCCTGATTCCCAGGCCTGTGCTCTAGCCACTATGCCGCTGTGTACCTCCAGGCCCAGGGGGAAGGTGTATGGAAGAGAACAGAGAAGACATGAGTGGCGAGTGGCACTGAGCAAACCACCATCACCAGAATCAATGCCCCCGGGGCAGACTCTTCGATCCAAGGGCTCCAGACCCAGGCTCGTCTGTGGTTTCCTAGGGGAGACTCCAATCATCTCCCACAGAGCCAGGTTCCTGCTATGACCTCTCTCTCCATTTTCTCCTTTCCCTGTCTCTCTCAAGCCTTGCAGCTAATTGACTGATGACCTGTGTGTGACAGAGAGCCTGATTATAAGCCTGTTATATAAGCTCCAACGGCACCACGATTTCCACCATCACCCTAGGCGGATTGACTATGATTGCGTGAAGCCATGCGTTTAAATGTCACGGAGAGGAAATGGCTCCGATGTTAACAAAACAGAACGTGGTTTGTCAAACTGGGGCTAGAGATGCTCGGTGACCTCAAATTAAGTAATAAATGAAGTCAACATAACTTTGCATCTGTCTTATGATGAAGTTGGGGGTATGGCAGCAATTGACTCTCTCATTGCCTACAGGCTTCTCTTTGGCCATTTTTACCCAGGTTCTTTTCTCCCAGACATGATGTAACTGCCCAGATGCAAATTCTCAGTAAACTCTGGCTTTCCCATTTGCAAGAATTTCCAGGAACCGTCCCACTGAATTTAATTGGGAGACGGTGAAGGGGTCGGTTGTGGTCACTCAGAGGCATGCAGGGATTCAAATAATCTCCTTTAAAATCTTGGCCAGGCTATTTTTCTGAAAGTTTCTGACATTTACGGCAAGCACCCCAAGTGACACCATCATTTCTTTAAACACTTGGAATCCAAAGATACCCCTCTCTCCCTCCCATATAAAGGTTTTTATTTTGCCTAAGCTAGATACAACCAACATTCAATTATCAAGACTTAGCGAGGACAGGAAGCACCCAAGCGAAAGGAATCACAAACCACATCTTAAGGGTAATCACTTTTCCCATTAAACTTTTTTTAGCAGTTTGCTTTGTTCTGCAGTACTTGTTAAGCACTTACTATGTGTCAATCACTGTTCTAAGCACTGGGGAAGGTACAAGTCAGTTTGACCAGACACGGTCTCTGACCCTCATGGGGCTCTCAGTCTAGGGAGAACAGGTATTGAATTCCCACTTTAAAGTTGAGGAAATTGAGGCACAGAGAATTTAAGTGACTTGCCCAAGGTCACACAGCTAGAAATTGTCAAAGTCAGAATTAGAACCCAGGTTCTCTGACTCCCAGGTCCGTGCTCTTTCCATTAGGCCACACTGCTTCCCCAAGCAGCTATATAGATGAGTTTGAGGTCCACCTCCTATTACTCCTTTCCCACCCTGTGGTGGAAGTAATAATAATAATGATAATAATAATCATAATTGTGGCATTTGTTAATTGTTTACTATGTGCCATGCACTGTTCTAAGTGCTGGTGTAGATAGAAGGTAATCAGGTGGGACACAGTCCTTGTCCTACATTGGGCTCACAGTCTTGATTCACATTTTACAGATGAGGTAACTGAGGCACAGAGAAGTTAAATGACTTGCCCAAGGTCACACAGCAGACCTGTGGCAGAGCTGGGATTAGAACCCACATCCTCTGACTCCCAGCCCCATGCTCTTTCCACTAGGCCATTCTGCTGATGGGGTTCAGCAACAGTGAAAGGATCAAAAGAGGTGGCAGGAGAAGGAAAATAGCTTGGTTCCCCCACAGTCTGGACCTCCAGCTCCTGAAAATTCAGACTCGCAAAGGGAAACTACTGACACTTTGCTCTTGAGTTGTGCCTTCCACTTGAAAAACTCACAACTCTAGGGTTCTTATAGCAACAATAATAACTGTTAGTTAAGTGTTTACTATGTGCTGAGCACCATATTAAGCTCTGTGGTAAACACAAGGTGATCAAGCTGGACACAATCCCTGTCCCATATGGGGCTGCGAGTCTAAGTAGGAGAGTGAACAGGTATTGAATCCCCATTTTACAGATGAGGAAACTGAGGCCCAGAGAAGTGAAATGACTTGCCCAAAGGAACACAGCAGACAGGAGTGGGGCAGGCATGAAAAACCAGGTCCTCTGACTCCTAAATCTGTGCTTTTTCCACTAGGCATTGCTGCTTCTCTTCCCAGTGTTTTTAAGGACTAGTTTCTGAAGTAGGTTCTGATGAAGGATCCAGGAAACAAAACGGAGGAAGGGGCTTAATGGGAAGCAGCTCAAAAGGAAGCAGCATGGGCTTGCGGAATTAGAATGTACCAGGATGTCAGAAGACTTGAGTTCCAATCCCAGCACTGCCAGTTGCCTACTGTGTGACCTCAGACAAGTCACTTAACTGCTCTGTACCTCAGTGTCCTCATCTGTAAAATGGGGATTCAATATCTGTTCTTCTTAGACTGTGAGCCCCATGTGGGATATGGAATATGTCTGTCCTGATTAACTTGTATTCAGAGAAGCAGCATGGCCTAGCATGGACCTAGGAAGTTCTAGTCCCAGCTCTGCCACTTGTCTGCTGTGTGATCTTGGGCAAGTCACTCTGTGCCTCATTCACCTCATCTGTAAAATACGAATTAAGACTGTGAGCCCCATGTGGGACATGGACTGTAACCAACCCAATTAGCTTGTATCTATCCAGTCTGTTACATGTAAGCACTTAACAAATACAACAAAACAAACAAAAAAATCTGTATCTAACCCAGTACTTAGAACACAGCTTAACACATAGGATGCAATTAACAAAAATAATAATAACAACAACAATAATGATAATAATAACAACAACAATAATAATGTACAACCCCACATTTTACTGTAGCCAAGAGCAGGAATAACCAATTCTTTCAGGTCAGGTCTCGGTTGTAAAGTCTCAGGTCAAAGACCTTTTCATTTTTTATCACCATTTCCTCTCACCCCAACAGTGCTGCAAAAACACACACTGCTACTGATGCATATTTAATGATCTAAACCCTCTGACCCTGCAGTCCAATCTGTCAGTTAGTCCCACCTGGACTACTCTAACTTCCTCTTCCTAGTCTTCCCCAGCCTTTCCCACTACCCCTCCTTATAAACGCAGCAGCCAAGTTGTCTTCCCCCAACTCAATTTGCTAATGTCTCTCAATATCTATGAGAAGCAGCGCTGGCTTAGTGGAAAGAGTACCAGCCCGGAAGTCAGAGGACCAGGGTTCTAATCCCTGCTTCGCCACTTGTCTGTTGTGTCACCTTGGGCAAGTCACTTCACTTCTCTGGGCCTCAGTTACCTCATCTGTAAAATGGGGATTATGACTGTGACCACTATATGGGACATGGACTGTGCCCCTTCCATTAGCTTGTATCTATCCCATTGCTTATTATAGTGCCTGTTACATAGTAAGCGGTTAACAAATAATAATATTGGTATTTGTTAAACGCTTACTATGTGCAGAGCACTGTTCTAAGCACTGGGGTAGACACAGGAGAATCAGGTTGTCCCACGTGGGGCTCACAGTCTTAATCCCCATTTTACAGATGAGGTAACTGAGGCACAGAGAAGTTAAGTGACTTGCCCACAGTCACACAGCTGACAAGTGGCAGAGCTGGGATCCGAACCCATGACCTCTGACTCCAAAGCCCGTGCTCTTTCCACTAAGCCACGCTGCTTCTACCATTTGGGGGAAAAGAAAATCAGTCAAAACCCTCCAGGGATGATGCAGTACAGCGTCTACATCTACTGCAATCCTTTCATTTTCATCTCAGAGATCTGTTACCCTCATATGGGCACCACCGCTTCATACTACAAATGTGCCTTCCCTTTTTGCTCAACAGACTGACCTCGTCCTCTCTGGCATATCAGCCTGCACCACTTCAAAAATGTATTCTCTATCTCATGGAGGCAAGAGCACTCAACTCTTCCAGTTTCTGTTGGAAATAATGAATCGGTGAGATGTGCAATACTAATATTTTGAAAAATAATGGAGTGACTCAGTGACCACATCAGTGTGAAAACAATGATGTGAAAACTGCCTGTCCTCAGCACAAATCATTAAGATGAAAATGAGGGAGAGTCAAACCCTGAATCGCCTATGTTCACAATCCACGTACCCCCTGAAACTCCATCTACCCTCCCATTTCTCAGAAATTCTTCCCACTCCTGCATTAACTCCCCTTTTATCAATGCTATCCTTTCAGGTCTGGTTAATGTCGCTTTTTGTCCTAACACCAATCTGGAACTTAATTTTTCTTCCCATGTCACAGCCTACTCTATATCTGGAGGAAAACTTAAAACTGCAGAAGTAGATATGCTATCTTCAATCAGATGAGGCTAGGCTTGCCTCTAGACTGCAAGATCCTTGTGGGCAGGAACATGTCTACTAACTCTGTTACACTGTCCTCTCCCAAGAGCTTAGTACAGCACTCAACACACAGTATGTGCTCAATAAATACAAATGATTGACCAATTGCCTTAGAGTTAGGGGATAATGATTCCTGAACCAAGACTTCTTTCTGAAGCCCTTAACCCTGCTCTTCCCTGGCAAGTTCAGTTACTGATGGGAAACCCCAGATGCCTTCACTTTAAAAATTATATTACACTGTCCCAGTGGGCTTCTGACCAGCAGCTGACAAAATAGAATTACAAAAGGCAGACTGATTTTGGACTAGCATTGTGGGAAGACTCCGAGCCTGGTTAACACATTCCTGACTGATATCACTCCCGAACATGCTTAACTGAATGATCCCAATTTAACTGTTTAAAAACACCTGGGCCCCAGAACCTGGGCAGTTTAAGATACTTAGCCTCCTGTATGCTGAAAACAGCACTCACTCCCAATCCACACAAATCTTTAATAACTTAGGTAGTACACTGAAGAATGGATTTTCTCATGATCTAAGCAATTCTGACTCAGAAATAGAGGTGAGAAAGGGGGATCCAAGTTGTAAGTATCATAGATAAAGAAATACTGATGTATTTTTTCCCCTCTAGACACTTTTGTGAGGATTTTATTACTTTGGGCCTATGGTCACAATTTAAAATAGGAATTCTGCAAACAGCACTGAATTTAGCCAGAATAGAAGCAGAACTCTTCGGTGTTTTCATTTTAACTATACCAACCAAAATCCTGTGATCGTATAAGGATAATACAGAACATTTTCTCTATGTTTCTGTGATACAGTACAGTGCCCCTTAAAGAGAATATCAATCATATTTATTTAGTGCATACTGTATGCAGAGAGCACTGTACTAAGCACTTAGAAGAGTACAATGTAACTGAATTGGTAAACTTGTTCCCTGCCTACAACTAGATTACAGTCTAAAGCATATTATATCATTAATTCTCACAAGAGCACAAAGAATTGCAGAGGAGAATGAAGAGGAAGCCATTCTCTTTTTATAAAGGCAGAGGCAGAGAACCACTTGCCAAATGTCACATGGTAGCTTAATGGTTCATCAAAAACTCAGGGCTAATGCTTGGTAGATGGGTAGCCATGGGGTTCTGAGTCAAAGACAATACAGATCCCAATCATGGCAGCTCCTAGGTACATGGAATATAATAGAGAAGAACCAGTAACATTTTTTCTTTTTTTTTAATGGTATTTGTTAAGCATTTACTATGTGCCAGATACTGTACTAAGCGCTGGGGTAGATACAAGCTAATCAGGTTGGACACAGCCCATGCCCCACATGGGACTCTCAGTCTTAATCCCCATTTTACAGATGACGGAACTGAGACAAAAGGAAGTGAAGTGACTTGGCTAGGGTCCCACAGCAAACAAGTGGCAGAGTCAGGGTTGGAACGCAGATGCTTCTGACTCTCAGGTACAGCGGAGGGCAAAGCAAATACTCTGCTCTTTTCTCTTAGGGTCAGTCCTAAATTTTGTGCCTGGAAAGAGAAATGGTCAGGGTTATGAGATCCTCAGTTACCACCCCAGTGACTGCAGGTCCAGTTGGTTTTCATTTGCAATGGCTGGACACTGCTGCTTTCCAGACTCTGAACAGATACAAAAGTTGCTTTCCAGAAACTTATCTTTCAAAACACTCTCCTTCAAGCTGCCTTGGCTAAATATCACTTTACTCATGTTACATAAGAACTGAACAATCCTGAAAAAGAAATCTAGCAGAATGACTTGTTTTTTTCCTGCTCTTAACTTCTGTACCAAATTAACAGCTCTCTCCTCAGAGTTGAGGAAAATATAACCACACCTAATGCCAATGAGAATTACTGACATTAGCTAGGAAAAGAGGCTTGGTGATTGTGAGCCCATTGTTGGGTAGGGATTTTCTCTATCGGTTGCCCGATTGTACTTTCCAAGCACTTAGTACAGTGCTCTGCACACAGTAAACACTCAATAAATACAACTGAATGAAAAAGAGGCCATTTTTTGTGCCAATTTCCTTGTGTCCACTTATTTTCCTTCCTACCTCTTTTGGAGAATCTAAGACACTCATTTTATGTCTCAAATGCATATGACTACCTTCTTTCAAAAAATAACAGGTTTGGCATTTGAAAGTTCCCTGAATACATTTCCCTAAAGACCAAAAAGAACAAAAGCCTCTGAACTTTTACACATTAAACTTCATCAAAGCATACCTGAAATCCATGTTTGCCCCTCCACCACGTGCTCAATACTTTTGGAGGCATATCAATAACAGATACAATGTCTCCCACCTAAAGGAAACAAAAAAGGTGTGAGCTTGAGGTATCTAATGGTGATAATGGAAAATGTGATTTTTCCTATGCCCCTGGAGCCTAAAGTTCTTGCTCCAAAACTGTCCTCTTTGAAGCCTGCAATTTTTGACTGGAACATCTTGGAAGAGAAGATCCCTGAATTCAGAGTCCAAAAATATGGAGAAGTCTTTGAGGAGTGCAATGGCCAAGACAGTTTTTGATTAAACAGGGTAACAACGTCAAGGCTAGGCATAGTGCAAAAGACTCTCAGAACTTCGAAGAATTAACTTCTAACGTACCCTTGTCCTAGAAGTTTAAAATTGCATTGGTTAATATCTGGGAGTACAATTTACTCTGAAATGAATAATAATTCATAGTGTTTCACTCTGCAAACACAGGTAATTTGTATCCAACACTGCAGCCACTGTTTGATGGGTCTCACCAGGATTTTAGACTATTCACTCTTGCAGAGCAGAGACAGGGCCTGTTAAACTCAGTGGCATAGCATCCAATAGCGATTCATGTAACCGGTAATTTCAGTCTGCAACAGCAAACCTTGGGCACCAGGCCCAGATTCTAGTTATGATACCTGCCCGGCCCAGTACCCATTTTGTTCTGGTCAGGCACAAACCAGCTGGAAGTTGGCTTCTTAGCTTTCCCCCCGACCCCAAGTGCCCAAACTACTGATCCTGCTAAGGGATGTGGTGTCTTCTTGTCTCTAGTCCAGTGCACATTCTCATCCTTGTTCAGCAAGGGGGCTGAGAATACTTAAAATGGGTGGGAGTGATGAGTCACCTCATCTGAGCTACGATTCAGCCTAAAGTCAGATTTTTGGTTGTTTAAACAGCCAGAGTCTGGCCTCTGAGCCTGAGTTTGTATACACCTCCAGTGCTGCACACATATTGGCAATTCATTCATTCATTCAATCATATTTATTAAGCCCTTACTATGTGCAAAGCACTGTACTTGGTGTTCGTGGCTTTTCCTCTTCAGCTCAGGGGTTTTACTTTCCTTTCTTCCCACAGAACCACTCTGGGTCTTTTAACTGCACACTATACTCATCTGCTTAGTGCAGCTAATAAGCAGGAGTCCCCATTTCTCTAAAGGAACCAAAGTGAAGCATATTATCAGGGAGCTTCTCTTCTACTGGTTCTCAATAGAGCACTAGCCCCTCTTCACGTTGCCATGTATCAGCTGGTTGGAAATCTTTTTGACATTCTTATCTACAAGTATCCTCCCCCGAGGAGCTGTTTTGCAAAATAAAAAAACCACAGAGTCCTCACAGTTGGTGCTTCGGGCCTTTATTATTGGTGAGCTTGCCTTTTCAATTCATCGCGAGGATGGTTTATATGAGACTTGGATGAAAATGCTCAAGATGGAGGATGGGATTTTTAAAGCAGCACCAAGCTTCAGAGACTCATCACCCCAGGTAAACTTTTTTTGGCTTGGTCTGGAGTCTTTTACTTCGTTGGCACCGCATCTCCTGACCCGGGCTGAACTTCTTGATCCATATTTCTGTCTTGACCTTCAACACATTCTTGGGATGGTAGATAAGCTCCTAAAGGGCAGGGATCATGCTTTATGCGTGTTTTTGCATGGCACTTTGGACACGAGGGGTCTTTGATAAATACTAAACCTCATCATACCTAGGGGAGATGATTCAGTGCTTTAAGGTCAAACCATGGAAAACCCCAGTTCTTCTTTGATTGAGAACAAGTGACTGCTGCCTGTTTAATGATTGGACAGGGTTTTATTTTGGGGTTTTTTAAAGAATAAACTGACAAGGCGTTGAGTTGGAATTTGGCTAAATTAAAAAAAAGAAACAAAACAAAAAAACTGGATGGTTTTTAAATCTTTTACCTTGAAGTAAAAAACATTCCTCAATCCACCTCGAAGTTTTCACAAGCTTATTAGTGATGAAAGGTGGCCTTGGCATTATTGTTATTATTATATTTGTTAATAATAATATTAATTATGGTATTTGACAAGTGCTTACTATGTGCCAAACACTGTTCTAAATGCTAGGGTAGATACAAGGTAATCACACTATCTGTCCTCACAATGTGTCATATACTGTTCTAAGTACTGGGTAGATACAAGTTAATTGAGTCAGACACAGTCTCTGTCCCACCCAGGGCTCATAGTCTAAGAAGAAAGGAGAACAGGCACTGAATCTCCATTTTACAGAAGAGAAAACAGACACAGAGAACTTAAGCCACTTGCCTGAGGTCAAATAGCAGGCAACTGGCAGAGCCAGGATTAGAAGCCAGGTTCTCTGACTCCCAGGCTCGGGGGCTCTTTCCCCATAGGCCATGCAACTTCTCTACTAGCTGCATATTTTCCCCTCTTTCCTCTTTCCAGGACTAATAAAGGGAGTGGCAAATCAAATTCTCCTCTGCCAGGGGGCAAGCTAAAATGAGATATTAAGTGTTTACTCTCATGTATGTTAATCCCCACGATTACCAGATTTTATTTGGCTAGACTGAATTAGAAGAGAATGACACTTCAATATTTTGTATTCTTTGTTTTAATGTGACAGTCCAGTATATTTCCCTTAAAATACATTTACTCCCACACCTATGATGCATAGCCCCTAAAAATGACAAATTACACTTGCTACTGTTTTATCATTCAGCTAATAACATCTATTTTTCTCAGTTAATTACAAAATGATATTCATCTCCATGCTAAAAACCTGCAAATTTATTAAGATGATCCTCTAAAATCAATCTACTCTGTGTTGGTTTACTTAACAAGGCACTGATTAATACTAAATCAAACACAAAGGCGGGGTTGGGGGGAGAGAATATTTTTACTAACAGATTTAGTCTCTCAAGAGCCTTGATGTTTATATTAAAGCAGGTCTTGAAATAAAGTTCCTACAACCAACATGTATTTTAAGGGTCTAAGCCTGGTGAAAATTTTAGTTTGGGTTTACTCAAACCCGAGTTGATATCAAAATAAATTCTCAATTTTTTTTTCTTTCTGTATCCCATACAAATGGCATTTTTCTTCCCCTCACATAGGACAATAAGCAATGTTCCATTTGTTCAGGGATTTACCTCTAAGGACAGCTCATCTGGTGCCCGAGCAGTATATCGCTTGATAACGTGTGCAGCACCAACAGCAGGCGTATTGATGGATGATTCTTCATGGACAAGCAGGTGATTACCTTTGTTATCAATCTGTAAACAGAACATACTGTACTGTGAAAGTGCTGAGGTCATGTGGTGCAAATGATAAAAAGTTACTTGTTCCTGCCCACAAGCACAGAGGGTTTACAGTGATTCAGAGAGTCAACTAGGCATCCAAAAAACCAAATGTTGTGGATTAGGGAATGATAGGTTAGCATTTCCATAAAAGTGAGGAGAGTGTAAGCTTGTTGTGGGTAGAGAATAGTGCCTACCAACTTTGCTATATTGTTCTCTCCCAAGCACTTAGTACAGTGCTCTGCACACAGTAAGCACTCAATAAACATGATTGATTGATTATATAATGGGGTACCAGGTTGGAAGGCCTAATCTTCCATACATCCAGTATGTCTTTGAAAGAAAGGTAATAAGAGAATTACTGGATATATTCAGGCTTACTGTTCTTTAACCACTTCAAAATCTTTTTGTTATACAGGAAGAGCAGAGTGAGTATACTCTCATCATTCCAATTTCTCTACCCAGCCCATTTAAAGCTATCAAAACCACCGCAATAAATGCTCATCCTGATTCATGCCACATTGCAATTTGTTTCTAGATTTCTGCTACCAGCATAGACCGTCCCCCCATCATATTTGTCAGCAATCAAGCATGTTTGGAGAAAGCATTTAGTTTAGAAATAACACATGCATAGGAACAAATCATAGGGAAGAGAGGATTGTTATCTGGCAAAGGTTCAATGGCTTCATTCCTTACCCAGAGTTGCCATCCAATGAGAGAGTGGGAAAATCTATATAAAAGGAGACCCAATCACACCGAGTGGAGGGGAGAGGAGCTATGTAACTTTGGCCCTACATTGGGGATGGGATTGACCCGGTTTTTTTTTTTTTTCAAGAAATTTTTTTTTTTAGGGTGATGATGATGGATATTACAGTTAATAAAGCTGCAAGTCTTAATATGCAGGGTTATCAGAGAAACAGGGAAGGAGACCGATAACCTGAAACTACAAGAAATGCTATTCTGAGGTAAGAAGAGTGGTCTTTTACTTGACCTCCTTTCATTGCCTGGTTTTATTTGCCAGAACTGATGTGTCAGGCCAATGTTGAAGAAGTGAAAAACTTAGCAGTTCTCTGTAGGTTGTGAAATTAAACCAATCTACAGTTTCAAAATTTCACATCTATGAAAGGAAGAACAAGGCCAATATAGTATGTGATAGACATGGGGGTTAGAGTACAATACCTCCATCCAGGTCAGAGCAGGCCCACAATTGATCTTGTTGCCCGCAATGGCTGAGAGACGTGACAGGTAAGCCATAAGCATCTGTGTGACCGACTGCAAAGGAACAAAAAGAACTCAGAGAAAGTCTCTGCTAATCCCCGGCTCAGCAGAGAGGAACAATTGGGAACAAGTGGTGGTAGTGAAAGTCCTGAGTGTTTATGGGGATTCTGACATTCATCTGAGGCACAAAGTTCACATTCCATAGGGATCTTGCTTTTCCCCTTTTTCACTTTTCATTCCCTTCTGGATAAATTATGGTGGAAAAAGGAAAATTAGAGGTAGTAGGATGGGTTTTAACAATAATAATAATAATGTTGGTATTTGTTAAGCGCTATGTGCTAAGCACTGTTGTAGGCACTGGGGTAGATACAAGGTAATCAGCTTGTCCCACGTGAGGCTCACAGTCTTCATCCCCATTTGACAGATGAGGGATCTGAGGCAGAGAGAAGTTAAGTGACTTGCCCAAGGTCACACAGCTGACAAGCGGCAGAGCCGGGATTAGAACCCATGAACTCTGACTCCCAAGCCCAGGCTCTTTGCACTGAGTCACGCTGCTTCTCAATGCTTTTAATGCACTAAAGGGGAGGCAAACTTAAAAAGGATTCATCGGTATGAATCGTTTGGCAAAACATTCTGAATAATCTCCAGATGATCAATTGTATTATTTGGTTTTACCCTTGTTAAAACAAGCTGCACCCTCCTCTCCTTTGTTCATTTCGCTCTCTTGGAGTATTCAACCACTCACCTGGTTTCAGCTACCACTCTTTTGTGGATAATAATAATTGTGGTATTTGTTAAGAGCTTACTATGTGCCAGGGTCTGTACTAAGTGCTGGGGTAGTTAGGAGATAATTGGATTGGACACAGTCCCTGTCCAAAATAGGGCTCAGAGTCTGAATCTCCATTTAGAGATGAGGTTACTGAGGCACAGAGAAGTCAACTGACTTGCCTAAGGTCACACAGCTGACAAGTGGTGGAGCCAGGATCAGAACACAGGTCTTTCTGACTTCCAGGCCTGCACTAGGCAACGTTCACTCCCCAATCTACCTCTCTAGTCCAGAGCTTTCATCAGATCTGCAATCCTTTAACTCCTATTGCCTCAAGGACATCTCCACCAGGATGTCCCACCAGTACCTAAAACCCAACATGTCTAAAACAGAAGTTTTCATTCCTCCAGAATCCACTCTCCTCCTAACTTGCCCATCTCAATCAATGACACCACCAGATTCCCTGCTCTGAGAACCCACAACTCTTTGTCCTCTTCGGCTCCTCACCGTCCTTCAATTCTTTCATTCCATCTACTGTCATATCCTTCTGGTTTCTCCTATACAGATCCACTTCCTCCTCCACCCACAGTGCTACCATCTGGCTTTTCAAACTCTGCCCATATCGCAACTAGACTACCGTATCAACTTTCTCAATAGCTCTAACAGTCTCCACTCTCTCCCTAATCCAATCTAAGCTACACTCCGCTGATCAGATCATCTCCATGAAACATCACTCACCCCACATCTCTCCTTTCTTCAAAACGCTCCACTGGCTTTCTGTGTCTGTCCTCCACACGGTCCTCCCAATTATCTTTGAGCCTTTCCCTCATCTAATTTCTTAGATCTGCTTTATACTCCCTCTACTTCACAAACTGACTTTTTATTCCTCCCAAGCCAAACTTCTAGCCATACACAAAGGGAGCTGGGCCTGGCAGGGCGGCCCCAGAGACGTGTGCTCACGGTGGGGCACGTGGGGAGGCTGACACCACAGCCTAGGTCTTCCAGCCTTCTTCCTCCTCCTCATTCTCCTCCCCCTTGGGCTCTTCCTCCTCCTCTGTCTGGGCAGGGCAGGCCCAGGCCCATGGCCAAGGCTGGGGAGAGAATCAAGTAGCTTCCCAGCAGCACCCGCCTCTAGGTAGTGCATGAAGCAGTGGGCTTTGGGCCAGCAGCTGGGGGGACCTAGTCTTGGGGCACATAGTAAGCACTTAAACACCATTTAAAAAAAACAAACTCGCTCTCAACTCTCCAACTTCCATCCCCAACTCATGTTGTTCTCGCAGCTTGAAATCCATCCAATAGACCCCAGCTCTCCCCACAAATACAAGCCTTCCTAAAATCTCAGCTTCTCCAACAAGCACTCCCTCCTTTCCCAGCTCATTTCCCAGCAACCTAAATTGTACTGTATTCAAAAACTGTGTGTTTATTCAAAAATTTCATTCTTGATTTTGACAAGAACTGTACATATCTGCATCCTATTTTTAGCCTTTTCTCCCACCTTGCCACAGTTAAATTATAAGTTCTTTGTGGGCAGGGACTATGTCACTCCTTTATCCCATATTTCCCAAAGGCCCGGTAACAATGCACTACACCAAATGGAAGTTCCAAAAATACTACATTATTACTACTACTACCACCATTAATATTTACCTAGAAAGAAAAATGGATTACAACACCCAAAGTTTTAGATCCAAGCTGAGAGTAGCTTTCGGATCACACATCAAAAAAACACTTAGGCATTGTCTTAAGAGTCAAGCTCGAGAAATCAATCAGAATCCAGATTCAACAATTCTGCTCTTTTCCCCAAAAGTACCTTTCCAGGTCCCATGCCAGTGATCTGCATGCTGATCCCAAACTAGAGTATCAATGCCCTATTCTTTGATGTGGTCTCATTTAAGAATCTATCCCTTTTAAATGAATCCTGAGAGTGTTTGATATATATTTGCTGAAGGATGCCTCACTCTTTGGCCAAAATTTCAGTCCCTTGTCTTTGGAGCAAGTTCTGATAAGCAGAAGATGCAAAATTACAGTGGTTCCCTGGGAAAGAGTAAACTTTGGATGGGAGTGGCAATGGAAAAGATGGCAAAATCTAGAGCTGGCAGCCATAAAATCAACTGGGGAGAATGAGAGGGCACGAGGGAATGAGCAGGGTAGAGGCAGAAAGGATGTTTCATGGGATCTGGTCCTTTTCCTCTCCCTGTGGAGTCTCCATTTACATCATCTTTAGTTTTCCAATAAAATACACTCATCAACATCCAACAAGGTCAACTAAACCAAAACTTAACATCCCTTCCTCCCTACAGTCCTCAAGACTGCATGCTTGTTCTTTAGACTGTGAGCTCGTTGTGGGCAGGGAATTTGTCTGCTTACTGTTGTATTGTCCTCTCCCAAGCACTTAGTGCAGTGCTCTGCACACAGTAAGTGCTCAATAAATACAACTGACTGAACCTAATAATAATGATAATAATAATGATAATTGTATTTATTAAGTGCTTACTATGTACTAAACACTGTTCTAAGTGCTGCAGTAGATATAAGTTTATCAGGTTGTCCCACTTGGGGCTCACAATCTTAATCCCCTGCCCAGCAAGCCCTCAGAAGGATAGGGACCACATGCAATTCTTCGTCATGTATAATCTCCCATGATTTCTTATAGTGGTCTGAGCATATGATATGTGCTTAATAAATACTATTATTACTACTACTGCTCCCTACAGCTCTTTGATTTTTAAGGAATGTGCATACAATCTGAATTATTAAAAAAGTATATTTTTTCACTAGCACTTTCCCCCAGCTGCACTTTAATGTAAATGGCCCTGCATATTATTCCAACCCCACAATTGTAGACTGGCTAAATGATTCCAAGAATCTAAATTTAGGGCCTGCAAAAAACTGCTGCATCATTTAAAGAGAAAGATCTCCATCTGTAGTTAAATATCAATCACTTCTCTGACTTCTTACCTCGGGGCTGTCCTTCAAGGAGTCAGAACGGGGGAGCTCTGAAAGCTGGGAGAAGCGACGGTCATAAATACAGAGATGTAGATGCTTATCGAGCACTCTGAAATCTTCATAACTCCGCTTCACGATCCAGCTTTTACCCTGTAGACACACACACACACACACACACACACACACACACCAATAAAATGTATTCATTGCCGGCTCTTTTTTGGATTAAACAATCAAATAACATGACCAGTCTACCCAGCGACACAGAAAGATAATCTGCTTGGGATAAATTGTCCTGGAAATCCTGTTCAAATGTAGGATATTGAAGCTTTAAAAATAAGCATGAAATCTAAGAACACTGATAGCAAGTGCTTAGTCACAGCATGTACAGTGAGCTCTCAGTTACTCAGTCCATTTGGGCCCTTTGTTTCTTCTCATTTTACCTAGTATAGGGAACTACTGACAGTGTTACTGAATTTTGTCTGCAGAGTAAAGTTTGCTCTCTGTGAATGCATGTGTCTGCGTGTGCGGCTACTAAGATCAATGAAAAACTGATACATCCTGTGAATGTAAAGATTTTCTCTAGTTATGCCATAGCACTTGCTATGGCACTGTTTTGTTGTTGTTGTCTTATGCTGTCGAGTCGTGTCCGACTCGTAGTGACACCTTGGACACATCTCTACCAGAATTCCCCTCCTCCACCAGCAATCGTTCTGGTAGTGTAATCAGAGAGTTTTCTTGGTAAAAATACAGAAGTGGTTTACCATGGCCTCCTGCGCAGTAATCCTGAGTTTCCACCCTCAACTCTCTCCCACTCCACTGCTGCCCAGCACAAGTGAGCCTTGACCTGTAGCAGATTGCCTTCCACTAGCTAGCCACTGCTCAGGCTAGGAATAGATATGCCTCTGCTTGACTCTCTCTCCTGCAGTCGACACTGGTAGAATACTGGAAAATCACCATGTGCAATCCTGAGAGGTGGCACTGCTTTGTACCATATATATTTCCCTCTTTTGATAGTGCTCTCCTTTGGAACACTGTAAGACCCACACCATTTCTACCTTCCTGAGTGCCAGACTGCAGGACGTTATGAACTATAGCATAATGCTATTTTGGATTTTAGCCTGAAATTAGAGATTCCATATATCCTCTTTGGGTACACATAAGCAAGTATCTCCGTTCGCTGTATGGATGCTGTTACCCAAGTTCTAATACCAAGTCAGCAAGGATGTTAGTCAATATTTCAAGGATAGCCAAAGTATAAAACCTAATCAAAAGACTACCAGAGTGAAACATCAAAGTGATATTAAGGTTCTGCTCCAAATGAAAATCTTCAGAGTAGCTGGTGTCCAATCAACTGCGAGAACAGTAACTAATAATAATAGTAATAGTGGTATCTGTTAAGCACTTACTGTGTGCCAGGCACTGAACTAAGCACTAGGATGGAGAGAAGCAAATCGGGTTGGACACAGTCTCTGTCCCACATTGGGCTCACAGTATCGATCCTCATTTTACAGATGAAGTAACTGAGGGACAGAGAAGGACTTGCCTGAGCTTACATACAGCAAAAAAGTGGAGGACGGGATTAGAACCCATGACCTTCTGACTCCCAGGCCCACGCTCTATCCATTAGGCCATGCTGCTTCTCTTGTCACATATTTCTCAAGCAGTTCCTTAAATGCCCCCTATAAGTCATACCTAATTGTTACAGAGGCTAGGCACTGAGGTTGAGCTATAGCTGACATTGGGGTACTCAAACTGTATGCATGTGGAATACCAGAAGGAACAGGAGAATGGAGTGGAGTAGTCAATTCCAGGTGATAATACAAAGGCAGATATCAAGAGCCACACAATATTACAAAGAACACAGAGAATGAGGGGTTCAGGGTAGTTACAAGTGAAAATACGGCAACAAAGAAGCAGCATGCCTAGTGGACGGCGCAGAGGCCTCAGAGTCAGAAGAACCAAAGTTCTATTTCCAGCTCCACTACTTGTCTGCGGTGTGACCTTTTCAATCAATCAGTGGCATTTATTGAAGGCTTACTGTGTACAGAGCTATTAAGTACTTGGGAGAGTATAATATATCAATATAGCAGACACATCCCCTGCTGTCAACAAGCTTTCAGTCTAGAAGGGGAGATAGGCTTTAATAAAAATGACTAAATTACGGGTATGTTCATAAGTGCTGTGGGCTAAATTGGGGGGTGAATAAAAGTAGCAAATCAGGGTGATGCAGTAGGGATTAGGAGAAAGGGAAAGGAGGGCTTAGTCAGGGAAGGACTCTTGGAGTACTTGTGCTTTCAATAATGCTTTGGAGGTGGGGAGAGAAATTGTCTGTTGGATATGGAAAGGGAGGGCATTGTCAGTGCCTCAGTTAACCCATCTTTAAAATGGGGATTAAGACTGTGAGCCCCATGTAGTACAGGGGCTATGTCCAACCTGACTACCTTGTATCTCTCTTTCTACCGCCCACCCCGCACGCTCCGCTCCTCTGCCGCCCACCTCCTCACCGTCCCTCGGTCTCGCCTATCCCGCCGTCGACCCCTGGGTCACGTCCTCCCGCGGTCCTGGAATGCCCTCCCTCCTCACCTCCGCCAAACTGATTCTCTTTCCCTCTTCAAAACCTTACTTAAAAATCACCTCCTCCAAGAGGCGTTCCCAGACTGAGCTCCTCTTCCCCCTCTACTCCCTCTGCCATCCCCCCTTTACCTCTCCGCAGCTAAAGCCTCATTTTCCCCTTTTCCCTCTGCTCCTCCACCTCTCCCTTCCCATCCCCACAGCACTGTACTCGTCCGCTCAACTGTATATATTTTCGTTACCCTATTTATTTTGTTAATGAATTGTACATCGCCTTGATTCTATTTAGTTGCCATTGTTTTTACGAGATGTTCTTCCCCTTGACGCTGTTTAGTGCCATGGTTCTTGTCTGTCTGTCTCCCCCGATTAGACTGTAAGCCCATCAAACGGCAGGGACTGTCTCTATCTGTTGCCGACTTGTTCATCCCAAGCGCTTAGTACAGTGCTCTGCACATAGTAAGCGCTTAATAAATACTATTGAATGAATGAATGAATGAATATCTACTCAGCGCTTAATGCAGTGCCTGGCACGTAGTAACAAACTTTACTTAAACTTATTACTTAGTAAATTTAACAAACACCATAAAAAATAGATAATTCCATCACGAGCACAAAAGTTATTGATATTGGCAATACTGGAGGGGCAGAAAAACATTCCCTTGACAATCAGCCCAACAAGATTATACTAGCAGATACTTTTGCAAGAAAACCATAGTCACCCGACCAAGGGACACTCAAAATATGTGGACACACCTCAGGAATGGCCCAGACTGATATCGGAGACGAGGATGTCCACCTTCAGGGAGCATAACAATAAAAAAGACACATTCCCTGCCAAGGAGTGTTGGAAGGGTATATAAGGGACCCGGGGGACAAAGGTCTTGCCTCTATGGGCCAGAGTCCCCTGATCCAGGTAGTTGCACTGTTGTGGACCTCTTGTCACATGGTTTCGTTCTTGGATTGGTATTCGTACTGGCATGGTGGGAGGGTTGTTTCTCTTTTTGGGGGGAGTTCTCTTTAAAAAAAACCTGCACATTACTGACAGGAGGTGGTTGTTGGCCACACTAACATCTGATGACAAGGTAGAATCACAAACAATGAGGACCTGGAACAGAGCCATTTCTAGGAACATGAAAGCAGCAGTGGTTGCACCAAATCTTCACTGGGTGGAAACTGTGAGGAGAATTAATGACACTGGACTATCCAACACATCTTTATGAAAATCTAAAATTGTGGGACCATAATAAGATGATCAGAAGAAATATTTTACAGAAACAATGAACTCACAGATGTGGGAGACAGTAGCATAAGGCAAACCAGTTTGATGTACTGCAATTAGAAATGGGATAGTCCTCAGAGCTGAAGTTTCAAGAGGATCAAAACTAGAGAAAGACAAGGAAATGAGAAGTAGCATGGCCTAGTGAACAATGCATGAATCTGGGAGTAAGAAGGATCTGGGTTCTAATCCCAGCACCACCACTTGCCTGCTATGTGACCTTGGGTAAGTAATTCCACTTCTCTGTGTCTCAGTTACCTCCTCTGTAAAATGGGAATTGAGACTGTGAGTCCTATGTGGGACAAAGACTGTCCAACCTGATTAACCTGTATTTATTCCAGCATTTAGTATGGCAAATAGTTACTGCTTAACCACTAGAACCCAGGTCCTCTGGCTCCAGGCCCCATGCTTTACCCATAGACCACACTGTTTCTCAACTATGTTAGTTGCTAATGCCCTTATGTTACCCTGACTTGTTACAGACAGTGTCAGTATCACTCAGCTGTAATTAAGACACGTGAGACAGATTTACCAGACAGAAATAGCTGACATCAGCAAACTGTTTAGTTGCAGCCTGTGTAGAAATAGGAAATATAAAAGAAGCAATAAGTGGTATTTATTGAGTGCTTACTGTATGCAGAGCATTCTACTAAATGTTCAGGAGTGTACAACAGAACTGGTAGACATGTTCCCCACTCACAACAAGCTCTCAGTCTAGAGAATGATAAAAATACAGGGGAATTTATGACTTTTAATGAAAGGAAGCTCTATTCTTATTGAATCTAGGTTCCATTACTTATTTTACTTACATGGGGTAAATAAAGTAAATAAAGAAAAAAGTACATTATTTCCCATCTCAATGACTTTTCTCTAACCCCTTTTGGAAAACTGAAGGCTCTAAAGTAAGGACGACTCTGTACAATCTTTATCCTGAAGAAGTCTGTTTCTCCGTTTGGAGACAAATGTTTCTCTTGAATGAAAATGGCTAGTGGGCAAAGAGGGAGACATTCAAAGGCTGGGTCCTTCAGGATGCAATTCCAATGAGAAGGATGGAGAGTTTAACAAAAGAAAACAAAGCAGCATTAAATGAAAGGGGTATGCAGTAACTGCATCCCATCACCTCTCAAGAGGAAGGTCAACAGGGATTAAACCAATTTTCTTGGACAGGCTTCTTAGGAGCAAACAAGTTGTAAGGTATTTTGGCTTCAGTTTACCTCCAGAGAGATTTCCCATCCAGAAACATGACAGGATGGCCCTGACTGAACATATAAAATTTAAATCTTTGTTAAACATAACAAACAGAAAAAATGATTTTTGAAAAACATTCACACTTGCTGGAAACTCAGCAATCTTTGAACCTTCAGGTTTCTGTAGGAGTCTGAGAAAGAAAACATTTGAACCAAATTCCATTTTTCATTGACTCTTGTAAGAACAAAGGTGAGTAGCCTGGGTATTTTGACATACAGATCTGGTAGTGAGTTCTCTCAACGTTAAGTTTGGTTCCCTTGATTTTCTCAGTTTTGGATATTCTTTTAGTTGACTGACACTCAATTTTACAGTTTCATCTTTTGATTTGTTCAAATAGTTTTGACTCACGGAGCAATTTAAGCGATGGACTCGAGGAGCCATTTGCTTTCAGAAAACAATGCAGAGAGAAACTGATCTAGTTAGGGTAACCCCTCCTTCCATTAGCTGAAACTGAAAATATTCTTTGCCTAGAACTCAGGGTGATATTTCCAACACCTCTACCTTGTGTCCCCCCACATTTCTTTCTTGGTGGGAAGAAATGCCACACTAATGATAGATTTGTAACTGGACCACTTAGATACTTTGACGCCCTCTCAGGGACGTCATTCTACTGTTTTTAGATTGTAGCTTGGGTCATGAAAGTGGCTTAATCTGGAGGAATGAAGTTAAGACAACCAAAGATTTAGAACTACAATTACTCAAAAAATACCCACTGCTCTCTTGTGCAATAGAATGTGTGGCAAGATGTCCCAGCTGCAAATCATAGTCTCAAAATTCAGTTCTCTTTGAGATACTATCCCAAGGGAGTCAATGTGATGTTTTATTTTATGTTTTACTTATGTTTAATTTTCAGTTTCTATTAACTCATCAAATGCTTGAGGGGGACCATTGTTCTGCATGTTGGTTTTTTTTTTTGCCTTTTCAGTCCTAGAACCCCCAGACTCACTAATGAAAATTTCACATACCACATTGGTAAAACTAGACAAAATACGTTCTTAGTTTTACACTCACTCAAATAGGACCTCTCATTCAGGGTTTTTAACTTGTCAAGGCTGATCTCCCTGCCGAACTGTCAATCTCTGCCAAGAAACAGTGCTTGGGAGTGATATTTTTTGGAAGAAGCATTTTTATGTCATACTTAATCATTTCCAAGGTTAACCCAGTAAAAACAAGACTGCTCAGTACAGAATTTTCTCACTTTTCCTACATCGTAAGTTTAGTGGAACCCTAAGTGGTAGCTAAACTTAAACCATTAATTTATTAAAACATATACCCTAATCTTATAAAGGGAAATCTAGATTTTATAATTCTGTCCTTCAACAAGAGATCAGAACGGTGTGTTGAAAAGAGAGATGAATCATTCCCAATTTACAGAGGAAGAATGAAGCACTGATACACCAGTAAACTTTTTTTTTTTGGTGTGGGGGTGAAGAGAGAAGAAGATAAATCTACTTCCTGAATTTCTTCCTTTTAGTTTAGTGCCCTTTCCATTTTGCAAAAACTCAGTTAGGGGCTTGGAAAAGTCTGTAACTCAGGAGTGTAAAACAGGAAAACTAATGAATGAAAAACTGTTACTTAGGACAAAAACTGTTACTTAGGACACTATCACAAGTGTTGGTATTGTGCAGAAGGAAGTCACCTGAAACTGAGGCAAAAGGCTGAACTTTGGCTTGGAGGAGCATTAATAATTGTCCCAATTTTATAGGCTATTTGCTGTTTAAGTGACCTTTAACTCTACTATAAGGCACAGTGGAAAATGGTTTTAACATTTAGTTACAAAGCAGAAATCTGGTCAATTATAAACTCCCTACAAGGAAACTAGTCCACTTGATTTTAAATTGTCCAGATTTTATTTCTATTTTTGTTTTTAGTTGATTTCTGACATTCAGGTAATCACAGCCATCCAGAGTCAAAAATGGTGAGATTTTATCACTTTGTGCGGGTGTAGCTATGTATGTGTTCACAGCTTTCCTGAAATTAAAGATAACTCCCAAAGCAGCCTTAAATCTCTAAGAAAATGAGGTCATCATTATACTCTACCTTTCGTTGGTTAAGAAAAAAAAAATTGGTTTCAAGAAGTGACACATTCCAAGCATACAGCAAAACATCCCATGAAGGGAGATGGAAATGTGAAAAGCTGTCAGTGGCTCATTCCTGCTTTAGCACACTCTCATCTTCAAGAGGTACATTCATTCAAATAAGGTGGTACATTCACACAATCTCCATCCAATGCTCCTTTTCTGCAAAAGAGTGTGGTCCAGCATAAAGAGCATGGGCCTGGGAGTCAGAGGATTTGGGTTCTAATACTGGCTCCACCCCATGTCTGCTTTTTGACTTTGGGGAAGTCACTTACCTTCTCTGTGCCACAGTTACGTCACCAGATAAATGGGGATTAAGACAGTGAAGCCTATGCAGAACAGGGACTATGTCTAACCTGATTAACTTGTGTCTAACCCAGCCCTTAGCACAGTGCATGGCACAAAGTAAGTACTTAACAAACACCGTAAAAAAGAAGGTACTACATTGCTCTAAAAGAATGAGTTTGCTTTGTCTTCTTTTTAGAAAAAGCAAAATACATGAAACTTTCTACACACAACATTTAAGCCAAGATGACATGCAAAGCCACTCTGTCTAGTCCAACATTCCCTTGGATGCTCAGGTACAAAGCCCCAATCTCCACCACTTTAAAAGTCATGAGAGGACTGTCTGCCTTAGCCCTTCTGGGAGCTCTGGGAAGGGAGGTGATGGGGTTGGTGACAGGTTCTAGCGAGATGGAAGGGAGGGAGGGGGTGGATGCGTATGTGTGCACACACACATTCCCTTGATTCCTACATGCCTAAGGAGTCAAAAAATGCCCAAGTGGAGAGGAGAGGTGATGGAGAGGGTCCTGGTTGAGAAAAATGACCACCCCCTCTACTTTGAGATTAGGTTTGGGACCACAAACAGGTAAAATTCTTAATAACTGTGGCATTTGTTAAGGGCTTACTGTGTGCTAAGCACACGAGAAGCAGCGTGGCTCAGTGGAAAGAGCATGGGCTTTGGAGTCAGGGCTCATGAGTTCGAATCCCAGCTCTGCCACTTGTCGGCTGTGTGACTGTGGGCAAGTCACTTAACTTCTCTGTGCCTCAATTCCCTCATCTGTAAAATGGGGATTAAGACTGTGAGCCCCCCGTGGGACAACCTGATTCCCCTATTTCTACCCCAGTGCTTAGAACAGTGCTCGGCACATAGTAAGCGCTTAACAAATACCAACATTATTATTATTATTATCACTGTACTAAGCACTGGGGTGGATACAAGCAAATTGGGTTGGACACAGTCCCTGTCCCTCATGCGGCTCACAGTCTCAATCCCCATTTTACAGATGAGGTAACAGACCCAGAGAAGTGAAGCGACTTGTCCAAGGTCCCACAGCAGACAAGTGGCAGATCTGGGATCAGAACTCAGATCTTTCTTACTCCCAGGCCCAAGCTCTATCCACTACGCCATGCTGCTTCTCTGGCAGAAGAAGTGTGGCCTAGTGGACAGATTACAGGCCTGGCAGTCAGAAGGACCCAGGTTCTAATTGCCTTGCATTGCATTGCCTTGATTCTATTTAGTTGCCATTGTTTTTATGAGATGTTCTTCCCCTTGACTCTATTTATTGCCATTGTTCTTGTCTGTCCATCTCCCCCGATTAGACCGTAAGCCTGTCAAACGGCAGGGACTGTCTCTATCTGTTGCCGACCTGTTCATTCCAAGCGCTTAGTACAGTGCTCTGCACATAGTAAGCGCTCAATAAATACTATTGAATGAATGAATGGATTAAGACACTGACTCCTACGTGGGACAAGGGCTGTGTTCAAACCAATTATCTTGTATCTACCCTAACGCTTAGTAAGGTGCCTGGCACATAGTAAGCACTTAACATGGAGAAACAGTATGGCTCAGTGGAAAGAGCCAGGGCTTGGGAGTCAGAGGTCATGGGTTCGAATACCGGCTCTGCCACTTGTCAGCTCTGTGACTGTGGGCAAGTCCCTTCACTTCTCTGGGCATCAGTTCCCTCATCTGTAAAATAGGGATTAAGACTGTTAGCCTCACGTGGGACAACTTGATTACCCTGCATCCACCCCAGTGCTCAGAACAGTGCTCAGCACGTAATAAGCACTTAACAAATACCAACATTATTATTATATAAGGGGAAAAAAGACAGAGACTGGAGAAATTGGAGGCTTTCCACCACTTTATCACTTTAGAACTGTATTTACAACAAAGCTTGGCACAGACTAAGTACTTAAATACCATAACAACAATAGTACCCTCTCCATCATGTCTCCATGGTGGCTCCCGTTTCTTCCTGATTTCCTCCTTTTTCCTACCTATTCCCTCCTGCTTATCTGGCTACACCTATTTGATTTATTTCATTGTCCCTTCTTCTCTCACCTGAGATACAGCATTTTGAGCAACCTAGTGGTACATTCCAGGCCAGCAGGGTCCTGCAGTATCTGCCTGCCCCCTGCCCCTGAGGTAAGTTAGAATCTCTGCCTATCCGAGATCAAAACTCCTAGCCAGCCTGACATTTTTCCAAATTTTCCAGTCCTCCAAATAAACACATCCAAGTGTCGTTTCCCAAATCTTGCAGGAGATGGCCGCTACTCCTGAAAATTTTTTTGTATTAAAAGGGAATAATAAACTGACTGAGAATATAAATTCAGAAAAGAATTTTCCCTGAAGAAAACTGCAGCTTTCCACAGAGCATATGTAATGACGAGTAGGTTAAAATGGAAAGGTTCCCTGATTCATACCCACTAAATAACAGAGTGGATATAACAAGGATTAGAAAAGAGGAGCCTTCTGCCAAACGCTCTTAATTTGGTGGGAAATGAGGTTATAAAGTGACACAGGACTGCAAAAAAAGGTCTTATATATGTGGAATTCCAGGAAATGGACAATCAATGTGGATTTACTGTGCTTATGCCCCCGAGGGCAGGTCTAAATTTTTTTTTCCTCCCAAGTGCCTAGTATAGCTCACTGCACAGTACAGACACTCTACAGATAATTAATGATGACGAAGGAAGAAGTGAACACAAATTTGCATGGGGTAAATACAGTCTTGTTGCACATTTATATTAGTGTACTAGGCTTCCCTGGGCAAAAAGGGGTACTCTTTTTGTAGTTACGTACCACAAGTTCCACCTATCTTCAAGGCCATCCTGGTAACCCTGAAGGCCAGAATTTTGCTTTATGTTTTTTTCATTTTCCTATTCACTGACGCCCAGTGCTGTCACTCTGAGTAATCTCAGAACAGCCTCTCAGAGCCCAGGAAACCTCACAGCAGGGCAGGGCAAGGGACCTGGAGAAGATGGCAGTGACTTGTTTCAGGGATTGAGGGATATCGACCAACAGGAGGCTAGAAATAATAGTAGTAGTAGAAGTAGTAATAGTAATAATAGTAACAATAATAATGACAATAAGCATTTGTTAAGCACTTACTATGTGCCAAGCACTATACTATGTGTTGGGGTAGTTAAAAGATAATCAGGTCAGACACAATCCCTGTCCCACACTGTAGCTCACAGTCTAAGCTAAGAGGGAGGGAGAATAGACATTTAAAACCCTATTTTACCAATGAGAAAACTGGGGCATGGAGAAATTAAATGACTTGCCCAGGGTCACACAGTAGACAAATGGGGGAGCCTGGATTTGGCTAGGGCAGGCTGGGGAGGAAATTCATCCTCAGAGGAAAAAGGAAAGAAATAAATGGAGCTGTCTAATTTTAATGGTATTTGTTAAACGCTTACTACGTGCCAAGCACTGTATTAAGCACTGGGGTGGATACAAGGGAATTGGGTTGGACACAGTCCCTATCCCATGTGGAGTTCAAAGTCTCAATCCCCATTTTACAAATGAGGTAACTGGGGCATAGAGAAGTGAAGATCTCATGGCAGACAAGTGGTGGAGCCGGGATTAGAACCCATGACATTTGGACTCCCAGGTTCATGCTCTATCCACTACACCATGCTGCTTCTCCTTGTCTCTAAAGCCTCCATTCTAACTGCCTTCTGTTCCCACAACTGGGAAGTAACCTGAATTACAAATCCTTAGGAACCCTCATCAGATAAGACTAGGGTGACACGCGCAGTCACCTGGGCCAGAATTATCTGACAGACGCACTCCCAGGTTAGTCAGAAGCCTAGTCCGAGGATGCAGTCTCCCAGAAAAATCGCATCTGTGTGACCTCATCTCGTTTTTCAACTCTTCCATGCTTGTCTGCGACCAATATACCAGTCACGGATCCCTTTTGAAAAGTTGAAAAGTAGGCTAATACCACTAGAGCCATTAAGAAACATGTGGATTTTGTCATTTTTTCTTTTAAAGGAACATTCATTTTGCTCCTTGCGGATGACTACTTAGTTCTCCCCATTTCCTCACGATGGGTTTTGTTTCTACTTGGCAGATGTGGTCAGACATTCCCTCTCCTTGAAGATAATTCACTAAAGCTTGCAAAAAGAAACTTGGGAACACTTTGAAAACCATTTTAGTCCCAATAAATGCATGTATCTTTAGACGGAGCTTATTTCCCATGGAAGAAACATCTTTGTTGACGTTGGGTGAAGGCTTCAGGACTTCCATACTGTCATCCCTACACATATCGCCACACAGTTGGAGGCTCTTGAGTCTGCAGGGGAACACCCAGCGACCCTCGTGCCAATTATCCCGGAGAGGAGAGGATGAGTAGAAGTAAACTGTCTCCAGGGCAGTCCCAGCTGAGGCTGTGAGAAGCCTGAGCCTGGGGTTCCTCCTGGCAGATCTGACTTGTCATTCCTATTGTGTGTTTTCTTGTTTTGTTTGTTTTTTTTTTTGTGGCTTCGACTCTGTTACTCTTTCCCTCCATTTCTGGCCTGGCCAACTCACCCCAAACCCACAGACTGGGAAGCCATATTTGAATCAATGTCAACCAATGGTCTTTAATGGCACTGCCACCTGTCTGCTATGTGACCCTGGGCACTTCACTGCGTCTCAGTTCCCCCATCTGTACACTGGGGATTGAGACTGTGAACCCTATGTGGGACAGAGACTGTGTCCAACCCATTTGCTTTTGCCCAACCAAGCGCTTAGTACACTGCCTGGCACATAGTAAGCCTTAAAAAAAATAACATAAATAAATGAGAATTCAACATGTGCAGAATACTGTACCACATTGGGAAAACACAATAACATAGAGTGGGTCATACTGTGTTTTTTGCAGGCCCTTAAATACCATTATTACTGCTACGGTGACTACTTGTATATCTACATATTACACATTTTATAACACAACCATCAGAAAAGTTTCCCATCATGATCTGTGTCTTTACAAAGTGACTGAGTCAACCATAAATTAGACACATCAGTCCTCACCTCAATCTGTCAGTGCTTAACAATCTCCCAAAGACTGAGCCAGTAAAATGAGTCAACGTAAAAGCAAGGGTACTGTGAATTTGACTTCTGCCAGTTCAACAGTGACAAGAACACATTCATCATTTGAATATTCACTAAGTGTTTCAGATCTCCTTAGGCAGTAAGGCAGTCAATCTTATTTATTGAGCGCTTACTGTGTACAGAGCACTGTAGCAACTTCTTGGGAGAGTACAATGTAACAGTATAACAAACACATTCCCTTCCCACAATGAGCTAGCAGTCTGGTGGGGGTGGGGGGGAACGGATGGGGACAGTCATTAATCTGTTAAATAACAGATTTGGACATAAGTCCTGTGGGGATGGGAAAAGGGGATGAATAAAGGGAGCAAGACAGGGCTACACAGAAAGGAGTGGGAGAGAAGGAAAGAGTGGCTTAGTCAGGGAAGGCCTCTTGAAGGAAATGAGCCTTCAAAGCTTTGAAGGGCGAGGGGAGCGTAACTCTGTCAAATACGAGGAGGGAGGGCATTCCAGGCTAGAGGCAGGATGTGGGTAACAGATTGGGAGTGAGATAGATGAAATCACAATACAGAGAGAAGAACAGCATTAGAGGAGTGAAGTGTGCATGCAGGGCCGTAGTAGGAGAGTAGCAAGGTGAGGTACTACAAGGTGAGAAGCAGCGTGGCTCAGTGGAAAGAGCACGGGCTTTGGAGTCAGGGCTCATGAGTTCGAATCCCAGCTCGGCCACTTGTCGGCTGTGTGACTGTGGGCAAGTCACTTAGCTTCTCTGTGCCTCAGTTCCCTCATCTGTAAAATGGGGATTAAGACTGTGAGCCCCACGTGGGACAACCTGATTCCCCTGTGTCTACCCCAGCGCTTAGAACAGTGCTCGGCACATAGTAAGCGCTTAACAAATACCAACATTATTATTATTAGGTAGGAGGGGGAACGGTAATTCAGTGCTTTAAAGCCACTGATGAGGAGATTCTGTCAGATGGACAACCACTGGATGCTCTTGAGAAGGGAAAGTCATTTCCACAAACAAAAAAGCAGAAGCTCCTACTTGAGTTGAGGCTATTAGCCAAGGTCACACACCACATGCTAAAAAGAAGCTTCGACACCAAGACTTCATTCTCATTACTTTGCCCTGTTTTCTGCTCATCATGGGGTTCCTACTTGTCCAAAAAAGAAACAAGTCCAACAGGCATGAATTAAAGTAGGTATCATGTGAGACTGACAAACCTTACACACAACCAAGGATCTACATCCAGCCACAGTTTCAAAGGCTGTTGGGGAATTTGATAACCCAGGTAGCACATTGTCCAGAGGTGAAAATAACAGTAAAAATTATGATACTTGTTAGGCACTTAGTACAGCACTTTGCAAACAGTAAGTGCTCAATAAATATGATTGAGTAAATCAAATGAAAAGTAATTACTTTGTGCCAAGCACTGTTCTAAGCACTGGGGTAGATACAAGTTAATATAGATAAAGAGATGATACTTTGGGAGACTCAAAGAGTGAGGCATTAATATGGCAACTGATTTAGATCAAACTTAAGATTTGTTAGCCAACGCTTTGTTCAATCTTGGTGGCTGTGTGACTTGGGCCTACCACTGTCAACTTGTAGAGCAGTTCTACCCAAACCACCTAAGGGCAATATTTAACCTCACACAGTAAACATGCTCACAACAAGGAGGGCCTGGAAAGCAGCCAGACAGTGCCAAAGCAGGTCTCCTCATTTCCCTCTTTGGCTGGGCGGCACACACGAGCAGAATGGATGACAGCACAATATCCAAACAACAGCCCTGCTTTTGGTCAAAAATGCCTTGTCATCTTTGGGCTTCTTAACAACAATAATAATAATAATTATGGTATTTGTTTAGCACTTACTCTGTGCCAGGCACTGTACTAAACACTGGGGTGGATACAAGCAAATTGGGTTGGACATAGTACTTGTCTCGCATAGGGCTCTTAGTTTTAATCCCCATTTTACAGGTGAAGTAACTGAGGCAGAGAGAAGTGACTTGCCCAAGGCCACACAGCAGACAAGTGGCAGAGCCAGGTTTAGTACCCATGAGCTTCTGACTCCCAGGCATGCTGCTAGCTGGGACATATTCCCTAAAAGCTCAGTAGAAGCCTAGAAATCCTAAAGTGCCAAAACCTTGAATGTGTTCAGACAGAGGATAATCCTGGGACATGCAGCTGCATGGCCCAGTGGATACAGCATAGGCCTGGGAGCCAAAAGGACCTGGGTTTTAATCCTGGCCCCGCCACTTGCCCGCTGGGTGACCTTAGGTAAGTTACTTCACTTTTCTGTTCTTCACTTTTCCTCATCTGTAAAATGGGGATTGAGACTGTGAGTCCCATTTGGGACAGGGACTGTGTCCAACCTGACTGGCTTGTATCTACCCTGGAACTTAAAACAGTGCCCTACACGTAGTAAGCTCTTAACAAATACCATTATTAAAAAAAAAAGTCCAAGTCTGACAAATTGAGGGGCCAAGAAAAAACAGAATGTTACCACAGCGTAGCCTGTAGGCTAAGGAAGGCCAAACTTGCCTCACAACTGTGCCTACATTTCAAGGATCCAAGTGTTGCTAAAGCTCACTGTGGAGCATTGGTGGAAGCTGACTGTGAGAATAGATGAAGGTGCTCGTGGATCCCCTCTCCATGCTCTACTGAGACCAGATGCTAGCTTTTTCTGCAATTCCATTAATGTATTTACTGAGTGCTTACTTTGCATAGAGAGCACTGTGCTAAGCACTGTGAGCCCCATGTAGGATAGGAACTGTGTCCAACTCAATTTGTTTGTACCCATCCCAGTGCTTAATACACTGCTTGGCACATAGTAAGCACTTAACAAAATATCATAATAATAACTAATTATCATCATTATTAAGCACTTAAATACCACACACACAAAAAAGAGACACTGGAGAGGGGATATTTCCCAAATTCCCTTTGGTTGAACCCTACTCATACACATACTATCCAGTGTCCCCTGGATAGGAAGCACAATGCTAGGAGTCTTGGGAGCTGGTACTGTTCAAGACATTGTGCCAAAATGGTTTTGTGGTCACATATCTTAAACTAGCTTCAGTTCAGTTTTTAGTTGTTTCCAAGAGTTTCCTTATCAACTCTGAAGGGGGGAATACCCACAAGAGTAAAGAAACCAAATAAGCCCAGAAATCAAGTTTAAATTGAAAAGAAGTTTTATCTAGAGATTAGTCCACTTATTATTTAACTATTATCTAAATATCATCCTTGAAGATTCATGTGCAAATAGGAGGGGTAACTTAGCCTTCTTATGTTTATTGACATTCTAAACACTAAGCCTCGGTTTTCTTCTCCCAAGTTTGCATTGTCTTTTACAGGTCTGGCTTCTGAAAATCACTTCTAAATATACGAACCTCTCATTTCATTCATTTTGGTACATGCTAAAATCCTAAGGTATGCATATAAATGTGTATGTATCTAAAAAAAGATCATCAAGACTATCATTCAATCACTGGTATTTATTGACAGCTTACTGTGGGCAGGGAACTGTACTAAACCATGGAGAGTGCAAGATAAAAGAGCAGGTATGGATGATCCCTGACAATAGGCACTTACAGAGCTGGAGGGGGACTCTACTCCACTGTAATCCTCCTCGACCTTACTGCTGCCTCTGATACTGTAGACCACCCACTTCTCCTGGAAAGATTATCTAACCTTGGCTTCACCAACATCGTCCCCCCATTGTTCTCCTCCTATTTCTCTGACCACTCCTTCTCAGCCTCTTTCACAAACTCCTCCTCTGCCTCCCACCCTCTAAATGTGGGAGTGCCTAATGGCTCAGTTCTGGGACCCCTTCTATTCTCTATCTACACTGACTCCCTTGGAGAAATCATTCACTCCCACAGTTTCAACTATCATTTCTATGCAGATGATTCCCAAGTCTAGCTCCCTAGCCCTGACCTTTCTAATTCTCTGCAATCTTACATTTCCTCTTGCCTTCAGGACATCTCTATTTGGATGTCCCGCTGACACCTCAAACTTAGCATGTCCACAACAGAACTCTTCATCTTCCCACCCAAATCCTGTCACTGTAGACAGCTTCACCATCCTCCCTGTCTCTCAAGCCCATAACCCTGGCATTGTCCTCAAATCAACTCTCATTCAACCCACACATTCAGTCTTTAATGAAATCCTTTCGGTTCTACCTTCCCAACATTTCTAGAATCTTCCCTTTCTCCTCCATCCAAACTCCTACCATGCTGATCCAAACACTTATCATTTCCCACCAAACTGCTACTACTTACCATTTCCCACCTTGACTACTGCAACAGGCTTCTCGTTGACCTCACTACCTCCTGTCGCTCCCCTCTCCAGACCATATTTCACTTAGCTGCCTTTTTCTGTAAAAACATTCAGACTAAATAAATAAATTGTATTTGTTAAGTGCTTACTATGTGCAAAGCACTGTTCTAAGCGCTGGGGGATACAAGGTGATCAGGTTGTCCCACATGGGGCTCACAGTTTTAATCCCCATTTGACAGATGAGGTAACTGAGGCACAGAGAAGTTAAGTGACTTGCCCAAGGTCACACAGCTGACCAGACTATATCTCTTCACTCCTCAGAAACCTCCAATGGTCGCCCATCCACCTCCACATTAACCAGAACATCTTGCCACTGGCTTTAAGGCACTCAATCAGCTCTCTCCCTCCTACCTAACCTTGCTGATTTCTTACTACAGCCCAGCTCATACACTCTGCTCATTTAACACTAACCAATTCTCTATCCCTTGATTTCATCTATCCTGTCACAGATCCCTTGCCCATGTTTCTCCCTCTGGTCTGGAACTCTCTCCACCCTTCATTTATGACAGACCACCACTGTCCCCATCTTTGAAGTCCCATTAACATCACCCCTCCTCCAAGTGGCCTTCCCAAACTAAGCCCTTTATTTCCCCCATCCACCTCACCTATGGGTCAACTATGCACTTTGCTGGGTACCCCTTTAGTAGTTTGATAATCACCCCCACCCCACACAACTTATGAAAACACTCTTATCCTATGGTTCCCCGTTCTATCATCTATTTTAATATCTGTCTTCCACTACAGATTACAAACTACCTGTTAACAGGGATCACATTTTCCAACTCTGTTGTATTGTGCTTTCTCAAGTGCTTGTACCATGCTCTGCACACACTTGATAATTACCACTGACTGACATAGTTAGGGAGACAGATATTAGAATAAATTTCAGGCAGTTACTAAGTTCTGGAGAGCTGGGGGAGGTAGAATATCAAGGTGCTTAAGGGGAACAGACCCAAGTGTAAAGGCTATGAGTTTCATTTTGGACTTCTACCAGCCCAAGTTTTGGAAACAATTTAAATTAAACCCAATGGTATTGAGTCCACTGCCCTATGATGCATGACACTAGTTAAGCTATCAGGAGAAAGGAATCTCTCCTTAGAACATGCAAAGGCAACTGTTTCTTCAATTTGTGGTCCAGCTGGGTATTGCCCTACAAAGTACCACCTGACTCTCAGAGCCATTAGCTCACTAACCAGACACTGAAAACGTTTTATGATTCAGTCACCCTTCCTAATTGCTTTTGCTTCCAGTTCAGTTGGGAAGCAGCAAGGACTAGTGAAAAGAGTATGAGCTTGGGAGTCAGAGGACCCATCAATCAATTGTATTACTGACTACTATGTGCAGACCACTGTACTAAACGCTTGGGAGAGTACAATATAACAAAGCTGGTAGACACATTCCATGCCTACAATGAGCTTACAGTCTAGAGGGGGAGAGATGCATTAATATAAATATATTACAGATATGTCCAAAGTAATATGGGACTGAGGGAGGGGGGTAGGTAAAGGGTGTGACTCCAAGTGCAAAGGTGACTCGGAAGGGTATGAAAGAAGAGGAAATGAGGGCTTAGTAGGGGATGGCCTCTTGAAGGAGATGTGCTTTAAATTAGGTTTTGGAAGTGGGGCGAATGATCATCTATCAGATAAGAAGAGGGAAGGTGTTCCAGGACAGAGGCAGGACATGAGCGAGAAGCCGGCAGCAAGAAAGACAAGGTCAGAGTAGCACTAGTAGCCTGGCATTAGAGGAGAAAAGTGTGCAGGCTGGGTTATAGTAGGAGAGCAGCGAGAGAAGGTAGGAGGGGACAAGGTGACTGAGTGCTTTAAAGCCTATGGTAAGGAGTTTCTGTTTGATGCGGTGGAGGATGGGAAACCACTGAAAGTTCTTGAGGAGTGGGGAATCATAAACTGAGTGGTTTTGTACAAAATGATCCGGGCAGCAGAGTGAGATATGGACTGTAGTGGGGAGAGACGGGAGGCGGGGAGGTCAGCAAGGAAGTGGGAGAGGATAAATGCTTGTATTAACATGGTGGCAGTTTGACTGGAAAGGAAAGGGCAGATTTCAGCAATGCTGGAAAGGATGAACCAATCAGATTTGGTGACAGATTGAATATGTGGGTTGAAGGAAAGAGATAAATCGAGGATAATGCCAGGATTGCAGGGTGGGTTAGGACCTCGTTTCTAATCCCAGTTCTGCCACTTGCTACTGGGTGACCTTAGGCAAATCACTTTACTTCTCTGTGCCTCGGATTTCTCATCTATAAAATGGGGATTCCAAACCTGTTCTCCCTTCCTCTCAGATTCTGAGCTCCATATGGGACAGAGTCTGTGTCCAACTTGATTGTCTTGTAACAACCCTAGCACTTATTACAGTGCTTGGCACTTAGTAAGCCCTAAATCACCACCACAATTATCGTTACTAGTTGCAGGCAGAATATTTTTGGTGGCCGGATAATTCAGTTCCTTGACCAAAGCAATGCCCATCTGAAGGACTAAACATTAGCTACCAGCTTCGATCACAAAAAGTCTGAAATCTCCCAACTTTACTGATAACACTTGTGAGCTGGTCTCAATGCCTATGAACTTGTTTCTCTGATAGGCCAGGAGCCCTTGCCCCCTCGTCAGCTGATAGATTCCATTCCTAAAGTTATCCGTAAGGGTTGGGTGAGAACTGTTCACTGGCCTTGATCAGGAAAGAACTCAGGGCACAGTCGATTCATTTTCTAGGAGGGTGGAGGCTGGGTACCCAGGGATTGTTTTTTGGGGTTTTTTTAATTGCATTTGTTAAGTGCTATGTGCCAGGCACTCTATTAAGCACTGGAGTAGATACAAGCTTATCAACTTGGACATGGTCCATGTCCCCCATGGGGCTTACAGTATCAATCCCCATTTTACAGATGAGGTAACTGAAGCAAGGAGAAGTGAAGTGACTTCTCCAAGGTCCCAGAGTAGACGAGTGATGGAGCCAGAATTGGAACCCGGGTTCTTCAACCCGGATTCAGGTTGAATCTGGTGTGACTCCTGCCTGTAGGCAAAACCCAACTCAACAGGGGATTGTGCACTGAGCTTCTGAGTGAAATCCTTAAAAAAAAGACACGCTTCATTCCCTCTCTTATGAGAAGCAACTCGGTCTAGTGGAGAGAGTATAGACCTGGGAAGTCAGAGGACCTACACTCTAATCCTGGCTCCGCTATAGGCCTGCTTTTTGACCCTGGGCAAGTCACTTACCTTCCCTCTTACCTTATGAGAAGTAGCTTGGCCTAGTGGGGAGAGTAAAGGTCTGGGAGTCAGACGGTCATGGGTTCTAATCCCAGCTCCACCACCTGTCTGTATGTTTGACCTTAGGCAAGTCACTTCACTTCTCTAGAGCTCAGTTCCCTCATCTGTAAAATGGGAATTAAGACTGGGGGCCCCACGTGGGACAGGAATTTTGTCCAAACCAATTGTCTTATATCTGCCCCAGTGCTTACAACAGAGTCTGGCACATAGTAAGCACTTAGGAAATACCATAATTATTATTACCACCTTCGGTTTCCTCAACTGTAAAATAGGAATTCAATACCTGTTTTCTCCCCTATTTGAACTATGAGTCCCATGCAGGACAGGGATTTTGTCTGATCTGATTACTCTGTATCTTTTCCCAATCTTAGCTCAGGGCTAAGCACATTGTAAGCACTTAACAGATACCACAATTATTATTATTATCATTATTATTATTATTATTACTTACGGGGTAGAGGAAGCAAGGTTTGAATTTCACTTTAAGGTTGAAGATTTTTAGTAATCATTCTCTTAAGTGAAGGACTGAGCTAATTTTAATGAATGTCATTGCAAATGCAGAATGATGTGTTTTAATGGTGATCGAAAAGGTGAGGCCTGATTTATCATGCATGTCTAGACACTTAAAAAATGCCAAGTCAAATTCTCTCATACAGGATTCCTTCACTTTCATTCCTTGATGTTCACCAAGAAGGTTAGCTTTCATAATACCTTAGACTTAGACACACAGAAACACAGAAAATGTTGTCATTATATTCTTTTCAAATGAAGTCCTCTGGGACTCTCAGTATGGGCTAGGCTGACATATTGAACAAACCTAGATATCATTTCTTATTACCTGTTCAACTGTTAGCTAACTGGGGAAAGACATCATGTCTTCCATAGACTGTAAACTCTTTTTTATGCTATTTGTTAAGTGCTTAATATGTGTCAAACACTGTTCTAAGAGCTGGGGTAACTACAAGTTAATTACATTGGACACAGTCCCTGTCCCGCATGGGGCTCACAGTCAAGTAGGAGTTAGAATAGGTATTCTCATTTCACAGTTGAGGAAACTGAGTCCCAAAGAAGTTAAGTGACTTTCCCAAAGTCACACAGCAAGTAATTGGCAGAGCCAGGATTAGTATCCAGGTCCTTCTGATTCCCAGGACTGTGCTCTCTCCACCAAGCCACACTGCTTCTTCTTTTGGGTAGGGATTGCATCTTTGGACTTTTCCAAACAATTAACACAGTGCTAAAAACCACTGATTGAATGACTCTCTCCCTTTTGTTCTCTCCCAAGCCCTTAATACAGTGCTATGCATACAGTAGGTACTCAAATAATACATTTAATTATACAGTTTGGTTGTTTTCCATTATTATCAATTTCTCCAAGTTTTTGCATCATGCTTCCTAAAAGTAATTCCACTTATTATTAAAGTCAAAAACAATGCTTAGTAAAAATAGGAAATAAAAATAGGCTTGGGCATTCACCATTGCAGACACAACAACATAGTATTTCCTAGGTGGCACTAGCGAGGTATTTCAAATAATTTAAACAACACTCTTTTCTTGCTTTGTTTTACTCAAACTAAACAATAGTCTTTTCTAATTTTTGCCAGGAGCTCCCATTATTCCCTCCAAGCCAATGATCTTTCATCGGGGAAATTGTTATACCAGAAAGGTCCAGGGCAGAGGAAATCTAGAGGGAGCCCCCTCCTCCTGGCCTCAGGTGACATTCCTCCCCTTTTGTCCCCCAAAAAGATTACCGGTATTTCCCTGTCCCCAAATGTCACCTCCATCGTGACCCTCCGGGGGGCTGTTTGTAATCCAGAAGTGGTCATGGCAAAGTTAAGTAAGAAGAGGGGATGAAGATGTGGGGGGAGTTGGAAGAGATCTGTGGCTCCAGTCACGAGCTGAAGGGAGCATGGCACCCAGAGCAGCCGCCTCTTCTGCCTAAGTAGTTGAAGTGCCTCTCTTCTTTGAAAGGGGAATTAAAGCACTGGTGGAGTCCAGACAATTCTTCATCACAGAAGTGGAAGAGGGAGGAAAGGAAGTTCCTGGTCTTTTGTGGTTGGGAGAGGGGTGTAAATCTGAAGGGATTTTCTTCAAAGTTGCCACCCTGATTAGCTTGTATCTACCCCACTGCTTAGAAAAGCTGCTTAGAAGCAGCGTGGCTCAGTGGAAAGAGCATGGGCTTTGGAGTCAGAGGTCATGAGTTCAAATCCCAGCTCTGCCACTTGTCAGCTGTGTTACTGTGGGCAAGTCACAACTTCTCTGGGCCTCAGTTACCTCATCTGTAAAATGGGGATTAAGACTGTGAGCCCCATGTGGGACAACCTGATTCCCCTGTGTCTACCCCAGTGCTTAGAACAGTGCTCTGCACATAGTAAGCGCTTAACAAATACCAACATTATTATTATTAAAAGTGCCTAGTGCAAAGTAAGAGTTTAACAAATATATAAAATAAAGCAACAAAAACAACCTGCCACCCTGGGGAAAATTCCCAAGTAAATCCCCAACAAAGCTTACATTACCTATTGTATATTATATACATTTAATTGCACATTCAATGATTCTCTGCCTCCCCTATTAGAGTAGGAGCTCCTTGTGGGCAGGGAATGTGTCACTTCCTGATGTTCCATTTTCCAAGCACTTGATGAAATGCAGTGGGCCCAGTGGGTGCCCTTTAAGTACTATCACTGCAACATTCTGGGTTTTGTCTAAGTTTAAAAGTTACCCCCTTCCCTTCCCCACTGGAGTTCTCTGCCATAGAGCTGGAACTTAATAAAGGCCTACACTCCAGGGAGACTATCTGTCGAGGATCTTACAGGCAATCAAAATTCTGCACAGGGATCACTTTTAGAAATATTCCCTTCCCTAAGAAGCCCCACTTTGAGTCAATTTTTCTGGGGAAGGATCATCTAAGACCATAGATAGTAAAATCCATTTTCTCAACCCTTTGAGGAAAAGATCATCAAAAGAAAATGCAGCATGTGTACTCAAGTCAAAACCAGCAGCGAATTCCTCTTTTCCAACTTTTATGCCATTAGATCTGACAGGCATTGGTTCGGCTGTAAACCTGAGCAAGTTTGAAAACTGACAGTGTCAGAAAATTTAGGCTCAAAATACGTCTCCTCTCAAAACTGCTATAAACACATGCGGCTTAGTCTCTGGAGACCGTTTCGTAGAATATGCTCATTAAACATGGGGCCTTTTTGGCAAGAGACTCAAGCAAAAGAAACTACAACATAGTAATCACTCGATTTAAGGATGGAACTCATCACCACAAAACAATGAGTAACTACAACAAATTCTCTTTCCAGGACTGGCCTTGACTGTGCCAATATCATCACTGAGGTTGGTACACAAACAAGGAAGTAAACAACTACAAAAGGAATGAGTTTCCACTTCATTAGGAACAGAAGGACTGGTGGTTAATGTGGATCAGAAATTGGAATGAGATCAATATTTGCTGAATGGAAACGGGCAAATTAATGGAAAAAAAAACCTACCACCAACACTCTGAGGACTGAGCTCCTGATAAGATGGAAAAACAAATATGTAATTACATCATTCAGTGGTATTTATTGAGTGCTTACTCTGTGAAGAGCACAGTACTAAGTGCTTGGGAGATGCAATACAATAGTGTGGGTAGACATGAAGGAACTCACAGACTAGAGGGAGAAACAGAGGATATTTTGAGACTTAGTATCCAACAAGCTAAGAGAATTCCTCTTAGGTTTCCAGCTTCAGAGAGAGTTGTGGCCAAAATGGTAATATTTGAACTTTCTTTAGACTTTTTTCTTCATATTTTCCAAGGCAAAATTAAAAAATGAAGGCCAGAGTCTCAAAGATAGAAAATAAACACATTAAAAAAGGTGAAGTTAAAAGTTTCCAAATGTTAACCCAAAGACACTACTGCAAGCAACTTAAGTTAGCTGCATCTACGAGTTGACTGTAATTTACTGTGGGGAAGAGTAACTGAACTAGCTCAAGGTTCATGAACAAAATGTTTCTTTTGGTAGGAGGAACTAAGTGCACTAATCGATTCACACCCATCCCCTTAAATAGCAACCTTCTTTCCCTCTCCCTAAAGCCAAGGCTATCCACTGTGGGCCTCATTCAGCAGGCAGAAGAAACGAAAATTGGATCCCTTCCAAATTGGACAAAATTGCCTTAAAATCACAGTCCAAGGCCCTGAGTCTTTTTTTGCCCACAGCTCGGAAATGGAAGCTAGTTCTGCAAATGATCCTTCATTTAAGATGCTAGGCCAATGACTGTTAATTAAAACAGGGAAGCAGCCTGGCATAGTAGAAAGAGTACAGAAGATCTGGGTTCTAATCCTAGCTCTGCCACTGTCTGACCTTTGGTAAATCCCTTAATTTATCTGTGCCTCAATTTCTTCATCTGTAAAAAGGGGACTCAATACCTGTTCCCTCCTTACTTAAACTGTAAGCCTCACATGGAACAGGAACTGTGTTTGATCATCATAGTACACTGATGAGGTAGAGTATAGTAGGGGTAGGGTAGGGTGGGGCAGAGACAGGCTCTAAAATAAATTACAGACAGGAGGAAGGTGGAAAAGGGGGAATATGTTCCTGAATTAGTACTTAAGTTAACGAGTATGTAATGTAGGTACATAAGTTCTCTAGGAGGTTGGGGCCAACAGGTGATGCAGAAAGTTCGGTTACTAATTTGTGCCTAATATTTGTATTTATTCTCGTACTTTAAACTATTGTACATTCAATGACCGATGTATGCTAGTCTGTTGCAAAGGACTGTAGGTCCAAGAAGAAGTGAACATATCATCTACTTTGAATTCTCCTGGATGTCTACACTAGCACACAGCCCACATAGTATACATACTAAGCATTTAAACACCATAAGTATTATTATTACTACTGCAGCTGGACAGCAATACTGCATGAACATGAATATTTAGCAAGAGTCTGTGCAAGACTGAAATGAACAGTGTGAAAGAGTGGGAAGCAGGGAGGCTTGGGGGGAAGCAGCTGTGTCCTATTGGAAAGAGTCCAGGACTGGGAGTCAGTGGACCTGGGTTTTAATCCTGGCTCCACCACTTGCCTGCTGTGTGGCCATGGGCAAGTCACTTCACTTCTCTGTGCCTCAGTTTCCTCAACTGTAAAATGGAGATTCAACTTCTGTTCTCCCTTCTACACTGTATGACCAATGTGGGACAGGGACTGTGTCTGACCTGATTATCTTTATCTACCCAAATGCTTAGAGCAATGACTGACACATAGTAAGCGTGCAACAAAACACCATAAAAAACAGAACAGTGGTTCATATAACACCGACTTTTACAAAGTTAGCAACAATGACTACACTGTCTTATCCTTAGAAAGCATTACTACTATCTTTCATTCATAACCAGTTTTCCATTAGGAATCTGAAATGAAGTGTTTGTATAGGAGAGAGAATATTTTTAATTGATTTCAATTTTAATGGCATTTTTTAAGTGCTTACTATGTTCCAGGCATTGTTCTAAGCATTGGAGTAGATACAAGATAATCAGGTTGGACACAGTCCCTGTCTTACATGGGGTTCAGAAGTCTTAATCCCCATTTTACAAATGAGGTAACTGAGGCAAAGAGAAGTTAAGTGACTTGCCCCAGGTCACAGAACAAACAAGTGGGAGTGCAGGATTAGAACTGAGATCCTTGACTCCCAGGCCCGCGATCTATCATCCAGATACACTACTTTTCTTAATTTTATGCTGAACTTTAACCAAGGACTCAGATATACCTGTCTGTGGGGTCCAAAGACTGCTCTTGACAAACACTTCACCCCACCACATCCCTTCCCTTCTTCAGAGGCCTTCTGAAAAGCCACCGTCATGAAACACTCCCTGGCCAATCCCTCCACCTTGAACATTTGGCCATTCTCTCAGCCACTTAAAAACTCTCCTGCATTTACATCAATTTAACCAATCAATGAATAGTACCTATTGAGCACCTGCTGAGTGTAGAGCACTGTATTAAGCACTTCAGAAAGTGCAAAAGAATCAGGAGGCCCCAACCCTGGCCTGAAGGAGCAGGCAAATATAGCAGGGGTGGAGTACAGTGGGGCAGAAACAAACTCTAAAAGTAGAAAAGGGGGAATATGGACCTAAGTTAGTAATAATAATAATAAGTATGGCATTTTTAAAACACTTACTATGTACCAGGCACCATACTAAGCGCTGAGGTGGATATGAGCAAATCAAGCTGGACACAGTCCCTGTCCCATGCAGGGCTCACAGTCCCAATCCCCATTTTACAGATGAGGTAACTGAAACACAGAGAAGTGAAGTGACTTCCCCAGGGTCACCCAGCAGACAAGTGGTGGTCAGCATTAGAACCCATGATCTTCTGACTCCCAGGCCTTGCTCTATCCACTACGCCATGCTGCTTCTCCTAGGAACGGGAATGTAATGTGGGTTCATTAGTTCTCCGGGTGGTTGGGGCTGATTAGTTGATGCAGAAGATTTGGTTATTGATTTATTCACTTGTGGTTAATATTTGTATTTATTCTCACACTTTAAAGTATCGTACATTCATTGTCTGAGGTCTGTTAATCTGCTCCAAAGGGTTGTTGGTCTATGAGGAAGGGATCAAGCCATTTGCTTCCGGATGTCCACACAAGCACTTTGAACAGTGTTTGCATTCAGTACATGCTTAACAGACAATGCTTTGATGTTGACGTGATTCAAATCTAAACTCCCTTGTTTTACTCCAGATATACTGGTTGATAAGGGCAAGAAACGTGGCTACCAACTCTGTTATATTATACTCTCCCGAGCACTTACTACAGTGATCTCTATGCAGTAAGCACTCAATAAATATGGACTGATATCAACTATAGTATCTGTGAAGTACTTATTATGTACCAAGCACTATATAATAATGTTGGTATTTGTTAAGCGCTTACTATGTGCCGAGCACTGTTCTAAGCGCTGGGGTAGACATAGGGGAATCAGGTTGTCCCACGTGGGGCTCACAGTCTAATCCCCATTTTACAGATGAGGGAACTGAGGCACAGAGAAGTGAAGTGACTTGCCCACAGTCACACAGCCGACAAGTGGCAGAGCTGGGATTCGAACTCATGAGTCCTGAGTCCAAAGCCCATGCTCTTTCCACTGAGCCACGCTGCTTCTCCGTGCTTATATCAAGTGTAAGGGTACACACAAGATAATCAGGTAGGACACAGTCCCTGTCCCACATAGGGCTCACAGTCTAAGTAGGTAGGGAACAGATACAGAACCTCCATCTTCCAGATGAGGAAACAGGCATATATAAATCGAGTAACTTGCCCAAAATCACAAAGCAAGCAAGTGGCAGAACTGGGACTAGAAACAAGGTCCTCTGACTCCCAGGCCTGAGCTCTTTCCACAGGGTCATGCTGCTTCTTTTATCTTTGGATACCATCAAGATAACGGGAGAAATGCCTTCATTGCTTTGTATGGGATCTTAACTAGAGAACTGAATTAAAATAGTTTGAATAATGATTTAAACAGGAAGTTAATAATCTGAGTTCAATGGAAATAATTTATTTACAAACTCTGAAATTCACCACGGAGGTGTACATTGAAAATGGCACTAACTGATAATTCTCTTTACACTAATAAAATTTTGCTTACTAACGGAAAAGGAATAAAATTTAACAAGTGCAAATTTTGGAGCAGACTCTGGCAACAATGGCTAGGTTGGACTGGCTGGCTTAAAAGGTTACTGTTTAAAAGCTTGCATTTGCTTACTCATTGTGGAGTGAAATGACACAAAAAAAAGCAGTTTTCAATCCTCAGCACTAAATGCAAATCCCATCTGCAAATATCTTGTTCTGCACAAGGAAGCAATATACCCCCAAATCTGTTTCAACCTACCTTTTCTCCTTCATATGCTTTAATGGCAAGCAGCAAAGGCGTCACATTTTTTCCCCCTATATGTAACTTGCCCTAATAACAACTGGACACAAGAACACTCTAGAAAATTTCAAAACCTTTTTCATTTTCATAGATTTGGACCACACCAACACACAAAGGTTCTGGAGACATTTACATTTTAGAACTGTTTAGGATTTTTTTTTAAGCATTGGCATTATAAAAGGTGATTTTTTTTGTTTATTCTAGCCGTTGCCATACATTAATAAGAATAGCAATGCTAATTTATTGTCTTTTTTTTTTTTTTTTAACAAAACTTGGTTTTGGAATGACGCTCCTGTGCCCTCCCAATATTAGTCCCCAAGCAACTCTCCTAACATAAATTGTTCTCCACCTTCCATTTCAACTTTACCAGTTTTACAATGCTATTAATTTCAAAGACATACAATAAAGCACTCTCACTCCTAACAAGGAAGAGCCAAAGTAAACTGGAAATATTATTCTGGTTATAAATGGTGCCCCGCCATCCTTTCTGTGAAAAGGGGCCTGGTTAGTCATGGAATCAGGAAACTAACTTTGGAGCTTTTGACATGAAGAAGTTTTTGATAGAAGAAGCAGTGTAGCTTAGTTGAAAGAGCACGGGCTTGGGAGTTGGAGGTCATGGGTTCAAATCCTGGCCCTGTCACTTGACTGCTGTGATCTTGAGCAAGTCACTTAACTTCTCTGTGCCTCAGTTCCCTCATCTGTAAAATGGGGATTAAGATTGTGAGCCCCACGTGAGACAACCTGATTGCCTGTATCTACCCCAGAGCTTAGAACAGTGCTTGGTACAAAGTAAGCTCTTAACAAATACCATCATCATTATTATTATTATTACATGACAGATCTTCCCCAAAAGACAGAGAAGAAATCCTTGGATTTTCAAAGAACTTCCAAGGAGGATTTATTGGGTACCACCATTCCTACCCAGGGCATTTGGTGGGGGCACCACGGTGTCAGCTTTTCCACTGGAGTTGGGTGTTGAATTTGGGGGTGGAGTACTTGATGGGCAGGAAGGAAGATGCAGAGGGAAGAGAGGAGAGGGGAAAGGAGAATGAAAGAGGAAGAAGGAGAGTAAAGGAGGGGGAAAGCAGAGTGAAAAAAGGAGGAATGGAGAGTGAAACATGGGGAGGAGAGAGACGGGGAGGAGAGAGACGGGGAGGAGAGAGACGGGGAGGAGAGAAACACGGAAGGGCAGAAGGGGAAAGGAAGAGGAAGAAAAGGTGTAAAAGAAGGAATGGCTCCTTTTCCTCTTTCACTCTGCCCCATCCCAAAAGCTTCTACCCACCTACCTCAGCCCTGCCTGACTTGGCATCCCTCACGACCCCAAGCCACAGGTCCAGGGCGTCCCTTCCCCCTGTCACTGCCACCGCCGACCAGGTGGCATCAATTGCAACAATCGCAGCCTATGCTCAGGCTGTCCAGATTGCAGTCTCCTCCATCTGGCTCCCACTGGTAGTGCAGAGAGTCCAGGCCTCTGCTCATTCCACAAGGAGCACAGCGGCCTGCATCCCGCCTCCCCATGAACCCCCGGCCACCACGAGAGCCCCGGCCCAGAGCTCCGGCCCAAGCCGAGCCCCACAAGGATCCGTCTGACCATCGCGGCACAGGCCCACCCAACCAAGTGCCCCAGCCCACATCCATCCCCCTATAGCACCCACAAGGACCCCAACCTGTGCGCACTCCCCATGGAGACTCTAGTCCGTGCCAGTCTCTGCCGCACCCATGGGGACTCCTGCTAGCTGTCAGGGGACAAGAGGTAAAGCTCCCTCTTGGCTCTTTGTTGTGACAAGGGGATGTGTCTGTTATATTGGACTCTCCCAAGTGCTTAGTAAACTGTTCTGCCCACAGCAACTGATCAGTGAATATGACTGACTGACTAGTTCTCGGGAAAGCTAGGTAGGCTATCCTTCCTGCCTCAGGAATAGCACTGAGACAGAGTGGCAGAGCCATGACTGGAATCCAGGTCTTCTGATTCCCAGGCCCGTGAACTAATGCATTGGCATTGAAGTCTGATTACCAAGTAACCCGCACACCAAAGAACTGTCAACCGAGGTGTGGTAGCATCAGGAAAGAATTTAGAAACGTGCAGCTGGGAATCTAGACCCGACTCTGACTCTCCCACCACACACTTTCAACAGGATCCCACCTCCTACCAAGTAGAATGAGAAACTATTGCCTGTAAAAAATCTGTCTCAGACAAATATGGAGGATCTGAGAATCCCAATTGGCCCTCTGGTTCACAATGCAGTCTGGGAGTGGGCACAGCCTGCTGAAACCCATGATTTGGCCCAGGTTCCAGTATTGCTGGCCTTGGGACATCGCCTAGTCTGTGGATTCGGAAGAGTTTGCAGATTTCCAAGGGCAGCAGGGGGGAACGGAATATTTAGGGTGCCATTTGGGAGTCTTCGGAGTGGCAACTGTCAGAAACCTAGAGTCCTCAGCCAGGTCCCAGCTACTGTATCCAGTTCTGGGTCTCTGTGATTTAAGGAGGCAGGGAGAAATGGGAGTCTCTGAGGAGAATGGAAAAGAAATGACTGGAGGAGGTGGAAAATCAGATAAACAAAGAAAGGCTAAAGGACTGGGACTATTTCATTTGGGAAAGAGAAGGATGGGTGAACTACTATCACTACTTCCCCATATCAAGATGTATTTCACATGTTTTGCTTCTGCTGTACTTGCCCTAACCCTTAGTACAGAGCTCCACACTCAGAAGGTATTCAATAACAACCGCTGATTGATGGCTCGATTCCACAAGCTTTCGAAATTAGGTAGACCTCGGGAGACAACTGGGGGAAGAAGGGAGGAACTGCATCTGACTTACATTCCGAAGATGTCCACATATCTTTCTGAACTCTAGAAACATGAAAAGTATTTTGGAGAAATACTAAAATGCCCTGGCATATGCCAAGGCCTTGTATACATACAACTGCGGTCCTCAGGTAATATATTTACTTACAGTGACTATGCAAAAAACCAGTTTTTAAAAAACCCGTAATTTATTTTTAATTCTCCCCAAATCAATGACTGTAAAAATGATTATAATCTCAATCTCACCGTGAGACATAGCATTTTGTTTTGGATGTACTCTGCCAGAGCCAGCCAAAACCACATTTCAGGCACGCACAACCTAATGGTAGCTCACAGGAAAATTTCCTCTCCGTTACAAAGACTAAACTCTTGCTTTGCGCTGTCACTTTCTAAAACCAAAGGCCAGTACTTTTCTCTAATTCGCTTCAGCCAATTTATCCGCATATGCAAATCCTATATGGAATTGTTTTTTCTACCCATAACATTGTTTTTTTCCATAAAGTTTGCTGGGTATGTGAGAGAATCTACAGAACTAAGACTATTTCAATGGGGTCGATTCAACGATTCCACAAACTTAAACAGATGAAAAGAGGAGGCTGGAAAGGAAGTACAAAATGCAACTGTTCTATAGTCTCCACCAATAAGCACTCATACACTCAAGAGGCCAAAGTCTTGTTGGCTTTCTAAGAATGAATTGGGACAAAGTGTTTGTGCCTCAGGAGTAAATATTTTGTAGAATTCCACAGCGAGCCGCTGCATGAACTCATTTATTTTTCCCTCTAAAAGGGCACCATCCAAATTCTTACAAATTTCGGCTTTCAAGAAGATAGAATGGCTGCCGTGATTAGAGACCTGGACAAACATCTTTCAGGGGATAGAAGCTTCACACATAAACTGCAGGAAAGGGATATTCATTTCTCAACCCTGCAATGGCAAGGTTATTAGATTGTACAGAACAACGCATGTAAGATTAAAAAAAAAAAGATACCCTTGGATTTACCTGACAAGCAATCTGTACGAGGTAGACCAGCTCCTTAGATTCACAGCCGTTTCTCGTTACTTCATTCTGCTCTTCCGAGAGTGAAAGCTACATCATAGGAGAAGGAAGGGAAGGAGGAGAGGGAGAGAGAAAGAGGCGGGGGGGAGGGGGGAGACACAGAGAGCAGGTCAGTGAGCAGGAATAAGCCAAGCATGTAATAATGCACAAAGCACCGCCCTCACATCAACTGGCTCTAATACATGCAATTCAAAACTCTATGGCAGCCCTGGGGCAGCCGGAGGAAAAACATTCAGTATTTCCTAAAAATAGAAATCTTGTCTATTCTAGAAAGGTTTTTATTCCCAGTCTGAGGATTTTGCAAAAGGTGCTACAATGACAGAGCAGTTGAAAAGCAAATAAAAACATTCAAGCCAAGTGCTAAAATGCCTTATTTCAAGACCTGGGTGACATTTACTAGATACATCAAGAGAGAAAATCATCACGCGGTAGATGGGGAAGAGTCTCGGCTACTGACTTTAATTCTATTTGTGACTTATGTTTACGGGGCGGCATTTGAAAAAGAGGTCTCAAAATGTCAGGGTAATCAGACAATTTACCACAAGGAAGAGTCTTTTATCCAATAGAGAAAGTTTTAAAAACCACATTAAGACACTCTCTATGTGCTGAAACAATCTTCGCCTTATTTCCGAGTGATGGTTCAATGTCTACCATAATTTCAAAAAAATGGGCGTGTGAGCAATCATATATTCACGGGTAGGAGAAAACAGGCCACAATCCTCCCCAGGCCTGTTCGGCAGGGTTAGGATGACTCGCTATCTTGCTGCCACTTGAGGGCAGAGGGATCAGGTCGCCCAAATCCCAAGAACACAGGGTGCCTTGCCTGCAGTCACCTTCAAGTGGAAAAAGCCCTCAGGGGCTTCTAGCCCAATGCTGGCCTGGACTACCATTTTGAAGAGTTGGCAGGGGTGAGATGGAGTGAGGCAGGGGTGGGGAAGGGGAAAGTCTTCCCTGGCCATTCCAGCAGATGAACAGGTCCATTCTTAGCCACATTCTCTGCCAAGACGACCCCAAAACCTGGGCAGCTGCAGAGCACTTCAGGAGCCTCTTGCTACCCAGAGCTCAGGAGATCAGGCCTTGAGCGCATCACCTCGGGCTCCCTGAGGGCACAGAGCTCACCCACGGCTGACACTGAAGCTCCTGGCCAAGGGGAAAGAGATGCAGAAAGGAGGGCTCCACAATTTCTCCAGGATGTGTTCACCTGGGCACCCCTGGAGAGGAAGAGTTCATTTTTATCCCCTAAGTACTGCTCTAATAGTAAAGAGTTTTATTCCCAATAAAAGCTCGAACTATAAAGACCCAAGATATAATCACACAAGACTTGCAAAATGTAAAGTTGCAAGATGTAATCGTAAAGACCTGGCAGTCAGAAATCTCAATTTTCCATCATTTCAAAATCTGACCAAACTCCCAAGATAAACAAACCCTTGGTTCCTTCGTCATTCCAAGTCCATGCTTCTATCTCCTTTTTATTTGAAAAAGTCAAGCTGTCCAGAATTTGCTGTACTCTTCCAAGCATTGTTAAAATCATCAGGTGCTTGAAACACAAGGCCAACATGCACAGTGATCCAGCTGGTCTGGAATACACACTCTTGGCACTCCCGAACAATTAGATTCATTCTCTACTCCTTCAAGCTGCTTGGATCCACTTTCCCTATTCTACAACTGCACTTAATCGTTTTCAGTAAAAGACATGTAAAATGAGGTGTCTGAAACCGTCTGAAGGCATTACCCTTTTTGATATTTATTATTTCTATTTTCCTTAATAAGCTCTTACGTGACAAGCCTTGAGGTGGATACAAGATGACCTGATCAAGTGCCTTATAGGCAAGGATTGTGCTTACCAACTCTAATGTATTTTGCACTCTCAAACTCTTATTACAGGGGTCTGCACAAATTAAGTGTTCAAGGAATACCACTGGCTGACTGAGATCACATTTGGAACATTACTATTCTAAGAATAAATGTATAATGTGTCTGTTTATTCTTATATTGTACTCTCCCAAGTGCTTACTACATTGCTTTACACAGTAAGCGCTCAATAAGCAAGATTCACTGAATGAATGAATGAGTGAACAACTTACACGGATACATTTTGGCAGGAACACTCATCCTCTTCAGAATCAGAGAGAGGGAACCTTAATGGCGATGGAACAATAGCCCTTGAAACGTGTCAGCAGTAGGAAAAGGTAGCAGTGGTAATGACATTTACTGAGAGCCTATAGAACCTAACACACTGCACTAAAACACATCTCCTGGTCCAATGGAGCTTACACCCTAAATGGGAAAGGTGGGGAGTGAACAGAATAGCTGTTTTTTTTTCCCCTGTGGCTCTTCCCTTGACTATCTTTCAGATCCTAAACCAACTGACTTATTAAACAGGCAAAGGGTACTTCAAACAAGCAATAGTATTTGTTGGTCACTTAATGTGTGCAGAGCACTATACTAAAGCTTAGGAAAGTACATCCAGCAGAGTTGTTAGTCATGTCCCCCACCCACAAGGAGCTTACAGTCTCGAGGGTACTTTTTATAAACAATGAAATTGTATTCTGCCAAGTGTTGGGTATCACAGACCTTAGTTTCCTCAGAACTTTCCGGTGCTGAAGCTGTGGTAGAGAAGAGGCCGGGGATGAGTGCAGAAGTCTGACATGCCAGAGATATTCCTTGCTAGCATTAGGTTGGGTTCTATTCTTACTCTTTCTAAATGTTTCTCCATTTCAACTCTCTGGCCTCCAAAGTCTAGCTTTTCCTGTACTGCAGCTTCGAACTCCCTCCCTCTCCAGCCAAATCCACCAGACCACAGCTCTCCTCCCCATTTAGGTACTCCTAAAAATCTTGCCTCTTTGAGGAGGACTTCTCCAATTAAATCCCCAGTCACGTCAGATCCAGACCCACCTATAAACACTTGAGTATTTTAATCTTCTCTTTGGCACTCATTTGTACTTAATATTCTTGAAAGTCTAATATACGCCAATTGTCCTGTACCATGTGAGCTGGGTCAGAACTTACTACTTACCGGCTCCAAAAGCACATGAGTGTACATGTGCACAGGTGTCAATTTTTCAGTCTTTGTTTGGCAGTGCAGAGGGGACATGGAGTTTGCCAGGAGTACAGATTGGGGGAGAACAGAAGCTACAGGGCAAAAAGGCCAGAAGGCCACCATTTTCTGTCTTTTCAGTCCTGACAGGAAACTTTTGGGTCTTGTCAGAGAAGTGACCTAGGTGTGACTTGGAGTCCAGCTCTCACAGCTGAGGGGGTTGGGGGAAAATCTGGCCCCCCTCCCACCCCATCCCAACCATCTCTGTGGAGTTGCCACGTATCGGTCTTCTAGCATCCTGGCATGCTATATCCACATTGGCCCACATTGTCAGGTACAGGTACCCTAGTTTCATAACAAGGATCTAACCAAAGTGATACCAAAAACACGTTACAGCAGAGCTGAGTGTATCCACTCTTAAAGACAAAGTTTACAATATCTCCAAGATCCGCCCTTTCCTCTCCACCCAAACGGCTACCTTACTGCTACAGGCTCTCGTTATATCCCGGCTAGACTACTGTGTCAGCCTTCTCTCTGACCTCCCTTCCTCCTCTCTCGCCCCGCTCCAGTCTATTCTTCACTCCGCTGCCCGGCTCATCTTCCTGCAGAAACGATCTGGGCATGTCACTCCCCTTCTTAAACAACTCCAGTGGTTGCCTATCAACCTCCGCTCCAAACAAAAACTCCTCACTTTAGGCTTCAAGGCTCTACATCACCTTGACCCTTCCTACTTCTCCTCCCTTCTCTCTTTCTACCTCCCACCCCGCACGCTCCGCTCCTCCGCCGCCCACCTCCTCACCGTCCCTCGGTCTCGCCTATCCCGCCGTCGACCCCTGGGCCACGTCCTCCCACGGTCCTGGAACGCCCTCCCTCCTCACCTCCGCCAAACTGATTCTCTTCCCCTCTTCAAAACCCTACTTAAAACTCATCTCCTCCAAGAGGCCTTCCCAGACTGAGCTCTTCTCCCTCTACTCCCTCTATCACCCCCCTTCACCTCTCTACAGCTAAACCTTCTTTTCCCCCTTTCCCTCTGCTCCTCCCCCTCTCCCTTCCCATCCCCTCAGCACTGTACTCGTCTGCTCAACTGTATATATTTCCATTACCCTATTTATTTTGTTAATGAATTGTACATTGCCTTGATTCTATTTAGTTGCCATTGTTTTTACAAGATGTTCTTCCCCTTGTCTCTATTTATTGCCATTGTTCTTGTCTGTCCGCCTCCCCCAATTAGACTGTAAGCCCGTCAAACGGCAGGGACTGTCTATATCTGTTGCCGACTTGTTCATTCCAAGCGCTTAGTACAGTGCTCTGCACATAGTAAGCGCTCAATAAATACTATTGAATGAATAGTAATGATATTTATTGAGTGCTTTTTGCACTGGACTGTACTTAGCACCGGTAAAAAAAAACAACACATGAAATTTAGACACTGGCCTTAAGGGGACCACATTCGCAGAATGAGGGGACAGGCCACAGGCTCATAAGGAAGGATGAAACAGTAAACGCACAAAAACAACACAAAGGACAAAGAAACGACCTAGTCCACGAGAGGTAAAGGGAATTGTGGTTAGTGGAGCAGAGTTTTGTGATCTACTGGGCTGAACTTCCTGAGTGGCAAGAGAAAATGAGTGCTCAGGAAGGAACCCTCAAAGGAAAAGCAATCCTCCTAATTGCTATTGATATGGCTCTTGATGTATTTTCCAAAAAGCTTTTCAGCAGTCTAATATATCCACAAAGAACTTCAATACTGGCTTGGCCATTTAGAAAATGGAGAAATTGCATCAGGGAGGTGGAGAATTTCCCAGGGCTGAAGAGAAACCAGGATGAACAACTACATGTCATTCTTTACCAAATCCAGGCTGAGGACACAAAGCAACATTGTCCTATTCTGTCCAGAAAAAACAGGAGAAAAGCCCTTAGAGGAATATTTTCTCACAGGTGCTTGATCCTCAAACCTGGTTAATAAATTGTCCTAACATAAGGGCCATGAAATGTTTTTTCAGTACTTATGGGCAACTCTTCTCCCTGAAATGTAAATGAAAGAAGACTCTCGGGTAAAGTTGGTCCAATGCAGATATCCTATTTCAATTCACCACCATTAATCAGAAGACACCAAAAGCATCAGGGTAATCATTAAAAAGGGAATCTGTTTCACTAAAAGCCTCATCTATTTTGAAAGAGGAATGGTAGCCGATCAAGTCAGGAAAAGCCATTAGAACTAGGACAAAAAGCCTTGGCATTTCCAGACTTGCCTTGTTCAGCTTATTTTTCCTTATTAAAGATTTATGCCTGTCTCATGCACATCTTCCAGCAATACATGCAGTAAGCTCCCAAATTAACAAGGCAGAACAAACACTGGAATCAAAATATCTCGAGTGAAAGATACCAGTGTACTCATGCCCAGATGTGTGATTGCACTCAATAAATACGATTGATTGACTTACACTGGGATCACCCACAAGGTAGGATTCACCCACTGGGTGAATGCTAATGGCTGTTTATAAATACATGCGAAGCATTCGCCATAAATTGACAAAAAAAGTCTTAGCAATGGCCTTAACTTGAAAGGTGACACAGAATTCAACAGTCCCGTGGTTTGGTTCAAAGACGAGTAACCAGGTTACCACCTAGAGTTTCAAAATGAACAAATACATATGCTTAGAATCCTGCCTTCGCTTCAGTAAGATACGAATGCAATTGCCTTGAACATGCCACAACGGAGCAGGGCTAGTAAGAATGGCAGAAGAGACCTTGGACACCCCCGAGGCCCCTGATGGCCCAAGAGTCCTGAAGTCTCCCAGGGCCAGGACTGAGTGGGAGAGAGCAGAATTCTGACTCCCTTCCTCAATCCAGGTGTGGTCACACCCACTCCTCCCCAGACCCCCAGCTTGCAGAAGGTCACAATTCAGGTGGTCAGGTCATTAGGGGCAAAAGATGGGGGAGGCAAGGGGACGGGGGTTGAGAAGAGAGTTAAACATCTGGACTAACTGACAAGAGCAATGGGCAAGCGTGTCAATAAGGATAGAGAAATAATTTTGTCGGGCAGAGTAAAAGCACACAGGTTAAACAAGATGGACAAGGTTGGCCTGATATTTGAAGCAGCATGGCTTAGTAGGAAAGAGCATGGGCTTGGGAGTCAGATATCGTGGGTTCTAATCCCAGCTCTACCACTTATCAGCTGTGTGACTTTGGGAAAGTCACTTAACTTCTCTGGGTCTCAGTTACCTTATCTGTAAAATGGGGATTAAGACTGTGAGCCTCATTTGGGGCAACTTGATTACCTTGTATCTACCCCAGTTTTTAGAACAATGCTTGGGACATAGTAAGCGCCTAATAAATACCATCATTATTATTATTATTTCCACCAGCAGGGCTCGGCAACTCGTTCACAGGAACAAAGGAGGCAGACTGTGGAGGTGGATCCAGGATATCGACAAAGGGATAGGGGAGCGAGTGAGTTGAGTTCAGTAGACAGGGTGGTGTTGAGGGGGTCAACTCAGTCATCAAGGGAAGGTAGTTTGGGTATGGAGGCTAAATGGGGCATGACAACTTGAGAAAATCAGATGGGGTCAAAACATTGAAGGTCTCTCGGGGGGAATGGCACCGATTTTCAGGGAGGAGGTGAGGACAGAAGGCAGGTGAGGAGGTTGTGGTCAGATTGAGGGATTTTAGAAAAGGTGAGGGTAGAGATTGGACAGTGACTAGAGATAATGAGATCAAGTGTAGGTCCAAAATGGTGAGTGGGGGAGCTGGGGTGCGACAGATGGTGCGACAGATCTGTGGAGTTAAGGAGTGTTAGAAAGAGGGCAGCAGGAGGATCATCGGGAACATCTATGTGGATAGTGAAGTACCCAAGGATCAATGTAGGCATGGAGAAAGAGAGAAAGAACATAACAAAGGGATAAAAATGGTTCAAAAAGTGGGGCCTGGGGGGGGGGGGGGGAGGCGGTGGGAAGGGGGTAGATGACTGTTATTAATATCTGCAGTGGGTGGTAGAGGTAGATGACACAGGCTTCTACTATCCTTAGGGTAGTGGAAGGACTAACCATCTCTAACTTCTCCAGCTACGACTTCATCCTCTTCTCAAATCTTCTTCCAACTTGCCCTTAACATTTCTAATAATTAGGGATAAATTAGGGTCTTTGGCTGGATATGCACTTGGATCTGTGACTTTGGTCATTTGATATGCACCCCAACCTCACCCCCATAGCACGTGTATGTATCGATAATTTTTATATTTTAAATCATTTATATTAATGTCTGTCACTCCCTTTAGCCCATAAGGTCCCTGGAAGCAGAGAATGTGTCTTCCAAGTCTGTTGTATTGAACTCTTCCAAGCACATAGTACAGTGCTCTGCACACAGTAAGTTCTCAATAAATAACATTGACGAAGATGATGCTCAAGGTTGATTTAGAAAAATTGATAGATAACAGGATTGGGTGATATTTCTAGAATTAAGAACAATCAGTTGGCCAACCGTGTTTCAGCTCATTAGTTGTTATGCTATGGCCTCTGCCCACAGAGAACTCCAAATAACTGAACTCTATCCTGCCAGGAATTCTAAAAGTCACTGGAAAATGTGTTGTTTTCCCTGGCATTCAGTATGTAATTGTTCCGAGGAAACCTAGTAAGCCTCTTACAACTTTCCAAAAGGGAATTTAAGGCTGTTCCTTGGCACGTGATGTGCCTTTAATTTCATTAATACAAAAATGTTATCTCTATTTCACTTTTTCCCCAATAACTGAAGATTTTTTTTAACTACTTTACTGAGGATTTTAATAGTCAATGATATTGAAAATTAGGTAGGCATGATTAGAATTAAAAAACTACTATAAATTACTGCTACAAATCCAGTATATTGTTCCATGTTCTGAACAGTGGACAGCTAAAGCTATTTAGGCTTGTGGTTCTGTGGTCCAATGACTTGAATTTTTCCTGTTTTAGCATCACCCCTCACCACTGCTATGAAATCTTCCACGATGACCAATTTACCCAATTTTGAGGAGGGAGGGAGTCTATCTAAACTGATAGAATTTGCCTTTGCCCACTCCAATGTGTCACTGTTGAGGCCACACACTAATGACAGAGGCAGAGCACTTCTGCTTTAAAGGCAGGGGTTGCATCTTTAGTTGCCTCTGGACTGACTTGGGAATTAGAGGTTCAGGACCATGTTTCTCCAAATCCACCATCTGAAGAAAGTGGCTAAAGGGTGCATCGATTATTTGACTTTCTTCTCTAGCTAGTTTCATTTCTTTTAGGCCCTGGCTAGTACACCTGACCTAATCTGCATAGCTGTTTTACTCAGGTCAGTGTACAGAATCCAGGATAGGTGCAGATTTGGGATTCAAGAGATCTAAAGATGCTTACTTCCCTTTACTTTGGTTCTCTCAACTGTAAAACAGATACCACCATTCAGGGTCTGTCATGAGGCTTACTCAGTTAATATGCATGAAGCCTTTTGAGGTGACCTTTGATATAAAGCCACACACACGGACGTGGCTGTCCTTTGTTTTCAGAGATGGCTGCTACTGATGGGAAGGTCCTATTGGTATATACAAGTGTGGCTGCAAAGATCTAGTGGGATGGGGATCATGGGGACAAGTTATCAGAAGCAGTGTGGCCTAGTAGATAGCATACGGGCCTATAGTCAGAAGGACCTGGGTTCTAATACCACCTCCACCATTTGTCTGCTGTATGACCTTAGGCAAGTCACTTAGCTTCTCTGGGTCTCAGATGCCTCATCTGTAAAAATGAGGATTAAGCATGAGAGTCCCATATGGGACAGGGGCTGTGTCCAGTCTGATTAACTTCTATCTACCCCAGTGCTTAGAACAATGCTTGACACATAGTAAGCCTTGAAGAAACAACATAATAATAATTATTGCTATTCCTTGTTGTGCTGATTAACCAATCAAATGTATTTATTGAGTCCTATTGTGTGCAGAGTACTGTACTAAACACTTGGAAAAGTACTGCATAACAGAGTTGGTACATATATTCCTTTGCCCACAAGGAACTTACAGTCTAGAGAGGGAGACAGACATTAAAATAAATTATGGATCTGAACGTAAGTGCTATGGGGCTGATGGAAGGGTGAATAAAGAGTTCAAATCCAAGTTCAAGGACTAATGAGTTTGCCTCACAAGGGTCAAACTGTTTTTGACTCTGACTCTTTACATATTGCTCATCATAAAACCTTTGCTCTAGGAGCTTTCTGTCCAGCAGCTGCTCTACACTCTCACACAAGACACACATTCTGGGAAATTGGTCCCTTGATTTGTTCCTCTCTCAACTAGCCCCACAGAAATAGGAGGCATCAAGCCTCCTGTGACTGAGTGTAAATATTTGTGGGTGCTAGAGTCAGTATACACAAACACACAAATGTATGTGTGTTAATATAGACATGCACACACACATATAGCCTTGACCTTCAAATTAACAACAATGCTACTGATGATGAGATTTAATCAGTATGCAAGGGTGGGCTGATATAAACTAATGTGTGACGGTCAACACCCTCTCCAGAAGTTCATTTTTTAACAGCCTACCTAGCTACTGGCTGTTTAACACTGACTGCCACTAGCATGGGCAGCACTGCTCAAGAATGGGAGTATGGCACCTGTGGGAAGTTCAGGAGTCTTGGCTACAAAGAAAGGCTGACCCAATATTGCCCTGAAAAGACTCAATTTGATCTGAACCTAGATGCCATAAAAATGGTGCCTAACTCTATTTCTGTATCTCCCAGTGGAAACATTGATCTTCTTGACTTGGTTTTCTGAACTCCTAGTCTGTGCCTCTAAGCTTCTTGTAGGCAAAGAATGTGTTTGCCAACTCTGCTGTATTTTACTTCGCCTAGTGCCTATTACAGTGCTCTGCATAGAAAAGACTAAACTTGTTGTGGGCAGGTATTGTGTCTATTATCCTCTAGACTCTAAGCACGTTGTGGGCAGAGAATGTGTCTGTTTACTGTTGTATGGTACTCTCTCAAGCACATAATACAATGCTGTGCACACAGTATGTGCTTAATATGACTGACAATATTATTGATTGATTGATAAAGTCCTACCAATGAAACAAAACTCTGTGATATCACTCAATTCTCTGTTGCTAATGTTACACAATATTTTTCAAAGTTAGGTAGGTGAACTGTAACTAAATTGATCAAATAACCAAAAACCAAATATTCCTCAATATTTAGTTATATTTTATATCAAGAATTCCTTTTAGCCTTGAAACAAGAATTGTTGAAAACATACAAGCACACACACACACACACACACACACACACACAACCAGACCATTTGGACCTTAATTGTTGTGCTGGGATTCAAATGCACATCTGACAAGATCTGCTTCCTTCCCCTTTGCTGCAGAGGGGAGATGGGCAGTGCCTGCTGAGGCACTTGAGGGTATGACAGAGTAGTCACTAGGGGGAGGAAGAGCAAAGCAATCACTGAGGAAATTCCAGAGAGATGAGCAGTTTTGGGGAGGGGGTTTTGGGGCGTGGAGGCTGCTTTCAGAAACAGGATATTTAAGGGGGGGTGGGGGGAGTGAAGGAGTTAGAAACAGAGGGAGGGGGGAGAGAGATGGTAGAGCAGCTGACAAAAGGGAAAAGGGAAAGGAAAAGCAGGCAGAGAAAGAGAGAGAGAGAGAGAATGGGGTGGAGAAGAAAGTAGACACTGAGAAAAAATGTTCAGCAAAGGGAGAGAAGCTGAAAACAATGAATGGAAAAAGATAAGAAGGACATACAGGAACTAAGGGTGTCAGGGATAGTAAGCAGCAGGGCACTAGGGGGAGAGGGTAACTGGTACGGCAAACAAGGCAGGAAAAGAGAAGAAAAAGGAACTTAGAGAGAATGAAGAAAAGTACAGCATCAATCTAATGGATGAAAAACGTCTTACTCTATTCACTTCATTCTTTTATCTTTATGGATTTGAGAGCCATGAATTCCTTTGAATTTTTTTCTGAGCAAGAGCAAGGGAAACACATGAAAGGACAAGGACAACGACAATGTAAGACAAAACTAATCATTCTAACAGTTAAATAAATTAAAAACACATTCAGAAGTGAATGCAGGCTGAAGAACAAATTGCATCTGTGTGTATCTTAGGAAAAATTAGAAGCAGAATTCTTTATTCCTAAATGTAACACATTTTCCATTAGCCTCTGATTCACACAATTCATACTAGTCAATTCAAGAACAACAATAATGAAAAAAATCCAACAATTCTCACGGGTAGGATAAAAATATTTTTCAATGAGGTTTGCCTAGATTAACCCTTTATAACCCTGAATGTGGCAATACAGAAGGATTCCAGCAAAACAAAAGTGATTGTCTAAGAAGAAAGAATATTTGTTTAATAGCACACATCTTCCTTTCCCTTTGGATTTGAAATGCTGCAAAGGAAGTGATTTTACTACAAGGTCCCTATCACCAGATAGCAGAGGAGGAAACTTGCATTTCGCAGCTCAATTGCTTCATGCTAATCAACTTTAATTTCTTGTCACTTAGGTTCTTAGCATCTTAAATGTCCACGAGGGATCTCAGCCTCTCACTCCACAGACACACACTGCTTTTAAATTCACATACACAAAAAAGACGTTAGAATCACCATACAACTGCACTCTACTCACCCCCGTTACAATGGTCTACTCTTTCCATGGATGGCTTTCTAAGCCAAGGCCTAAAAGTTCCCCGTCTCTGCTCAGTTTTCCGGCAGCTAATTGAAAAAACCTTCCAGGCATCGGCTCCGAAATGCAAGAACTCTGAGTCGAGCGAAATCAAATTAAGCTCACAGCATCCAGCTCTCCCTCTCCCCCTTTCCCTGGTGCCGATGTTTCCTCAGAGGAGTGGGCTCAGGAGCGGCATCAAAACTTTCCTCCTGTTGTCCCGCTTGCCATTTCCACGCTAGCCGTTTCATGCTTAATTTGGACTGTGGAGAAATCGGTGGTGTTCCCTTCCCTCTCCTGCTCATTGGTGAGGTCCCACAAGACGAGCTGCAGAGCTTAACGAGAGCCAAGAGAAACAGAGAGGGAGGGAATGCAAACAGGGACTGTGTGTGCGCTGGCCCAAAGGCGGCTGCTGCTGCTGCTGCTGCTAGAGTTTGGGTAGAAAAAAAAAAGAGCGAGAAAGCCAACATGCCTTCTCATATCTGAAAATAAAGCAAATTTAATTTCCAATTGCCCTCTCATTACTGTTCAAGAGTATTTCCTTCTGCTCCTGCCAAATATTGGAGATTTTAATATTTTATTTATAACTGCTTCAGGAACACAGATCGAAAATGGGATCATTTCAAGCAAAAAATCTCAATTCTCCTCTACATATTTTTTTTAACCAAATGCAACTGGACTAAATTGCCTTGGTCAGTAGGGGCAGGGACAATGAGGTTGTTGAGAATTAGAAATTCAATTTTGCTTTTCTCTTTTATAATTGTGAGACTCTTTACCAGCAGCAGAATGGGTTTTTTTATTATTTCTCTTGGTCTTTTTAAAAAAATTAATTGCTTTCAGTGAACACTAGGGTTATCTTCAAAAATGAAAATTCTGCATAGTTAGCCTTCGATGACATACTAAAAATAGAGCATTTACTTAGGGGAGAATCAGCGGGCAAGTTTTGTTTTTTTCTTTACTTTTGAAAATGCACACCAGCTCTGAGTCTGCCTTTCCTCCAATAAGTTTGCACCCACAGTCTGCAGACGTGGCTCTTCCCAGGATCCAACAAACTAGGACCACCCTTTCCCCTGCTCTGATTTGATTCGGGATTTTGCATCACTGATGCCCTGTCTTCTTTCCATCACCCTGGATGATTAAGAATCAGTTCTACAACACCAAAAGAGGCACCATATGGGTAACAGCAATTTGACCTCAGAAACTTGAGCCTGCATTTTCCGCCAATATTACCCATGCGGCGTATATTCCTATGACTGGAAACGAAGCTGTCATTATGTTGCTGCTCTAATCATTTTAGAAAAGACTGGTGGGCCCTTTACCTTCAAGCCTTGTCTTCTCCATTTAAAAATTCCAAGCACCTAGTCCCAGCCTAATCAAATCTTTTATTCAGTGGTCCTAAATTAGCCTGCAGCCTATTCAGAACCTAGCCCTACCAGGATTAACATAATGGTAATAACTTGAAAAGGAATCTTCATGGGAAATGGAAGTAGAAAGTTGAGAAGAAATAAGAAATGAGGGAGTCCTCTCTAGCCCCTTCCCTTCCCCAGCATTTCTCCTTCTTCCAATAAAACCCATACTTCTGGAGTAGCTCCATCAATTATTTCTGCAGCCAGAGAGAGCATTGATGATTGTAACTGCTGCCAAAATGGCCCCACTGCCACATTACCTTGGGGGTAGCTACGTCATGACGAGATGCAGCATGGTGTAGTGGATAGTGGGAGTCAGGTCATGGGTTCTAGTCCCCGCCCCACCACTCATCTCCTGTGTGTCCTTGGGCAAGTCACTTCCCTTCTCTGTGCTTCAGTTACCTCATCTATAAAATGGGGATTGTGACTGTAAGCCCTACATGGGACAGTGACTGTGTCCACCTGGATTTGCTTCTATCCACCCCATCACTTAGTATAGTGCCTAGCATATAGTAGGCACTTAAATACCATTATTATTATGTCTACTTGATTCAGGGATGGGGGTGCAAGTATAGGGGTCCAGGGGCAGAAAAATGCTCCAGCTTCAAGTGAGCTCGGCATACTTCTGCAAGGTGGCATGTACACCACAACGTTAGGCTGGGTGCCCAGACAAACGTAAGTGATATCACGCTCTAGGTATCTGGGATATCTGAATGTCAGCGGTGGGCTACCTAGTTGTAAGTCTGGCAACTACCTATCTTGAGTGACCCATGGTGACATCCTACATCAACACATATGGTAGGTGTGCTCCTTTTCCTCTTCTTGGGAAATTCAGTCAGGTCCCACTAGATGTGGTCTCCAAATTTCTGACCCTCTGTATGATAGCGGGAAGGGAAAAGTTGCCTTTGGAAGTGGAAGGATACAGAAGAGAAAAAAAAACCCAAAAATCAAACCTCTGAGGGGGTCTAGTTTCAAATGGAGAATCTCAGTGAAGCCACAGGCGCACATGGAGCAGACATAGGATAGGGCTTGGCCATTAGAATACAATGTAAGTGGGCTTGGGCAAATATCCATTTCTAACTCCAAAGGCAACCTCCTAGGATTGAGGAATGCAAGCAGCTTCCACAAGCACTTTCAATCCTGTCACTCACATGTTTCACAAAATCCAAAGCAAAGAACAGGAGGTTTATTTTGGGACCTGGAGCAAATCAAGTCACCCCCACTGTTCAGGATGAGGATTTGGTTCTATCTGCCCATGTGGATCCTCTGTATTGAGGTCCATGTCATCTAAAGCAAAATTTCATCTAGATGCTTTCAAGGCTTCCCAGATTGATTCCAGCCTTTCCTCCCTGCACCCTGGTGTCTGAACACTCAGTGGTGTTTTTCTAAATGCCAGGGCATAGATTTCTTGCCACTCCTCAAACTGCTACAGCACACAAACTCAAATCTGCTCCTTCAGCAGAAATGCAGCCCTCCTCAGCCTTAATCCCCATCTATTAAATCCAAATCCAATGCTCTTCATTGCTTGCTTTGAAAAAAAACATATGTTTGCTCTAAAAACTAGCCTTAGTCACTCAAGTAGCATTTCTTGATTTTGTTCTCCAAGTCAAAACAGAATGCTTTGTTTGCCCCTTTTTCAATTGATCATTACCTCTAAATTACCAATACATTCACAGAGATCCCAAAACATACCTGTGAGACTATTATTCATCTCTCCATTCTCTTTTTCTTCCTCCGATGTGTAAAATTATTTTTCGGGTTTCCCCTGCTAGACTATAAACTCACAGGCAGGGTTTGGCCTTCCTCCTGCTCCTTCTTTGACTCACTCATCCTTCCCAGCAGTATCTCAGGAGATCTTCCACCTCATCCCCAATTCTAGCCCCTCCACCTATGCCTCTAATCCCAGGCCTTCTCTCTCTCTCCCTGACTGCCATCTTCAAGCACTCACTATCCAATGGCTCCTCCACTGCTTATAGTTCACAAACTGTCAGTCCACAAACAACAGTGACAATGGTAAGAACTCAGACCTGGGAGTCAGGACAACGAGGTTCTCATCTTGGCTTTGACATTTCCTGCCGTGTGAACCTGGGCAAGTCACCTAACTTCTTAGTGTCTCACTTTTCATCTGTAAACCATAAAATGGGAATTGCTCCTACTTGGATGAGAAGGAACTGCTTTTGATCTGTTTGAACTGTTTCCATCCCAATGCTTAGCACAGTACATGGCACATAGTAAGCACTTTAAATTCTTCAATTATTATTATTGCAACTAAAAATAAAAAGTAGTGTGTGTTTTCCCTGTGGGAATGTTTTGTGCTTTCATCCAGCTAGTTGTGAGCACGGAACTTGCAAATTTTGTTGTATTGTAATCTCCTAAATGCTTAGTACAGGGGTCTGCACAGAGTAAGTTATCAATAAACACCACTGATGGATCAATTCCTCTTGCAATGCTGGATTCTCTCCCTTTCTGCTTTTTGTCAGGAAATCCTCCTCCTCTGGTACCTGCTCTCCCTCTCTCTTAGATTGTTAGGCCAGGTTAGCTAGCTCTTACCTAACCCAGCACTGAGCAAACAGAAACCACTTGATACAAACCATAACCAAATGAACTGATTTTGGTCTATTCTGAACTGAACACCATCTTCCATTTTGGCAATGTGAATCTGGGATATCAACTGGAAGCTGAGAAAATGACAACTCTCCCGCCAGTCACTGCAGCTGAGTGAGGGGCAACATTTCCCAGCAGAACAGGTCTGGAGCAGTCCCAGACCAAAGAAGCCGTTTCCAAGGTGCCGACAGTGGCCTCCGCGGGCCTTCAACAGCCAGGAAGCCCCTCCCACCCTTCCTGGCCAGGAGCCCCTCAATACAACTGGCTGTTTTGGCTGGGATTTGCGGGGCAGTTAGGTCCAACCTCCCAGTGGGGAGGAAAGAGCTGGACATCAGGACCCTGGGCACAGCTGGACAAGGAATTCAGGTGAACTCTGGGTCCTGGGGAGAAGATGGCAGCTCAACTGATTTTGCTGGACTTTCCAGGGTCTTCTTGCCCCGACTCCCTCTAGGCTAAGCAGGGTGGGGTTAAAGGAGTCCATGCACTGACCCTCTGCCTCCAGCCTGGGGATAACAGGGAATGGTAAAAGGGGAAAGAGGCTGGCCAGAGCCTTCCACTTGGAGGCTAAAATAATCAATCCATCAGTGATATTTTTTGAGTACTTACTGTGTGCAGAGGACTATACAACACACTTGGGAGACTACGATACAACAGAGTTGGCAGATGTTCCCAAAGCACTGATGTACATATCTTTTATGTATTTATATTAATGTCTGTCTCCCCCTCTACATTAGAAGCTCATTGTGGGCACGGAATGTGTCTGCTTAGTGTCACAATGAACTCCCCCAAGCACTTAGTACAGTGCTCTGCACACAATAAGCACTCAATAAATGCAATTGACTGACTGTCCACACATCTCCCCACTCTTCCAAATCCTCCAATGGTTGCCCACTCTTTCTCCATATAAGCCCCAAACTCCTGACCATAGAAACACTTAATCCACTCTATCCCTCCTACTTAACCTCTCTTCCCACTATACCTGAGCTCATACTTTGTTCCACTCATGCCTACTTACTCACTGTGTCTCGTTCTTATGCCTCCTACCGCTCACCTCTTTTCACACCCTCTCCCTTCCTATTCAGCTCACGACTGCTCTCCCTCACCGCAAAGCCCTTCTGAAATCACATCTCCTCCAAGTGGTCTTTCCTGATGGCTCCCTTAAAACTTTTGTTCTCCCCCAACTGGTCCCATCTTAAAGCCCATTCCATTTATTAATAATAATAATGACATTTAAGTGCTTACTATATGTCCAACACTGTTCTAAGTGCTGGGGTAGATAAAAACTAATCAAGTTGGACACAGTTCCTGTCCTAAATGGGGCAGAGTCTTAAATCCCCATTTTACAGATGAGGAAACTGAGGCACAGAGGAGTTAAACGACTTGCCTGAGGTCACACAGCAGACAAGTGGCAGAGTTGGGATCAGAACCCAGGCCCTTCTGATTCCCAGGGCTGTGCTCTATCTTCTAGACTATGCTGCTTCTCTCCTTTAGCTTCTCCCCAAGAGCTTGTCTCCCTGGCCCTGAACACACCTGATCTGCTTCAAGCCACTAGGGACCATCCCTAGTTGCCCAGGATCTGGGCCAAGAACTGCTGGTGCAAGGCCTCTGGTTCTGGAAGATCTGGAATGGGGAGGCACTCAAGGATTGGAACTGTAATTGGTGAAACCGGGAGCCAATGGTTTCCCCTCTGCTGAACGACTCGGCCACTCACACACAGCGTGGTATAGGGCCTGGGCTCCAAAACATGGAGTCTGAGGCCATTTTCCCCATTTAATTTATAGCCTAAAAGTTACTTAAGCAAAGTCGCATGAAACATTACCAGTGGGAGTGTCATCTCGGCTGTCTACATTACAGATCTCACAATTCCTAGTTCATTTCTAACTTTTAAACTGGCCTTCGGGACTGGTGGATATGGGGAAAGTGTTTAGGGCCAGAATATGGAACTGTTAAGCAGAAGACACCAGCTGGGCTCTAAGCCAATAAAGAGTAGCAAGTAAAAAATTCATACTCCATTCTATTGCACATTAAAAGCTGGAAATGTATTTTAAATTGCAGAGAAATACAAATTGGAATTGAGAAACGTTGCTCCTGGTCCCCTCTGGGTGAGGTGTGAGTTTAGCATAAATCTAGCTTCCCACCAAATTACTTTTTAAGCCAACCATGCAAATAGAACATTAATCATAAATGTAATCCTTATCAAGCATCAGCAGCTTCACAAGCTTTGCTCACCCCTGGCCTCTGGCCTGAGTGGAAGAAGACAAAATGTTGTGATGGGAGTCATGTGGGGGGAAGAGATGCAGGTAAGAGGTGAGCAGGGTGGACCATAAGTACATCTGGGGAAGGTGGAGGGAGGAGGAAATGTCAGGAAGAAGGAGGAAAGGACAGACAAGGTGGAGGAGATTGGGACTGTAGAAGTCCTCCAGATGGAAGAACAAACTCAAAATATTCAGTTATTAACTTAGAAAAAGAAAACAAAGTCACAGCTGCTTGCTTGCTGTGATGGGGACAGCCTCACTCACTTATTTGTAAATTAAAATTGAGCCCCTTCATTACAAGGCCTTTTAAAGATCCAACCTTGTTTTAACGTTCGGATTGCGTTTCTACATTTTAATGGGGAAAACATTTTCAACTCAGACTAGGAATGGATATGCAGAACAACCAAGTAAGAATGAAGGAGCCAGAGAACCAACGTCAATTGTCAAGTTCAGAAAAAGCCAACTCCAAATGTGATTTAAGAGTGTTTGAGAGAGTCTCGAGGTCTCCATTATGGAATCCCACCCTAACCCTACTTTATTCACACAGGGTCTTAAGATAATAACCATTCCACTAGAAGTTCTACATCTTCTGAGCTTGATCCTTCCAAGAGGTGTCTTTCCTGCAATTAATCCACTTCTTGATCACCTTGGAAACTCACTGCAAATAGGGATCTTTAAAATTTTCCTCTGCAGTAATATCGGGAAGCAGCATGGCATAGTGGATAGAGCACAGGCCTGGGAGTCAGAAGGTCAGGGGTCCTAATCCCGGCTCTGTCACATGTCTGCTGTGTGGCCTTGGACAAGTCATTTAACTTCTCTGTGCCCCAGATACCTCATCTGTAAAATGGGGATAAAGACTGTGAGCCTCATGAGGGGCAGGGACTTTGTCCCACACTATTTGGTTGTAACCACCCCAGTGCTTAGTACAGTGCCTGGTACATAGTAAGTGCTTAACAAATACCATACTTAGTAATAGTGGTAGTAGTGGTAGTAGTAGTAATAGCAATCGTATTTACCCAGAGCTGTGTGCGGAGCACTGCACTCAGTACTGGGAAAGAGTATGCATAAGAGTATGAATCAGGGTGAGGAATACAGAGTTGAGCCAGACACATCAGGAATGAAGAAAGAATAAAACATTAAAACAGAAAAAGAGACAAGGACAGGTACACAATACCTAAAATAAAAACAAAAGTCGGTAAGGAACTGTAGCTGGAGGAACAGCATTCAGGCTACTCCTGATTCAGAGGTCACTACACACCCGGAGCCACAGCAGCGGCTACCGCAGCCACAAGCGTTCCTGAGGCTAGTGCAGGCCTCTGTTTGTTCACTGCAATCTCTGCTGTGCTTGATACTAGCGCAAGGCCTCATTTTATTCATAGGAGTCTCTGCTTTGACTGACTCACAAACCACAATGATGGGCTGGGAGAGCTTATATCTAGAGCAGCCAATCCCCAGCCTGCAAGCACCATCTGGCCCAGAGTCTATTTGCTCTTGTTTGTGACCTTCTTCTAAAGTTCTGTTGCCTTTGGGTTTCCCAAGACATAGCTGTGGAATCAGGTGCCAGGATTGAAAACTTTAGACTTTTTTTCATCGGCCTGCTGCTAAGCCTTTGCCAATGGTTGCTTTCCCTTTTATTGCCCCACCTAACTGCAGAAGCAATGGCCAAACTTCCAAGACTTATGCCACTGTCGCTCTTTCATTCATTTATTCAACTGTACTTATTGTGCACTTACTGTGTGCAGAGCACTGTACTAAGCACCTGGGAGAGTACGATGAGAAGCAGCGTGGCTCAGTGGAAAGAGCCCGGGCTTGGGAGTCAGAGGTCATCGGTTCGAATCCCGGATCTGCCACTTGTCAGCTGTGTGACTGTGGGCAAGTCACTTAACTTCTCTGTGCCTCAGTTACCCCATCTGTAAAATGGGGATTAACTATGAGCCTCACATGGAACAACCTGATTACCCTGTATCTACCCCAGTGCTCAGAACAGTGCTCTGCACAAAGTAAGCGCTTAACAAATACCAACATTATTATTATAATAATAAACAGACATTTCCTGCCCTCAGCAAACTTACCTCTCACTCAGCCTACCTCTCTCTCGTCCCGCTCGGCCCCGAAGAGCCGGATGGAAACCCTGTCACTGTTGGTTCTGTCTTCGAAATTGAAGCCCTCGATGCCCTCTGGGTATGAGCTTCACAGCCTTTCTCTATTGCTGGAGGTGGGGAGTCAAGGCCTGTGGAAACTGGCCTGAGCCCTGCCCTGCCATTCCATGGTCTGGGTCACGCTGGCCCAAGGACTACGCAAAGCCTGGGCCTTTCGTACCAGCACTGGCCCTTGTGAGACATCAAAAGGGGCCTCCCCAACTCAAAAAGAAGTTGGAGGAGACATAGGGGAGAGAGAAGAAGACCTGTTCTCCTTGCCTGCTTGACTCCACGGAATTCCTTGATGATGATGATGGTATTTGTCAAGCACTGTTCTAAGCACTGGAATAGATACAAGACAATCAGTTTGGACACAGTCCCCATCCTACATGAGGCTCACAACCTTAAAGTCCCCATTTTACAGATGAGGTTAACTGAGGCACAAAGAATTAAATGACTTGGCCCAAGTCACACAACAGACAAATGATGGAGCTGGGAATAGAAGCCAAGCCCTCTGACTCCCAGACCCATGTTCTTTCCCCTATGCCCCACTGCTGCTCCATATCATGATATGAAATCTGGCCTGAAGCAAGTAGGTAAGAAGCCTTTTAAAATGACTCCATTCATCTGTAAAACTACCTACACATTTTTCAGGTAGGGACAAACTTAAGAGTCTTCTACAAATTTCCAGAAAGCCCTGATGCCTCCATTTAGAAGCCTTTTCAGTCATGGTAACAACCAATGTGGCTTCAAAGGAAACCATGTTTAGTCCTTGGTTAACTGAACTTGGTAAATATGACACCACTCCATTTGGAAATCTGCATCTGAAAATATGGAGCTCACATGGAAACTCCCGAATGTTACTTATTATAACTGGCTGCTTGACATGGGCAAAGAAAATCATTTCCATGTTGTCATTCACAGGAACAAAAATGAATTGCAATGGTAAGTTTTCTCTGCTTTGGTTTGGAACGCTTTTCAAAACAAAAACCTCACGTGACTGATGAAGCAGTCATTTCTTGTCAAATCAGATCCAACACTCACACTGTCTCTAAGAAAACCACTATTTCACTGGTTTAGGAGGCAAGCCTCAATCTGCAACTTCTCTTTGGGGTAGGGTCTATGGAAGCAAGGTATCTGGTCCATTTCATAGCTCATTAAATCAGACTTGGTGTTTCCCAGGAAGAGACGAAGTTAGGCACAGACAAATCTATAATTATAATTACAGTACTTGTTAAGCAATTATGTGCTAAGCACTGTTCTAAGAGCTGGGGTAGATACAATTTAATCAGTTGGATGCAGTCCCTGTCCCACATGGGGCTCAGACTCTTAAACCCCATTTTACACGACGTAACTGAGGCCCAGAGAAGTAAAGTGACTTGCCCAAGGTCACACAGCAGGCATGTGGCAGAGCCAAGATTAAAACCCAGGTCCTTCTGACTTGTAGGCCTGTGCTCTATTTAGTATGCCACGCTTCTACCCCAACAATATCCCAGCCATATAATGAAAGTGGGTATGATCCTTTTCATGTAAGAAAGAGAGAGGCCCAGAAGTTTCTCCCCTCAGGGACTAAGCCTTGGGTACTGTTGTACTGTACTCTCCCAAATACTTAGTACAGTGCTCTGCACACAGTAGGAGTTCAGTAAATACCACTGATGGATTGGATTAGCTCTCTCTCTGAAGGCTATCCTTTAAAAACACTTAATGATGCATTTTTCACGGATGGACTTGTGGAGATGAAGGGTGAAGATAAAGAGAGAGGGGAGGAGAAATAGGGGAACTGAAGGCCTCTGACCTGAAGAATTGGGCTCTGCCATTACCCTAATGTCAAATCTCTCACCTGGTGACTCTAGGTTTTGGGATATCATTCTTGGATGACTCTTCAGAGACAGAAATCCATCCCACAAAGATGGATTTCTTGAATCTGTAGGTTCACTAACTGTTTCAAGAGCTCTGGCCACAATTATTGGTGCCAAAATCCACCCGGTGAACTGGACCGTCAATTCTGGGTGCTGTATTTTTAAAACGCATTAACCAGTCTGTGTTCCATTAGGCCCTAGGGTCTCTGTAAATCATATGATGATTTGAAGCGGTGCTGACAATAATTAGTTCATTTGTTCAAGGCAGAAGAACAATAACCAAAGCCTAATGCTGGAGAAGCAATGTGGCCTAGTGGAAAGATCCCAGACCCCAAAATCAGAGGGCCAAGGTTCTAATCAGGTTTTATTGCCATTGTTCTTGTCTGTCCATCTCCCCCGATTAGACTGTAAGCCCGTCAAACGGCAGGGACTGTCTCTATCTGTTGCCGACTTGTTCATTCCAAGCGCTTAGTACAGTGCTCTGCACATAGTAAGCGCTCAATAAATACTATTGAATGAATGAATGAATAATCCAGGCTCTGCCACTTAGCTGCTGTGTGACCTTGGTCATGTGACTTCACTTCCCTATGATTAAGTTCCCCCATCAGCTAAATGGAGATTCAATACCTGTTCTGTCTCCTACTTAGATTGAGTGCCCCATTTGGGACCTGATGATCATGATTCTAGCCCAGAGCTCAGTACAGGGCTTGGCATATAGTAAATGCTTAATAAATACCAATCAGTCAATCAGTGGAATTTATCAATGCTTACTATGCCCAGAGCACTGTTCTAAGCACTTGAGAGAGTACAATACAACAGAATTGGTGGCCACCTTCCCTGACCATAATGAGCTTACAGTCTAGAGAATTAATTGATACAAAAGGGCTAGGATACTACTTTTGCATACCATCCTTCACACTAGATGGCACTGTATGACCAAGAGCAGAGAGGAGATTAGTGATTTTATATTATTAAAGCAGGGTGAACTGGCCATTTACTTGCATGGGGCAAACCGTATCCTCTCACTTTTTGCTCGCTGTCAAAACTGAACAGAGATTTACAGTTTTGGACAATGGAGATGGCACTGCAGGGAGAAAACGTTAGGCCACACAAATATATTAAATTTATGTGGTTTATTTGATACAAGTGGCTTGGCTTCAAACAAAGAGCCCTTTCTAGTGGATTTTTTCTCTTTTTTCTCCCCTTTCAGCCTTTCTCAGGAAAAGATAAGATGCTTAAGTCATCTGCGTAGGTGACTTGCTTTCTAATCGAAAGGGATCTCTATTCCCACTCCACTGCCTTTTAAAAAAAATGGAATTTGTTAAATGCTTACTTTGTGCCAGGCACTGTACTAAGCACCGGGGTAGATACAAGATAATCATGTTGGATACAGTCCATAACACACAAGGACTCCCAGTCTTAATCCCCATTTTACAGATGAGGTAACTGAGCCACAGAAAAATGAAGTGACTTTCCCACGGTCACACAGATGACAACTGGTGGAGGTGGGATTAGAACCCAGGTCCTCTGATTCTTTCCACTAAGCCATACTGCTTCTTAAATTTTAATGGTACTTTTGGGCCTGGTTGTTCTCTAGCAGCAGTATGTGGTCTCCAGAAAGTTGAACTGGTGTGCATATGACCGAAAATTCATTCAGAGCCTATGAACTGGTACCTCTTCAAAAAACAAACAAAAATACTTCCATAGTTTAAAAGCTTTAGAAAATAAATGAAAAAATCTCAACGTTCACTTCTGATTCCACTTTTCCTAAAGCCCTGAATAGATCTACTTGGATCAGTGGGAACACTCTGGGAGAACATGCATCACCACAGCCTGAAATTCCAGCCACAGGAATGAAATACTGCAATCCTGGGGAAAAAGGGAAAACTCTGTGCTGGCTTAGAGGGTCACCCCAACCTCCAGGGGACAGAATGAGGCCCGACATTAAAGTGATAACCTGGCAGTTCACGCTGTTTCCCCATATCCCTGCTCTACTGGCATCCACAGCAACTTAATCACAGACCAGAGATGGAGAGATAAGGGAAGGGAGGGCATGAAAAACAATGGTGCATTCTCAGGGAACTTCAGTGAAGCAGGCTCTGCCTTCCGGGTCCAGGGCAGGCTGGCAGCAAGGAGTCCAGTCCAAATAGATGACCGTTTCCACCTAGCCCTCTGGATCTCTTCTGACCTGAAATGATCCTGCTGGACCACCCCAGAATAGAAAAGCAGCCCCAGAACCAGATCCAGAGTTGCCAGAAAGAGGCATCCAGTCCTGGGCAGTTAGTGTCCCCATCCAGAAACAGGTAATTGGGAGTTGATACCTTTTAGTCACATGACTAAATAACTGTGGGCTGATGCTGGCATTAGATCTGAAGTCTTGACGACCAGGGTATGGAAGGGATTTAGGTTTATAAATAAACATTAATGTTTTTCGAACATGATGTACAAATAAAAATAGGGGAAATAAGTAGGGTCAACCATGGTAAAGGTGAGGTGTGCTACTACCAAGGGATGCCCAAAAGGACACTGCCATGGGCTTTCCTGTTCAGTTTTGTCACCAGTGTTTCTATTCCTTTTGGAAAACACATGTTTAGAATGAATCAATACTCCATTCAACAACGCCCCCACTCCCCCCTGGCCCCCCAAAATAAACAACCTTCATTTTCCAGCTGACCAAAAACTTCTTTGGTCACAGTCACAAGAAAGATATGTGCACATGATGTTTCCTATAACTATACTATAGCAGAGAGAGCCAAATACGAAGCCAACAATGAGCACCATTTTACTTTACACAGCTCTGGAAATTACACACTTCATGGAATGCCTACAATCTGAAATCTCATTGAAAATAATCTTTTCATAAAAAATTTTTAGGCAGAAGCCTGGGAGCCCAATCTTCAGAAACTCGATTAACAAAAATTAAACTTGTAATAGTGCAGAGTGAATACTAGAGTATTTGGTTCTCAGTGTATACTGTATTCATGATACTGTCTTCAGCATTTGGAGAAATTACCTTTAATTTTAAAAAATACATAATTGCTTTTCCCAGGTGTATACTGTATTCATAACACTGAATTCATAATTTGAAGAAATTACCTTTAATTAAAAAAATACATAATTGCTTTTCCCACCTCTACCTGAAGTTTAACATTTCTAACATAAGCTAATACATAAACAATGACCTCTACCAAGATGACAGAAAAACAGATGAGCCTTAGAATTTTTTCTAAGAAATCCTTAAATACCATTAAAAATCTGAGCTACATTTCACTTCCTATTAATCCTAAATTTGCTGCTGCTTTCAATGAATTATAAGTAAATCAAATCCTATCAGTTTTCTCTTTCATAATGCATTAAAAATTGGAAGTCCATTTTCCACATTTGATCTGAGGAACACGGCCATATATTTCAAATCATTGTGCTAATTTTTAAAAAAATAAAACACCAAAGAATGATGAAGCATGTTGAAGACAAGTGTTTCTCCCTTTCTCACTCCTCCATACTGATGAAGAGTAATTGTTTCTCAAGATTAAAAACTGAAATGCGAGCAAGATAAATGACTTCAATGAGATCAGAAAATCTAATGCCCTCCTTTCTTCCTCTTTTCAATGAGTCAGAGGGAAGGGGAGAAGTAGTAAAGGGAAGGGGCAGGGTAGGGGGGAGACACGCTGAGCCTCTTCATGGCCAATTAAATAATATTATTAAACAATTATTCTCCATTAACTGGCCCCTGCATTAGTTGATAACCGTTTCCCCTAATTTTCCAGGGCCTTCCATTGCCCTTCTCCTGAGAGTAATTATACCTTTCCATTTTGCATAGTAAGGCATATCTTCTCCTTCGGGAAGACTTCCTTGAGAAATTTACAGTACCCAAGGTGCTTCAACCCAACAGTGACCTTTACAAGTTATGTACTCAAGGGTGTGTGCATCTATTTTTGATTTAGATTTGAGACTGCTGAACTACATTCTGGCATATCCTCCTGTGTACTCTAGTCACAAATAATTTCTATTTTTCTCTCTTCCCTATTAGATTGTAAGCTCCTTGAGAACAGGGAACACATGTCTTGCTCCTTTCTACTTTCCAAAGCACTCAGTATAGTGTAGGCACTCAAAAACTACTAACGACTGACTGGTTCATTTGCCCTACTTTGGTAATCAGCCACCAGAAAAAGTACGGGAGGGGACAAAGAGGAAATTATGATGGGAGAAGAGCCCAAATTAAGACTTTATGACCTATATTTTAAGTTGACCATTCCAGGTTGTCAGAAACTTCCACAACCTTCTCCCATTAAGTAGCTTTGGAATCTCCTAAGCATTTGACAAGGTGGGCAAAACACTACTGCTATGCACTGAGACAGTTGTAAGAAATAAGATCAGATGCAACCCCTGCCCCACACAGGGCTGACAGTCTAAGAGGATAAAAAGGAGAGCATACATCCTCTCTCTTATTTTATAGGTGGAGAAAAGGAGGTGCAAAATGGCTAAGAGACTCTCTCTCTCCTCTCCCGCCCCCAAACACCCCACACACCCTACCCAAAGAAAAAAAGGGTCTCCCACCAATCACAATCAGACTATTCTTCAGTTTCAGGATGAATCTTCCTCAGGAGGAAGATAGACCCATTTCACTATAGAATCAGAAGGATTTGGGTTCTAATCCCAGCTCTCCCACTTGTCTGCTGTTTGACCATGGAAAATCACTTAACTTCTCTGTGCCTCAGTTTCCTCAGTTTCTCTGCAAAATGGGGATTAAGACTGTAGCCCCAAAGGTTACATGGATTGTGTCCAACCTGACTAGCACAGGTTAGTACAGTGCCCAACATATAGTAAGCGCTTAACAAATGCTCAAAAAAATATTAAAAAGTCAGTTCAACGAAACACTCTGGACTAGTGTCAGATTTCCTCAGTTAAAGATATGGCTGAGAATATCCCTCATCAACCAATGGTATCCTCTGACATTTTTGACCAACCCCATCCATTCTGGCAGAGCTACATTTCTTGTCTTGACCATCTCCCTTAAGAACTTATTAGTTTGGATGTCAAGCACCAAGGGACCTTGAAGATGTTTTAGAACCATGAGGCAGACTCAAGAAAGGTTCCCTATCAAACAAAGTAGGTAAGTTGCAAGCTTGTCATCCATCTCAAGGACTCTCAACCTTCTCTACCCTCCAGAGGTTGCAACCTATTTTAACCACACAACCTGTCCTGCCTGATTAGGCGTTCGCCTCCCTTAAGGTGTAGAGCTGAACCGGATGCCTCCTTAGTCCCCTTGAACAAATAATTCAATTTATTAGCAACTACTCCAGCCCACTGGGGTAAGGCAAAGAAGTGGCGTGAAAGTCTTCCAACTCAAAGTACGAGACAAAGCCTAGCTTGTCTACAAAACCCGATCTCCTTCCATCAGCCCCTTACCACAGAAATAAGTTTTCCGGCAGCCTCTCCAAAGCATTCCCTCCCTTCAATACCACAGTTACAATATTTTCCCAGGAAACACACAGATGATTCATCCTCCTTAATCAGTAGCTGTGGGACCTAAGCAAAGCATCCATTAGCTCAGCTCCGCCCCAGCTAAAATAAAATGGTAAGGAGACCTTAACAAAGCTAGCCGGGAGCTCTCCCCTCTTAGTTGGGACTGGGTTTTCTCTGACGGCACAAGGAGAGAGAGAAGGAAAAAAGCCAGGGAGGAGGTTCAACCTGACCTTTCTTCATGTGTTTTGACATCATGCCACAAGGCGCCGGACTGTCAAAGTTCACCAAGTATCTTGCTGGCAAAGGTTCCTCTGAATGAGATGTGATTAACTCATTGACATCTATATCACCCATTTCCAAATACATTCATTTGTTCATTCAATCATATTTATTGAGTGCTTACTCTGTGCAAAGCACTGTACTAAGCACTTGGAAAGTTCAATTCAGCAATAAAGAGAGAGAACCCCTGCCTACACCGGGCTTACAGTCTGGAAGGGTCTAAATGAATTTCACTCCCAAGTCCAACAACTTCTTCAGCTCCTTCATCTGTATGTGATGGGTCAATAGATCGTATTTATTAAGTACCTTCTGCTTGCAGAGCATTCTACTGAATGCTCTGGAGAGTACAATATAACATGGACATAATGTATGGAGGATGTAAAATCACACGAGATGCAGGGGTCTCCTGCAAAGAACACAGGCCCGGGAGTCAGAATACCTAGGCTCTATCTGTGAATACCTAGGCTCGAACTGTTTGCCTCTTGTGGGTCCTTGTTCAATTCACTTTTAACTGGTATCTACCCCAGCACTTAGTTCAGTGCCTGGCACATAGTAAGCACTTAAGAAAATACCGTTAAAAAAAGTCAGTGTTTACCACAAACATCACTGCCCTCCTGTCTGTGAGGTAGTACTTTCTACTAATTAAAGATGGAAATCACTATCCAAAGTCATTTACTAGAAAATCATTTCAGCCCAACAGCAAGCTGTTCAAAGTGAACATCCCGACTTGGGTGTGTGAAAAATTTAACAGAAACTCAGTGAAAAATGGGTTTTTTTTAGAGGTGCCTTCCCCAGCTGCTACTGAGCTGCCAACAATAATGTTAACACAAGAACAAGAAATATGATTGATTTATTGATCGACTGATTGATTGGGATGGGAGCACAGATGATACTACCCCTCATTTGATGATGGATGGAAATACACATTATAAAATTACAGCTGGTTGACTTTTGTAACAGTGAATACAACCAAAGGCAGGCCAAATTCCCCTCCAGAACAAAATGTTTTTCACTTTCATAACTTCCAGGGAGCAAATCCTTTCCAAGTATGTTTGTGATTCATTAAAATGATAGAAAAGTGGCACACTGTGACAAGGTGGAGGCTGTTTCTAAATCTCTTCTGGTGAGCCTAATTTGTGTGTAGTGTGTTGACATTTATGAATCCATCTTCTGCCTAAACTTGGAATCAAGATTTCTTGTTTTGGAAAGTAGGGCATTTTTATTTTAAACAACATAAAGACTACCTTTTCTGTTCCTCCGGGTCATTGGTCCTAGGGCAAGTCCACTTTTTTCCAACACAACTGTGCTCAAGTCACTAAATACAACACTTTTTTTTTTTTTTTACACTTTTGGTCACTTTCTGCTACCAGTGATTTATGATGGGGGGGTGGGGGGGGAACAAATGCTGTAGTTTACTGCCAATATCAACAATCTAGCCTCTTCAAGAATTAACTCCTTTCCAGTTTTTTGTAGTTTACTATTCAGGCAATATCTCCTAAAACTATTCTGAACTGGTCTCAGCTGGACACATGATGGTCCGGGGAAAAAGACAACAGGCAAACTGAACATAAAAACTCCTTCTGCCCCCTTCGAGAAATTTGGAAGTTTTTTTTCATTTAAAAGTAATATTTTATTAAATATTTGCACTTAGAAATGCCTCAACAACTGTTTTTAATATTTGTCACAATTGTTGACATCCTCAAAATGATTCTATCTATTCTGAAGATGGATTGTAAGTCTATCAACAAGATCAGCCTAAGTAAAGAATTTCAAACAGATATGGATTAGAAAATAAAACTTCTGAACTATTTCTATGGATATTTTTGCCCATTTACAAGATGGATCTGGCCGGAAAATGTGCTTGCAATTATAAAGGGGGGTGTGGGGGGAAGGGCAGTTCTGAGTTTGCTTTTTTATCAAAATACAGGTTTTTTTCCTAGACAGATTGTTGGCTCTGAGGAAGATTCTGTTCATTTATTGTTCATCTGTACTTCAACAACTCCACAATGCTTTTCTAATTCAACTAATTAGGGAAAAGCTGAAGAAATGGATATACTCCTTAAGACGAATACAGCAAAAACTTCCTATGGAAAGGGAGACCGGGTGGCTGCAGCAAAAACAGCACCAGGCACTGCAAACATTAGGTACAAAACAACAACAAGGGACAACCTTTTTGTGTTTTCAATGTGGCCAACAGGACTGTGGATGCTGCACTGGCCTGCCTCCCTTCCTTTTCCCCTTCCCTTCCTTCCTCTCTTTTCCTCTCTCTCTCTCTCTCTCTCTCAGACACAAACAATCATAGATGAACCCCAGTAGTGGCATCTTATTTGAATATGAAGTATAACTATATATATTATGATGATACATATGCTATATAATGATTTATTACAGATACTAGTATAATATTTATCGTAATAAGTATTCTATGAAGAATCAGAAGCAACATGGCCTAGTGTAAAGAGAATGGGCCTGGGAGTTAGACGACCTGAGTTCTTACCCCAGCTCCACTATGTGACCTTGGGCAAGTTATTTCACTTCTCTGTGCTTCAATTACCTCATTTGCAAGATGGGGTTCAAGACTGTGAGCTTCATGTGGGACAGAAATGTGTCCAACATGATTAGCTTATATCTGCGCCAGAGCTTTGTTCAGTGCCTGGCACATAGTAAACACTTAAATAACATAAAAAGCAAACAGAATAAAACTAAGGCCTTTTCAATATTTTTAAATATCACAAAATCACTAGTCACAATTCTTTAAAGGGGGGAGGAGGGATTATGAAGGGGCACAAGCAAGGGGTCAGAGGATGGACAGTACAGAGCAAGATATAGTACAGAAGTGAGCTTGGGAATTATGAGTGACAAGGCAATGGTAAACCACTTCTGAATTTCTTACCAAGAAAACAAAGGAAAGAACCATAGAATCTCTATGAATCAGAAATGATTCGATGGAATCTGAGAAGACATCTGAAGGGAGGTAAGTTAGGAGAGTTGATACGTAAGATGGGAAAGCTGGTGGAAGTTAATGGTAGAAAGTTTCTGCTTGACAAAGAGGGAGATAGGCAGCCGCGGGTGGTAGTGGTTGGGGGGGGAGGGATAGGGGGTTTATGGAAAGAGACAATGGCCAATTTGACATAATGAAATACTTGAAATCATGCAAGAAAAATAAGTATTGCACCAATTTTGATTTTTCCCAAAATGAACACATTCAGGAAAAAAAGAGAAAATTCATTCTTCCTGACTTCAAAATTTCCAAAAATTTACACCTCTATTCTCAACTGATTTTCTATGATCTTCTGATCTGTGTTAAGGAGAAAGAACTGCTGACTTTTCATAGTAAAGGAATTTTTAATAAAATTTATTTTAGATGCCAACCAAAACAAGCAATAAGATATTCCCAAGAAACTGGTCTGAGGTCAAAAATGGTCCTGAATGCATTGTGCTGCTGCACATGTCTTCCATCAGTGGAGGAGGAGGCTCTCAAAGCATAAAAAAAAACCTTAGTAAAAATGTGAAGGAAAAGCCTTAGCTCTGACTTTTTAGGAAGTAACTTCCCTAATCAAAGCCATGACTTTCCTCTCCTGACTGCAAGCTCATCATGGGCAGGGAATGTGTCCATTAATTCTTTGTACCGTACTCTCCCAAGCGCTTAGTGCCATGCTCTGAACATACTAAGCACTCAATAAATACCCCTGACTGAATGATGAAATCTGATGGACTTCTGGAAGAAATCCAGATATCCTCTGCTATCTGCATGAGCCCTTCCTCCACATAAGGAACACTGAATAGTGTTTGATCTCATCTACTTTGTTGCTGACACCTCACCCATATCCTCCCTCTGGCCTCAAACTCCCTCCTGCTTCATATCCGACAGTTCACTACTCTCCCCACCTTCAATCCCTTATTAAAATCACAAGTCCTCCAAGAGGTTCTTTTGACTATTTTGAAAGGAAGGGTAAACACCATTTACCTAACAGTATAAACACATGAGCATGGGAGTCAGAAGGTTCTAATCCTGGCTCAGCCACTTGTCTGCTGCCTGACCTTGGGCAAGTCACTTCCCTTCTCTGTGCCTCAGTCACCTCATCTGTAAAATGGGGATTAATACTGTGAGCCTCATGTGGGACACAGACTGTGTCCAACCTGATTAGCTTGTATCTACCCCAGTGCTTAGCACAGTGCCTGGCACATAGCAAGTGAAGCATGGCTTAGTGGCAAGAGCACGGACTTGGGAGTCAGAGGTCATGGGTTCTAATCCCGGCTCCACCACCTGTCTGCTGTGTGACCTTGGGCAAATCACTTAACTTCTGTGGCCTCAGTTATCTCATCTGTAAAAATGGGGATTCAAAAATGTAAGCCCCACGTGGGACAATCTGATTATCCTGTATCTACCCTAGTGCTTAGAACAGTGCTCAGCACATAGTAAGCACTTAACAAATACCATAATTATTATTATTATTAAGTGCTTAGCAAATACCATAGGAAAAAAAAATCAACTTTATAGGTCTAAGCTGGAGAATCCAGGCTTGACTAATTAGGGCTTTTAGGCCTAAAAACAGTCACACAGAATTTGTAACCAAGGCTCTCAGGGGGCTGCAGCTGGGGCTAAGGGAAATGATATCAAGCTCAATTACTTCCTGTGTCACGATGACCCTTAGGCTAGGGGTTAGACACCAACCTTTGATTGACACTGTGATGGGGTCTTCCTGCTTGGCCCTCAGGTCACATCCTTGGGGGATTCCCTATTTTCTTTTTCAGTTGTTTTTCCTGTTTCAATGTACCACTCATAAATAACTGTTCGAAGGGTCAATTTTTGCCAAGTAATGGCTGTCCTTATTTTAACGGGCAGCTTATTTTATCTTAGTGTGTGTCTTCCCTAATAGATTGTAAACACCTCAAGGGCAGGGATCCTGTCTATTAATTCTATTGTATTCTCCCATGCACTTAGAACAATGCTCTGCACACAGTAGGCCCTCAAATACTACTAATGGATTTACTGGATGATGCCCTAAGGATTAGAATATCTTCCTTATAACCAATTGGTCACAAAAAGGACACTTGCAGTCACCTTAAGATAGGTTCAATTGAGATTTTATAGTGTACATATTACTAAAGACCAGTTTAAGGAGTGAACTCTACATTGAGATGCAAATACAGGCAACTGGAAATGTCTCCTGACCCAAAGATGAAGCTCAAACAGCAGCTGTTCTCTGAACACCCCTTTTAGTAAATGAAGGCCAACTGGACACTGAAGATGAATATCTTTCAAGCTCTGGGCAAATTTACAACTCTTCACAGCAGCATGCCCATCAACATCAAATTGATAAAGCCTTCCCAAGTCCATTCTGCCCTTTCCTTGTGAGGGCACTTTTGGCCAACTATGGAGTGGGAGCCCACTAGTAAGAAGCCTGATCTAATTTGGAAAGGGCCGATAGCACAGAGTTGGGCACCTCAACATGTTTATCATATTTGTTAAATGCTTACTATATGTCAAGCAATATTCTAAGCACTAAGGTAAATACAATCAGCATGGATCCAGCCCCTGTACCACATGGGGCTCATGATGTGTTGGGGGGGGAAGGGGGCGGGAGGGGAGAAGGAGAGGCAGGCATTGAATCACCATTTTACATATGAGGAAACTGAGGCTCTGAGAAGCTAAGTGACTTGCCCAAGGTCACACAGAAGACAACTGGCATAGCAGGGATTAGAACCCAGGTCATCTGACTCCCAGGCCCCCTGTCTTTCCACTAGACCACTCTGCTCCTCAATAAAATTGAATTATGTTGGACAGAAATAAGGAAAGACTTTAGATAAGGCTTTAATAAGGATGTGTAGAGGCTCTGCCCATCCAAGTTGCATTTAAATTAACTGACACTGCCCACCAGCAACCTTCCCTTTTAATGCGTTCCTGTAAGTATTATGAGTTTCTAGCTTTGGATTCCTAAAAGGATCCAAAGCAACAGCAATATTAAAATGCTGCCCAAGGAGGTTGGATTTTCTGGCCAATGTTTCCCAAGGGGGTAGGGGAAGAAAAGGAATCTGCTTAGCACGTGTCAAAATAATCCAAGGCTTCTGAGTCAACATTCCTAGGCTGTTGGAGAATGTTTGGCCCTGCGACTCTGCACTATCAAGGGCTCCTTTTCAGGAGGTAGTCCCCATCCCAAACAAAATGCCGGCAGTTTACGCTTTACAACCTTCCCATTTCAAAGCATTTAAGAACATCAAACTGGGTTGGACACTTCAGGGCAAAATTAAAAACCTGATGTGGCAGACTTGGATGACAAACATGGCAATAAGCTTCATGAAGCTCTCAGAATCCCAACTCTCTAACCCAAGAGAACAAAATTAAATAAAGAGGCTCATTCCAAGTGGGAACCGGAACATACAAAGTGCAAAGTATAGCACTGTGTACCTAGTGAGTATTTCAAATACTTCATCAAGATAATTTTTTAAAAGTGTTCTGGTTTTTGCAGCAGCAGTATAGAGCTATGGTTCCTGAATAAAAGCTGTTTTCACTCTACTACATCACTGCATCATGTAAAGGAAGAAATGGATTAAATATCTGAGGTTATTTCGATCACATTCTTGAAGTATGGTGCTCTGCACACAGTTAAGTGCTCAATAAATATGACTGACTGACTTTTTCAGAACTCTATTTAACCACTTTCACAACTGCCTAACCAGACTAAATGACTCAACAGACAGTGCACTTCAGGCATCACTCTGGTTACAAGCAGCCAACAATATGTGCAACCCAGGGATATGTCCAAAAAGATGTGAGCAGAATGAAATTTTGGAAAAGAGATCTAGGCAGCAGAGTTAAGCTTGGGTGGGGTATGGGAAAGATCAGAGATAGGGAGATTGGTGAAGAAGCTGATCCAGTTGTCTAACCGGAACACGACAAGTACCTGGCTGAGGGTGGGGGCTGTTTAGTTGGAGGGGCTGGGATGGGCTTGGGAAGAAATATTGTGAAGGAAAAATCGGTAGGACTTAGCAAAAGACTGGATGGGACAACTGAAAAATACTGAGGAGTCATGTAACATAATAAGAGTGCTGACTGCCAGATAAGGAGGATGGGGGTGTTACCTGCTGAGATGGAAAGGTTGGGAGGAAAGCTAGCTCATATGGTTTGTGATTTTCATAAAATGATTTCCCTTCACCCAAGGCCTGGTACCACAAATGGAAATGAATACCCACAAAGGATCTGTTTATTAATTCCTAAGAGGGAATCCATTTTTCCTTAAGGCACAGAAGGTAGTTCAGTAAGGCTTATTTCTAATTATTTGTTTCATCAACAGTTATACTTCCCTCTAGTGGTTTCAGCTGTCCTTGACCTAGCACGCAAAAATCAATTTGGGTTTACTTTAATAAGAGGAAGAACCAAAAGCTGAATCAAAAAACGGGGTTGGGCCATTTTCCTTTCAAAACTCTGCCAGGATCCAGGCCTTTGCTTCAGAACTGTGAGACCCTGGCCAAACAGGGCCCGCTGCTGGCCTGGGACCAGCCCGAGAACCCAGCAGGCCGTCTTGCGTGGCCGGAAACCAGACGACAGATTGGACTTAATAATAATGATGGCATTTATTAAGCGCTTACTACGTGTCAAGCACTGTTTTAATTGCTGGGGTAGGTACAAGCTACTCAGGTTGGACATAGTCCCTGTTCCACAAAGGGCTCACAGTTTTAATCTCCATTTTACAGATGAAGCAACTGAGGCCCAGAGAAGTTAAGTGATTGCCCAAGGTCACACAGCAGACAAGCGGCAGAGCTGGGATTAGAACCCAGGCCCATGTTCTACCTACTAAGATAGGCTGCTCAAAACAAGCTTCTCCAGGGAAACTGACCTTCTAAAGGGGATCTCTGGGTCCCCAACCCCTAAACACAATTTTAAAAAGTGGAGTCCCTTCTGGCCCCTGACCCTGGCTTCATCAGAGGTAAAATAGGCAATTTTTCTGGGGTCAGGATATTCCGGGAGTGAAACTCACCTGCTCAGCATTTATGCTTTGTGAACTTGGGTCACGGAGGATGCAGAGAACTTAGAAAATCGCTCTATTTAGCTGACTTTGCCATTGAATTCATGTTTTAATTTAACTCACTGGAGTTAGGCCCTATCTCAGGGATACCATAAAAGTTAATAAAAATATTTCCAGAGTCATAAAGCCTCCAAAAGCAAGATGGGGGAAGGATATAATAAACACACCAGTCTAGTCAGACTGGATAGTCAACCTCATAAAATGAACAATTGAGAAAATGGTTTGGGTTTCTACCAGGCATTTTTTTTCTTCTTTAGCTGTCAATTTATTAAGGGAAGTAGCCCTGCCCTCCAGCCCATCAACAGAATTAGACAATTTGTTACTCAATGCCAAACCGTCAATATTGAAGGCTCTTTTAGCTGCAGACGCTCTCAACCATATTTCATTATGCCAGGGTGGCGGCATAACAATCCTGTTAACTGGCATTCTACTTAGCCAAGTGCGACCTCTATGCTACTGTACCAGACTTTATTGAAGGACTTGTTTTAATTGCTTTGATTGGCTTCTGTTCTCTGGCCCTGTGCTTATTCTTTCATTTGCAATCAAGAAAGCCTCAATAGCAGCTACTATGGACAAAAGGTCAAAGATGGCAAAGGCATATTTATTCAGAAGAGTAAAGCATCCAAGAAGCCTCATCCCTTTGTAAGTCGCAGAGATGCTTTTCTCCCTATTTTGCAGCAGGGGTGGCTTAGTGACTTAATTACGCAGGTGACGGTAGCTGATGCATTTGAAAGATGTGATTCTTATCTGAGGTCCACCAGTGCAGAGACCTCCACTAGCAGCATGGCCTGGTAGAAAGAGCACAGACTTGGGAGACAGAGGACCTGAGTTCTAATTCCTGCCCTCCCATTTGGCTGCTGTGTAACCTCCATGTTGCAGTTTCCTCATCTGTGGGACAGATCAATCTGTGTCTGTGTCCAATCTGATCATCTTGTAGCTCAATAAATACGACTGATCAATCTACCCCAGTGCTTAGTATATAGTAAGCACTTAAATAGCAGTATTGTTACAATAACATGAATAATAACAACAATGAATTGTGCTGAGGTGGCTCTTTCTAGCTCCAGCCACACCTCAGTATCCGCTCCCCTTTTCAGGTTTACCTGCCTACTGGCACAGGTGAAATTGCACAATCCTGTGCCCAAAGGGTGGCCAAGTGTGGTGGAGTAATACTTCCCACACTGTTACACATTCTCACAATAATCACATATGGGAGAGGTTCAATCTCAAGCAGATGAAGGATGATAACCTGGGTTCAGATGAGAAGAAAAACTAAAAGTAGAAAATATGTTGTTCTGCCAGAATCTCTCAATTCAAAGAAAGAAGCATGCCAAATTCCAATAGGGCATGCTTGGATATATGTAAATGACAAATTTGGTGACTTTTACAGGAGAAAGGGAGATGCCATCTATCTGTTCCTGATCCTCTAATGGTTTGATGGGAAAGCTTGACTAGGTTTTTTTTGCTGAATGGTATTTGCTAGGCACTTACTCTGTGCCCCTAAACTAAGCGCTGGGGTAACACAAGCTAATTGGGTTAGATACAGTCCATGTCCCACATGGGGCTCACAATTAATCCCCATTGTACCGACTGAAGGAACTGAGGCCCAGAGAAGTAAAGTGACTTGTCCATGGTCACAGAGCAGACAAGTGGCAGAGCCGGAATAAAACCCAGGTCCTTCTAACTCGCAGGCCTGTACTCTATCCACTAGGCCATGCTGCTTCTTAATTCAGTCACTGCTCCTCAAAATACTACCTTCCAAAACTTATGTGATAGAAATGTTCTCCTTACTGTGTTAATTTTTTTTCCTCATTTTCAAAAATTGCCTCAAACCATAACAAACTTTACCTTGGGGCAAAAGTTAAAAAGTGGAAGTCTGACTACAATATGCTAAATATTAGCTAGAAACCAATACACCACCTCCAAAAATAGCCAACTAAACTTTGGTTTAATGATGAAGCCCCAGTAAACTAAGTAATGAAGACTTGCTTGCTGCAGAGTAAAAAGGGAAGATTTGTTTGCAGGCATTCAATCAGTGGTGTTTACTGAGCACTTATTAGGTACAGAGCACTGTACTAACTGCTTGGGAGCATATTATGTAACAGAGTTGGTAGATAGGCTGCCTGTCCACAACAAATTTACATTCAGAAGGTGCTGTCCCTCCCTCTGATGTTCCACTGGGTCACTTAGGAGTAGGACACATTTCTCTCTGCACTCAAAACCTTGGACATCTCCTGTGTGACTCACAACTGCCAATGTTGTGTATACCAAGTGCAGCAACTTAACCTGGGAGGGGGGATGCCTCAAAACAAAATGAGCTGTAATATTTGTGAAACATGTAGCGACTGGCATTTCTTGGAGTTTCCAGTGGAAATGGGAGTCACCTGTCCTTTTCATGAAATATCACACTGACCAACCTTTCCCGAATAAAAATAAAGCTTCAATAGAACGTTGTGGCCTCCATGTGAAGTCCAGCAATTCCAACATCTGAACTCAAGACTGTGGGAGATGGCTTTGAAAGCTGAGACTCACCTGGATGCTGCCAAACTCCACATTCTCGTAGTGAAAGTGAGCACACTCTGCCATCTTTGGAAAGTGGCCCTTCGTGAAGGGCAACCTGTAGCACACACAAAGAAGCAAATGAGAAATGAATTGGTAGTCTAAGAGTCTTGACTACGGCTATGGTTAGTGGAGGAAGGGGACATTTTCTGAAGGCGGCACGCACACGCACACACAGCCATACACACACTCTGCTTGCATGGCACATTAAAGCAAAAGGGAGTCTGATTTGGCACAAGGGGCAGGCTAATGAGAAAATGGCAGCACTACAAGCTACCTGAGGGAGCTAAAATGCAAAAAAGCCCTGAGAAAGATCTCTTTCTCAACGGCCACAGAAACTCATTTTCCAATGGTAGCCAGTAAAAGCTGAAATGACCACACCAGATAAGTGAATGCAGATTTTTTACCTGTGAATGTTGTCACAGCCCAGCAGACCTGGATTGGTGGATCTGAGAGTGCAGAACAAACATTTTTATCCTTTCGCTCTCCTCCTTCTTGGAGCTGAGGCATCATTATTGCACTCGATTTCAAGGCAGAGAGATGATTCTACCACATAGTCCTTTCTGCTAAAGCCAATATAAAACTTCTCCAGAAGATTCAGCTTGTGAGGCAATGAGTGAGTCAGAATCTCTCACTACCTAGAGTTCAAGCTGAGCCCTAGGGCTATCTTGACTATTAGTCCCTGACTGTAGGAAAGGCCTGATTTTTCTAACAGCCATCAGGCCAGGACTGAAGAGTCCTCAGAATGAACCTGCTTGGATTTCAATCAACTTTTTTTTTTTTTTTTTACATTCAGACTGTTAAGGAACATATACCTCAGAGAGAGAAAACTCAGCTTTATTCTGGGCTGAAGAGGGCATGTCTTTAAACCTACTAAGTGATGTACTGCTTTGTCAGTCAAATACCCATCTACAGACCTATTCCCTTCACATTAGTCCAGCTACCCAGCAAATTAGATCTGAGCTTCCTAGACACGCTAGGACAGAACTAAGGCATCTTCAAGAAGGTTTGAAAGCAACAGTAAAAAGAAATCAATCTCTTTAAAGTTGGTTTCAAGGCTTACGGTAAAATGACTACTTACTTTTTTACATGTTTGACCTTCATGCTGGCTGTACTGCCACACGTCTTAAGTGGCAGCTCTCCGGGAATCTCAGGGACATCTGCTCCTCTTGCCTGCAGGGGAAGAACCAAAACAACGAGAGAGTTGTTCAATGCCACTGTTCTGAGAACATTACTGCTTAAATATGAAAAAGGCTAAGGTGGATGTTCTGTTGAGGAGGTGGGCAGGAGCCAGGTTGCCTGGCAAAGCCTCCCCATCTCCCTCTGAAGTCTACTGAAACCGAGTCTGCCCCCTCCCCACAAAGCCCATTCATTCATTCAATCATATTTATTGAGCGCTTACTGTGTGCTGAGCAAGTCCACTGGAACCAATCCTGGCCCCTCCCCACCAAGTCCAACGGAACCAAGCCCGTCCCCTCCCCACAAAATCCAACAGAACCAATACCGCTCCCTCCCACAAAGTCCACAGAAACCAAGCCTGCCTCCTCCCACTGAAGCCCACCGGAACCAAGCCTGGTCCTCCCCTCAGAGTCCATCAGAACCAAGTTTGTCTCCACAAGGACTATGACATTAGAAAGGCTGTGGCAGTTGGCCTAGACCCCTGAGGTCTCAAAAACTGCCCCCTCCAGTGTGGTTGATCTGCTCTCATTTTTTTAACTGTAAAATTTTCTAATCAACTGCGGCTTCTTATTGTGTTGGATAGGCTTCCACCCTCCCCGACTTAGATTGTGCATCCCATGTGGACAGGGATCCCATCTTTAATTGACTTTCTTTTAACTGACCCAGTGCTGAATAAATGTAAGTAATGTATATAAATAATTAATATAAATACAAGTAAATAAATATAAGTAATAACAGTAACAGCAGCAATGTTGGAGTCTAATACAGATTAAGTTTTCATTCTTCCACCCTCTGAAATCAATGATATTTACTGAGCACTTACTACATGGACAGCGCTGTACTATGCACTTGTGAGAGTATGATACAATAGAAATAGCAGACACATTCCCTGCCCATAATTCCCTGACCTTACAGTCTAGTGGGGGAGACAGGCATTAATCTAAGTAATTTATAATACATGAATTAAAGATATGTGCATAAGTGCTGTGCGGTTGGGGCGAATATCAAATGTTCAAAGGTCACAGATCCAAGTGCACAGACGATACAGAAGGGAGGGTGAGCCGAGGAAAAGAGGGCTTAATCGGGGAAAGCCTCTTAGAGACAATGTGACCTTAATAATGCTTTGAAAGTGGAAAGAATGGTGGTCCAGCACATATAGATGGGGAGCCAGTTCCAGGCTAGAATGAGGATTTGGAAAAGGGGTCAGCAGTGAGATAGACGAGATCAGGCACAATGAGTAAGCTGGCACCAGAGGAATGGTGTGTGCAGAATGGGCTGTAGTACGAGATCAGTAAGGCTTGGTAGGGCAGGGCAAACTGATTGAGTACTTTAAAGCCGATGGTAAGGAGTTTCTGATCAATGCACATTAACCAAAGCATCATTCCCTACGAGCTGCATGGGAAAAATATTCCTATGGCAACCAATATGTTCATCTTTGCACAAGGATAAGGGAAGGACTTCAAATATGCTTCATGTGCCTCCCCAAATACTTTACTTATGATGAGGGAGTAGTAACTTTACACTTTGAGATAATGGCACACTATAATACCATTATCTGAGCAGAGAGACAGAAAGACTCATGAAGTGTATGTGAATGAAATTGGCTCCGTGCTACTGGACCCATGCTACAACACGCTTTTTTTTTTTTTCTTCTGTGGCCGTTGGGCGAGGAACAACAGGAATTGTTCATTTCATTTAAAAAAAAAAAACTATTCTTAGGGAACTGAAATGAGAAGCAGAAGCAGCAATGCCTAGTGGGTAGAGCACGGGCCCGGAGTCAGAAGGACCTGAGTTCTAATCCTGTCTCTGCCACCTGTCTGCTGTGTGGTCTTGGGCAAGTCACATCACTTCTCTGGGCATTAGTTACCTCATCTGTAAAATGGGAATTAAGACTGTGATTTTCATGTGGGACTTGATTACCTTGCACCTACCCTGGTGCTTAGAACTGTGCCTAGTACATAGTAAGGGCATAACAAATACCATAAAAAAAAAAATACCCAGGAAATAGCTTTTGTACTTCAAGACAGTGCAGTGAACTAACCAAAGATCAAAAAGCACTTTACTTCTCAAAAAAAACCACCAAAATGTATCCAAGAAACCAGGTTTACATTGTACTACTTACTACATTGTACATTTACATTATACTACTTACACAGTTCCTGCTACAAAAATTTTAACTTGAAACTCAAAAGTTCTTCTAAATGTTATTGGCCTATTTTAACTTTTCACTTAACTTAAAATCAAAACTGGAGAGATTTGTAAGATTGCCAGAATATTTTTATTGCACAAGTGACAGGTGACACAAATGCCACATATTGGAAGTTTTACTTGAGAAGGGGAAACACATTAAAACTCAATCAGCTCTCCTTGCTACCTAACCTTACCAATCTCCTACTACAACCCAAGCTGTATGCTCTGCTCCTTTAACACCACAACCACTTCAGTCTCATCTATCTCACGACCTACCTCTTGTCCACATCTTCCCTAAGCCCTGAAACTTCCTCCCTCCCTCCCTCCCTCCCCTCTCCCCACTTTCAAACCCTCCTGAAATCACATTTCCTCCAAAAGGCCTTCCCAGAACAAGGCTTTTATTTCCCCTATCCATCCTCCCCTCTGCACTGACTAGGAACTTGGCTCTGAACCTCTTAAGCACTTTGACACTCATCCAATCCCACAATATTTATGTACATATTCTCATCCTCTACTATTTCCCCTATGCTTAATCTATTTTGTCTTCCCAACAGACTGTAAACTCCTGGGCAGGGATCATGTCTACCAATTCTGTTGAGTTCCATGTTTCCAAGAGCTTAATACAGTGCTCTCTATACGGTAGGCACTCAGTAAATACCACCAGATGGTCCAAGTGCTACAACTAAACACTGGTCAATAGAAACCTGAAGATCACTACTGAAAAACCTGATTGGGTTTACCTACATCTCTTGGAGAACAAAAAGGGGACACTCTTTAGGGTCTTTTAGGGCTTTTGTTCCTACCTCAGCAAAGCTATACTACAACAGACAAAGCTTTGATGTTCATAGAAGGTCTAGAGCAGGAATCCTGTTAGCTGTTGGACAGAGAACAAGTCTGATTACCTTGTATTTAGTCCAGCGCTTAGTACACTGCTTAGCAGAGCAAGAGCTTAACAAATACCACAATTTTTTTTTAATGGTACTAGTTAAGAACTTTCTATGTATGTACAAATGAGGTAACAGACACAGAGAACTAAGTGATTTTCCCAAGGTTACACTGCAAACAGGTGGTGGATTCAGATTAGAACCCAGGTCCTCTGACTCCCAGGCCCAGCCTGCTCTACTAGACCATGCGGCTTCTTATTAAATTCTTCTAATCTGAATTCTTCTACAATGCAGAGCACTGTACTGAGCACTTAGAAGAATACAACAGAGTTGGTAGATATTTTCCCTGACAATGACTGAACAGTCTAGAGGGGTGGGCAGATATTAATAGAAATAAATTACAGATATGTATATAAGTGGTGTTGGGGCTGAGGGAGAGGTGAATAAAGGATGGAAATTCAAGTGTAAAAATGACAAGGAAGGGAGTGAGAGAAGAGGAAATTAGGGCTTATTTGAGAAAAGCCTGTTGGAGATGTGTTTTAGTAAGGCTTTGAATGTGGGGAGAGTGATCAACTGTCAGATAAGAAGAGGGAGGGTATTCCATGCCAGAAGCAGGACATGGGCAAGAGGTCAGCTACGAGATAAATGAGACTGAGGAACAGTGAGTACACTGGCATTAGAAGAGTGAAGAGTGTGAGCTGGGTTGTAGTAAGAAATCAGTGAGGTAAGATAGGAGTGGGTATGGTGATTGAGTGATTTAAAGTCAATGGAGAGGAGTTTTTGTTTGATGTAGAAGTAGATGAGCACACACTGGCGGTTCTTAAGGAGTGGGGAGAACACTGACTGAATTTTTTTTTATAGATCCACATAGGAGAGTGACGTATGACCTGGAGTGGGGAGAGACAGGAGGCAGGGAGAGGATGATGCAGTAATCAAGGAGGGACAGGACAAATCCTGGGATTAACATGGAAGCAATTTGGATGGAGAGGAAAGGGTGGATTTTAGCAATGTTGTGAAAGTTGAACCAACAGGATTTGGTGACAGGTTGAATATGTGGGTTGAATGAGAGAAATGAGTCAAGGATAATGCCAAGGTTAGGGGCTGATCGTAGAAAAGTCAGCTGCTGGAGGCAAAAAGCCTTGTTTGGTTTTCCAAGCCAAATGAATGGATGATTTGCAAGAAGGGAATACTTGCAATTTGGAACAGTAACACTTACATCCCTGTGAAGATTGATTAGCTACTCTATTGCTTTCCCCCACTTCTAACAGCCAAGTCAGCACAAAACAAAAATATCTTTTTTGGGAGTCAGAGGTTGTGGGTTCTAATTCTGCAGTGTGACTTTGGTCAAGTCACTCAACTTCTCTGTGCCTCAGTTACCTCATCAGTAAAAGGGGGATAAGAGTGTGAGCCCCATGTGGGACAATATGATTACCTTGTATCTACCTCAGCGTTTAGAACAGTGCTTGCCACATAGTAAGCACTTAACAAGTACCATTATTATTATCTTCGATTCAGCATATGATGGTGACTCTTATTTTCATCCACATGAGATCTGCCCACATCAATACAGGTGGCCTTTTCATTGTCAAATTACCAACTCAATTCGTTAAGTTAATAATTGGAGGCTTACATGCATCTCTCCATAAATTTACTGAAAAACTGCTCTGTAACAGTTGAAATCTTTCCCCCCAAAATGAACCACCATGCCTTCATATTTGCTAGTTCTCAGAGTCCATTTCACATGAATCATTTTTCTGTTGAAGTCTTCTAATTGTGGATCTAATAGGCTTGTTACACTACATCCATTTGCTCCGATTTTTTACATTCTGCCATCACTGCTGTTTCCAATTAGAGCAGCCAACCTTGATGAACATGGTAGGAAGCCTTGTTCAATGTTAAAAAAAAAAAAAGCTTTTGCCAAGCCAGAGTAGGATCTCTTTTTTTAAAAATGATTTAATCCATTAATTCATAGTAGTAGCAGTTCATCAGCAATAACAGCAGCAACAGTGATAACAACATGAGTGCCTTCTGGGTTTAACAGCACTGAATTAAGGGTTTAGAGGCAAACAATGGAAAAAAAACACAGTTTCTGTCTTTACCAGGTGGGCAGAAAATATACCTGCTACCTCTCTTGTATTGTACTCTCCCAAGCGCTTAGTCAGTGCTCTGCATTCAGGAAAAACCACCACAATGGTATTTGTTAAGCGCTTACTATGTGCTAGGATACAAGATAATTGTGTTGGGCACAGTCCTTAACCCACAAGGGACTCCGGTCTTAATTCCCATTTTCGATGAGGAAACTGAGGCCCAAAGAAGTTAAGTGGCTTACCCAAGGTCACACTGCAGACAAGTGGCAGAGCCAGAATTAGCATTCAGGTACTATGACTCCCAGGCCTGTATTCTTTCCACTAGGCTACACTGCTTCTCAATAAATACTATTGATTGCTTCAGAGAGTTTATAATGGGGGGGAAGACAAACAGATGCCATTACAATAACAATAAATAATAATAATTTAGATACTTGTTAGGCACTTACTACGTGCCAAGCACTGTTCTAAGCACTGGGGTAGATACAAAATAATCACGTTGGACCCAGTCTTTCTCCCAAAGAGGGCTCACAGTGTTAATCTCCATTTTACATATGAGGTAACTGAGGCACGGAGATGTTAAATCAGTCAGTCAATCGTATTTATTGAGTGCTTACTATGTATGAATCACTGTACTAATCGCTTGGAAGAGTACAATTTAACAGATACATTCCCTGCCCACAATGAGCTTACTTGAATTACCCAAGGTCACACAGCATACAAGTGGCGGAGCCAGGATCAGAATCCAGGCCCTACTGACTCCCAAGTCCATATTCTATCCACTAGGCCATACTGTTTCAAAGAGAAAAGCTGTAAAGATTCCCCAGCACTACAATTCAATGGCATTTTCTCAAAGAAGAGTGCTCTGATGGGGATCCCGTACTAGATATGAGTGCTTAAGGGCGTAAGTGCTTAATGCTGCCTTGATCAGAAACTTTGATAACCAAGTGTATCCTCTGTAACCTGTATCCTAGACTGTAAGTCGTTGTGGGCAGGGAACATGTCTGTTGATTGTTCTATTGTACTCTCACAAGCACTTAGTACAGTGCTCTGCACACAGTAAGTGCTTAATAAATGTAACTGACTGGCATATTGTATTCGTCCATACACTTAGTACAGTGCTCTGCATGTAGTAACCACTCAATAAATACCATTGATTATCATATTTGGTGGGTAGTTCTAGAGCTTGGTCATCTACCTGTAGGAGCTCCTGCAGAAGTGATTTGCGCAAGTTTAACTGATACCAAAGACTGGAGTTGAAAGAGTTTCTCAGGGAACCAGAATCGCATTTTGGGCCCCGCTTTTGGCTCCTTTGTTCTTTCCCGAAGCCTGGTAGAGCAGGGGGGCCAAGACCCCTCCAATTCTAAAGCGGACCGTCAGGCTGTCATTGGAGTAGTTTTAGTACAAGTGCTTAGTATGGTGCTCCGTACACAGTAAGTGCTCGATATATACAACTGAATAAACTACTTAATTTACAATCTTGGTCCGTTGAGCACTTTCCACAGTCCCAGACTAGTGTCTGGGACTGTGGAAAGCAGTGTCAACTATTGGAAAGAGCCCGGGCCTGGGAATCTGGGTTCTAATCGTGGCTCCTCCACTTATCTGCTGGGTGACCTAGGACAAGTCATTTCACTTCTCTGGGCCTCAGTTACCTCATTCGCAAAATGGGGATTGAGCCTGTGATCTTCTCTGGGACATGGACTGTGCCCGCCCTGATTATCCTGTGCCAGCTTCCAGTATGGTGCCTGGCACATAGCACTTAATGAATACCATTAAAAAATAAATAATGCCAACAGTGTCAAAATGTGTTTTTCTATAAAAGTGTCTTGATGTTGTTTCCTGCATTTCTCCTGAATCTGAAATGCAGAAAAACTCCAGGGTGATCCTGTAAGGGCAGAGTGAACTAGGTCCTTCATGAGTCAGCCCAAAAGGTTAGAATTTTGCAGAAGCAGTAAAATCAATCCCACAAGAGTTTCCACAATTATCACTTTCCCCTTTCTTCTTGAAGAGCCTTGCATCTCTTCAGCCTTCACAAGCTGCCCATTTATCACAGATGCTTGTTAGTTCCATTCTGCAGAGCCCAACTTAGACTTCCATTAAGCATCTTTGTTGTGAGGGTTGGGAGGATATGCAAAATGCTTTAGTTTGCTACAAGGAGCTCCTTCATCTCAGAGTGGCTCTCACCATCTAGTCACACAGGCTGTTTCAGAAGAGTGTGTTGCAGGATTAAAGGGATTTTGTGCTTGACAGAAGGGGAGTTTCAGAATCCAAGGTGGAACAGTACTACTGCTTGACTTGAGAGGGTGAGGAGGGGTAAATCCCTAATGCGCCGGATCTGGGGGGTCGGGAGGGATGACCCTAAAGTCATCAAATGGGGTTAAAGTTGCACAGGTACTATTGGGGACAGATGATTAGGGACAAGGGTAACGACAGAGGAAAGAACTATTTCACAATTAAATGTTCAGTATGACAAGAATTTGTTATTAATATTTTGTGTTCAAATGCTGATATCTGCACAAACATAAATACTGGAAAACTGACAACAGACTAAGAGAGGAGTTTTAACAATATATCTTAAAGAGCCTAAAAAGAAATGTAAAATTGTACATTCAGGCATTGAATGCTAGAAGCATCCGTAGAAACCCAATCCTTACTGTGTAGCAAATATGCCAGGGATTTTTCCATTCTGCAAAAATCATGAAATCTTATACTTTAAAAACAAAGTTTACTATGAATTCAAGTTTAATGGTGCAAACAATTATTTTTAATCAAAAATAGTAAGGTTTTAAAAGGTTATTTGAAAAAAATCAGTCAATCCTCATACTTCTGTGGGTCTTACTTTATTACTCCTTTTAAAACCCATAAAACTGAGGCTCAGATGTCTACTGACTACAGCTTTCTTCTCGTAGACTGTCCTTTACCACTGAAACCTCCAGTAAGTATTATTGCACTTTTTAGATTGATGAACACGGCTTTCCACACAATGTGGAAGTAATTAAATTTCATAACATTTAAAACCTAGCAAAGTCCTACTGAATTAATAAAAATGATCTGCCGGGGTCTGCAATTACAGTTGCCCAAGAGCAATATAAGCAACATGCCTCATCCTGGTTGGGGTAATCTGATTGACAGCGAGGCTTATGTGAAGATGAAATAGCTCTGACTGCTTTTGATGATGCCTCTGCAGGTTCCCGAAAAGTGAATGTGTTTCTGAGAAATCTATGGGAAAGATTGCAGCAGGACGCGTATAATCAAAAAAGCAATAAAGAGGAATGCTTACGCTGCTCCTTTTCCCCAGCTTTTAAAACCCTAGCCTTAAAAATAATGATAATTGTGGTATCTGTTAAGCACTTACTCTGTGCCAAGTATTGTATGAAGAACTGGGGTAGAGAGAAGATAATCAGTTCCCACGCGGGGCTCACAGTCTAAGTAGAAAGGAGAACAAGTATTCAATTCCCATTTTGCAGATGGGGGAACTTGGGCAGAGAGTGACTTGCCCAAGGTGACCCAGCAGACAAGTGGTGGAGTTAGGATAGAATCAGGTCCTCTGACTCCCAAGCTTGTGCTCTATCTACCCGGCCTCACTGCTTCCCTTGTTTGTCATCAGTGGAATGTATAGCGTGCCTATGGACAGCAGCGCTCAATACTGAGAGTTTGGGGGAGTACAGAAGAAGTGAAACATTTCCCTAACCCTTAGAAAGTATACGTTCTAATGGGGAGACAGAGAAAATTGTATTTTTTACAAATAGGGGAACAGGAGAGAGAACAAGGATCCCACAGACAGAAGAATGACTATGTCAGAATGAAACAGCTGAATAAATATCGAATTTGTATAGCATTTGTTCCTCGTCCTCCACGCCCTCTCTGCTGCACTCAAAGAAACCAGAAATAAGCCACTTGCTATTTCTCATATTTAAAGAGCTGATAGCTCTGCTCAAATCATTTGGACTCCATGAAATAAAATCAGAGCTACATTTTACAATATGGTTTCATGACTAGATAAAATGTGTCGAATTTGTATTTGTCAGTCAATTGTATTTATTGAGCACTGTGTGCAGAGCACTGTACTAAGCCCTTGGGAGAGTACAATATAACGACGGACACATTCCTGGCCCACAATGAGCTCAAAGTTTAGAGGGGGAGACAGACATTAATATAAATAAATTACAGATATAATATTACTTGGTCCTAGCAGATTTACTTTGCCAGGTTGACCTGGTTTTACTTCTCCAGTAGCTGCACAATTCCAGATGCACATGACTGCTGCCCTGCTTTCAGTATGTTCAGGTCAATGATTACTGGCAATCCTATAAAACATGCACAGCCAGTAACTGTATCATCTAATTCCTAACTTCTACTCCAAGGACAGTTAAAAAGTGAAAAGAGTTTCAGCCTTCTGCACATGGAACAGAAATAGGCATCATGATATGTAACACTGAGATTCTCAAGTTCTGTCGGCAATGTGAGTTGGTGGCAAAGCTAGGGCTCTGGGGAAAAAAAAATCAATTCTAATTTCTGGGCTCAACCTTAAATGGGGGAATCAACCTAATGGCTTCGAGGGAATACTTCTAGACTCTTACTGATAAAGAGGCTGCAAATTGGGCCAGATGATGGTAAAGGCCTGCCCTGGAGCCCCGATGTCTCCCTGTCCGTGAGAGAAAAATTGGTTTTACTGAAATCTTGGGATTTTTAGCCAGCTTTTAAAATAGTTCAGTGCTTTAATTCTTATCACCAACAGGCTTCAATGCCTCCTCCAGTAAAAAGTCATTCCAAAGAGCACTGATTTATAAATCTCCTCTAGATATGCTTTAGTAAGATACTAATAAGTTTTAAAAATTAAAGCCATAAGTACCATATGCATATGTTAAGAGCATCAGTGTGTTATTAGGAAGCAGAATGGCTTAGTGAATAGAGCGGGGCCTGGGAGTCAGAAGGACCTGTGTTGTAATTCCAGCTCTGCCATGTGTCTGTTGAGCAACATTGGGCAAGTCACTTAACTTTTCTATGCCTCAGTTACCTCATCTGTAAAATGAGGATTAAGATTGTGTGCCCCATGTGACACATGAACTATGTCTAACCTGATTACTGTGTATCTACACCAGAGCTTAGTACAGTGCCTGGCATGTAGTTAGCACTTAAATACCATAAAAATATTATGAATTTTATACATGATGTACACCTCAAATCTCACTCATCTTATGTACTCTGGCCCTTAACCTAATAAGCTTTCTAATGTTTTTTAAAAATACGTTCTGGACCACAGATCATTTCACTAAAATTCCACCAATACTGACATTTATGAATTAAAAGAAGTGGATATTGCACAAATGAATCATAAATAAACTACCTGCAGAGACGAAAATGTTATTTCATTTGTTAGGATCCCCTTCTTACAGTCCAAACACGCTCCCCGAGTCACTTACCCAACAAATGCAGATAAAATGCATTGAGTTTCTAAGAGCTGATGCACTGACTTCCAGTTAACTTCTGCTGGATGCATCAACTCAATGTAGACTATGAAATCCTCCACAAATCCACTTACCCCAGTACACACTGTGTAATGTATTGCTCTGGAACTGACAACTTGGATTTTGCAAAACCACTACCCAGATTTGATAGCCTAGAGGCTTCTTGTGGGCAGGGGATGTGTCTACCAACTACACTGTACTTTCCTGAGTGCTTAGTATAGTGGTCTTCACATAGTAGCTCATCAGAGAAAAATGAGCAGAGCAACTACCTCACTGTTCCCCCCTTCATCACCAATGAATGGCATTTATTGAGCATTGACTGTGTGCAGAGCACTGTACTAAGGGCCAGGGCAAGTACAACAGAGTTGGTAGATACATCCACTGCTCACAACAAACACCAGCTGATGCTACTGGGGTAGACACAATACTGGGCTGAATGGATCATTCCTCTAAAACAGGAATAGAATTTCTTCATTTCTTTTGTTGCAGTCAGACAGGGTCTCTTAGATTCTCTCCACTTCACACTCCGACTTGCACGAGCCCTACAGTGAACCACTGCATCCACACACACACAGTTTTCTTGTCAAACTACTGCCTCAATCTCAACCCCTCCCTCCTTCTCAGATACATCAATTAGCAATTCAGCAGAAGTGCCCTAAAGCTCCTGCAAAGTACCCTAACTTCAGCTGAGAGCCTAGAACTTCACACAGAGCATGAGCTCAAAAAATACCATAGGAATAATAGATCCATGGAGGGTTTAACAATCCCATTTCCCATCTGGGCTTTAAATGGGAAGCAGCACGACCTGGTGGCTAAAACATGGGTCAGGGAGTCAGAGGACTTGGGTTATATTCCCAGCTCTGCCACCTGGCTGCTGTGTGACCTGGAGCAAGTTGCTAACTTCTCTGTGCTTCAGGTACCTCGTCCATAAAATGGGAATTAAGACTGTGAGCCCCATGTGGGACACTGTGTCCAATCTGATTAGCTTGCATCTAACCAATCTTTTAGCACAGTGCCTAACACACAGTACTTAACAAATACCATAGACAATGACCTCTTGCTTCTTTTGTGGTATAGGGAGAACTCTTGTGGATTCTGGATGTTTGTTAGTATAACTGATGAACAAAATTAAAAATACTGTCAATAAAAGCTGCATAACTATCTCTTCAGCTTTCCCCAGCCCTAACCCTAATCCCACCTACACTTCCAAAGAGCTACACCTAAGAGAACGTGAAGAGAAACATTTTCTTTGAGAGGGGCTTTGTTTTTAGGAGAGAGTGTAGAGCAGGGAGCAAATTTGACCGGGGTTATTATTAGACAATTCCAAAACTGGTTAAGTGAGAAGAAAGCTACTTATGGTACAACAGGCAAATTCTTCATCCACACCTTTCGGGTGCTCTGACAAAAGGGATGCTTACAGGAGTCTAACACTGAGGCCTAGAACCCAACTAAGGAAACTGCCTGGCAAACATGTGATGCCACGGCTGCAGCCATCCCTGGGCCCACAGACCAAAGCCAAGCCATTCCTGAGGAATTTCTGCAGGCCCCACCAAGTGCCGTACTGCAGGCTGCCTGTGGGAAATCCCTGGACTGAAGTGTTTAGATGTTGCCAACTTCATCACAGAAAATGGCAGAATCTTCCAGAGGTGGCACAATGCTCAATTATTTTCTTAATCACTTCTGCCACTCCAAACAACTGTCCCTCCAACCCCTGGGCATCAGGCCCAAGAATAAGAGTTAACATGCCCACACATACAGATGTGGTCTTGGTGCCAACCTTTCCTGAAATCACACTGCAATCTGGGCCTTGAGGAAGGATAAAGCTCCAGTACCTACTGGCACATCTGTCAGGGCTGAGATATGCAAACAAGGAGCAGACGTGCTTCTCATATGCCTGCAAAGGCTCTCTCCCAAAATAAGGAATTCCAAAGAAATACCCTGGATTTCAAGGATACCTCCATTCTCTACAGAAGCGGCATGACCTAGTGGATAGAGCACTTAGGGATGAAAACATAAATACTGGACCTAAAGGTGCCTGGATCTGTACTGGTAGAAGACAGGGGTCACACAGGCTGTAAACCAGACTGCCTGGGAGAAAACTGGACCACTAACCACGCTGCCTGAAAGCAAATAACATAAGGAACATATCGGTAACTCCCTTCTATGTTCTCCTCACTTGCTTCCTTTACTTATCACCTCCTCTCCCTTCCCCCTGAGTCCCATTTATTTATATAGAATAGATTAAACATATTATCATTATATAATTTATTATAAAATTAAATATAGTTTATTTATATTACTGTCTCCCTCTCTAGACTGTAAACACTTTGTGGGCAGGGAATGTGTCTGTTATATTGTTGTGTTGTATCCTCCCAAGCACTAAAGTCTAGTGTTCTGCACACAGTAAGCGCCAAATAAATGTGATTGATTGACTGACTCTACAAGAAGGAAACTCGATCGATTCCAATGTGATTCAGACTCTGAACAGCAGAGAGCAGCAATTACAAATGAAATGCTGAACAAAGCAAGTTCCAAAAGGAGGGCTGCCTACAGATGATTCTTCTTCTTGCAAGCGAATACGGTCAATCCTAACAATTAGCGATACTCCAGTCATTCTCAGAAAGTGGTATGAGCCCATGACAAAAATTTAAAAAAAAAAATGAAATAGGTTTACACCTCGACAACACAGCTGTTTAAACTGCAATCAAGAGGAAGAACAAGAAGTGAAGATGGTGAACCGGGAGGCAAGAAACAAAAGGAAAGAAGAGGACACCTACTGTATTGCTGGAATCCAAAAGGATAAAGCCGTACACACCCGGAATTAAAAAAGGGAATGAGGAATTAGACCAGGGCTGTAGTGTTCATTCCAGAGTTGCCTTGCTTGGGACACTCACGTGCTTTGCTTCTCAATTTTTTCATCTAGAAAATTGGGATTCTACTGTGGTCAGGGAATGTGTCTACCAACTCTGCTATATTGTTATATTATACTCCCCCAAGAGCTTAGTATGGTGCTCTGCACACAGTAAGTGCTCAATAAACATGACTGGTGAAATGCCATTTGGAGAGCTTAGAAAAAATGGGGAATCTAAGCAGATTGATATACTTTAACTCTCAAGCTTTCAATTTTTTTTTAATAGTATTTGTTAAGCACTATGTGCCGGGCATTGTACTATGCACTGGGATAGATCCAAGGTTACCCCTCTCAGGGCCACACCTGGAGAGTTCCAGTACTCTACCAGTCTCAACTACAGGAGGGAGAGTTAAGCAGAGGCATATCCATTCCACTCCTAGGATGGACAGTGGCTAGCGAGTGGAAGGCGATCTGCAACAAATCAAAACTCACCTGTGGTGAGCAGCAGTGGCATGGGAGAGAGTTGAGGGCAGAGGCTCAGTTTTACTGCACAGAAGGAGGCAACGGCAAACCACTTCTGTGCTTTTACCAAGTAAACTCTATGGATACACTACCAGAACGACTGTAGATGGAAGTGGGGGATACTGGGAGAGCTGTGTTCCTGGAGTCACTATGAGTCGGAGATGCCTCGACCGCATAAGACAAGATACAAGGATAGACACAGTCCATGTCCCACTTGGGGTCACAGTCTTAACTCCTATTTTACAGACAAGGGAACATGGACAGAGAAGTTAAATAATAATGTTGGTATTTATTAAGCACTTACTATGTACCAAGCACTGTTCTAAGCACTGGGGTAGATACAAGGTAATCAGGTTGTCCCACGTAGGGCTCACAGTCTTCATCCCCGTTTTACAGATGAGGTAACTGAGGCACAGAGAGGTTAAGTGACTTGCCCAAGGTGACACAGCTTTCAAGCGACAGAGCAGGGTTTAGAACCCATGACCTCCGACTCCCAAGCCCATGCTCTTTCCACTAAGCCTTGCTGCTTCTCTATGACTTGCCCAAAGTCATACGGCAGACAAGTGGAGGAGCTGGGATTAGAACCCAGGTGCTACTGACTCAGGCCCTTGCTCTATCATCTAGGCCACACTGCTTCTCAATTGTTGGGGGGACAAAAACTATCTGGGGTACACGCACAACTTTACTACAATTCAGTCTGACACCTACTTGCAGTTTCAAATCAAAGCAGTGAAGGGACAACTATACTATTCAGGGAGGCCTGGGGGTGGAGTTAGGCCCATTTGAGGAGCCATAAACCAGAGCAAATGTTTGCACACTTGAACCCCTTAGTGAGATGACCAGGCTACCACCTAAATCCCTTGGAAAAGGAGGGGCTTAGAGGAGACGGGCCATATGAAGGAAGAGGAGATAAAGGAGAAAGTGGGAGAAGGGATTTCCCTGAAGGTTCATGTGAGGAAGAACAGTCCAGCCAAGGGAGATATCAATCCCACACTGCAGCACTGGTTTTAGTAATACAAGTGGATCCATGCATAACATTTAACCAAGATGTCCCAAATTTAAGCTCCTTGTGGGTGGGAAAAGTGTCTGCCAATTCTCTTGAACTGTAGCTTCCCAAGTGCTAAGTATAGTGATTGGCATGCAGTAAGAACTCGATAAATAGCATTGATAATGATTATGTATATATATATATATATATATATATACATACATACATATATACACACACATATATGCATGCACACACCTATTTAAATACAATTTTATCAGGAACACTTTAACCTAAAATTGCTCTGCAGCTCATGGGCTGCCAGCCTCCCATTCTTGGGTGGCTGGTTCAGAGAACTGGCTGGGCAGCCCGACATCCCAAGGAGAGAGCCTCGAACCAGGGCTGCAACTTACACCTCAGTGTTGCCTGATGGATAGAAACCAGGCCAGGGAATCAAGAGGACCTGGGTTCTAATCTCAGCTTTGTCACTTGTCTGCTGTGTGACCTTAGACAAGTTACCTCACTTCCTCTGTGCCTCAGTTACCTCATCTGTACAACGGGTCTTAAGAGTGTGAGTCCCATGTGGGACATGGACTGTGACCAGCCTGATAAGCGTGTATCTACCCCAGTGCTTAGTAGAGCTCCTGGCACATAGTAAGTACTTAAAAAATACCATAAAATAAAAGGTGACCCACTGGCGGCTCAGGGCCGGCAACCTTAAGCCTGAGGTCTAGAGTCCTTGGCCCCAATGATTCCTGTTTCTGGGTCCCAGACAAAGCAAGTCAAAGCAACCGGGCTCCTCTACAAATAACTTTTCCAGATTGCCACTCAGCCTGGATTCTCTGGTGGAATCTGAACCACTTACCACCATCACACACATCTCCTTACAGTTCCTAATAAAGAAGGCAACCAGACATCTGGGCTTAAAGAGGACAGCACTCATGAACACCAGACACCCCTTTGCCAGTCAGGGGACGAAGAGGAATTCAACTGGATAAATGGCCTCTTGTCCCAGACTCTACTGACATTAAGTAATGTCACCTGCCACTCAGGAAGTTCTTTACCTGCAGAGCTTTGTTAATAATATTAATAATAATGGTACTTGTTATGGGCTTACTATGTGCCAAACACTGTTCTAAAGACTGGGGTAGATACAAGTTAATCAGATTAGACACAGTCCCTGTCCCCCATGGGGCTCACACTCTTCTATTTTACAGATGAGGTAAGTGAGGCACACAGAAGCAAAGTGATCTAATCAAGGTCAAATAGCACACATGTGACGGAGTTTGGATTAGAACCCAAGTCCGTCTGACTCCCAGACCTGTGCTCTATCCACTAAGCCATGCTGCTTCTCCAATCAGTGGTATTTGAGGGCTAATTTTTTTTTAACGGTATTTGTTAAGCACTTACTATGTGCCAGGCTGGGATTTTAAATACAAGATAATCAGGTTGCACACAGTCCCTGTCCCACATACGGTGGCTGGCAATACCCATTTTACAGATGAGGTAATTGAGGCACAGAAAAGTTAAGGGACTTGCCCATGGTCACAGAACAGACAAGTGTCGGAGGCAGGAGCATGAGCAGAACACTGTGTTAAGTGGCTGGAAAAATACAATAGAGTAGGTAGCCATGATCTTTGCCCACAAGGAGCCCCACCACCTACAGGAAGACATAGACATTAAAATAAATTATAGATGGATACAGACAGAAGTGCTGCGGGGTTGGGGTGAAAATTCGAATTTCTTAAGTGGGAACGGACCCAAGTGCGTAGTTCAATTTGCAAATGTTTCCTAAAGGATTTGATAACCTTGAGTAAACTTGGCCTCTACTGACCCTATTGTTTGGGATTTTTACACTCACAACACCTGAAAAATGTAACCTAATATTTCCCATTCTGATGTCACTTGGTTTTCTCCTTTTTTTCAATCAAGAGAGACAGAGTATCTTCTTTTTCTTCAAGAACCAAATTTTAAGGACTTTCCCTGTAAGCCTCTCACCCTTCCTGAGTAAGCCCCCCTATGGCCCCCCGCCTCCTCCCCCACAAGCAGGATGTTTGGGGGCCCTTTGTTTCACTCTTGCACTTGGCTGGAAGAAGCTGGGGGAGTCACCCATTTAGCATGCATTCCTGACCCAAACCATATAATTAAAGCAGGTGGTTCCAACCCATGACCCTTCATTTCCACTGGTCTAGACCAATCAGTCTGCTGCTCTTATCTGTAATGTGTTTCTTCGGCTGAAAAGCAGAGATCCAGGCCTCTGAATCACAGAATGTTTTATGGGTGGAAATTCACAGCACGGGGATGGGGCCCCTCAATTCATGGAAAGGCATTATTAAGCCACAAGCGCATGCTTTGGCTATCAGTGCATGGATAAAGTCAGTCACCCATTCAGTCAATCATATTTATTGAGCACTTACTGTGAGCACAGCACTAGACTAAGTGCTTGGGGGAGTACAATCTAACAGACACATTCCTTGACCATAATGAGCTTACAGTCTAAAGGGAGAGACAGGCATTAATATAAATAAATAAATTACAGAGATGTACATAAGTGCTTTGGGGCTGGGAGAGGGGATGAATAAAGGGAGCAAGTCAGGGCACCAGAGAAGGGAGTGGGAAAAGATGAAAGGAAGGCATGTTGCTCCTGCAAAGCCCTATTCATTTGTCAAGATGGTGGTTCACCTATTTGTCAAGAGTGGTTCACGTCCAGTCCTCCTAATAAACACGTCGAGGCTAAGTGAATAACACTTGATTTCAATACAAAATGTGAGTCAATCAAGAAAGACCAATCAAACCAACTTGATTAACCCCTAAAATCGCATTAGCTTCCACAGTGTACTTGACATGGCTCCAGAAGTCAACAGTGACATCACCTTATAGACATGTACAAAGGCGACCCACATGCAAATAGTGCTGGCCCACATCGCCCAGCATGACTACATACTAGTTGAGGAAAGCGAGGTCCTCAAGGGACAAAAAACCTCCAATACCACATGCGTGGGAAAGGCAGCCTGGGTAAAAGGCTTCTTTCTCTACCGTTTCTGAATGCATCTGAAAACCAGTCTCTTGAAATGAATGGTCCGGAAATGTCATGCTGCAATTTCTGTTGCTTAGTCATCTCTTCCTTCAGAATTAATCTGCATTTTGTGCACGCTTTGTTACAACCTGATTTGTAATAAGGGGGTATACGGTGTTAAGCCAGGATGAGTAGTGTCTTTTGGGAGAACCTCAAAAAAGTACTTTTCTCTGGCAGGAGGAGAGGAATAAAGAAACCTCTGCACTCTTTAGAAGAACCACATTCCAGGGACCCACCCCGATCATACAATGACTTATGTAACACAAATAACAGTCTACATTATTGCCAGCCTCCTCACTTACCACACATTTAACTTACAGGAAACAAATATAACAAATCGTCCAAATGAAATACGCTCATATGACTTAAGAACTTCAGAAAATAAGCATAACTCCTCCAGTTTTTCAATCCAAGAACTAAGAGACTTTGGAAAAAAGTCTAAATGTGCCCAGAGATGTGGGCAAATTTAATTTTTATCTAGAGGGTGGAATTACAAATAGAGTGAAATATTGCGACTAAAATAGCCAATTCTGAAGTGGACAAATGTTGCGTTCCACAGAAATAATACTCATGATCCGTGAACCTTCGTCAAATGATTTCCCTCAGAAAGGGGGGGGGGGGAGTGGCTTCTCCCTTAAAGTCACCAGCCACCAAAAGTTGGGCCTAGGCCTTCTGTCTCCGAGGAAGGCGACTTTCCTGAGGTTGAACAATAACCAGACACCAGGCAGAGAGAATGACAGCAATCACTAACAAATGGGGATGGAGACGTGAAGCCAGAATCCTCCATTTGCTGAGTTACTGCCTGGGGACGACAGATCCCACAACACATTATCACATCTCCTCCAAGCGGCCTTCCCCAACTAAGCCCTCATTTCTCCTACTCCCTTCTCCTTCCTGTGTCACCTCTGCACTTGCAACTGTACTCTCTAAACACTTGGGAGTCACCCCTACCTCAGCCCCACAGCACTTGCATCCATATCCGTATTTCATTTTAACATCTGCATCCCCCTCTAGACTGTAAGCTCCTTGTAGGCAGGGAGCGAATCTAGCCTACTCTGTTGTAATGTACTCTCCCAGGCGCTTAGTACAGCGTTCTGCACACACTAAGTGCTCAGTGAATACTACTGATTGATCCATATGGTGGAGGCCACATCCAGTCTGCCAACTGAGTGGACTCTGCCCACCAGCTGGTCCTGCCAAAGAAACTTCATTCAATCATATTTATTGAGCGCTTACTGTGTGCAGAGCACTGTACTAAGCACTTGGGAGAGTACAATACAACAATAAAGAGACATATTCCCTGACCACAAGGAGCTTACAGACTAGATGACAAGCTTACACTAATGTACACATCTCAGCATCCCGCACGGGTGCAAACATACACTCATGTACACACACATTTCTCTTATGTTCAGCATCCACACAACTTGAACCTAGCTAATTTGGGGGTAGACCTGTTTTCAAGTTTATTGGCAGCTTTATACAGTGCTATAAATTTGCAGGAAAACAACATGAAGGGCTCTTCATACACAGATGTCAGAACTTTATTGATAGGCATTGTGACACCAAGTATTTTATGAGCGTGGACCTTGGCAGATTACTGAAACTTGTTAAATGGCCTTCCAGCCCAAAGAATTGCCCACCTCATCCAGATTCGATTGGAGAGACAGCATGGTCTAATAGGTGGATTTTAGGGTTGGGAATTAAGGAATCTGGGTCTTAATTCCAGTTCTTCCACTGGCCTGCTGGGTGGCCTAAGGCAAGTCTCTGAGCCTTGGTCTCCTCACCTGTAAAATGGAAATAAAACAGCTGCTCTCTCTAGCCCCACTTAATATATACAACTATAATTAGCTACAAGTGGTGTATTCCATGATACAAGCAGTGTATGTTCTTTGAAAATGTTGGTGTACTGTGAATGTGATTATCAACTCTTTGAGGAAAGAGATCATTTATTCCAACTCTCATGCACTAGTACAAAACTCTTCACCCAATCAGCGCTTAATCAATAGTAGTGATAGTAATAGTATTTATTAAGTGCTTACTGTGTGCAGAGCCTAGTACTAAGTGTTGGTAGAAAAAACACTGGTGGATATTAAACATGGTCCTTGCCCCAAGGTGTTTATACAGTAACTGTACAATCTATATGATGGTTTGAAAGACTGATGGTTTGAAAGACTGTAACAAGAGGTGCGTTTTCCCACAGACCTACATTTTATAAATTCAGATCCACTCCAAAACTGATCCTGAGGTGAATATGACGGCTGAGCCCTACAAAAAACTACCCTGCAAATCCCTTCCTATTCTCTAGCCACCCTCCTCGGCTCCTGGTGTCTTCTTGATCGGATGCTTCGACATCCCAAACTTGCCTCCCTCTCTCCCCAGCCCCCCACATGCCCTGCTTTAAACAGAACAGTACATTTTTCTTTTCTCTAAACATACTTCTGATTCTAGTGAGACGTGCCAGCCACCTCCGCTCCCCATCACCTCCTCTCTTCTCCAGCTTGGAGCCCCACCTCCCTTCCAAATGAGGAGAGTAAGAGAGTGCCGTTCAGTGCAAAGGGAGCGTGAGGTGGAAAAGGGGTGAATCCGGGGTGCAGTGTGTGTATGTATGTGTTGGCAGGGGGAGTATTGCGGGAATGGAACCAGGGAACAGATGAGGGTGAGGAATGGTGTTCAGTCATACATCGATCCACGCTGGGCAAAAGTATGCTGGGGGTTTTGTTCTGGGTATTTTTTTAATGGTATGTGCTAAGTGCTTACCATGTCTTAAACCCTGTTCCAAGCACTAGGGTAAGTCAACAAACAGAACAGATCGTATCTCCAAGGGGCCAAATTGCAAGGTGGTTCAAAATCTGGGTATACACGATTCTGTTCTTTGCTCTCTAATGTATCTTTCATGGTCTAATAATAATAATAATTGTATTTGTAAAGCACCTATTACGTGCCAAGCACTGCACTAATTGCTTCGATCGATACAAGGTTACTGGGTTACACACAGTCTCTGTCTCACATAGGGCTTACAGTCTTAGACCCTATTTCCCAGATGAGGTAACTGAGGCACAAGGAGGTGAAGTGACTTGCCCAGGTCACACAACAAAGTGGCAGAGCAGGAATTAGAACCCAGGTCCTTCTGACTCCCATGCCCAGGCTCGATCCACTAGACCACGTTGTGCCTCTAACACTATTTATAGTAATAATTTTGGTATTTGTTAAGTGGCTTCTACATACCAAGTACTTTACAAAGTGTGGGAGTAGACACAAGATGGGCTGACCTGTCCCTTAAATATCTGGGTAGTTCAACTCAATTATTTCAACACTCACTTGGCTTAGATCCCTTACGAGTAGTTTGAAAACATTTACAAACAAACGTATCAGAGAGTCCTTCCTCACAAGGAGCTTACAATCTAAAATGGAAGCAACATGGCTTAGTGGATAGAGCACAGGCCTGGGATCAGAAGAACCTAGGTTCTAATCTCAGCTCTGCCACTTACCTGCTGTGTGACCTTGGGCAAGTTATAATTTCTCTGTGCTTCGATTCCCTCATCCATAAAATCAGGATTGAGCCTGTGAGTCCTATGTGGAACAGGGACTTGGTCAACCTGTTTAGCTTGTATCTACCCCAGCACTTAGTACAGTTCCTGACACATAGTATGCACTTAACATAAAAATAAAAAAAGAATTAAAAAATACAATCATGTAGGAAGTTTTAGATTTTAAATGTTCTGCAGTATCAAAGGGCAGAACAAGAATGATTGTCCTTAATAATAATTATAATAATGGTATTTGTTAAGTGCTTACTATGTGCCAAGCACTGTTCTAAGTGCTGAAAGAGATACAAGGTAATCAGGTTGCCCCAAGTGGGGCACACAGTCTTAATCCCCATTTTACAGATGAGATAGCTGAGGCACAGAGAAGTGAAGTGGTTTGCCCAAAGTCATACAGCTGACAAGCGGCGGAAAGTAGGATTAGAATCCATGACCTCTGATTCCCAAGCCCATGCTCTTTCCACTAAACCACGCTGCTTCTCATCCCCCAGCTCAATGGTTGGGTTGCTACTTTTTTTTTTTTTTTTTAACATCACTTGTTAAGCACTTACTATGTGGCAGGAATTGTACTAAGCTCTGGAGTAGAAACAAGCTAATCAGTAGGAAACATTCAATGTTCCACATGGGGCTCACAGTATTAATCCCCATTTTATAGGCAAGGTAAGTGAAACACAGAGAAGTGAAGTGACTTGCCCATTATCATGAAGCAGACCAGTGGCCGAGCCAGGATTAGAACCCAGGTAAGTCAGACAGTTGTATTTATTAAGTGCTTACTGTGTGCAGACCACTGTACTAAACACTGAGAAGAGTATAATACAACAATAAACAGACCCATTCTCTGCCCAAACAATCAACTCTCAAGCAGCATGCCTTACAGGATAGAGCACAGGCCTGGAAGTCAGAAGGATCTGGGTTATTAAAAATTTAAAAAACAAGTTTTCATTTCATTCTCTCAAAATTCACTTAACATCCTGATGTTTGTTTTTCCTTCCTCCATTATAGTACAACTCTGTGAGGGGAGGGGCATATCGGATGCTTTCTTCATAACTACCAACAGCACTTCAGTATTTTGCACACACTGGGTGCTCTACATGCTGTTGTCTGAGTCAATGTAGATTCAAATTACAGCAAAAAAATGATTGAAATGCTAGAAATCCAAGTTTCCTAATTAAACAAAACGAAGGTCGTAGTTTCCAATCTCATAGAGCTGTTGTTGAAACCTGTAGACAACTAACTGCCCCAGGGAGTTTACCTTTCACCTGCCTGGCAGCAGGTAAAGGAAGAAGAGAACAACTTAAATTATCCATGTTATAATTTCTTTGTGCCAAATAAAGTCCTACTTTTTTTCTCCTTATGGCGTCTTTTTAGCACTTACTATGTGCCAGGCACTGTACTAAGCACTGGGTAGATACAAAGTAATCTGATATCCTGGGTAAATACAAAGCACTTCCCATTTACCTATTGGCAGTGAATTTCAAATAAACAATCTTGCCTCCAATTAGCTGAGTGAACTACTTTTTAGAGTGTCCTATGTTAAAAAGAACAATGTGGGGTCTTTGTGAAAGAAAGCTATAGGAGGGAGGAGAGGTTAGGGGGGGCAGGTAAGGGGTGAGGCTGCACATGCAGTTCCAGTTGCTCACCACTTCTCTGCTGTTTTTCACTTCTCTGCCAGTTTTTCACGGTAACTGCCGGTGTGCGCCAGCAGAAGGAATATGGGAGAATGAAGATGGTGTTATGGGGATGGTGGGGCAGGGGAACGAGCGGACAGAGTCCATCCAGAGAGCATTTCTGAGCCAAAGGTTCCCTCTCGACTGTATGCTCGTTGCGGGCAGGGAACAGGTCTAACAACTCTGTCGAATTGTACTCTCCCAAGAGCTTAGTGCAGGGCTCTGTGCATGGTAAGTGCTTGATAAATACCACTGATGTTGATAGGGTCACTTGCATCTCTGGAACGGTGAAACTCAGCTCCCCATCTCCCTCCCTTCTTCCTCATCCTCCTCCCACTGCAGACCAGTTCCCACAGGAGTGTCAGGAACTGAGTGCTGCTCCTGTCTCTGACCTGGGAGTCCCCTTTAAGCACTAGGTATTCACACCACCCTCATGCCCACAGCACTTAAATACATAAGCTCGTCCTCGAGACTGTAAGCTTGCTGTGGACAGGGAATGTTTATTGACATACTGCACTCTCCCAAGCACTTAGTACAGTGCTCTCACAGTCAGCACTCAATGAGTATCCCTAATTTGAAGTAATGCCTGTATTCCCCTCTAGAATATAAGTTCTTTGAGGGCAGGGAACATGTCTACTAACTGTGTTGTAATGACCTCTCCCAAGCGCTTACTGGAGTGCTCTGCATACAGTAGGCACACAATGAAATCAGCATGGCCTGGTGGAAAGAAGCCCAGTCCAGGGAGTCAGAAGGACCTGGGTTTTAATTCCAGCTCCAGTACTTGTCTGCTGGCTGACTTTGGGCAGGTTACTTAACTTTTCTGTGCCTCAGTTTCCTCATCTGTAAAATGGGCATTAAGACTACCCACCCCATGTGGGACATAGATTGTGTCCAACGTCATTAGCCTGGATTTACCTCAGTGCTTAGTACCGTGCCTGGCACATAGTAAATGCTTAACAAATGCCAGTAAAGAAAAATATATATATACAATTGATTGACTGACTCAAGGCAAAGGCCAGCACGGCATTCTCAACCGCCCATTTCTTTGGGCACTCTTCAGGGACCAAAGAGGAGCAGGGCCTCACCTTCCAGATATCTCCTGCCCAAAGGGAAGAGAGACTTGCCAATCAAAGACCTTGACAAATAAATGCCAGAGCAGCTTCTGAACAGAAAAATGTCAGCACCGAAGACCAAGACTAGCACTAGCAGCTACCAGAGTGGCAGAAATATCCATGTGACTGTGCCCAGTTCCATATTTTGAGCAAATATTTCCTGGACCACAACGGGTACATAAACAAGTATTAATGTCTGACAGTATCCTTTAATTCTACAATCCTGAAGAGCAATCTACCCTTGACTTTTCTTTCTCTGACAGCTCAACTTGTCTCTCTCTTTAGCCACAAGTTTTGTGATGGCTTTTGATCTCTACTTGGAAGAGAGAGGTGATGCTGGGTATAATTTTTAGTTTCCTATGTGTAGTGTTTTTTTTTATAATGGTATTTGTTAAGTGTTTGCAATGTGCACGTACTGTAATGAGCACTGGGTTAGATACGAGCTAATCAGATTGGAGACAGTCCATGTCCCACATGAGGCTCAAAGTCTTAATCCTCATTTGATAGATGAGGTAACTGAGGCCCAAAGAAGGGAAACATCTTGCCCAAGGTCACACAGCAGACAAATGTAGGAGCTGGGATTAGAACCCAGGTCTTTCTGACTCCCAGGCCCGTGCTCTACCCACTAGGCCAGGCTGTATTGACAGGTATCTTTTGGTTTGATACTGGATTTGCTGACCATAAGATGCTCATCATTGGGTAAAAGTGTGGCTGTTGGGGCCAAATGCACTGCTGCCCATCCCTAATTGAAACTTCCTGCCATCTTATTTGGCTTCCCAAAAACCAAACTAGCCTCACATCTGGGAAAACAGTTCCACCATCTTGAATGATCCAAACTGCAAACAAAATGCACTACAAACTTAACCAATAGCTGGTCTTTGAAAGTAAACTGAAAAACATTTATTTCATTTAAATGGCTGTGCTATCCTTTTCCCCATTTAGAATCATTTATATGTATGTTTTCGCCAACACCAGACGAGTGAAAGGGTAAGCACTTAGTACAGTGCTCTGCACATAGTAAACGCTCAATAAAAACGACTGAATGAATGAATGAATGCTTTTGCCTCCAACTTCACTCCTTAAGAACTGTCCACAACAAGGCACAGTATAAAAAAGTGTAGCTTCAGTCTTCATTCAATTAGCAACAATTCTGCTTGGATAAACTACTAACAGAAGACAGGACAGGACCTTAAACCACCCACAGTATTCAAGGGGGAAACTATAGTGGCTCTGTAACAACTTTCACTGTTCAATCAAATCCAAAATCGCCGACGTTCTCAATAACTCAATCTCTGGAATGTCACTGAATAATACAATGATTGACAATGCAATGAGGGAGGAAAAATGGGGAGGAGCGGGTATCTGAGCAGCAGTTCAATAGTTCAAACTATATACCTCTGAGCTCCCAGTGACCAATTAATTGCCTTCGTAATTAACCCTGGTTGATTCATGCCAGAAAAGACATTCCCACAATCTTCAGCCAGCACTGGATACACCAAAGTAGTTCAGGGTTTTGTGGTTAATTGTTGAAGAACTGCAAACGTATTGGCAGCAGCTCAAAACCTCGATTTTGCATTTTAATCAGGGCAAGGGTTTATTTAAAAAGCAGCCTTAAACAAAGCATTCAACTTTTAGAAGATATTGAAATTATAAAATTGCATCTGCTCCTTGGATTTAGACAGGCAGTCTTTGATTTCAGACATTCCGAGTTACAGACGCAGCATTTACATTTCCTAATTCCCACCCAGCAGCAGCTTTACAGCATATTGGTGTGGACTTCACCACATTAGCTTTCTTTATGGCATTTGCTCCATGGGTGCGGTTGTCTGTGTGTGGGAGGGTAGGGGGGCACAGAGGAACTGTGGAGAAATAGGGAAGCTATTTTCAAAGTTGGAGTGTACAGTGAGAGAGAGTGAGAGGATAAAGAGTGAGTGAAGCTGGGTCGGACGGAAAGCGGAGGGGTGACGGGTCCATTTTATTTAAACGCTGGCTACCCTATTGTGGACACTCTCAATATATACATATAGATGCATGTATCTATATTTATTTCTCAACTCTCAATATATACACACCTATATACACATGCATATAGGCATATACTGAAAGATGAGAAATTCATATAGATACACAAATGTTGCTACATTACAAATCTCTAATTGATGAAGAATTCTGTTCTGAAGGGTTTTTTGATAAAAATATGGAGCTCAGCCCAAGTTCTGGAACCAATTTCCATTTTTTTAATGGCATATGTTAAGCGCTTACTATATGCCTGGCACTGTGCTAAGCACTGGGGTACATACAAGCTAATCAAGTTGGACACAGTCCATGTCCCACAGGGGCCTCACAGTTTTTATCGCCATTTTACAGTTGAGGTAACTGAGGAATAGAGAAGCTAAGTGACTTGCCCAAGGCTACACACCACAGAAGCGGAAGAGTGGGGATTAGAACCAGGTCCTTCTGACTCCCAGGCCAGTACTCTATCCTTTAGCCTACACTGCTTCCCCTGGTATATCACTGGTTCTATGAGAAGACCTGGGCTTCAATGCTTTTAAAACACAGTTTCAGATGACAATTCTGACATGACCCCATGGACTGCTCATAATTGAATAAGCCCATCTTTCCAAGAGAAACAAAAGGTAAATGCCATATTTTCACTAAAGCAGCTAATTTAAAGGAATACTGAAAAGGGTGTATTTATTTTTTCCTATTGAAAGTTTTTTTAAAAACTTGGAATAATATTTGCCAGTGCTGGGGATCAGAATGACATCCACAGAAAGTGAAGTCACCTACAACATCAACTCTGCTGTACTGTACTTTCCCAAGCGCTTACTACAGTGCTAACCCTCAATAAACACCAATTGATTTATTATTTATTCAAACAATAAATAAAGCATTAGATTCAGATTAAGCCATTCAAACCTTTCTTCCCATTATAATTTATCCTGGAAATATTAATCCAGATGCCCATTTGATAAATACTTCCCTACCAAAACACAAGATGACAAAAACTGGCCTCTCTATTGGCCAGCCAAATCCATGCCAGTTTGGTAAGCTACAAACTTTCTTTCAGAGAATTGAAAAAAAAATCAGCCCTTTACACAAACACTAGATGGCTTTGTTCATTCTTTCTCCCTCATCCAACAGTGGAATAATACCTGGCTATCTTTTTCCTTCAGATACACTGCGTTATGAATGAAGGATAGGCAGCAGAAAGGGGACAGAATCTATGAGTATGTTTTGTGTAAAACACATAGAATCTTTAAAAAAAAAATAAGAGTTAAATGACCAGGAATTGTGATGAGTTGAATTAATTCTGGAAGAGTTTAAGGAATGTTGCTTACTAGAAACAATGGGAAGAAATGAAAAGTGAGGAAAAGAAAAGGAAAAGAGGGAAGTGATTTCTTGTTTTTTTCTTTTTCCCATACATCCTATATAACACACTTTCCCCTTGAAGTCTTGGAGAACAGAGCCCATCTCCTAAAGAATGAAATGTGTTGGAAAAAATCTTAAATGGTCATCTAGCACAGCACCTGGTTCCAGATAGGTAAATGCCCAAACCAGCCAGAACATACATTTTATAAAAAACAAAAGAGTAATTAGTGTATCAAGGGGTGAAGCTCAAAATCTTCCTTGGAGGTCTACACTAACACAATCAAGCAAGAATTTCATATGCCTAATCAAATTCTAACACTGCAATTTAAGCACATTCCTTCTTCACTTGTCTGGTGTTGATAGGAAAACAAGTGACTATTGACAATCTCATAAAGGGCCTTCATATACTTTCAAGACACTTATTAAATCACCCATCTTTTCTTCGCCAGATTTAATCCCTATTCCACTTACTCAAATGGCATTTTCCATCTCTCTAATCATTTCTGTTTAACTTCTCTGAACCCTCCCCATTTTCTCCAAACTCTTGAAATGTAATCAATCATATTCATTGAGCACTTACTGTGTGCAGGGCACTGTACTATGTGCTCGGGAGAGTACAACACAGCAATATTAAGACACATTCCCTGCCCACAACAAGCTTACAACGATCTAAACCAGAAACAACACTTTAATAAGGTACTAGCTGATGCAAAATAGGAAAGAAAGACAACTCTGTGGCGCTTGCACAACACATTCCTATGTGATGGAATTACACAAATGCAAATATGTGATTTAAACGATATCCTTGTAAGCCAACTGCTGATGGGGAGGATGGCGGTGAGAATGAGGCTAAAGGCAACCACGTGGTGAAAGGTTTGTGATTTCCTTGAGGCCACGGATCGTGTCTATCAACTGTATTGTTCTCTTCTAAGCTGCTCCTCCCAAGCTGAGAAGAACAGCATGGCCTAATAGGTAGCGCCCATACTGGGAGTCAGCGGATCTGAGTTCTAATCCCGACTCCACCACTTGTCTGCTGCGTGACCTTGGGCAAGTCACTGTGCCTTAGTTACCTCATCTGAAAAATGTGGATGAAGACTGTGAGCCCCGTGTGGGATATGGACTGTATCCAACTATCTACTCCAGTGTTTAGTACAGTGCTTGGAACATAGTAAGTGCCTAACAAATACCACTTAAAAAAAAAGCTTTTAGTACAGTGCTCTGCACACAGTAAGTACTCAGTAAATCCACTGATTATCTAGTATAAGACTGGGGACTCCCCACGTTCAAAAGAGAGACACAGCTCATGCTGTCAGGGAATTAACAACCTAAAATGATCAACAGAGATTTTTTCAGGGTCAGTAAGAGAACAAGAGTAATTAAAATGCCAATGAAATGGGTTTCAGGTATCTCTGGCCTACAGAATTTTCCCTAGACTTTCCCACATTTAACACTTTCATCACCCCCCCCAATACACATGGGGTTGGTGAGCACCCGAGGAAGAGCACCTGACAAAGAAGGGTACTAATATACTCTACATCGTATTTTGAATTTTCATTTAAATCTGATTTGCCCACAGTTTAATTTGTTTTAGGTCCTGGGTCTATGCTGATTTGTACAGAAGTAGTAAGGAAATTTGAGAGATAAAAAGTGCTTATGAGAAAAGAAAAAGTTATTACAGAATAGCGTGGATGGGTAGAATCGATACTTAGAACCCAAACTCGTGCACCGGAAAACAGAAATGAAATGAAACTGAAATGAATTGTGTCTAAGGTGGATATAAAAGAAATGTTCAACACGCCTGATAAACCATAGCTATGGGCCTGCTGATTTTTCCATTTCCTGTTTTCCAATGATTTAGAACAAACATTTTCTAGGGGATTTATTTTTTATTAAGTTCGATGAACTCAATAAAAATAAAACCTCTACTAAATATTTGGTATAAAAACTATGAAGATAATCAAATATTAGCTTATTGTGGGTCTAGGGAAGATTCTTTTAAAACCCTAGAGGATATTCCCTTTCAGCGACAAGGATATGACCTTCAATTCCCAACAACATAAAAGTTTCCACTTCCCCATTTATGCGTAGGCCATCATTTCTGTTCTACCATGGGGTTCTTGAAGAATCCAGAATTACAGGAAAATCGTGTTACAGGAATCACTGACTCAATGGGAAATTAATGGATTAGATGGTAGATGATTCAACGATACCACAATCACGGACTTTTTGACAGAAGTTACTACATCACAGCCATGTCTGACATTAACAGAATGCTCTAAACCCTTTGCCGCTAAATGCTCTTTTACGAGTAAATTATTTAAGTTACCAAAATAAAAAGACACACCAAGTAGTGAGCAGTAGATTAACTGTGAGGCAGAGCCTGAGAAGTGTAGCCACATCCTGCCTCAACTGAGTTCATGCACATCACTGTTTCTTCCAATGAGGAATCTACTTGTGCCAAACTGTGGATTGTGCTAATCCCAGAACAGATTCATATTGTGGGAAGAACGCTCTCTAATGTTTCCTTCATGTTGTTTCCAGATGGTGTGATAAAAAAACTTGTTAGAACACAACTGACTAAATAAAAAAAAAGTTTGTATTTTAGGGATGGCTTTTTTAGAGAAAAAGCCTATGAAGCAACTGATCAATTCATGGTATTTATAGAACCCTAGTGCAGAGCACTGTACTAAATATTCAGAAAGCACACTTCAACAGAGTTGGTAGTTGCAATCCCAGACCACAAGGAAAAAACAGACCACAGGGAGGAGACAAACAAAACATATTATGAAACAGTCAACACGAGATAAAACTGCAACTACCACTACGGATAAGACGGTCTCTAAGTATATAGAGAAGCAGCATGGCTTAGTGGAAAGAGCACAGGCTTGGGAGTCAGAGATTGTGGGTTCTAATCCTGGCTCCACCATTAATCCCACCACTTACCAGCTGTGTGACTCTGGGCAAGTCACTTCACCTGGCTGTGCCTCAGTTAGCTCATCTAAAAAATGGGGATTAAGACTGTGAGCCCCAAGTGGGACAACCTGCTTACCTTGTATCTACCCCAGCACTTAGAACAGTGCTTGGCCCATAGTAAGCGCCTAACAAATACCATCATATTATTACTATTATCTAAAACAAGGACTTCTCATCACCCAATACTCTGTTTGGTTGCAACTGCTTACATACCCACATTCTGCTAGACAGTAAATTCCTTCATGGCAAGGATGAGGTCTACAAACTCTACTGGACCTTAACAAACACTAAGTTCAGTGCTCTGCACAAGATACTCAAAAAATACTTCTGCTGGAACACAGACACCCACCATCACAACTATTACTTATAAATACAGAGGATAATAAAAATAATGTTGGCATTTGTTAAGCACTTACCATGTGGAGAGCACTGTTCTAAGCACTGGGGTAGATAGAGGGTAATCAGATTGTCCCACGTGGGGCTCCCAGTCTTAATCCCCATTTTGCAGATAAGATAACTGAGGCACAGAGAAGTTAAATGACTTGCCCACAGTCACACAGCTGACAAGAGACAGAGCCGAGTTTCAAACCCATGACCTCTGACTCCCTTGCCACTCTTTCCACTGAGCCACGCTGGATAATAAATAGGAGGAAGCAGCAACCTCTTGACACATGAGCCATCCTGTCAGTTGCACCACCCCTTACTAAAAATGATACTAATGGTATTTGTTAAGCACGTCTTATGTTCCAAGCACTATACTAAGTGCTGAAGTGGATACAAGATAGTCAGGTGGGACAAAGGCTCCCTGCCTCACATGGGGGTCATAATGTTCCCCATTTCTCACTGCACTCCTGGCCTCTCATTCACCCCACCAAACCTGCTCCAGCCTCCACGTGGAGAAATGAATGCCAACGACTTGTTCTCCAACCTGAAAAAAAAATCTACATTCACTCCACCCACTTTCTCTATTCCCAAGCTTGAATCCTAGTAAATAAAACAAAAGCAACAAGAATTCTCTACGTTAATCATTTTATAACCCATATCACTCTGAGTCATCTGCAAGCAACAAGAATTGCACATCAATGATGATTGAGCGTGGGCACTGCCACCGGAAAAATCAGTGGTGCTGAAAACTGTCACTAAGCACACGCAGAAGTGCCAAATTTTCTATCAATGTTATGATAGGAGCAAAATGTCAATCTAAGGAGACTTTACAACAATCCTTAAGTAAGTGTTGAATGCCCATTTGTTAGATCCATGTATTACAAGAGAGCCTTTGTTTCCACATGCTGTACTGTACTGAGACTCATTTCTGGACATTTTTGATAAAGTGAGCTTTCGCCCATGTTTGTCACGGTCTTAAAAAGATTACAAAAATGTACAGGCATGAAGCTGCCCTTCGACTCAGGAATTCAATTCTCTTGTTAGGTCAGAATGGGCAGATTTTAAGAAACTAAAACAGAAGACAACTTCTAAACAAAGACGCACACTGTCCCAGAAAGCAGACTTTCAAACGCTTAGTATGGTGCTCTGCCCACAGTGAGCGCTCAATTAAATACCACTGACCGATTAATTGATTTGGCTTTACGCGAGCATTTTTATTTCAGGCAACTAGTGGTGAAACTGCTAACGGATACCTGACTACTCAAAGATCCTTAGACACACCTTTGAAGCATCTAACAGTCCTTAGAAAACCTTGTAATTCAAAGGGATCATTTAAAATTTATTATAAGGAATAATAATAATAATGATCCTCATGCCCAGTGGGTAGAAAATACAAAATGAGACCTTACCATGGCACTGAGAGTTTCTTCCCAATCAGGTCGCTCTCGAGGATGAACATTTCTATGTAGTTCTGGCACAAAGTCATCTTCCTCTGGGTGTACTGAAGACTTCATCTTTCTAGATATAAAAACAGAAAAGGCAGTGGTCTTTCAGTGCTGGATACTCGTGGGCTGGGATAAATCCTGCTGGGATAAGAATGATTAAGACTTTAAACTCATTATTGGCAAGGAACGTGTCTGCTAATGTATTGTACTCTATTGAGTGCTTAGTGCAGTGTTCTGCGCACAATAAGTGCTCAATAATTACAACTGAACCAATAAATGAATGCTAATTCTGTTGTACTGTCCTCTCCCAAACCATCAGTATGGTGCTCTGCACATAGCAAGTGCTCAGTGAATACCCATGACTAAGAACTGTGTACTGGGCCAGAACTATGTCCTGCTTCCCCACCTCCTTTAGAAGAGGAGATTAAATCCATGTGGGCGGGACACATGGTCCCACCAAATGAACTCTCGCTACCCACCAGGGGATGAGTGGCCATCCTGGCACAGTGGACAGAGCATGGGCCTGGAAGTCAGAAGGTCAGAGGTTCTAATCTCAGCTCCGCCACTTGTCTGCTGTGTGACCTTAGGCAGGTAACTTAACTTCTCTGTGCCTCAGTTACCTCATCTGTAATATGAAGATTGAGACTGTCAGCCCCACGTGGGACAGGGACCGTGTCCAACCTGATTAATAATAATAATAATAATGTTGGTATTTGTTAAGCGCTTACTATGTGCAGAGCACTGTTCTAAGCGCTGGGGGAGACACAGGGGAATCAGGTTGTCCCACATGGGGCTCACAGTCTTAATCCCCATTTTAGAGATGAGGTAACTGAGGCCCAGAGAAGTTAAGTGACTTGCCCACAGTCACACAGCTGACAAGTGGCAGAGCTGGGATTCGAACTCGTGACCTCTGACTCCAAAGCCCATGCTCTTTCCACTGAGCCACACTGCTTGCATCCCCCTTGGTGCTTAGAACAGTGCTTGGCACATAGCAAGCTCTTAAATATCATAATTACTATTATTATGATTATTATTATTATCCCCTTAAGCCCATGTGGAAATTCCCTCAGGTGTTCACTGTCCTTGCCTGTATATATATATACAGGCCTGTATATGACAGAGTTTCCAGCAACAATTATTTCTTGCCAATCAGCTCAAGGTACAGAACTAGGCACGATACAGTCCCTGACCCAAAGGAACGAGCATAGAAAAGTGGAAGTACAAACAGAATAAATACATGAAAGTGTACACACGCACACACACTCTTCACTCTTCAAATGCCGATGATCGTTTCCGACCCATAGTGACTCTATCAACACACCCTCTTCAGAACGTCCCATCCTCTGTCATAAAGTCATTCTGGTCTGTGTATGCAGAAGTTTTCTTGGTAAAGATACGGAATTGCTTTACCATTGTCTTTCCCAGCTGGATCATCCACCTTTGACTCTTTCCCATGCTGCTGCTGCCCAGAACAGGTGAATCGACTTTGACGCTTTGGCTTAACCCTTTCCATTACAGGTAACCCTTTATGGCAAAGCTCCAAGCTTCACCAGCATATGCAAACTCTCCTGCCATGATAGGCCTTCGATTCACAGCGAGGGGAGAGTACACCGCTCCACACACATGTAAATATAAAAATCAACTCTTATGGGAAAAGGCAGGGTGCAAGGTCTTTAATTCCTGAATGTAATGTCTAACCTCGGCATCATCCTTGTCTCATCTCCCTTATTCAATCCTCATAATCAGTCTGTCACCAAATCCTGTCCGTTCTATATTCAACATCTCTGGAATCCACCCTTTTCTTGCCATCAAAACTACTATCATGCTGATCCAAGCACTTATTTCCCATCAGCCTCCTTACTGACCTCCCTACCTCCCGTCTTTCCCCTCTCCAAGTCTTTACTTTATTCTGCTCTCCACAATTTTATTCTTCAAAAAAAAATTGTCAAGCCACATCTCCCCTCTCCTCAAAACCTTCAGTGGTTGACCAACATCCCTGCATCAAAAGGAAACTTCTTAGCATAGGCATGAAGTTCTCCCTATCTTACCTCACTGATCTCTGACTATATTCCAACCTGCACACTTTATTTGCACACTTCACTCCTGGAAAACCACCCAGTTGGTATATAAAACATATATATACACCCACATAACTATTTTTTTCCTTATTGTTGCCATATGTCTCCTACTTATCCTGTGAATTCCCTGTAGGTAGGGACTGTATCAGATCTGCTGATTTCATACCTACCCCAATGCTTAGTACAGCTTGGCACATAGTAAGCCTTTAAAGAGCACCATTATTATTCTTATATTGTATGTAGAATATTGACAGCAAAGCACTTCTACTCTGTTGGCACTCAATTCCCCTTTAAACTGTGATCTCATCTTGGGCAGGGAAAGTATCTACCAACTCTATTGCACTCTCCCAAGAGCTTGTGACAGTGCTATGGACATGGTAAAAGCTCAATAAGTACAACTGATTGACAGTGATTGTCCCTTAAGCCTCTAGGCAGAACTGGGGGAGGGGAGAGACTTAGAAGGGACTATCTACAAATCTCCCAACTGAGTGATTAATGGATGAGAGGTAGGGGGCCAAGTAGACAGAGCACAGCCCTGGGAGTCTGGGTTCTATTGCCGGATCCACCACTTGTCTACTGTATGACCATAAGCTGCTTCACTTCTCTGTATCTCAGTTCCCTCATCTGGAAAATTGGGATTTAGACCATGAGCCCCGTGTAGGACAGGGACTGTGTCCAACCTGATTACCTCCTATCTACCCCAGTGCTTAGAACGGTGGCTGGCACATAGTAAGCGCTTAACAAATACCATAATCATTATTATTATTATGAGACTCGGCAGAGAACAGGCTTTCTCAAGGTAGTATGCGAAGCACCTGTTTACAGTAGCATCACACTAATTTGGCCCATTAACAAATTGCATTTCGTCTTTTGCCAGAATTTCCATAATGGGGTTCTACTAAATATGACAAACTCAGATTTAATCACTTCCATAATCCCTAAAGAAGGTTTGGTTTCCTTTTCACTGATGAACAGTCATTGGTACACAGAAATAATTATGTGGAGCCTCTTTATGAACGCATTCTGAATTATGCAGATGAAAAAATAGAATCATCAAAAAAGTATTTAAGAAATGGTAAACAGGAGAAATGGAGAAATGTTTCCTACTGACTGTCATTACTGCAAATGAACTAAATTGAAGATTATTCTAAAATTTACATTATAAATTAGTATAATTACCATACATTTTCAATAAAACCCCACAATAAAAATGAGATGCTATAAAATAAATGTACTCCCAAAACTAGATTTTCAAAAATACTCGAGTATATAAATTAATATACCACGTTTTCTAAACGAAACTAAAATGTCCATTAATTCTGATTAAGATGGTATCTAGAAATATACTCAAACACCACTAATTTTCTCCAGTGGGATTAAACACAGCATAGAAAGAATGAAAATAGAATCTTAACAATAACATGTGTGCATATGAAAACCCATCTCACAACCTGGAAAACCTACAGTTTAAAGTTCATCCATTTCAACTATTTTTCACTACCTATGGCACCAAAAACCATACCAAATACCCATATTTTGATAGCAATGCCTGTCGGTATGAGATAAACATGCACACTTGATCAGAGCATTGCCTAGCACTGTGAATACTGGACAGAAGCTCGCAACTACTTGACTCAGAGCCCCCATATCAGTAGAGGGTAAGGGGTGGGGCATTCCTCCAGCATCCAGATCACCCTCACACTTCTGCCCAAACCACTCAGACCACCTTTAGGACAGAGGTGGCTATTTGAGACCATGGACTGATTGGCCAGAGCAGCAAGGGACCCAAACCCTGACACCCACAAAGACTGCTTTACCTGCTAATTGCAGTGGGGATTTCTGGTGGTTTCTTTTACATGCTTATTGTTCATAAGCAGAAATGCAGCATGGTGTGGTGGATAGAACATAGACCTGTGAGTCAGAAAGTCATGGGTTCTAATCCTAGCTCTGCCTCTTGTCTGCTGTGTGACCTTGGGCAAATCACTTCACTTCTCTGTGCCTCAGTTACCTCATCTGTAAAATGAGGATCGAGACTGCAAGCCTCAAGTGGGATGGGGACTGTGTCCAACCTAATTTGCTTGTATCCACCCCAGAGCATAGTACAGTGCTTGGCACATAGTAAGCACTTAAATACCATAATTATTATCATTATTATTATGTACATCCTCCCCAGTTTGGATAGTAAGAACCTATTAGGCTACGGGCTGGGTCTGAATTCATTTCTTAGACTTTACCCCAGGGCTACTACTGTCCTCTGTAAATTGTAAACACCTAATAAACGGGAGCAAAAAGGATAATGAAGTCCTAGGCTGAGAGTGGTGGATAAGCCCCAGAGGAAGTGATTCTAGAAGTGGTGGTTTGCGCCCTGCCACTGGCACATTCTCGCCCTGGCAGGACACAGTCCTACCTGGGCCCGGAATACAAGAAGCAAGTAGGTGGGCATGGGGCTGCTGCACATTGTAAAATGCACGTCCACCTTAGCCAGATTTTTTTTCAGTATTCCTGCTCGACTTTTCCATGATATGTCATTCACTGATGGCACGGTGCCAACAGGCAGCACTGCAGAATTAGAACTCAGCTCCCCTAATTCCTAAAGCCGTGCCCTTTCCAGTCGACCAACGTATGGGCTAGTAAATATATGCAAAAGATTTTCAGACCCAGCTCACAATCAATCGGTGGTATTTACTGAGTACTCACTGTGTGTAAATACCCTACAGTAATGTTGGTAAACACAGTCCCTGCCCACAAGGAACTTACAGTCTAGAGGGGGAGACAGACATTAAAATAAGTTACAGAAAGGGCACAGCCTCTTGGAGATGTGCTTTTAGTAGGGCTTTCAGAGTACAGAGATGGTAATCTGTTGAACATGAAGGAGGAGGGAGTTCCAAGCCAAAAGGAGGATGTGGGAAAGGGGTTGGTAGTGATATAAAATGAGACCAGGTGCAGTGAGTAGGCTGGCATTTGAGGAATGAAGTATGTGCGTTGGGTAGTAGATGGAGATCTGCGAGGTAAGGTAGGAGCAAGGAGAGTTGACTGAATGCCTTAAGGCTGATGGTAAGCAGTTTCTGTTTGACACAGAGATGGATGGACAACCACTGGAGGATTTTGAGGAGTGAGGACACATGACCCGAACATCATTTGAGACAGATGATTTGGTCAGAGGGGGAAGCATGGATTGGAGAGGGGAGAGTGACAGGAAGCAGAGAGGTCAGTAAGGAGGCTGATGCAGCAGTCAAGGCGGGACAGGATAAGTTCTCGGATCGGCAGGGTAGCAGTTTGGATGGAGAAGAAGGGATGGATTCTAGAGAGGTAGTGAAGGTAAAACCAACAAAATTTGGTGACAGACTGAATATGTGGGTTGAATGAGAGCAATCGGTCGTGGATAATGCCATGGTTATGGGCTTGTGAGACAGGCAAGATGGTGTTTTCTGAGGGATGAGAAAGTCTGGGGGAGGATAGGGTCAGTTTGCTAAGATGAGGAGTTCTGTTTTAGATATGTTAAGCTTGAGGTGACTGTGGGGCATCCCAGGAGAGATGTTCTGAGGGCAGGAGGAAATGCTAAACTGCAGAGGAGAGAATCTGGCCTGGAAAAGAAGATGTGGTGATGGTAGGTTTTATTTTTATTTTTAATGGCATTTGTTAAGCACTTACTATGTGCCAGGCACTGTACTGAGTGCTGTGCTGGGGTTGACACAAGTTGATCACATTGGACACAGTTCCTAACCCATAGAGGGCTCATAGTCTTAATCCCCATTTTACAGTTGAGGTAACTGAGGCACAGAGAAGTGAAGTGACTTGCCTAAGGTCACAGAGCAGACAAGTGGCAGAGCCGAAATCAGAACACAGGTCTCTCTGACTCCCAAGTCTGTGCTCTATTCACCGGGCCTTGCTGCTTGAAGACATGGGAGGGAGTAGGTACAGTGGATGAAAAACAAAAGGAAACTTTGAACTGAATCTCAAGAGACTCCCACAGGGGGTGGGGGGCAGAGGAGGAACCGGCTAAACAGATTGAGAAGGAACAGCGGACAAATACAAAGAGAACTGGGAGTGGACAGAGTTTGTCCACTGGGCTTTCTATTCTGCCTTCACTGCTGGTCCACAACCCCTCCCAATTCAACCTGCCTGCTGATTAGTGAGATCAAAGTTGGGCTATTTTCCACCCTAGGAATTCAGGTGAGGCAACTGCAACCTGCCAACAGTTTCACCCCTTCCTGAACCTCCTTCCCCTCAATTCAATTCCTGTGAAGCAGCTATAAGAAGGGCACCAAGATAAACAGCCAGTACCCTCAGGGGAGGGGTGAGGAGGGGAATGACTTAAGTACAAGAGGAAGTTACATGGAGCAGGAAGGTGTGGAGCACATTGGTATGTGCTACGATTGCATCACTGGGCTTTTAGTGCCCACTGAAATCATCTTTTCGAAAACATCAACAGAGTTAATTATTACTGAAGTTGTGTAGCGAAACACACTGTACCAGGATAGAATTCACACTGTCAAGACCTTGAACAACTACTCTCAGAATTAGACTTCTTTACTTCATCTCTTCAGCAGCTTTAAGGGGCGTGGAAACCCAACCGATAAATCCCCCCAATACATTGGGACTGTCCATTTTTCCTTTCTCTCACAGAGATTCTGCAGAGACATAAGTGCAGAAAGTGCTTTGGAATATGTGGTTAAAATGTTAGAGCGAAGAGCAGACTGTAATCATGATTCCTGCTGATTCCTGCTGGATGCCCTGGGGGCGAGAGGGCGGCAGTCACACTTGGATTTGCAAGTTTCGGTACAGACTTCACGATTACATGCATTGCTTGCATCCTTACCGGGGGAATGCTGAACTGTCAGAGCAATTCGAGTAATCCCCATCTTGGCAAGTCCAGACATTGCTAGCTTCGGGGTCAGTGAGAGTCACACCTTTGCCCCATCAGGGGACCCCATCCTGTCTTGCTCCCGAGCAGACTGACAGAGCAGTGGAAGCCAATGGGCTGCAGTGTTTTAAGGACAGTATCTGAAGTCAATGACATGCCTCCTTAAAACAGGGAAGAGTTCACTAAAAGAAAAAAAAGCAACCAATTGGAAAGCCAGAGGCTGGGATGATATGGGATTTCTTTTAAAATGGAAAAACTGATAAGCAATATTTTCTATAATATGCCTGTTTTCCCAAATATGGTTTTCCCCTCTCCTCTTTCCCTTGTCCCCAACTTCTTAAACGTGTTTTAAAACTAAAATCATGCTTCCCCCATTCCAATTCACTAGAGATGTCTCCCTGTTTAATGCATTCAAGTTTTATCGCCTTCTGATACTTCAAGAAATGCAATCACTTTCTAAAAATCATGTTTGGTTAATGAGAGAATAGATAATATCATTGGTTACAATGTTATGTGCTCGGTTTGCAAAACATAGATCCTAAAGTCACTAGGAAATAATTCATTGTATCTCAATGGTCCCACTAGATTGTAAACTCCTCCATTAGACTGTAAGCTCCGTGAAGCCAGGGATCACGTCTACCAACTCTGTTGTACTGTACTTTCCCAAGCGCTTAGCCCAGTGCTCTGGACATGTTAGGCATTCAATAATTCATCATCATCAAGGATAACTATTAAGTGCTTATTGTGGACAGAGCACACACTCTTCCTAAGCCCTTGGAAGAGTATAATATAACTGAGTCGGTAGATATGTTCCCTGTCCACATTGAGTTTACACTGTTAAGGGGGAGATGGACATTAATATAAATAGATCATTTATAAGATATAGTACCACTGACTGATGCAAAGTCTCTAATGTGAGACTAACTTTCAGACATGTGGGAAGGTTGTCGCTACTCTGGTGACAGTCAGCCCTGCCCGAACAACGAGAACTCTGAAACTCCACTCCTTTTGGCCACAATATAATTATTTGTGTCCCTGAATTTTCATGAGGCTCTTCTGTTTTTGTGAATTCTATCATTCCTATCTGTCCGACAACAGCCAACCTCCAACTTGTTCTTACCTTGTGAGTCCTTTGAGGCCCAGGGATAGTTCTCATCCTTGTATTTTTCACCCCAATGCTTCGTACAGTGTACTGAACAAATAACAGGCACTTAGCAAATACGATTAAATGAATGAAATAACTGTATCAGTCAAATATTGAACGGATTAAATCAGGACTGACCTTTTATTTAGTGCTTTCAACTGCGTGTCAAACTGAGGAGCAAGTTGTACTGACTTACTGTGGAAATTCCAAGAGGAAGTGTGGGCCAGACAGGTCCGGCCCTGGGATGAACCGCCAAAAGATGGGTTCACCCAAAAAGGCCAAGCCAGCCACCACGTGCCGAGTCATGGCAGCAGGCCTCAGGCGCAACCCAGATGTGCCATCCCACAGGGGATCTGGACCAAGCTAAGGGGATTAAGAGATTTTGCACACTCATCCCCAGGTGAAGAAACTGCAGGCCTCACCAAGGCTCCACGGTCCCTCTCTCCCTTTGCCCACAACTACAGGCCTAGGCCGGGGCCAGTGTCTCCTTCTGACTCCCTCTGGTAGAACAACTGATGGATGGAGGGTGGGGGATGGGTGGAAAGAACTGTGAGCATCAGCCACGTAAAAGAGGGCACCTGTTTGGCCGCCAAGCTGAGCGTTTTTGAAATAAAGCCGGCTTGCCTGGTTCTGATTGATTTCTATTGCAGTTATGAATAAGATTGATGCAATAGCACAGGACACAGGTTGAGAACAGCGTGGCAGCAGCATGGCAGCAAAGCCTAGCAGAAAGAACACGGGATTAGGTGTTTGAGAACCTGGATTCTAATCCTAGCTCCGCCACTTGTATGCTGTGCGACACTGAGCAAGTCACCTCACAGTTTATTTTTTTTTAAATGGTATTTGTTAAGCATTTACTAGGTGCCAGGTACTGTTCTAGTGCTGGAGTAGATACAGGTAAATCAGGTTGGACACAGTCCATTTTCCACTTGGGACTCACAGTCTTAATCCCCATGTAACAGATGAGGTAACTGAGACACAGAGAAGTTAAGGGCACAGAGGAGATAAGTGCTGGATTCGGGATTAGAACCCAAGTCCTTCTGACCCTCAGACCCATGCTCTATCCACTAGGCCATGCTGTTTCTATGTGCCTCAGTTATCTCATCTATAAAATGGGGAATAAGACATGTGAGCCCTATTTGGGACTGGGACTATGTCCAACCTGATTATCTTGAATCTACCCCACCACTTAGTACAGTGCCTGGCACTTAAATACCATAAAAAAAAAGATAAAAGGGTGTTCCCCGAATCCCAGGTGAGAGTCAAATCCTATGCAAGGATGTTATGACCATTTTCTTCTCCTCCCCGCTTTTTCTTCTCCTCCCTACCATCACTGGGCTTGCCAAGGTTAAGAAGGTTCTCAACTAGCCTTTTGAGACACTACCCCAAGGTCAGCTCAGTAAGAAAGAAACTTCCAAATGGAGCCGACTCAGGTGCTTTTGCTGCTACAGCCTAGTGCCGAGCTCTCTCAACTGTCTTCCTCTGGGGCTACCCACTGTGGGCTTCACGTTTGCTTTTCCCTCTAATTGGCTCTTTCAACTTGAAGCAGCAGCTATGCCTGATTTTAGAAACTCTCTGAGGACAATTTCTCAACTTGGAATCCCATTAAACGCCCTCAGAACAGACGGAGACCATATTCAGCCTTGAAAGACGTAAATGGACTAGAGACTGGCCCTAAATGAGAACTAAACTGGCTTGGGGTGCCAGTAAAAACAGCACAGTACATTAATTTTTGCCCCACCAGCAATAAGCTCTTCCACACTCTGAAGCTGCCAGCCCACAGAATGTTCCCTTCTTGCTTCCTGGCAAGCCCACGGTAGTCAAAGGGAGAAGAAGAGAGAGAAGAGAGGGGGGAGAGAAGAGTGTTCCCTGTTCTCTATCTCCCTCCCTTTCATTCATCCCTGCTGCCTCAAATTTCCCTACTGACTTCCTTTGTTGGGGTCTGGGTGGGTGTCCGGTACTTAGAAATTGCTTGAGCAGGATCTTGGACTCTTCAGAGGGAAGAATGTTCCAGAAATGTTAATGCAAAATAAATAAATAAATTAACTCTACACTGCTGAGGCAGGAATTTGAAGTCCTGCCCCAAAGTAAATAATTATACAATATTTTCAATTCAAATCCCCTACAATTTATCCATCCTTTAAAAATATCTATTGGAAAGAGCTCCGCCATCAGGGAGGGGTCACTTTAGGCTGTGAGATCACCCAGCTCCTGTTCGATCATGCACTGATTAATCCGAGGGGACCACTCATGGTGAGCAAATTTCAGGCTTTCAATATAATTGACCAGTTGGCCAACCTTGTTCCATCTCTAATGGCCTCTCCTCCGCAGTGTCCTCTCCCTTCTCCTCTCCCCTGGCAGCCTGCCCATTGGACTGTTCCTACTCTCCTGGACAGTGACGTTTGGGATGATCCCACATTGTGCATCTGCTTTTACACAACCTTGCCAAGGAGGCAATGCTAGAACTCGACTTCCAGAGCTGTTAGAGTCGCCACTGACCGGGGAGGGGGGAAAGGGGGAGGGACAATGGCAGAGATGGCGGCCCCTGTAAGCGCCTGTGGTGTGATACGGTGGACTCTTGAACCAGTTCGTTCCCAATCCTCAGAGAGGGCAGTTTCCATGGAGGGGGCAGTTTACAGAGGGTCAAGGAGAGAAATGGAAAGGAAGGTGCAAACAACTCAAGGAGTTTGGGAAGAAAAGCAAAGAAGGAGAAGGGGAGATAACTGGAGGGGGCGCTCTGAGGTCTTGGGAGCATTTCTTTAGAATACTTGGTATATATGGGCACGTTTGCAAGCAGAGGGGAAGGAGCCATTGGATAGTGAGCGGTTGGAGGTGGGGGTTAGGGTGGGAAGAAGAGGGGGGCAAGTGCTTCAATAAAGTGTGAAGGGATGGGCTGGGAGGGAAAGGTGCAGGGGATAGATTCTGAAGAGGATGGAGATCTCCTCTTAAGATACTGCTGAGAAGGATGGTACAGTTGAAGGGGAGCAGAAGGAACGTGAGATTAGAGAGGTGCAAGGGAGATCATACCAAATGGTTCCATTTTTAACAATGTAAATAGATTTAAAGGTCAGCAGCACTGCGGACATGAGAACATGGACAGAGGAAGCATACTGTGGAGGTGAACCAGAGCTGCAGGTTTGTGGTCTGAGATCAGCAGAGGAGTCTACTAAATTTATTGGACTACCCCAGGCACTTAGTACACTGTTCTGTAGGGAGAAACAAACAAACAACACTTTGGAAAGCAAAAACAATTGAACTCCTGAAAAGGGTATGGCTTAGAGGTCTAATTCACTTCAGGTGTCATGATAACTATTAAATTACTTCTTTTTAATGGTATCTGTTAAGTACTTACTGTGTGCCAGACACTGTGCTAAGCGCTGGGATAGATTCATTCCATTCTATTTTTTAAGCACTTACAGTGTGCAGAGCACTGTACTAAGCACTTGGGAATGTACAATACAATAAATAGTGACATTCCTGCCCACAACAATCTCACTAATCAGGTTGGACACAGTCCATGCCCCATATGAGGCTCACAATCTCACAATCTTAATCCCCATTTTACAGATGAGGTAACTGAGGCACCAAGAAGTGAAGCGATTTGTCCAAGGTCACCCAGCAGACAAGTGGCGGAGCTGGGATTAGAACCCAGGTCCTTCTGACTCCCAGGCCTGTGTTCCATCTACTAGGTCACGTGTTTACTGGGAACTATGTACTGTGCCAAGCACTGGGGTGGCTCTCTGCTGGACAGGGAAGTGTAGTGGCTAGGGCCAAGAAAAGCCTCTGAGCCAGGCTACACATACCCCTTGAGGACCAGTGCGGCCACAGAGAGCCTAGTTCTGATGAGGGGCAAGAAGAGCCTTGCCCTGCGCTTCGCACTCACCGCTGGCTGAAGGGAAGGACTCACTCCCTACAAGAGCCAGATCAAGAGAGCCAGTGGTGATGGCAACTCAGGAGGAAGGCGACGAGAGATTGCAGACTGTAAGCTCATGATGGGCAGGGAATGTGTCTACCGACTCTTTTGTAGGGTACTCTCCCAAGTGCTTAGTACAGTGCTCAGAACACAGTAAACACTCCATAAATACCAGTGATTGAGACGGAGATGTGATTACAACCGATACAGTGTGCTGCATCTCTGGCACCAACTTCCCCAATTCCCAGATGAGCCAGGAGTAAGTTTGTTAAACCCCTCTTCCCTCCCTCCCCTCATTCTGTTTAAATTGTAACGTTGGCTCTTCACACACCAACTTCTCCAAGGCTTCATTTACTGCGATTCTTCCACCAAAAAAAGTAAGTAATCAAGTATCATTATAAGTATCAAATACCAGAGTGATTCCTTTATTCCTATCATGAATGATGTAAAACTAGAGAATCAGAGCATTGGATGAGCCCTCACGCTTGTTTTGTGCAAATAACAGAAGTCCATCTCCCCTCACACACAATACCCCTTTCCCATACAGGAAAAATGTTAAAATTTCCTCTTCTCCTGAATAAATACCCAAAACTTCGTAGACTTTCCTTAAAGGGCTTATTTCCCAAACCTTTATTTCATCTGAGTTGCTCTCTTCTGGACCTCATACCTCACTTCAATAATTCCTCCCAAAAAGAGCTCGTGCTTTAAGTGCTGTTCCCGGGTTTGGCTTTAATAAATTATCCACAAAGAACTCCCCAAATCCCACAAAACAACATCCTTCCCAACCTTCATGGCCCTTCCTCCGGGCTGTACTCTCTGACAAATCCCAACCTCCCTGATCAGGCCCTCCTCTCTTGGCATTTGTGCATGTTGATTAATTTATTCCAGTCTAATTTTTTTTGTTCACTGTTGTTGTTCTCAGGTGTATCCCTGCACTGCCTTACTAAAATGGGGATTGAGACTGAGAGTCCCATTCAGGACAGGGACTGTGACCAACCCAATTTGCTTGTATCTACCCCAGCACTTAGTTCAGTACCTGGCACATAGTAAGCGTTTAACAAATACCATATGATAATAATAATATCTACATGCTATATGCGTCTTTCATGAGACTTCAAGCCCCTTGAGGTCAGAGGCCACGTTTTCTACTTTTACTGTACGTTCCTCAGCATCTAAGGTGCTCTGTCTGCAGTACACCCCCAATAAATATGGATGGCAATCATTTCAATTCACCCCAGTTCTCCTCTAACATGAAAGTTGCATTCTCAAATGAGCAGTTTCTGTGATAATCTGGGAAACTGTATGCAAAATGGCTCATGCTTTTTTTTTAAATAGTATTTGTTAAGCACTTACTATGTGCCAGACACTATACTTAGCACTGGGGCAGATACAAGCTAATCAGGTTGGACACAGTCCATGTCCCAAATGAGGCTCACAGTCTGAAGCCCTATTTGACAGATGAGGTGACAGAGAAGTTAAGTGACTTCCCCAAGGTCAGAGAGTAGACAAATGGAAGAGCCGGTATTAGAACCCAGGTCCTTCTGGCTCCCAGGCCTGTGCTCTTTCCACTAGGCCTCACTGCTTCTCATGCTGTCAGAGAAATACTCCTCAACCGTGATCTATCCAAGACGTGTACAGAAAACATGCACTTTAGCAGAACTGGGTTGTTCAGATTTCATTTTTCCTTCTATAATGTGAATACCATGATGTTTGGAAGCATCCTTATATGTTTCCACAATGTTCTTTCGCTTTGCTAAGCTGTAATATAAAAAAAGTAATGAAAGCTATTTTTCTCTAAGATTGCTATGTTCCAGATATTTTCTATCAGCTAATGAGATCAGACTCAATTCCGGTCTGTGATGCCTTCCTGAATCTGCAAACAAGAACTCTATGTTATGAAATGGAAATTCAAGAGCTGCTCTTCAATAACACTGTTTGGCCTCACTGCCCACTTGTGCTTGTTTATGTTTCTTAAAGGGTTGTTAGTCCCAAGTTATCTGCTCTTTGAACTATTTATTTTCAGGAAGCAGGAGTGAGTTTCCCACTTGCTATAGCATTACTGGGGTACTGAGCTGCCTACTTGGGGAAAAAAAAGGGGGGGGGGACAGAATATTCCCTCTAATTAAGTTTTGCATCATGTGATCAGACTGACCGCCAGCTTGCAGGGCTAAATCTCTGCTCTGTGGTGAGTGGGGTAGAAGGAGAGCACGAACTCCCGCATTCCTGGGACCGAGAGTTCTCAGGGCCGGGAGACAGTTGCCTGGCAGTGTGGCAGCCATTGATCCCAGTGGTCTGGGATAAGGTGTCTCACGCTGACCTGGGAAGTTTCCCCACTGAGCTGCTTGGGGACACAGCCCAGGATTACTGGGGTGAAGCATTTGCAAGCTCCTGGTACACACCTTAAAAAGGAGTGAGGCCTAGTGGACACAGCATGGGTCTGGGAGTCAGAAATTATAATAATTGTACTATTTGTTAAGCGCTTACTATGGACCATGCACTGTTCTAAGCACTGGGATGGATACAGGGTAATCGTTTTGAACACAGTCCCTGTCCCACAAAGGGCTCACAGCTTTAATCCCCATTTTACGGATGAGGGAACTGAGGCCTAGAGAATTAAGTGACTTGCCCAAGGTCACAGCAGATAAGTGGTGGAGGCAGAATTAGAACCCAGGTCCTTCTAACTCCCAGGCCTATGCTCTAACGACTAGGCCTTGCTGCATCTCTAAACGCTGGGGTAAACATAAGTTAATCAGGTTGGACACAGTTCATGTCCCAAGTGAGGTTCACAATCTTCATAGACCTGTGTTCTAATCCTCGTTCTACCCCTTAGCTGCTGGGTGACCTTGGGCAACTCACTTCACTTCTCTGTGCTTCAGTTCCCTCATCTGTGAAATGGGGATTAAGGCTGTGAGCCCCATGCGGGACAGGAACCCGATACAACCTGATCACATGTATCCACCACAGTGCTTAGTAAAGTGCCTGGCACAGAGTAAGTGCTTAACAAATAGCATGATTACTATTATTACTATTTGAATGAATGGATTAAAAGAGAGTTGAAAACAAAACCTAAGCCTTGCTTTTGCTTTTGGTGTTCTCCCCAAATCAGCCCCTCACTTATGTATTATCACCAGTCTGCCTAAACATTTTTCACCCTGTGGTACAGCTCGGATTATGTGTTTACTGTTCCCTGGTAGCAGGCATAGTTGTGGGAGGAGACAAAGAGGCTGAGCAGTAGGAGAAGAGAGAGAAAAGAGGGAAAAAGTCTACACGTATAAATCGCATCTTGAGACGCTCTCCTCATCCAACCTGAGCTCCGGAACTGCCTCCTTCTCTGTAAATTTTAACCACACTGCAAATTTAAATGAAATTTTAAATTTAAATTTTAAATTTTAAGGGGACCAGCATAGCCTAGTGGATAAAGCACAGGCCTGGCAGTCAGAGGATCCAGGTTCTAATCCCGACTCCGGCACTTACCTGCTGTGTGACCTTGGGCAAGACACAACTTTTCTGGACCTCCATTTCCTCAACTGCAAAAAGGAGATTGATTCAATACTTGCTCTCCCTCCTATTTATACTATGAGTCTCATGTGGGGTAAGGGACTGAGTCCAGCCTGATTAACTTGATTAACCCATTGCTTAGAACAGTGCTTGACACAGCCTAAGTGCTAACAAATACCACTAAAAAAACAAAATGCCAGCTAAAAGCAAGCTGTGCAATATGACAGCAGTGGTACCTGAATCTCGGGCTCCAGGGGAGGGGACCCCACCCCATCCTCCCAGACCCACCACTGCACAAAATCATGTCATACTTGACAATTGTGCAGCAGCTCTGTGAGCTATCAGCTGTCAAAACATTACAATTCAGAATGATTGCCATTCAAAAGTGACACTCTCCTACAAAAGAGGCTGGGTCTTATATTTAGCTTTTCTTTTCTCCAACTACCTAACGGTATTTGTCTTAGATATTAAAGAACTACTCCTGGAACATCAAGATAAAAAGCCTTCGGAGCAATTTCAAATAGTAAAATAACTAAGGCAGAGAAGTGATCCATGCCACCACAGCTTTTGAAAAACCTGGCAAAGGAATGTTGGTAATATCCCTTCTGACTTCCTCCACTGCAGTACTTAAACACATGCCATTTCCTTACCCCAGATGACCTGGATGTCTTTCTTTTGCATCCCAACAAGAGTAATACAGTGAAGACAGTTAGGTGCTTGGGTGTCTGAGACGTGACTGAGCTTTAAGACCTGAAAACATCAGTCAATTTGTTTAAAGGATCTTCTAAATGGAGCAGTGTGGCCTAATGGATAGAGCATAAGCCTGGAAGTTAGAAGGACCTGGGTTGTAATCCTGGCTCTGCCATTTGTCTACTGTGTGACCCTGGGCAAGCCACTTAACTTCTCTGTGGCTCAGTTACCTCATCTGTAAAATGGGGAATAAGACTGTGAGCCCCATGTGGGATAAGGACTGTGTCCAATCCGATTTGCTTGGACCCACCCCAGTGCTTAGAACGGTACCTGGCACATAGTAAGCACTTAAAGAATACCACAGTTAATATTACTATTATATTAATTTTCATAAATATTTAAAGGCAGTCTCTGTCAGAGGAAATACACTAAAAGGCCTAGGAAAAGTCCCCTTTTCTCAACTACCAAACACCATGAATATCTGTAACACCTTCTGCCTTTCCTTACCACATTTCACTTAGCACATTTGGGCCTATTTCAGGTTACAACCCCTTCATAATACATACAACCTGGAGATTCGGCCAATATGGATGATACCTTACCCCAGGTTACCGCCACCCGTAGGTACATATAACCGGGGGATACCGTCAATACTGTTTGACACTTGAACAATCCTCACATGGCCACAGCCAGTGAAGACGGTATGGTCTCTCCTCCACTAGTTATGATTTGGGAATTAAAAAGTCTACCCGCATCAATTTTAAATAAAGTGGATGAATGTATAGGAATGATTGAAGATGACCTGATGGAGAAAGGAATTCAAATAAGGGAAGAGGAGTTTTATAGATACAAAGTTGTCCGGTTGTCCCACGTGGGGCTCATAGTCTTAACCCCCACTTCACAGATGAGGTAACTGAGGCACAGAGAAGTTAAGTGACTTGCCCAAAGTCACACAGCTGACAAGTGGTGGAGCTGGGGTTAGAACTCATGACCTCTGACTCCCAAGCCTGTGCTTTTGCCACTAAGCCACAGTGCTTCTCTTCGGCAACAATAGTTTTTCTGAAGGACCAGGCTCAGAACTGTAATTCTCTTTCAGTGTCAAAGTCAAAGGGCCGCCTGAAAGGAGCTCTTTCATGTGTGGACTGCTTGCTGTGAACCAGGCGGTGACCCAAATACCTGGGTTTTAAGAGAAACCTTGGTGGGGGGGCGGGGGGGACCCACATGCGCTCAATGGAAATCAAGCACTGAGTCTAGAAAATCAAGTGAAGAGCCACTGTCTCTCCTTTCTGGTTCAGTTTGTTTAGGTTTTGTGGGAATCTGGACTTGTGAAGGCACATGGGCCGTTTACTGCAAGCAGCTGCTTGTGCTCACTCACCCAAGGGGCACGAGGAGCAGTAGAGGAAGGGAAGATCCTAGGTGGGGATAAAAGGTTGACAACCGGCAAAAATTACAATTTACACTGATTAGAATCACAATCTCACTACCAAGCCCTCTCCAAAACCAACTCCCTCCATAGTAGGATGATGAATTTCAAACCTGGTTAGACCAAGAGAGACTGAAAAAGTAAGGAGGCCTGCAAATTCATACACCCCTAAAAGAACTCAATGGCTGAAAGATGGGGTGTTCCCTGAATGTCCTCCATTCCTACTCTTATGCCTTGACTCCAGGCCCTCATTTTCAAACCAGGAAGAACCAAATCTCAGTCCTCCTGAAAACTGCTATTAATCCACCCTGGAGCAGTGACTCCAGGCCCTCATTTTCAAACCAGGAAGAACAAAATCTCAGTCCTCCTGAAAACTGCTATTAACCCACCCTGGAGCAGGTGAGGAAAAGGAGGTTTCTGCTACAAATTAGTTGAGAAAATGACTACCAAGCCAGCTCCCTTGTTCTTAAGGTCCCTTCTGAAATCCTGACAATAATCTCTTTCCCCTCATTCTCATTTTTCTAAAATATCATTCTACATGCATCTCCCCACTCCACTAAAACCACCTATAGTTCCCTAATCCTCTCCACAACAAGCAAAAATTCCGGACTATTTTTAATAGCAGTAATAATGATGACCAATGGCTTTAAAGCACTCAATCAGCTCTGTCCCTTCTACTTATCCCTTTCTTCCAGGACATCCTGGCTCATTCCCTTCAATGCACTCAACCTACCCTCTTAGTGAACCTAGTTATTGTCTCTTCCCCCACAGGTCTCTTGTTCATGCCCCCTTCTTCCTCAAACTCCTCCCCTCATCACCTCTGACAGCTCTCCAGAGTATTTCTGAAAGCCCATTTCCTCCAGTAGGCCATCCCTGATTAATTGCTCACCTCCCCCATTTTTTTATCCTCCAAACTGCACTTCAGTCCTTCTCTGCCAGAGAAGTGCTTAAGTACTCACCTCCCCCTGTGGCTTATTTTATATACTCTACTACTTCCTCCTGGGATTTAAGTTTCTGTCTCACCCACTAGATTTTAAACTCTTTGAGGGCACGGAGCAAGTATATTAACTTCTATTGCACTTTTCCAAGAATTTAGTACAGTGCTTGACAAACAGCAGGTACTCAATAAATACTATCGATTGATATTGCTACTCTTAAGTGTTTTGCTTTTGTTTTTTCTTGTCTGTTGCTCTTCAGTCAATCAGTCAATGGTATTTACTGAGTGCTTACTTTGCACAAAGCACTCTATTAAGCACTTGGCAGAGAACAATATAGGTGGCAGACATGGTCTCTGCTCTCAAGGAGCACCCACCCATATAATTTTCCCCAAAGTTGGGCAGAAGAATGAAGTGGAAAAGCCAAAATCTTTGTCAGGATATTACTAATACTACCACGGAGTGCGAAACAGCATTCTTAAGCAGCCACTGGGTGCAATACACTATACTTTGCAATCAATCATATTTATTGAGCACTTATTATCTGAAGAGCACTGTCCTAAGCACTTGGGAGAGTACAATACAACAGAATGATCAGATATGCTCCCTGCCCAGCTTACAGTCCAAAGGGGGAGAATAATAATTATCATAATAATAATAATAATAATTGTTGTATTTGTTAAGTGCTTACTGTGTGCCATGCACTGTTTTATGTGCTGTGGTAGATACAAGATAATTGGGTTGGACACGGTCCCTTGTCTTCCAGAGGGCTCACAGTCTTAATCTCTGTTTTACAGATGAGAGAACTGATGCATAGACATGTTAAGTGACTTGCCCAAGGTCACACAACAGACAAGTGGTGGAGTTGTAATTAAAACCCAGGTCCTTCTGACTCCCAGAACTGTGCTCTATCCACTAGGCCATGCTGCTTCTCAGGAGAAGTGCAAAACGGAGAAGTGACATATTCTCTACCCATAATTTTACACTCTAAAAGTGGGGGAAAAGTTAGGTGTACTAATGTATTTCAAATTTAAAAAAAACACTTTTCTCCTAATAGGGTAATTAAAGGTTTTTCTCCAGGAGAAGGCCAAGATAGAGAAGGGCACCCAATTCAAAAATTGATTTTTCACTTGTTAGTTTGCTGCACCTGTTAAGATGCTACCCCTTTCTCCCACTATGCTAACAATTCCATTCCCTGTGGAAGTAAACATTACAAAAACTCTGAATAACTGAGTGCAAAAGCTATAATTAGTCATTTATACTTTGAATTGGCTCAGGTGATATTAAAAAAATTAACAAGTTTACCGAACCAACTAGCTACACTGGAATCAAAGTTTCTCCTCATTCTTTCAAAATTAGTTCCTGAGAAGGAAATGTCTGTACAAGACACATCTAAGAAGCTCTACGATCTCTCTGGGGCAATAGTCGAGAAATCCTGAGAAGTCTGATCATAACAAAGTACGATTATTGGAGTCCAAACCAGTTGCCCATCCCAGCCAGTCAGTCAATCGTATTTACTGACAGCTTACCATGTGCAGAGTACTGTACTACGGACTTGGGAGAGTACAATACAACAGTGTAACAGATGCATTCCCTGCCCATAACAAGCTTACATTCTGTTGCCAATCAGGATACTTGAAGGAACCATGTGAGGGTTATCCTAATGTTTAGAGATGTTGCCAGTGACATTCCTTCTTCATTGCTACCTATCTCTCTATGGAACTCCCCCCCCTTGGATTTATTCAAGACCGGGTCACATATGGCACAATCTTCTGGGAGGAATCTTTCAGACCACAGTAAGAGCTCAATAAATACTACTGACTGATATTGCAACTCTTAGGGGGTTTACTCTTGTTTTCTCTTGTCTGTTGTTCTTCCATCAATCAACGGTATTTACTGAGTGCATACTTTGAGGACAGCCATTCGGAAATCTGCTTTACCATCAGAGTCAAAGTCAAAATGATAACCAATAGTTTCAATACTCCATGAAAACAGAATGATTACGGTTAAAGAAATGCTCTCCTGGGTCTTAAAATATATGGTAAAATAAATAGGGCATGGTATTCAGAAGGCATATACAAAGGACCATCATTCTGAAAGGTTGCACTAATTTAGAGAAGACTAGTTTGGGAAGAAGGGAGACTAAGAACTGTCTTAGCAGTTAGCAGTTACAGACTGCCAGAGGATATTACTTGGCAAGGTGCAATACTAAGTCTGGATGCTTGGTAAAGTTCCAATGAAGCTAGACTGGCTGATCTCAAGAATGCTTCCACTCTACCACCTATTTTTGGCTCCAGACTAAGCTCATTGTGGACGGGGAATGTGTCTGCCAACTCTGTTATATTGTACTCTCCCAAGCACTTAGTTCAGAGCTCTGCAAACAGAAGGCACTTAATAAATGATTGATTGACTGAAAACCCAGAAAACCAAGCTTCCAGGTCAAAGCAATTTCCATCAGTAAATATATTTATTGAGAGTTTACTGTGTACAGAGCACTGTACTAAGTGCTTGAGAGAGTACAATATAACAGAGTTGGTAGAACACATTCCCTGCCCACAACGAGCTTAAAGAACCTTGACTGGGCTTTCTCGAGCATCCTGCTGTTTTTCCACGAAGGTTTTATACTGAAATCCAGGTTTAGGACTGGAAAAACATCAGTATACTTAGATAACATGAACTTCTCTTCCCGTAAAGGTGGCCACTGATGGCACTCGGGAATACCAGCAACCCTTCACCTCTTCTCCCCGCTTCCGCTACTTCACTCCAAACGCAGCAACCAATCAACCAAAGCAAGGTGAACAGCTTGCCTGCTTGTTGGCTACCTTCCCTAGATCAGAAGCCAAGAGGGTCCAAGGACTGAAGAATTCCATGAACGTGTGTTTGACATTGCCTAACAAAGGACCTGCCTCTTGCTTCCACACACAGGGTCAAAAACACCAGATCTATTTTCAAGAACTGAGTGCTTCACTGGCTTAAGTGTAAAATCTGCCCTTAATTTGCTATATCTATCTTACTAAAAGAGCTCCCAAGTGAAACACTATGCCTATTGTCTCATGTTTTTAAGGCTCCAGCTGCAAATGCAACCTTCCAATCATTCATCTTCAACACCCACACATACATTTGTTTTGTTCCCCAGTATTTGAGCAGGAATGTATGTGTCCTTTGAGAGGAAACCCTGCTGTTACCATTCCTGAAGCCAGACAGATGAATAGGTGGGAAACAATAAGCAACTGCTTAAGTCTTACTCAGATTTCCTTTGTTCCACTGTAAACAAAACTAGATGAAATCTTTTGGGCAAAGATTTCACTCAGAAGACCGTCCTCAGGATATTTGATGGGAATAACCTGAGGGTCAACACAAGTAGATTTCTCTGTGTCCCAAGTTAGGGTGCCTGAAAAGGCCCACAAACTCATTCAATTTTTTATTCTTGTTCTTGCACTGATAAATATGAAGGTGAATTGTGAGGCCAGGCCTAACAGGAAAGGAATCATTGGGCCGTTTTCCCCCAAAATACTTCTAATAATTAGGAAGAATCTTTTGCTTAACTGTCCAGTGAAGCAAAGCACATCCATGATTCAATTAAGTTTAAAAAAAAATCTGCAGCATATATCATCCATGCCACTATGCTGGACTTAACCTTTCTGATTGCCCTTGCCTAGAAAACACTCAAACATTTGCAAAGTTAATGACAGAATGTTCTGACACTGTCAGGGTAGTAAAACTACCAAGGTCAACTTCTAAAAGTTTGCTTTACTGAGATATTTTCTTCCCCTTTTTCCAAACAGAAAATTAAATGAGGAATGGACTCCAAGAAAATCAATCACACATCTGACAGAAGATGAAGAGTTTAAAGAGATGGAAAAAGTAGAATAAAAAATTCCAGTGAACAATTCTTGCCCTTAATTGCTTCCCAAAAATAAGAGCAATTTAACCATTATGTGAACATTGCTTGGGCATTTTCACCCATCACTTATTTAAATAAAGAGTGTTCACTCTGGTGCTTTAGACCTTAAGACCTTGTACTTTCCAAGTAGTTAGTACAGAGACTTGCACTCAGTGGGTTCTCAATAAATACCAACAGTACTACATTTACTACTCCTAAATTCTAAGACTTGGACTTTCACCACAAAAAGCACACTGGTGAGAATGTGTGTCTTCGGAGACCCTTTACCTCACCACTGCACTATTGTCCCTGGAACTGAATGAACCGTGACTACCAACAATCCAAAAAGCAAAGCACGAAGAAAGGACCAGATGGAAAGAAAAAAAAAAAAGAATTGCTCACTTTCCCAAGCCTTCATGGATAAAGGAGTCTAAAAGGTGTTTAATTGCCTTTGCAGGTGGCAGTGGAGAAATGTCTAAAAAACTTCATCAACAGATATATTTTCCCCTCTCCAAGGGAGTTCATTTACATTCATAAGCTACCTCTGCATGGAAAAAGCCAAAATAAATGCCTTTAAAATGTTAAACTTCTTACAGCAATAACAATCTGCTGGTTCTGCAGCAGGGGAAACTAGATAAAACCTGCTTCCTAAAGTGGTTAGTCACAACTCCAAGACTCCTTGGAGTGCATTACAATGTGGAGGGGAATAAAGACTGCTGATTCCATAGCCCTATTTAAAGGGGGCCGGGGGGGGGGGGGGGGGGGGGGGGGGGGGGGAACCAAGGCAAGTAGCCAGAATGCACAGCCAAGAAAGAGACAGGTACTGAAAGTTCAAAAACAAGTTTATACAAAGGAAAAGAACTTTGGCAAGCAGAATAGGTTTTGAGGACAGCAATGAGAAACATCCACAGACACATTTGGAAAAGTCCATGCAGGGGAAAAGGCAACAGAAATACAGACGCAGAAATGGCAGTCGGCTAGGAGAGGGAGTAGATCGCGGAAGTCTCCACTTGAAATAACCTGAAATGCTACTGCAAAACCTGTCTGACACCTTTCCTTCTGGATGTTCTCCACGCGACTTGAAAATGCCCCAGAAGGTATTGCCGGACGAAGAGAGCCGAACAGAAACCTAATGTCAATCTGGCCCTTTCGGCCCCACAGTCTCTGCCGGCCAGAACAAAAAGTCTTAGAGTGAGAAGATGGAGCCTGCTAATTACCTGAAACCTGCATCCCCTTCTTCCTCTTCACATTCTGTCTCCTGGGACATCTCCTCATCCACCAGGAAGACGCTGTCATCGCCGATGGTACTGCTCTCACTTTCTGTTTCCATCCTGGGGGAAGTTTCCAACCTCCAGGTTGTAAGTCAGGGAAGTCGGTGCCTTAGCTTTTTTAGTTCTCTGTGTGTGCATGCGGGTGTCTGGCTGCGATGTGAGCAATGTGTGATCGTGCCAGGACCACAGCCTATTACATGTTAGTTTAATTACAGTGGCTACGGACAGGAAATCACATTCGGGACACTCATTGCGTCGGCAGCATTATTGCCGCACCTGGGCCACCCGTTTATCACTCCCACAGCCCAGAGCTCCGTGGCCTAGATCAAAGAAGACGAAATGACAATAAAGAGGAAAATCCAAGGTCATTTTCACTAATTAGGACCATTATTTAGTAACTGTTCCCCTTTGCCCAAGATTCAGGTTAGTAGGTCTAAGAGAGGAACACTTTTGAGGAGCAGGCCTATTCTCGCTGCCTCCTACGCTATCTGTAAGGGCAGGGGCAACAAAGAGAACTCAAAGGTCAATATTCCGGGACTCAATTCCAAAGCTGCAATTCCACAACCAGGTCAAGGAAGGGGTAGCTACTGCAGTGACCAAAAGCAAGTTAGGGAGGGGGCGGGTGAAAGGTGTGAGCAGAGGAGCTTCAAGGGGGGAAGGGAGGTGGGAGGAGCATGTCGTTCCCAATGACAACACCACTCCCTCCCTAAACCTTGGTCTCTTTGGCTGGAAACTAATCTATTTCACTGCCAACCCCTCACCCATGTCCCGCCTCTGACCTGGAATGTCCTCCCTCCTCAAATCCAACAATTACTCTCCCGCACCTCCAAGAGGCCTTCCCTGACCAAACCCTCCTTTCCTATTCTTTCACTCCTTTCTGCAACTTGCTCCCTTTATTCATCCCCTCTCCCAAACCCACAGCACTTATGAACACATCTGTAATTTATTTAGATTAATGTCTGTCTTTCCCTCTAGACTGTGACCTCAATGTGGCCAAGGAATGTGTCTGTTGTACTGTATTCTCCCAATCCAGTACTTTGCACACAGTAAGTGTTCAATAAACATGATTGAATGAATAAATGCGATTCAATGGATGAATAATGATGGCTGGGAAGGTGGGAGGGGACAGTCTGTGGAAAACATATTCAGCTATAATTCCTATTTTCACCACTTGAAACTTGTGAGATAACTATGCACCCATCCTCTCTCCTGTTCGGGTTGTCTTTTTTTCAGATATTAATGTGATTCCTTTCCAAGGAAAGGGAGCCGGACTCTCCATTCTAATGCAAGAGGGAATCTCTGGATATTTAAAATTTTGTTGGCTACAGATTCCTTTGTTTAGGCCAAGGAAAGTAAAATTGGGCTAGATAACCAGATTTCACCCAATTAAAATTCCAAAGAGCCAGCAAAACAAGACTAGAAAAGGGGGAGGGGGAAAAGGGACAGTGCTAAGGGGACAAGAGGAGCCAGGTTTTGGGTACCCACCTCATATATTCTCTTTCCTCTTGCACCAGATAATGGCCGTTGATCTTAAACACCCTAGCTGGGTGGAGCGGGTAACTCTTTACAGTAAAAACGACGGCCACTTCACACAGTTTGAATGTGAAACAATGAGTGTGCAGTTCCTTCATGAAGGCAGTCTTTCCACCTACATAAAGTGATTCACTGGGAAATGAGTAAAACTTCTTACTCATGGGGTATGCTGACACTGATAAAACAACCAGTGGATATCCTCCACTGAGGTGACATTTATTTATTGCTTCTTAACATTTGCCAAGCACAAACAAATTGTTTGGTGCAGATTTGCCATTAAACAAATCTTAGTAAAAGGCCAAGCACCACACCCTAAATCTTCATATCCTAAAATAAAGAAATCACCCTTCTGAATGGCTTTGCCTGAAACTACAATTTCTCTTCCTCCTATAATGAAGCTACCAAGTTTTTACAGGTGGCATATTTTTACTTATGCTGGTCTAGAACCTTGTTGTGTCGAGAAGCAGCGTGGCTCAGTGGAAAGAGCACGGGCTTGGGAGTCAGAGGTTTATGAGTTTGAATCCCAGCTCTGCCACTTGTCAGCTGTGTGACTGTGGGCAAGTCACTTCACTTCTCTGTGCCTCAGTTACCTCATCTGTAAAATGGGGATTAACTGTGAGCCTCACATGGGACAACCTGATTACCCTCTATCTACCCCAGTGCTTAGAACAGTGCTCGGCACATAGTACGCGCTTAACAAATACCAACATAATTATTATTATTATTATTATTAAGACACCAGATCTGACCCTAACAGATACTCTGGCTGTGAGATTTAACCAACTGAAAATACCACTGAAAATTTCAGACCTGCTGTTTGGCCCCTTAAAATGGAGCTCAAACGAAAGAGCAGATTCTTAAATCAACTGACATTTAAGGGGTTCAATAAACACTTTTCATTTCCAGCAAGAGTACTTTTCAAGGCTCAGATCTGGTGTCTTAAAAATCAACAAGGCTGTAGAACAGCATATCCCCTTTAGTAACTTGGTGGCTTCACTGTAAGAGGAAGAGAAATTGTGGTTTTGTGGTTTGTGCCATGGAATTGGGCCTTGAAAGTGTCCAATAGATCTGCTGGACCCAAGGTCACAGTTGGAAGTTTCTAGCAGTGGGCCCTTTCAGGGTTGGCATCGGTCACTGAAGCCACAGCCTGGGGGGGGGGGGGGTGCAGGACCTTCCAAAGATGGCAGCAACGTGGGGCCTTCCACAGACTGCAGTTGAATAAGACAATCCCAAAATGGTTGCCAAGCAGAACCTTCCAAAGAGACAGCAGGAGCAGTGTGCTACAATATCAAAGAGGGGCAGGGAGGTGGTGCTGTACGTAACTAATGCTCACATGATCCAATCCAGTCCTGGGGCAGACATGACACTGAGAAGCCACCCAGTGCCATGGGTATAGCCCCAACTCAACCTCCACCCCGTGGGCCTCTGTCACCAACTCAAAACTCCTGCTCCAGTCCCATTGGGTAGGATTGCACTGGGAACCTGATGGAATGCCAGAACCCAGAGCCTGGAGCGGAGCCTAACCCTCCATCCTGGCAGGGCTGCTGGGACCACGTCTTGACTGGTGGCTGCTACTGGTCTGCTGCTGCTCCTCCTCCAGCTTTTCCTACCCTCCAACATGTCCACAGTGCCCTGTCCCAGCCAGAGGTCCTTTTGTATGTCAGCCAAGCCTGGTGCCCTCCTGGCTAGCATCGCTCCTAGGCTCAGTACATTTCTGTGCTGCAGCCAGCTACAGGGGAAGGAGGGGGTCCAGAGAGGGGGTTCGGTTCCTGCTGGGAGGTACTGGGGAGAGGTGAAAGGGGGAGACTAGATTCACACTGCTTGGGGCTGCCAAGATCTGCTAGGGGCCACTGACCAATGATACTACCCCTTCTTTGCAGCTTCCAGTGTCCCCTGAGCCTCTAATATTGGAGTTCTCGGTTACATGCAGAAGGAAAGTGCAAGGCATTGGGAGAATATGAAAAGGGGAGAATAAGGAAAGTAGAGAAGAGGAGTGCCATGTTATAACCTAAGGGGTCATGAATTGGTGCATGCATGCAGCATATTACATGACGACATCTAGAATGTGGGGAACTGATGGGGGGCGGGAGGGTGCTGGGGGACAGGAGGTGTCTATTTGGCCTTTCCTTAACCTCGCCCCCTCAGGACAACCAAATTTCTGCAGCCTGGCCTGTCCCACTCTCTGCCCCTGGCCTCCGGTGGAGATCCTGGCCTTGCCCAATTTCTCCCACAAGATGATACTTCATAGTGGAATGCCTGTGGCCTTGGGGAAAAAAGGACCATAAACCTCCCCATCTGGTATGTTGAAGTGTCCTCAATATTATCACCAAAAGGCACATAGCAGTCACCCACCTACACTTGCTACTGCGGAAGGTACAATTCAAAAAACTAAACTGCATTCCCAGACCAGAAGAAGCTTACAAACTAATGTACTATCAGAACATTGAACAGGACAAACAAGGAGCTGTTCAAACACCAACAAATAAAGGAGATTAAGTGGCGAAGGAAATAGGTCTCAACTACTTGCTTAGAGTGACAAGCAAAAAAAAAAAAGGAGAATTAACTTATTCATTCAATCATATTTATTGAGCACTTACTGTGTGCACAGCACTGTACTAAGAGCTTGGGAAAGGGCCCCAACCAACCTATTACCAATGTACCTTCTTGGGAGAGGTTGGTTGAGAACAAAAACATGTTTGGACTTATAATTTTTCACATTTATTTACAAATCTGAATTCTATATTTTATTTCATGTCAAACATGAGTCAGTCCAGGTTTGTTCCCCACATCACAATAGCTCAGCACTGATCCAAAAGAGCTCAGAAAGTATACTTTTTTTTAATTCAACCATTTAAGATCAGCTGATAAAATATTTTCATTTAAAAAAATACTATTCCCTCCTTCTTCCTGCCTTCAATATAGTGTTGCTTTTTCCATTACCTTGCATCCACTTTTCGTTACTATTCTTGTATTTGTGAAGCACTACAGTGTGTCAACCACTGTTATACGCTGAGGTAGACACACATTAATCAGGTTGGACAGTCCCTATCCCACATGAGGGTTACAGCTTAAGTTAGGAAAGTGAATGGGCATAGAATCCCCATTTTATATTTGAGGAAGCTGAGGCACAGAGAAGTTAAGTGACTTGCCCAAAATCACCCAGCAAGCAATTAGCAGAGTCAGGATTAGAACCCAAGTCCTCTGACACCCAGGCCCATTCTTCTTCCACTAGGCCACGCTGCTTCTCTTATTGCTCCTTTTCTGAAAACCCTTTGGTTTCAGCTCCTCCTCGGGCTACTATCCATGCAATCCTCTGCTACGACATCTGTCTGATCTTTTATTACATGACTCTCTTACCATTTTTGCTTAGAATGCATAGAAATGGCCTGAGAGTCTCCCAAGCTACAACAAAGATCATTTTTCCTTCATATCAATTTACTGAGTATTGAATGTGGGCAGAACACAGTAGTAAGTGCTTAGGAGCATACAATACAATAGACTTGGTCATCACAACCCCAACAGACAGGCAGCTTACAGTCTAGAAGTATCGCTATAGACTTCCCACTTATAATGATTTGACTGCATTATACAGTAAAGCTGGCAAAGGGCAAATATGACTGAAGTATACAACCACAGTAAATTTTAACACTTCGCAAGTGGAAGGAGGAAGAGGGTAAAAGAAGATGGATGAGGTTACAAAGACAATCAGAGGCATCACTTGTGAAGACTTGCTTTCTCCAGAACTTGAGAAGCCAAAACCAGTTAATTGTATAATGGTTCGGGTCTCGCAATTTAATATTTCACAGCAGCTTTTAAGCTAAGTCATAAAACTAGCAAAGAGATATTCCCCTCTCAGCAGAGATGTGGGGTGTACTCTCAAAAGAGGCTCTTTGATTTTATGAATTTTTTTAAAAAGCCACTTCTTGTTCTAGATTTAGTGCATACTCTCTCAAAAAGCAAGCACACTATTTCTATCTGATTGTCCCTACATCACCAAAAGGAATGTTTAGGCTTGTGAAAACAGTAGTTTCTAGCACTCACCAACTGTCTCAAATATAAAATCTAAATACCTCCTTTGTATTCCCATGAAAAGCTGCATAATGAGGTGGCCAAACCTTAGAGAACAAATACGCCATTGTTGAAATCTCCCTTTATTAGAGTTGGTGTCAGTGAAGAGAGCACTGATTTGCTTCAGGTTTTGATGCACCAAACTCATTTCAACAGTGGCACAAGAAAAAAAAACCAGCTTGAACTGACTCCAGTGCCTAACAAAAAGAATTTGAACACACGCTCTCTCCTCTCTCTCATGGAAAGACTTGGGGGAGGAGGAAACAGGATGAATGAAAATATAACCCTGTAAAACAAAAGTCCTTTTGGGCAAACTAAGTCATTGCCTAACATTCCAATAAAGTTTTCTGAATATTACTGATGGTAAAAGCACCAAGCAGTTCCCCAAATTTTCATGGCAATCAAGTTAACTGTTACTCACTCCAAACATTAACTGCATCTCCAGTTAATTGTGAACACTCCTTCTGTCAGCAAATCGAACACAAATGAAAACATAATGTCTGTTTTCATCTATCTAATTTCCACAAAGTATCCTATTAATGACTTAATTATCCACATATTCCTGTATTAGAAGCAGGGTTTGGAGCAAATTTTGCAGGAAACCTTGTGAGATCACTTATTGCGAACTTCCCAAGGAATTGGAAGGTTAATTTTGAATCCCTACATAGCAAAATTTACAGAGCTCCATATTAACACTCCTGGTCAACATTCCACTCTCCTTCACATTCCCTTTTAACATGGCTGAGAAAACAATACTGTGTGCTGACTTTTGGCCTAGTATTTGCTGCTGCTTCATCTTGGATGCAAAAGCTCCACAAGAGTCAACATGTTCAAAACTATTTTTTCTTGGCATTTTACCCATGTCCCTTAGGTAAACAAAGATTGATATTGCTGTTACTTCATTTTCACCATGACAATTAAAATACATAATCCAATCTTCTAGCACAAAAAAACAGTTATATTAATACTCTGAAATGGTCTCATCCAGCTTTTCATTTTCATAAATGCAAGGACCATTAATAGATTGCTCTGCACAGAGCTGGCACTTAGTAAATACTACTGATTTATATTTTTTTAATTAAAATGCACTGATCCATGAAACAAGTTTTGTTGGAGTTCATCTCTGGAAGGGAATGTGAATGAGGCTATTTCAGGGGCGGGCAAATTTTTTTGGCCACTGGACCCTTCTACTGTGGGAAGTGTCTATGGGCCAAAAGTGAAGACAGTGAACAGACTACGCTAATACTGGCTTCACTGACCCTGTCTTCTCCTGGTCCTCCTCCTCCCTCTCCAGCCACTCTCATTCTCTTTCTCAGGATCCTCCTATGCCTCCCACTCTCTAGCAAAGGCTCAGTTCTGGGTCCTCTTCCACTCTCCATCTACAGCCACTCCCTTCGAGAACTCAATCGCTCCCATGACTTTAACTACCATCTCTAGGCAGATGATTCCTAGATCTACCTCTCTAGCCCCAACTTCTCTCCTCCTTTGTGCTCTTGCAATTCCACCTGCCTGCAAGACATCATTACAGCAGCATGGTTCAGTGGAAAGAGCCTGGGCTTCAGAGTCAGAGGTCATGAGTCAGAGGTCATGAATTCGACTCCCGGCTCTGCCACTTATCAGCTGTGTGACTGTGGGCAAGTCACTTCACTTCTCTGTGCCTCAGTTACCTAATCTCTAAAATGGGGATTAACTGTGAGCCTCACGTGGGACAACCTGATTACCCTGTATCTACCCCAGCACTTAGAACAGTGCTCGGCACATAGTAAGCACTTAACAAATACCAACATTATTATTATTATTACAGACACCACCACCAGATTCCCCATCCCCCCAAGCAGGTAACTCTGGCATTATCCTCAACCTAAAGCTCTCTTTCAATTTACATATTAGGTCTGTCACATAATCCTTTCAGTTCTACCTTCACAAACAACTCTATGATCCATCCCTTCTCCATCCAAATGCAATCATGCTGATTCAAGCTTGGACTCCTGCAACAGTTTTCTTGCTCACCTCTTTTCTTCCTGCATTCCCCTCTCCAGTCCACATATCACTCTTCTGCCCAAATCATTTTTCCCTCTCTAGACTGTAAGTTTGTTATGGGCAGGGAATGTCTCTATTACATTGTTATACTGTACTCTTCCAAGTGCTTAGTACAGTGTTATGTACAAAGTAAGCGTTCAATAAACACGACTGACTGCAGCACATATACCTACAATACATCCCCAAGAGGAAGAAAAGGCAGAGAAAAGAAGCAGATTTTAAGTACATGGCCCTTCTTTTGGCCTGCTGTCCTGATCCTCTGAAAATCTTCCTTAGTTTCTTTTTGGACCTGGGCCCTAACACTTACTTTCAATGTAGGTTCAAGGTGTTCTTCAAAAACTCTTCAGAAAAGATTTTAAGAGCCACAGTCCCTACCCTCAAGGAACTTATAATCTAACAAGAGAGACCAACATTAAAATAAATTACAGGTAGGGGAAGCAACAGAGTTAAAAGTCTTGGCCACCTCATTTGGTAATGTAGTGCAAGATCTCATTAATTTTGGGGGTTAGATATGGTACTTAAGTGCTTACTATTGATGAGACACTGTGCCAATCCCTAAATTAGGAACAAACAGAACAGACCCTGTCCCACATGAAACTCATAAACTCTCCACTTTATATTCAGAAGGGAACTTTCATTTTGGAAACTCAACTGTAACATATAAGACATGACATACCACAGACAGGTATTGTCACTTTGTGGCAGTGTAATGATTTGCTTAGAGGCACAGTGAGTTACTGGAATAGCTTGGACTAATGTTTCTCAGTTCAATAGTCTATACACCAACAGGCTAATGAATAGTGCTGCGAAATCCAAACCAATTTGCTTTCACTAACAAAGGCATTTACTGCAACCCCAAAAAATGGCAGTAAGGAAAGAGGGTGTGTTGCTAATCAATAACCAGGATTTTGGTAATTAAAAATTAAGATTAGTCCAAGCTTCTATATTTCAGCCACAATCTTGCTTCTCTGTAATTGTAACTGTGATATTTGTTGAGTGCTTTAGCAAATTGGGTTGTTCACAGTCCCTGTCCCACACGAGGCTCACAGTCTTAATCCATTTTACAGGTGAGAGAACTGAGGCACAGAGAAGTGAAGTGACTTGCCCAAAGTATACAAATAGCAGATCTGGGATTAGAACTTATGACCTTCTGACTCCCAGGCCCATGCTCTATCCACTACCCCATGCTTTGGTGAGACGTTTAACATAGCAACATTTCATAATGTTGTCTACCCACCACAGTATTTGGGTCAGGATGAGTCCACAGGAGGATGAACTGAACATCCCCCCCCCCCAAAAAAAAAGCTGAGGCATTTCCATTTTTAAAAATTAGCCTACTATATTTAAAATGAATGACCTCTAATACACTCCCAATCAATATCAACCACCTCACCTTTTGTAATGCACCAAATGATCACAACTATAAAGAAGTCATACTTTAATTGAATTGTCTGCCTCGCTCCCAAGAGAGGAACTAAACAGTATCAGTTGCATGTGGGTCAAGTCTCCACTTTAGTTCAGTAATCTGCTTTAAATGCTCAGTGCCCTAAAAGTGCTTTTACACTTCTGACTACTTCTATTTGCTTAACTGGAGTTTTTCAAATGGGAAAATCTGTTTCTTTTTAATGTAGCTACCTCCTGGTCATCTGTCAAAACATTAGCAAATGAAACAAGGAACAGATCTGGTTTACTGCCAATGGAAGAGATGAAAGAAGACAAAGAATTGTACTTCCAGAAGATTATTTACCACTCCAATAATACCCTCATAGTCCACTCCCTTTCTGATGGAGTCTGGTAGCCTCAATTCTATGGATACTATAATCCTCTCGGGCCAGTGGATATTGAGCCAATTCTATCGGAGGCAATAAGTGGACATGGGAATGCAAGGCCAAATCTGTCATCATTAATAGCTTCCAAACAGTAGTATTTAGTGAGCATTTATTCTGTGCAGAGCACTACATTAAGACAATAGATTTAATAGCCATGATCCCTACTCTCAAAGAACTTACAATTGAAAGAGAGAGATAAACACTGAAATAAAGCACAGGGAAGGAAGCAAGAGAGTTAAAAATGTGTGTATGTGCTATGAGGGCACATGCTTAGCAGGCGATGTCTCAAGTGCCCAGATGACATGAAAGGGAAGAAGGGGCAGTAGAGAAGGAAACAGAGTGGGGAGATTAATCAAGGGAGGCCTCCTGTAGGAGATGTGATTTCAAAAGGGCTCTGAAGATGGGGAAAGCAGTAGTCTGCCTGGTGTGAAGGGGGAGGGAGCTCCAGAGAGGAAAGAGGGTATGAGCAAAATGTCCAACTTTGAGAGATGAGGCACAGTGAGTAGGAGTATAGAGGAACAAAGGGTAAAAACTGAATTGTAGTGGAAGTGGAGCGAGGATAAGTAGCCAGGAGAGAGCTGATTGAGTGTCTTAAAGCCAATGGTGAGAACTTTCTGTCTGATGCAGAGAAGAAGTAACCATTGTTGGATTTTGAGGAGAAGGGAGAGATTTACACAAAATAAAATGATCCAGGTAGAAGAGTGAAAAAGTGGAGAGGGAAGTGGTGGGAGGCAGAAAGGTTAGTGACGAGGACGATGCAGGATTCAAGTTAGGATATGACAAGGGCTTGGACCAGCATGGTTGTGGTTTGGACGGAAAGCCAAGCATGGCCTAGTAGATAGAGCAAGGGACTGGGAGTCGGAAAAACTTGGGTTCTAATTCTAGATCCACTACTTATCTTCTGGGTGACCTTGGGCAAGTCATTTCACTTCTCTGTGCCTCAGTAACCTCATTTGTAAAATGGGGATTAAGATGGTTAGCGATTAAGACTATTACCTTGTTTCTACCCCAGTGATTAGTACAGTACCTGCATGTAGTAAGGGTTTAACAAATACCTTTTTTAAAAAAAAAAGAAGAAAAAGAAAAAGCAAGAGACAGATTCTGGAGGAAAGAAAGATAAAATTTGGTGACTGACAATATAAAATTATGACTAATAATAATAATAATAATGTTGGTATTTGTTAAGCACTTACTATGTGCAGAGCACTGTTCTAAGCGCTGGGGTAAACACAGGGGAATCAGGTTGTCCCATGTGGGGCTCACAGTCTTAATCCCCATTTTACAGATGAGGGAACTGAGGCACAGAGAAATTAAGTGACTCGCCCACAGTCATACAGCTGACAAGTGGCAGAGCTGGGATTCAAACTCATGAGCCCTGACTCCAAAGCCCATGCTCTTTACACTGTGCCACACTGTACAGAGCCAAAACTGAAAGAGGTCATCTGGCCCAATCCCTGTCTCAAAGTAGGACTTCATTCAATATTAATAATCCAAGATGGTTGTTTCTTTTTTAATGTTCTTCAAGAAGGGCTAATTTCTCCAGGAAGTCTTAATCACCCTAAGGGATAACGAAGTTTTTCTTTAAGGCTATCCTAAATCTCACTCTCAGAGGCAATTCCCTACCCTTATGTTAGCCTTTCAAATATCTTAACACTGATATTAAATCTTTCCCCCAGCCATTTTTCCCTCTAAATAACCCTTCTTTCTTTAACCTTCCCTCACTAGTTCCATTTTCCATTCCTTTTATCATTTTTTCTTGCTCTTCTCTGGACTCCCTCCAGGCTTTCCAAATCCTTCTAAAATACAAAAACCCAAACCAGGCACACTTCGAATCCTGTTATTCTATTACAGAACTAAATTTAAAAAGAGCTCATTTGCATCCTAAATTGCACCATTTCCAACTCAGTGAATGTCCGCCCCACCCATCTTTTTTAGGGCGCTTTTCACTCAAGTTCTGTGGCCCTCAAAACTAAGGATGGGGATCTAAAGGAACAAGGTTGGTGAGAAATAAGTAAAATGGCCTAGCTTGGAGTTCCGTATTTTGACATGACCCAGATCTCTGTGTCAGAGTGAAAAGCAGCTGCTCCACAGCTGGCATGCATATATGCTGGGCTTCTCTCTGCAAACCAGGAAGCTGTAGATTCTCCATGTCCTCAACCTTTTCTCTTCTTTTAAACACTTATCTGGCAGCCTGTATACATTCCATCTTCTGTGACCTTAGCATACTATCTCATAGGAAAATAATCTAGCAAAGAATCAACATCAAAACTTCATGCGGATATAATCACTGAAAAGCAGACATTTCTGCGTACTACTGTTATCCAGGGCAGGAGGTTTATTTTCCTTGGGGTTAAATACAGTAATCAGCACATCAATTTATTCTAAATTTGCCAAGTTTTCTTTAAGTCCATCATGAGGACCATAAAATTGATTTTCCTCCAAAAGATACTTTAAAATTTCATTTAAAGAGCTTTCCTGTGTTAATATAACAACAAGACTTCCCAGTTTATACATACAAAATGCAAATGTGATACTAGTATGTATTAAGCACTAACTGTATGCAGAGCACTGTACTAAGCTCGGGGAGACAATACATAAATAAGAACTAGAGATGGTTCCTGTCCTTCTGGGGTCTTACAGGACAACAATTAACCAGAATTCAAATGCCCCGTGTTTTTTAAGTTTACAAAAGAAAAAAACTGCTCATGAAAGTGTATAGCCAACAATAATCAATGGTATTTATTGAGCATTTACTGTGTGCAAAACACTCTATTCAGATAGTGAGTGTGCAGTGTAATGTATTAACTCGGACACACTGACTTTTTTAATTACTTAACTGGAAATATGGCTACAAAGACTGAGTAGAGTGAAATCAAAGTTCCTCCCATAAAAAAAAATATGAGCTGAGGCCAAACATAGTCATTTCAAACTGAAAACCATAGGCAAAGGCATGAGAAATGACTAGCAGGAGATGGAGCAGAATACAGGAGATGGAGCCATAATACTACTGAAATGCCACAATAACAAAAATTACTTTTCCCCGTGTTGAGGCCGTTAAAATATTAATAGCAGAAAGAGGCTTTTTCTTTGTTTTATCTCCTACAAAGCGCTTCAAATGAAAAGATGGAAATGATTAACATTTTCTGTTTTGATTGGAAAAAGACTAGCTGCTATGTTATTAGTATGGAATTACTCCTCCCTCTGCCAAGGATGGGAACTATATAAAGATCATCGGCAATATGTAAATCTAACCATTGTGTGTGTTCAAAAACAATGTCTTGGGTACTGTGGATCTTGGGACGGGAAGTTACATGTAGGTCAGGTTTCACAGAAAGGGAGCATAGAATGTTCAAAACCTAGGAGAAATGAAACTTAAGCATTTTAAACTCAAGTCACTGGTGCCAATAATTCAATCTCTACCTTAAAGCGATCCACATGGGCACTGTGGAGACTAAGACTGACAGGAAAAAAAAACACAATCCAACAGGAAATTGGTCGATGAAGAACACTAACCCCAGTGTCCGGGGCCACGGCTAGCCAAAAAGATTAATGGTTTACACAAGGAGCCAACAAGAAGGGAAGGCAAGGGTATGATTTTATCTGTCCATTTATATGTAGGTGGTGTGATAAAAATTGGTATTTCATCCGACTGCAAAGCAAGAATTGGTAGTGGTATTTTCCATTGAAGAGGGGGGAGGTGAAGACCAGGAAAAAAAAATTCTGATATTTAATCACAAAGAGAAGTACAACACCTTATAAACTTGAGGACTGAAGTTATTACTTATGCAAATCAATCTGACAGAAGAAAGTTGCCCAGGATTGTCTCTCATTTGATACTATAGCAAGTGCCTACTATTGATTTATGGATAAGCACAAGCATATTCCCATCAGTGTTCCAAATCCAAAACAATGTCATCTAGGTAAACACTTTAGACTTTCAGACGGGTGTTTCACTCATTTGGTGGTACAGACCCTCCCAAGCCAATAAATACTAAGTTTCCAGGAGTTTTGTTTTTTGTTCTTTTTTATCCCTCTTTTAGGAAACCTACTTCTAATCTGAAAGAGACATTTGTCACTTTCTAACCGGCAAGCTCTGGGGTTGGAATTTCAGGGAATCATGAGATGATGGGGGGCTTCCAGAGGTCTCAGTCCAGCCCCACTTGTTGGCTTGAAGCTCTGACCTTCTCCCCTCCCTTTGCCCTTCAGGTTCCCACCTCCACAGGATGAACAGGGGGAGAGGGTGCAGAAAGGTGATCCTCCCCTCTCTTCCAGGGCTCCAGTACTGTAGATGGTAACTGATCGCGGGGAGGCGGGGAGGTGGGGAGCTGCTTCCCAGGGACAGGGTGGGCACGAGGTCGCAAGGGAGCTAGGGGGAAAGGGTTGGGGTGTGGCAGAAGAGAGATTAGAGATTAGAAAAAAGCTCCCTATGTGGCAGGCTGGATGAGGGAAACGGTAGAGCAAGGGCTTCTTTGGAAGTTTGGGGTTTCCCGCCAAAAACTGCTGGTTTTCCCAGGCCTCCTCTGCCCTCCCACCCTGTGCAGAGGTACCTGACTGGGGGCTGCCTTGGCCCTCTTTTCCCTTTTGCAGGCTTGGCGGGCCTCCTTCCCCCTTCAGCCACCCCCACCAGACCCTCTCTGCTCTCCCCATCAGGCACTGGGGAGCTGGGGCTACAGCACAGGAAAATTAATCTGGGCTCCACAGCCTCGACCCCCATTTCCCGGGTGGGGTGGTGGGGGTTGAGGGGAGAAGGAGGAGGGGAAGAGGATGAAAGGAAGAAGAGAGGAGGACCAGGAAAGGAGGAGGAGGAGGGAAAGAGGAAGAGGAGGAAAAGAAAGAGAAAGAGGAAAGAAGGAAGAGAAAGGAGGAAGAGGAAAAGAGAAGGAGGAGGAGGGAAAGAGGAAGAGGAAAAGAGGAGGAAAAGAAAGGAAGAGGAAAAGAGAAGGAGGAAAAGAGATGGAAGAGGAGGAAAAGAGGAGGCAGAAAAGAGGGGGAAGGAAAGACAAGGAGGAAAAGGGGAGGACAAGAGATGGGGAGAGAAAAAGAAGTGGAGGAGGAGGGAGAAGGGAAAGAGGAGGAAAAGAAGAGGAGGAAAAGAGAAGGAGGAAGAGTAAAAGAGGAGGAGGAAGAGAGAAAGAGGAGGAGGAGGAAAAGATGAGGATGAAAAGAGGAGGACAAGCGATGGGAGAGAAAAAGAAGTGAAGGAAGAGGAGATGCGAAGGAGGGGAAGCGAAGGAGGGAGAAGGGAAGAGGGAGGAAAAAAGAAAGAGGAGTAGGAGGAAGAGGAAAAGAGATGGAGGAGTTAAAGAGAACAAGAGAAGGGAGAGAGACAAAGAAGCAAAGAAAGGAGAGATGCAAAGGAGGAGGGGAACCAAAGGCAGGCGGAGAAGAAAAGGAGGAGGGAGAAGGAGAAAGAGGAAGGAGCCTATAGCAGGAGCACAGAGGGGCGGGGCTCTTGCAGGAATTCAGGAGCTGCAGAAAGCAGCTCTCGGGGACCACGGAAACCCTGGAACCGGTTCCAGAACAGGCTCCCTCTCCCCTTTCCCCCTCCCCACCACAATTCTGGGCCTATGGAAAACCAGGTCACACAAACGTTTTTGCCCTAGTCTACAGTTTGTGAGTACAGGAAAAACTGGGGCAAGGCAAACGGAAAACCTGGAGCATTTCCCACGAGCGATTTTCAGGCTACGGGCAGAGCTTTCCAAATCTCATACATGTTAGGACTAATTACGCATTACTGCTACACTAATAATTATTTGCACTTTTAAGGAGACCTTTACTCAAGAACTTCAAAGTGTTTTATAGCTGCTGACTTGTTCACATTAGAGCAAAGCTTTGAAGTTTTGGCCTCCTTTTGCACCCTGGGAAATTCCAAGATAATGCAATCAAGTGTGAAGCCTGAAACTGAACTCTATGCCTCTTACCCAAAGCAATCGATCATCAGGGAACTACTGTACTCCTGCTTCAGGGATTGCATAGTTCATTCCTTCACTTCCAGGCAAGTCTGCCCCCAATGGTCTAACTTGTGGTCCACTAGGATCCTAAACCTTTTCTACCCAACACACAAAGCCAGTCTTCACCCATGTTGGTCGATCATGTGCCACTCAAATTTAGATCTGTGAAGTATCGAAAACAATACTATTGACTATCTAATTTTCCATGGTTCGCCATTTGAGAACGAAGCTTTTACCTGACTTCCTTCAGCAGGTAAAATGGCTGACCTTTTCATTCAACTAGGTTCAGTTTAGTGTGCTATGTAAAAAATCACATAAAATTAATGGATGACATTAACTCACTTAATATTAAGGTGTCAACAGACCAAATGCCAAACAGTTACATAAGAATAAGGTAGCTTTCTCCAGCTGAGGTCCATAAACATATCAGTCATGTCTAACACTTGGGAATCTATTTATTCAACTGCACATTCAATTACTTATGTGCTCTATTTTGTTTGTGTTCCCCAACTCCATCATCATAATCATAATAATAATGGTCTGCTGTGTGACCTTGGGCAAGTCTCTTAATTACTCTGTGCCTCAGTTACCTCACCTGTAAAATGGGGATTAAAACTGTGATCCCCATATGGGACATGGAGTGTGTCAACCTGACTAGCTTGTATCTACCATAGTGCTTAGTATAGTGCCTGGCACATAAATACCTTAAATGCCACAAAAAACAATAATAATAATAATGATAATAATGGGATTTGTTAAACACTTACTATGTGTGTGAAGCACTGTTGTACGCACTGGGGTAAAATAGAGCTTGTTGCACCCAGAAGTTGCTCAAAAATAATATTACTACAATTAATCCTGTCCACTTGTTAGGATGAGACTGATGAAGACTCCAGGACCTTGTTGTCCTCTGCTGACCTCAATCCTTCTCCAATTCAGATTGTGAGTGGATTGACTTAGAGAATTGGAAACAAGAATTGGAATCCACTGAGGGATCACTCGGGAACATTTCATTTTAGGTGATTTGTGTGTCCCACTACCACATCCTCCCAGCCCCTCCTTCTCCTCCAGGGAAGGTAAATGGACGATAGCCTCCCGAAAGAATTAACACACTTCCAAAAGGTAAGCAGTTTGCCAAATGCAGTTAAATTTTTTGCTTTAAAGTTTATTCCCCTTAAAATGTAAAGCAATAAATTCATAAATTCACTTATGCATACTTATAAATGCAGGAATTATTAAACATATGCATGTAGAAAGCTTTGGGGGAAAAAGTCTCAATGGTTTTTTTCTGGGGATAAAATTCTAATTCACTATGTTCCAATGCAAAGGGACAAATCTGTCATTGCCAAGTCAACCTGAAAGGAAAATACTGAAAATGTCTAAGGCTGCAAGTGATAACTCTTCTGTATAATAAATAAAAATAAGATACAGAACACACCCATTCCTTCATTTGTCTTGTTTCCTGATTGCAATGCAATCAATATTTTGCCACGCAGTGGAAGGCAGATTTTTTTTTTGCCTCCTTCATTCCTAGAGATTTTAGGCCAAAGGAACTTGGATTACAGAGGAAGGATAATTACACTTTAGTCACCCACTTCAAAAAAAATTAAAGGGGTCCTAATTACCAAACAAAAATATTCTGTTAAACAATGGACATCTGAAAAAGGATCACAGTCAGCATTTCTCCCTGTGAATTTTAAAAACACACCTTTAAAACTGTCACATAAAAAGGGTGAATTTTCTCAAACTTCTACTAATGTGATGAGCCAGCAATTTTATTCCTTTGTGCAGTGGTAAACAACTACTTCCAAATGTGGGATCCGGCAAACTGCAGTGCACTTTCATGTTGAGTAAACTTCAAAAGCTCACCCCGGGATATGGAAAAGCTGAATATTGCAGATCTTCCAAAAGCAAACTCAAAGCAGCCTTATGCAGTCATGGAAATTATTGGTTGCCAATTCATCATCATCTTCTTTCTCAAGGACCAACCTGCCCACTACATGGAATAGTGGAGCAGAGGTACCTGCTCTGAAAGTTTGGCAATTTGGACTTGGATCACACCTCTCTTTCAGCCCTTTCACCCTTTGGATCACCACCATCTTTCTACCCAGCTGTCAGGGCACTCCAGCAGAGACAGTGTCTCTACCAGGTCATAGGTTCTAATCCTGGCTCTGCCATTTGTCTGCTGTGTGGCCTTGGGCAAGTCACTTCATTTCTCTGGGCTTCGGTTACCTCACCTGTAAAATGGGGATTGAAACTGTGAACCCCACATGGGACAAGGACAGTTCCTAACTTGACTTACTTGTATCCGCTCCAGCACTTAGTTCAGTGCCTGGCACAGAGAAAGTGCTTAACAAATACTATAATTATTGTAATTATCATCATCATTATTACCAGAAGTCATGCCACCTGCACAAGCAACACAACAGCAGAGGTGGACTTCAACACCTCCAGTCCCATACAATTCCACCCACTTTCTGAACACCATAGTTACCAGCCACTGAACCTAGGGCTGGAACCAAATGAGCATGAAGCACCATGGGCCTGGGAGTCAGAGGACCTGGGTTCTAATTCCAACTCCACCATTTGTCTGCTGTGTGACCTGGGGCAAGTCACTCAGTTCCCTTATCTGAAAAATGGAGATTTAATACCTGTTCTCCCTCCTATTTAGACTGGAAGCCCTATGTGGGACCTAATTATTTTGTATCAACCCTAGGGCTTGGCACATAGTAAGCACTTAAATCCCACAATTATAATTATCATTATCATTATTATCAGTGACGAGTCCTGGAATGTGTACATCCAGGTGGGAATTGCTCAAGTCAATCATAAAACTGACACCACCATGCCAATCATCAAATACGAGAATTTCAGTGGTTTAACTGACTTGTATTTGGGGGGGGGAGGGAAGCTTTTTTGATGTAACCACAAATTACTATCAAGCCCGGAAAAATTGCCACTGGCATTGAGGGGTTAAGGTGTACCAGAAGTCACGTAAGATATAACTAGAGCAGAATTCTTCTTTCTGAACTACAACTTGCACCCGGCTTACCCAATGGGACCTGATCTCATCTACTTGCCACCAACCCCTCTCCCACATCCTCCCCCTAGCCTGGAAATCCCACCGCCTCCAAAATCACCAGACCACCACTCTCCCCACACAATTAAGGTCACACCATCTCCATGAGGCCTTCCCTGAATAAGCCCTCTTTTCCCCAGCTCACTTCCCCCTCTGGGTTGTCTATGCACATGAATCTGTGACTTTTGGTCATTTGATATTTGCCCTACTCCCAACCCCACAGCACTTATGTACATATGTTTAAATTATTTATTATAAATTACTTATTTATTCATATTTATGTCTGTTTCCCCCTCTAGACTGTAAGCTTGTTATGGGCAGGGAACGTGTCTGCTAATACTGTTGTAAGGTACTCTCCCAAGCACTTAGAACAGTGCTCTGCACATAGTCCTTTTTGGGGCTCCAGATCGCAACATGGTCAGCACTATTGGTGCTTGGTTCAGGAGAGGTCTTCCCTCCAGCCCTCCTGGGCAGTGCTCCCACCTGTGTTAGCTGGACAAATCACAAAGGAAAGAGGCTTTAGAAATCTCCTCTTCCAAATGCACCGTTAATAGCTCAGAATCCTGGGGCAATGCACCAGATACCTCCAGATTCATGGAAATACTAAAAATGAAAAATTAACCAAGTGTATCATACTACAGGGAAATCCTAACTCGATGTGGGGGTGGGGGGAAGGGGCGGTGGCTTAAGACTTAGGAGACTATTCTTCTAGCTCAGATAAGGGTCACTGCAAACTTCCTGAAAAAGCATATGAACTGACACTGGCCTACTTCTGACTTAGGACACAACTAACAAGTGCAATACCCATAACATTTCCATAAAAGTGACAGCTTGTTTGGGAACAGTTTTGGGCAACTTCTGGGTACAAAAAGGTTTTTTGTTTGTTTTTGGTATTTTTAATTTTTTTTTTAAATGAATGTATTAAAAATCATATATCTTCCCAGACAATAACATGGCCCTTGAGCCAAGAAGAAAAAAATCACTTTGGGTGATAAATACAGATCTCTTATGGTGCAGGGGCTGGGGAGGAGAAAAATCAGGGCAATACTTCTTAGCTCTTGCAAATCTCAAGGCCAACCTTAGTGGAAAAACACTTACTCTTTGTGATCTATTACCAGCTGCAAATTTGCAGGACAAATATTGAAAACTGACAAATACTTCTTGTAGTCTACTTAGCAGTAAGGCTCTGTATTTGGCTGGCTTAATGATGAGTAGTAAGAATGATTGCTACCCAGCACTAAGGCAGCAGAATCAAATTAAAATCCTCTTCAAGGTTCTCTACCTACTGAACCTCATAAATTATCCCTTTCCCTTATGTCAGTAATTTTAAAAATGGCGGCACCCTACTGAATCTTCCCTCCGGTGAACAGAAGGAAATTCTACAAAGTTTTATTTTTTTCAAGTCACCTTCTTCTTTGATCAGACCACAAAGAATGTGTAATCCAAAGATAGAGAAAGCAGTGGGATACCCCAGGGCACACTCAGGACTACTCTTCTCAAGTGAAATTCTTTGTGAATGTGTGTCCATATCAAAAGAAACCACCACCAAACTGGGTGGGATGTACTCGGAGGGTCCAGCATTGAGACCAAAGGTATTTCGTGTAGCAGAATAAGGAGACAGCATCCCAACTTGCAGAGTATTATATCTGCTTTCAGATTTCATCCTTGATTCCCCCACCCTCTCCAAGTAATAATCCCAGCAGTTGACACACTTACCATTGAGAATAGCCCCATCTCTGCTCAATATGAAATGTCTTAAGAGATGCCACTGAGATCATACAAAGTCCTAGAGAAACTGGCAGGCCCATGTGACAGATGAAAAATGCTTCCATAATCCTTTTCATTCGAGGCCTCTAGAAACTAACCTACATTTATCTCCAAGGAAGCAAGGTGCTGAATAGTCCCAGGCCCAAGTTCTTCCATCAGGATTTAATCACACCAAATTACCACTCAAGTCAGTCCTCTTCTGTACTAACAGCAAACCCAGAGAGAGAGCGAGATGATCCATATTCTAGAAAAGATTCAGGGAGCCCTAAAATTCACCTAGCCCAGAATCTCAGAACGGTCCCCAGGCAATCTGTATAGCTCCTGTTCATGTGGTTTTTACTGCTGGAAAGGCTGAACCACGTGCTTCTATTTGCATACAAACACTGAGCATTTCCAGTTCAGAATCAAATATGCACATTAGCTATTTGTTTTTCTTTAAGTAAGTCACTGAAGAAAACTCTAGGGTATGTCACAAGTAAGAAAAACACCTTATGATTCCAGTGCATAAAAGCCCCTGCAAGTAGAAAACAGCTACGGTATGCCTAAGGGAGCATGAGCTAAAAAGGGGTGGGGATAGAGCAAATGACCTGAATTATTGTATATGCAAATACATTGAACAAGAGTGCCTGCAGCAAGGATTTTTATATCTTTTGTGTTCGCTGGAGTCTGAATCTGCAAAGAATGTCAAGTGAAGAAACAATTTCTTTAAATAAAAAAATTGCACACCCCTTCCCCTTCTCTTTAATTCCTCCACTGGAAAATATTTATGTGCTTTAATCCCGCAGAAGATAATTCCAGTTGGACTGGAATGGCAATAGGCTTATCCTATTGGATTGGCATCGTACACAGCATAAATCCAACCACACAGCCCAAAGGAGCAGATCTCCCAAAGATACCGGCGCCGTCTTGTTCCACAAGAATTTTAACTACTGAAAAAACTGGAACTCCAAACTACATTGCTGTGCCTTTAAAAAAGAAAAAAAAAGCACCCTGATGCCATATCGAGTCAAAACACACATCCCTCCAAAAACCTGACACCAACAATCCTGTGTTCACTTAGTTTCCAAATGATGTATTTTAACCCTGGAGAATGCTGGAAGATTTTGGAATCCCCCCTCATCATTGCTCGAAGTACCGTGGGTTTCAATCCCAAAGCCCCACTGCGCTGAACATCAAAGTCACTGAAAAGTGGTTCAGAAGAGGCTGTCAAGGAAAGGCAAAGTGACATAACAATACACTACCTTTCCTTTGTTCCCCTAACTTATTGCCAAATGTCACTGACAGGCAAAAATCGACAACTGCACAATAGTGAAATCCTAAGACTTTAAAGGCAAAGTCTCGCTAAATTTAGGCTTTATTCGAGTCAAAAGAAACTTGCAATACTTGAGTGAGAAACTGCACACACATTTACTCCAACATCTATTTCTACGCTTTTGTAACATACAAAACCTTATGTACCTTACAAACTACTGAAATATTAGTTTCATGTCACCTCTCCTATTGGTAACTGGGTAAAAGAAAAAAACAGTCCAGTCCATATTTCGGAGTGCTTACCTTTCCAATTCATCAAGGTTATTTCCACTTCCCCCTGCACTGGAAGCTGTAGCTCGAAGATCAGAAAAGGCGGCAGCCGTAGCTCCCGTCCCTTCTTCAGTCCCTCCCTCCATGTTGCACACTCCCTGCAGGAGCTGCTCGTTGGAGGCAATGGGAGAGGTAGAGAAGAGACAGAGAGGAAGGGCTGCAGTTAACAACTCAGGTTCCTTTTTTCTCTGCTTAATGATACCGTGCCGACTGCTTTTCACCTCAGGCAAGACACTAAAATGTCAACTCCATACCTTCTGGAATACAGAGGTAGAGCCATAAGTGAAAAGGGGTTTAAAACCAGCTTGCAACACTGAATTCTGATCCGAGTCTTCACTCCCCAATACTGATTCACGTTTTCCTGAGACTGCCACAGACATTCCAACAGTAACCCTTTCTCGGCTGAAGCAGGAAGTGGAAAGGTTCATGATCCTGCACTTACAAAGGCTCTGCCAGGCGCATCCTGACACTGGGGCTTGGCTCCCGCCTCTCCCCCAGCCTCCTCAGCGCCGACCCAGGTCCCTTCTCGTTTCTACTTCCAGCTCAGGAACCGCATCGTCTCCCTGATGCCTTCCCAATGTGCCCCCCCATGGATTTTTGCCACTTCACTTGCCTCCAGGTTTCTGTTGATCTCTTATTTCTGTGGGTTCATTTTTTTTCCTATTTGAGCTAATCCTGTCTTTCATTAGACTGTAGATTGGCCTCCGCCTTCCCCTCAGAAGCAACATCTCCCAAGCTAAACTTCTGATCTCTCCCCATAAGCCCTTCCCTCCTCTGAACATCTCTATTTCTTCCAATCACACTGCTATACTCCCTGTTCCAGCAGCCCATGACTCTGGTGTCTTTCAGTGCTCACATTCAACCTACTGCAATTTCCTACTGATTCTTCCTCCAAAACTTTTCCCAAATATGCCTCTTCTTCTCAACCCAAAGAGTTACCACCCTGGATCAAACGCTGGTCAGAGCAGAATTAGACTACTACACTGGCCTCTTTACTGGCCTCCCTGCCTCCTCCACACACCCCGCGGCTGCCCAGATCATCAGTGTTTAGAACAGTGCTTTGCACATTGTAAGGACTTAAATGCCATCTTTATTATCAGCCTAAAAATGTCATTCAGTACAAACAACCGATGGCCAGTCAATGACATTTATTGAGTGCTTACAGTGTACAGTACACGCTTCCCTCATTCCTTCCACCCTGGTCCCCTGATCTGGAACTCCCTTGCTCCCCACCACCCACAAAACCTCAGCCCTCCCCATCTTCAAATCCCTCCTAAAAATCTTACCTCCTCCTCACCCTCTTAATTCTCAATACCCCAAGTCACTGCAATCCAACTAGTCCTTGGGAATATTATAGCCACTCTTTGCCAAAACTTTACCAATGTGATGAAAAGGGGAGAATATCTGGGCTCCACTAATGCTAGTCCATTGGTCGTGGACTACTAATCAGAACCTCAACTGAAAGTGAACTCCCAAGGAGCAGGGTTAAGCTGGAGAAGTCATTCAACTTCAGGGAGCCAGGATGGTACTTCTGCTTCCGCCACCAGATGCGAGCGAAGATCGCAGGAGGGGCAGAGCCAGGCTGGTCCTCACATCGGGAGGCTAAGACCCCCTCTGAGGTCTTTGGGGAGGAGAGAACAAGAGAACAACAATGAAGGACTTACTAGTCAAGTTCTCTCAAGCAAACCAACCCAAAACAAGAGGAGGTGGCTTGGCCAGGTGGAAGATATGCAGGCCTGGGGGTCAGGAGACCCAGGTTCTAGTCTGGGCTCTGCCACTTTTCTGCTGTGTAACCTTCCACAAGTCACACCTTCTCTATGTCTCCATTTCCTTATCTGTAAAATGGGGATAAGATATTCTTGAAGCCTTGTGAGAGATAGGGACTGTGTCTGATCTGGCTATACTGCAGTTATCCCAGAACTTGGCACTACTCATAATATTATCATTGTTATTATTATTAAGAGGGCACTATTTTTCTCACATGATTAGACAGCCTACCTCATGCACCTGAGCGGTGTAGTTGCTGTTTAGGGAAGGGAAACACATAGGCTCTCTCCTACTAGATGGTAAGATCCTTGCGGGCAGGAAACATGTCTACCAACTCTGTTGCACTGTACTCTCCTAACTGCTTAGTACAGTGCTCTGCACACAATGAGTGCTCAACAAATACTACTGAGTAATTGATATAGGCAACAGGGGTCTTCTGCTATAACTCAATCAATCCATGGTATTTATTGAGTGCTTCCTATATGCAGAACATGGTACTAAGCAGTTGGGAGTATATATACAATGGAAGTAGCAGATATGTTTCCTGCCCATAATGAGCTTAAAGTCTGCGGCTCCAACACCAAAGCACTCCCAATCACTCTCTCTTCCAGGGGGACCCAAGGCCAGCAGCATTCACTAGGCCCCCAAGAACTTTCAGGAAGTAGTGGCAGCTGGGGTGCCCAAACCTCCATAACATTTCATCACTCTAGACTTGGGTCAAATCTCTCAGAGCAAGTTGACCGACCGACTTGCTCAGGGCCCTCTCTTGCTTAACGTGCTGTCAAGGCAGTAAATTTCCTACAAAAAGAGGACACAATGCAAGACACAAGGAATTTCTCATCTTTCCCAAATCTAGTAGACAAATATAGGTACAGGTTTTAGTGTAAGCTAGAAACTATAATTCTTAAGCTTTGTTCATACTCTTTTTTCTATGCCTCTATGCCCTACTTATGGTCACCCCACCTCAGCTTGCTATGTGACAGTTCTATCGGTATCTTATGGTCTTCTCTCGCCTACACATGCCCAGACCAGAAAAACGGATTTAAAACAATCCGTTTTAGTGCTAGTGAGTTGGCTGCCCTCCAGGACTTGTCAGTGACTTCCTTCCAGTGACTTCCCATTGCATTCTGGATGACATCCAAGATCCATATCCTCTGCTTCAAAGGCTTTCATCAAGTTGCTCTGGATTCCTTCAATTCCCTCATCTCCTACTGCCCCAAACTTTCCTTCTCAAAGCCCTCTTCATCTGATCAACACACTTTCTCCCTTTAGTCTACTCCTAGGCCCCACCCTGTGGCTGAAATTTTGTTATTATTATAATAATAGTAATGGTATTTGTTATCTACTTACTATGTGGCAGGCACAGTACTATGCACTGGGTTAGATATAAGATATTTGATTTGGACACCATCCCTTCCCACACAGGCTACATAGTCTTAATCCCTATTCTACAGATGAAGGAACTGAAGCACAGAGGAGATAAATGAGTTACCCAACATCACACAACAGCAGACAAGTGGAGGAACCAAGGTTAGAAGCCAGATCTTCTGACTCATATTCCTGTGTTCTTTTTTTTAAAGGTATTGGTTGAGTGCTTACTATTTGCTAGGCACTGTACTAAACTCTGGGGTAAATACAAGCTAATCTGGTTGGACACAGTCCATATCCCACATGGGGCTCACTGTCTTAACCCCATTTTCCAGAAGAGGGAACTGAGGCAAAGTGAAGTTAAGTCATTTGCCCAGGGTCCCATGGCAGACAAGTGGTGGAGCCAGGATTAGAACTTAGGCTTTCCACAAGGCCACGCAGCTTCACTAAAATGTCTTATCCAAGACAGTTCAGCATCCTGCTCTAATCATCAGGAAAGCATTTCCTGTGATTCCATTTCCGCATGAAGCTTTTCCTGACTGTGAGGCTTTGGGTCCATTCTACCTAATCCTGCACCTCCTCTGATTCCCTTCACCCATCAACTCATCTTGGCACTTACCACTGGGTCTGCTTAAAGCAGATTTGACTTTTCCTCATGTCAAGAGTGGTCTGTTTCAAGTCCTGCACAAGACACCTCCACATATCTCCCCGTAGGTGGGGAATAGTGGATAGGTTCATCCCCAAGGACCCAATGCACTTTTTGGAGGTGGATTGGTGGTATTTTTTTTAAATGGCATTTGTTAAGCACTTACCATGTGCCAGGCACTGTACTAAGAGCTGGGGTAGAATCAAGTTGATTTGTCCTCATCTGACAGCTTCTAGGCATGGCTCAAGGGACCACAAATTCAAACAAAGAATAAAGCAGAGGGAAGGGGACCTTATCCCTGTTCCTGAGGGTGCTTTGCTGTGCTCTTAGGAGCCTCAGCTGGTAATCTAGATCAATAGCAACATGGTATTCCCTTATTTCATTTATGTACTCGTGTTTGTCCAGATATTCATTAGCCTACATGGGTGCACTCCTGGGTGACAAGATCCAGGAGGACAGAAATCAGGGCTAAATCACTCTGTGCCTTGTCAAGAACAGTACTGCACACAAACAAGTCCTGACTAAACCATGCCATGCCATTGAGTGTTCACAACTGCTCAAAGGTAAGGGAGGCAGAACCTTTCATGAAGCATAATGTGCACTGTCCAAACACTTCTATCCATTTAATTGGACCCACATCACCTCTGCTCTTCCAAAAGAATGGGCCAGAGACCTCGAGACTCTTTCTACTGGTCGATCAGTGTGTCACTACTATGCAGGCTCTGCCAATTAATCCAAAATTGAGGAGCAGTGTGGTCTAGTGTAAGAAGCACAGGCCTGGGAGTCAGAGGAGGTGAGTTCTAATCCCATCTCTGACAGTTGTGTGCTGTGTGATCTCAGATAAGTCATTTAACTCCTTGGTGCCACAGTTTTCTTGCCCTTAAAAAAGAGAATTCAATGCCTGATCTCCCTTCCACTTAGATTGGGAGCCCCATTTAGGACAGGGACTGTATTCAACCTAATTTGCACGTACCCCAGAGCTCAGAACAATGCTTGACACAAAAAAAAGTTTCAATACAATAACAATAATAATAACTCTTATAGGCCTTCCTCTAAATATGCTTTCAGAATACAGTCTTCAGCATACAACAGCTCCCAAGTGAACATCTTCAGAACTTTTGATGAGGCTCACAGTCTGAACTGCAGCATCCTAAACATACCCTTCAGCACCACTTATAAGGGTAGGTTAAAATCAACGTATGCTTCCTTCCTTCATGCAAACTTCACTTCACATCACGCTTCACTGGAATCTTAGGGTTAAATATAACTAATTCTTTCAAGAATCTTTCAGAGCAAAAGAAATTCCAGCCTGCAATTCAATTCAATCGCATATCTCCAAGCCAGCATTTGGAACATTAAAGCATTAAATGAAATATCTCAGTTTTTATGAATCTAATGGGAAATGCTACAAGAATCTTTAATCCCTTATTACTTGGATACCTTACAACTAAAGATAGGTGAAAGTATCAAAATAGGGGTAGCCAGGGGTGCAGCCTGGAATTTCACAATGGTGATTCAGGGCAAAACATTCTCCATCCAGCCGAGTTCCTGAAAATTCAGGGCCAGAACACATTATGGACCCCAAAAGACGTTGGGTGCCGAAGAAATTAATTTAAACAAAATGGAAAGCAAATCCACATTTCCTTCACCATTCACCAACCCAATGGCGCAGGTGCTAGATGACCCAGGCAGTGATGTATAAACCAGAGCCAATAATTTCCTCAGCAGGCTGACCAATATGAAAACCAGGTGACCCTGCTACGGAATTTGTCTAGCACTTGGGTGGAATTCTCCTGCTGTGACTAAAGCAGCGAGTGCTGGGAAAACAGAGTGGGAGCATGAACTCAGGACAAAAAGGCTTGGCTCCGGAGCCGCCACACTGAAATGACTTTCACTGGCCTAACCAGTCCATCACCCATTCATTCATTCATTCATTCATTCATTCATTCATTCAATCATATTCATTGAGCACTTACTGTTTGCAGAGGCTTCAAGGGGCCTTCAAGGAGGGTTTTTCTTAAACTGATTCCAAACAAGCCTGACGCTTATCCTCTTAAGATCCCCAACGAAGAAAATTGGATAATACAACCTGCTCCCCTATTTCATCCAACAATCTACTCATGCTACAAAAAGCGTTCAATCGTGTAATTTTTTTTACAGTACTCGTTATGTGCATACTATGTGTTAAACGCTGTTCTAAGTGTTGGCATAGGTACAAATTACTTAGGCCAGGCATAGTTCCTGTCCCAGATGGGGCTCATGGTCTAAGTAGGAGGGAGAACCATTTTACAGTTGAGGAAACTGAGGCACAGAGGAGTAAAGTTAAGGGCACATAGCGATTGGCACAGTCAGGATTAGAACCCAAGTTCTCTGACTCCCAGGCCTATGTTCTTTACTGAATGCTAACTGTGTGCAGAGCACTGTATTGAGAACTTGGAAGAATAAAATACAACAGAGTTGATACAGACGTTTCCAGTACACAACAAGCTTAATGTCTAGAGGGGAAAAATAAGGAGGAACACCTAAGCTTGGGTGAGCGTTCCGTGGCTTTCCAAACTACTCCTTGGCTTTCAGGCGGTCAGCCCCCCTTCTACATCTCAATCAACTCCAATGCCCTGAATTTTCTCCTACCTCCTCCAGGCCTCACTACCAGTGACGAGAGAGGGTGAAGTATCCCAGGTTTGGTTGTATTTTGTTCGAGGATATCTAACAACACGTGCATGAGGAAAAACCTCCTGACTCTGGAATTTAACATCCTCCCGTGGCTTTGCATGCCCATTTCCCCTTGCTTTATCATCAGTGAAAAGTGGAGAACAGCTGGCCACTGTCATCATCATAATAATAATAAGATTTAATAACCCTTGAAGCATATAAAGTCACCCATCACCCTTTTCTTATGCAGTCTTAATACGCCCAATTTAAGGCTGCCTATTTTCCTCCTCAAAAATTATCAAGTTCCATTAGGAATCTCTGGCTAATTCAGCTAAATTTCCACTTGAACAACAACAACAAAAAAGTGGAATACACTCAAATTAGCTGCCTAGGTCCACATCAAGGAATGTTTTTGGAGGGGTGCACTGCATCTCTCCTACCCTTTCCCCTACCTTTTGCCTGAATTTTTCCTTCTGCCTTCACTTTCTAGTACCTCTTTTCCCACTGTCCTCATTGTCTTCCTCCATCAGGAGTAGCATGAGTTTCTACAATTTTGCACAGGACATCACATTCACACCTAATAATAATAATAATGTTGGTATTTGTTAAGCGCTTACTATGTGCCGAGCACTGTTCTAAGCGCTGGGGTAGACATAGGGGAATCAGGTTGTCCCACGTGGGGCTCACAGTCTTGATCCTCATTTTACAGATGAGGGAACTGAGGCACAGAGAAGTTAAGTGACTTGCCCACAGTCCCACAGCCGACAAGTGGCAGAGCTGGGATTCGAACTCGTGAGCCCTGACTCCAAAGCCCATGCTCTTTCCACTGAGCCACGCTGCTTCTCAGCGTGCTTTCTCTTTCTCTTTCGTGCTTTCTCAGCTGCTTCTCACACCTGCTTTCCCTCTTTCCAAAATCGATCCTTAGAGCGTTCCTTGAAGTCCAGGCCTGAGAGGGACCCCAAAAGGTCTGGCTGCCAATCCCCAGAAAGGTGAATTTTTCCAACATGCAGGAGAAGTGGTTCTCTATTCTTTCCTTTAGGTCGGTCAGGGATAAACACATTTCTATCTCGGTAGTAAACTGTTTTAGATCTTTACCATTCTCACATCCAACAGTCCTTTCTTAGGTCCTATCAAAGTCTCTCCAGCTTTTAATTTCACCCCAACTTTCCCTGTCTACTTCTCTGTGGACATGGAATACAATTGTTCAGTTTCCCCTTATAAAAACCATTCATGCACTTGAAAATTATTATTCTGTAAGCCTTCTGTGTTGTCTTCTCCAAGCTAAAGAACCCAATCAATCTTATTTATTGAACATTTATGATGTGCAGAGCACGGTACTAAGCGCTTGGGAGAGTACAAGAGAATTAGCAGACATGTTCCCTGCCCATATCTAGTCTACAGTGTAGAACAGGAGAAAGATAAGGAAGAACCACCACTCTTCCTTTTTTTGCTGCTTTTCTCTGACCTACTCCTCAACATCTGAAAAATGTGATGGCCAAAACTGCCTATAATTATCTCCCTATAGTTCTGGCCAAAATAGAGTGTAGTGGAAGTATTTCTTTCTGGCCCTAGCTACTTAATAAATCTCACTGTTTGCTTTTCAAAGGCACTACATCACGGATTCATTCAGCTTGTGGTCCATTAAAACCTCACCATCATTTTCTGCTTGGGCTCCCCCTATCATTCCCTATCTTGCATCTGGATTGGTGATTTTTGCTCCTATGTTTGCTCTGGTACTGGTCCAAACTGACACTTGGCCCTTGCTTCGATCACATCACTTTTGAATTTATCGGTGACATTTTGGAAAGCATTACTAATTCCCAACATAACAGAATTAGTTGCCATTGTTTTTACGAGATGTTCTTCCCCTCGACTCTATTTATTGCCATCGTTCTTGTCTGTCTGTCTCCCCATATTAGACTGTAAGCCCGTCAAACGGCAGGGACTGTCTCTATCTGTTGCCGACTTGTTCATTCCAAGCGCTTAGTACAGTGCTCTGCACATAGTAAGCGCTCAATAAATACTATTGAATGAATGAATGAATGAATGAAGCCCTTACCAACTTAAGTTTGTCTGCAAAATGAGTAACCAGTAACCCACATACAATTCACCTATTCTACAAACATGTCATCTCTCCTGTTCTACTTCCCCATTCTTTCATTCTTGTTTGATTTCCCCACCACACTGAAAACACATTCAAACTGAAGCAAACACACACACTACTCCTCCTGCACCGTTGTTTCCTCGTTCCGGGCAGCTAGACCAGGGGTGACAGAGAAGGAGAGAGAGAACTGGCAGAGGGGACCAATAGCCCCTCCTTTCATGCTGAAAAGTAATTCCCATATTTCTGTAGTATTTTCAAGGATATGAGTCAAAGCTTACATGCCCAGAAAGGACTTTGCCCTAGTCATTTTATTACTTTTTATGGCATATGTTAAGCAATTCCTATGTGTCAAACACTGTTCTAAGTGCTGGGGTAGAATCGAGCTAATCACGTTGGTCATAGTCTTAATCCACATTTTATAGATGAGGTAACTGAAGCATAGAGAAGTGAAGTGTCTTGCTCAAAGTCATACAGCAGGCAAGTGGAGGAGCTAGAATTAGAATCCAGGTCCTTCCAACACCCAAGCTCATGCCTTATCCACTCGCTGCTTCTCTGTGTTCTTTCCTCCCCGGGAAATGTAGTTCTGGTGCCTTCACTAGTTTCAAAACCAGTTGTCTCCCGCATCATATCCTTTTCACAGTTGTGGCTGTTGTGTTCTCTGCTCGCCAACTGGGCTCTGGTGATCACCTGGTTCACCTGAAGGGAATGACTCAGTGTGGCAGTCTTGCTGCCCTCCCCCTCTCCCCAAAAGACTGTAGATCCTCCCTCTTCACGGTAAAGATGTGTTATTGCATCCGAGGCAATAAAGGGAAAGGAGCAAAAGTTACAGATTTATTCCCATGACCACAAGGAAAGGGGACCTCATGGCATCAGCCCAATAATCCACCCAATCCAGAATACAGTCTCCAACAGTAAAACCAATGGCTAGAGCAGCTTCCTGGGAACTCACTTAAGTTTCAGGATTCACAGAACAGCTGGTTTCATTTATTCTGGGAGTTATAAACGGGAGGCAGTGTGGACTGGTGTGATGTAGTAGAAAAGGATTGGCCTGGGAGCGCAAGAACCCGAGTTCCGCTTCTGCCACTGGGCTCCTGGCTGACCTCAGGCAAATCACTGAACCTCGGTCATTCTCAGTTTCCTCATCTATAAAATGGAGAGAGTAATATCTGCCTTCCCCTACCTCACGGGGATGTTGTGCAGACAAAGTGAAGGTAAACAGTGTGAGAAAACCTGGAAAATAAACTACCAAGAAAACAAGAAACTATTATTCTGGAAATTGTCTGCCTCCATTTTCCCATGGCGATTCCAGGATCATTTTAAATCAGTGGCCTATCCACTGGTTTAAATTTTCAATCCTACTTTCCAACCAGCTGCTCATTTTCTCTGCTCTCCTCAGGAATCCCAAATCTCCCACTATAGTATTCTGACACCAGCAGGGCTGCTGCCACCACCCACGAGAACAGCTACAACAGCTCAACTGGCCCAAGACGGTCATATACAGATCCTCCTCCTCACTGCACATGGGTGGTGGCAGAGAGAGAAGGCTAAGCACCTTCCCCCCTACTTCTCCCCTTCCCCTCCCCTTGCCACCCATTTCCCCCTTTTTCGGACCTGTCTCTCTGGTCGCTTCCCCTCTCTCTGCTCCCCCACTAGATTGTAAGCGCCTCAAGGGCAGGGATCATGTCTATCAACTCTGTTGTACTCTGTCAAGTGCTTAGCACAGTGCTCTGCACACAGCAAATACTCAAATACCACCGATTAAGTACAGGTAGAAATGATGATTACCTTGCCTTTCACCCAGCTAACAAAGAGATGAAAATTTTTCTACCACCAAATCCCCAAAATAAGGCAGGTTTGAAATATTTTTATCTAAAATTACTACTAAGAGTACCAATAAAAATAATAATAATGGTATTTTGTTAAGTGCTTTTCATATGCTAAACACTGGGGTAGATACAAATTAATCAGATGGGACAAAGTTATTGCCCCACGAGGAGCTCAGAATCTAAGTGTGAGAGAGAACAGGTATTGCACCCCTATTTTTACAAAGGAGGGAATTGAGGCACAGAAAATTAAATAATTGGCCCATGATTACACAGCAGACAAGTGACAGAGGCAGGATTAGAACCTAGGTCCTCTGACTCCAGGCTCGGGTTCTTTCCACTAGACCATATTTCTTCCCCAGAGGTCTGTTTTAAAGGAAAAAAATAGAGTTATTTCTATAATTTATTTTAATGTCTGTCTCCATCAGTAGATTGTAAACTCCTTAGGCACAGGGAACAGGTCTACCCACTCTACTGTACTGAACTCCCTCAAGCAGTTAGTTCAGAGCTCTGCACACACTAAGTGCTCAATAAACACCACTGGCTGATTGACTGTATTTTAGCTGAACTAAAAAAGGGGTTGTGGTTCTGATAGTTTCATTGCCTAAGCATCCTTCTCTTCCTATCCCTTCTGGAAAAGTAAGATTTTTTTCACTATTTTTTTTTAATTAAATGAGTCAGAGCTCTTCAGTGTGGCAAAACTTGATTCCTGTTCTACAATAGCTCTACCCAGAAGGCTTCAGCAGACCAACATAAGTATAAGATTCCTATTTTTTAAATTAAGCCAAAAAACTAAACTTTTAGGGTGGCAAAACTCGATTCTTCTTCTACAATAGCCTTATCCAGAATGCTTCAGAAAACAGACAGAAATGACTATTTAGATCAAAGTCTAGCTCCAACCAATGCTCTCATTTTCCACCCAGCATTTTGAAGGGCTTATGTAGGCTATTTTTGAAGATGTCTCGATCTATAAAGCTTAGGAAATTCGCTGTAGTCTTCAGCTTTGTGAAACAAGTGGTTCCTGAAAACTGTGACAATTTCAAATGATGCAGATTGGAACACATTTTCTCAGAGGGACAATGTTCTCAATGGGGGATTAGTTCCTGAACCAAGGTTGACTGCCCAATTCTTACTAGTGGACTCAGTCAATTACTGATGAATAACTTAGCTTCACTCATTATCTCTATGGAGTCTGGGAGATTCCATGATAGGGTGGCCAACTTTTAGTTCATCACAAGTAAAACGGACATATTCGACACTCCCCAGTGATCGAGCTTACATGTAAGCTCCCTCTAGACAGTAAACTGCTTGAGTTTAGGGAATTTGCCTGTTTATTGTTATATTGTACTCTCCCAAGTGCTTAGTACAGTGTTCTGCACACCCTAAGTGCTCAATAAATACACCAAATGAATGACATGGAATGCTGGAAATAGATCAGGGAAGGTATTTTAGAGGAGGAGGAGGGCTTCAAATACAAAGAGGGCTATGGTTTCTCAGATTTGGGAAGGGAGGGAAAGAGGGAGAAAGGGAGACATTACCAAGTCAGAGCTACTACCCATGAGTGCCTTTCATCCTTCTCTTGCCAAGGTACTATGTAGAACTCGGAAGCAGAAAAACAACATAGCCTAGAGGAAAAAGCACAGGCCTGGGAGTAACAAGGATCTGTGTTCTAATTGCAACCCCACTTGTCTGCTGTGTGGCCCCGGGAAAATCAATTAAGTTCTCTGTGCCCCAGTTATCTCATTTGTAAAATACAGATTAAGACTATGAGCCCCATGGGAGACAGTGACCCTGTGTTTAATCTGATTAGCTTGTATCTACTCCAGTGCTTAGTACAGTGCCTGGCACATAGTACGTGTTTAATGAATACCATTGAAATAAATTTTTAAAAGACAAGGACCAGCTACCTTTTTGGAGCCAGCTAGACAATTTTCAGGCCTGTTTCAGCCCAGAAAACTGAAATCCACTGGTGCCCATGAAACTCTTCAGCTATGGTTTCTTCTATCCTCCACCTCATCTCTTCCTGAGAGGCAAATCCTCTCTCTGCTAATTTCAGGAGTCTGACCGGCAGTCATCAATTTTCCATCTGTTGTAGATCCCTAATTCTAACAGAAACGAAGACGATAAATATCGGGGGAAGCTTAGTCAGCGCTTAACCAAATGGCCACATTCTTGGCATTTCAAGGCGCCGTGGTTTAACAGTCAGGCCAAAGTTCCTGCTCTGAAACACACTCCTGGATTCTTAGCCTCCAGACTGTCTTATCACATTTCTCACTAAGCATGTGGCTTTTGCAGAGAATTAACCCTCAAGCTATTTTAATATGCATACACCATGAAAGATATCATGGGAAAAGTCCAGAAAACGAATTCTGGGGGACAATTACCACATCTCTTCACTCATCTGCTCATGTTCTAGTTTGAATAGCTGTTTATCTCCACTAGCTACTCCTTTACTCCATTGAGACTGTACTTTATTTTTTGGGGGGGAGTTTTAGAGAAAGCAATTTCTTGGGCAGTAGGAAAAAAAAATTGACCAATAATAATTCCTTAAATGCTTAGAGAGTCCATCCTTCTAAAGCATTTTCACATCAATTACTTCCCTTTGTCCTGACAACATTCCAGTGAAGCTGGAAGAGGCAAGTTTTATCCCCATTTTACAGATAAAGGAACTGAGGTGCAGTGAAGTGGAGTGACAAACCCAAAGTCACAAAAGCTTTTCACACCCTTGCTCCAAGGAGTACGAGGGCCAAAACGAGACAACAGCAAAGAGAGGGAAGAGCAATACACACCCACCAAGAGAATAAACAACCCCTGGATACTAAAATATTGACTATACTTAGTCAAAATGACCTCTCCAATGATAATAATAATGAGAAGCAGCGTAGCTCAGTGAAAAGAGCACGGGCTTTGGATCCAGAGGTCATGGGTTCGAATCCCGGCTCTGCCACTTGTCAGCTGTGTGACTGTGGGCAAGTCACTTAACTTCTCTGTGCCTCAGTTACCTCATCTGTAAAATGGGGATTAAAACTGTGAGCCCCACGTGGGACAACCTGATTACCCTGTGTCTACCCCAGCGCTTAGAACAGTGCTCTGCACATAGTAAGCGCTTAACAAATACCAACATTATATTATTTCAAAAAATCCAATAAGAATAAAAGAAGAAGAAGAACAGATCTATGCCAACTTCACAATACAAGGAATAGGACTGCGAGTCTCCTTCATAGCCGTTGAAGGAGGGCTTGAAGGACTAACAGGGTCTGCAAGGCCCTAATGCCCTCCAAGTTATCCTTCTAATCAATCTTATCTCCTGAGCATTTATTATATGAAGATCTCTATAGAAAGCACTTGGGAGGAGAAAATTGAGTGAGATCTGATTCCTGAACTCAAGAATCTTACATTGAAGCAGGGACCACTGACACTAAAATAACTTCAGGTAGAAGGAAAACTCTAGGGATACACTACCAGAACAATTGCAGATGGAAGTGGGGTGTCTGGGAGAGATGTGTCCATGGAGTTGCTATGGGTCGGAGACGACTCAATGGCATAAGACAAGGAGGAAGCAACAGAGAGTAAAGATATATAAGAACTGGGGACCCCAGCCAAGGAAACTCCAATCCGCCATCCCTTAAGCCACTATTTAGTCACCCCAGAATGGGAAGGGGAAATCACTGGATCCAGGCAGTCTCCTTCCTCCTTCCCTTGGTTGGCTGCGGGAGGGAGGTTTTCACTCCCTCCCTCTCCCCTCAGTTCTCAGATTAACATGTCCCACAGATAGCCAGGAGTCCTTGATTCCCCTACAAATTGCAGGCACAGAGGGAAGAGCTCTAACTGGCTTTGGATATAAAAATAAAAATAATCTTAATGAATGTATTAGCTAACCAAGATAAAGCACCCTGATCCAAACCACCTTTCCTGTTTCTCTTAATAATTTTCCCTTCTACCCTCTGGCCCCTTCCCCTCTTCTGGGAAAATCCCAGGCTTCAGTTCTTCCCCATTCTGGATCAATCGTATTTATTGAGTACTTACTATGTGAAGAGCACTGTACTAAGCACTCTGAAAGGTACAATATAACAGGGTTGGTAAATATGTTCCAGGCCCACAGTGAGCTTACAGTCTAGAGGGATCCTTCCCTCAGGATTTCTGGAGGCCAGAGGGAAATCACTGCCAATCCACATGCTCACTTTTCCCTCACTGTGGGGAGGGACACCTGTTCCCAAGGGATCCTAGTCTCTGGTATCCAAACTGGAGAATCTTTTCATTTGTGTCCTGTCTCAAGGATTGCTCACTCCCAACTCTATTTTAGAACACCTGAGGGCCATCTTCTCCCCAATTAATTAGCCCCCTCCTCTTTTCCAAATCCTCCTCTAATAAATAATATTTGTGGCACCTGTTAGGGACTTATGTGCCAAGTATTGTAGTAAGCTCTGCGGTAGATAAAAGATAACCAGGAGTGACCCAAACCCTGTCTCACATGAGGCTCATAATTTAAGTAGGAGGGAGAATGGCGAAATGCATCCCCATTTTATTAGAGGTGAGGAAAATAAGGCACCAAGAAGGTAAGTGACTTACGCAAGCCATCCAGCAGGCAAGTGGCAGAGAGGGATTAGATAGAACTCAGATCTCCAGACTCCCAGGCCTGGGCTCTTTCCACTAGGTCACACTGTTTCACTTTGACTCTCTATGTCCTAGGTGGAGCCAATAGCTAGATTTCTGGTATTTACTTTGAGTAGGTGTTCCTCAGGAGTGAGTTTCTACTGCTCTAGCAACTTCTGAGGTTTCACCCCCAATCTTCCTACACCGTACCTCTCTAGGACCATCAACAAAAGCCCCACACCAAGTATGATCTTTCATTCATTCATTCAATCATATTTATTGAGCGCTTACTAGGTGCAGAACACTGTACTATGCGCTTGGAAAGTACAATATTAAAAACAGGCCAAGCATGACATTCATATGAGAACTAATCCAGAGTACATATGACCTTAACCTGTCATACTTTTCATGCTGAAATGTGACAACACAATACTACTATCCAACTTAACACTAGTTCACCAATGAGTTAGGTTACATTGGCACCATTAACTCTTTTGTAGATGTCACAAAATATTTCTTCCACCTGCCATTAGGCTTGGATTCAATTAACTCGGTAGAAGCTTAACAGGAGCCAACTTCTCCTAACGTCACCACTTTTGGATGAAAATACTGCTGGCAAAATGCTTGTCTTCCTTCCAAAAAAGACTACATGAATTTCTGTAACACATTGAATCCTAAAAAATAATTTGCTGAGCTATTGTGCAAATACTATTGCTGCTTTGAAAATATTAGACAACACAGCAATGTGGGTACACACATTACAAGAGACCATAATTGACTCGTTACCTAGGGGCCTGAGCACCCACCCAGAATGAGGTAGGGCACTGATTGGGTCTAGAATCCCTCAGCAGGCAGACCCACTTCTGGGCATGGAGAAAATGAGGTTGTTAGACGGCAACGAGATCACTAAGTAGCCCAGCACAATACCTCAGATTACATCACAGGGCTCCACAGTAGTTTCCAAACTGGCCTCTGACCAAGATGAGGAGGCTGATGGGAGCTGTTGGATCTGAAGTGCTTGTCTGCGGATCTCTGTGTTGATAGCAGCCCAGAATACAGTTGGAGAAAGTACATATTAAGTGGACATCACACTGGATGGAAATTGGGAGACCTGAGGTCAAGTCTCAGCTCCTCCACTGGCCTGCTCTATGACCTCAGGCAAGTCAGGAGCCCCAGTTTCCTTACCTGTAAAATGGGATTAAAATACCTTCCTTTCCTTACCCTCTTAGGTTGGGAGGATTGTGGGGCAGGGACTGTCTGTCCTGACTGGCTTCTTAACTCCCCCAATACTTAGGACAGCAGTTAGGAACCTAGTAAGCACCTGATGTCATCATCATCATTATTATTACCAGCTTGCCAGGAATGGAGAATGCAGTGACTCAATAACTGCCGCTACCTGATCTTTTGCCTCTCTTCTTGAAGCTGGTGATGTGACAACTCCCCAGTAACTTCTCATTTTCAATGTCTTTTCTGCTGCAGTAACACCCTGGATAATTTCCCCAAAATACATAGGTAGTAGGTCAATGAACAGACAGGAGAAGCAGCATGGCTCAATGGAAAGAGCACGGGCCTGGGAGTCAGAGGACCTCAGTTCTAATCTCAGCTTGGCTAATTGCTTGTTGTATGACCTTGGGCAAGTCACTTCACTTCTCTGAGCCTCATTCCCTCATGTTCTGTTCTCCCTCCTACTTAGACTGTGAGACCCATGCGGGATAGGGACTGTGTTCAACCTAATGAACATGCACTGACCCTGACACTTAGAAAAGTGTTTGACACACAGTAGTGCTTACGACATTACCTACATTTACTTACATTAAAAAAAAAAGAGGCCACATTTTTCAGTGTTGTAGTGTCACGCACGACATCGGCAAAGTGGGGTGATCATTTGGGCTGAAGATGGGTCCTGTCAGTCAAGATACCTTCACGGGCACATGGCTGTGTACTACACCCCACCCACCTACTAAGTCCCTGCAGTCTGTGCCCAGGGGGCAAGCAGCAGGCAGGGAAGACTGCAAGTGGCACTACACTAGTCTCCAGCATTATGAGCAATTCGTTGTGCACGTTCTTATTCCGGTTGTCCAGGACCAACACTCTCTTGAACACAGACTCCATCCATCCAGACCCATCAGATGTCTCACCAAGAGGTCTTAGAACATGCTCTCTTGCTGAATCACATAGGTTTGAGGAATGCACTTGACAACACCAAGTGAAGACTTCTGCCATGCCTCTAGGACAGGTAAGGACGGCTTGGGTAGCCACAAAACTCTAGCACTCTAATCAATTCCTTCGGGAAGCTTTTTGATCCCAAGTCTTTGTGATTGGAACAAAGTACATCTATCATTCATGCTGGGAGTTACCATCATCACTAATGACAATTGTGGTATTTTTTAAGCACTTATGTGCCAAGCACTTTAATAAGTACTGGGGGAAAATTAAGATAAGGAAGTCAACACAGTCCACTTCCCACAAGGGGCTCATGGTCTAAATAAAAGGAAATCCCTGTTTTACAGATGAGGAAATGAGGTGCAGATTAGTTAGGAGACTTACCCACGGTTCCATAGCAGGAAAGAGGCAGATCTGGGTTTAGAACCTAGGACTGATATTTTTCAATGATTTATTTTGCACGCCCACTTTGCCCGCATCCACTCTCATATTACCAAGAGCAGCTGCTGGGGTTAATCTATCAACCAATCTCCTTACATAATGAATCTAAGCTGCATTGAGTTGCCATGAGCCTGGCTTCCAAGCCAGTGAGCTGTATCCCAGAATCCCAACCATCATAATCAGTCTACCAATGATATTTATTGAGCCCTTACTGTGTTAGAGCATGGTACTAAGCACATGGAAGAGTGCAATACAATAGAGCTGGTAGGCACATAATCTTGCCTATAAAGCACAATGGCTGCCCCTTCTGTTTCTAAGAAAATCCATTTGTGAGAAAATGATTTAAGCAAATTGTAACCAAGAGAGATGCAACTGTGAGGCTTTAATATTGATTCATAAATTGCACTTGCAGCATCACTGAAAAAATGGGACCAATTTAATAAAAGGAAACCAGCTCCACCTGGATTACTAGGTTGTTTAATTAAATTTAATCAGTTTCATAAGTGTGGAAAAGGTAAAGTCAAATATTAAAAGAACAACTACGTGGCTTTTCTCCCTCACCACTTTAATACAGTAGCTATGGACTAGGCACTAAGGAATCAGGTCATTCAGAAAGAAATGCACAAAAAACTTGCAGGGCTCAGAAATGAGAATTTCACAGGCTAGCTGAATTTCTTTATATTGCTGAACCCCAGGTTATGGACACGCCACATTACATGCCACCCAAGGATATACATCCTGCACTATTTTCTAATACCCTGAGAATAGGTAAGTACCACTCCAATCTTACTTCCAATCACCACAAGTCAATTAATTCCCTTCCCAACCCCTCTTTCCTCCCCATTCTCTCTGTCAAGTGCTGTTTTAAGCTCTGATCATAACAGTTTTCCTGCCCACTCCCTGCACCTCAAGCTTTGACCCTCAATGATCTTCCTGAAATCTCCCATTTGTTCAAGTACTTCTTTTTTTATACTAATTGCTGTGACCATTGGAATGTATCGAGTCCCTAAGGAGTGCCAAACACTGACTGAGAATTTAGAGCATGCAGACAGTACATATCTGACTAGTGACTGCCTTCCAAGTATCTGAACAACCTTTCCTGGTCAAAAGAGATACTTTAGTCCATTAGACCACAATGGTCTCAGGAAAATTTAGGCATATTGGTGAGCTCATATCCAAGAAAGCAAGGAAAGAGAACCTGCCTAGGTTACCACTAAATATCCCTCTCTCTCCACTCCGCCCCCCCCACCATTTCTTCCAGCTGATCTGCACATGCGATTCAAACCTCACAGGTTTTCTGGTACACTTATGTGATGCTTGAGTTGTGGATGTGCTTTCAACAAGTCTGATTTTGCTTTACAGTGCAGAATTTCAGCGTCAAACCCTCCTTAAAAGCAGCTCCACCATACCAACAAAAGTACATATCATCTCCATGAATAAAATGTTATGGATAGGGACAACAGGGAGTTCACTGGTGGGAGCTGAATATATTTCCTTCTTCCCCACTGAGGCAACAGTGGTCAAATACTGATTTCACCAATAAGCAGCTCAAATGAATACAGAATATTCAGAGACAAAACATGTGACTGGAGGAAGCCCGCAAATGGAATGATCAGAATTAAGTTGCATTAGTTCGGGGAAGGACTTAGAGAAAACAGGGAGTACTAGCAGTAGCAGAAGTTATAGTATTGCTTGGAGGGCCAGTGGGACAAAGCACTGTAAACACTTGGGAAGCAGAAAACAGAGACACATTTGTAAAAGGGAGAGCGGAAAGCAGCAATATGAAATTGAAGAGGTGGGAGATCTCTCCAGGTAGGGGAAGTGGCATTAGCACTGATTCACTGTAGGAAGAAATCACTGCATTACTGTGCGCTGGTTTGCTTCTATCAATTAATGGTATTTACTGAAAGTTTACTGTGTGCAGAGCACAGTAGTAAATGCTTGGGAGAGTACAATATAACAGAAATGGAAGACATATTCCCTTCCCACAAGGAATTTACAGTCTAAACTGTTCCAGTCTCCAGTCGACTTGACTGGAACAGAAAGCATATGCAAAGAGGTCAAGGGGACGGAGGCAAATACATGAGAGTGTGAAGGCAATTTGGTTGGAGACAAAAAAATCTGAAGTTAGTAATTCAACTTCAACCATGGGGCATTACAGAGTTTCTGTGGGCTTCCGAATAGGGAGCAACACTATCAGGCTGTCAGCTGAAGATATCTGGACTACAGCGATGTCTGAAGATATCTGGACTGTAGTCTGGACAACAGCGATGACAGAAGGAGTAGAGAAGGGGTGGATTAGAAGCATATCTCTAAGGAAGCACTAGATGAGTCAAAAATGACTTGTTATGGGAATGAAAAGGCAAAACAGTGGTCTGTTGACAATAACAGGGATATTAAGAGTAGTTCAGGGTTTGGTGGGGAAAGACCAAGAGCTTAATTTTTTACCACTCTCAGCTTCAACCAGAGATATCTTGGAAACAGAGGTAAGTGTGAATCTGCAGAAAAGATTAGAGTCCAAAACCCCCTACACCTCACCCAACCCATTATCCCCTTAAGAGGTTCCCTATCAACCCTCCGGACCCTGGAGGTATAAATTACTCTCTCCAACACTGCCTTCACTGCCAAACTCAATTCCCTAACCCCTCCTGCTCCTCCACCACTCCCTCATCCCTAACCCCAGATCAGATGACGCCCGGGATCTCTGCTCCCCTGGGGCTTAATCGACCACCACATGGACTCGGGAGCTCTCCTCCCAGGCGGTGGTTCCTTGGGCTGCCTGCCCCCCGTTTCCAGTCTAGCTCTTTAGCAGCCTTTTGGCCACCGACCGCCGACTTTAGCGGCTTTTTGGCCGCCGACCGCCGACTCATCCACGCCGAGACCACCCCCCTCTCCCGGGAAACTGAGCCTTGTCATCGCCCGGAGCCTTGGAGCCATTACCACGTGGGCCCGGGATCTCTGCTCCCCTGGGGGTAAGTCTCAGACCGCCGGGCCCCCTCTTCCCAGCCGAATCGACCACCACATGGACTCTGGAGCTCTCCTCCCAGGTGGTGGTTCCTTGGGCTGCCTGCCCCCCGTTTCCAGCCTAGCTCTTTAGCAGCCTTTTGGCCACCGACCACCGACTTTAGCGGCTTTTTGGCCGCCGACCGCCGACTCATCCACGCCGAGACCACCCCCCTTCTCCCGGGAAGCTGAGCCTTGTCATCGCCCGGACCCTTGGAGCCATTACCGCGTGGGCCCAGGATCTCTGCTCCCCTGGGGCTGAATCGACCACCACATGGACTCTGGAGCTCTCCTCCCAGGCGGTGGTTCCTTGGGCTGCCTGCCCCCCGTTTCCAGCCTAGCTCTTTAGCAGCCTTTTGGCCACCGACCGCCGACTTTAGCGGCTTTTTGGCCGCCGACCGCCGACTCATCCATGCCGAGACCACCCCCCCTCTCCCGGGAAGCTGAGCCTTGTCATCGCCCGGACCCTTGGAGCCATTACCTCGTGGGCTCGGGATCTCTGCTCCCCTGAGGCGCAGCCTCGGCCCACCCGGCCCCGATTCCCAACAAGCCCCCCTTCGCCTACCGCTCGCTGACTCATCTGCGCTTCCTCCGCCTCCACCGGGGAGCTGAGCCTCGGACCGTCCGGACCCGCGCCCGCCTCAGCCTTTCACAACCTGGATCTCCGCACCCCCGCTCGGGAACTCCAACACTACGGATCTTCGCCCCCACAGACCCCCAGCCACCAGCTTCCAGTCCACCCGCCCCCCCCGGCCGCTCGGGCCCGGGAACATTGCGCTCCCCTTCTCGATCCTGGGGACATTGTGCTCCCCTTCTCGGCCCCAAGGACATTGTGTCCTCGGGGGACATTGTGTCCCCCTGCTCGGGCCCGGGGACATTGAGCTCCCCAACCGCTCCCCGACTCCGCCCCAGGCGGCCATTTTGGGAAGCCCCCACTCTGCCTGAGGCGGCCATTTTGGGAAGGCCTCACTCCCTCTTCCCTCTTGAGGTGATTCATCTCTCCCGCCCCCGCCCCGGGCGATGACGTCCTTGTTCTCACCATGTTACCTTACCTTAGCCGCCGCCTACGGCCACCACCCACCCCGGACAACCTCAGGGCCCCCCCGCCGACACAGGGTTATTTGGTCATGAGCTCTGGGACTCTCTCGGCCGCTGGCCGCTTGACTTTGAGTCTGATTGGGTAGGGTGGGCTCGTCCCCCGACCCTGGTCATCGCCTGCTTATTAACACTATTGTAGTGTGCCTTACTGTAGCATGTTGCTATATTTGCGATCTCGCTTTTTATTGTTTATTGTCGTCAGACTTTGAATTTGATCAGGTCGCCCCTTAATCGAGTCTACCCCCGACCCTGATCATCACCCCTTTTATTAACACAACTATATTGTATCATACTGTATCATGTTGCTATATTAGCACTACTGTATTGTATCATATTGTACCATGTTGCTATATTACCGATTTCGTTTATTACTGTTTATTGTTGTCAGTGCTGCCACCCACCTCTCTGGCCTCGTCATGTCCCTCCTCCCTCCCTCCCCCCTCCCGCCCCTTCCTATCCTCCCCTTCCCCTTCCCTTCTCTCGCTCAGCTCTTTCCCGCTCTCTCCTCTGTCTCCTCCCCCCCCCTCCCGCCCTAGAACCCCACTTTACCAGCGCTACCCCTCTTCCCCCTCCCCCTACTCTTCCCCCCACCAAACCCCCTCTTCACCTCCTCCCCCCTTCTCTCTTCCCCACCCATGCCCCATCCCAGTCCTCTTGTCCCACCGCCACCCCTCATCCCCCTCTCCTCGTCCAGGGTCCCGCCACCTCCTTCCCATCCAAACCCTCCCCTCCCCCCGCCCTTCCCCCCCTCCTCCCCTTGCACCCACAGCTACTTTCAAGTGTGGCCTCTGGAACCCCCCCTCTATTACAGGCAAGCTACCTTTCATCCATGACCTTTTCCTCTCCCGCTCTCTCCTCCTCCTCGCCCTTTCGGAAACGTGGCTCTCTCCCGAAGACACGGTCTCCGCCGCCGCTCTCTCCAGCGGAGGCCTCTCCTTCTCCCACTCCCCCAGACTCACCGGTAAGGGAGGAGGCGTCGGCTTCCTCCTCTCGCCCCAATGCCGCTTCCGCACTATCCCTCCTCCCCCCTCCCTCTCCTTCCCCTCCTTCGAAGCCCATATCATTCGCCTCTACCACCCACTCCAGTTACTTGTCGCCGTCATCTACCGCCCTCCCGGTCCCACCTCCGACTTCTTCAACCACCTTGACCCCTTTCTCACCTTCCTTCTCTCCTTCTCTCTGCCCACTCTGATCCTTGGAGACTTCAACATCCATACGGATGTACCCGACGACTCCTCTGCCGCCCGCCTGCTATCCCTCCTCGACTCTGCCGACCTCCTCCTCCACCATACCGCGCCCACTCACCGACTCGGTCACACCCTCCATCTCGTCATCTCCTACCGCTGCACTATCTCCTCCCTCACCAACTCTGAAATCCCTCTCTCTGACCATAACCTTCTCACCTGCCTCATCTCTCACACTCCCTCCCCCTGCAAATCTTCGCTACTGCCCCACAGAGACCTCCGCTCTCTCGATGCCATCCGTCTTTCCAATAGCATCTCGCCTCACCTTGCCGCCCTGTCCTCTCTTCCCACTCTCGACGATCAGGTCTCCGCTCTCAGCTCCACCCTCTCTACTCATCTCGACTCTCTAGCCCCCCTTTCCCTCCGCCGCTCTCGCTCCACTAACCCACAGCCCTGGATCACCTCCTCCGTCCGCCTCCTACGCTCCTATGCTCGAGCTGCTGAGCGCTGCTGGCGAAAGTCCAAGCACCAAGCCGACCTCACACACTTCAAATTTATCCTTTCCTGCCTTAACTCTGCCCTCTCCTCCGCCAGGCAAAGCTTCTTCTCCTCCCTCATCGACACCCATGCCCGTCACCCCCGCCGATTGTTCCGGACCTTTAACTCTCTCCTTAGGCCCCCTGTTCCTCCCCCTCCCCCATCTCTCACCCCCAATGATCTGTCCACCTATTTCCTCACGAAAATCAACACGATCAGGTCTGAGCTCCCCAAAGTCACCCCTCCGCCTCTCCCCTCCCCCCCACCAACCCCCTCCCCTTCTTTCCCATCCTTCCCTGCAGTATCCTCAGAGGAGATCTCCTCCCTCCTCGCAAGCGCCACCCCCTCCACCTGCGCCTCGGACCCCATTCCCTCTCACCTTCTTAAAACCATCGCCCCTGCCCTCCTCCCTTCCTTAACTTCTATTTTTAACCACTCAATCTCCAAGGGCTCCTTGCCCTCTGCCTTCAAACATGCCCACGTCTCCCCCATCCTAAAAAAACCCGCTCTTGACCCCACTTCCCCCTCCAGTTATCGTCCTATCTCCCTACTACCCTTCCTTTCCAAAATCCTAGAACGAGTCGTCTACAATCGATGCCTAGAATTCCTTAACTCCCATTCTCTCCTAGACCCCCTCCAATCTGGCTTCCGTCCCCTCCACTCTACCGAGACTGCTCTCTCTAAGGTCACCCGTGACCTCCTTCTTGCCAGATCCAATGGCTCCTACTCCATTCTGATCCTCCTTGACCTCTCTGCTGCCTTTGACACTGTCGACCATCCCCTCCTCCTCCATACCTTATCTCACCTTGGCTTCACGGACTCTGTCCTCTCCTGGTCCTCCTCTTACCTCTCTGGCCGATCATTCTCGGTCTCCTACACTGGAGCCTCCTCCCCCTCCCATCCTTTAACTGTTGGAGTTCCTCAAGGGTCAGTTCTTGGCCCTCTTCTGTTCTCCATTTACACTCACTCCCTCGGTGAACTCATCCGCTCTCACGGCTTTGACTACCATCTCTACGCAGATGACACGCAGATCTACATCTCCGCCCCTGTCCTCTCCCCTTCCCTTCAGGCTCGCATCTCCTCCCGCCTCCGGGACGTCTCCACCTGGATGTCGGCCCGCCACCTAAAACTCAACATGAGCAAGACTGAGCTCCTCATCTTCCCTCCCAAACCCGGTCCGCTCCCAGACTTCTCTATCACCGTGGATGGCACGACCATCCTTCCCGTCCCGCAGGCCCGCAATCTCGGTGTCATCCTTGACTCGTCCCTCTCGTTCACCCCACACATCCTATCCGTTACCGAGACCTGCCGGTTTCACCTCTACAATATCGCCAAGATCCGCCCTTTCCTCTCCACCCAAACGGCTACCTTACTATTACAGGCTCTCGTTATATCCCGGCTAGACTACTGTGTCAGCCTTCTCTCTGACCTCCCTTCCTCCTCTCTCGCCCCGCTCCGGTCTATTCTTCACTCCGCTGCCCGGCTCATCTTCCTGCAGAAACGATCTGGGCATGTCACTCCCCTTCTTAAACAACTCCAGTGGTTGCCTATCGACCTCCGCTCCAAACAAAAACTCCTCACTCTAGGCTTCAAGGCTCTCCATCACCTTGCCCCTTCCTACCTCTCCTCCCTTCTCTCTTTCTACCGCCCACCCCGCACACTCCGCTCCTCTGCCGCCCACCTCCTCACCGTCCCTCGGTCTCGCCTATCCCACCGTCGACCCCTGGGTCACGTCCTCCCACGGTCCTGGAACGCCCTCCCTCCTCACCTCCGCCAAACCGATTCTCTTTCCCTCTTCAAAACCTTACTTAAAAATCACCTCCTCCAAGAGGCGTTCCCAGACTGAGCTCCTCTTCCCCCTCCCTCTGCCATCCCCCCTTTACCTCTCCGCAGCTAAAGCCTCATTTTCCCCTTTTCCCTCTGCTCCTCCACCTCTCCCTTCCCATCCCCACAGCACTGTACTCGTCTGCTCAACTGTATATATTTTCGTTACCCTATTTATTTTGTTAATGAATTGTACATCGCCTTGATTCTATTTAGTTGCCATTGTTTTTACGAGATGTTCTTCCTCTTGACGCTGTTTAGTGCCATTGTTCTTGTCTGTCCGTCTCCCCCGATTAGACTGTAAGCCCGTCAAACGGCAGGGACTGTCTCTATCTGTTGCCGACTTGTTCATCCCAAGCGCTTAGTACAGTGCTCTGCACATAGTAAGCGCTCAATAAATACTATTGAATGAATGAATGAATTCCTGCACTAGTCCAGCTGAGTACTGCTGGCAGAAATTCAGACACCAGGCGAACTTAAACCATGGCAAATTTACCCTCGCCTACTACAACTATAACCTCGCTTTTGCTTAACACCATTATTTTTCCTTCCTCAACCCCCATACCCACTGCACCCACCAAACAATCCAGATCTATGCCTCCTTTCCTCAAGACTCCGGGACTCTTACCTCCCTTCTCCTTCACCCTTACGGACTGCTCCAACTACTCTGTTGAGAAAATAGAAAGCGGGGTGAGCTTCCCCAAATGCACTCCCTTACCTTACAATCATCCTTCCTAGCTCTCTCAAGAGGAAGTTTATTTTTTCTCTATTTTAATGGTATTTGCTAAGCACTTACTTTGTGCTAGGCACTGTGCTAAGTGCTGGAGTAGATATGAGATAATCAGATTTGACATGGCCCCTGCTCTCCATAGGGCTCTCAGACTTAATCCTCATTATACAGGTGAGCTAAGGCACAGAGAAGTTAAATGAATTGCCCAAGGTCACACAGCTGACAAATGGCAGAAATGGGATTAGAACCCAGATCTTCTGACTCCCAGGCCAGTGGTCTATCCACTAGACCACACTGATTCCCAAGTTTCCCACCTGCTTTCAAAATCTACCCCTTCTATTTGGGCCTCACATTCAATTTCCTCTCACTTTTTAAAATGACTTGCTCCCTCCCTAACTGCCACTTTCAACCTCTCATTTTCTGATGGCTCTTTTCCCATTGGCTTCAATTATACTCAAGCCTCCCCTGTACTTAAAAAGTCTTTTTGGGATCCAAGAGAAGACTTTGGGAAGCAGGCAGAGTCTAGTGGGTTAAGCATAGGCCTGTATGTCAGAGTCCCTGGGTTCTAATACTGCCTCCACTTGCCTGCTGTGTGAGCTTGGGCAAGTCACTTCACTTCTCTGGGCCTCAATTACCTCATTGGTAAAATGGGAATTAAGAATGTGAGCCCCAAGTGGGACAAAGTCTATGTCCAACCTCTTTAGCTTGTATCGACTCAATGCTTAGTACAGTGACTGGCACAAAGTAAGTGCTTACCAAATACCATAAAGAAACCCAAACTGCACCTTCCAGCTCTCACTATCTTCCTGCTCCCACTCCATTCCAAACTCCTCAACAGACTGTTTCCAAATCCTCTCCCCCAAATCCTTCTTATCCATTTACTTCACCAACACCCCACTCTCCCAGCTCACCAGCGAGCTCCTCCTTGTTTTGACTCAATCAATGAAGATTATTTTGTGTGTGCCTTTGTGCAGAGTATTGTATTTACAACATTAATTTACATAATCCCTACCCTCAAGGATTTTACCATGTAGCAATCTTCCATAATTAAAAATTACTAAGAGGTCATATCCTGGCCAAATATGAATGAAATGTTTATCTAGCATTCCCATCTTCTGTCTCACATTTGCATGCCACAGGAACTGCAACCTAAGTGGGTGCTTGTGGTTTAGTCATGCACCCTCAGCTAGCCATCTAATTGACCCACTAAAGGGTGAGTAACATTATCACTCTTTACAAGGATGACAATATTGTTAAGCAGGTGGATGTTGGTGCTGATGTGTGTATAAAAGACTGGAGTCTACTCTCCCAAGACTGTAACCTTATTGTGGGCAGGGAATGTCTACTTACTGTTATACTGCATTCTCCCAAGTGCTTAGTAGAGTGCTCTGAACACAGTAAGCACTCAATACGACTGACTGTATCAAATGAAGCACTGAAGACAGTATTCTGGATTAGTGATTTAAATGTTATTGAGTTTTCCAAGCCTGACTCAGCAATGGCAAAGGAACAATGGAGGTAGAGGCTGTGGAAAAACTACTTCATATCTGCCATGTATGTATGTATGATCCATTTGGCTTTCATCAGAATCCTGTTTAGCAGGAAATAAAATGAGACATTCCTTGTGTTTGCTGCTGGGGCAGAAAGTGTCGATAACAAGCAACCCCACAATGTTCAATGGTTTTCTCTTTAAGCAAATCCAGCGGAGGATTCAATTGGGAACAGTGATGAAAAGGACTCCCTGGAAACAATCTTTTATGCATTGTGTGAGGCTATAGCAAAGCACGTATGTCCCAGCTCATGAGTAATTCCAAAGCTAATGACAACCCTTTGGGAAATGTATCGACCTTTTTGTGTCAGTTGTAGGTGCCTTCTTCAGTTGAGTGGGATACTTAAATCAATTGTATTTACTGAGATCTTACTATGTGCAAAACTCTGGACTAAGCCCTTGGGGGAGTACAGTAAGACAGACTTGGTAGACACATTCCCTGCCCATAACATGATTACACTCTCAAGGGAAGCTTACTTCTTTTGATATTACTTAGTAAATGATGTCATTCAATTCTATTATTTGCACCGAGTACAGTAAGCATTTTTTTTAAAGCTAATCTCACCTATACCAGGTCAGGGCAAGACAGTTTGGCAGTATCCTAGAAAATGTCATCAACTATCGTGAATGCTCTGCAGTAGTTTGGGAGACAAAATAAACCCAAGCCCTACCCTTAAGTCTTCCCAACCATTTCGATTTCATCATTTGTCACTGCTCTTTACATCCCATACGTCATTTTTAAAAATGAGAGGCGGCTAGCCTCATTCAACATCCCTCCCACTACTACTGCTGTGGGCTTCCCGCTTGTTATCCCTTCCCTTTCTGCTTCGATTCTACTGTAAATGGGACCTCGCTCTAGCAGCATAGAGAAAAATAAAAAAAATGTTTGCAAGCCTAGACTGGAGCTCCATTAGATTGAAGAGTGCTAGGTATTCTTCAGAAATGACAGCTCTTCTCCCTGCTTGACTCAAATGACCTGCCTTTCTTTTGCAACTAGAGTGGTAATTAATTTTACTTTATGTGGTTCATGCTGTCTGCCTCGGACTTGTGAGAATTCCTCGCAGGCACATTACCCATTTCAGATTATTAGTCATCCTGATGAAACCTGATGAATTCTACCCCTTGAGTGAATTTAGAATTTCCCTTTATGTCCTTCAGGTATTCCATTCCTTTCCATCTCTCTTTTAGGAGTTTTTGCTACAAAGACTATGACTGCTGTTATCTACCAATTGATCCATCAATTATATTACTAATGAGTGCTTACTGTGTGCAGAACATTGTACTAAGCATTTGGGAGAATAAAGTACAACAGAGCTGGTAGACTCATTCCCCAGATGCTAAGGTACTGTACCTCTTATTTTCTGTCTCTGGAGGGAATGTAAATTCACCAAGTAATATTGAACAGATTCTAGGAAAAGGAAGATCAGAGAATTATTTGCATTAGGAGTAGAAATAGTCTCACTGAAAAATAGGAGAAACAGACCTAGTCATCCTGAAAGGTAGCATTTGTCTCAGATCTTGTTTCCAATCATTTTCTTATTCTCTAAGGAAAGGATAGTTCTGATTTGAGGAAAGTGCCTGAATGTGGTTTAAACAATGGCGTCAGCATAAACAGAATGCTCACAGATGAATTGAAGAAATGAGCGCCACAGGACATGATGTTTATGTGATGAGACAGAGGAATTTGATATTTTTCCTCAATGAGTTTTCACCTTTTTCTCTGTGATATTTCCAGAATCTGCCCCTCTTCCTCCATCCAAACAGCTTTCATGCTAGTCCAGGCACCTGCCATAGCCAGGTTTAACTTCTGCATCAGACTGCTCACTGATCTCCCTGACTCCAGCCTCTGTCCTCTCTAACCCATATTTCTGCTGCCTGGATCATTTTTCTCAAACACCATTTTTCACATGCCTCCTCACTGCTCAAGCACCATCAGTGGTTACCCATTCCTCTCAACTTCAAACTCCTGAACACTGGGCTTAAGGCATTCAATAGTTTTCTCCCTCCAACTTATCCACTCTTTTCTCCTACTACACCCTAGCTCACACTCTTTGTTCCTCACAGGCCCATCTACCCATCTAGTCATGTTCTCATGTCTCTTGCCTCCAAACCTTTCCTTACATTCTCCGGTTCCTGCTCTTCCCATATTCAAAGCTCTTCTGAAATCGTATCTTCACCAGATTTTTTCCAATTAATCTCTCATTTCCCACACAGTGTCTCCTGAAACTGGCACTACAGCCTCCCTTAAACACCTGGGTACTCATAACTCTCTGTAGCACTTATGGTACATATATTTACATTCTACTGCTTCCTACAATTTATAATTTAATGTCAGCCTCCCTACTAGGCTATTAATTCTACTGTACTTTCCCCAAAGCGCTAAGTGTGCTACACAAATTAGGTGTTCAATAAATGTTATTGATTAGTGGTGTTCATTACAGTGCTTACTATGTGCCAATCATTGGTATGCATGGAGTTTAAAAAAAAAAAAGTCAGTTCACAGAGACCCTGTCCCAAAAGAGGCTCACAATCTATTGGGCTGCCTTTCAGTTTATTGAATGTATCAATGTACCACTCGGAGCAATTGCGATTCTATCTAGGACAGGCATCAAAAATAGAATTGAGGGAGTTTAAAGAGAGACCTAGAACTCAGTTCTGATACCACCACCGAGGTAGAAAGCGGGAACATTTCTTCAGCATTTTGGACCTTAAGAGCAGTATATCAAATTCAACTGATCGCCAATTTATGGTACAATGGGAATTTACTACCACTTAAATTTAAATTGTGTTCATGATATTAATGTTTCAAAGTTTCAAGTCAATTAATGTTTAAATTAAGGGTTCAGTACAGTGCTTTGCACAGAATAAGTGCTCAATAAATACAAATGAATAAATGAATTGCAGTACAAGGTTTTTAATGTCATTTTCCCCATTTCACAGTTGGAGTAAAAGAGAGGTTGGAGGGGTTATCGAAGACCTCTGATTTGAAATACCATCACTTTTAATCTGTCCCGCATCCATTCATTCATTCAATCGTACTTAAGTGCTTACTGTTTGCAGAGGACTGTACTAAGCACTTGGGAGAGTACAATTCAACATTAAACAGACACATTCCCAGCCCACAAAGAACTCGCATTCTAGAGGGGAAGCTTCTATTCTAGGTGCTTCAACTGCATAAGAAACATTGTTAGGTGGGTCCACAAAGAATGGATTTAAAGAAGTTTTCAAGTTTCGTGAAATAAACTCCCAGAGGGCAACTTTTCAGTTCACATTGCCTGGTCCAAAAATATGTTAGTTCACGCTATGGACCTTCTGCCTGAAATCGAAACAAGTATTACCGTAGATGATGCTTGAGGACATTGACGGTCCAGTCTCCTCAACCATGCTCAAATTTTCACTGAAAATGGACACAATCATTTTCTTCAGCAAAACCAGGAAACCGCAACAGGAAATGTTTCATCTGCCACTTGAAACTGTGGCTTACCACTTACAGCTGCTAAATTTTAATCTTCCATTTGTCAAAATGACCTGCCAAAGGCAACTGACAGGATGCTATAATGGAAGGGAATTTCCTGCAGTTTGTGCAGGTCAAGTGATGGGAGTGGAGAACTGACTGATGCCAAAGTTCAAGAATACTACTCTCCGCATATATGCGATGTGTCTGAGGCCAGCACACAAAAAACTACTAGACAGACAACTTCTAATTTCCAGTTATTCTGTTTTACCGACTTTCAGTATACACGGACTTTTTTGAAAAATTCCAATTAAGCCTCTAGAGAAAATGTGCCCCCTCTGGATTGTAAGCGTCTTGTGGATATGGAACATATCTACCAACTCTATTATACTGCACTCTACCAAACCTTTAATAGAGTGCTCTGCACACAGTAAGCACTCAATAAATATGACTGATTGATTCCCTAAACCTAAATGTGACTCCAAGAAATCAAGCACGGGCCTGGGAGTCAGATGACTACGGTTCTAATCTCAGTTCCACTACTTGACTGCTGTGTGTGTCCTTGGGCAAATCACTTCACTTTCTCTGTGCTTCAGATACCTCATCTGTAAAATGGGGATTAAATCTTCCTCCCTCCAATTAAGACGGAGAGCCCCAAATGGGACAGGGGTTGTTATCTAATCTAATTATCTTGTATCTACTCGAGTACTTAGTATAGTGTCTGGCACATGGTAAGTACTTAACAATTACCATTTTTAAAAAATAAAATGGTCAACACAGTTCACCTGGCTATAAGAGGCTCCTTTCAATGAAAGATTAAAGTAAATCACTGTTCTCTCTAGGTCTAGAGATCTAGGGCTAGTTCATGGCCTGTTTCCTTTCCTGGGACAGCTGAGCTGAGCACATGAGTAGGAGTTTTGGATGAGCGCCGCTGCCCCTTCGGATGACAGTTGTAATCCCAGGAGCCAGGACTACAGTGCAGAAGTGACAGTATCAGTCCTGCCCAGAGACCATTCTAATTATCACACCTCAGCTCTTTGGGCCAAGATCACCAAAACAACAGCACTCTCTAACTGAATCAAAACTGAAAGACAATTTTGCAGCCTTATTAGAACACATTTTTAATTGAAAATATTAATACAGAACTCAAAGAGAATTCAGTCAACAATTCATATTTATCAATGCCAAGTCACAATTAGTTGAGCAGGGAATATTAGGTTTCTAATTATATTCTTCAAAGGGCTAAATCGATTTCAATGTACTTATTTTTCAACTCTAAAGCTGAGTATTGACTATATCTTTAAAGTTACTTATGAGAAATAATTTTTTAAGACATTCAACAGGAATAAGTTAGTGAAATTAGTCATTTTTTGGTGGGGAGGGGGGAATTCTTCAGTCTCCATTTCCACTTATTAAATTATGGAATTGTTTTTCAAAATTTAGCTTTCACAAAACTGATGCACTCTCCTAATACAATGCCTTATTTTTTTTTGGTGGCAAACTGGATTAGGCAGTATTGCCCTCTAGACAGTAAGTTCATTAGGGGCAGAGAATATGTCCACTAATTCTGTAGCATTGAAGTTTCCCAAGTGCTTAGTACAGTGTTTTGTGCATAGTGCTCAATAAATACCAATTATTGACTGATTATGAAAATAGAATCCAACTAAACATAGCCTACATACAAAAACAAAAATTTAAGTTGAAGGTAAATTGTCACCGCTGAAGCAGTTGTAGTTCTTCGGCTATATCTAAATAAGAAAACCTGTCACTGAATAAATACGACCCCCGCAAAATGCAAGTGTGACAAGGTCACAGTATTGCTAAGGCAGGAAACATATTTGCAGCTATGAAGTCAATAATACTGAGATCACATTTTAGTGAAAGTGTATTGTATTTGAGCATGAAATGGAAAAAAAAAAAGAGTTAACAGAATAAGTGGTTAATAAGCCCCATTTACAATACCACCATGTCAACCTGCACTGAACCACCATGTCAACCTGCACTATGCCACCAAATGGATGTGCAGATCCAACATTTCAAATGATCAGATTTTCCAATAACAGTTAAAGATATCAACTAAGAGCTGTACCAAGTTCAGTCTTAATAAACAACATCAATTCAAACATTTAAAGTATTGGCTTTAGGGAGCAGGTAGCTGAATAGAAAATTAATCAACAGAAATAATTTTATAGCCTAAGGAAGGAAAGATAAAAGCCTAAAATATGGATAGACCCTGCTGATTAAGAACTAGAAATAAGCCCAGGTGTCTGATACTCACTGGGGGAAACAGGTGAGGGAGGAATTAATATTATTATTGACATTATCATTATAGTATTTGTAAGCTCTTACTATGAGTCAAGCATTGTTCTAAGGGCTGGAGTAGAGACAAGATAATCAGGTACCAAATGGTGTGCAGAATCTAAGCAGGAGGGAGTATAGGATTGACTCCCCATTTTAAAGCTAAGGAAACTGAGGCACAGTAAGCTCACTGTGGGCAGGGAACGTGGCTATCAACTCTGTTCTAATGAACTCTCCCAAGCAGTTAGTATAATGCTGTGCTTAGAGCAAGTCCTCAAAAAATATGACTGATTGAGATACGGTAAATAACTTCCCCATGGTCAGCTGGCAGAGCCTGGATTAGAACTTCAGTCCTCTGACTCGGAGGCCGGTGCTCTTTCCATCAGACCATCCTGTACCTCAATCCCAAAAAACCTTCAGAGACTGAAATAAGCCTATTCCTCACCCCTTTTTCCAATAGGTAACAGGGCAGGAAACAGATCTCTCCCTACAAGTGATTAACTGAAGTGGCCACTGAGCATTCCAAAAGAGACACATTAGTCAATCGTATTTATTGAGCCCTTACTATGTGCAGAGCACTGTACTAAGTGATTGGGAAAGTATAATATAACAGACACATTCCCTGTGAGGTTACAGTCATCTTAAGCCTCACCCCGGAAAGGTTGCAAAGTGTGAAACTACTAGTGGGAAATGAAATTGAAAATGGATTGCATCCTCAGCCAATTTTCCAAATTTCAAAAACCATGTGTCACACATCATCTTGCTTTTCTCTCACACCAAATGTTGTGCCAAAGCAGGAAAATGCTCATCTCAAAGCAGTATACCCAGACTATTTTTGCTATTTACCTAGACCATTTGGGGTCTGGATAATATTCTGGGATCATATTTGTTTCATGTCATGTAGTTCTGTGTCTATTCAGTCACTCAGTTGAGCCAAGCACAAAACATTAAAACTTTGGCAATGGACAAGCTAAGCATAGGACTGCAACCCCCAAAGAGTTTACCATCTGAAGCAGGAAGTAGACAAAGGAAATAATTTACATATAGTGTGAGCAGCAGGGAGTAATTAAGTCCACAAATAAAAGCACAACTCATAGGAAAACATAACTGATAGGCAGTAGAGCAAAAAATGTCAGGCTGAACTACCAGAATAATTGAATGAAGATAGGTATAAATAAATATCCCCTAATTAATCATGGAAGCCTCCTTTAAAAGAAGTAGATGGACTTTAGGAGGACTTTGAAGATGGGATAGGATGAGACAAATGAGGGGTGAAGGGAGTTCCAAGCCAGGAGAACAGTATAAGCAAGGGGTCAGAGGCAGGAGAATCGAGTGAGGGACAGCTGGAGATGGTAAGCTTGGGAGCAGTGAAGAGTGTGAACTAGAGAAAAGTGGATAAAGGGAGAGCCAATATATAAAATGGGGAGAGCTCATGGGAAAACTAGGAAGCCAATAATAAGGAGTATCTGCAGGTAAATGAAGGTTTCAAAGAGAGTGATTTCAAAGACGATGATCCACGCAGCAGCATGTAATAGAAGCTGGAGGATGGGAGGCCAAGGAGGTGGCTGGATACAGTATTCTATCTATGATATAACAACAGCTTGCAACAGGGTGGTAGCTGTTTGAAAGAAGAGCAAGAGGAGGATTCTGGAATGTTGTGGAGGAAAAACCAGCAGGATAGTGTAGCTGACAAATGGGAGAACTGAAAGAGTGGGGTGAAAGATGTCACCAATGGGGTGAGTTTCTCAGAGAGGGAGAACTGTGCTGTTATGAACAGGAAAGGGAAACTTGATAGGAGGAATCGATTCAGATGTGGGGGGAGGTGCGAAGCTTAGTTCTAGTCATCCTGAGTTTGAGATTGAACAATCAGGTGGAGATACAGTGGAGGCAATGGAAAATGAGAGAAGTGAAGATTAGGTGATGGGTGGGGGGCAAAGGAGGGTGGAGAGGTAGATTTTGGGAATCAATCTCAATGAGGTTTTGCCAGAAGACTGAGGAACTTGCCTGTCATTCATTCATTCACTAAATGATATTTATTGAACGCATACTGTGTGCAAAGCACTTGGGAGAGTACAATATAACAGTGCACACATTCCCTGCCCACAATGAGCTCACAGTCTAGAGGGAGAAACAGACATTAATATACATAAATAAATAAATTACAGATATATACTTAAGTTCTCTGGGGCTGGAATGGGGGATGAATGAAAGGAACAAGTCAGGGTGACATAGAAAGGAGTGGGAGAAGAGGAGAGGAAGGCTTAGTCAGGGAAGGCTTCTTGGACGAGATGTGCCTTTAAAAAGGCTTTTCCCAACGAGGCATAAGAAAAAATTCTTCTCCCAACAACCATCGCAGAAACACCTCGCCTGAATTCTGGAGGCCAAGGGAACTCTTCATTTGGAAGAGCTTCTTTAGAAGACACTGGGTAGAGTTGGAACTCAGAGTCTAGAGGTCCACAGGGTCCTCTCAAGGGAACAACCCCACTTCATTCAGGGAAAAGGACCACCAATCCCCACTGGTCTGTGGATCTTGCAAAACCCTGAGGCCCTGGCACCCCTGAAAACCCACAGGACTGTCTCAGCTGAGCCAGAGGCTCAGCAATACATCTATTTCTGTCTTAATGCAATGCATTGTGCTCTGCTGCACAGATCTTGCAAGCAAGGGAGTTTTATTTTTAAATGGGAGATCCCACAAGAGGTGGGAGTCACACACTATTAGATATTTTATAAGCTATATTTGATCTTTGGACCACCAGGGCTTACTTGGACCTTGCCTGGAAGCCCAGGAGAGTTAGTGTCCCTCCCCTTAAAAATACCTGATTTACTCCTTGAAAGGGAATGAGGAAGTGCAATAGAAATCAAAGGTTTTATCAGGAGACCCAAGGAAAAACAAAAATAGGAAATAAATTACTAACGCTGAGTACATATGTGAGCATTCTGAGCGGTTCAATCACTACAATTCTACACAAATCCTCACAGGCTTACAAACCACATTGTATTCAGTTTCTTAAAGATTATGCACCTTTTGGGAAGGTCTTGAAATTGCATCCCAAGCTTTTCTTTCTGGAAGACAAAGCACTTACCAACTTCTTCCTTACTTGGAACACAGGGACTGCTAAAGGAATCAAAGGAATATTGTTCTTGCAGGTTTGACCAATTCAGAGGCATTCTGCCTTTAAAACTGGTATGCACAATGAAGTCCGATAGTCCCCCAGTGTGTGTTTTGAAAGCTATTAAAATGGCAAAACAACTCCTACCTATCCTTTCACTGTTACACTTGTAATATTGTAAAGGAATTATAGGCATATATAATAATCCGAAATGGCATGAGATTAATTTCTTCAGTAGCTCTCCACTAGGCAAGCCTTCCGAAGTCTTATTCATTCATTCAGTTGTATTTATTAAGCATTTACTGTGTGCACAGCACTGTATTAAGCGCTTGGGAAGTACAACAATAAATGGACACATTCCTTACCCCTAACGAGTTTACGGTCTAGACAGGAAGAGAGACATTAATATAAATAAATTATAGATATATGCGTAAGTACTGTGGAGCTGGGAAGGGAGCAAGTCAGGGCAAGGCAGAAGGGAGTGGGAGAAGAGGAAAGGAGGGCTTAATCACAGGAAGGCCTCTTGAAGGAGATGTGCCATCAGTAAGGCTTGAAGGGTAGGAGAGTAACTGTCTGTTGAATTTGAGGGGAGAGGGTGCTCCAGGCCAGAGGCAGGATGTCAGTGAGGGGTTGGTGGCGAGATAGAAGGGATCAAGGCACAGTGAGAAGGTTAGCATTAAAGAGGGAAATGTGCAGAAAGGGCTGTCGTATGAAAGTAGGCAAGGTGATGGAGTGTTTTGAAGCCAATGATGAGGAGCTTTCGCTTGACGTGGAAGTGGATGGGCAATCATTGGAGTTTTTTGAGGAGTATGGAAAAATGTCCTGAACATTTCTGAAGAAAAATGATCCGGGCAGCAGAGTGAAGTATGGAATGGAATGGGGAGAGACAGGAGGCTAACAGGTCAGCAAGGATGCTGATGCAGTAATCCAGGTGGGATAGGATAAGTGATGGTATTAACGTGGTAGCAGTTTGGATGGAGAAGAAAGGGTGGATTTTAGCTACGTTGTGAAGGTGGGACCAGCAGGATTTAGAGATAGATTGAATAAGTGGGCTGAATGAGAGAGAGGAGTCAAGGTTAACACTAAGGCTTGAGGCAGAAACTGTAATGTTGCCATCTAGAGTGAAGGGGAAGTCAGCGGGAGGGCAGAATTTGTGAGGGAAGATAAAGGAGTTCTGTTTTGGACATGTTAATCTTGAGGTGACAGGAAGACATCCAAGTAGCAATGTCTTGAAGGCAGGAGGAAATGAGAGACTGCAGAAGAGGGAGAGAGATCAGGGCTGGAGATGTAGATAGATTTTATTCTATCTCGATCCATGAATACAGACTTCTAGATGATGCCACTGGAAGAAAAAGTAAGACAGGACATTGAGTGAACCGAGAAAGACTTGCCCAAAATAACCCACCTCTATCATTTTAGGAATTCTCTGTGGCTATGAAAAACCAAATGCTTGACAACAGTGGCCCAAATAATAGTTAAACTTCTTCAATATTACCCTTCTGGACACACTGACAAACCAGAATTATCACCACCCAAAGAAGGTTGAGGTGGAGTTGAGGGAGAAGGAAGAAGGGAGGGACAAATGCATTGACTTCTGCTTGTAAGTAACCAAAAGCTAATATTTAAGTTCACATTCCAGAGAAAAAAATTATTTTAAAAAATACAGTGGTTTCCTTTTCAGAAAAACAATTTCTCAATAACTGACTGGGTCTTCACCTTTTCTGCTACTATTAATTCTATTCTGCTCTTTCTTTTTTCCTGGGGAAAAAAAGTGGCATTTTAACTAGAAATGGCTGTACTTTTAAGTCTACTTTTTTCCTACTGAAAACGAATATAAATTTCACTTATATGCACATGGTAATCGATATGGTGATGTCAGAGCAGTTTCTGTTAATTAAGAACTCTAAAAATGGTCAACTATGGAAGGATTTGCAAACCAAATACATTTTTCCTCTCATCTCATGGTCCTTTACGGTTCTATTCAAGTTTAAGCACAGCATACTGCATGCCACCCCCACAAATAGTGAACAGAGAAAGTTTAGACCTGTACTTTAGCCCCAAATCTGTTTTCCAATCTGGGATTTTAAATGAGAAGCTCATTTGAGAAGAAAATCAAGCTCACAAATACCAGCACAGATCACAGTCTTAAAAAAAGCAATCCATTTTAGTACTCAAAAATCTGATGATTTTACCTCGTCAGTTGCTGACAGTCTTGCCTTGGAAACAACAGCTCACCAATACTTCTCAAGGTTTCTTCATTTCTGGCGGCTTCAAGCACTAGCTTAATCATCTGTTCCCACAAGCAGGCCTTAAAGCTTGTCTCAAGTTTTCACAGCTTTAAATATTTAGTTTTTCAGACACCTGATTTAATGATAGGGACAAGCATTTCTAAAACCCAGGTAAATGGTCCTGCTTGCAGTTGAGATATCAAAAAAGCTATGAAGGATTTCCATTCAGATGAACTAAAATGAAGTTTTTGGTAAGTGCTTCCGATGTGTTAAGCATTACACTAAGCATCAGGGTAGTTACAAGATAATGAGGTTGGATAAAATCCCTGTCTCAGATAGGGTTCCTTTTCAAAGAGGGAGAGAGTACAGGGGTTAAATCCCCATTTTCAGATGAGGAACCTGAGGCCCAAAGAAGTGAAGTGACTTGCCCAAAGTCACACAGGAGGCAAATGACAGAGTTGGGACTGGAATCCAAGTCCTTTGACTTCCAGGTCCCTGCTCTTTCCACTAGGCCCAGCTGGGTCTCAACCTTATTCATAACAGTTGATCTTCAACCCTAAAAAATCAGTGAGTGAGTAAAGATGCATATCAGGATTCAGGGAATTATTCAATCTTCAAAACAAAACCCTGTCAATCCAGTTTGCCAAGAGGTCTCCTCACAAAGTTAATGGATAAACAGATGAAAAGGAATTACATTCTGCACAAATTAGATTTTGAAATCCCTCTGATCCAATCTTTTTTTAAAAAACTGGCAATAGTGGTCTAAATCCTGGAAGATGAATAGAACTTTTAAAGATGCATTAACTCCTTCAAGCAACTGGTAAATATTGAATAAACCAGTAGTGCAATAGGCTTTAAATGCCCAGGATGTGTTTTGTTTGGGGTTTTTTTTTGGGGGGGGGGGGAGGTTGGGGTTTTTTTCCTATCTGCATAATGGCAAGGAGGAGATGTGGAAGGTGGGGAAGTGAAGTGAGAAGGATGGAGAGAGATGGAACAGTGGAAGAAAGAGATGGAAAACTGTGAAGATTAGGGATGAGTTTGAATGCCACATGAATTTGCAGATCATGGATGGGGAAGAAAGTGGCAGAGAAGGATGACAGAGAGGTGACTGGAGTTGAGACAGATGGGACTAGGCTATGTGGCAGCTGGGCAAAGGAAGATGGAGGAAAGGGGTGTAAGAGAAGGACTGGGAATAACTCCATTTCTGTGCTGGGCAGCTGTGTTGGATGCAGTGGCCACTTTTTTATTCTATTTGGACATAGGGTTTTGGGGTGGGAAATAGAGGAAGAGACTGAGAAGGGGAGGTAAGAGGAGAACCGGGAAAGAACTGTGTCAAATAAACTGAGATTAGCTAGTGTTTTAAGTAGAAGGGAGTGGTCCGCAGTGTTGAAACCAGATAAAGTGTCCCAAAAGATTAGGGCAGAATAGAATCCATTTGATTTAACAAGGAAAAGGTCACTGATCAATGCTACTATGCCTATAGCTGATTCATGAGGTAGCAGCACAGCCAGACTAAAAGGATCACGGCAACTGGAAGCTGGAAGTCTTCAGGAGCCAGTCATGCAAACAAAGATATTCTCTAAACCTCCTATCCGAAGCCCTTGTTTTACTCTTGAATTCTGTGTCTGTAATTAAAGGCTATTTATTCAATAAACAAGAACTATTTCAAATAAAAATAACAGCTTAGCTGTGTTTCATTCTCAAACCACCTGGGATTTATATGATGAGTTTCATTAAACTGGATTTGAGTATTATTTTCTCTGTTAAACTGACCTCTTGAAAATATATTTTCTCTTATTAAACAGACACAAATAGGGTTGTTTGAGGGAGGGAAGGGAAGTTTATTGGCTTTAGCTTCTTATTTTGCCTAAGAAAACCAAAATAGGTCCTTGAAGGATTGAAAATACCATTTCATGATCAGATACCAATGTAAATTATGTATGATGAGAGATATAAAATTAGATTTATTTTGTATTCATTTGTAAATACAGTTCTTAATTTTCAGTATTATCTCTCAGAGCCTAGTCAGCAAAAAGGCACTTTGTGCTAAAATACCAGAGACCTGTCACTATCAATGCTAAATGTTATCTAATGCTATATTGAAATGGGGTTTAATCAAATCAGCCTGTTTCAGAGGGAGTGGAGGGGGAAGCCTTTAAAGGAGGGTAAACTTTGCCATGTTCACCAAGTCAGCTAAACTCAGTAAATACTACAGACATTGAAATTCAATCACACCCTCTCTAAAGAGCATTAAAATAAGACATTTATAGTGGGGTGGGCTGTTTAACAGATTTTTTTTTGAGTGCCCAACAATCACCCTTAACTACAATATATTATTGACCTTATTATAACAAAACTTACATGAACTGCAGAATAACATGACTCTGAAGAGATGCATATGTGAGAAATTCATACTGCTCTAACTGAAGGTGTGTTCAAATTGGGTATTCAAAAATCATACCTAAGTACTCCGCTACTAAAGCAAACCATATGGGAAGAAACCATTTTGCAACAGCATAATTTTAAATTCCCTTGCACTTGAAAATTTGAATTGCATAAAGTGGAGCAGCCAAATCACATGACTTTTTGTGTTTTTGCCTAAAATTTCTATGAGAAATGAATAGTGCTGGCTCTCTCAGGAGGGTTTGGGGCTTCCATCCCCCAAGGCCTACAAACTTGTTTTGGGGATTTGGAGACATAGCAATTACCATAAGCATTCTGCTGGAAACAGAACACTTGCAGGATGGACCTCTCCTCTATGGCAGCATTATCTGTCAATGTTAGAGTCTTACGTTCCGGCTACTTGGGCATCATCTTGCCATCGTTTTTTACGTACAATGAAAGTCGATTGTGAAAAATGTTGCTTTTAAGCCAGGAGATGAATTACATTCCAGGAACTCATCCTCAGTAATTTCATATTGCTACCAGATGTCAATGACGTTCATTCCCAAGTTTTTATTACAAGATTCAATTAGAATTAAAATGAATTTCATTGTAGCATGATTTCAACTGTATAGTGTAACGATCTAATGGGGGAAGATAGGCAGGTACAAATTGTTTACAAAAAGTGGGAGCAGGAGAAAGTATAATAATAATGGTGACATTTGTTAAGCACTTACTATATGCCAGGCTCTGTTATAAGCACTGGGTGGATACAAGCAAATTGGGTTGGACACAGTCCCTGTCCCACATGGGGCTCACAATCTTAATCCCCAATTTACAGCTGAGGCAACTGAGGCAAAGAGAAGTTAGTAACTTGCCCAAAGCCACAATGCAGATATGTGGAAGAGTGAGAATTAGAACCCAGGTCCTTCTGAATCCCAGGCCAATGCTCTATCCACTAGACCATGCTGCTAGAACAACTAGTAAGTTCACTGTGGACAGGGAATGTGTCTGTTTATTGTTATGCTGTACTCTCCAAAGCTCTCAGTACAGTGTTTTGCACACAATAAGTGTTCAATAGATATGACTGAATTAAAATGAAGTAGTAACATAAATTGGTGGAAATATGCACATATATGTTAATAAAAATATGTGCAAAGGATGACTGTTGGATAGAAATTACCTGGATCAGGGGAGATTATCGCTTTCACTGGCTTTGAAAATGGGGAGAGCTGTGGTTTGGTGAATTTGAAGGGGAATGGGGTTTTGGGTAGGAGGAGGGGCAGGGAAAAGGGTCACACATGAGAAAAGCACACTAAGAAGATTAGAATTCAATGCCTCTATCTGCTCATTTATTTTCTTTACCTCTGCTTCACTAGTTCATTATAAAGGGAAGATATTTCCTCATGTCGGATGGATGTCCTGCTGTTCCTGGATATGTCTACAACACTCCCAAATGACTTTGGCAGTTTCAAGAGAGGGAAGAGAGTAGGTACAGTTAGAAAAGTAAAGAGAGGAAAGATACCAACGATTCCAAAACTAAAGTTAATGAAAGAAAACTTGTAACTACATATATCTGTAACTGAAACAATTTTTGGCCAGCCTATTTGGAGGGGGTTTCCTCACTGATAAGTAAAATACAAAAATAAAATAAATATTCCTTTGTGCCTCAGCTTCATTAATTTATACCAATATCAATTAACTGGCAGTGCCCTGCATAACAAAATCCAATTGAGGCTATTAGTCCATAAATCATCTCTTATAAATATTTACTTTTTGTGATATTTACAATTTGATACATGCAAACAGAGTCTTTGATGCTGAGGAATGGGAGAACTCAGGGGAGGACAGAATGGCATGGGAGGCAAAGGGTGCCCACATTCCCTTTGCCTAGCCTTCCACAACTTGAGTCTCTGACCAGACAGAGCCCTGTTCTGCAGATATGGGTAGACACCCAGGTAGTGACGCAGAAGAAGTATCACTACCTGGAGAAGCAGCATGGTCTAGTGGATAGAGCACGGGCCTGGGAGTCAGAGGGTCATGGGTTCTAATCCAGGCTCCACCACTTGGGTGCTGTGTGACCTTGGGCAAGTCAATTCACTCCTCTGTGCCTTAGTTACCTCATCTGTAAAATGGGGATTGAGACTGTAAGCCCCACCTGAAACAAGCACTGTGCCCAAATATATTTGCTTGTATTCACGCCAGCACTTAGTACAGTGCCTGGCACATAGTAAGCATTTAACAAATATCATCAGTAATAGAAGAGACCTTTAAGGATTCCAGTTGGCAGAGAGAATCAAGATCCATGTAAAACAGTGCAAAAGCCAGATTCTTGAGGTGCAGTTCCTCCCAAGACCAAGAGTGATTAAAAACACAGGGGTCCAGCCATGCAAATCCCCAGGTTTCTGTTTATAGGGAGGACCGACATGTTAAGGAGGGTACTGCCCTGACAACGGTCACTTTCCAGCGTTCAGTGTGGGTGCAGTACCATGGCCAATGTTCCTCAGCAGTAACACAAGAGAAATACTGAATAGGGAAGGACAAATTTGGATTTCAATGTCCATCATTTGGGCTTTATATGAACATTATCTCAAGTCTTTGAGGCAGTTATCAAGGAGAGAATGTTTGCTAGCAGCTTTGCTCTAAAAGAATGTAAGAATGTACACAAGAAGATGCTAAAATAAATGAACTGCATTGCAGAAGGACCTGGGTTCTAATTTCAGCTCCTCCACTTGTCTGCTGTGTGACCTTGGGCAAATCACTTAACTTCTCTGGGCCTCAGTTACCTCATATATAAAATGGGGATTAAGGCTATTCAAAAATCCAACTTCAAGTCAGCCTGCGACCTCGAAGCTCTTCATGGGAGCCAAACACTTGCATCAGCCAAACATAACTGGATGTCACCAAATTTGTTATGTAGGTAGAACATTATCCAATGATGATGGATTATCTAAAGTAGAAAACCCAATCAAGATGGCCAACATGATTCTTGATTAAATGACAGACTTTGACCACATAGGCACCTTGAAGGATCATTAACCCAGATGAACCTTCTACAGATGAACTGAAGTGCCTTCTCAAACAAGGTAGCAGAGAAGCAAAACTGCTAGGACACAACTACAGCCGACCCAGCAGGTTGGCTTGGGACAATGAGCACAGGAAATGATGTTCTGTCTCAGAGATATCAGGAAGATCAGGAAAACAAAGGACAGACTTGCAAACAGCAATCAGTGCTGCAGGTGACATGAATAAGCTTCATGGTCTAAGGTGCATTTTGAAGTCAGTCAGGCAGCAGAGTACCAGTCATGGCATGGCCTTGCAAAAAGAGAGAGAGAGAGAAGAAAGCTATATCTATATCCACATACACACACATTTATAGTTTTTTGCAACTTGTGTGTGTGTGTGCGTGTGTGTGTATATAAAATCCACACCAGAAACTTTCTAGGCTCCTTTCAATCACTCTAGAATAGAACACCAGTAGCAACAGCCATCATTTTTGTTGTTGATCTAAAAAGAAACAGCTACTGCCGCCAATGTCCTAGATACAGTCTCCACTGACTTTCCTGTTGTCTCTCCTCCCCTTCCCTCCCTCCCTCAGCCCCCACCTGTCTCTACCGTCTCCCCCACCCACTGGCTTTTTTATGGCCACAGTGCTGCTGTCCTCCAGACTCATCCTACCTCCAGGCATTAACCCCAATGTCTGTGTCCCTGGCTGCTTACCCAATTCTTGCACATGCACTAAGGAACTTTGAGAAGCAGTCTGGCTCAGTGGAGAGAGCACGGCCTTGGAAGTCAGAGGTCGTGGGTTCTAATCCCAGCTCCGCCACTTTTCTGCTGTGTAACTTTAAGCAAGTCACAACTTCTCTGTGCCTCAGTTACCTCATCCTTAAAATGAGGATTAGAACTGTGAGCCCCACATGGGACAACCTGATTACCTTTTATCTCCCCCAGTGTTTAGAACAGTGCTTGTCACATATTAAGCACTTAACAAATACCATCATTATTATCCTACCCTACCTGGATTACTGCATCGGTACTCCTTGCTGACCTCCCTACCTCCTGTCTCTCCCCACTTCAGTCTGTACTTCACTCTTACATCCTGCACACTTCCCTCCTCTGGTGCTAACCTCACTGTGCCTCTATCGCACCTATCTCGCTGCCGACCCCTGACCCACATCCTGCCTCTGGACTGGAATGCCCTCCTTCCTCAAATCCCCCAGACAATTACTCTTCCCCCCTTCAAAACTTTACTGAAGGCACATCACGTCCAAGAGGCCTTCCCAGACTAAGCCCCATTTTGGGGAAGCTGCATGGTTTAGCGAAAAGAGCCTGGGCTTGGGAGTCAGAGATCATGGGTTCTAATCCCGGCTCCACAGTTGTCTGCTGTGTGACCCTGAGCAAGTCACAAGTTCTCTGTGCCTCAGTAACCTCATTTGTAAAATGGGGATTAAGACTGTGAGTCCAACGTGGACAACCTGATTACCCTGTATCTAGCCCAGTGCTTAAAACAGTGGTTGGCACATAGTAAGCGCTTATCAAATACCCTTACTTTTTTTTTTAAAAAACATGACATGAGGTGTATTTCAAAGGTATCACACAACAAACAAGAGAGTTTGGGGAGCATTAGAAAGATGTCAAAACTGCACAGCTTGACATGACATCAGAATCATAATTCTTCCAACACACATTATAATAAAATAGCCATTACACCACACATGTGCCTCATTTATTTTTCTGGCTGATCTTGCGATGCACACCCTGTCTTGGCCATGCAACTCTGCTAAGGACTATCTTTACAAGTACATGATACAAAATTAATTTTAGTAATCTGTTCAACCACATCATTGCTTGGATGCTAGCTCACTGTCAACAGCATCACCTTCCAATAATGAGGATATCCATATGGGCGTAGATAATCTCAAACAATAGGATTTATTGAGCACTTTGTGTGCAGAATACTACACTAGGTGCTAGGAAGACTACATTCTGAGTAAAAGGCATGGTGTCAAGAAGCTCAAGGAGGTTGCACTCTTTTTTCATTTTTTACTATCATTATGTGCCAGGCAATGCACTAAGCACTGGGGTAGGAACAAGATGATCAGGTTGAACAGAGCCTATGTCCCACGTGGGATGCACAATCTTAATCCCCATTTGACAGATGAGGTAACTGAGAGACAAATAATTTAAGTGACTTGCCCAAGGTCACACAGCAGATAAGTGGCAGAGCCAGGTTTAGAACCCAGGTCCTTCTGACTTCCAGGCCCATGCTCCTTCCACTAGGCCACATTCCTTCCCAATATTTCCATTCCATCTATGTTTGGTTGTCAATCAGAGCCTCACTTGGACAAGCAGATTCCTTTGGTCTGTGCCTGGAGGCAGGGTGGGGGCAGGGAGATGGATTCAATGACCTGCAGCCCAATGAATAATAGTTTTACTTATTTGTTCTTCTACCAGAATCTTCTATGGAATAACTGGTAAAAAGATACGCCAGCTGACTATCTGTAGGTTTCCCAAGAGAAAAGCACCACTGACCCACACACATCTGTCACTTGGCATTTGTCAAATGAATAACCTCACATTTTCCTTCAGTCTGAATTGAAATCTCTGCTCCCAGTCAGTCTTTACACCTTAACAAGCCCAAGTGAAAATATGCTTCTAAGCTGCTATCATTATTCTCAGTCAAACCACCTGTATACTAGTCTCCCTTGGAAACATTCCCCATGGCAATTACTACTTCCCCAAATCCCATTTCATGTGCAAGCCTGTCCAGCCTTCTACACACTTTATAGCTTGAACTTTAGCTGGAATCTTGGGGTGGGGAGATTTGAGCAGCAAGCTGCTAGACAAACTTCTTATGAGCCAACTATTCAAAATGCAATTATTATTTGCCGCTCAGTGCCATTGGAAAACCAGCCTTCATACCTCTGCCCCAGGCGAAGTGACTGGCGATTCCAAATGATCTGAAGGGGAATGGGAAGGAAGAGACCAACTTCACCTGAAAAGGGGGCAAGCAGATCTGTTAGGGAGCTCGGTGACAAAAAAGGCAGAATTAATTCACCTCAATATGTTACTGAAATGGTGAGAAGTAACTTGGAAATGGATCTGTAGGCTTCTCATCTCTTGAATGTTGCTCCAGATGGATTCTACTACAGTTGTCACCGCCTAAGTCCATTTTTAGGTCTCGGAATATGTTTGTAGGTTGCCTCTTCCTATTCCCATGTAATGTTAGAAGTATACAAAAAGATAAAGAGGTCCTCTCTTCTCTTACAGCACTTCTCAGTCATAATCTAAACACTGTTTTCAAAAGCTGGGGTAGCCTAAACCTCCTGCAGATATCAGCCTGCAAAATCCCCGAGGGCAAGGTCGAGTCTCCTACTCAGACAAGCACTTAGTACAGGACTCTGCACAAAGTAGATGCTCAATAAATACTTAAGATTGATCATTTATCTGTACTAACATCTGCAGATTTGTCCATAATCCTTTGCCTGCCCTCTTCATGTGTTTCCAGAACAGAAGCGTCAACGAACAGGAACATAAAACAATTCCTAGGTGATCTGATGTCTCTTGTGCTTCTAAGGGTAATGTCCACTGGCCAAGTTATAAACTAATGACAGTGTGCTTTAGGAAGGGACCTGGTGTGGGTAGAGGCACAGTCTCTGTCTTCAGCTTGCTTGCAATCTAATTCAGGCAAAGTCAATTTTGGAAAGACAATGACACCTTTATGAAAAGATCCAGAGTGATGCAAAAGAAACCTAAAGATTGAACATTGACTATAGAAGGCACTCCTTTCTTTTTCTAAAGCAACGACACTATTCAGTCAGCAAGGGAAAGTAGATTTTCATAACCTCCCTGCTGGCAAAAAAAGGCTTTAAGAGGTAGGCACCATTACAAGCTGTGGCATTTTCACTAGAGAAGCAGCTTTGGCTCAGTGGAAAAAGCACGGGCTTTGGAGTCAGCGGTCATGAGTTCGAATCCCAGCTCTGCCACTTGTCAGCTGTGAGACTGTGGGCAAGTCACTTAACTTCTCTGTGCCTCAGTTACCTCATCTGTAAAATGGGGATTGAGACTGTGAGCCCCACGTGGGACATCCTGATTCCCCTGTGTCTACCCCAGCGCTTAGAACAGTGCTCGGCACATAGTAAGAGCTTAACAAATACCAACATTATTATTATTATTATCACTACATAGCTGACAGAGCATTTCACAAAACCTGGTGACAGAGAAAGCCACTGGCTCTGTTTTTTTTTTCTTTTTTTTCCCTCAAATACATAGGAGAGACATTTGTGAGGAAATGCTTGAGATGTTTCTCTGAAATAATACAGTTGTTTTTGGAACTGGAATTTTCATTTTCTTTTTTAGCCACACACCTAATCTCTCTCACATAAGTACACTGCAAGTGTGCCAGACAGCAGCACATAATGAGGCATTTGTTTCCCCAGAATAAATTTGTGGGGCTTTTTTAAATTTTAACAAACTTTGACTCAGGAAAAATTCCAAACAAGCCATTTCTGTCTCAGTATTAGTGAACAGCTGCATAGAATAGACACTTTAGCTTTTTACCCAGATGAACTCATGATGTCAACCCTCAACTTACACACAGCTGGAGTACTGTTTTAAATGATGATGTCTCAAGAGTGATATTACACACAGGTGTAGGGCTCAGAGCAGTACTAAAAACCTGTTACAAAATGTCCTTGGGCTAAATGAGCTCAGCAGAAACTTTCTCATATATCAAAACACCTAAGTGGCAGGATGTCTTGGAAAATCTAGATTGATGTAGGGGGTTCATCAAAGAGTTTTATGCCACTATAAATTGTGTTTCCTAAAAAACACAAAATCGTGCATATCCTAATGGAAAACCAGTTGTCATCTGAGAGTCCTATGAAAAGTGAAATTTTTCAAATCCCCAAAATACCAAAATCTGGAATTTAGAATGAGGCCCATGATTAAGAGAATCCAATCCATTTTTCATTTCTCAACTATCAGCTGGAGGGTGAACACTAACCTTTACTGCATTACACTCATAGAACTAATAAAAGCTAGACTCAGGCTATCCAAACTGTCTAGACTTGTTCCAACGGGTTTAGGGTAGTTTAAACTTGTGCTCATAGCTTTAGTGTTTATAAACTGCATTTCAAAAAGAAAAAAATGTGAATGGTGAGTCTAATTTGAACCAATCTATACATTAAAGCTATTCAGATTTTTTCTAAAAGCAGGAATTAAGCTACCACTTTAATGTCATTAATTCCACACATAATTTTGAAGAAACAGAAAATATACTTTGTCACTGAAAAAAAGTCAAAAAAGCCAATACTCCTTTAATCGCATGTAAACACAAGTTTCCTCTATTTCTGCTAAATTTCTGAGGGCTGAACTCAAATCATTTTTATGAGGCCCAAACCCCAGGTTGTAGAATCATTCTCAACCTGGCTTTATTATTGCTTTAATTCAGTTGGTCAGATATTCATCTTCTGGTTTACCCTACCAATACAACCTCACAAGGGAAGGTTTTTCCATCTTTGGGTTGTTCATTCAATGAATAAGATTTGTGTGCCATTTTGTTGCTTAGAATTCATGACTGTCTACAACATTCAAGCTTCCACTGATCAAGCTGTATGGTACTATGAAGCTATTTACAATATGCATTAACGATATATCCATAAACAGTCCTCCCACCATTTAATGATAAGCACATAAAAGACTCGAGTGCTGTTTTGTATATAAGGATGGATTGCTGGGAGGCCACTGGAGCAGACAGAACAGCCATGAAGTAAATTTGGTGCTCATTCCCTATTGGCCCAGTTCCTTCCATTCCCCATTGCAGGCCAGGATTTCTTTTTAAACAGCACCTCTGTCATCCCCCTCCCGTTTCTTGCTTGTAGCCCCATTTCTTCTCTTTCTCTACCTCAAAGCCATCATCATCATTTTGATCATCAAAGGTATTTATTGAGAGCTCAATGTGTGTGGACCGCAGTACTAAGTGCTTGAGGAAATACAATACAAGAGAGTTGGTAGAAATGTTCCCTGCCTACAACGAGGTTACAGTCTAGAGGGGGTGGGTGGTTCCAGCCAATGCAGCAAACACACCTGGACCCTTTTCTGGGTCCCTCTTCTGGCTCTCTCGGGCTTTCCCACCTGCTAAACACCCTGATTTTTGCTCAGCACCACCCCTCACAGCTCAAATTTCAGCATCCCACTAGGCTTCAGGGGATTACTGCATATAAACCACTGGAAAAGAAACCGGGATGGAGGGGGGAGAGGGGGGTTAGGGAACAGGAGAGATTGAGAAGTGAACATGGAGAGATAAAGAGGAAGCATGGAGGAGATTGATTAATCTGCAGGGACAGGATGTGGTAGTAAGTGGGGCTTATATACCCTGAACTATCAGCAAATCAAGCTGGAAGAATCTCCAAGAGGCATATTTTGTGGGGGTCAGAGATACCTCAAAGGATCCTGGGAGATAAAGCCAAGGTGTTACACGTGCTGTTCTCCTCAGAAAAATCAACCAATGACACTGAGTGCTGACTGTGTGTGGAACACTGTTCTAAATGCTTGAGAAAATACAATGCAACAGAGTTGAGAGATGTGAGAGATGCCCTCAAGGAGGTTACAATCTTGAGGGGGAGATGGATATTAAAATTGGCTACAGCTAGGGGAAAGAGTAGAGTATGAGGATATGTACAAAACCGCTTTGGGACTGTGCGAGTGAAAGTGCTTAAGTGGATATACGACCATGTGCATATGTGACGGTGAGGGGAAGGTGGCTGGGGGAAATAATAAGCTTAGTCGGGGGAGGATTCTTGGAGATGAAGTGAAATTAGGAGGGTCTTGAAGGTGGGGAGGGGAGAGTGGTGGACCGTCAGATATCAGGACAAGGAGGGCTCCACACCTGAGGGAGAAGATTGGTGAGGGGTTGGCAGTGAAATAAATGAGACTGAGGTAAATGTTGAGTGAAGATGCTGGGAATATAGAAATAAATGGTTCTTTGTAGAGAAATGGATTTTAACCTTCACTCCTGTCCCCCGCTGTGCCCCATATCTACTGCCTTGCAGAAGTCAAAAACTCAAACTGCCACATTTGCATCGTTCAATCAGTAGTACTTCCTGAGCTCTTACTGTGGGCAGACAACTGTACAGGAGAATACAACAGAATTAGTAGACTTGATTGTGGCCGACAAGGAATGTACAATCTATCAGACGAGATGTGCTAAAATGAATTCCAGGGAGGCCTAAGCAATAAAGTATAAGGGTAAGTGCTATGGGGAGTGTAGGTCCTCAAGTACTTAACAGATGTGAAAGTGCTCAAGTGGCAATAGTTGAGAGGAAGAAAGAATGGATGAGAAATGAATCAGAAGAGGCCTCCTGGAGGAGACAGGATTTCACAAGTGTTTTGGAGATGGGGAAAGCAGGGATCTGCCAGATGTAAAGGGGGAAGAAGTCTCAGGTGGAAGTAAGGGCTCATGAGGGATCTTGGTCAGTGATGGTAGAGCCAAAACCAAGGCACAGTGAGTAGGATATATTTGGGCATAAAACCTAGGTACAATAAAAGCTTGGTAATCAATAAGATTGTCCTATTTTCCAAACTCGGTTAAAAATCATTTCCTTTATCGAGCACTAAAGACAGAAAAGAGAAACATTCTGGGTACTGTTTCCTGTTAAGCATTTACAACCCAGAAGCTGTGCAGTGTTAAGATGTCTTGGTTCTTGGTTTCACAATGTATACCAGGGATTTTTTTTCCCCCACAGCAGTTCCTTAACTGGTCTTAAATGTAACCTGGTCGATTCATTCTTCGATGAAGAATCTAAAGTTATTCCACCCCAGAGACACCCACATTTAAGCGATGAGTCATCAGGAATTTGGGCTGAAAGCCAAAGCTGCAGCTCCAGTTACTATGACAATATCTCAATAGTCTAGAAATCCCAGAAAGGTAGTCAGGGTGCTATGCAACAGAAATGAAAGCAAATTGTTTATCAAAACCCAGATATTAAAACTCCTGCAAGCAGGACAAGACTATATATTTATGGAACTGTTTCCACATTAGGAAATCATTCAATCTTCCTAAAGGCCCCCTTACTTTTGTGACAAACACCGTCACATTTTTTTCTATGCTAAATGTTGGGCTCCTCACAATGAAGTGGGCATCCTGAAAAGTTGTGGTTTTGTTAGAACATCTGTGTGCTACTCAGAGATTCAAGCAAATAAATGCCAATGGTGCTTCTCAACTTTGCAAGGGTTTGGAGTGAGTAACGGATAAGCATAGTCAAAAATTTAAAAAAATTAAATATAAATTTTATTCACAAAAATATGAGAGCTGCATTAGTTGATAAAACCCAATCTGGTAACTGATGGCCAAAATCAAAAAAGAATGGGCCATTTAATCTTAAAATACAAAGTATCTTACCACATCAGTTTTGCAACACAAAAGCCAATCTTTTTCAACAGTTTTGACAAATAGCTGCAATCATGGTTTGCCTAGGCCCAGTATTCAGTATTCTTGGTTCCACAAAAGCATCAAGAGTACTTGTTGGGCATCAACATGTTTTGCATATTATATTTTTGGTGTTTAAGAAGCCTGCAACCTGAATAAAAGAATAGGATTCTGACTCTCAAAGCATTTATAATCTAATTGGGGCGAGATATGCATAAGCTTAATAACAATAAATTGAGGCAACTACTGGAAACTGCTTACCTATTTAAGAACACAAGCACATTTAGTACTTTGGGGAAATATAGAAATATGACATCACAGCTCCTCGCTCCAAAAAATTTGCTAGTTTCACTGAGAAAACAGGGACTGCTGACCTCGCAGGTCTGATCCTCTCAATTTGGGAATGAAGAAAAGGAAGGGCAGGGGTACTCCTATCAGACCAATCGATAAATTAATAGCATTTATGGAGTACTTATTGTGTGCAGAGCACTGTACTAAGCATTTGGGAAAGTATACTACAACACAGTTGGTAGACACAATCCCTGCACCCAAAGAGTCTTACAAGATTGGAAGAGGAGAGACACATATTTCATTTTAACATTACCATTATTTTTGGTCCACAAAAGTAACATAAGGACAAGTGTAGGCTGAATATGGCTAGAAATTTTCTTGTATGATCTTTATCACATTATGGCATTTTCAAAAAGGGTTATTATACACTAGACATTCCCATCCAATTGATTTTGTGTGCACAGATTGATATACATGGGTCATGAGCTGTTGGGAAAGAAAGAATTCTTTTGTAGTATAGACTGCTCACTGGTTTAAATTTTCAATTCCCTTGAAGCTTCAAAAAATTTTAAATTGGGTTTCATTAAAAGAGCAAGTACCTCTTTTCACCACCTGGTTGTTATAAATGAAATTTGTTCTTGCAATATAAATGTTTTGAAATTGAGTTGCTTCTTTTGTATTGATTTTGTTCCAGATTAGAAGAGAATCAGCAATCTGTTTCTGATGGGACTGTGCAAAAAGAAACGAGTCTCATTATTTCCCCCATCTTTTTTTTGTTGTTACTCATGAATCAGTTCATATTTTTAACCTCAAGAGTCTAGAGTCTTTGCTTCTAGGCAAAAGGGATTTAGCTTTTCTTTAGATGATTGAATTTGTATCTATACCATAATTTTGTCTTTGTACTTAGCATAGCAACACACAGCAATGGCATCTGGGCAAAGGCAGCATATTCCTACTTTTGGGGAGAACCTAAAGAATCTAAAACATAGTTGCAAATCATGGCCTTGACAATAGCCCCCTCATGCCCCTATTGCCAACAAGTCAGCCTAGAGTGATTTGTAAATGATACGTTAATTCCTAAATAGGAGAGAGAATTAGTGTCATATTGAGATGTCAAGTGCATTTGAAGATAGACATTCATTTATACTCAGATTTGAGTTAGCCCAATTTAATCTTGGGGCCACTATAAAAAATCCATTTGGAATACAAAAACTGACCCACTGCAATAGGAATATGCATAATTATACCTCCACTAATTTTTTTTAAAAAAATACCAAGCATGCATGCTATTTATAAATGGATGTGCTTTACTTGTGGCTAATGGGAATATTTTTCGTTAACAAGTCAAGAATGAATTTGCTGCCTCATTGGACAGAACCTGTAAGCTTTTATTTTTTACATATTCCCACTTAAAATGATAAAATGATTAACACCCACATATCAGAATAATAAATTTCCTCTAGCCAAAATATCTGGCCTTCACACCTAAGGTTAAAAAGGCAATGTAATTCTAATTCTATTGTCCTCACCCCTGCCATTTTTCTCCCCTGTATTTCCTCCTTGCCACTCCCTCGGGCCCTGTAATCTCTAGATTGCAAACTCTCACTGTGGAGAGGGAACGTGTCTGTTTATTGTCATAATGTACTCTCCCAAGGGCTTAGTACAGTGCTCTGCAAACTGTAAGGGCTCAATAAATATGATTGAGTGAATACTTTCTACCTTGAGAGCAGAACAGCGTAGTGGAAAGATCACATGCCTGGAAGTCAGATGACCTGGATTCTAGCTCCGGCTTGGCCTGATGCTTCCTGCGTGACCTTGGGGAAGACACTTAACTTCTCTGCACATCTCAGTTTACTCAAATGTAAAATGTAACTATCTCCTTTCCCTCCTTACTTAGAATGTGGGACAGGGACTGTGTCCAACCAGATTAGTTTGTATCTACTAAACACTTAGAACAGACTTAAAACATAGGAAGCACTTAAATACCATTATAATAATAATCTTTGTGTGCATCTTGTCTGTTTACATATGCAAAAGGTTGTTGGGCCCTGTATTCGTGTCTCTCTGCTCACCTTGAAGTCTCTGTAGGTGTGAAAGTGTGTGTGTGTGTGTGTTTGTTAGAGAGAGAGAGAGAGAAGGAAAGAAAGAGAGAAAGAGAGAAAGAAAAGAAAGAGAAGACCCTGCAGGCACAACAGTGAGGGAAGGGATAGAAGAGATTGAAAAGACAGGAAGGGCTGGAAGACAAGGCAATCTTTTTGAGTTAGTGAACAGAGCACCACTCTGGGAGACAGAGAACCTGCTGTGTGTCCTTGGACAAGTCACTTGACATCTCTGTGCCTGCAAAATGGAGATTCAATACCTGTTCCCCTCCTACTTTAGACTGTCTTTCATTCACTCATTCAATCGTATTTATTGAGCACTTACTGTGTGCAGAGCACTGTACTAAGTGCTTGGAATGTATAATTCAGCAACAGATAGAGACAATCCCTGCCCAACAATGGGCTCACAGTCTAAAAGACAGGCTTGGGACCTGATTATCTTTTATCTACCCCAGTGTTTAGTACAATGTCTGGCATGTAGTAAGCGCTCAACCAACAACACAACTATGAATTACTAAGTGTAGGGAGAGTGGCATTGTGTACATGCATATAAAAGTGTGGTGTGAAGAACTGAGTCTGAATGTAAATGGATATTTTTGAACACATAGACAGGTAAAGCTCACTAATACATTCCCAACATCTAAAACATTGGCCAAAACAGTATTTATTTCTTGGTGTCAAAAAACAATTTACTTCACACTGTTTATTAACTTACCTGATCAAATAGCAATGTAAATATGAAACAACGAGACACTGTAAATTCAAACAGTCATATACACATATCTCTGAAGTCAGGGGGTCTGGGTTCTAATCCCACCTCTGCCATTTGCCTGTGTGAGTTGGGCAGGTAATTTAACTTCTCTGGGCCTCAGTTTCCTCAACTATCAAATGGAGATTAAATTCCTATTCCCTCTTACTTAGACTGTGAGCCCCATATGGGATAGGGCCTGTGCCCATCTTGCAGACCCCAGTGCTTAACACAGTAAGGGCTTGACAAATATCATCATCAGTATTTGAGAACTCACTCTGTGCAGAGCACGGTACTGAGCACTTGGAGAGTACAACAGAACCGAGTAGGTAGACACATTCCCTCCCAACAGCACAGTGCTATGCACACAGTAAATGTTCAATAAATACGACTGAATGATCTTACCGGGGGGGGGGGGGAGATAAACATTATCATTATGATGATTATTACCCAGATGTAACAACACTGATTAGGTGCCTACAATGTAAAAGGCACCGGGGTAAGCACTGAGAGGGCTCCAATCCCTACTAATGTGATGGTTGCCAGAGCCCAAGCACTTCAAACTGCTCCGCCCAGTTGAAGATCTTATTAGGCTTGTTCCTGTGTTGCCAACGGTAGTTTTGAAAATACCCTGAGGGGATGATGTACTGTACTGTTAGCCATTGGACTTAAGCATCCATGAAAGTTGAGTGTCTGACACAGAAGCTCTTCCCTGCTTTGCCTATAAAAATGCATTAGTGCCCCTTTCTGCCCCCTGCCATTCAGGTAAGCCATTTGAAAAGGAACTTCAATGCAAGATACAACAGCTCTGTTTGCCTCATAAAACAGAAACTTTCTCACTGGCTTTAAAGCACTCAATCAGCTAGCCTCTCCTACCTTACCTAGCTGACCTTCTACTATGACCCAGACCGCACACTTTACTCCTCCAACACCAATCTACTCAGTGGACCTCACCCCATCTTTCTTGCCACCAACCCCTGGTCCAAAGAAGGAATTCAGAAGTTTGAGTGGAGATAGTTTTCCTTTTTAAACTCTCTTCCCACCTGAAGTCATCAACTGTGGAAGGGAGGACCAAATGACTGGATTTTCTTTTCTGGGTCTGGAATAGTATCCAAGGAGCCCTCAATCCTGAGAGTGCTCCCCCTCTCTATCGACCAACTGTACTTATGGAGTACTTACTATATGCAGATTCTGTACTAAGCACTGGGGGAATACAAGAGGGTATTGATTGGTAGGCACATTCCCTGCCCACAACAAGCTTACAGTTGTGCCTGGGTGGAGGGGGGGGGGGGGGAAGAGACATTAAAATAAATAAATAAATAATGGATCTTTACATAAGTACTCTTATGTAAATAAGTGGCTGAGGGAGGGGTGAATTAAGGGTCCCCACTCAGAGAGGGTGGGGAATACTTTGAGCAAAGAAAAAGGTTGTACAAAATGCTTAATGCCAGGCTCTGGAAATGGCACAGAAATGAAACCCAGGCACCCCCTCCCTCCCTGCAACCTCCCTGGTCCTGCTCCCTTCTTCCTCCATGGTCCCTATTAGTGGCAGAATAAAGATGTTTTTGGTCCTCTTCTACCTCAAACAGGGCTGTAGACTAGTAGAGGGTGATGCCTGCTCCCTACTTACAAGGCTAGCTAACAGAGCCATCCATGGGATCAGAGGGGGACCCAGGGGTCCCCTCTTCCTCTGTCTGAGCAAATACCATATTGGAGGATGGGGCGCTATTGTAGCCCACCTCCTGCCCCAACACTGGGACTGCAGGTGAAGAGAGGATGCCTGATTACTCTTTTCTGATAGTAGACGAGATCAAGCTTCTCATCCCATCCCTCCCCAAGCTCACCCTTGACAGAAATTGAAACTCAGGATCCCCTCCCTCCCTTTCAAACCATCTGTGTGGGGAGGGTTATTTTTAATCGAACTTCTATCAAGTCAAGAAACACCTCCTACAGCCCAGCCCGCACACTCCGCTCCTCCGCTGCTAACCTCCTCACTGTGACTCGTTCTCGTCTGTCCCGCCGTCGACCCCTGGCCCACGTCCTACCTCTGGCCTGAAATGCCCTCCCTCCTCACATCTGCCAAACTAGCTCACATCCCCCCTTCAAAGCCCTACTGAAAGCTCACCACCTTCAGGAGGCCTTCCCAGACTGAGCCCCCCTTTTCCTCTGCTCCTCCTCCCCTCCCCATCTCCCCTACTCCCTCTGCTCTACCCCCCTCCCCGCCCCACAGCACTTGTGAATTTGTACATATTTATTATTCTATTTTATTTATTAATGATGTGTATATATCTATAATTTCATTTATTTTGATGCTACTGATGCCTGTCTATTCGCTTTTTGTTGGCTGTCTTCCCCCCTTCTAGACTGTAGGCCCGTTGTTGGGTGCAGATTTCTCTTTCTGCTGCCAAACTGTACTTTCCAAGCACTTAGTACAGTGCTCTGCGCATAGTAAGTGCTCAATAAATACAACAATTAATGAAATTTTTGTCTACCCATTATCAGCTTCATCGAGGGTATTGATTGATGGTTTACTATATGCAGAGCACTTTACTAAGCGCTTGGGATAGTACAACACAACAGAATTGGCAGACACGTTCCCTGCCCAAAATGAGCTTACAGTCCAGAGGGGGTGACAGTCATAAATAATTTATAACAGTTTAAAATACATACATAAATGCTGTGGGATTGAGGGTGAAGAGAATATCAAATGGCCAAAGATTTCAGAAGGGAGGGGGGAGCCGAGGGAAAAGAGGGCTTAATCCGATAAGGCCTCATGGAGGAGATGTGACTTTAAGCAGGCTTTGAAGGTGGGGAGAGTGGTGCTCTAGCATAAATGAAGGGAGAGGAAGTTCCAGGCCAGGGGGAGGATGTGCGAAAGGGGTTGGCAGCGAGACACACAAGATCAGGCCACAGTAAGTAAACTGTGCTAAGGGAGTGAAGTATGAGGGCTGGGCTATAGTAGATCAGTGAGCTAAGGTAGGAGGGGGTGAGCTGTTTAAAACCCTGCTCATTTCTGGATTCTGTATGTGAAGGTCCCTTGCACATTTATGTTTCTCTTAGTTTTGCGCTCCTAGTATATTTCATAAGCAGTCCATATCAATGGCACTCTACCTTCCCTCCCAAAACGAAACGCAGGAAAGGATCACTACTTTTTTATAGGAAATATTCTTTTTAGAGTCCTCTTTTTTACAAGCAAGATTTTCTGTTTTTAAAAGATGCCGAAAATTTACTGAAATTAGATTCTCCAGTATAAATTTCATTGAACTATCAAGTCAAAGTCCTTGTCACATATTCTAGCCTTGAGGGGAAAAAAAGAATATTTTGTTTTCCTTTCTACTCTGGAGGATCAATCTGGAAAAAATCTTGAATTGCAACTATTCCAAGACCTTCTGCTGCAAATTGCAATCTCGGATTGGCCTCATGGTCCCCTATAAAATGAAGCTCAAAGGGAGAAAAATGATTGAAATGATCTTCCTATATGTTAGGAAAAGAAAGATCTCTCTTGGATTATAAACTCTCTGAGGGTCAATGACTGTGTTCTGATCCGATTGCCTTTTATCTATTCCAGTGCTTAACATTTAATACCAATTTTAAAAATTATTTTCATTCCAAATGAGCCAAACCCAAAGCCAAACAGAATAAAATGGAAATAGACCTAAAAGAGTGCTTAATATAACAATAATAATATAAATTATGTCATTAATCACTTACATACCAAGCACTAGGGCAGATGCAAGTTTTTGAGATCACAGAGTCCCTGACTCACATAGGGTTCACCAATTATCTTATACCCATTATTCAGACGAAGAAACTAAGAGTCTGAATAATGGGTATAAGATAATTTGTGTGACTTATCCAAAAACAATAAACCAATAACAGAGGTGAGATTAAAACTCAGGCATACTGACTCCTAGTCCTGAGCTCATTCTACTGAGCCACACTAGCACTAGAAATAATAATAATATTAATAACTGTTAAGCACTTATATGCCAAGTACACTTCCAAGCACTGGGGTAGATACAAGATCATCAACTCAGACACAACTATAGTCCCACGTGGGGTGCACAGTTTAAATAGGAGGGAGAACAGGTATATCAGGCCCATTTTACAGATGAGGAAACAGAGGCATGGTGAACTTAAGTGACTTGCTCAACATTACACAGCAGGCAAGAGCCGGAGTCAGGATTAGAACTCGGGTCCCATGACACCCAAGCTCACACTCTTTCCACTAGGTAATGGTGCATCCAGAAAGGTGTATACAGTTTGTATTTTAAGAATTAACTAATTTTATACCATTTACCTTCCTCACTGTTAAGGTCAAGTTTCAAATTTGGTCATTCCTGTTTCTCAAATCAGCCTCTGTTCTCAAAACACACCAAGTGTCAATACACCATAGAAATACATGCATATACTCCAAAAAAAAAAAAAGTACCCAGATTATAAGTGGAGCTGTCCTGCATTTTTCAACTTTAGTGCCATTGTTCTTTTTAGTGCCATTGTTCTTTTTAGTGCCATTGTTCTTTTTAGTGCCATTGTTCTTGTCTGTCCGTCTCCCCCGATTAGACTGTAAGCCCGTCAAACGGCAGGGACTGTCTCTATCTGTCGCCGACTTGTTCATCCCAAGCGCTTAGTACAGTGCTCTGCACATAGTAAGCGCTCAATAAATACTATTGAATGAATGAAAGATGACACTCAGGTCAAAATGCAGCCAGCAGATACAATTTCTACAGTATGACATATTGCAGAAATACAAGGAGCAACACCAAGGCCTCCATACTGTTTAGTACCTTATAAAACCATCTGGCCCTATCAAAAGAGGGCCTGGATTCTCGCAACTCCTAAGCAACTTTGGCTTCCAGAAGGTTCACCAAGAGCCATGTGGTGTACAAAGTTTGCAGGTTCAGGTCCGGTCCTGTTCAACCTGTTCTGTGCTGGCAGGCTCCAGGATCTCACGAGGGATCTGGAAGGTGGAGTCACAATGAGCTTCTGATTTACCCAGACCTACCAAATGTAAACGTCATTCGGAGGCTTTGAGCCGGTCATGTAAGGACTACTGTAAATGCTGATGACTGTGCTCTTTAGGCACATGCCCAACAAGACATGCAAATGATTAGGAACTGCTTCTCAGAGTCAGCACAGTGTTACAGCCTGACAATGAGTCTTAAGAAAAGTGAGGTTAAATGCCAGCTTAGATCCAAGGCGCTTTACACACACAATCAAATATTTTCTAACGGCAGCCCGGAACTTTATGCTGTCAACTTATTCTGTTATGTAGACAGTATTGTCCACACATTGTTAAAGATGTTATAGAACTGTAATGGGCCGGTGGAAAAAAGCACGGGTCAGGGAGTCAGAGGACGTGGGTTCTAATCTTGTCTCCAACTCTTGTTTGCTTACCTTGGGCAAGTCACTTAACTTCTCTGTGCCTTAGTTTCCTCAACTGTAAAAATAGGGATTCAATCCCTGCTCTCCCTCTTAGACTGTGAACCCCATGTGGTACAGGGACTGTGTTCAACCTAATTAGCATATACCTGTCCCAGTGCTTAGAATAGTGTTTGATACATAGTAACTGCTTAACAGTCCCTAGACTAAGCTCATTGTGAGCAAGGAATGTGTCTGTTTATTGTTCTGTTACACTCTCCCAAGTGCTTAGTACAGTGTTCTGCACACAGTAAGCACTCAAATATGATTGAACAAATACCATTTAAAAAAAGAAAAATCACAACACCTCTGAAGAATGGAGATGCTTCATTCATTCACTCATTCAATCGTACTTATTGAGCATTTACTATGTGCAGAGCACCGTACTAAGTGCTTGGAAAGTACCAGTGGCATCTACTTCTCAATACTTTCCTCCACATACCTAACACTTCTGAAAAGGAGGCCCTTCAAAATAAAGAAAACTCCTCAATAATGCAAACATCACCCTTGTTTTAATTAGTAAGAAGTTGCCACAGCAATCAGAGTCACGAAAAATGGCAAAGCACCTGGATCTGATGGAATATGGGCTGGGATTTGCACCCATGGAGGGGACACCCAGTTTAAAAACTTTCTTGACAAATGGAACACTGAGGAAATGCCATGGGATCGCAAAGATGCTACATCATCACCACCCTCCAGAAGAGATGGGAAAGATCAGATAACAGCAATTATCGAGGTATCTCATTACTGTTCAATGCCAACAAGATCCTAGCCCAAATATGCCTGGAGCTCCTCTTCAGGAATTTATACGACCAAATGCTCCCAGAAACGCAATGTGGCTTCAGAGCACAGGATGGCCCAGCAGACGGCATCTTTGTAGCTTGGCAGACACAGGGAGCAACATCAAGACCCCCAGATGCTACTTCATAGACCTCAAGAAAGCATTTGACACCAAATTCTTATCAAATGGAAACTGCTCAAAACACTTGGCTATCCTGAAAAGTTTATTATGGGTGGGGGATTCCAGATTTAGAAGTGTCATAGACAATCTGCTCCTAATCAACTCATGGGGTACCGCAGGGATGACTACTGAGTCTGTTTCCTGTTCAATTTATTCATCGGAGCCATTGTTGGGGTTTGCAACAAGACGCCTGGATGCAGGTGTTAGAATACACTTCCACTCCTCTGGGAAACATTTCCAGTTCAACTGACTTCAAGTATCCTCCAAGCCCTAGAAATAATCAGTCCAGAATTGCTGTAGGCAGATGCCAGGCCCTTGAAGCAGCACGTCCTCCAGAGTGTAAGCTCGTGGCTGCTAATTCTGTTGCACTGTACTCTCCCAAAGTGCTGGGTACAGTGCTCTGCACATAAGAAGAGCTCATTAAATACCACTGGCTGACTGATCCAAGAAGATCTACTGCGTGTCCTTGAGCAAGTCACTTCACTTCTCTGCCCTTCAGTTACCTCTTCTGAAAAGTGGGCACTAAGACTGTGACCCCACAAGGGACAGGGACTTTGTCCAATCTGACAACCCTGTATCTACCCCAGCGCTTACTACAGTGCCTGGTACATAGTAAGTCCTTAAATACCATAAAACAAACAAGAAATCATGCAAATGGACTGAAAACCAGTATACTGAGTCACCCAGGGAGTAGCAGTTACCAAGTCAGTCCCTCCCTCACCCCATCACGCCCAAGATTTTTGGTTTTAATTTTTTTTGGGGGGGTGGGGGGCAGGGGAGGATCCTACAATCACTACAACCACCTCTGGTTTCCTCTTGCTCCCAGCTTTCTGTGGTGGGCCAGTTGCTGTGGAAGACTACCCCACCACCCCTACCAGGAGCTGAGGTGAGGAAGCAGCATGACCTAGTCCGAAGAGCATGAGCCAGGGAGTCAGGGGACCTGGGTTCTAATCCCAGATCCCTCATTTCACTGCCGTGTGACCTTGGGCAAATCACTGAACTTCACTGTACTCCGGTTCCCTCATTTGAATATGGGAATTGATAATCACGGGATTTGTTAGGTGCTTACTATGTACTAGGGGCTGGGGTAGATACAAATTAATCAGGTGGCACATGGGGCTCACAGTTTAAGCAGGAAGAACAGGGATTGAGGGAACTGAGGCTCAGAGAAGTGGAGTGACATGCCCAAGGTCACAAAGCAGGCAAGTGGCAGAGCAGGGATTAGAACCCAGGTCATTTAATAATAATAATAATGTTGGTATTTGTTAAGCGCTTACTATGTGCAGAGCACTGTTCTAAGCGCTGGGGGAAATACAGGGTAATCAGGTTGTCCCATGTGAGGTTCACAGTTAATCCCCATTTTACAGATGAGGTAACTGAGGCACAGAGAAGTGCCTTGCCCACAGTCACACAGCTGACAAGTGGCAGAGCTGGGAGTCGAATTCATGACCTCTGACTCCGAAGCCCAGGCTCTTTCCACTGATCCATGCTGCTTCCCAACACGTTGCTCCTCCACGCATTTTACTGTCATTGTCAAAGACATACTAATAAACCAGTTGAACTAACTGGACTGACCCAGTAATACATGCACTGATTATGAGAAAAAACAAAACGGTAAAAAGAGGCCAAAGACATAAGCTACAATCTCTAAAACTGTAGTATTAAAGAAGCGTTTAAAGTGTGTCAGGCACAGAAATGAGTCACCAGGGCTAAGGCTGGAAGGAGTAGAGAATTTCAGGGCATTAGTGGCACAAGAAAAACCCATCCTATCTCCATCCTCCCATGCCCTCGGCCATGCCCCTTCATGGGTTGCCCATTCAAAAAAGTGTGAAGAAAGCACCACTGCACAGCAGTCCTGGGCTCTAACGCATATGTTGGGTGGGAGAGAAAGCAGGCATCCTCCCACGGGTTATAAATGAGAAATAAGCCCCCATTTATTTGCCTACTTCCCCCATACGAGAAAAGCTGAGCAAGATGTGTGACAAATGACAACAAAGAACATGCTGTAGTTCGGCCAGACAAGGGCAAGAGAAGGCAAATCAAAGGGTTGTCCAAATTTTCCATGAAAATTTGTTCAGACCATGGCCATCTGCCAATCTTATATATACACACACACACTAATCAGTCAACCAGAAAATTTGATTTACATACTTTTCCTTAGGGAGGATAAATAAAATAAATGACATTAGCATGTTCTACCAGTCATTCATCCTGGGAAACAGCCATTTGGAAAAAGAAATTTGACATTTTATCAGAACTGGAGGCTGAGGCAATAAAAAAAAAGTGGTGGAGGTCATTCCTATGAGGGATTGGAGTTGAGGGTGGTCAGAGGATGAAGTAAGCTAAGATACTGTATTACTATAGCTACCTTTGGAGATCGGCCCTATCAACGAATAAAAGCCACTTTTGCATTTCTGATTTGATCAGAATTCCAATCATACATCTATTTCCACCTCTTTGGTCAATCTTCAGAGAAAAAACTCTCTGATACCTACTAATAAGCAGACATTAGATCTGGACTCAAATTATTTTTGTTTGGTTTTGTTGCAGAGGGTAAAAAGGGACTTTAGCACTCAAGTCTACTGCAGCTTTCAATTTCAGCACCAGACATCAAGATAGAGCACTCAAACTGCTCAATCTTTTACCATTTTCTGCTACAGATAAATGCCCAAACTTGAAAATTTTAACACCCTTCAACAAAGAAGGAAATACAGCATCACTAACAATTGGGAGAAGATGGAAGCATAAAGTACTTTAAGTATTTTTTAATAGAGGCAATTTTAAAATATTTTAAAACATCTTGGGTTGGGACCGAATCATCGTAGGCACATGTTTTCTAAAAACAGCAATTGTTCTAATAAAGGGAATGCAATGTTTTATATCTAGCCCACTTGACAAAACTAATTTATAAATAGTCTCTCAGAAGGCTGAGAATTATAAATAGCATTTTTTGTTATAACATATGAAAGTGCATCAATTCAGTAATATTTATATACCTTATTATTTAGGTTATGTGAAATTCTTACCTCTGAAATACTTCAAATGAAATTATGAGATCCTCAATATAAATATGGGCTACTTTAAGAACAAGCACCCAAATTCTGGCTACAATTAGTATCTCCATCTGTACTTACCAAATGTATGGGACAAGTTCAAAATTGCACTGCACATCATGTAGGCCTGCTCTCAAAGGAATTCAACAAGACAAGTACACTCTTTTGCAATTCAATAACCTCCCTTTTCTCACGCTCAAGTGTTGACCTCTACATGGGTACACAAGCCAATAAGAGAATGAATCAGCCAAAAATCCAGGAGGGGGGAGGGAAGAGATAGGGGAAGGCTAGATTTGCACAATCTACATTTAAAGTGACAGAGGCTACCATGTACCTCCACCTAGAAACTCAGAAGGAAAGCAGACAAAAGTCATACAGAATGCCTGTGTAAAGAATGTTTACCAAAATGAATATTTCAGGGGAAACCATTTTTTTTTGCCATCATCCCGGGGGTTGGAATAATCTCCTGTGAGAATTTGGATTTCTACAGTTTATCTGATTTAACCCAATTTCTATTTTCTACAGTCCCCCAAATCTTCTTTTTTTTTTTTTAATTACGTTAAATCTGAGAGACACCTCAGAGTTAAGTGTGTGCCCTGATTCTTCCCCACCACTGTTATGAAAAAGGGTGTAACAGTTCTGTTCAAACTAGCCTTTGATATGACAGATCTGGAGGTTGGAGTCTGACCACTTCAGAGCCCCTGAGAAGCTTCTTCCAGGTCAACAGGCTTTGAGTGGCAGCAAAAGTTCTGGGGACAGTGGTTCTGGAACCATTACATAAAGATGACTGTGCTCTTGGAAAACATTCACAATTCACAACTGAAGACCCATTCTCCCATTCTGCATTTCCCCTGCACTTGGATTTGTTCCCTTTATTCACCCCTCCCTCAGTCCCACAGCAGTTATGAGCATGGCTCAGTGGAAAGAGCACGCGCTTTGGAGTCAGAGGTCATGAGTTCGAATCCCAGCTCTGCCACTTGTCAGCTTTGTGACTGTGGGCAAGTCACTTAACTTCTCGGTGCCTCACTTACCTCATCTGTAAAATGGGGATTAAGACTGTGAGCCCCACGTGGGACCACCTGATTCCCCTGTGTCTACCCCAGCACTTAGAACAGTGCTCTGTATATAGTAAGCGCTTAACAAATACCAACATATCCATAATTTATTTCTCTTAATGCCTGTCTCTCCCTCTAGACCAAAAGCACACTGTGGGCAGGGAATGTCTCTACCAACTCGGTTATACTGTAATCTCCCAAGGACTTGGTATAATGCTCTACACACAGTTAGTGCTCAATTAAATTCATGAGACAACCAAATGCACGTGAATTACTTGGACGATTCAGCCCAGTACTAGAGACTGACAACAAGCCTGAAGCAAACCAAAGTTCCACATCTGCCTATTTGCAGGAAACCCTACTCACAACTAGAGTTATTCACCTGTAACGTAGAACTTAAAGCTGTCACCAAATTTTTCCTAGACAGCAACTACCCAACAATGCATACAGAAACAAGAAGACAGAATCAAAAAGTCCAAAGTGACTTTTAGCAAGCTGCAAGACAGAGTGAGGCCACGGCAGGTCAACAAAAGCCATGAGTCTCTAAGTCTGTCTTGCTGTCCTACCTCCATCTGGCTGTGAGGCTGGGCCTTTTGCAAGTGATACAGACAACTTCCAGAGCCATTTCAATGCTTACGAATTACACTCATTTTGAGGCAGGACAAGATTATCAACAAGAAGCAAGATAGCTTAATGGATAGAGCACTGGCCTGGGAGTCAGAAGGAACTGGGTTTTAATCCTGGATCCACCACTTGTCTGCCGTGTAACCTTGGGCAAGTCACTTCTTTGTGCCTCAGTTCCCTCATCTGCAAAATGGGGCTTAAGTTGGTGAGCTCCATGTGGTATATAGACTGTGTCCAACCTGATTAGCTTGAATCTACCCCAGTGTTTAGTACAGTGCTCGGAACATAGTAAACACTTAACAAATACCATAAAAGAGACAGAGACAGAGAGAGATCCAACTTCCATTTCATCATTTCATCAACCACACCTACGAACCACATATCACATGGTCACATCCAGATTATCAACAACAAGGTCCTAGAAAGCAGTCAGCTCACTAGCAATCACAGTAACATAGCTCCTCTGGATGGGACAAATGAGGAGGATGGATATTAGTAGGTTACCCATGCAGATAATGATGGAGAACTGAAAGGGAGCATATTCATGCAGAGATGGCAAAACTACTGATTTTAAATCAGACAATCTCAGTCTCAAACAGGTCAACATAGCACTGGACTGTTCGGAGACCAGCAGAACCCACACTAGCTTGGCAGGCAGCACTGAGGCGATGGAGTACTCTCCTTGAAAAGACTCCACCAAGATGGAGAAGCAGTGTAGCCTAGTGAATAAAGCATGGACCTGAGTGTCAGAAGGACCTGGGTTCTAGCTCCACCACTTGTCTGATGTGTGACCTTGGGCAAGTAATTTCACTTCTCTGGGCCTCAGTTACCTCATCTGTAAAATCGGGGTTAAGGCTGTGAGTCCCATGTAGGACATAGGTTATGACCAACCTGATTAGCTTGCATCTACCCTGCGCTCAGTACAGTACCGGTACATAGTAAGCATGTAAATACCACTAAAAAGAAAAGCTGAGATTCTAAAAGGCAGCTTCAAAAAAAACTAAGAAAAGCCCTGCATGGTATAAACCTATAAGTATAAGGAACTACCTTTACATGCAAGCAAAACTGAAGAGTGTGTCATTCACACAACAGTCTTTTCAGCCAGAAGTGCTTAACATGGATAGGATTTCATCATCAATACCATCATCTTCAAACTAAACTAAAGACATGGAAATGGATGCAATCAGTCAGAAAGGCCTAGAAAGGAAAGAGAAGAGGTCCTACGAAAAAAATTTGTTGTTATTAGAGGGAAGGTTTACACTGTAAGCTCGTTGTAGGCAGGGAACATGTCTACCAACATTTAGAGGTCTACCAACTCTATATATTGTTCTCTTGTACCCTCCCAAGCGCTTAGTACAGTGCTCTGCACAGAATAAGCAGTTAAATATGACAGATTGGATATAGAGGGGGAAAAATTAGCAATGTTAGTCAGTACAATTTTAGGATGGATTTCCTAACACAAATCACTCCAAGCACCCACTTGCCAGTGTCAGAGAGAACAGGAACACCTCGCATTATAGCCACCAAACAAGGACACAATGTTTGACACAACAAAGACTTACCTCACCCATGCACCCAAAAGGCTGCAACCTTCCACTGGCTGCCTATAAATCTCTCCTTGCTCACCTTCCAACTCCTTACCCAGCCCTCACCAACCACAAACTAGGTGGAGACTGTGTAATCAACAATGAGTGGATCTTAGAGAACTCTCTGCCTGTAGCTTGTGTTAGATTTTTCAGAGGCAGAAAAGAGCTCCAGAGGTCCCTATACCAATATCCAAACAAGTCCTTGAACTGGGGAGGCAACTTAATTTAGGAATGGATGGTGTATTGATTGGCTGAAGATGCTGACTTAATTGCACCTCATTCCAACTTAATGTTGTCCAATGATGACTTCAAACGAAGACAATCTAGTATATCATTTCAAGAAGCTGAAACAGACAATGTAGTTACGATTTCCCCATCCCCAACTAAACTCTTGAAGTGAAAAAGTTCCACAACATATTGCAAGAAAACAGATGAACAGATAAATACAACCGAAGAGATAGACGCTAATGGAGAGAATAACTTAACGGTGTGCAGAGATGTTCAGAAGAACTTGGCCTACTAGAAAGTACTTTGAGAAGAAAAGAAAAAAGATCTTATTCAACCTGATTGGACAAATTCTTCACACAAGTTGAGAAATCATTCTCACAGTTGCCAGAAAAAAACTCCTACTTCCAGAGCCTCCTGAAATCACTCAGAATCATATTACACCTCATTCATTTTATATCATAGTGCTGGGCTTTAAATTATTTTAATAAGAATAGTTTAGTAATATTTACCACTACAGTAAATAACTCAGACAAGAATTTCACAGTAGTTTTGCAGAGGTCCCAGAGCCACTTGCCTGCAATGTGACCTTGGATAAATCCCTTAACTTCGTTGTGCCTCAGTTATTTCATTTGTAAAATGGAGATAAAGTCCATGAGCCCCATGTGGGACTCGGACTGTGTCCAACCCTATTATCTTGAATCTATCCCAGTGCTTAGTACAGTGTCTGGCACAGAGTAAGAATTTGAATGCTATTTTTAAAAAAAAGAGGTTCCGGAATATATCTTAATTTAGAACATGGAAAACTGTACCTCTCGATACAGTCACTCAGGATAACATATTGTGGTGGTTTAGGTCTGCATTAGTCTGCCCTGGTAAATGACTGGCTTGTGTTGGTAAAGGACTTGTAGCAGAGAGGTCAGTTGTTTTGCCCCCACTTGTACTTTAGAATTCCTTTCAGTTGAGCCCAAGTATTTTCAGATGCTGGAGAATAAATGCTGCTGTTTGAAGAACAATTCCCTCTCAGAAGTCTCATTTTAACTGAGGGTGTTTTTCCCTTGTAACGTAATGACCTAAGAAACTAGGTCAGGTTAAAGCAATTTACCACAATTACCCAAAAGAGGGTGATGTTTTTATTGACAGTAAGGACAATAGGATTTGGCAGTAGGTGTGAATGTAATCATCTGTCTGCTCAAACCATTAACTGCTTTTTTAGGCTTCTGGGATTGTCAAAAACACTCTTAAAAACTTTTTCAGGTTAAAAGGAAATAGCTTCATTTTTGATGCAATTCGTTAGATCTTGAAAATCTGATTTCTCTAAGATCTCAACTGTGATATAGTCTCAGGGTTGCTCAAGCACCAGCCCGGGTTTTAGAGACTGAAAACAAAACTGCCCTCTGGTTTAGAATGAGTCTAGCTGGAAGGTATCATGTCACTGTCTCACCTCCATGTCTTGAAAATAACAGTGGTATCTGAGGGTTTACCGTATGCCAAACACTGGGATAGATAATAATAATAATAATGTTGGTATTTGTTAAGCGCTTACTATGTGCAGAGCACTGTTCTAAGCGCTGGGGGAGACATGGGGGAATCAGGTTGTCCCAAATGGGGCTCACAATCTTAATCCCCATTTTACAGATGAGGTAACTGAGGCCCAGAGAAGTTAAGTGACTTGCCCACAGTCACACAGCTGACAAGGTACAAGGTAACCAGTCAGGCACAGTCCCTGTTCCACTTGGAGATCTCGGTCTAAGTAGGGGAAGAACTGGCATTGAATCCCCACACTGCAGACAACGAAACTGAGGATCAGAGAAGTTAAGTGACTCATCCAAGGTCACAGAGCAAGCAAGTGGCAGAATTGGGATTAGAACGCAGGTCCTGTGACTCTTGGAGCCATGTATGCCACTCTATGCCAAAATGCATGGAGATACCATCAAATCACTCCTTGCTAGATTGCTATGCTATTCTGATGCTTACTTATCAGTGGCATCTCAGGCTGGAAATCGTGGAAATCACCGCTGAGAAGTTTTTGCAGGCTGCCATTTTTGACCTAACTGAAGGCCACATTACACATTCCAGTTGCCGAATAATAGGCCCTCCTACTCTAATGCAAATATCGGGAATATCTGAGGTTTGGTATTCATCTGGAAGGAATGTAATGGCTTGCCCTCTAACTGTTAAGAGAAACATCATACCCCAAAATGCAAAATGATTCACATCCTTGCAGAGGAAAAAAAATTAATAAAGACAGTCCAGTTACAGCAGGGTTTTCGATCTTGGACTGACTGTTGGAAGTTCATTCAGGGGTTCATCTCCTTATCCACTTACTGTTCCTGCTAAGATGCTTCAAAGTATCCTATGAGGCTATTTAAGGCAACCAGTGATCTTGAAGAAATCACACACATAACATGCAAAGGAGGCAAAATCCTGAACTATTCTGGCAAACACTTCCTCCAGAGAAGAAAACCAATCAATCAATGGTATCTTTTGAGAGCCAGGCTTCAGTGATGGGGAGGACGAGCAGTGACTGGAGCAGTGTATCACTGTACCAAGCTTTATTAATAAGACTTCGGACAGATTTATCCAGGAATCACTTCATTTCATCTTCAATTCAGCATTAACTAGGGTAAAGAGACATTGTTCATTGCACATAAAAGGTCTGAAACTGCAATTTGCCCACCATCTTTTGAAGGTCACTTCCAATGCATTAAAACCATTTAAAATTTACACACATGGCTTTTATGTTCTAATAAAGATGATTAGAGGAAGATGAAAGGATTCCTACAACAGAAATGAGCTGCAAGATTCAAAAAAAATTTAAATTAACAGTAAATCAGTAAGAAACTTATAAGGGGGAAATTACAAAATCTACTCAGTATACCTGGTTTCTGGGGAAAAAAAAAAAATCACTCATCAGAGAACATGTCTACCAAGTCTGTCAAATCATACACTCCCAAACACTTAGTACAGTGCTCTACATGTAGTAAGCACTAAACAAATAGCATTGATTGATTCACTCTGCAGCAAGGTTTATAAGTAATCTCCCAAAACTCTAAATAAATCAGACTTTCGTCCCTGCAAAAGTCTCATTTCCTCTGAATCTACTATATTCACTAAATGCCTCTCCTAAATAGTTATGTTTCAGAAGAGCCTGGGAGAGCAATGGATTAGAAAAATACAGCACTGCACTTCAAAAATCATAATAGCCCCACCTATAGTTATACTATTGGAAGCATGCCAGTATTAGAAATAAGGGAAAGGAAGAATTAATTAGAGCACACACATATGCATCCCCCCAAAAATCTCAGGCTAGACTTCCATTGTCAACAAAGTCCCACTTCTCTCTGGACATCCTAAACTATCAAACACTTTCACAGCAAATTAAAGATATATCCAAAATGTAAGACATATCCACAACAAGGTAAGGGGAGAATCTTCCACTCACTGAAATCAGATAAGAAACTAGCATTACAAGAGCTTACTAAAACAAACAAGTTTTAGATTTTACTAAAAGCAACAAACCATCTAAAAAGGAGAGTAAATACCAGTATGGAAATAGAAATCAATGGAGCCCATTTGAAAGGATTTAGGTTTTATTTACATTTATCTCAAATTTGTATCAAATTCAATCCAGAGTATAAAACTGAAGAAAATCTCAGTGGTTCCAGGACAAAACAGAGACCCAAAATGTTCACTAGATGCATCTCAAAGCCACACAAGTGGATTCATATGATGGACCTATTTTATTATTATTATGGCATTTGTGAGGTGCATACTATGTGCCAAGCACTGTTCTAAACACTGGGGGTAGATAAAGGTTAATCAGGTTGGACAAAGTCCCTGTCCCACATGAGGCTCACCCCCTTATCCCCCTTTTATAGATGAGGTAACTGAGGCACAGAAAAATTAAGTGACTTACCCAAAATCACACAAGAGACACGTGGCAGAGCCAAAATTTGAATGCAGGGCCTCCTGACTCCCAGGTTCTTGCTTTATCCACTAAGCCACACTTAACCTGATTAACCTGTATCTACCCCTGCGCTTAGAACAATGCTTGGGACATAATAAGCAAAGGTACCATAATTACCATTATTTTTCCACTGCACAAAAAAATCTTCAAAAGAATTTTGTAGCTGTTTTTCACCATGTGATGACCTGGAATGCTTAATTCAGAGAAAGGTGAAAGGGAGGGCTACAAAGAGATAGTAATTTAATGAAGAAATAATTCAAATAACTCACCAAAATCCTCCCGCTCCTAATGGTTCTTCCTTTTTTTTTAAAACTCCTGGTCTTCGCATTTATCTAAAGCTTCGTAAATTATATTTTCACATGGTTCTACTACATGCTTCAATATACCATGGCTAGGCTCTTGAAGTCCTGCTTTGCTTCTCACATTTGTGTATTTATCATCATTCCCTCCCCCACTGCATTGTAACCTCTAAGGGCAGGAACCGCATCTCATGTTTCCTTTTAAAGTCCACACAATACCTAGGATAGTGTTCCCCGTGCAGGGAGCACTCAAATTCTATTGACTGTCTAAATCTGCCCTTCTGCATTTATGCTTGTTCAATAAGTCATCTGTTCCTGAGAAAGAGGTGAACCCGAGAAGCTCCCTATTGCTTCAAGTGCATGTCTTCTACTAAATCTCCTAAATTCCCCCCCATCACAGATGATGCAAGTTGCCATTTGTTTGAGAAATATGAGTCAATTGGTGAGTTGATCTCCAGCTCCACCTCTCATTCATACTTTGTCCTCCTCTTCCCAGGTAGGTAAACAAGCTTTCAAGTGAGGAATTTACAGCTGCCCACCCATTACTGACTTCTCCGTCCACTTTCATTGGTTCACTGAATGATTTACTGAGCACTTACTGTGTGCACAGCACTGTACTAAGGCCTTGGGAGAGTATGATACGACAGCCTGCACTGTTTCCTCTTCCCAGCACTTTCCCTGCTGCCCTTGCCAGCAGCTCAGCACCAGATTCTCCAGCTCCACTGGCTCCAGTCCTCAGGTTTCTGGCGGCTGTTCATACCCCCGGGGTGTGAGAGCAGAGAACACCTGTCCTCATGAATTTTAACTCCAATCACAGATAAAAGCCATGCAGCTGAGAAGTAGGCAGGCAGATAAACTTGCAACTCTCATTTCAGAACTAGGTAAATAAATTACACAAAAGTGCCTTTCCTCATTTCAGTGATATCTCTCGAGAAAGTCTTGATTTGTAGTTGTAAAAGCAATACCAAGAAACTTCAAATTCACAGGGGATCCTGGAGATAAGATCTATTAACTGGTGGCATTTTTAGACTCCTGTTGAGTCTAAAAAACTATATTTATTCTTCAGATAAAGCCCGACATTTTACCCACCTGTTCAGATTAATATAATTTGGGGCCTGATTCACGCATCGAACCTCGATTTGGGCGCATCATTTCAGACTCAGCCTCTGAAGTGATTCAAGTATCTACTGGTTCAGAACTAGATGCCTCCCTGTAGAACTCATGAATTTTTTATATGAAATCTAAAAGCAAAAGCAATGTACTCTCTCAATTACTTGTGTTAATGGATGAATAATAGCTATGGATAATTGAAAGACCAGAAAATCTGCCCTACTGCAAATCACCCCATCCCTGGGCCATCTGTTGCAACCATGCACTAGGACCCTTGGGTTATTCCATTCCAAGGTTCCCCAAAGGTCTGCGAAGGAACAAAAGCATAGTAAATACAGAGGAAATTATTCCAGGACCTAAAGCAACAGCTAGGTTGGAAAAGGACCTGGGGAGCATGCATCAGATCAATTAACCTGGACCATTACATAAGGGGCAGAAGAAGTGGACAGAAATTATAGAGAATTAACTGTAATCCTCGTATCCCAGCCTTCCAGATCACATCTTTAAAAACTGCAGAGCACTGAGAACTTCAAAATACTGGAGACCATTCATTCATTCATTCAATAGTATTTATTGAGCGCTTACTATGTGCAGAGCACTGTACTAAGCGCTTGGAATGAACAAGTCGGCAACAGATAGAGACAGTCCCTGCCGTTTGACGGGCTTACAGTCTAATATGGGGAGACAGACAGACAAGAACGATGGCAATAGAGTCGAGGGGAAGAACATCTCGTAAAAACAATGGCAACTAAATAGAATCAAGGCGATGTACATTTCATTAACAAAATAAATAGGGTAATGAAAATATATATAGTTGAGCGGACGAGTACAGTGCTGAGGGGATGGGAAGGGAGAGGGGGAGGAGCAGAGGGAAATGGGGGGAAAAGAGGGTTAAGTCGCGGAGAGGTGAGGTGGGGTGGTAGAGGGAGTAGAGGGAGAAGGGGAGCTCAGTCTGGGAAGGCCTCTTGGAGGAGGTGAGTTTAAGTAAGGTTTTGAAGAGGGGAAGAGAATCAGTTTGGCGGAGGTGAGGAGGGAGGGCGTTCCAGGACCGCGGGAGGACGTGGCCCAGAGGTCGACGGTGGGATAGGCGAGACCGAGGGACGGCGAGGAGGTGGGCGGCGGAGGAGCGGAGCGTGCGGGGTGGGCGGTAGAAAGAGAGAAGGGAGGAGAGGTAGGAAGGGGCAAGGTGATGTACAGCCTTGAAGCCTAGAGTGAGGAGTTTTTGTTTGGAGTGGAGGTTGATACGCAACCATTGGAGGTGTTTAAGAAGGGGAGTGACATGCCCAGATCGTTTCTGCAGGAAGATGAGCCGGGCAGCGGAGTGAAGAATAGACTGGAGTGGGGCGAGAGAGGAGGAAGGGAGATCAGAGAGAAGGCTGACACAGTAGTCTAGCCGGGATATAACGAGAGCCTGTAATAGTAAGGTAGCCGTTTGGGTGGAGAGGAAAGGGCGGATCTTGGCGATACTGTAAAGGTGAAACCGGCAGGTCTTGGTAACAGGATGTGTGGGGTGAACGACAGAGACGAGTCAAGGATGACACCAAGATCGCGGGCCTGAGAGATGGGAAGGATGGTCGTGCCATCCACAGTGATAGGGAAGTCTGGGAGAGGACCGGGCTTGGGAGGGAAGATGAAGCGCTCAGTCTTGCTCATGTTGAGTTTTAGGTGGCGGGCCGACATCCAGGTGGAGACATCCTGGAGGCAGGGGGAGATGCGAGCCTGAAGGGAGGGGGAGAGGACAGGGGCGGAGATGTAGATCTGCGTGTCATCTGCGTAGAGATGATAGTCAAAGCCGTGAGAGTGAATGAGTTCACCAAGTGAGAAGCTAGGAAGACTGACCAAGCCCTAGCAAAACCTTTTTAATTGACTGTGCGAAATGCCTCAAATTTTCCAAAAACTGAGGTACCAAATCCTTGATAATATAGCCCAAACTGGCAGAATCTGGATTTGGTATATTGACCTATTAGCAATTGCTGCAGGAGAAACCTGGAATCAGAAAGTACACACTTCTAAAAGAGAGGCTGATTTTTACTACTCTATTCACAGAAAACTTAGTAATAGAATCCCTTTTTAAATTTTTTTCCCAAAAAAGGAGATAAGAATTCAATAGTTCACAATTCTCAGCTGGGAAAACATGTTAAATACTATTTTCCCTGCACAGTTCTCATACAGCACACGACATACTTTAAGTTAATAATAATAATAATAATAGTGGTATTTGTTAAGAACTTACTATGTGCTGAGCACTGTTCTAAATGCTGGGGTAGATATAGGGTAATCAGATTGTCCCACATGGGGCTCACATTTTTTTATTCCCATTTTTACAGATGAGGTAACTGAGGCACAGAGAAGTTAAGTGACTTGCCCAAGGTCACAAAGCAGACAAGTGGCAGAGCCGGGATTAGAACCCACAACCTCTGACTCCAAAGCCCGTGTTCCTTCCACTAAGCCACGCTGCTTCTCATGTTAAGGAAGGCATGTACATACAGTAAGCCCTCAAATAACATTAATGATGATACTATATTAAAAAGACACCCACAGCAAGGATGCAACCCATTAGTACTTAGAACCACATTCAAATACTGGTTCTCTTTCATTGCTGTGTAACATGAACAGGGATTTTCATCTATCAATTGTATTTACTGGGCACTTACTATGTGCAGAGTGCTGCTTGAGGGAGTACAATATAACAAAGTTGGCAGATATGTTCTCCGCCCACAATGAGCTTATTCTCATTTTCATGAAGAACAATCTGAGCAATGACAGAACAGTAGTCTTGAGAAGCATTGGCCTGTTTCAAAAATGGATTTGCCTCTTATGAGTTGGTGGGAAGAAAACTATCTGTCCCTGCAAACTACTCTATCCAATCTACCTGTTAACCACTGGTTCTTATCGAATATTTACTGCTGAAGTTTGGTGCAGGTAGCACTAACTGCCATTCTAAAATTATTACATAAGATTGAGGATTTTCAAGAATCTGTATAAAATATACAGGCACCAGGAGGCAAATACAGCATTCATGTGGAGACCAACCAAACCACCTGAGTGTTTCCTAACTAAATGAGGGGTAACTCTAGGCACATGAAAGAAAGACCTTTCAGGCTTGTTCATGGACACCTTGGTGAGAAACCAAAATGATCTTTGTGCCCATGGGTAGGATTAATTCTAAGATCCAATCAGATCAGATGGAACAATTGCCCAGAGGACTTGCCAGGTCAGATTGGTGAAATCCAATAAGAGAAAATGTAATTTCTCGAGGACAAAAGATGACAATTATTATGTTCACCCTTGGAGGCTTTTAGATTAAAAATATTGCAGAATGGAACCTACATGGGCAAGTGTAAAAAGCAGAGCTGAGCTTCTGAATTTTATTCCTACCTTTAGCATTAATGCACTAGGCAGTATGGAACACAAGTGTGGTTTGCTAATTAACTCTAGTTGACAAAAGCAAATACTTACTATACAAATATTTTAGTCTGACGGGGCTTTCTGATATTCTGTGCAATTCTAAGAAAGCCATCTAACAATCTTTATATTAGTAAGGTCGTCATTTGTAATCCTGTTAATATATTAAATTCATTTCAGAGGCAAAATGCTTTTTTGGATCTTGATAATATTTTCTTTTGCAGCATAATGATGGTGATGTTCTCCATTTCAAAAGCAACTCTGCCAATGATGAGACTGTAGCCATGATGTGTCACTGAGAAAGAATCTGAAATATCTTTATATTTACCAAGAGAAAAATCTTTGGAAGAAATAACTTACACATCAGCTGTATTTTGCGAGCACTGTACTAAGCACTTAAGAGTCTTGAAGAAAAGAGACCTGGGTTCCAATTCCAGCTCTGCCTGTTATGTGACCTCAGATAAGTGGTTTAACCATCTGTGCCACAGTTTTCTCATCTGTAAAATGGGGATAAGATACCTGTTCTCCCAATCTCCTAGACTGTGAGCTCTGTGTGCTACAGGACGCCTGAACTGATGTCATTTCCTGTCTATCCAAACTGCTACCACATTAATCCAAGCATTTATCCTATCGAGCCCGTGTTTACACTGTGAGCCCGTACTTGGGCAGGGATTGTCTCCATCTATTGCTAAACTGTACATTCCAAGCGCTTAGTACAATGCTCTGCACATAGTAAGCACTCAATAAACATGATTGAATGAATGAATAAATCCTGCCTCCATTACTGTATCAATCTCCTTGCTGACCAGCCCACCTCCTGTCTCTCCCCTCTCCAGTCCATGCTTCACTCTGTGCCCAGATCATTTTTCTCCAAAAACGTTCACTCCATGTTTCCCCACTTCTCAAGAGCCTCCAGTGGCTACCCTTCCACCTCCGCAACAAACAGAAACTCTTTACCATGTCCCCTCCTATCTCACCTCACTGCTTTCCTATTACAACCCAACCGGCACACTTCACTCCTCTAATGCTGCTGAGTTCACTGCAGCTCAATCTTGTCTATCTCATCACCCTCTGTCTACATCCTACCTCTGGCCTGGAATGTCCTTCCTCTCCATAGCCGACAATTACTTTCACCCGCTTCAAAGACTTACTGAAGGCACATCTCCTCCAAGAGGCCTTCCCTAAAGAAGTCCTCATTTCCTTTTCTCCCACTCCCATCTGTGTCACTGTGATTTGCTCCCTTTACTCACACGTCCCACCTCAGCCCCACAGCAATTATGCATATATCTGTAGTTAATTTATTTATACTAATGTCTGTCTCCCTCTCTAGACTCTAAACTCATTGTGCGAAGGTAAGAGGTCTGTAATATTGTTATACTGTGCTCTCCCAAGCACTTTATACAGTGCTCTGCATGCAGTAAGCATTCAATACAACTGATTTACTGACACCCCAGGACTTTGAGCAGTGTTTGGCACTTAGTAAGCCCTTAATATATACCATAATTATTAGGGGCAAAAAACAGAAGTAAAGCACCAGTCCCTTCCCTTAAGGACTTCACAATCTAATGGGGAAAGCAAGTGGACAAACTGCCAAACATACAATGGGTAAATAGTAAAACCAAAGATAAATGATAGAAGCAAACATAAGAAATGAAATAAATCAATGTAAATTTGAGCTCTGAAGTGGCTGAAGGGTATCTCCTGGAGGAGGAGGCATTTTAAGAAGCCTTTGAGAATGAAGAGAAATGTAGTTTGGTCAGTGTGAGGGGGAAGGAGTTGCATTTGGGAAAAAGAGGTAAGCAACTGGTCAGAATCATAACAAAGCAAAGTTAGATTAGCTTGAGAGGAGCAGAGTGCTAACTCAGTGCAGTGGAAGATGAGTGGATAGGTAAGAGGGAAAACAAACTCTAAAGCAGCACTGCCTAGTGGATAGAGCACATGCCTGGAAGTCAGAAGGAAGTGGGCTCTAATCTTGACTCTGCCACTTAACTGCCATGTGACCTTGGGCCAATCACTTCTCTGTGCCCAGTTACCTCATCTGGAAAAAAGAGGATTAAGACTGTGAGCCCCTTGTGGGATATGGACTATGTCCAACCTGAATAACATCTACCCCTGAGCTTAGTACAATGCCTGACACGTAGCTCTTAAAAAAAATTTCTTTTAAAAAAAGAAGAAAAAGAAGAAGAAAATGCCTAGTGGATAGACTTGAAACCAGTAGTTAGGAGTTCTTGTTTATTGTGGTGGCCATGAGAGGTTTTTGAGGGAGGGGGTGAAACATTCTGAAAGGCATTTTAAAAAGATGATACTAGCAACTGTTGGTAAAATAAACTGAAGAGAGGCTAGAGGCAGATATGGGAATTAAAAAGAAGTTGTTGCAGTTCCCACCTGGGGAGGTGACAAAGGCTTGAACAATGGTGAAAAGTGTAAGGATGGAGAGGAAAGGGTGGATCCCTGAAATACTGGACAAGAACCAGGAAGATTTAACAGAATGACTGAATAAGAGAGGTAAAAGGCAGTGAGGAATTCTGATATTTATATACAAACGAAAGCTTTAGATTTTAGTATTTTTGCCTCCTATAGGCCAATATTTTAACAATTACTTAAATACTGTTCCACAAAAGTCCTCCCTTACAGGTGGCCTAATTATCTTTATTTTCTCAGAACTAAAACCTAAAACATGACACAAGCACTTCTAACCACCTTAGATGTTGATAATTGGAGTACTTACAAACAATAGCCAACTAGATCTGTCATGCTTACATTCCGTTAATTAGTGCCAAAGTAAATGTGATCAGGTAATGCCGTGGGAAACCATCTTGGTACCACTAACAAACTATTTAATCACTCACCATGAATCTCAAAGAACACCTTAGTTTGTGAGAAAGGCATTGTTCCCCCCACCCAACTCAAAAGCCATAAATTGTATTTGCGAGCTAGTGTGTGTCAATAACCAATTATCAGCTATCAGTATAAGTACAGATAATAACTGGTATGGCAAGTATCAATATGAAATCTAACAGCTTACTTTTTGTCTCCTGGAATTTGCAAATTTTACATTCTGTCCTTGAGATCACCTAGGCCACACACAAAAAAACCATTTCCTTGGCAAAAAAAATCTGCATACTGCATATCTGCTTTCAAGAATCTGCAACGTCAGCAATTACTTTTAAACAGTTGCTGGATAAAAGCTGCCTCAATTCTAGGCTGAACAGTGCTACAGACTTTAGCCAAAAAATATTCTTCATCAGAGAACTGAGTCTTGTTACTAATGAGGAAGTTGAGGAAACAGAAAGTTAACCCCATCAAGGAAACTCATTTTTATTTACAATAGTCCACACTTTGGATTAGTACTATAAAGAAAAACCTCATCAAGTGCTTAGAGTGTTGGTTTCTAAATCCTGGTGAAAATTTAAGGCCCAATTAAATCAACATACTAATCTATATCAAGTGAACTCGTTTCTGATATAAACAGCAAAGAAGCGAGCTATGGTTCCAGAAATACACCTAGTTCCTCTACAACATAAGGGGTTTCCACTCAGTGTTCTGGATAAAACATACTTTAGGCTCCAGGGAATATTTTCCTTACAATGTGCATTATAAGTGATGGTTGGAAAAAGTGGGAAGCTCCTTGTGGGAAGGATGCCTGTTTACTAACTCTCATGTCTTGTACCCTCCCATATATTTAGAACCCTGCTCTACACACAGTAAGAGCTCAATAAATGTTGCTGATTGACTGACCACAGGCTTGCACATAATACCAGTCACGGCCTTGTACTGTAACATCAGCTTTCCTTAATTTGGAATTTGTCAAGACCAGAACCCCTGTCTTGTAGAAGAACTGAATGTACACATATATTCATCTATAAATGTTCAGAATCCTCACTGTCAACAGTGTGCAGAGTACTGTTCTAAGGGTTTGGAAGCATTCAACAGAAGCAACAGCCACGGTCCTTGCCCTATAGGATTTTATTATTTAATGGGGAACTCACGCAGGCATAAACTGCTTGAACATTGGGCTTTTAAAAAGGAATATTATTACATATAGTAAAAACAAAAGTTAACAAAGAATAAGCCAGTATACATGCAAGTGTTAAAGTGGTTGATGGGGGGGAGGGGAAGGGGGGAATCATACCTAAAAGGATTAATCAGGATTAATGTATAGAGATGAAGGTATATTGGTGGAGAAATGTATCCATCTGGGCAGATGTGGCTGAAATAGCTGATGCAAGCTGCTAGAGTCTTCATCAAAGCTTTCAAGTGTATGGGTGGGCCTTGGCCACAAGCCCAGCCAGTAGATAAATGAGAGTGAGGGGTTCAAGACACCCCATGAGATAGAAGAATGGGATTTTCCTTGTGGGGAAAAATTCCTGTCCTTATTCCTTTGAAGGAGCACTGTCTTGCTTCTCCTAACAAACACAGGTAGAGGTGGAACAGCCCAGGTTTGCAGACACGGCAATAATGATTAAGCTGATGAAGACAATGATGATAATAATAATTGTGGTATTTGTTAAGCGCTTCCTATGTACCAAGCACTGTACCAGTCAGTAGGGTAGTTACAAATAATCAGTTCAGACACGGTCCCTGTCCCTCAAGGGATCCCCCGTCTAAGTAGAAGGGAGAGCAATTACTGAATCCCCATTATATTGATGAGGAAACTGAGGTGTGGAGAATTTAAGTGAGTTGCCCAAGTTCACACACCAGGCAATTGGTGAGGCTGGAATTAAAACCCAGGTCCATGACTCCCAGGCCCATGCTCTTTCCACTGGGCTACCCTGCTTCCACAGGTTTTCTCCTTCCATTGTCCCTACTACTAGTGCTTTCTCTTGAAGGAGTCAAAGGCAGGTGGTGGCAGTAGAGAGAACTCAGACAAAATGGCATTATCCAGGGCACTGCCAACTGCAGTCTTCCCTCTCCCCCTTGACTACCCCCTCACCTCAATAAAAATGTGTCCAGTCCCTAATCCTCCACAGAAGCAGCAGTTGGGAGAAGGGGATGGGTTCACAGCTGCCAAAACTCCATGGTCTGGGAAAAGTCCTTGAGTCTGATCCAGGGATTGATATGGTCCAAATTTCTAGCCCTACACCCAGTTTTTCCAGCTACCATGGCTACTGTTCCAGGGTCACCCTTGAGTTGCCCCAAAAGAGGGACAGTCATTGCAGACAAAGGAAAATAGTTCGAGACTGGGGTGTCAGGCTGTACTGCCTAAAGTGACACTGGACCCCTCAGGACCCAATCCTGGGAGACATGCCTACCACTGAGGAAGGGCTGCGAACCAGGAAACTACCCCACATGACCCTTACCTACCCTTCTAACAGCCCCCCAAAAGGGAAAGGCTTAAAAGAAGCAGGAGGGGACACTAACTGAAGCCACAAGCATGATCTTGGGACTGGTTTTAAAATCTTAATTTAGAATTATCCATCATAATTTAGGAACTTCATTAAAACAGAAGATTTAAAACTGACTCAGTTGGGAGTCATATCATTTCCAATTGCTTTTAAACAGGAAATTTTCAGCTTAGAAAAGGGAGGTAAAATGTGTGAGTAGGAATTTCCCCAAGAAAATGACTAAGGTACCAGCCAGAGGTCATCATTTAAGGCTCCAGGATTTTAAAACATTGAGTTTTTAGTAGATTGGGGGCAGTGGGATCTTCTGAACTTGGGATAACATGGCGGGGAGGAAGAGGGAGTACTTTGAACACCTCTAGTTACCTCAAATTTCCTCAAAGCTCATCCTAAAAACACTAGTCTAGCTATAGCTCATTTTTACACAATTTCAGGTTTACTGCCAACAATTTGGATTGAAACATGTGGGCTACTCCTGCATAGCACTGTATTTTGAGAACATCTGAAATTTGTTTCAGAACTAAAATGCAAAAGTAACAGGCACTATAAAATTAAATTGCTATAATGGCCACCCTTTCAACTAACATCTGTAGATCAATGTGCTGATTGCTTTCCTTTTGTAGTTTCAATTAAACAATGATAAATCACTTTAAGAAGAAATACTACATTAGGAAGGATAAGGTTGTCTAGTGCTATAGCCTTGTTACTAGCGAGTCATAATTCAATGAATAAATCAAGGAAGAATATGCTCTCAAACCCTAAGGGGATGACTATTACTTGACAATTAGGATTCACTTTCCCTTCCAAATTCTCTCCTCCACCCAACAGAATGGACACCACCCATCAGTCAATCGTATTTACTAAGCACTTACTGCGTGCAGAGCACTGTACTAAGCCCTTGGGAGAGTACAATGTATCACTAAACACACACATTCCCTGCCCACAACTAGTTTACAGTCTACACCACCATCATTCTCCCAGTCTCTCCAGTCTGTAGCCTTGCCATGCCACTGGACTCCGCCTCTCTTTCCACCTCCGCATTCAGTCTGTCTCCACATCGTATTGCTTCTTTCACCCCAATATTTCCAGAATTCACCCCTTCCTCCATATCCCAAAAGCAATCAAGAGGCCTGGAAAAATCAATCAATGGCCAGGTGACCACTGGCTACTGAATAGTCTTCTGGAATTCTAGTTATTTTTATTTATGCTATTGATGCCTGTTTACTTGTTTTAATGTCTGTTTCCCCCCTTCTAGACTGTGAACTCATTGTGGGCAGGGATTGTCTCTCTCTGTTGCTGAATTGTACTTTCCAAGCACTTAGTGCAGTGCTCTGCACACAGTAAGTGCTCAATAAATACGAATGAATGAATGAATTAGATTAAAGAATTTCATCATTCTCTTCATATCAAAAACTGCAGAGACTCAACACAACTGCTAGAGAATGGTTTGCAAGGGAGCGCACTGCCAGAGAGCAAAGACTGTCTGCTTGAGAACTAAAAGGTGCAGCTGCACATCAGGGCCCAGTGTCAGTTGCCAGTTTCTGGTTGAAAGGGGGAAGGGTGAATTGAAGAGATGGGGATCTATGAACTGGGCTACTGACAGAATCAATTTGTTTTACTAACTTATTTTAGTGCTCTTCTCCCTGCCTGGTCTGTAGGCTCCTTGACAGCAGAGATCAGGTTTACTCTTTCTACCACACTTTCCTAAGTGTTTAAGGACAGCATTTTGCACACAGTAGGTGTTCAACAAATACTACTGAGAGGAATAATAACTGCCACAATTATTATTTTCATTATTAAGTATTTATTATGTGCCAAGTGTTGTACTAGGTGCCAGGGTAGACCCAAAATAATCAGGTTGGACCCAGTCCCCTGTTCCACAAGGGGCTCACAGTCCAAGTGGGAGGGAGAACAGGTATCCAATCCCCATTTTACAGATGAGGAAACTGAGGAATAGAGAAGTGACTTGACTGAGCTCACACAGCAGTCAAATAGCATAGCTGAATTTGTAGAGATGGAACGTGTCTACCAAATCTGTTATACAGTACTCTCCAACACCTTAGTTTAGTGCTCTGCACACAGTAAACCCTCAATAAATATGATTGATTGAATGATAGAATCTCAGTCCTCTGATTCCTAGACCCATGTTCTTTCCAGTAGGCCACACTGCTTCAATGCTCCTGCATAACTGACAGCTAAGCAGAGGAAAATGGAAGGAGGTAAGCGGAAAAAATAAAAAAGAATGATCAGTATTTACTGAATGCTTACTCTGTGCAGAACTTTATACTAAGTTTTTGGGACAGTACAATAGAGGGAGAGGTAGTATTTATTAGGGCTTACAGTGTGCCCATTACTGTGCTAAACACTGGGAAAGAATACATAGGTGGACACAATCCCTGGCCTCAAGAATCTTACAATTTAGCAGAGGAGACATACTCAAATTGCTGTTGGGGGAAGCAATAAAGTTTAAAAATAGATCCCTAAGTGCTCCTAGAAGAACAAGCAGGATTTAAAGAACGACTGGATATGGGAGATAAAAGGCACTGAGGAATTTCTAGGAATAGAGGGGGAGTCTGAGTGCCCCAAGTGCCGAGGTGGCTCCAAAAATGCTAAAGTGGTAGTAGGTGGGACTATGAGAAACAGGATTGGGAGATGAGGGATCAATCAGGGAAGCCTCCTGGAAGACATGTGATTTCAGAAAGGCCTTGAGGATGGAGAGAATAATAATTTACCAGATATAAAGTGGGAGGAAATTCCAGGCCTAAGGGAAGGTGAGAATGGAAATAGAGATGACATCAAAGCACAGTGAGTAGGATGGCTTGAGAAAAGCAAAATGTGTGAACTGAACAATGGGAGAAAAGTGAGATTAAGGAGAGGAGAGAGTTGACAGAGCCTTAAAACCAATATTACAGGCAACATGGTAGGCTGGGGAAGAAACAACAAGGATGCCTGGGTTAATAGTAGAAGAGAAGCAGTATGGTCTAGTAGATAGCATGGGCCTGGGAGTCAAAAGGACCTGGGTTCTAATCCCCAGTTCTGTCGTTTGTCTGTTGTGTAACCTTGAGCAAGTCACATCTTCTCTGTGCCTCAGTTCCCTCATCTGTAAAATGGGGGTTAATACTGTGAGCCCCAAGTAGGACATGGACTGTATCCAACCTAACATGTCTACCCCAGGGCTTATTACAGTGCCTGGCACATCATAAGTACTTAACTAATACCACTAAAAAATCGTAGTAATAGAAATAGCACATGTACTTCGCACTGGGAAAGAATACACAGGTAGGAATTAGACACAGTCCCTGTCCCAAGAGCTAGGTAGAGCTGATCAAGTGGTGGCCAAGGGACTGTCACACTAAACTGAATGACCTGGAAAAAAAAATCACTTTCTGGTAGACATGTCTGGGGATACTGACTCCTGAGTTCATACAGCTCAAGTTGAAGGTCTGCTGTTCTTGATTCCGACATTTTATTCTTTCATCCTTTCAAGAGTCCCAGATAAAGCTCCTATTCTTTCTCCCTGCAGCCTTTAAAAGAGACCAGGCACCTCAGAGGGACTTCCCCAGGTTCTGGAGTGAAAGACTGCATCTATCTCTGCCAATGATTGACTCTCCTGGGATTGACTCTCTAAATGGGGTGGTCTGCCTAGCTTCTAAGTTTGAGAGTGGAAAAAGCTGCCCAATATCTTGACACCCCCACCCCCTCAAATTCAAAGGCTACTGGGTGGACAATTTTATTGAGTCACTTTAAAACTGATCTCTACTGAGCCATTTAAAATTATTTTACCCCATGCCTCATTCAGTTGTTAGCATGAAAAACATTCATCAGTTCAAAACATTACACAATTTAATCTATATTCAAAAATCAAATGAACCCAAAATAAAGGGATGACTATAAAATATAAAACATGACACATGATCCAAGAGGACTCCAGTTGATTGTGTTTTGGAGCCAGTAAATACATTTAGGGATTCCCTAACCCACTCCTCAGAGTATTGTTTTGGGGTCTACAGCAGCGAGAGAGACAAACATGTTTGACCCTTTATCTTTTAAAACAGGACCTAAATGTTACCTCTGGACTAGAGTTCTGCAAGGGCCAGAGTTGGAGAAAGAAAGAAACCCAAGCCAACCTGAACCTGGGGTCAGCCCTACAGGATACCAAAATTTTACGAGAAGCTCCAACTGTGTTTACTGTACTCTATTATTGTGCTGCTTGTTGTTCTTGTAAATGTATGCTTCTTTGCCCTTCCCATTTATAAATAATTATAAAACGTCATATTGGCTGGGGGTAGTCCCAGGATACAATGGGAATTAGTCTTGGGTGACGAATACTGCAAGAATACTAAATATTTCTCTCTCTCTCTCTCTCTCTCTCTCACACACACACACACACATCCCCACCCACCCACACCCCTTCCTTATGACTCTGGGTTTCATACTTCGAACATAGCCCAAAATACTCCAAAAGACAAAAATCTGGGAATTAATGGGACCCAAATACAGAAACTTTTCAAAGCTAGAGATTGAAGATACCTGCAGAAAAAAAATCAGGGAAGAAGCTCAGGGGAAGGAATCAAAGGCAAACGTCAGTCTAGTAAATACATAAAATGATCATCTTTTGGGTCACGTGCACTTAGCGAGAAGTGATGAAGAGCACTCGTTTTGGGGTCTGGACATCTATACTAGTTTCTTAGGAGGTTTATGTGATGTGCCTTTCAATTAACACTTTTTTTTTTAGATAGGACATTCAACAGTGTTGTGGAAAGTCAGGAGAAAGCAGAAGCCTAGTCCACTAGCAGGTTTTCCCATTCTTAAACAATTCTTCTTTCAGATGCAGACAAAAAAGTTCAAAGGTCAAAGGAGCTTTTGTATCAACTCTATGGAAGTTACAAACAAACTTTTGTTCCCATTTCTTCAATGAAATACACTGCAACACTGACTGAACTTTACTTACTGCACTTATATTCAAATGAATGATCCTAGCATCTCAAACACTTTAGTCACAAATGATAATGCTTTCTGTGGAAAGAAAAAAGTTTACTGTTTGCTGATTAAGCTGGGATCACAAACATTCCTGGAAGTTCACACATCCTAGGATTTCAAAACAAAAAAATTCCATGTTTCCCTGGAGTATAATTTTGGGAAATTTTGTTTTATTTTAATCATTCACAAAGAAGAGGGCATCACATTAATTTTTACTATGCATTTTGTTGTAAAACTACTAAATTTGTCTGTATTTCATTTTAAAAATAATGCCTAATAATAAATCTATTTAAACAAAACTCTTCAACAACATTATCTGGTCCAAAGAAGGAATCATGTACATTATGTAAATGATGTAATCTAAAGTCACAATGATTTACTTCATTTCATACCCTGGTTCCATAAAAATGCACCAATTTCTAATTTTAAAAGTTGTCTTCATTCTAGATCTTACTTTTAGAATATTGATTTAAGCTTTGTCAATTTTTAAAATAACCTTTTTGAACAAAAAAAAATTAAGTTCTCATTTGCATGTTCTAATTCCACCCTCTACACATTTTGCTCATGTATGAAAAATTAAACCATTAACAGGTGAGTACAATGCCAGTCCAGTATCCTTGGGCATCAATTGTTCCTTAAAATGATTTTGAACAGGAGTCAAAGCTCCCCAAAATGCACACATTAGGAAGTAGCAAAAAAGTACCCAACTTCTTTACAATTAAATCATTCCCAAGAAGCTCAGGCAGATTCACTGTGATGACAGATGACTGGATTCATGTTTCCAAAGAGATTTTGCCAACAAAAAGAAAAGCTAAAAAAAAGTCCCTCCTGCCTTCTCCAAACTCATCAAATCTATTTCTGACAAGAGCATAAGGATCTTGACAACTGAAAATGTTAACGTTTATTTAACACCCTATGAGCTACATCATATAGTGCCCAGGATTAGAACATGGTCCCAACCAGTTCAACCTAAATTCACACAAGGAAACAAGACACACAAGACATTAGAAGGAAGGAGGAATAGATCGATGCAGCACAAAGGTTAGGAATGAAAATCACTGCCACATGGAGTCTAAGACTAAGGTAGTTTACAGCTGAATTAACAGAAGAAATTCGTAGACTGAAGGGATGGCTGAACCTATGGACAGGGGTAGGTTGTTCCAGAAGGATACAGCTGATAATTCTTCCTGGGATCTGCTGAGATGCAAATCACCTGTAGGGGTTTAATATCCCCCAATATTTATTTTTCCTGATTCTTCTAAAAATATACTCCTTCTTAAAGTGCTTTATCATGAGACCAGTCATGAAATGTTTCAAAACATTAGCAAGGTAAACACCTTTATGCCTCCTCCCCCATACTTTAATGAAGGAGACTTTCCAAAGTTCCTTACTACAGCTTCTCCAGGGCTTGTCTTCTCAGACTACCTGCTCTTCCTGTTTTTTGCTGTTTTTCCCTCCCCTTATGTGAGGTCAGCCTGCAATGCGACAGCTCCTGTTACAAGAATCCAGCCAGTTACTCTCCTCTCTGAAGCCTGTCCCCATCTTGTTCTGACTCACTGTAATGAAAACCACATCAGGCTCAACCAAGTGTTTAGACTGTTATGAGTTCACTCCCATACAGTGATGCACCAAAACTGAGGAACTCCCCAGATACTTTTCAGGAAACAATGTCCACCAAATAAACAGGTTACAACTAACTGATCGGTGTTCTGATTACCCCCATGTATTCTATGTGGTGATCAGTCATTTTAATCAAGGACATCTAGTCTAAACATCTCACTGATTGAGCTCCCAGCAATCTTAATGATCTAACCCCAAAACGTTAACCTTAGACTCTATTAGACACTGGTTTGGCAGAGATTAACTTGTCATGGGTCTCAAGAAAAAAATTCTCTTTGGAGAAGAAGTGAAAACATTCCAGTTCCAAAGACTTGGGTGCAGAGTTAGAAAACTGCCTATTCTCACAAGATCATATTATCACCTTGATCATAAGAAACCCAAGATGGGATAATTAAAGGTGGATTTGTCTTCTAAAAAGAAAATGACCTACCAAGAACAAAAATATTCTCCGCAAACACTAAAATACAGGAAGTTCACATCAGCATGAGTGGTTTTACCTATATTAATACCGTTCAGCTGATAAAACTGAACTGAAATAACAGTGGTAAAATTATTTGCCCAGAACCTCAGGCCACACAGAAACCAAAGCCAAACAAAAATGAATACAAGACTATTATGCTGAAAAGTACTTTAACTCAACTTACAAATGAAAGATTTTTGAGAAAAAAAAAGTGTTAGATCTTAGAAATTTCAAAACCAGTTAAAATCTAATCTATTTCTTCCAACTCAAGAACATTCAGGAACTTAGGCTGGATTTTAGTGAGGTAAGACAATTAACAGATACCCAATGGCATAAACAAAACCTTTATTGGATTCGTCCCATTAAACCCTCATACCATCCTTTATCCACTCAAACAAATGTTAGCCAATTATTACTGTACTCTCCTTGCTGATCAGAAAGAAACTTTCACCATGAAGAAAAGCCCTTTCCTTAAATGGAAGCTTTTCCAACAATAGTAAAATTAAGCCAAGGCAAGCCCTATTTACTCAATTGCTTCATTACTAAAAATATTGCCAGAAGAGTCCTTTGAATATGCGGATCTGGCAAAGTTACTATAAATTTTCTATACAGAGTATTAACTTAATACATATACTGACTTTTGATGCTTATTTGCCCTGTCTTTCACTCATGACACCCATGCCACTAGGATAGTGAATCCAAATAGGTTTACCAATAATGAAGCAATAAGCACAAACTATTCAAATAATTAGGGAAAGTCTTCTTTTCCTAGCAACCTGGGAATGTACACAGACCTTTATCTACTTCATCAGACCCTGTCAGATCACTTGCAATATTATATTTGAGCTTGACACATCTTCTTAATTTTTTTTTAAACAGATGTCCACAAGAGTCCACAAGAACTCCCTTGGATGTAAGGTGCAGCCAGGGAATGGAGAAAGACAACCAACAGTGGAAGACATGTTCTTATGTCAGCCTGAAGAACATCTATAAACTTTTTCAATTCTGGGTTTCTAAATTAGCCATTATAAAGGAGAGTGATTTTCAGTAACTTCAGTATTAAAGACATGTTATGGGATCGATACTCTAGAACAAAATTTTATGAAATTCTTAAAAAATTGTTTCTGAAAGTAATCTCAAAGTCAATACTTGCTTCTAGGTTTGGGTGAAATATAGTTTCATCTATAACAATACTGAAGTATTTACTCAGAAAACCATGACCCAAAAGGTGATTTAACTGAACTGGCTACATTCAGGAAATACATCAAAAAGTATTTTAATTTTTCAAAAATCTGTCAATACTTTTGACACTGAATGCTGAAACATCCTTTTAATGTTTCTGAATCCAGTAGCTCAATACCAAAATTCAACTCATTTATTCTTTAACAAAGTGTGAGTTACCAAATCACTTCTGTATTCATAATTTTTAAACAAAGTAAATCCTTTTAGAATGTCTTTCACTCAAAAAGTTTTTTCAAAGTTGTGATATCCTCCCTCAGGGCCAATGATTAACATTGAGAACTTCCTCAAAATTAACTTCACTAAATGGCCAGAAGTTTGGATTAGTTCAGACCACTCGAGACCCCTGAGAAAGGCCTTCTCTATACGTCCTTCGCTCTTTATAGTCCAAAGAAAGTATCCTTAGAATTCCCCTTGGAAATAGCCACATGCTAGGGCAAGAATCTCAAGAGGTGGATTTACTTTCCTCTGTGTAACTGACTCCTGAGGGTGGACTTGTAACAAGTTTCGTTGTTTATATAATTCGATTACCTATTTGCAAGGCTAACAAATATAATTCACTCATATAATAGCAATATAATAATTTTTCCCAGGAAGCTCTTAGGGGTATTAAATAGAAAAAAAGTATGCATAGAGCAGCTATTGTGTTGTGTTATGGTTCTCACAAAGAGGAAAGCACAGGGGCAAGAACCAAGCCTCAGAATAATAATAATAGTAATAATTACGGTACTGGTTAAGAGCTGACAATGTGCCAGGTCCTGTACTATTTGCTGGGGTAGATACAAGATAATCAGGATGGACATAGTCTTAATCTCCACTTTACAGATGAGGTAACTGAGGCCCAGAGAAGTTAAGTGACTCACCCATGGTCACAAAGCAGGCAAGTGGCAGTCACAATTAGAACCCAGGTCCTTTGACTCCCAGGCTAATGCTCTTTCCACTACACCATGCTGCTTCTCAAAACATCCTGCTTTCAATTTTACGCTATAGCCATTACACACCCTTTCTCCAATTAGTAGTAAGCCTAAACTTGAATTATCATCACCATCATTGGTATTTACTGAGCGCTTACTGCGGGCAAAGGACTGCACTGAGCACTTGAGAGAGTACAACACAACTGAGTTGACAGATACGTTCCCTGCCCACAACAACAACATTTTATTTTTGAGGGGTCCCAAATTAAAACAGTAGTAACATTAAAAGAACAGCTCTAAGAGTTCAGCAAACTGTCAGCAACTAACCCCAGAATTCCCGGGTCTCTTGGAAATTGGGACAAACTTCAGGGCTACCTCCTGACTTCAAGCCACCATTCAGAAGATAGTAGTCAGAAAGAAAGGTGGACAACGTGAACTGAGTTTGCATTTGGCAGATAATCTAGGCATAGAATATGATGATTATAAGCATTTGTCTATATGATTTGAATGACACAGGATGTTTCCTTTAACTTTCACAATAGGCAGACCAATTTAAAAACAAAACACAACACTGAAAAGACAGATCTTTTGACATTAGACATTCCTCTTTGGACAGAATGGATTTGTCTCTATCTGATGCCGAATTGTACTTTCCAAGCGCTTAGTACAGTGCTGTGCACACAGTAAGTACTCAATAAATACGATTGAATGAATTAAGTAGGCTCAGAGTTTACCCTTTCTAGGCCATACTTTGGACCCTGATTCAAATCCTAAAGCTGGGTTCATCCTTTCCCTAATGCAAAGTCACTATAAAAGCCGAGTCTAATTAGATCCACTCCATTTTTTTTTTGCCAAAGATTCGAAGTCAAAATGGGAGAGGGGCTTACATTCTGTAGGCAGGGGCAGATATCTCAAAGAAGCACTCAACAACCAGGGGGATTCAGCAGGAAGAAAAATAGAGCAATTTGGCAGGAGCAGAAAGTGAGATTTCCCTCCATTCCTGTCACCTGTGCTAAACCAACGACCATGAATGGACAATGTAATGGAGGCCCTGGATGAATCCTCTACAGCACATTTACTTTCCCAATTAAGATGGGAGAGAGCAGTGCTTCTTAGAATGGGAAAGACCTTGGGATGAGCTAGCCCTCTAACATATGTCTTCTCGAGAAATGAAGCTGGCATTAATTCAAGGAGACTTTTCTAAAAAACTCTGAAACAATCTGGATTGGTTTAATCTCCTTAGGTGGTGTTATCTGGGTGGTCCTTACGAATGCTAACAAGTCCCCTAGGCTCTCTGGACATAAGAGCCAAACAATCTCTCTGGGAACCCGCGAGTGATTTATTGGCTTTCGGCCCACTAAGGCGCATTTTTTCAACGCTTTTTCTGGTCACCGAGAGTCCCTGAAAAGTCTTGTACTTTCCAGGGTCATGCAAGACCTTGCAACATTCCTCTTCCTTTGTAAATCATCTAGGGCAGTGCATCAAAATAAATGATTAAATTGAGATTGTCCCAAAACTCACATGAGTGTTTGTCCCTAAGTATCTGCAAGGGAAATAAGAGCTTCAAAAAACTAAACATCATTAGTTCCACTTTGAATGACACTTTCTTGCATAAATACAGTGGATTTCAGCACAGGACTGGCTCTAGGATCTCAACAACTGGAGTAAGTTTTATTCTTAAATTAGCAGGGGAACTGCCGCACCATATCTGCTATCATATTTACTGAGCACTTACTGTGTGCAGAGCACTGTACTAGGCCCTTGGAAGACTGCGATGCTACAATGTATCAGACACAATCCCTCCCCACAATAACACACTCCCCTCAAGGGCAGGGAACTTGTCTAACTCTACTGTACCTTCCCAAGAGCTAAGTAGTGCTTGGCACGCAATAGGAGCTTAATGAATGCTATTGAATTATCTGCTATGAATGTACCTGGTGGAAGGAAAAACGATTAACCCCCTTATTAGTTTATGGTGACAAAGGATAAAGCATTAAGGGAGGCCCAGGGAAGGGTGGAAAGGCTGCTGGAAATGGCCAGAACATTGGTACCTTAGAAAGGGAAGCAGGAGAATTAGTGAATAAAACTTGGTGGTCATGGATAGTCCAGTTCCTATAGTCTTTTCCTACTCTAAACCAAGAAATCCCTGTTCGCTTGGTCAGATTTCTCCCCTACCCCTCCACCTCTCTTTTTTGTTGTTGTTGTTGTTTGGGGGCAGGGTTTAAGTGCTTTCTACATGCCAGGCACCAAACTAAGCCCTGGCATAGATAAAAGTTAATCAAGTTGGTCACAGTCCACGCCCCATATTGGGCTCACAGCAGTAATCCCCATTTTACAGATAAGGTAACTGAGACCTAGAGATGTTAAGTGACTTGCCCAGGGTCACACAGCAGACTCATAACAGGGCCCTGGGGTATATAAAAGTTAATCAAGTCGTATACAATCCATGCCTCACATGGGGCTCACAGCAGTAATCTCCACTTTACAGATAGGGTAACTAAGGTCCAGAGAAGTTAAGTGACTTGCCCAGGGTCACACAGTAGACTCATGACAGAGCCGGGACCTGTCCTTCTGACTCCCAGGCCCGTACTATTATCCAGCAAGCCACACTGCTGGAGCCCTCAGAGAGACAGGCAGGTCAAGTATTGATAGGTCAGAAACCCCTGTTGCCTTTCCAGCAGCTTCTAATTACCAACATCCCTGAGGTATTTAAGTGTACAGCAAAGTACGAATGAACAAATGAGGGAAAATGAGTGAAAGAAAAAGAAACTTTTGTATTCAGGTTAAACTGGGAAGACTCAAGTAGGGGGTTAGTGTTCCATTTTGAACTGGACCTGCAAAGGCAATGTCCCAGCATAGCAGCTCTAAATAACAGTCTGTTGCCAGTTTTGGTCATTACTTGGCCTACAAATTCAGTATCTTCTGAAATGTACAGAGTAGTATAAGAAATCCTGAGAGTGTCAGATCACATAAAAAGATCCAATTAGATCTGAGGAAAGTCTTCATTACCCATAATAACGGAAGAAAGGGCTAGGAAGGATAAACAAAATCCTCATTCTGGCCATTCATTTCAACTTCTTTCCCCACCACATATATTACCAGATCTACCATTAAAAAGGAAATAGCAGATAATTTAAGTCCTAACTCCTCTGTCTATCCCTGCTCCGATCAAAGTTTTGTCAAGCATTAAGAGGGCCAAAAGACAGGCAAGCAACTGCAGGAAAAAGCAGCAGTGAGGGGCCAGAAACATCCTGAAATTGGTTCGCGGGGCCTGACTAACCGAAAGTTGGCCACATGCTTGGCCCAAAGCAGCGGGCACATGGACTTTCCATTATGTCATGTTCTTCTGGTTTGCTGCATCTTAAATAGACATGTGACCTCTTGGCACATTAGGACCAAACATTTATCAATACGTGACATGCTGCCAAACTAATGCAGGAAGCTGACGCACCACAAAAAAAAATAGTGCTAGAGCCATTTTATTCACATGCCAATGCATGGCTATCTTATTTGACCATTCAATCTGGCCCATTAGAATTCAAATTCTATAACAGTTTTAATACTAAAAACCTAAACCCCCACTAGCTTTTTCTTCTAAATTAAGACAATATTTCTCGAAGGACTAAATCTCCAGCTTTTTTTTGTTTACGGTATTTCTTAACTGCCTATGTGTCAGGCACTGTACTAAGCACTGGCATAGATTCAAGCAGTATGTACCTACCCCAATAAAATCAATCCTCATTTTACAGGTGAGATAACTGAGGCACAGAAAAGTGACCTGCCAAAGGCAACACAGCAGACAAGTGGGAGAGCAGGGATTGGAACCCAGGTCCTTCTAACTACCAGGCCCGTGTTCTATCCACTAGGCCACGCTGCTTCTCACAGCCTTCAACATACAAACGTTTTTCGTTAGTTAAATGCCTCTAACAGTGCAGTATAGAAGAGGGACAAAAAAGGAATATCGCTACAGAAACCATTTGAGAAATGAAGCATTAATCCTTCATTCTGTGAAATTTCTCCACTTCCACAGTTGGATTAGGATCAATCAGTGGTATTTATTGAGAGCTTACTGTGTATAGAGCACTGTACTGAGCACTTGGGAAAGACAAGGGAGTAGGTAGAAGCGATCAACTCAACACGAGCAGGACTGAGCTCCTCATCTTCCCTCCCAAACCCGGTCCTCTCCCAGACTTCCCTATCACCGTGGATGGCACGACCATCTTTCCCGTCTCTCAGGCCCGCAATCTCGGTGTCATCCTTGACTCGTCTCTGTCGTTCACCCCACACATCCTATCCGTTACCGAGACCTGCCGGTTTCACCTTTACAATATTGCCAAGATCCACCCTTTCCTCTGCACCAAATGGCTACCTTACTGCTACGGGCTCTCGTTATATCCCGGCTAGACTACTGTGTCAGCCTTCTCTCTGATCTCCCTTCCTCCTCTCTCGCCCCGCTCCAGTATATTCTTCACTCCGCTGCCCGGCTCATCTTCCTGCAGAAACGATCTGGGCATGTCACTCCCCTTCTTAAACAACTCCAGTGGTTGCCTATCAACCTCTGCTCCAAACAAAAACTCCTCACTCTAGGCTTCAAGGCTCTACATCACCTTGCCCCTTCCTACCTCTCCTCCCTTCTCTCTTTCTACCGCCCACCCCGCACGCTCCGCTCCTCTGCCGCCCACCTCCTCGCCGTCCCTCGGTCTCGCCTATCCCGCCGTCGACCCCCGGGCCACGTCCTCCCGCGGTCCTGGAACGCCCTCCCTCCTCACCGCTGCCAAACTGATTCTCTTCCCCTCTTCAAAACCCTACTTAAAACTCACCTCCTCCAAGAGGCCTTCCCAGACTGAGCTCCCCTTCTCCTTCTACTCCCTCTACCACCCCCCCTTCACCTCTCCGCAGCTTAACCCTCTTTTCCCCCCATTTCACTCTGCTCCTCCTCTTCTCCTTTCCCATCCCCTCAGCACTGTACTCGTCCGCTCAACTGTATATATTTATTACCCTATTTATTTTGTTAATGAAATGTACATCGCCTTGATTCTATTTAGTTGCCATTGTTTTTACGAGATGTTCTTCCCCTCGACTCTATTTATTGCCATCGTTCTTGTCTGTCCGTCTCCCCCGATTAGACCGTAAGCCCGTCAAATGGCAGGGACTGTCTCTATCTGTTGCCGACTTGTTCATTCCAAGCGCTTAGTACAGTGCTCTGCACATAGTAAGCGCTCAATAAATATGAATGAATGAATGAATGAATGAATGAATGAAAGCGATCCCTGCCCACAAGGAGCCTACTGTCTACACGGGGAAACAAATACTAAAACTGATTATGGATGAAGAAAATGTATGCTTACACACACGCGTCAGGGAAGGTAGTACGTGTTCTGGGGGAAAGAGCCTGGGCCTGGGAGTCAGGAGACCCAGGATCTAATCCCAGCTCTGCCACTTGCCTGCTACGTGACCTGGAGCAAGTCAAAATTTCCACTGCCTCAATTTCATCCTCTGTCAAATGGGGATTCAACATTAACTCTCCTTTCCCCATTAGACTATGAGCCCCAGAGACAGGCACTGTGTCCGACCAGATTATCTAGTGTCTACCCCAGCATTAAGTATAGTGCTTGGCACGTAGTAAGAGCATAATTTTATTAATAATAATAAATTCCACTGGGAATCTCACTGTTGTGTTGCCTCTGACATGCATACATTTGCTAGAAGTAATGGAAAGTGATGGGGGTGGGGGGCAGAACAGCTCGGCTGGGATACAGATCAATCAGTGGTCTTTACTGAACGCTTGTGTGCAGGGCATTGCACTCGGCACTTGGCAGAGTACACTACAAAATGACATGAAAAATATGATGACATGAAAAATATGACTACATATGAAACTACTCTGGAGAGCACAGCTAGGTCTCACCTTCTCCTTGAAAATGCACCACATAGAGCCCTAAGAAGCATCTCCCAACGATTTCCTCTCCGGTACACTCAGCAGTTCGCACGTCCACCCACTCTTATCACCTCCCCATGTCGGTTATTATTGGAAACTGGGCCTCCATCCCCAGCTGTGTCCTGACTAGTCTCTGTCCAAAGTGCTGTTTTAGCCCATTGACTCCAGTGGAGACGATGGGGGACAGGCGGAGAGAGATGAATGAACTTCATCCTCACCCCATTATCTGCCTGTTCTGCAAAGCATCTCCACCTCGCCAATTCATGCCACGGATGTGGCTCCAGACAGATCACGGAAATGGACACTGCACTCGAACTTCAGAGAGTCACAAGTTAACTCCTCTCAAAAGAACTTGACAATAGAGGCTTCTCCCCAGATGCTTGAGAGCAAAGTCTCAGCAACAATGAAATCCCGTCTTGCCTTTATCTTCAAGCAGCAGCAGCAGCACACGGTCCAGATTCCTTCATTTAACCAATAGGAGCCGGAAAGAAATTGAAACGCAGAAACGATCCCTTAAAAGACTATTCTTTAATAGGCGACAAACTCGGGGTTAAATCAAAGCTTGGGACTGCTGAGAAATTTAAATAGCAAAAGCAGGGGAAACGCTTAGATCATCATCTGAGCCCTGATGCACTTCCACAACATGGGTCGTTTGTATTTTTTTTTTTTAAAGAACAGGAAATATGAACGGCTCATGCTTACATAAGCAACTAAGAGCGCAAAGTTGTTGCTCTCCAGCATGACTGGAGAGGTCTGAAATATGGCCCAAAGTAAGCTCCTCCAAGAATGGAAAATATAAGTGTTGCAGAAATCAATGCTTCTAAGCCCCTGCTGTAAGCAATCCTTGTAGCATCACACAGCGCCTTCAGCTGTTGATGAACACATCCAACTGCCCCAGCCAAATCTCAATTTCCAACTTTTATCTTGCCCAGCTGATCACACCTTTACCCTACCGCTCACATCAAGGCTTCCCTCCCCTATCCCCACAAGGGTTTTCAACCCGCAGCCTAAGGCGGAGAGGCTAAGGTGTGAGAGGACGGAAAAACAAACACCAGAGGGGAAAGAAAACAAATATTTACACTTCTCCTTTGTGTTATTTACATCTGAAGAACAAACCACCTTAAACCGCAACCACTTGAGTTATCACAAAGCCTCTTTATTGGAAAACAAAAACAAAAACCATTACCCTAGGCGGGCGTCAACGAAGTGGATCCGCGCGGCAAATCCCCCAGGGGTGAGGAGAGGACAAATTGAGGAGTTAGAGAACGGGGTTGGTGGGGAGGGGGAACAATTTACGCCCGTCAAAGGGCAGGGACTGTCTCTGTTACCGATTTGTACATTCCAAGCGCTTAGCACAGTGCTCTGCACATAGTAAGCGCTCAACAAATACTATTGAATGAATGAACTTGGGCCGGCTGCAAGGAGCGAATCTGGGGGAACCGAGGAACCCCAAAAAGCCTATTCTTCTTACCCGGTCCCAAGCACATGAATGGCTGCATGGGTGCGTGCATGCAAGCTCACATGCATGCACGCATCCCCACAGGCGTGCGCGCCCGCATGCATGCATCCATATGTATGCATGGAAACCCGCGCGCGTGCACACGTAGGCGCGCACCCACGTCTGCACACACACGTCTGCCTGCACACACACACACACACACACACACACACAGGCATGCACACAGCGAAAGCTGTAACCTTTCCCGGTCGCAGGGGAGCCAAACGACCTCGCTGCAGGCGGGCCCGGTGCCTCGCCTTCCCCGGGAGCTCCCCCGAAGCCCAACTGGGGTGCGGGAGGCCCCTCCCCCCACGCCTGCGAGGGGGAAGAGGGCGGCTCCCCCATCCATCCCCCCTCCCCCGTTCATTCCATCCTATTTATTGAGCGCCTAGCGGGTGCGGAGCCCTGGACTGAGCGCCTGGGAAAGTGGAAGCAACAATAAAGGGACGCATCCCCAGGGACTGGCGGTGTCGAGGAAGGAGCTGCAGGTCTCCAGCCCCGAGGCGCCCCCTCCTCACCTGGCTCCGCCGCTGCTTCGCCCTCCTCTCCCGGCCGGGCCTCGTCGACCACCCAGTGCTCCTCCTCCTCCTCCTCCTCCTCCTCCTCCTCTTCCTCCTCCTCCTCCTCCGTGGGGATCCCGAAGCCGGCGGCTGGTGCGCGGCCCCGCTGCTGCTGCCGCTCCCCTCCCCCAGCCCCGGAGGGGGCTCCGCAGGCGCCCCCCGCCCCTTAGGTGCTCATGGCTTCCCCCTCGCTGGGCCTTGGGGGGCCGAGCCCCCTTCCAAGCCGCAGGTCTGAGCGCGGGGAAGCGCTCAGGCTCCGGCCGGACCGGGGCCGCCCCCTGCCTTCTTCTTCTTCCTCCTCCTCCTCCTCCTCCTCCTCCTCCTCCCCCCGTGCAGGGAGGCAGAGAAGGGGCGCGCCCCCGTGCGCGCGAGGACGAGCCCCGCGAGCCCGGGAAAAGGGGGCGGGCGGCGGGAGGGCCTGCGCGCACACGCGCCGCCCGCCGTTGTCCCGGGAACGCACGTGGGGGGCGGGGGCGCGGGGGCGCGCGCCCGGGCCCGGGCCCCGGCTCCGGAGAGGTGCTGCGGGACATGCCCCGGGGCCGGGGCAGGAAAAACGGCGGGCCGTGCCCCAGCGGCGGTGTAGGGAGAGCTGCGGGACGTGCCCCGGGCTGGTGCAGGAACAGCTGCGGGAGATGCCCCAGAGATGGTGCAGGAACAGCCGCAGGAAAAACTGCGGGACATGTCCCAGAGGTGGCGTAGGGAGAGCTGCGGGACGTGCCCCGGGGTGGTGCGGGAACAGCTGCGGCAGATGCCCCAGAGGTGGTGTAGGGACAACTGCGGGAGATGCCCCGGGGTGGTGCAGGAACAGCTGCGGGAGATGCCCCGGGGTGGTGCAGGAACAGCTGCGGGACATGCCCCAGAGATGGTGCAAGAACAGCCGCAGGAAAGACCGCGGGCCATGCCCCAGAGGTGGTGTAGGCAGAGCTGCGGGACGTGCCCCGGGGTGCTGGAGGAAGAGCTACTGGAGATACTCTGGGGTGGTGCAGAAACAGTTGCGGCAGATGCCCCAGAGGTGGTGTAGGGACAACTGCGGGAGATGCCCCGGGGTGGTGCAGGAACAGCTGCGGGACATGCCCCAGAGATGGTGTGGGAACAGCTGCGGAAGTTGCCCCAGAGATGGTGCGGGAACAGCCGCAGGAAAAACTGCGGGACATGCCCCAGAGGTGGTGTAGGGAGAGCTGCGGGACATGCCTCGGAGGTGGTGTAGGAACAGCCGCGGGACATGCCCCAGAGGCAGTGCAGGGAAAACTGCAGGAAAAGCTGCGGGAGATGCCCCAGAGGCGGTGCAGGAAAAGCTGTGGGAGATGCCCCAGAGATGGGGCAGGAACAGCCGCAGGAAAAACTGTGGGACATGCCCCAGAGGTGGTGTAGGAACAGCTGTGGGACATGCCTCAGATGTGGTGTAGGAACAGCTGCAGGACATGCCCCAGAGGCGGTGCAGGGAAAACTGCAGGAGATGCCCCACAGGTGGCGTAGGAACAGCTGCAGGAGATGCCCCAAAGGCAGTGCAGGAACAACTGCAGGAGATGCCCCAGAGGCAGTGCAGGAACAGCTGTAGGGTAGGACACGCCCCAGAGATGGTACAGGAAAAGCTGCAGGACATGCCCCAGTGGTGCAGGAATCGCTGTAGGGAAAGCTGGAGTACATGACCCAAGAGGCACAGTCCACGCCTCCCTCCTCACCCGCCACCTCCCACTCCCATTTCCACTAGCACGGGCCCCAGTCAAAGGTTTCTTATGCGGTGGAACACTAGGATATGGGAATGGGGGTGGGATGCAACCGGGGAGCTGCCCCCAGCTCCAATTCTGCAAAATGGCCCCCTCCATCGTTTTGAGAGTGGGTACGGCCCCCAGCCCCAATTCTGCAAAATGTCCTTTGTCTTTTCATCTCGAATTGCAGTGAAGGTGAAAGAACCAGGCTTCTTCTAGCCTCGTTCTTCAGGGCAAGTCATTTTTTAGAAGTCCCCGTAAATGAAAGAGGCTGGAGGAACCGGTGAGCAAAAAAGAAGAGAGCAGGGAAAAGGAAAGCAGGTAGGGGAGATACCAGGAGGAGAGAAAAGCAGGGAGTGGGAGGAGGTGTAATCACAGCCTTTCCCTTCCTTCCACCACTACTGGTAGTAGCACTTGAACCTGTGGCCTTTCCCATTTAGGCAACTTTGCATGTGAAACAGAATGGCTAGTGGAAAGAACAGCCTGGGAGTCAGAGGACCTGGATTCTAATACCAGCTCCTTCACTTGCCTACTGCATGATCTTGGACAAGTCAATTTAGCTGTGCCTCAGTTTCCTTTTTTTAATATTTATTAAGCACTTACTATGTTCCTGACACTGTACTAAGTGCTGGGGTAGATAAAAAGCTAATCAAGTTGGACACAGTCCATGTCCCACCAGGGGCTCACAGTCTTAATCCCCATTTTACAGATGAGGTAACTGAAGTACAGAAGTGAAGTGATTTGCCCCAGGTCACACAGCTGACAAATGGCAGAGCAGGGATTAGAATTCAGGTCCTTCTGACTTCCAGACCCATGCTCTATCCACTAGTCCTTGCTATTTCTCCTTATTTATAAAATGGGAATACAATGCTTCTGCTCCCTCCGTAGACTGTGAGTTCCATGTGGGACAGGAACTGTGCCCGACTGACCTGATTATCTTGATTCTTTCCCAGGGCTTAGACACTGGACACAGAGTAAGAGCTTAGCACATACCACCTTTATCAGTACTGCCTTCCTCTCCTCTGTTCACTAATAGGAGTCAAAAAGAATAAATATCCCATTTTAATCTCTTGGTTCTCCATGGACTATCTCTCCCACTGGCATCATGATCCCTTTATCTAAAATTTTAAATTGGCATCCAGATTATTGGCTGACTATTCCAGAATCAATCAATCAATCAGTAGTTAAACACCAAATGTGCACAGAGCACTGGGTACTGAGTTCTTCAGAGGGTAAACCGCAGGAGATAGACATGATCCCTGCCTTCAAAGAGTTTACAATCTAATGGGGGAGACAGACATTAAAATAAATTAGGGAATTAGTACATATTCAAGGGCATAAGTGACCTGAAGGGAGGGAGAGTAGAGTAGGGAAGGAAGGCTTCCTGGAGGAGATATACTTCTAGTAGGGACTTTAAAGATGGGAAGAGTGGTGGCTTGTCGGATATGAAAGGGAGGGAGTTCCAAGTAGGAAGGAAGGTGGAAATGAGGGGTCGACAGCAATTTAGCACTCACTGGGCATTGGTGAAGCTCAAAAGACTCAGAACATTCACCTATCTCAACTCAACCTTGCTCCACCCAAGCATGGATTCTAGCCCCCTAGTCAGATAAGCCCCTCTAGGAGCCTCCAAAGTGATCATTTCTTCCTGCTCCTACTACTCGGAAACAATTTTTGCCTGTCCACCCACCTGATTAGATTGTTAACACAAGAGGGCAGTGATTCTGTAGCTTGTTTCTGCTGTACTCTCCCAAGCCCTTAGTACTCCAAAGGTGCTCAAATACCATTGATAATGGTGCTGGCATTGGAGAAACTCCTCGCTGCCAAATGCCCTTTACTCCCATCAGGCCTCTTCCCTCTCTGCTCTGCTCTGCCCAGTACTGGAAATAGAAGAAACCTAGTCTGTAGGGTAACAAACCATGGAGTTGCTGCTTGCCGTGTTTACCCATCCTTACCTCTGCCCTTGCCTCTCTCAAACTGGCACTCAGAGGAGTGGATTCCTCCCCACTCTCTCTGAATTCCACCCCAATGATTAAGGAGGAACCGGAGGAGGAAAAGGGAGCACTTAGTATAGTGCTTTGCACACAGTAAGCGCTCAATAAATAGGAATGAATGAATGAATGAATGAATGAATGAATGAATGAGAGAAGCAATGTGGCCTACTGGAAAGAACAAGAGCCTAGGAGTCAGAGGACCTAAATTCTAATCCTAGCTCCTCTGCTTGTCTGCTCTGTGATCTTGGGCAAGTCACTTCACTTCTTTGTGCCTCCGTTATCTCATTTGTAAAATGGGGATTGAGACCGGGAGCCCTATGTGGGACGTGAACTGTGTCCAACCTGATTATTTTATATCTACCCTAGCACTCAGTACAGTGCCTGGCATAGTAAGTGCTAAACAAATAACATTAAAACAAAATTTAAAATGGGGAAAACAGGTTACTTTTGCCAAACTCCTGCTTGTGCAGGTTTACCCAGCCACTGGAAATTGGGAAAAGTTGGAGTTAGCTCTTGGTACCTCTGCACCACTTGCATCTGTACTAGGGTCGGTTTTCTATTTTTTTTCAAAGCATTAAAGCCCTCAGGTGAAGGCACACCAACTTAAACATAGACTCTCTGAGAACTCTTCAGAAGTCTAGATTCTTTAGGTGAGCCTTTTCTACATTAGTCCTCACCCAAATTATAATAGCCCCCAAAATAAAACTGAGGTTTTCACCTTAATCCTCCAGCTTTCATATTTCATTTTCAGTCTTCAGTCCTATGGGTGCCAAATGCTGAACCTGACAATAGAATCTCTGGGGTGATTTGTGAAGAACACTGCACAATTTTTGGTTACTGGCCTTCCACCCTGCTCTACATTTTAGACTATTAATGGGGCATCATACTGTGTGAGGAGAAAGAGCAAGATAAGACACAGCCTTGCCCACACCACACAATTCAGAAACATCAGAGGCACAGAATATCCATTTTAATCTAAAAGCATTCCGGTATGGGAAACTTAAAAGAACCCTCCCCTTTTCTAAGTTGCCAAAAGAGCCACGGGCTCCTTAATATTATTATTTACTGAACATACACTGGGTGAAATGCACTGCGCTAAGCTCTTGGGAAAGTATATCACAAAGAAGTGACACATTTCCACCCCACACGCTAATGGTGGTTGGGGGGGGAGGGGCGGGGGGATAGACAAAATATTTACAACTAAGGTAATCAAAATCCATAATTGTGCAGCTGAATAAATTAATCCATCAGTGGTATGTATAGAGTGCTTACTATGTACAGAGCATTGTACTAAGTGCTCTGGAGAGTACAACAGAGTTGGTAGATGCATTCCCTGCCCTTAATGAGGTTACAGTCTGGGGGGGGGGAGACAGAGACTATTATAAATAGATTATGGATATGTATGGAAGTGCTTTGGGTCAGAGGGTGGGGTGACTCCAAGTGCCCAAAGAGTAAACAGCTTGCAAACATAGACATATTTTGAAATGTTTAAAAAAATTGCTTTAACAAATCCAGATAGACTCCTCCCAAAAACTCGGTCAAGGGAGGAAGTGTAGGGAGCAGGGGTGAGAAGCAAAGAAGCAGCATGGTCTGGACAATAGGGCACAGGCCTGGGATTCAGAAGGACCTGGGTTCTAATCCTGGCTCCACCACTTGTCTGCTGTGTGACCTTGAGGATGTCATCTGACTTCTCTGTGCCTCATTTCCCTGATCTGTAAAATGGGGATTAAGATTGTAAGCCCTAGGTGGGACAGGGACTGTGCCCAACCTAATTAGCTTGTATCTACCCCAGCGCTTAGTACGGTTCTGTCAAATAGTAAGTGCTTAACAAATACCATTAAAAAAAAAACTCTCTCCCTGCTACTTGTCTGCTGTATGACCTGGGGCAAGTCACTTGACTTCTGTGGGCCTCGGTTATCTCATCTGTGAATGAGGATCAAGACTAAAGCACTTAATACAGTGCTTTGAACACAGTAAGCGCTCAATAAATATGGTTAAATGAATGAGCCCCATGTTTCCAGTCTGATTAGGTTGTATCTACCCCAATGCTTGGTACAGTTCCTGGAACATACTAAGAGTTTAACAAATATCGCAAAAAGGGGGGTGCTGATGTACCAGGAAATAATGGGGGAATGTCACTTGTGGGAATCACTGTTGTCTATTGGTTGCAATCAGGTCCAGTTGAGAGCATCATCTTCTGCAGCACAGTGTGGTCGGTTCTCTTACTACAGGGGTGCATGATGAGTTTGAGGGGGCCGGACATTGAGAGCTACTCTATTCTCAAGCCCTGAAGCCTCAGACAATCAGGTATTTCTGCAAATAGGAAGGGCTGTGTGGAAGTCACTTTTGGCATGCTTCTCCTGGGAATACTGAACTCCTGCCTCAGTCTGAAGCTAGGAAGATCTGCTTTGGCTTATGGCCGGAGGGGAATTGAATTCTGACTCAGGTTAGCAGCAGGTCACTTGATGCCTTCGCCACATTTCCACTCAGGGAATGGCACTGGGCCTCCTGCCTGATCTTTCGGGACACTCTGACTTGTAGTGTCATTGCCGTCCTTGTGCAGCTGCAGTGGAGAAATTTCACGTGGCTGGAGTCCCGCTAGTAGAGAAGAAGAGTAACGTTAAAAGGGGATAGGCAGAGAATTGGAGTTAATAATAATAACTGTAATACTTGTCAAGTGCTTACTTTGTGCCAAGCACTGCACTAAGTGCTGGAGCAGATTCAAGATGGTTGAACAGAGTCCCTGTGCCACACAGAACTCACAGTCTAAATGGGAGGGAGAACACATATTAAATCCCCATTTTATAGATGAGAAAACTGAAGGACAGAGAAGTTAAGTGACTTGCCCAAGGTCACACTTCAGGCAAGTGGCAGAAGAGGGCTTAGAACCCAGGTCCTGTATTCCTAGGCCCATGCTCTTAATAATAATGGTATTTGTTAAGTGCTTACTATGTGCAAAGCACTGTTCTAAACCCTGGGGGGAATACAAGGTGTCCAGGCTGTCCCATGTGAGCTTCATAGTCTTAATCCCCATTTTACAGATGAGGGAACTGAGGCACAGAGAAGTGAAGTGACTTGCCCAGAGTCACATAGCTGACAAGTGGTGGAGTCGCGATTAGAACCCATGACCTCTGATTCCCAACCCAGGCTCTTTCCACCGAGCCACACTGCTTCTCTTGAATTCAGTCATCTCAAAATAATCTTAAAAATAATACTAATAATGGTGGTTTTTGTTAAATGTTTACTATGTGCCAGGCACTGAACTGAGCACTGGGGTAGATGCAAGATAATCGGGTTGGACATGGTTCCTGTCCCACATAGGGCTCACAGTCTTAATCCCAATTGTACAGAGGAGCTGAATGAGGCACAGAGAAGTGAAGTGACTTGCCCAAAGTCAGACAGCAGACATTTCACTTTATTTTCAAAAGAAATATCTTCGCTCTAAACCAGCACACTAAGTAACTTCATTTGGTCCGTTCTTATGACTTTAAATTGTTACTCCTAATGTGTGCAGAACGGACTGGAAATTGCCAGGCAGAAGTGCTGCTGGGCCAGAGAAGAAACGTTTGAAGCGCTCCCTGGCTCAGTTTCATCTCTCAACTTTGGCACTCTTGTCTTCTCTGCTGTAGCATCTGTGCTCACTCAATCCCTCTCCAGATCTGTTGCATTGCAGTTCCCTTCTGAGGCTCTCGAGCACAGTCATGGTGCAGAAAGCACCCAGGCAAGCCTGCAGTCTTCACCCAACAGTCTTAGAGAGTGCCTGGGGAAGGGATGCATTTTCCTTCCAAGGACTGTTAGAGAGCCTTGGGCACAGCTTGCTGTCCTGAGAGTTGGGAAGTTTAGGAAAAAGTATTCCCAGAGAAGAATTTGACATTGACTTGTTTTTCATTTTTTTCTTGGCTGAAGATACAGTTCAGCCTTCTGTACTGGGTGATGGTGGCCTGCAGATTAGGTACAGCTGTGCTTTCCAAAATACAACAGATACTTGTGAGGTGGGTCCTTTCAAATGGCCTGTTTTCAACCCAGAATTGGCATGGGTTGATTTAAGGGTCCCCTGATTAGTGTCCTAAAGCTGAAAGGCAAGGAATTGTAAACAAAGGAGATGAACCACTCTGCAGAATTACTGTAAGTAAGCACAATTACTATATTATCTACCGTTACTTATTCTTCCTCATCAATCTACTTGTGATCCATTTGCAGCATATTTAGCCATGATAAAAACAACCAGCTTGGTCCAGCGTTCTTAGACTCTAAGACAGTGAGCCGTGTCAGTCAACTGATCCACTGAGATGTGGTAAAGACTGACCCAGAGATGTATTTTGCCACAGTGAGCTGAGTGTTCAGTGCATCCTCTAAGTACTGCTGGATCCTGCCCGTGCTGCCTCACCTGAGATATGCATATTCTGATTACCAGTCCTAGGCTTAGGGGAAAATGACAGAAGGAACTTCAATCAATCAATCAATCCATGGTATTTATTGAGTGCTTACTGTATCCAGAGCACCGTACTACCCGCTTGGGAGAGTACAATGTAATAATAAACGGACACATTCCCTATCCACAACGAGTTTACAGTCTAGATGGGGGGAGACAGACATTAATACAACTAAATAAAATTACAGATATATAAATAAGTGCTGTGCGGCTGTGAGGGGGGGATGAACAGAGGGAGCAAGTCAGGGCAATGCAGAAGGGAGTGGGAGAAGAGGAAAGGAGGGCTTAGTCAGGGAAGGCCTCTTGGAGGAGATGTGCCGTTATCACCTGCCACTATCTTGCTGTTATCACCAGCTATCCAGAAATAGCTCAAACACTGAACAGGCTCAGATGTTTAGGAGTCCAAGCAAATGTTTCTGAACATGCACAGAGAATGTGCTAGTGTTTCTGGGAAGGAACTACAAGTCCCAGAAGTGCTAGGACATGTCACTTAACTCCTAGCATGGCCTAATGGGAAGAGCACGAGACTGAGTCAGGTGATCTGAGTTTTAATCCCTGCTCCACCTCTTTACTGCTGTGTGTCCTTGACAGCCAGTGCAGCCTTAGTGGAAAGAGCAAGGACCTGGAGGTCAGTGGACCTGGGTTCTAATCCCAGCTCTGCCCTTGTCTCTGTGTGACCTGGGGCAAGTCACTTAATTTCTCTATGCCTCAGTTACCTCATCTATAAAATGGGGATTAAGCCATTGAGCCCTTTGTGGGACATGGACTATGTCCAACCTAATTAGCTTGCATCGATCCCAATGCTTAGTACAGTGCCTTGCACGTAGTCAGTATTTAACAAATACCATTAAAAAAAGTCACATAACTCCTGTAACTCCATTTGCTTATATGTAAAATGGGGATTAAATTCCTGTTCTTCCTTCCTCATAGACTGTGAGCCTCAACTGGGACAGGAACAGTGTCTTCTATCTTGTCTTGTATCGATGCCAGCACTTAGTATAGTGTTTGGCATGTAGAAAAGGCTTAACAAGTACCACAGTTTCATTTCTTGGTTCTCCATTTATAAAATGATGATAATAGAGTAATATTTCTCCCTCTCTACCTCTCAGTAAGTGAAATATTAAACCAATTGTGGTGTTTGTTAAGCACTTACTCCGTACCAAGCATTGTACTAAGCACTGGGGTAGATACAAGATAATTAAATATCCGTAGGGCTCAGAATCTAAGTAGGAGGGGGAAGAGGTATTGAATCCCCATTTTACATATGAGGGAGCTGAGGCACAGCAAAGTCACACAGCAGGTACGTGATGGAATCAGGATCAGAACCCAGGTCCTCTGACTCCCAGGCCCTTTTCACTAGGCCAAGCTGCCATGCATAAAATGTACAAAGTGCTTTGAAAGTAAGGCTCTAAGGGGTTATTAGTATGATGGTATTTGTTAAGCGCTCACCATGTGTCAAGCCCTGTTCTAAGCATGGGGGTAGATGCAAGCCAATCAGGTTGGACACAGTACCTGTCCCACATGGGGCTCACAGTCTTAATCCCCATTTCACAAATGAGGTAACTGAGGCCCAGAGAAGTGAAATGACTTGCCCAAGGTCACATGGCAGACAAGTGGCAGAGCTGAGAATTAGAACCCATGTCCTTCGGACTCCCAGGCCCATGCCCTTATCCACTGGGCCATACTGCTTCAGTTTTTGTTAGGCACCTATGGTAAGGAAACCCTTATTTTAAAGCACTGGGAATGAATATATGGGTGAGACTTAGAAATGATCCCTGACCCTCAAGAGGCTCACAATCTAAGAATAAATGGCAGAAAGGAAATTAGTGACAAACACATAAGAAAATATGCAACAGTAAAAACACAAGAGCACCCTGAAAGACAAGGACCACGATAAATGCATATGAGTGATTAGGTACTGGGGCACAGGAGCAGAGTTTCAGGTCTCTGGGGAACGGGGACAACCACATTGCTAATATCCCTGTCCATCAGCTCGCAAACTTCTTGTTTAAAAATAAACAGCTGCAGTAATTTGTGTCTTCCTCTGAAGGACCTGAGCCTAGATTCCCCAGCCTCTTAAGGAAACAATACAAATTGTAAAATATTCAAGAGGACAAATGACTTTCAACTTTGCAACTAAGGGCTCCTCAACCTAAGAGACCCCTGGGAACCCTGGACTTTAATAGATCAGGCAGTGATGCAGCATGGCCTAGTAGAAAGAGCAAGGGCCTGGGAGTCAGAGGACCTGAGTTTTAAATCCAGCTGCGTGACCTTGGGAAAGTCACTTAACTTCTTTGTGCTTCAGTTCCTTCATCTGTAAAATGGGATTTGATACCCTTCCTCCCTCCTGCTTAGACTGTGAGTCCCATGTGGGACCTGATTATCTTGTATCTACTCCAGTGCTTAGTACATACAGTGCTTGGCATATAACAAATGACTAACAAATAACACAATTCTTATTATCATCATTATCATTATTCAAGCCCCTCCCATCAAGAAGACACTTCCCTCAGCCATCACCTTGGCTCCATCTCCAAGTTCCAATGAAACAGAGGCCCCGGGATAAGCCAGACTAAGCCAAAGCCCTGCATTCAATTCAGTGTTTCCTCTCTCTGAAACTCAGCCGATAGGCCTTAAGCAATGGGAGTCTCATACTCTTGGTGCCAAGCTCCCACTCTTAATGGTTTTTTTCTTGGCTCTAATTGGCACACAGCAGTGCTGAGTTGTGCATGGGAAAGAGGCTTGAGAAAGCTGGAGATGAAAGAAAGGTCATCACTGGTGGGTTCTTACTTCCCCAGGGGGCTCACTTCCCTTTTCCCTCCCATGAGTTTGTGTTCTGTGGCTTCCTATTTCCAGTGTCTAATGCATCACAGGAGGCCTGACTTATCTGCTCATGTTTGGCCTGAGAATCTGTCTCTTTAGGATAAGTGATGTTTTGCACTCAAACAGCACATTTCACCCGGATGGACGTACTGGATTGTGATGACTCCATGGGTGGTCTGTGCTGGATCCCCGGACTTTCTCACCCCAGATCTCTGATGAGACCCTAGAGTTTCCAGTCAGAGCTGAAAAAAACAAAATGGTGTCTCCCTGGCTGGTTAGCTCTTGGAAGCCTGATTCTTCCCAGTCCTCATTCCCTAGCAAAATCCCTGCCTCCCTTTTACCCCTGTGCTCAAATGGGTTATCAGTCGATCAGCCCTGCACCACAAAATCTGAAACCTACTTCACTGGCCAGTGCACGTCAGGCGCAGCTGAGAGGGCCGGGAGAAGAATTTCAGGGGCCTGTGTGGAAGGGGAGGGCAGGAAAACCTTTGGGTCTACAATATTGATCGATCAATAAAACAGTCAATCAATTAATGGTATTTACCAAATGCTTTCTATGTGCAGAGCACTGTACTAGTAGTACAAAGTACAGTACAACAAAGTTAGTAGATGTGATCCCTGCTCACAAGGAGCTTACAATATAGAGTGGGAGATAGACATTAAACTACATTAGAAATAGGGGAAAGGGTCAAGTAATAAGAATATTCACAGAAGAGCTGAGGGGCTAGTATCAAAATGCTTAAGGTACACGGCCAAATGCAAGTGCATAGTCAGAGGCAGAAGGCCAATATAATACCCTGCCTCAATCTGTATTCAACCTGTAATTTGTCAGTGAAAGCCAGAGAAGGAAGAAGGTCTAAGAAATGGCCTGGTGCTGCCTGTCTATTTCCCTTTCCCTTTCTCCCTCACATTGCCTCTCTCCAGGCTTCAGAAAGCAGTTCCCTTGACAGTAGGCCCTTCCCCCCTCCCCACGGCCCCACCGTCCACCTTCCCCCCCTAGGGAGGGGGCTTGATGCGATGAGAACCTTTGCTTCAAGTCGGAGAGTAGTGAGGGCAAGTTTCAACACAATCCCTGCCTGCAGGGAATGTGAAGGGAGCCAGAGAACAGCAAACAGTTTCCTCTCCCTTGCCCAGGGGAGAGAGATGTTGTCCTCTGAAAGACATCTGAGCCTGTCACGCCAGCAGTAACGACAGTGGCAGCAGCAGCAAAAACCCTGTGCAAGTTTCCATCTGCACAGGGTCAGTACCCACCAGAAGACTGAACCAAGTTCTTGGCCCCCGCCTTCCCAGAGCCCTCCATCTAAGGTGCTCGACCCTGACACAGATGGACATATATAAAGGACTCTTAGACTAGGGCAGCTGTATAAACATTAAAAAGTGCTGGGAGGAAACGAGTAAGAAGATCAAGAATGCTTCGTACAAGTAATGCAGTGAAAATGTCCTCATTGCCGAACAGATTGCATTTTTTGGATGGGAGTGGGGTCCGAGGGATAAGGAGAAAAGTCCCCCGCAGAAAAGGGTGTGTGTGTGTGTGTGTGTGTGTGTGTGTGTGTGTGTGTGTGTGTGTGTGTGTGTGTGTGTGTGTGTGTGTGTCTATGGGTGGGGGGGAGTAGGGCGATAGGGGAGGGAGACAAGGCAGAACATTATGTAACCAAGTGTCAGCTGATGGAGTGGCCTTGAGGCTGAAGTGACTTTGTTTCTTACTAAAACGTCTCCCGGGCCAGACTGTTCTGTTTGCCATCTGCATCAGTAACTCTGAAGAGACCCAGAAACCCACATTGCTCAGAAGGGGAGGCCAGACAGACGGAAAGCAGAAAGACAAGGCCCTACAACCGCTTTGGCCTCCATTTCTGTGTTCTGTTCCTCCCCTTGACAAACTAGCCAGGGACCAGTAGGCTGTTTGTGTCTTGGGGGGGGGGGGGCAGGGTGGTAGGGTGAGAGGGTGTGAGGGGGAGGGGGGCGGCCTCTGAGGGAGAAGCGCTTAACAATCCTGGCCTTGTCTGCTCTGCATGGAAAGACCCCTGCAGCCTCTTTGTTAGGGGTGGAGGCCCTAACAGATCTTCCAAGAACCCACTAAAAATTTTGGGCCACTCCCAGCTCAGATAATCCCTGTCAGGATTTAACTGCTCAGTCGAAGTTTAATTTATTGCAGGAAGCACATTCAGTCCTCCACCTGGATTCCTCTTTGCCTGGCCATTGGACCCTCTAATTTTCTTCCCAAATTTCCCATCCTTTGTTCTTACATGTGCTGGTTCTTCTATGAATTTCTATCATTTAATCTTATAAAATAGTCTGCCAAGATACTGGGCTTTAGCTACTCCAAAGCCCCTGAAATATTAATAACAACAATTGTTATTAATAATGGTATTAATACTTTTGTTTTTTGTGCAGGGTTGATTATAGACCTAGCAATGTGCTAAGTGCTGGGATTGAGGCAATACAGCATTATTAGACACAGTCGGGGGCTCATAACTTTAGGGGGAAGGAGAACAGGTATTTAGTCCCCATTTTCCAGATGAGGAAATTGAGACAAAAAACAGTTAAAGGACTAGCCCAAGTCCACACAGTAGGCAAGTGGTAAAGGCAGGAATAGAATCTAGGGCTCCTGATTGCCCTGTGCCAGTAAGGAACATAGGAAGTAGTGCGGCCTAGAGGAAAGAGCAAGGACTTGGGAGTCAGGGGACCAGAATTCTAATCCTGATTCCACCATGTACCTGCTGTGTGACCATGGGCAAGTCACTTCACTTCTCTGTGCTTCAGTTTCCTCATCTGCAAAATGGGGATTCAATACCTGTTCTCCCTTCGACTTAGACTGAGTCCCATGTAGGACCCGGTTATCTTGTCTCTACCCCAGTGTTTTATACAGTGCTTGGCTCTTAGTAAGTGCTTAACAGATACCACCACCACCACAACAATAATAATAACACAACCTTAAGATTAGCAAGTAGTTTGAGCACCCCAAAACTATTAAAGAAAGGAAAAAAGAGAGAGGGAGAGACAAAGAGAAAGCAGTGTGGCCTAGAGGAAAGAACACAGACCTGGCAGTCAAAGAATCTGGGTTCTAATCCTGGCTCCTCGATTTATCTGCTGTGTGACCTCGGGCAAGTCACTTAGCTTCTCTGTGCCTCAGTTGCCACATCTGTAAAATGGGGATTAAGACTGTGTGCCCCATATGGAACAGGGACTGTGTCTAACCTGATTATCTTGTATCTGCCCCAGCGCTTAGTCCAGTGTCTGGCTGAAAATGCTTATTTAATCAATCAATAAATCAATCAATTATTGAGTACTTACTCTATGCAGGGTACTATACTAAACACTTGAGAGAGTACAATACAACAGAATTAACAGACTTATTCCCTGCCCATAACAAGCTGCTTTACAAATGTCATTTTTTAAAAAGAGAAAGCTTATAATTTTTAAAGAAAAGTGTTCCAAATCCTCAAAGACTGGAAGTATCTGCAATGCTTGGACTAGCAGATGCTCCACTTCCGACCCATACCGCCTTAAGGCCAATAACTCCCATATCTCACCTGTGAACTAGAAATATTTTTCATCCATCTCTCATTCACTGCTATTTATTGAGAGCTGGCCACATAGTAAGCGCTTAACAAATACTATCATTTTTTTAAAGTGGGGAGGTGAGGGTTTAGTCATGGAAGGCTTCCTGGAGAAGATATGGCTCCTGGTGGGTAGGGAACATAATAATAATTATTATTATGGTATTTGTTAAGTGCTTACTATATGCAAAGCACTGTTCTAAGTACCGAGGTTAATACATGGTAATCAGGTCGTCCCACGTGGGCTTCACAGTCTTAATCCCCATTTTACAGATGAGGTAACTGAGGCACAGAGAGGTTAAGTTACTTGCCCAAAGGCACACAGCTGATAAGGGGCAGAGTCAGGATTAGAACCCATGACCTCTGACTCCCAAGCCCATGCTGTTTCCACTAAGCCACGCTGCTTCTCATAATGGTGGTATCTGTTAAGTGCTTACTATGTGCCAAGCACTTTTCTAAGCGTTGGGGTAGATACATAGTAATCAGGTTGCCCCACATCGGGCTCACAGTCTTAATCCCCATTTTACAGATGAGGGAATTGAGGCCCAGAGAAGTTAAGTAACTCGCCCAAAGTCACACAGCAGACAAGTGGCAGAGTTGGGTTTAGAACCCACGACGTCTGACTTCCAAGCCCATGCTCTTTGCACTAATCCATGCTACTTCTCTAACTACGACTATGTGTCCAACCTGATTTTCTTACAGCACTTGGCACATAGGAAGCATTTAACAAGTACCATTTATAAAAAAATAATAATGTTGGTATTTGTTAAGTGCTTACTAGGTGCTGAGCACTGTTCTAAGCGCTGGGGTAGACACAGGGGAATCAGATTGTCCCACGTGGGGCTCACAGTCTTAATCCCCATTTTACAGATGAGGTAACTGAGGCACCGAGAAGTTAAGTGACTTGCCCAAAGTCACACAGCTGACAAGTAGCCGAGCCGGAATTCGAACCCATGACCTCTGACTCCAAAGCCCGTGCTCTTTCCACTGAGCCACACTGCTTCCCAAGAAGACCTCGGTATTGATTGATTTGTTATCTGTCTTCAAGCCTTCCAGTCTGGAGGGTAAGAGCTTGATTGCCTCTAACCGGAGGCCTTATACTTTCTCTGCTTTTAAAAACCTCTTGCCTGCCAAGGACAATGAGAAAATGCTGCAGGATCCTTGGGGATTTGGAGACAGTACGTTAATTCGGGGCCAGACCAGTTCTGCTAGTTAATAGCATCCGAGGGCAAGCTCTCTGCCTTCCTTCTCTTTTGTTTTTAGGACACAGAGGTGAAGCACATTGGGGAAATATTGCAGGGAGGACCAGACTGGGCAGAGGTAGAGAAACCTGGAGATACATTTCTCTGGTTCCTATCTGCAAAAGGAGAGCTCTTCCATTTACCCTACTGACTTTTGCCCATTGCATCTCAGAGTGGATGATGACAGTGGGTGGCTAAAATCCTTCTGTCAGTCCTAAATTCTGGGTCTTGGCACTGGTTGTGGGTTTTTCAAAGAATGGGTGGCTTCACCCCTCCTTCAGCCTCACAGCACAAATGTCCAAATAAATAATTTATTCATTTATTTCTATTAATGTCTATCTCCTTTCTAGACTGTAAACTCCTTGTGGTCAGGAGTTTTGTACCAACTCTGTTATACTGTACTCTCCCAAACCCTTAATACAGTGCTCTGCCTACTATAAGCTCTCAATAAATACTGCTGATTGATTGAATACCATTGATTGATTGACTGATTGATTGGGTCCTCTTTATTGGTAAACCAACATCCTCCATTCTCTTTCCCTTTTGACTTATCCCACAGACTCAACCTGCTAAAGTCCCATGTTTTAGGTAGTCCAGTGTCTGTTATGCTACTCTGGGAATCAAGAGACCTGGATTCTAGTCCTGGTTCAGCCTTTAGCTGCTAAAATCAGTCAAAAATCCATGATATTTAGAAGCAGAATGGCCTAGTGTAAAGAGCACAGGCCTGGGAATCAGAGTACCTGGGGCTAATCCTGGCTCTGCCACTTGTCTGCTGTGTGAGCTTGGGCAAGTCGTTGAACGCTGTACCTCAGTTACTTCATCTGTAAAATGGTGATTAAGACTGTGAGCACCATATGGGATAGGGACTATGTCCATCCCAATTATCATGTATCTACCCCAACTCGTAGTGCAGGGACTGGCACATAGTAAGCACTTAACTCCTGATGGGAGACTCTATATTCTTCACAATTTAGACTTGGAAGAAAGTGACAATATTTTGGGTGTTCAAGACTAAGTAACCACCTTTTCAAAGCAACGGTATTTGTTGAGATAATAACAATAATAATAATAAAAAGATTTCAGAATCTGTAGTTATAGAGCTGTCCATCCACCTTCCAGGAACACTGATTCCTCCAATTTGAACTACAGGGAGCATAAAGGGAGGCCAAAACATAATGACCTGAACTGGCATCATGTCAGATGGCTGGGATCACATTGGCATTCAATCAGATCACTAGGTTAACACACCAGTTCTTTGGCTAACAATGCTGTGGGGTCCTAAACGACGCTTTAGAACAAACAATCTGTTTAGGGAATGCATTGTTTGACGCCAAATCGACCAAGAACAGGAGCTTACAAGCAGGGTTCTAGCCTTCTTACGAGTACATAAAGCAGCTGAGAAACACATTCTGAAGCAAATCCCGAAAACAAGTGATAAAAGCAGCAGAAGTGAAATGCTACGAAGATTCTCTATACTACCAACTCAATATTCAATCCCAAAATGAATGCCTGGGTAAAGGGAAATAACATTTCTTTCTTCAAAATTGGTAAATCAAAAGGCTAGAAGAAAGGACAACAGGTCATCTAGGACATTTCCCTCACCTCCAAACAACCCAAACCATACCTGATAGATGAGAATTTTGAAGCAACTTCTAAAAAAGGTGAATTCTCAATATGCTAGCATTTTTGTGTGTGTGGGTGAATGTGTGTGTATTTTTTTAGACCTTATATTGGGGAGGTATGGTAACATCTTAAACATAGAAATAGAATTAAAATGCAAGAATCAGGAAAAGATAGATTAAAGTTCAAAAGGATGGGAGAGGAAAAAAAAATAAACCAGGGGTACAAAAGTCCTCTGCCATGCCTGGATCTCCTTGCCATTTCGGACACCAACACATCACAGCTCTCCCCATCTTCAGAGCCCTGCTGCATTTACCTCTTATTCAGGAGGCCTCCCCTGAGAAATCTCCAATTTTCCCACCTTGCATCCCATCAACTGCTACATGGGCCCTTCTGCACCACCTAAACTTATAATGACATAGTGGATAGAGCACGGACCTGGGAGTCAGAAGGTCATGGGTTCTAATCCTGGCTCCATCATTTATCTGCTGCGTGACCTAGGACAAGTCACTTAAATTCTCTGTACCTCAGTTACCTCATCTGTAAAATGGGGATAAAGACCATGAGTCCCAAGGTGGGCAGGGACTGCGTCCAACCCGATTACCTTTTATCTACCCAGTACTTAGTACAGTGCCTGGCACATAGGCACTTAACAAATGCCAATAATAGCAAAAAGAAGATTGGAGCAGAATCTCGGGAGAAACAAGGACAGGATTAGGTAGCGAAGAACAGGGAGAAATCTGTTGGTGTTGAGATAATAGCAATGGATGACTCAGACGATGACATCCTTTGAATATATCCGGCTAGGGCAGCTTTAGGTAAGGGTCAGATAATCAGGGCAGACAAATGCAGAGACAAACACTCCCCACGTCAGCAGCTGACGATGGGGATGCTGGATTGTACAGGCAGGCAGGCACCAGGGTGCTAATTCCAGCCCCGTCTGGCAGACAGCAGGGACTCTGGGGGAGGAAAGGCACAGAAACCAGTGAGGAGCCACATAAAAGCAGAAAGAAATAAGCCCTGGGTTATTTTTAGAGTGGCATGAGCATGATTGTCACTGGCATCAGCCGAGAATACCTGCACACGCAACTAGAGGCAGTGAGTCTCTCATGGCATCTTGAACCTCTTTCCCGAAAATCTCATACTCTCCTCTGCCATTGTCAGGAAGCAGCATGGCCTAATGGAAAGAGCATGGGCCTTGGAGTCAGAGGACCTGGTTCTAATTTCAATACTGCCACTTCCCTGCCTTGTGCCCTGGGCAAGTCTTTTGACATCTCTGTGCCTCAGTCTCCTCAACTGTAAAATGGAAATTCAATCCCTGCTCTTCCCCCTACTTAGACTATGAGCCATTTATGGTGCAGTGACTGTGTCTGACCTGATTAACCTGAATCTACCCTAGTGCTTAGAACAGCGTGTGATACATAGTGAGCACTCAACAAAATATCATAATAATAATGATTATAATTATTATTATTTTCATCATCATTGCTAAGCCCATTTATTCTTCCCAGCTGTATCAACTGCTCTTCTGGTCAAGCTGCTAAAGATGTGAACAGTCAGTCAGTCAATCATATTTATTGAGTGCTTATTGTACTCCCTGCTCCCTGCTCCCTCCCTGGGACATGCTCCCTGCTCACAGTGAGCTTACAGTCTAGAGGAGGAGACAGACATTAATATGAATAAATAAATTACTGATATGAACATAAGTGCTACGGTGCTGAGAGGGGGAGATGAATAAAGGGAGCAAGTCAGGGCCATGCAGAAGGGAGTGGGAGAAAAGGAAATGAGGGCTTAGTCGGGGAAAGCCTCTTGAAGGAAATGTGCCTTCAGTAAGGCTTTGAAACAAGGAGGAGTCATTATCTGTCAGATGTGAGGAGTGAGGATGTTCCAGGCCAGATGCAGGAAGCGGACAAGAGGTCAGTGGTGAGTTAGACAAGATCGAGGTTCAGTGAGAAGGTTAGCATTAGAGGAGTGAAGTGTGCTGCTTGACAGTATCAAATCAGAAAATATCTAGGCACCTGCTGGCTTCCAGATACAGAAAAAAGTCTTGATTCTCTTGCTTGCCCAGAGCACACATTTTAAAAACATGTTTGGTCTGAGATAAAATAATTCAGGTAGAACTTCTGTGGAACTGCAGAGAATCATTTTGACATTTGATAAGAACCTCCACGCTTTCCCTGATCTACAAAACAAACTTTCTATCCTGAGGTTCTGATCCTCCTCAAATGAAACACCATCTTCAAGGCATTACATCATCAGAAGAACCCTTCATTGGCTGTTCCTCCTCTAAAAGGGGAGCGGGCTCTGGCTGCCCAAACTTTTCCAAATGAAGTCCTCTATGGATGTGAGAAAACAAATTTAATTTGCTTTTATGCCCTTGCCATCACTCCTATCTTTGAAACTACCAAGTTTCTGCTGGGTTTCTGATCCCCAGTGAGGCTGATAGCATTTATTAAGTGCTTACTATGTGTCAAGCACTGTGATAAGCATGGGGGTAGATAGATACAAAGGTAGAGAAGCAGCGTGGCTCAGTGGAAAGAACCCAGGCTTGGGAGTCAGCGGTCATGGGTTCGAATCCCAGCTCTGCCACTTGTCAGCTGTGTGACTGTGGGCAAGTCACTTAACTTCTCTGAGCCTCAGTTCCCTCATCTGTAAAATGGGGATTAAGACTGTGAGCCTCACGTGGAACAACCTGATTACCCTGTATCTATCCCACTGCTTAGAACAGTGCTCTGCACATAGTAAGCACTTAACAAATACCAACATTATTATTATTAAGTTGGACACTGTACCTCACCCACAAGGGGTTCATAGCATATGCTACACTGTGGGGATCACAGTTAGATATATAGAAGGTGGTCAAAGATGATCAAGCTTGGGAAGGAAAAGTCTAGAGGACAAGGAAGAAAATGGAGCCAGATGCTTGTTATTCAGTGACTTGTAGTATTTCCATTCTGTCTCTGAAGGAGGATGTTCAGGACTTAGTACAGTGCTTAATAGAGTACTCCACTCACAACCAATAATAATACTATCAATAATTAATAAATACTATCAAATAATCAATTGATTTATTACCACCGATTGATTGAGAAGCAGCATGCTGTAGTCGTTAGAGCATGGGGCAAGGAGTCAGAAGGTCATGGATTCTAATCCCAGCTCTGCCACTTGCCTGCTGTTTAAGCTTGAGCAAGTCACTTTACTTCTCCACCTAAGTGACCTCATCTGTAAAATGGGGATTAAAAATGTGAGTCTCACATGAGACAGGGACTGATTCCAACCCGATTTGTTTATATCCACCACAGCCTTAGTATAGTCCCTGGCACATAGTAAGCATTTAACAAATACCATTATTAGTAGTAGTAGTATCATTATTATTACTATAGATTGGGTTGGCTTGTCCACATGGTGGCCAGTAGTCTGTTCGACGGCTTCCCCACTGAGCACAGGCTTCCCCCAGGAGTTTGGAGCCTGGCCTGGGATGTAGTGGGACACTGGGTGGGTGGATGGGTGAGTGGGTAGGGACATTCCCCCATCCCTGCCCTTCTTTCCAGCTCACACTCCCCTGTCGTCTAAGTGCAGGGTAAGCGAGGGAATTGCCAGGGTGAGCATCAGCAGAAGGATTTAATTGAGAGTTCACTGTACAGAGAAATGTTTCATAGAATTCAATGAGTTCAGGAGGCTCCTGGGAAACCACACACAGACACATACACACACACACTCTCACACAGTCCACCCTTTTCATGTCTTGAGTAAGCATTTCATTGTGAAAGGTGAATCAAACATTGTTGCAGTGGATCAGCAGAGTTGGGAGTGCCCAGTCCAGAGAGAGTAAACAGGAAGGCCTGATACATTTTTTTCCTTTCTGTGGGTGGGAGAAAGAAAAATAGAAATCCTACCCTTCTTTCTGTATCATATTACACTTTACGCTGCAAAAACGTATCTGGAGGCTCTAAGTTGCTTTAGATGAAAAAGGGGCAGGCTGGAGTGGACTGTGGCAGTTACATCTGGTCAGCAGCTACTCTGGGACTCACTTCATCATCACCATAACACCCTGCATAAATAATCAGGATAGTATTTGCTAAGAACCTAATATGTCCCCAGCACTGAGGTAGACATAAAATAATCAAGTCAGACTCCGTCTCTGACCCACATGGGGTTCACAGTCTAAGTAGGAGGGAGACCAGATATTGAATCCTCATTTTTACAGATAAGGAAACTGAGGTACTGAGAAGTTAAGTGTCTTGACTAAGGTCATACAGCAGGCAAGTGCAGTGCTTGGATTAGAACCCAGGTCCCTCACAGGTCCCATGTTCTTTCACCTAGACCATGCAGTTTCTCAATCTTTCCTCTGAAGAGATCAGTTGTCAAAACATCCCTGGGAGGCTTTGACAGAGAGGAAAACTGAGGCACAGAGAGGCCACTTGGCAAGTCACCTTACTTCTAGATCACGGTCAGCCTCCTTGCTTTCAGCCCTCCACCCTTCCAATAAATCCTGTTTCAGCAGAAAAGAAATGCTTTTCATAAGTGTCACACAATGATGATGATGAGGGAGTCCTTGGACACAGATTTCCTGTCTTTCAGTCCTGTGTACCAATGACTCCTTTCAAAGAAGTGGGACCAGGATCACAGGTCGACGGGCAATAATGATGGTATTTACTAAGCACTGAACTATGTGCAAGTGTGGTGCTAAGCTCTGGGTAGATACAAGCTAATCAGATTGGACATGGTCTCTGTCCCCCATGAGGCTCATGGTCTAAGAAGGAGGAGGAGTGGGCATTTTATTCCCCCTTTTGCAGATGAGGAAACTGAGACACAGAAATATTTAGTGGTGCCCAAGATCACACAGAGGGCAATGGTGGAGCAGAGACTGGGAATAGGATCTCCCGACTCCTGGTCTTGGGCTCTTTCCATTAGGCCGCGCTGCTTATTTTGATTAAAGTCCTCAAAAAGGATCAGTTTAATTTTGCACCAAATATTGGTGGAAATTAAGGAGGGATTTTTCCATGGGGTTTGGTGGAAGAGATTTCTATCTTCGGATGGACGACTCGTCTGTGGTTAGTCCATACTCAGTTCCTGGTGGGGTTAGACTTGACCACAGAGAATCAATCAATCAGTGGTATTTATTGAGCACTAATCCAGAGATCATCTCTCAGGGTTGCACCTGGAGAGTTTCAGTACTTTATCAGTCCCGACTATGGGAGGGAGAATAAAGCAGAGGCATATCCATTCCATTCCTAGCTTGGGCAGTGGCTAGTGAGTGGCAGGCAATCTGCTACAAGTCAGAACTCCCCTATTTTGGGCAGCAGCTTGTGGGAAAGAGTCAAGGCCGGAGACTCAAGTTTACTGCGCTTATGGAGGCAATGGTAAACCACTTCCATTACCAGAACAATTGCAGATGGAGGTGGGGCGTTCTGGGAGAGATGTGTCCATGGTGTGGCTATGGGTCAGAGACGAGTTGACAACATAAGACAAGCCCAGAGAGAATTGATCAATCAATCAGTGGTATTTATTGAGTACTTGACTGTGTGCAGAGCACTGTGCTAAGCACTTGGGAGAATACTAAACATCGGAGTTGGTAGACGCAACCCTGTCCACAGTGAACTTCCAGTCTAGTGGAGTGAGCCTTGGCCCCGTGGCCAGCAAGGTAATCTCTTTGACAGGGTTTGCAGGGTCCTCAACCTGGAGAGCTTGACCGCCCCCCTAATGCCACTCAGGCCCACCTCATTATTGACATCAGACAAGGCCCCATTAACCTCTAGAAATCCAATCCCACAAATCCAGAGCCAAAAAAAGTCTCTCTGAGGATTCTGAGGAGTGGGGGAAGGGCAGGGATCGTGTCTACCAACTCTGTCGTATTATCTCTCCCAAGCACTTAGCACAGGGCTCTGCACACAGTAACCATTCAGTAAACACCAATGGTTGCATCTGATCCTGACTTCCTTGTTAGAGTTAGGACGTTGTACTCTAGGCTGTCCCCTCGTGATAGGCAGAGAAGGGGTCTGCTAGTTCTGTTGTATTGTACTCTCCTAAGCGCTTAGTACAGTGCTCTGCATTCTGAGCCCATTGTTAGGTAGGGATTGTCTTTATCTGTTGCCGAATTGTACTTTCCAAGTGCTTAGTACAGTGTTCTGCACACAGTAAGCACTCAATAAATACGATTGAATAAATGAATAATAAGTACTCGATAAATACAATTGATTGGTTGATTGCAGTGAGCCCTGCCTTTGGTTCCCTGGAGCGAGCATTACTTTGGGCAACAAGGGGATCTAGGTTCAAGTTCCAGTTCTATCAGAAGCTGTCCTCTTATTCCGTCTCACTGTTGTCCCCCACCCTGGCGGGCATGAGGGCTGGCAGAGGTGAGCGGGGAGTGAATGATTGGGCAAACCACCAGTGCGATCTTCAGACACAGACGTTCTTGCCTAGAGACTCCTTCACTGGGATTTTTTTATGGCTCTTATAAAGCACTTACGATGTGCCAGGCACTGTACTAAGTGCTGGGGTAGATACAAGATAAACAAGTTGGACACTGTTCCTATCTCACATGAGGCACACAGTTTTTTTTAAATTGCATTTGTTAAGCACTTACTAAAGAGCAGGAGGGTTGGGGAAGAGGCAGGGGGAGGCGGGCCTAGGAAGGGGACTGTCCCAGCCAGAGTTTTGAGCAGGAAGGAAGGATGGATTGTGCAGTGTCCGCCCAAAGCCCCGGGAACTGGAGCAGTCTCCAGCCAGTGGCTTCACACTGTGACCTCTGGCCGGCCCTGAACTCTCTCCCCTCCACTTTCCGAACTACAGAACCAGCAAAATAACCCTAATCTCATGGTGGGAGGGCAGAAGAGAGAAAGCAGCCTCAGTGATAATATTTGCTCAGGGTGGAGAAATTGGAAAGTAAATTCATGGGGTTATCAGTCAAACCATTTAACCCTCCAGAGCCAGGAATAGAAGCACGATAATAGTCCTCCTCCCTTACGTTATCTTCCCACTATAGAGAGAGGCACTGTGCAAACCCTTGTCCGCTGCCTTCTGTTTTCCAAAAGCTTTCTAACCAGCACCCAGATTTTTTTTAATCCAAGGCCCCAAGTGTGTCTCACTGAGTCTCTCCCATGAGCCCTCCAAAGGATTTGGGGCATACACACCCATTCTGGATGAGATTAGGCAATGTGGGTTAGGAGTGGATCAGGGGAAGAGAATTGAAACACACATATGCACACACACACTCACACACTCACTCACACACCCCAAACCTGCTTCCTTCATGAAAGCAAATGGACTTCCGTCAAAGTATACACGGTGGTCTGACCTTCCCTGCAAAGAATCAGCAATCAGTCCAGCAATTGCATTTATTGACCACCTACTGTGTGCCAGAGCCCTATCCCAAATACTTCGGAGAAGACAAGAGAGGCTGAAGGCATGATCCCCACCCTCAAGGGAGACATACAAAAGTATTTAAAAGAGAAAGAGAAGAGAGATTGGAAGAATGGATAGGTAGAAAAGCAAGAGCTTCACTGATGGAGTATGTAAGTTGAAATGATCCCAAAGGGATCTTGGGGTAGTTGTGAGTGGCTCGGTTCTGAGGTGAAGGCACAGGTGCTTCTGGGAGACACTAGTTGTGCTCTTTCTTTCCAAGGACTTGCCCCTCTATGGGCTATCCTGTTAGAGGAAAGAATCACTCCCTGAAGTCAGTAATCAATCAATCATTGGTTTTTACTGAGCACATATAAGCCATTTCTGCAAATTCCAAGGAAATGGTCCAGGATAAATAGGGCACAGGGTGGTGAATCTGTGGTAGTACCCAGATCCAGCCACACCCTCATCCCGCTCTGGGCTTTGGACTGCGAGGGCCAGGTCTGTGCCCAGGTTGTGCCTGGGCTATGCCAGTGCTCCATGCCGTTATTCGGGGAGGGAAGTCAGGGAGGGAAGGGCCAGCATGACCTCGTGAAAAGAGTACAGTCCTGAGAGACCATACAAAGTTTTTGTTTTGGTGGGGGGTTTTTTGTATTAATTAAGTGCTTACTATGTGCCAGGCACTGGACTAATCAGTGGGGTAGATACAAGATAATTGGGTTAGATGCAGTCCCTGGCCCACATAGAGCTCACAGTTTTAATCCTCATTTTAAAGAAGAGGTAACTGAGGCACAGAGGAACTAAGTGACTTGCCCTGGGTCCGTTTTAATACTAATTTTATGGATGAGATAACTGAGGCCCATAGAAACTATGTGATCTGCTTCAGGTCACACAGGAGACAAGTGGCAGAGCTAAGATTAGAACTTCAGTCCAAAGTCGAGATTAGAACCTGGGTCCTTCTGACCCCCAGGCCAGCATGGTGGGATATCTTTGTTTGGAGAGCTGTGGGGAATAGCCAAGAGAATGAGGTTTGGTAAAACTATTTTTGTATTTCCTACCAAGGTTGTGTCTCCCACTCTGGAGGTAGATTTGGGGCAACACCAAGACCAGAAGAGATATTTATACAGAGCTTGCAGCAAGCAACACAATGTACTAAGCATTTCAGAAGTACAGTGGAGTAAGACACGTGTTTCCTACCCACAAAGGGCTTACAATTTAATTGGAGCATGTCAGGAGCCTGTCCACATCCTCCTTACATTTCCTTCTCCCTAGATGGGTGGGGCAAACTGAAGGCCCAGAGGTCCCTCTGGTTTTCCTTAGGCAGGACATGGTGAGCCAGTTCCCAGCATGCAAATCTTCCCTTAATAATAATAACTGCAGTATTTGTTAAGCATTTACTACGTTTCAGTCACTGTGTTCTTGGGGTGTATACAAGCTAATCGGATTGGACACAGTCCCTGCCCCACTTGGGGCTCACAGTCTCAATCCCCATTTTACAGATGAGGTAACTGAGGCCCAGAAAAGTGAAGTGACTTGCTCAAGGTCACCCAGCAGGCAAGAAGCAGATCTGGGATTAGAACCCATGACCTTCTGACTCCAGGCCTGTACTCTATCCACTAAGCCATGCTGCTTCTCTGCCATCAGTATCCGCACTCAACACGAGTTCGGTATGACATCGTTATCTGCACTCAACCTGATGTGATGTGGTCATACAGAATGATGCGGTGGCGGTGGGTGGGGGGCACGAACGTTTCTGCACAGCAGGGCAGAACTGCCCATGGGGGTGGAGCCTTTCCCCCCACTGGCTTCCACTGGCTGAGCCCCCCAACTTCCATGGTCAGCCATCTCCCTCCTCCATGGTCAACTCTCCATCAGACTAGAAGTACTAATCGCGGGGCTGAGCTGGCACAACTAGGGAACGATAAAGGGGGGGGAGGGGAGGGGGAGCACAGCCTCACCCCCAGAAGGGAACCACTCCAAGACCCATTATCCACCCTCCGCCCTGCTCTTCCGCCTGCCCAAGACAGACTGGGCCCACCAGCACAGCCTACGATTCCCATTTCCTCTTCCTTGCCTGGCGGGAATGTGGCCTCTGTCATCCTCCCTCCTACCCATTTCCTCCTTCACCAGACCCAGCCATCTGGTTAGTCTGCTTCCAATACAGACCTTCTTTCAAGCTCCCTCCTTTAGAGGTGGTGGTGTTTTCCTTCAGTCTCCCCGGGCCCAAGAATCAGCTGACTTCTCCCTGGGGGTTTCACGAGGAGGGGCCGATGTCACGATCAAGAATGTTTGCAGCTCATTGAAGTCAAGGCGAATCCGCCCCCGTGGACTCCACGGCATTTCCGTGCTTTGGGGGGATTCTGTTTGGCTCACGCTAGGCCACATCCTGTTTGCACAGCTAGCCCTAAAATATACTCTCCCACTTCACGGGGTCATCACTCCTGAGCTGAGGTCTCCAACCTGGGTCAGGGCCCAGCCCTGAAGGGCACAGCTGGAGTTGGAAAGGGAAATCTGCCTGAAGATGCAAACCAGCGGAGAGGAAGTTCAACCTTTTAGATGCACGTCAGAATTGCAGACAAGAATAACCTTCTTGCTCTGGGCAAGAGAAGAAGACAAGTCAGCATTCAGCCACCTTAACGCTTTCATTTTGTATTTCTGGGAATGATCTTGGGAGTCAAGTTGTGGGAGGAGGTATGGGAATTCATCGATCAATCATTTATTGAGTGCTTACTGTGTGCAGAGCACTATACTAAGCTTTTGGGAAAGTACAATATAACAGAGGTGGTGGACACATTAGCTGCCCACAGTGAGCTTACAGTCTAGAGGGAGGAAGACTTCTGAACACGTGGCAGGTTGGGAATGAGAATCTTGGTGTCCAGGAGTAGTAATGGTATTTACTGATGACCCACTGGGTGAAATGCACTCTGAAGAGGTATTCATTAAGCATTTACTATGTGCCAAGCATTGTTCTAGACACTGGCGTAGGCACAAGATAAACTGACTCAGTGCCTGTTCTGGAGGATTCACAATCAGTTGCATTAATGATAATATTTATTAAGCCCTTACCTTACCATGTGTCAAGCACTGTGCCCAGTGCTATGTGCTAGACACATCATCAGATCAGGTCAACCCTGATTTGTATCCCTGGAGAAGAAGCATGGTCTAATGGAAGGAGAATGGGCCTTCTCCTCCCTCATCGACACCCATGCCCGTCATCCCCGCCGATTGTTCCGGACCTTTAACTCTCTCCTTAGGCCCCCTGTTCCTCCCCCTCCCCCATCTCTCACCCCCAATGATCTGGCCACCTATTTCCTCACGAAAATCAACACGATCAGGTCTGAGCTCCCCAAAGTCACCCCTCCACCTTTCCCCTCCCCCCCACCAACCCCCTCCCCTACTTTCCCATCCTTCCCTGCAGTATCCTCAGAGGAGATCTCCTCCCTCCTCGCAAGTGCCACCCCCTCCACCTGCGCCTCGGACCCCATTCCCTCTCACCTTCTTAAAACCATCGCCCCTGCCCTCCTACCTTCCTTAACTTCTATTTTTAACCACTCAATCTCCAAGGGCTCCTTCCCCTCTGCCTTCAAACATGCCCACTTCTCCCCCATCCTAAAAAAACCCGCTCTTGACCCCACTTCTCCCTCCAGTTATCGCCCTATCTCCCTACTACCCTTCCTTTCCAAAATCCTAGAACAAGTCGTCTACAATCGATGCTTAGAATTCCTTAACTCCCATTCTCTCTTAGACCCCCTCCAATCTGGCTTCCGTCCCCTCCACTCTACCGAGACTGCTCTCTCTAAGGTCACTCATGACCTCCTTCTTGCCAAATCCAATGGCTCCTACTCCATTCTAATCCTCCTTGACCTCTCTGCTGCCTTTGACACTGTCGACCATCCCCTCCTCCTCCATACCTAATCTCACCTTGGCTTCACGGACTCTGTCCTCTCCTGGTTCTCCTCTTACCTCTCTGGCCGGTCATTCTCGGTCTCCTTCGCTGGAGCCTCCTCCCCCTCCCATCCTTTAACTGTTGGAGTTCCTCAAGGGTCAGTTCTTGGCCCTCTTCTGTTCTCCATTTACACTCACTCCCTCGGTGAACTCATTCGCTCTCACGGCTTTGACTACCATCTCTACGCAGATGACATGCAGATCTACATCTCCGCCCCTGTCCTCTCCCCCTCCCTTCAGGCTCGCATCTCCTCCCGCCTCCGGGACGTCTCCACCTGGATGTCGGCCCGCCACCTAAAACTCAACATGAGCAAGACTGAGCTCCTCATCTTCCCTCCCGAACCCGGTCCTCTCCCAGACTTCTCTATCACTGTCGATGGCACGACCATCCTTCCCATCTCTCAGGCCCGCAATCTCGGTGTCATCCTTGACTCATCCCTCTCGTTCACCCCACACATCCTATCCGTTACCAAGACCTGCCGGTTTCACCTCTACAATATCGCCAAGATCCGCCCTTTCCTCTCCACCCAAACGGCTACCTTACTATTACGGGCTCTCGTTATATCCCGGCTAGACTACTGTGTCAGCCTTCTCTCTGACCTCCCTTCCTCCTCTCTCGCCCTGCTCCGGTCTATTCTTCACTCCGCTGCCCGGCTCATCTTCCTGCAGAAACGATCTGGGCATGTCACTCCGCTTCTTAAACAACTCCAGTGGTTGCCTATCGACCTCCGCTCCAAACAAAAACTCCTCACTCTAGGCTTCAAGGCTCTCCATCACCTTGCCCCTTCCTACCTCTCCTCCCTTCTCTCTTTCTACCGCCCACCCTGCACGCTCCACTCCTCTGCCGCCCACCTCCTCACCATCCCTCGGTCTCGCCTATCCCGCCTCTGACCCCTGGGTCACGTCCTCCCGCGGTCCTGGAACGCCCTCCCTCCTCACCTCCGCCAAACTGATTCTCTTTCCCTCTTCAAAACCCTACTTAAAACTCACCTCCTCCAAGAGGCCTTCCCAGACTGAGCTCCTCTTCTCCCTCTACTCCCTCTGCCATTCCCCCTTTACCTCTCCGCAGCTAAACCCTCTTTTTCCCCTTTTCCCTCTGCTCCTCCACCTCTCCCTTCCCATCCCCACAGCACTGTACTCGTCCGCTCAACTGTATATATTTTCGTTACCCTATTTATTTTGTTAATGAATTGTACATCGCCTTGATTCTATTTAGTTGCCATTGTTTTTACGAGATGTTCTTCCCCTTGACTCTGTTTATTGCCATTGTTCTTGTCTGTCCGTCTCCCCCGATTAGACTGTAAGCCCGTCAAACGGCAGGGACTGTCTCTATCTGTTGCCGACTTGTTCATCCCAAGCGCTTAGTACAGTGCTCTGCACATAGTAAGCACTCAATAAATACTATTGAATGAATGAAAGAATCTAGGTTCTAATCCTAACTCTGCCATTTGCCTCCTGTGTGACCTTGGGCAAATCATTTTACTTCTCTGTGCCTCAGTTTTTTACTCTGTAAAATGGGGATTCGATGTCTGTTCTCGCTCCTACTTAGACTGTGAACTCCATGTGGGACAGAGATTGTGTCCAACCTGTTTATCGTGCATTTGCCCCAGCGATTAGAGCAGTGCTTGGCACATAGTAAATGCTTAATAAATGCCATAATTATTATTATCCCAGTCCCATACAGGGCTCCCAATCTAGGTGGCAGGAGAGCAGGTAATTTATCAAATGGGGATATCTTATCCCCATTTGACTGATGAGGGAACTGAGGTACAGAGAGGTTAAATGACTCATCCAAGGTCGTCCAGCAGGCCTTTGACAGAGCTACAGCTAGACCTGGGAATGCCCAGGTCTCCTGACTTCCAGCCCACGCTATGTCCACTAGACCATGTAAGCTCAGTGAGTGGGGAAACTTTGGCTTCAAAAGCCCTCTCCATATACACGATCTTGGGCTTCATTCCTCCCACTTCTCCCCACATTCCCCTCTGGGATTTTCAGCCTCTTCTTGTTCCTTCCTGATCAGCCACTCTGCCATGAGCGTGCACTGGAAATATCAGTCTCTTTTTGTTTCTCCTTTGTCAGCAGCTCTCTTCTTATCTGTGAACTGTGAGTCTTAGTCTGTTCAGTTTCCATTCCCTGAATGGATTAGAAGGCCTACCAGATAGTTCAGAAATAGGTTGGTCCTGCATTCAATCAGTCCATCAATTAATCATATTTATGGGGTATTTATTGTGTACTCAGACTTGGGAAAACACAGTGCAATAGAGTTGGTAGATAATGATCCCTGCCCACAAGGAGCTAATAGTCTTCATGGGGAGACAAACATTAAAGTACGATAATAATTATGGTATTCGTTAAGCATTTACTATGTGCCAGAAACTGTACTAAACACTGGAGTGGTTACAAGCAAATTAGGTTGGACACAGTACCTGTCCCATGTGGGGCTCATAGTCTCAATCCCCATTTCACAGATGAGGTAACTGAAGCCCAGAGAAGCCAAGTGACTTGCCCAAGGTCACACAGCTGACAAGTGACAGAGCTTAGAACCCATGACCTCTGACTCCAAGGTCTGTGCACTAGTCACTACACCATGCTGCTTTAGCAGAGTACAAGTATTGTGTGGCCAGGGTGAGCATCAAATAGCTTGAGGTTGTACATAGCCCCCATCATCTAAGATCTACCGGAAATCTTAAGATGCTCAATGCCAGGGTGTTGGCTACTTCTTCCATTTTTATTAGATCATTTATGATCCACTTTAGCTTAGTTTCTTCCAGGAACAAGGTCACTGGGCCATCCTGAATGGGTCTGGTGGGAAAAGAGGCAGAGGAAGAGGAGAAATCTGGGGGATTCAGTGTGTCCAGTTTCTAGACTGTTGTCTCAACATGTCAGGTGGTCTTGTCATCATTCTCACACTAGGGAGAATGGAACAATAACAATAATAATATAGTAATTATTGTGCTATTTGTTAAGCACTTGTTATGGGCCAGGCACTGTATTAAGTACTGGGGTAAGTGCAAGCTAATCAGGTTGGACACAGTCCCTGTACTACATGGGCTCATAGTCTTAATATACATTTTACAGATGAAGAAACTAAGTCACAGAGAAGTGAAGTGACTTGCTCAAGTTTACAGAGCAGAGAAGTGGCAGAGCTGGGATTGCCCTCAAAGTGTTTTTACCACCAAATGGGATGGCTGTACAGACAAAAAATTTGTACAGCTGTGATCTAGGAGAAGGAGCCCAGGCCTGGGCCTGGGAGTCAGAGGGCCTGGGTTCTAATCCTGCCTCTGCCACTTGCCTGCTGTGGAAACTTGGACATGTTTCTTCACTTCTCTATGCCTCAGTTTCCTCAACTGTAAAATGGGGTTTCATTACCTGTTCACCCCCCAACTTGCTAAGTACAGTGCTCTGCACACAGTAAGTTCTCAAAAAATTATAATTGACTGATTGATTGATTGAGAAGGAAGAATCTGGGTATAGCAGGAACTAGCATAAAGGTGTTACAATAAAATGCCAGTGCTTTTCATTTTATAGATTAAACAGTAGTAATGACATTTATTGAGCACTTGCACTGTGCTGAGCACTGCACTAAGTACTGAGGTGAATGGTAAGTCAGCCAATCAATTGAATTTATTGAGCACTTACTGTGTGCAGAGCACTGTACTAAGTGCTTAGGAGAGTACAATACAACAGAGTTGGTAGAAAGGTGATTCAGATATGGGTCCACTTGGGAGAGTACAATATAACAATAAACAGACACATTCCCTGCCCACAATGAACTTACAGTTTATAGTGGGGGACAGATACTAACATAAATAAATAAATTACAGATAAGTACCTAAATGTGCAATAAACCCAGGTGGTTAAAAATGGTCTCTAAGATCACTCTGGGCAGGGAATGTTTCTACTGACTGTTATATTATTGTACTGTATTCTCCCAAGTGCTTAGTAGAGTGCTCTGCACACAGCAAGCCCTCAATATATACAGTTGATTGATTATTATGTTGATTATTTACAATAGGCAGAATTGTCTAATGGAAAGAACATGGGTCTGGGAGTTGGGAGACAACAATGTTGGTATTTGTTAAGCGCTTACTATGTACAAAACACTGTTGTAAGTGCTGGGGTAGATACAGGGTAATCAGATTGTCCCACATGAGGCTCACAGTTGTCATCTCCATTTTACAGATGAGGTAACTGAGGCACAGAGAAGTTAAGTGACTTGCCCAAAGTCACACAGCTGAGATGTGGTAGAGCCAGAATTTGAACCCATGACCTCTGACTCCCAAGCCCGTGCTCTTTCCACTGAGCCAGGCTGCTTCCCCTGAGTTCTAGTCCCAGCTCTGGCCTGCTGTGTGACCTAGAGCAAGTCACTTAATTTCTCTGTGCCTTGGATTCCTCCTCTGTAAATAAGGGTCAGATCCCTGTTCTCCTTCCCCTTCCTCTTAGACTGTGAGCCATGTGTGGAACTGAGACTGTCTGATTTTGATTACTTTGCAGTGATCCCAATGCTTAGCATTTATTCATTCAATCATTTATTGGCACTGTACTAAGCGGTTGGGAGAATACAATATAACAACAAACAGACACATTCCTGCCCACAATGAGCTTAAAGTCTAGTGCTGAAAAAATGTCATTATTACTACTGTAACTCCACATGACTCCTGAAGCAGTTGAAGGGATAGCAAGATTGGGGAGGTTGGGGGATTAATCAGGGAATACCTCCTTGGAAAAGTGATCTTAAAAAAAGAGTGGTATTTGTTAAGCACTTACTATATACCAGGCACTGTATTAAGAGCTAGGTTGGATGCAAGCAAATCAAGTTGGACACAGTCCATGTCCACAGGGAGTTCATGGTCTTAATCCCCACTTTATAGAGCAGGTAACTGAGTCCCAGAGAAGTGAAATGACTTACTCAAGGTCACACAGCAGTCAAGTGGCAGAACAGGGATTAGAACCCAGGTCGTCTGACTTACCAGCAGACTTAGAGCAGTGGCATATGAGTGACCAGCCCCATACCTGCCTCTCCAACTCCAATCCTACTGAAAACTGCCCTTGACTCTTTCAGGATTCAGAGGTTTGCTTTTGTGTCAGTTGGGTAGGCTGTTGCTACCAACAGCCTGGCCCCCCTGGGATTGGCAGGATAGGAGGCTGCTGGGATAGGGAAGGGCCAATGTTAAGCTGTCACTTATTCGGAGAAGTCCCTGTTTCCCTGGGGGGAACTAGCTCCTCAAGATAATGACAGGATTGTGTGTAAAGTGCTCGGGAGACCTCGAGACCAAACTGAGAGAGACTTGTTGGGGCCAGCTGGAAATTGAGGAAAAAACAGGCCAGGATTTAAGTGGAACTGACTATCCTGGAGCTGACCTGTGCCCGGGCAGGGTGGCTGGAAATGTGCAGTGGTGACCATGATAATTTTTACGTACCAAGAGACTTACTTGAATGATCATGCCAAGTATATGTAACATGCAATCAACTGCTAAGGCTGCACAGTATTTGTAGTAAGGGAAGAAAGAAGTGAGCGACCTCACTCTGCCGCTCACCAACCATGGAGGTTAGAGTGTGAACTCAAAAGCAAAACAGTGGGTTTTTCCAAGGAGTTTTCTATAGGGCTTTTTCTTTATGGGGACATTTCTCTGTGGGGTCCTTGAGTCTTTTCTTTAGGGGTTTTTCTACAGCGTTTTTCTCTTTTGGTCTCTGAGGGTCAGGGGGCAGGATACTGGGATCATGTCAAGAGGGCCTGGGGTTTCCTGGTCTTTGGGTTTTTGGACAGAGAGGAGATGCTCTGCTGGGGAACAGTGATTCTTGGGGAACCCAGGGGATAAACCCAGCTCTGTTTACAGAATGGGTGTTGCTTGCTTTCAGATAACTTAGAGCTTCTCTGAACACCGCCAGTATGGCCTGCAGACAAGGGACTGGGAGAGGAGTCACTTGGGGCCCCAGCTAATAAGGGTGCCTGAGGGGACTGCACCTCAAGTTGGTTCTCTGCAGCCCATCACTTTCCCTTGGGGGTTTCTACCCAGCTGAGTCACTGGAAAAGTGAGGAAATCAGATGAGATCCCAGTCTAAGATAATGATAATTATGGTATTTGTTAAGCATTTGCTATGTGCCAAGCACTGTTCTTAGCTCTGGGGTAAAGGTAATCAGGTTGGGCACCAACCCTGTCCTTCATGGGGCTCACAGTCTTAATCCCCGGGTTGCAGGTGAGGGAACTGAGGCTCAGGGAAGTTAAGTGACTAACCCAAGGTCACACCGCTGAAAAGTGATGGAGCCAGGATTAGAACCCAAGTCCTCTGAGTCCCAGGCCCATGCTCTTTCCACTAGGTCATGTTGCTTACCAGTCTAGAGTCCTGGGCAGGGGGAATTGGGCCAGGCACAGAGTCCAAAGGCAGGTGGAAAAAACAAGTGTGTTCTGATTTTCTCCACATCCCACTGGACCTCTTTCCATAGAAATAGCAATAATAATAAGGCATTTGTTAAGCATTTACTATGTGACAAGCATTATGCACTAAACCCTGATATAGATTCCAGATAATCAGGTTGGACGCAGTCCCTGTCCCACTTGGGACTCATGGTCTAAGCCGGGGGAAGGAGAACAGGTCTTTTATTCCCATTTTACAGTTTAGGAAATTGAAGCAAAGAGTGACTGACATGTCCAGTATTGGTGGCCACTGGAAATCAATCAAATGAGGGCTTATTGTATGCAGAGTACTGTCATAAACACTTAAGAAAGTATAGTACAACAGAGTAGGTAGGCACAGTCACTGCCCTCAAGAAGTTTACAGTCTGAAGGAGTTAAGAGTTGAATACTAGGAGGAGGTTTTGAAATGTTGATAATGATGGTATTTGTTAAGCACTTACTATGTGCCAAGGACTGTTCTAAGACCTGGGGTAGCTGCAAGGTAATCAGTTTGGGCTAGTTTCCTGTCCCATATGGGGCTCACAGTCCTAATCCCCATTTTACAAGTAAGGGAACTGAGGCCTGAAGAAGTGAAGTAATTTGGCTAAGGTTGCAGAGTAGACAAGTGGAAGAGCCAGGAATAGAACCCAGGTTCTTCTGACTCCTGGACCTGTGCTCTGTCCACTAGATCATGCTGCTTGATACATAATTGACCAGTCAGAGTTTCCCTGGGTTCTCCCTGCCATGCCTCACTCCCTGGGCAGGTATTGGTATGGACAGGGCCTGTCTTGCCATGGTCACAACCCAATTCCAGCTAGGAGAGGATTGTGCTTTCTGTCCAACCAATGACAGTGACACTTGGGCCCAAGGGAAGGCACGTCTGACAGATCAGTGACAGGGGAAAGGGCAAAGCCCATGGCCCTCAGAATCTGTCAGCGGCAGCTCCAAACTTTACAGCTGATTAGAGCGGCAGCTGTTCAGTGACATATGGAGTCACGGACTTACTCATTATAGATTCTGGACTACAACTGCCCATGATGCATTTTGCCCTTGTAGATTGCTGATTTATCACTTCCTCACCTTATCTATAAACTAACAACAATAATAAAATAATAATTGTGATATTAGATGAAGATGCTATTTGTTAAGGGCTTTCTATGGGCCAGGCACTGGACTAAGTACTGGGGTGGATACAAGCAAAACAAATTGGACATAGTCCCTGTCCCATGTGGGGCTCACATTTTCAATCCCCATTTTACAGATGAGGTAACTGAGGCACAGAGAAGTGAAGTGACTTGCCTAAGGCCACACTGGAGACCAGTGATGAAGCCAGGATTAGAAACTCTGACCTTATAACTCCTAGACCCATGCTTTAATCACTTTACTATGCTGTTTCTCAAACTCTATTTGAGTCTGAGAAGCTCTATTGTTTGAAAAGCTCTATTGCATTGACTCCAATGTACTGTACTTTCCCAAGTGCTTAGTACAATGCTCTGCCCACAATAACTGCTAAATAAATACAATAGAAGGACGTGGGAGATGGGCAGAGAGTCTCATCAGGGTGATCCAATTCTCAATTTCTCTGATATGACAGATTGGAAATTAAGTCTGGAGAGGAGGTTGTGACACGGATTGTGAAATCTGACTCGAGTATAATCCTATATTAACAGGGTTTCCTTACTTCAATAATTCTCGTTACAATCATTTTTGCAATTAAGGGTGCACAAATTAGGACTAATTGAATGTAGAATGGCACGCTTTATAATTACTTAAATCTAATACTTGGTGAATCTTACTATACTGTTGAATTTGGGTATCAGAACATGCATATGTCACTTCACTTCTCTGTGCCTGTTACCTCATCTGTAAAATGGGGATTGAGACTTTGAGCCCCTCATGGAACAGGGACTGTGTCCAACTTGATTTGCTTGTATGCACCTCAAGCTCTCGGTTCAGTGCCTGGCACATAGTAAGTGCTGAACAGTTACCACCATCATCATAATTATATGTCAATCTTTCTTTTTTGGGATATAGGTGAACATTCTGGCTGTAACTGTGTAGTCACTCAATCACATTTATTAAGTGCTTACTATGTGCAGAGCTTTGTACTAAGTGCTCACGTATACTGCCAAGTTGATTTTAGTCTATGCTTTCTCTGGAGAATTTAAGAGAGAAGAGATCTCCATTGTAAGATGATTAGGGCAGGGGAGGCAAGGGAGGGACAAATGGGGGATTCCTTCTGGCAGGAGATTTTAGGATTTCTCAGGCAGGTGCCTTTCAGGGCTTGATATTATAGAGTGATGGATTACCTTGGATTTCCCAGGCTCCTTGCTTAACACAGAGAACCTTGTTTCTGAGCAGCAGAGGATCAGGGCTAGAGGAAAAGAGCAGTAGGGAGTGTGGAGAAAATGGGGCAGAAGAAAAGAAAAACTATGAGAGTGTAGGAAAAAAAACCAGAACTGGTTGGGGGAGAAAAACAAGGTTGTCTCTACCCATTCTTGGGTGAGTTAAATGAATATCAATTAATGTTGTTACTGAGTGTTTATTATGTGCAGAGCCTGGACTAAGTGCTTGGGAGAGTTCGATACAATAGAATTGGGAGACAAGATCCTTGCCCTCAAGGAATGTGCAATCTTGTGGGGTGCAGTGATGGGATTCTGGGCGACCACTGCAGCAGACAGACCAGTCGGGAAGGTAGCAGTGAAAAGAGGGTTTACAGTCCTCAAGCTGAGGCCCCGTGAAAGGGAGACAAGAGACTGGCTTGAAAACAGAGATGGGCTCTGAATGGGATGAATGTCTTAGTACAGCAAAGACCTAACTTTATGTGACCACAGAGTGGTCACATGAAAAAAAAGATGTCATGTGTTTCTCTGGTGATGTCTTATGGAGTTCTGTTTGAACCACCAGGTCTAGGACATTTCTCTGGGAATACTCTGAAATCACCCTCTCCTTGCCGCCTCCTCTGACATCACCCTTTCCCTGCTGTTCCATCTGACAGCCCTCTTCCAGCTGCCCTTCTGACAACTGACTAATCAATCCTTGTTAATTTTTGAACACTTATTGTCTGTAGAATACTATATTATGCTCTTGAGAGATTACAGTACAACAGAGTTGATAGGTACCTCCGGGCCCACAAGGCGTTTACAGTCTAGAGGAGCAAGGCGATTAAGCACTTTAAAGCTGATGATGAATTTCTGTTTGATGTCCACATCATGCCTCTGGCTTGGACGCCCTCCATTTTCATAGCCAACAGACAGACAATTACTCTCCCCGTCTTCAAAGCCTTCTTGAAGGCACATCTTTTCCTAGAGGCCTTCTCTGAATATGCCCTCATTTCCTCTTTTCCCACTCCATTTGCACTGCCCTGACTTGCTACCTCTTTTCACCATCATCCCCAGCCCAGCCCCACAGCACTTATGTCTACAACCACAATTGATTTATATTAATGTCTGTCTCCCCCTCTAGATTGTAACGTCTTGTGGGCAGGGAACGTGTATGTTATATTATTGCATTGTACTTTCCCAAGTGTTTAGTACAGTGCTCTTTACACATTAAGTGCTCAGTGAAATCAATTGATTGATTGATGGGGAGGTTGACAGGCAACCACTGGAGGTTCTTGAGGAGTGGGGAGATGTGAACTGAATTTTTTTAGAAAAATGATCTGGGCAGCAGAGGAAAGTATGGACTGGAGTGGGGAGACAGGAGGCTGGGAGGTCAGTGAGGAGGCTGATGCAGCAGTCAAGATGGGATAGGATAAGTTTTGGACAGGATAGGATAAGGATAAGTTTTGTTGTATTGTACTTTCCCAAACACTTAGTACAGTGTTCTGCACAAAGTAAGTGCTTAAAAAATATGAATGAATGAGTGGATCATTTTAGTAGCATTTTGGATGGAGAGGAAAAGGCAGATTTTAGCAACGTTGTGAAGATAAAACCAATAGGATTTGGTGGCAGACTGAATATGCGTGTTGAATGAAAGAGATTATTTGAGGTGAAGGCCAAGTTTACAGGATAGTGACGTTGTCTATAAGATGGGAAAGATAGTGGGACGATAGGAATTGGGTAAGAAGATAAGCTCTGTTTTGAACATGTTGAATGAGGTTGTCTGAGATGTCCTGAAGGCAGCAGGAAATCCAAGACTAATGAAAAGGCATCACTAACATCGCTGACATGGCTCTCCTCACCTTCCCCTCAGACATCACTCCCTGAGCCCATTGTCTCACTCACACCTCACCGGAAGTCCTCCCTGGCCGCTCCCCCAGGCAAATTTGCCACTGAGAGCAGGGGTCTAAAGGTCTCCTGGGAAATCTGCCCAGAAATAGGGCTTCTTAACTTAAAAGTCAAATTTATGCCCCATCACAGCAAGCTGAAAGGGCCGTTCTGAGTTGGGTTAGGGATGTGGATTGGCCGGCCAATTTCATTAGCCTAGAACAGGCCCAGGAAGGTAGCAGTAACTCAGATTGGCCTGGCATTGGGTAAGGATATGTACATAAGTGTTGTGGGGTTGGGAGTGGTGAAGAAAAGGAGGAAGGCCAGGAGTCCAACTGGGTCTTTGGCGCTAGATCTTGCCCATTTCTATCCTTATATTGCCATCTAGTGGGCTTGGGCAGACCCTGCAGGTTTCTCCTTCCTGTTCCTCTGAAGCTCAGTCATTCATCTGTTCGTGGTAATAACAGCCAAGAGTGTAGAGGGCCTTCCATGGGCTCCAAATATAATGATGATAATAATAAAATAATTAATAATAATAATGGTACTCGTGAAGTACTACTTATGTCCAAGCACTTTTCTAAGAACGGGGATAGTTACAAGTTAATCAGGTTGGAAACTGTCCCGGTTCCACATGAAGCTCACAGTTGAAGTAGGGTACCCTACGGTTGGTAATAAGGGCATTTGTTAAGCTCTTACTATGTGTCAAGTCCTGTAATAAACCCTGGGATAGATACAAGATCATCAGGTTTGACACAGTCCCTGTCCCTCATCAGGCTCATAGCATAGGAGGGAGACACAACTCCTGCCGACAGGGAGCTTATGATCTAGTGAAGGAAATAGGCAATAAAACCAACTACATATAGGGGAAACAACTGAGCTTAAGGATATGGGATATACATTCTCTCGCAGGGGGCGGTGAGGTCAGAAGTGCTAGGGGCTATGAACACAAGTGAATAAGGGATACAGAAGGGAGGGAGAATAGGGTAAAGAGGTAGGACGGTAGACAAGCTTCCACCATGTCATAGTTTAGAAATGGCCAGGACAGTAGGCTAAGATAGAGCATAGCTACAACTACATTCAAAGCACCAAGAAATGAAAAAGTAGCATGGTCTAGTGGATAAGCTTGGAAGTCAGAAGGACCTGGGTTCTAATCCTGCTCCGCCACCTGTCTGCTCTGTGACCTTGTGTGTCACTTCACTTCCTCAGTTACCTCATCGTAAAATGGTGATTTAAACTGTGAGCTTCTTGTGGGACAGGGACTGTACCCAACCTGATTAGCTTGTATCTATCCTGGAAATTAGTACAGTGGGAAGCAGCGTGGCTCAGTGGAAAGAACCTGGGCTTCGGAGTCAGAGGCCATGAGTTCGACTCCCGGCTCTGCCACTTGTCAGCTGTGTGACTGTGGGCAAGTCACTTCACTTCTCTGGGCCTCAGTTACCTCATCTGCAAAATGGGGATTAGCTGTGAGCCTCACGTGGGACAACCTGATTACCCTGTATCTACCCCAGAACTTAGAACAGTGCTTTGCACATAGTAAGCGCTTAACAAATACCAACATTATTAGTATATAGTAAATGCTCAACAAATACCATTTTAAAACATGCTCAAGTCAAATCTTACCCAGGTGATGAGACTCACTGAATCTTTTTTTGTGTGTGTATTAGCACTTACTGTATGTTAAACACTGTTCTAAGCTCTGGGGGTAGGTACAAGTTAATTGGGTTAGATAAGGTCCCTGTCCTGCAAGGGGCTTCACAGTCTCTGGCCCTAGTTCAGCCAAAAAACAGGCTGATACCATAAGCAGAGATTATGCCTCCCTCTGTAGATTTGGAAATTCCTTGAAGGCAGGATCACATTTACCAACTCTGTCCAAGTGTAATTTCCCAAGCACTTAGTACAGTGCTTTCCTCATAGTAAGGGCTCAATAAGTAGCACTGACTGACTGATAAATTCTGAGTTTCAGTGTAAGAATCTAAATACTGATGGTTTGACCCATACACTTAGCAGAGTTCTCTGCACACAGTAACTGCTCAATAGATACCATTGATTGATTGATTAATGAAGTCACAGCTTGCTCAATGTAGAGGACTGTGTGTAACCTATTTTTTACTAGAAGATATATTGACTAATTCAAGAATGGTGTTTAGGACTTTGCAAAATTTAAGAGGTGGGAAGTTGGGAAATATTTTGTGCCTAAGATTGCCTTAAGTTTGGACAGATGTAACTGGGATTTCCTGAAAACCTCAGTCAATCATTAAATCAGTGACATTTATTGACTACCTACTGGGTGCTGGGAACTTTATTTCCAATCTCCACACCTTATATTCCCTCAACTCCAATTCCCATGACAGCAGTTTCTTGTCACTTAAGCACACAAATACCCATAACCCCCTTCACTAATGTTCTCCTTGCCTAAGGGTAGCTTGTAAGTTTGGCCTGAATAAACCTTTTGCAGGCACAGAATCAATAGTTTTTCCCAAGACTTGACCACCTTTTATACCAAAACCTACTCTAAAATGCTGAAGCCTCGGAAGCGGTCAGACGACCGATCAAAAGCCAGTACAGCTATTTCATAAAAATGTTTATTCATTCAAATATTTATTTGCCAACCCACTCGCTTTGTTTGATCTTGTCTTTCTCACCACTGATCCCTTGCCCGCACCCTCCCTCTGGCCTGGAACTTCCTCCTCCTTCATATCCGGCAGTCCTCCACTATCCCCACCTTCAGAGTCCTCCTAAAATCACATCTCTTCAAAGAGGCCTTCTCTGACTAAATCCTCATTTTTCCTATTCACCTTCCTTTCTGCATTGCTATGTACTTGGGTCTGTAACCCTTAAACTCTTTGATATCCACTCCTCCTCCAGCCACACAGTACTTGAGATCATATCTATCAGTAATTTATTTTAATGACTACCTCCCCTTCTAGTCTGTAAAATCCTTGGGGGTGGGATCATGTTCACCTACTTTATTGTATTGTGCTCTCCCAAGCACTTAGTACGGTGCCCTGCACACAGTAAGTGCTCAGTAAATAACAAATTTGATTATTGTCATATCTATTGCTTCATTAACCAATCCAATCTGTCTTTTGAAAAGGAAGCTGATTGAATGTGGCACAAACAAATTAAATTGATTTTAAGATCATAACAACAATCATGAAGTTTTGGGATTTTTATGAGATTTGTTAATTGCTTACTATGTGCCAGGTACTGTTCTAAATGCTGGGATAGGAACAAAGTAATCAGGTTGGACACAGTCACTGTCCCCAGTGGGGCTCACAGTCTAAATCCCCATTTTACAGATGAAGTTACTGAGACACAGAGGAGTGAAGGGACTTGCCCAAGGTCATACAACAGACATGTGGCGGAGCCCGGATTAGAACCCAGGTACTTCTGATGCCCAGGACCTGGATCTATCCACTAGGCCATGCTGCTTTTCTGGCCAATCTGTCTTTATTAAGCACTTACTATGTGGCAGTCAGTCAGTCAGTTGGATTTATTGAGCACTTATTGTGTACAGAGCACTGTACTAAGTGCTTGGGAGAGTATGACATGACAATATAATGTGCCAAACACTGTGCACTTTGCATTGGGGTAGGAACCAAAAAATCAGATTGGACACCATCCCTGTTCCACACATGGCTCACATTCTAAGAGGGTTCGGTGGGGAGAGCAGCTATCTTAACCCCATTTTACAGATGAGCAGACTGAGGTACAGAGAAATTAAGGACACACAGTTAAGCCAATGGCAGAGTTGAGACAACTAGAGAGCCCTCCGAACTTCCCGCTCCCTGCTCTCTCTGAACACCTCATCAACTTCTACATTAACTCTTACAGCTGAAGTGTTTTCAGCCTCAAGTTTTAAAGTCTCCTGATTAAAACCTGTCACTTGCTGGGAGTGAAATCCAGCCACATTTGGGAAAATGGGTTTTAGAAAACAGTGCTCAGTGTGGCTGGATATATGTTTTCACTGGCCAAATATGATTTCAGAGCAGGAAACAACCATAAAATCATCTGGAAAAATAGCGTAGACATTAGTCATCCAGTTTTACTGTCTCCTAGAGATTTTCAACACCAGCAAATTCACCAAACTCCTGTAGGGGTCATCTATCAGTACGGGTGGAGAAATATGCATCCACTCTTTCTTTGTGGTCTTTCCATAGAAGAGGTCAGTGCAAATTGTTCAGAGCACAGTGTAAGCCACTTATCCAACACCACTTAGCTCTCTGCCCTGGAATGAACTTGGTTTCCAGGAAGTGTTCTTAAAAGCCCAACTCCTGGCTGTGCTGATATCGCTCCTCCTCTTATGCCCAGAGAAAGCAAGCCCTTTCTCTAAAGAGCATTAATGTCCCCAAACTTCCATCCTACATTTCACAATAGTGTCTGGGGTGAACCAACCAGGGCTCCATCATTTTACCAGTCATGCCATCCTGAGGAGAATAACAAAGCGCAGCTGGAGCAAGTGTTTCCCTGCCTGGATGGCAGCCGCTGTTAATGGCATCCTGTGCTGAGATTCCCACAGTCCTTGCACAAACACTCTAAACAAAGTGAGCAAAACACAAGTGGTTCACCTATTGCTCTACTACACCTGAATTTTGGAGACAAAAGATCCTGCATACTTTTGTGGAGAAGCAGATGGGGTGATTTTTCCTGGTAGCAAGAAGATCATACATTTCATTTCTACAGTGTTTTTGTACTCCAGAGCTCTTTCACAATGCTGATCATTCAATCGTATTTATTGAGTGCTTACCATGTACAGAGCACGGTACTAAGCACTTGGGAGAGTACATACAATAGACAGATTCCCTGCCCATAATGAGCTTACAGTCTGGTGGGGGTGTGCTAGGTGTCAGGGAGAAGAGACCGACATCAGTACAGATAAATTACAGATATGTACATAAGTGCTGTGGGGCTGGCAGGGAGGAAAAGCAAAGGGACCAAGTCAGGGTGACACAGAAGGGAGTGGGAGAAGAGGAAAGGAGGGGCTTAGCCTGGTAAGGCCTCTTGGAGGAGAGGTACCCTCAATAAGGCTTTGAAGGTGGGGAGAGTAAATTGTCTGAGTGTGTTGTGATAACTCAAATTAACTAAACCACTTCTGGGCATTAGCTTTGAGGCTAGATCTGCAATCCAGGCATAGAAAATATCTGTGGATTTTTCTCTCTTGTTTTTGTTTGGGTTAGTGTAAAGCTGTGAACACTGGTCATAATAACTGCTGATATTTGTAAATATCAATACTGCATTTTGATTTTTGTTTGTTTTAGTGTAAAGTTGTGGACACTAGTCATAATGACTGTTGACATTTGTCAATATCAATACTGCATTAGCTGCCAGACTACACTATACTTTGGGAGAAATTCTCTTTGGGTCAGGTTTACAGTCCTTTCAACCCATAAAATGAGAGGTGTAGAACCTTGCCAGTTCCCCATGGCCATCAATTGGCTGTGTCGGGTCACCAGCCTGGGTGACTCAATGAGTGACTGAGAACTAGCTCCAGACAATGGTGTCCTTCATTTCACTGGAACTTGGGAAGAAGAGATATCCTGGAGCCAACTCAGCTCTATCCAGATGACCTCAAAATGAAGGAAGACAAGTCCAACACAATTAGAAAGGTTGTCTTCTGGTTGATTTGCTCTCCTCTACCAGGGATCTCTCCCCTCAAAACAGTTGAATGTTATTTCAGCAGGTCATCATGCTCCCATTGAAAGGTGGTAGAATTTCCTTAGCCATGTTGGAAGGCTGTTTCTGGCAATCAAATAAAGCTCCCATCATCAAAGGCTGAGTCGTGGTCTCTTAAAACAAGAAGGGGCTTATTGCAGCAGATACCTGGAGTTTAGGTCAGGTCTGAGGCTCCATAATACTACCTGCTTAAAACCCACGAGCTGAACATAGTGGGCTTCATAGATGGGAGGACTGGGTCTCCTCGTGAGATTCCAGTTTTCATTAGGTGGATGACTTAGATATCATTTTGAATATAAAGGCATTGAACTTGGGCTCATTCAAAACTTTTATGGAACTACAGTATTAGATGAAGAGAAAACTGGGGATTCGGTGCCAAAAATTGACCTCTTTGGTCAAGAGAAAAATGTCTGTGGTTATAAGTAATGCTACAGGGTTATCTAGGTTACACTTCTTAAAGATTAAGCAAAGTTCTAACCAGGTAGGACCTTAATAATGGTGGTATTTGTTAAGTGCTTACTATGTGCAAAGCACTGTTCTAAGTGCTGGGGGATACAAGGTGATCAGGTTGTCCCACGTGGGGCTCACAGTTTTAATCTCCCTTTTACAGATGAGGTAACTGAGGCACAGGGAAGTTAAGTGACTTGCCCGAAGTCACACAGCTGACAAGCGGCAGAGCCGGGATTCGAACCTATGACCTCTGACTCCCAAGCCTGGGCTCTTTCCACTGAGCCAAGCTGCTGACCTTCTGGTTGCACTGGTCTGTTTTCAGTTTAATTATTAGTCAAATCAGTCAATGGTATTTTAGTCCTTACTGTTCTGGTAAGCACAAACATGTGCCAAAACCATGATCGCTGCTGTGGGCATAGTGGGGCAGCAGACGTCAATTATGTAGGTATAGCAGGAGCAAGAACAAGGATGTCATGGTTAATAACATCAGTATATTGGGGTGAAGTGAGCAAATGAAAAATTGAAAATGTATATATGTTAATGCTGAAGGTGGATGGCAAGAGCATGGGTTTGGGAGTCAGAGGATATGGGTTCTAATCCCAACTTCTCCACTTATCTGCTGTGTGACCTTGGGCAAGTCACTTCACTTCCCTGTGCCTCAGTTTCTTCATCTAAAAAATGTGGATTCAATACCTCTTCTCCCTCCTTCTTAGACTATGTGCCCTACATGGGACCTGATTATCTTGTCTCTATCCCACAAAGCTGATTTTACTTTCATCCTCATAGTATTCCGTGAAGGAGAGGAGAGGCAGATATTTTATTCCCATTTTGCAAGTGAAGAAACTCAGATGCAGAGAGGGTAAGGTAAGACTGAATAGGTTGGCATTAGAAGAGCAAAGTGCCAGGCGGGGTTGTAATAGGAGAGTAGCAAGAGGAAATGCCAAACTGCAGAGCGGGAGAGAGATCAGGGCTGGAGATGTAGATTTGGGTATCATCCTCGTAGAGGTGGTAGTTGAAGTCATGGAAGTGAATGAGTTCACCAAGAGAGTGGGTGTAGATGGACAATATAAGGGGACCCAGAACTGACCCTTGAGGGACATCTACAGTTAGGGAGTAGGAGGCAAAGAAGGAGCCCACAAAGGAAACTGAGAATGAGAGGCCAGAGAGATAGGTGGAGAACCATCAGAGGACAGAGTCAGGGAAGTCTAGGTTGGATATCAGAGAAGAGGGTGGTCAACAGCGTCAAAAGCATCTGAGAGGTCGAGGAGGATTAGGATGGAATAGAGCCCATTCGATTTATTAAGGAGATCATTTGTGACCTTTGAGCAGGGAGTTTCTGTGAAGGGGACAGAAGCCAGATTGGAGGGGGTCAAGGAGAGAACTGGAGGCGAGGATAGTGGGTGCAGACAACTCACTTAAGGAGTTTGGAGAGGAATAGGAGGAGGGAAATGGAGGGATAAGTGGAGGAAGCCATGGGGTCAAGAGAGGGGTTATTATTAGGCTAGGGAAGACGTGGGGAAAGCAGTGGGGAAGAAGACACTGGAGAACATCAGCTGAAGATGGCATTCAGGGAGAAAAGAAGGGATGGGCAGTTGCTTTGATAAGCACTATGAAAAAATGGGAGGTTGAAAAGGTTGAGGGATTCTACTCCTTTCTTAAACAGCCCGAGCATGGCCTGACTCAGTAGCTGGCTAATAAAAGAGTTTTGAGGACTAGAATTTTTTGTTGCAATTCAGTCTAAAGGGTCTGGGAAATATTGTTTTGCTCATAAAGACTGGGTGAGATCACTGGAGGATTGCAACTTCATGCTACCACCCGATTGGCCCAAAGTTCTGTCTGATTGACAGAGAATGTCTGGAAGTGCTGAGGCTTCTGTACTCCTGGAATCCACTACAGGGAAGGACAATAGGGGCAGTGGGGAGGGACAGCCAGGAAAGGGATAGTGGAAAAACTTGAAATACTTTCTGCCCTTTGAGGGGACTTGCTAACATTAGGGATGGTGAGGTGAGCTTCAGAGAAAGGAGGTGATTTGATCAGCAGGGCTCATTCATAGCAAATGTTTGCTAAACACGTGGCATGTGCTTCCCCCTGATAGACTTGGAGAGAAGAAAAGTTATCCTGTGAAAAATCTTAAAGATCTTTGGGGGCAGGTTTCTTCGCTAAATTCTGATATTGTCCTGGGCAGAACTCCAGGGTCTCTTGCAAAATGCTAAGAAGCAGTATATGCTTAGTGGATGGACTGTGTTCAACCTGATTAGCTGTATCTACCCCATTGCTTAGTACAGTGCCTGGCACATGGCACAAGTACCTGAAAAAAGTAGATTACAAATGGGGAACTGAGGCCCAGAGAGGTTGAGCGACTTGCCCACAGTCACCCAATTTGCCAGTGACAGAGCTGGGTTCAGAACCTGTGTTTCCTGACTCTCCATCCTAGTTTCTTAACCCCTGATCTCACTGCCCCACTGAGTTAGTCAATCAATCATACTTACTGAGTACTGTGTGCAGAGCTCTATAACCGGGCATGTGGGAGAGTTCAGTATAACAGAGTTGGCAGACACATTGCCTGAGTCCACCTCATTCTTCTTTTCCATCCCCTTCCTCTCTCATCTATCCTTCTGTGTCTAACTCAATTACCTGGTATCTACCGCAGCACTTAGTATTGTGCCTGGCACATAAGTGCTTAACAAATACCAGAATTATTATTATTATTATTATTGTTGTTGTTCCATTCCATCTGTTTGCCCTGGGATGCTCAGCACAGCAAACCTCTTGCGTGTAAATTTGCAGGAGTGTTGAGGGGACCATCTCTGTAATGGAAGCATTTACACAAATAAACTCTCATTAGACCCTCTCTGGGGAAGTGTTAATCAGCAGGAGACACAGAGTAACTAAGGCTGATTAATTAATCTGTGTGGCGTCTCCTAAAGTTCAGTCAGGGATTACAGGGGTTAAAATGTCTGTCTGATGAACATTTATAGAAGACCGTTGCTGTTCCTCGCCGTCCACAAACCACCCTCTGTTGCCAACTCAGCCAATGCACCTGGACCAGCCTGTATCTGGCCAGAACTACCCAGGGGGGACAGTTGAACCTTTGAGCTCCATCCAAGGTATTTGAGGGTGGACTGTTCCAAGGGGAATATTATTTGCTTTCAATCATTTTTATCTAGAGGCTGGATTTCCAGGGTACAGTCTCTCCTTTCCCTGGTCATACGGTGCCTCTTCCCTTCTGGAATTGACCCCCTGCTGGATTTTATCAAAGGGTTCATTAGCTTCTTCCAGAGACTCTGCTTGGAAGGAACTGACCAGCAGTGTGGCCTAGTAGATAGAGCTCAGGTCTGGGAGTAAGGAGGACTCGAGTTCAATTCCCACTCTGCCACTTGCCTGCTGTGTGACCTTGGACAAATCCCTTCACTTCTCTGTGCCTCAGTTACCTCTTCTGCAAAATGGAGATTAAGACTGTGAATGCCATGTGGGGCAGAGACTGTGTCCAACCTGAAAACCTTGTATCTAGCCCAGCATTTAGTACAGTGCCTGGTACATAGTAGGTGCTTAATGAATACAATTAAAGAAAAAAAGGGCAGCTGGCTTATTGGCTTTTAGCAAGATCAAGCAGGAAAGGCTCTCAGGAGGTCAACAGTATTTATTGAGTGCTTACTATGTGCAGAGCACTGTACTAAGCGCTTGGAAAGTACAGTTCGGCAACAGATAGAGACAATCCCTGCCCAGTGATGGGCTCACAGTCTAAACGGGGGAGACAGACAGCAAAGTAAAACAGAACAAAACAAAAACAATATCATCAAGATAAATAGAATCAAGGAGATATACACCTCGTTAACAAAATAAATAGGGTAATAAAATTTACAAATGAACACAGTGCTGAGGGGAAGGGGGAAGAGCAGAGGGTCGGGGGGGAGGGGAGAGGAGGGGAAGCAGAGGGAAGTGGGGGCTGAGTCTGGGAAGGCCTCCTGGAGGAGTTGAGCTCTCAGTAGGGCTTTGAAGAGGGGAAGAGAGTTAGTTTGGCAGATGTGAGGAGGGAGGGCATTGCAGGACAGCGGTAGGACGTGGGCCAGGGGTCGATGGCAGGATAGGTGTGAACGGGGGACCATGAGGAGGAGAGCGGCAGAGGAGTGGACTGGACGGGGTGGGGTCCACCCTCCTGCCTCCAGTCAGGGAAATGGCTAAACTACCGAGGACAAAAGGCTGCAGTCCTATTTTTTAAAATCTCCAGGGAAGCTGAAACACAGGTTTCCACTACACTTGGAAGGTAAACAAAGCAGTTGCTGGAGTTTTCTGGATGACCTTGTAGACTTTACCCAGATTTGGGTAGTATCTGTGGAATACTACAGTAGTAGTAGCTGCTACTGCTAGGGAGGGTAATAGCTGCAGGGCAATAGCTGCAGCAGAAACAGTAGCAGTAATAGGAGTTAATCGGACCTGATTAACTTGTATCCACCCCGGAGTTTAAAGCAGTGCTTGACACACAGTAAGCATGCAAAATAATGATGGTAGTAATAGCAACTAGTGGCACCCAGCGTTTAGAACAGTGCTTGGCACATAGTAAGCTCTTAACAAATACATTATTAGAAGTAACGACAGTAATAGTAGAAACAGCAGTAATCATATTTACTGATAAACCACTGTGGGCACTGCCCTAAATTCTAGGGAAGTAAAAACCAGAGAAATGACACCTTCCCATCCCACAAGGAGCTTAGTGACAATAATAATATTTAATAATATTCACTCTAATGGGGAAGGACATACAAATACTTTCAAATAAATGTTGGGACAATCAAAATAAGTAACCAAAGGTACAGTTGAATAGGCATCTATCCAAAATCCTGAAGGTGGGAAAAATAAGTATTAGAAGGGTGTGAGATTACTGGGGGAGTAGGAGGTGTCAGACAGCCCAGTGACTCAAGATGATCACCTTTGGTAATGAAGAGCAGATTACCCAGTACTCTTCTGATCTGTCCCTTAAGCAAACCAACCTGAACTTGAACTCAGTTGTGTAAAGAGCAGTCCTAAACAGCTGCACGTCTGCCCTGAACACTAGGAGGTTTTCTCACTGGAAGCCTGTGCAGAATTTCAGGTTATTATTTTTTCCCCAGGGCAACTGAGTGACAACTGGACATCAGACAAGGAAAACCAGAAAAGTTTTCATTGCAAATGAAATTTCCTGACCAAAAAAGAAGTTAATCAAGCAATGGCATTTATTGAGCACTTACTGTGTGGAGAGCACTGTACTGACTGCTTAATATTTGTTGAGTTATGCAACGACATAGATCTAGGGGTAGCATGGGAAAGGGTACAGGACTGACTGGAGGTCAAATTTCTGCCAATGGCTTGCAGTTTGACTTTGGGCCAGCTACTTAACCACTCTGTGTTTCCTCATCTGTGTTTCCTCATCCAGGAGCATTGAAGTTGTGGAAAGCAGTGGTCTTCCAGATGTAAAGGGGAAGGGAGCTGCAAGCAGGAGAGAATATGTGAACAAGAGGTTGGTGTGGGGTGAGATGAGAATGAGGCACAGTGAGTGAGTAGGTTGATCTGACAGGTTTGAAGTATGCGAGATGGGGCATAGTGGGAAAGGAGAGAGGATAAGTAGGAGCAGAAGAGTGATTGAATGCTTACGACTGATGGACAGAAGTTTCTGCTTGATCCACAGCCCTGGATCATCTCCACAATCTGCTTCCTATGCTCCTGTGCACAAATCACCCAGGGCTGCCAGTAGCAAGCTAGGTATCAGGCTGTGGGATAGTAACTGTGTCCAACCCGCTTAATTTGTATCTAACCCAGACCTTAGAACAGTGCATAGCACATAGAAAACGCTTAGCAAATACCATTATTATTATTATTATGGGGAGGATGTGGTGGTATAATTCATTCATTCATTCCACTGTATTTTTTGAGTGCTTACTGTTCACAAAGCACCATATTAAGGGCTTGGGAGAGTACATTATAACAGATACATTCCTGCCTAAAATGACCTCACAGTCTAGAGGGAGAGACAGACATTAAAACACAGATAGATAAATAAATCAATTACAGATATATGCATATGTGCTGTGGGGATGGGAGGGAGGATGAATGAAGAAGCAAGTAAGAGCAGTGCAGAAGGGAGTGGGAAAAGAGGAAAGGAGGGCTTAGTCAGGGAAGGCTTCTTGAAGGAGATATGCCTTCACATGCATCATGCACTCATGTATATTAATGCCCAGTGCCACATTTTAAGGTATACCCTCATGAATTGGGACAGCAGAACTTTGCCCACAACAAATAATGTCTCAGACTACCTGCAAGCATATAATATTATACACACTAAAACAAGTGATATCCTTTCCCCATTCACTGCTTCTAGATCTGGTTTCAACTCTTCTGCTGCCCTGAGGCAGGGAAATATTTTCCAGCTCCCTCCCATCCTGTATGATGTTATCACGTCACACTGAATGCACACTTGAATGACCTCAGAGAACAAAGCCTCTGAAATGAACATTTGGGAGAATTTAAGAGAGGTCAGACACAGGTTCTCTGCCATCTAGTAACTTATAATTTAACCGGGGAGACTGACAGAGCACATTATTTACACACTGTTGGAACAAGGATAAGGAAACTGCTACAACAGTTGATAGTTGGACTGATAGGAAAATGAATAAGTGTAAAGTGATATCATTTCTTCCGGCAGTTGGATAATCAGATCTGGGGAGGTGGAGCTTATTTGGGGAATGTCTGCTGGAGGAAGTGAGACTTTAGGAGGTGTTGAAGATGGGGTGGATGGTGTGGAAAGGTTTTAGGGCACTTTGGGCAGAGAAAGGAGTTTGAGCATGGGGATGGAGCTGTCTTTCTAGAACACAAACAGGACTGAGAGCCTGCTGGGTGCAGAAAACTGCACCGGGCACCTGGGAAATACACAAAATATGTAAAAGATGCGATCTCTGCCTTCCAGGGACTTAAGATCTAAAGGGAGAGTCAAATACTCCTCTCTGCCTGGCACAGAAAAGTGGTGCACAGAGAAGCACTTCACAGAGAATCCAGGCTCCTCCACTTACCTGCTGTGTGACAGTGGTCAAGTCACTTCACTTCCCTTTACCTCATTTTCCTCATCTGGGAAATGGGGATTCATTCCCTGTTGTTCCTCCCCCTTAGACTGTGAGCCCCATGTGGGACAGGGACTGCCCAAGTGCTTAGCACAATGCCTGCCATGAAGTAAGTGCTTAACAAGTACAATAAAAAAAAGAAAGCACTGCACAGAGATTGACCCTGAAGCTATCCCGAAGACTAGGACGAAACAAAAACTATTCAGCTTGGAGCAAACTACACCCACGGGACATGAGAAACTTCTACATTGATTATTGGTGGATAAGCCTAGAAAGTAACACCCAGAAACACACACTTACCCACAAAGAAGAGTCAAATGATAGTGAGATTCTGCCCAAGAATGCTGACCCTTCCCACCCCCTTAATAACACTTAAGTACTTACCTTTAAACTCTATTACTTGTTCCCACCTGTAATTTAGCTCATTATGCATCTCCCCTGCTGGATTGTAAACTCCTAATTGAGAACAGGGGATTGTGTCTTCTGACCATTTTGTATTCTCCCAAGTTCTGCAGGGGGAAAATGCTCAATAAATCATATTGATTGATTTTTTTCTAGTTCTATTTCATTTTATGTTTGCTGTTTTTCTTTGTGGATGTCACCTCTCCCCAACTAGTTTGGGAGCCTTTTGTGGGCCAGAGACCATGTCTGAAGTCACCTTTGTATGATTCCTTTAGTGATGGTGCACTTCCCTATTATAAGTTCTTCTTTTTTTCTTCTTCTTCTTAACAACAATAATAATAATAGTAATTGTAATAATAATTGTGGCATTTTTAAAGCATTTACTGTGTTCAAAGTACTCTACTATGTACCAGGGGAGATATAACATCACCTGATTGGACATAGTCTCGGTTCTACATGGGAGGCACAGTCTAAGGGGGAGGGAGAATGGATCTCGTATCCCCATTCTACACATGGGGAAACTGAGGCACATAGAATGTAAGTAACTTGCCCAAGGTCACACAGCAGGCAAGAAGCAGAGCCAGGTCAAGAACTTGGGTCTCCTGACTCCTAATCTCCTGCTTTTTTCATTAGGTCACACTGCCTCCTCATAGCAGATGTTACTGGCTGATTGAGACACGATTGTAATCAGCTGTAGGCAAGACCTAATGTTTTCAATTCTGCCTCCTGCTCTCACAGTATTCTCTTTTTTAAAAATAGTATTTTTAAGTGCTTCTTATGTGCCAGGCACTGTACAAAGCGCTGAGATAGGTGCAAAATAATAGAGTATAGGGCTCACAATCTTAATCCTCATTTACAGAGGAGGTGAGACACAGAGAAGTGAAGTCACTTGCCCTAGGTCACAAAGCAGACCAGACGCAGAGCTGGGACTAGAACCCAGGTCCTCCTGACTCCCAGTCCCATGCTCTAACCACTAGGCCATGCCGCTTCTCACGATCCAATCGCCACCCACAAGATTGACCGTAATGTGTGTGCGGTTGTCTCTCTTACATTCACCTTGGCCTCCTTCGGCCAGTAGAGGGTGACATGATTCCATGTCACTAGAGTCTCTCTGGAAATCCATCCAGTAGAGGGCAGTAGCTGCCCATGGGCCACTCTAAAAGATCTCCCGTTGCAAAGCAAGATCGGACTCCACGAAGGTCAAATGCCAAGTCCCTCTCGGTGGCCCAAGTTCAGACAATGGTTTCAGGGGATGCGAAAATGAAGGTTCCCATATGTGACTTAACATTGCTCACTTCCGATCCCACCGCTTCTTGGTGGCGCGCATAGAATCCCCGATGACTAGCCGGACATTAGGATGGGTATATTTAGACCCTGCTCTAATAACAAAAGCTACTGGACTTGTGCTACATGAAACCGTTGATGTTGCTGACAGCTTTAACTCTGGCATTTCCTGACTTTGGTCTGTTTAAATGTGCAGCCTAAAGGCCAAGTTCAACATTGGCAGCCCATTTCCCGGAGAGGGGAGGAAGAACAAGAAAAGACATTTGGGTTGAACGAAGATCCAGCAGTTTTGCTTTGGCACCTGGGACCTAATTAGAAGAACTAAAGCTTGAGCTTCAGGAAGTAGAGTGGCTTAATCAGAACCAGTCAGTCAGTCAGTCAATCGAATTTACTGAACACTTACTTTTTGCATAGCACTGCACTAAGCACTTGGGAGAGTACAATATAACAATAAACACACACATTCCCTGCCCACAACAAGCTTACAGCCTAGAGGGGGGGACAGACAACAGGAGACTTGAGTTCTAATTTGCCTCTTGCCTTCTGTGGGGTCTTGGGTAAGACAAAAAACTTCTCTGGGCCTCAATTTCCTTATCTGTAAAATGGGGATTAAATACTTGTTCTCCCTCCCCAGCTAGTCCATGAGTCCCATGTGGGAGAGGAACTGGGTGTGTTTTGAGTATCTAGCGTCTACCCCATCTAGTGAGTAGTTAACAAACACCATAATTGTTATTCTTAGCTGAAGTGGAAAGAATGCCTCTTCCTCCCTATGTGAATAGACTCAGTTCCTGACAGTGAGATTTATCCATGTATGAGAATCTGGCTAAAAAGACCACCAGGCCCTTTCCCACTGTGTCCACATGCAAAGGTGTGGATCCACATGCATGGCCTAGTGGATCGAGCATGAGCCAGGGAGTCAGAAGGACCTGGATTCTAAACTAGGCTCTGCCACTTGCCTGCTATGTGACCCGGGCAAGTCACTTCACTTCTCTGTGCCTCAGTTACCTCCTCTGTAAAATGGGGATTGAGACTGTGAGGCCCATCTGGGACAATGACTGTGTCCAGCCTGATTATCTCTTATCTACCCCAGAGCTTAGTACAGTGCCTGGCACAAAGTAAGCACTTAACAAATACCACAATTACTATTATTATTATATTATCCTGAGCCAAGCTGTCAACAGTACCCAGTGCTGTTTTCCAACCTGTTCCATGGAATCATGATCTTCTTGCTGCCGCTGATTTTCTGAGTCATTCCTGCCTGCAGCTGCCAGAGGTGGTCCCATCTGGCTCAGGGTCTCCCTTCAGGATTCAGCTCTGCAACATCATCAGCAAGTAGAATGCTTCATTCCCCCATTCTCCCATCTCAGGCCCTGTCCCTGGCCTAGGAGGCTAAATCGGAGAAGGTTTGGCCCCCAAAAGATGAATGTCCTTGAGGCTGCCCAGAATTAAAATGGAAACATTTCCCTTTTCCAATCCTTTTAGGATCCAAGCTTCCTGAAAAAGAGTGCTCTCAGGGCTGACAACCAATGTGGAAAAGTTTCCCCAGACTAAGAATTTCTTGGCCATAACTTAAAGAGAAAGGACAATTTGGGGTAGGGGTGGGGGGTCCAGCATGCCTCTGTCCCCTCTCTGGATTTCTTTTTAGCAGAGTGGTCCGGGATCTCTTCCTCCATGGGGTCCACCTACATATGACTTGATGCTCTGATGTCCTTTCAGGAGGTCAAGCAAAAGGCTCTTTTTTCAAGTGATGTTGGTTATGAAAATGAGAATGTGAGAAAGTGCAAGTGGAAAGCAGCTTGGTCTAGTGGATAGAGCGTGGGCCTGGGATTCAAAAGGACCTGGGTTCTAATTCCGGCTCTGTCACTTGTCTGTTACTTTGGGCAAGTCATTTCACTTCTCTGTGCCTCAGTTATCTCATCCATAAAATGGGGATTAAGATTGTGAGTCCCCTGTAGGACATGGACTGTGTCCAACCTGATTATCTTATATCTACCCTAACATGTAGTACAATGCCTGGCACATAATAAGCACTTAACAAATATCATTTGAAAAGAAATGACAACAGGCTCCTTGCTGGGGCATGTGAGTGAGCAGTTGACATTGTTGCAAATGCATTCGCTGTCATTTTGCAAACTCTGCTCCCAAGCTTGGCTCTGGCCCTGTCCCTGCCCAGCAGAGATGGGATTCAGCCAAGAATCACTATGAGTGACTCAAGAAGTCACCTCCACACTCACCTCATTTTTTGTCTGAGAAAGTCAGGGTTTTGTGTCCCAAAGGGAGATGGCCCTGACTTCCCTGGCTTTGAGGTGTTTTCATTTCAGAGGTTTCAAGAGGAGAAGTCATTTGCTCAAGTTATGATTCAGGGTCAGAGCCAGAAACAAAATCCCAGAGCCCTTTCCCCCCGGACAGACTGTCTACCCGAGCAGGCTCCCCGAGGGGCCACAGGCTTGGATCTTGGTACTGTCCTGTTCCCTTATGCTGTTCTCTTTCCACTTGATTGCCTCTCCTCCTGACACTGGAGAGAATGTAATGAGACTGGGCAGGGTTCAAGGCTGTAAAACACCCAATAGAGCCTTCCCTCAGGATGTCACGGTCCTGCCTGTGTTTACATCAATGTCCATCTTCTCTAAAATGGATTTACAGGGACAAAAGGGACATTTCTCAGAGAAGTGTCCTGTCTGAAATTAATCCCTTTTGGTGCAGGAAAGGAAGGCACTATTTCAGGTGGGTGTTGGGGGAGGAGTAAGGAGTAGCAAAAACAGAACTTTCTAATAATAACAATGATTGTGGTTTTTGTGAAGCACTTTACTAAGCACTGGGGAAGATATAAGATAATTAGGATAGTCATGATATAAAAGAAGCAGCGTGGCTAAGTAGAGAAAAAGGTGGTTTAATGGAGAGAGCAAGGCCCTGGGAGTCAGAAGGATGTTAGTTCTAATTCTGACTCCATCACATGTCTGCTGTGTGACCTTGGACAAGTCACTTAACTTTTCTGTGCCTCAGTTACCTCATCTGTAAAATGGGGATAAGCATGTGAGTGGGACAGGGACTGTGTCCAACCTAATTAACTTGTTTCTACCCCAGTACTTAGAACAGAGCTTGGCACATAGTAAGTGCTTAACAAGTGCCATGATTATTATTATTATAATTATTAGGTCCCAAATGGGGCTGTCAGTATAAGTAGGAGGGAGAACAGGGATTTAAACCCCATTTTGCAGATGAGGGAATTGAGGCACAGAGAAGTGAAGTGATTTACCCAAGGTCCTATAGCAGGCAAGTGGCAGACCTGGGATTAGAACCCAGGTCCTCTGATTCCCATGCTTGGGCTCTTTCCACTAGGCTATGCTGTTTACTTTGCAAATGAGGCTTCTGAGCTCTTTGAACTCTTCCCCCAGAGCTAGGAACTCCACCATTCTAAGTCAGGATATCCCTTCTGAAGCCAAAGACAGGACATGGAACCTTCAGTCTCAGTTTCTTCATCTGTTCAAGGCACAATCCTCCCAGGAGGTGTTAAAACAATCCCTCCCTTCTCTCTTCCCTTCCTCTCTCCCTCTCCTTCCTCCTTCAAGAAAAAACAGAACACTGGGAAAACACAAAGACAAGTGTGTCTTAGAAGCCGTGTGCGACTGTGCGAGTGTGATTTAAGATCCCAGAGGGCAGAGATCAATTAAAAATCTCTCCCAGTAAGACTTGGAAGTTCAGGTACGGGAGGGCAAAGGTGAGGCTCAGAGATCATTTTTGTGTTTGCAAAACATTACCTCTATACAATCCCACAGTGCTGAAGTTACACATGTGGGTCAAAATGTGGGAAAATTGCACATGTTGCGGGCCACTTCATAAGTGTTAAATTATCAAAATAGGAGTGTTTGGCACTTTCCTTGACCCCAGAAAGCTGTTTTTCCTCCATGCGCAGATCAGGCAGACTGGCTCAACAAGACTCCCTTTGGACCTACTGCCTTTCCTGCCATAGGTGAGCTGGATTTCTCTAATTTACCCTGTTGATTTATAGGTATGTCCTTTTTTAATGTCACTTTTTAAGCACTTACTATATGCCAGGCACTGTACTAAACCCTGGGGTAAATACAAGGTAATAAGGAAGGACACAATCTGTGTCCCACATGGGGTTCCCAGTCTTAATCCCCATTTTAAAGATGAGGTCACTGAGGCCCAGAGAAGTGAAGTGACATGCCCAAGATCACACAACAGATGAGTGGCAGAGCTGGAATTAGAAACCAGTTTCTCTGATTCCCAGGCCCATGCTCTTTCCACTAGGACACACTGCTTCTGCCATTACATCCACCTTCATCGCCTACCTGTCATTATGCACATCGTTGGTGAGTTCTGCAAGTAACACCCACCAACCTGATTGGACAGAACCACTGAAACGGAGAAAAGGGGCTGACTAGCATGATCTGGCCACTGGGATATTTGGGGGAGCGGCAGGGATGGGGAAATTAATCAATCAATGATAGCTATTGAGTGCTTACTGTGTGTAGACCACTGTACTAAGGACTTGGGTGAGTACAATATAACAGAGTTGATAGATACTTTCCTTGCCCACAAGGAGCTTACTGTCCAGAGAAAAGTGTCAAACTGGCGATTTCCTGAGTCCCTGTAGGACACAGCTTGTGGAGAATCACGTGGCTGCAGAGAAACAGGGTCTAAGGAGGAAGATGGAGTGATGGACACCTACAAATGGGCCCTATCATGATAGCCACTGCCAGATGTTAAAGGAGTCACAGAGGGAGATTTGTAGATACTGTCATTTCTTTCATTGATTACACTGCAGTGCTGTTTTACTGATTGATTGATTCATTCATTCATTCAATTACATTTATTGAGTGCTTAATGTGTGCAGAGTACTGTACTAAGTGCTTGAAAAGTACAATTCAGCAACAAAGAGAGACAATCCCTGCCCACAATGATCTCACAGTCTAGAAGAGGCCAGACAGACATCAAAACAAGTAAACAGGCATCAGTAGCATCAATATAAATAAATAGAATTATAGATATATATGTACACATCAAAACAAGTAAACAGGCATTCACATAAATAAATAGAATTATAGATATGTACATATATACACAAGTGCTGTGGGGCGGGGAGGAGAGTAAAGGGAGAGAGTTGGTACAAAGGGGAGGGGAGGGGGAGCTGAGGAAAAGCAGGGCTTAGTCTGGGAGAGACTGATTTTGATAGGAAGCAATGTGGCCTGGGGGATAGAACATGGGTCTGGGAGTCAGAAGGACTTGAGTTCTAATCTTGGTTCCGTCACTTGTCTGCTGGGTGACCTTGGTCAAGTCAATTAACTTCTTTGAGCTTCAGTTACCTCATCTGTAAAATGGGGATTAAGACCATAAACCCCATGTAGGACATGGACTGTGTCCAAAGAGATTTACTTGTATCTACACCAAAGCTTAGTACATTGCCTGGCATATAGTAAACACTTAGTAAATACCATTAAAAAGAACCAAAAAAACACAACAGGGCTTCCTCCACCTTCTTTGCCTCACCTCCAAATTTAGTTTCAGGCACCTGATGCCAAAAAGAGTTTCTTATTGAAAAGAACCAGGGCAGGAAAGCTGTGACTTCCTTGTGATAATTACTGGAAACATAATTGTATTTTGTTATTGTAAGGGTGCTTTGTAAATCCAGGGTTTAGTTTATTCAACTCTCAAACAATGGGATGAAGTGACTGAAAATTATTCACCCCAGGTAAATTCACCTGGGCACTTTAAAGTGGTAATATTCTTGCCTCTTTTCTTGAGCAATTTGGTCATCAAAAGGAGGCTCATGTGGTGAAAAATCTCCTTAGTAATCAGCTTGATTTCCCCGATTTTGAAGAGACAGATAAAGTCAAGTCCTTGGGGATAAAAATAATGACAATAGTGATGTTTGTTAAGCACTTACTCTGTGCCAAGCACCGTGTTAAACACTTGGAGAGATATAATGCAATCAGATCAGACCAAGTCCCTGTCCCACATGGTGCTCAAAGTCTAAGAGGGAGAACAGGTATTTAATCTTCAATGAACAGATGAACAGACTGAGGCAGAGTAATCAAGTGACTTACCCAAGGTCACACAGCAGGCAAGTGGCAGAGCCAGGATTAAAACGCAGGTCTTCTGACTCCCAGCCCGGGCTCTTTTCACTAGACCACAGTGCTTAACCCAGTGGTGATTTATTTGAGTTTCCATCACCTTCTCCCAGTGAGCTGCAACAGAATAGAAAGTACATGTGCTTCAAAATTTCAGAATGGACATACATTATCATGTATACTTGTTTCCCCAGGATTGTGGTGAATTTAGTGGTTGGGGACAAGAGGGTAAGGGGACAAGAGCTGGGAAGGGTAAGTATTATGAATAGCAGTTGAATAACTTGCCCAAAATCACATAGCACATTTTTATCCCTGATTATCCCGGTGAGGCATCCACTGGAAAGAACCAGGAACCTAGGTTTTTCAAGGTTTATGAACTCAGTTGGAATAGCACTGTGCTATGTGCAAGATTATCAGAACAGACTCAATCTTTGCCCCACCAGGGCTCACAATCTAAGAAGGGAGGAGAGTAGACACTGTACTTTTCTAAGCATTTAGTACAGTGTTCTGCATTCAGTAAATGCACAATAAATACCACTGATTGATGATTAGCAAGAATTTTATGAGAAAACACATGCATACAGAGATTAAATGACTTGTCCAAGGTCACCCAGCTAAGCCTGTGGCAGAGCTGGAACTAGAACCCAGATGATCTGACTCTCAGTCCTATGCAGTTTCCATGAGGCCCTGCTGCCTGTAATATTCACTTGCATATTCAGATATTTATTCTGAGATCTCATCCTGGCATATTCATTCTACTCCCTGGCTGGAGTTTGTTCCCCCTACTTCTCCCATCATTTTTAAGTAATGTTGTAGGTCTGTCTCTGCAGCTAGAGTATAAGATCCTTGTGGGCAGAGAAAAAGTCCATTGCTTCTGTTGAATGTTCCCAAGTGCTTATCCCAGTACTTTGCACTCAGGAGGTGATAAATAAATGCCATTACTATTTCTCCCTTTCTCTAGTAATTTTTTATGGTATTTGTTAAACACTTACTATGAGCCAGGCACTCTACTAAGCTCTGGAATAGATACACAATAATCAGGTTGAACACGGTTCAGGTCCCACAAGGGGCTTGCAGTCTTAATCCCCACTTTAAAAATGAGGTAAGTGAAGTTTAGAGAAATTAAGTGACTCACCCAAGGTCACACAGCGGACAGGGGGCAGAGCCGAGATTAGAACCCAGGTCCTTCTGAATCCCAGTTCCATGAACTTTCCACTAAGCCATGCTGCTTCTCTGCCTGAACTTGGTCTTTGGCATGAAACGGTGCCAGTCATAGTGCGGGACGGGAGTGGGCAAGAGGAGAAGGGGTGGGAGTGGGCTGGATTTATGTCCTGATCTCACACGTCCTGCTATGGGTGTGTCACCCATGTAGTTCTTGCAGGAGAAAACCCCCAAGGGACTGCTGCGTTATGTTGTGCTGGGTCTTGGGGGCTCCCGCAGCTGTGAAAGGTTTGAGCCCTGATGGCAGATGTTGGCTGTTCCAGCCACTTCATTAATGTTGGAAACAAAACCCCTGATTATTCCTGACCCAAGCAGGCCCTGGATGATTGACAGCTGGACTGTGCTTCTTGCGACTGCTCTCGGCACAGGAGAGGCATCCTGGAGAAGGGAGAAGGAAACAGAGGAAAGGAGGGGGAAAAGTGATGGCTGCTAAGAGAAAAAAGGGGGAGAGAGGAAAAAAGGAAAAGGAGAGTGGAAGCAGGAGAAGGAAGTGAAGGAGAAGGAAAGCAGAGGGACAGAGGAGAGAGACAAATAGGGAGGGAGAGAAAAGAGTGAGAGAAAGGGGGAGGAGCAAGAGATAAGAGAAACAAAAAGAGAGAGGGGATTGGGAGAAAGAGAGGGGAGAAATGAGATAGAGAGAAAGAGATGGGGAGAACAGGAAAGGGAGATTGGAGAGACAGAGGAGAGAGTGAGGCAGAGGGAGAGAGATAGAGAGAAAGAAGCAGAGGGAAAGAGAAGAAACAAAGAGGGAGATAGAGAAGATAGAGAGAAAAAGGAGGAGAGATAAGGAATGGAGAGGAAGATTCAGGAGTGGGGGGAGCGAGAAAAAGAGGAGATAGACAAGGGAGAGGAGGAGAAAGAGGGAAAGGGAGAGAGGAGAGACAAAGAAGGGAGAATGAGACAGAGGGAGAGAGGACACAGAGAGAGCTAGAGAGAGGAGAGGGAGAGGAGACAGGAGAAAGACAGAGGTGGAGAGAGAGGAGAAAGACAGAGATGGAGAGAGGAAACAGACAGGCAGATAGGAAGAGAGAAGCAGAGAGAGAGAAGGGAAGAGAGAGCAGGAAAGGAAAGAGACACAGAGTGAAACATAAAGATTTGAAGACTAGAGATTGGCTCTGTGCCACCTCCACAACTTTTCCCTATCAGCTAGGATGGTACAGCGCTTAGTACAGTGCTCTGCACCCAGTAAGCACTCAATAAATATGATTCATCGAATAAATGAATACAGCCCTTCTCCCCCTAGTCACTCCCTTATTAGCTGGGATGGTTCAGCCCTTCCCCCCTTAACCACTTCCATCATTTTGGAGCAGAAGAGACAGGGGTGGCAGTTTGCCCACCTTGGATCCCCTTCCCACCTTATCTCCCCTCCCACAGGCTGAAGACAGTAAAACACGTGTCTGGGTTTTGGTTAAACTGGGTACCTCCTTGACCGGTGCCCCCCTACTTCTCCCCACCCTGGGCGCTCCCTCCTTTGCCCCACAGGGCTGGACTGAAGTGGCTGGGGATAAGAGACTGAGTGACACCCCAAGAAGGTGCCAGGCCCGGAGCCAGGGCTCCCCTCACCCAGATGCTGCGGATAAGGGATCAGGCAGCTCTGTCCCCCTGCCCCTGGGGCCAGTTTGTCCCATGGTCTCCAGCACCGAGCTGGACTGCTGCCTCCTGTGCCTTTGGCATCCAAGAAATAATAAAGAGTTTGAATGCTGATCATGAATTTGGACCTAATCTTTCCAGGATTTAGAATGGTTGGAGTAGTACTAGTAGACGGGGACTTTGTCCAATCTGATTTACTGGTATCCACCTATCCAGTGCTTAGTACAGTGCCTGGCATATAATAGGACTTAAATACTATAATAATAGCAATAATAAAGGCAATTATTATTAGTAGTAGTACTAGTAATCGTAGAAAACTTATTTATCAAATGCTTACTGCCTGGGCACAGAGCACTATGCTAAGCTCTAGGGAGGACTTGTCTTATGTTGTCAAGTCATCTCTGCTGGGGAACTACCCAGGAGGCAATTAAACCTAGTCCCTGGCCTCTCTCGTTGTGCCTCGTTGCCCAGCCACATTCTGGACAGGCCCTTCATGCCCATGTGCTCCCCTGCTGCCGCTGCCACTGCCGCTGCCCCCATCGGTTGTTCTGATTTTCACTTCTCGGAGAGGCCGAGAGTCTTGCAATGGCAGGGTAGTGCAGGGCAGGGCAGGGAGGAGTAGGGTAGAGCAGGGCAAAGCAGAGCAGGGTGAGGAGGGGCGGGGCAGGACTAGAGAAAGCGGGTCAGAGCAGGGAGATGTTGGATTGGGGCAGCACTGGGGAGAGCAGAACAGAGCAGGAATATATGGGATCAGGGGAGAGTGGAGTAGGGCAGGGCTGGGGAGAGCAGGGGTAGAGCAGGGCAGGGCACGGTAGGGCATGGTAGGACTGGGCAGAGCAGGACCAGCTAGCGAAAACCCACCCTCCTGGTCCAATGGAACCGGACTGCCCTTATGCCGGATAAGAAACTATGATTCCAAATACTGGGAGAGCATACAAACGGAAAACTAATGATGATGCTGATAACAATAATGACTGTCAAGAATTTATTATCTGCCAAGCACTATACTAAGTCCCTGTACCAAATGAAGCTCCCACTCTAGGGTGAGAAAACCGATATTTTATTCCCATTTTACAGATGAGGAAACTGAGGCATAGAGAAGTCCAATGCCCAAGATCACGTAACAGGCAAGTGGAAGAGGTAGGATTAGAATCCAGATCCCCTGAGTCCCAGGTCCATGGTCCTTCTACTATGCCGAGTTGCTTCTCGAGAAACAGTTGAACAAACAGGTTGAAACTTCCAAAACTTTGTGATCCAGAAATCCTCTCCTTGTAACCCGGGTGTCCGTCCAATTAGTTACTGGCCTTGTCACTAATTAAGTGCTTATTGTACGCCAAACACTGAACTAAAAGCTGGGATAGATAACAAATAATCAGACTGGAGACCATCCTTGTCAAATGTGTGCCCCAAATCTGAAGAGATGGTGGAGGGGAGAGGGGGAAGGGAGCAAGTGGGAAGAAGAGAACTGGATGAGGCAGTGGGTGGGCGGGAGGAAGGGTTAGAGACGTTGGAGCAACTGATTTCATCAGTGGAGAGACCAGCGTTCAGTCCTCGGCTCCCCAGTGTCCAGCGACCAGCACCCCAGGCCCAGAGCCCAGGCTCCGACTCTTGCACCCAAACCTCTAGTTTGCAGCTCTCGAATCCCAGCTCCCAGCCCCCTCTGGCTCAAGTTTCCGGGCTCCAGCGCTCAGATCCCAGCCCCAGGATGCAGCTCCTGGATCCCAATTCCCAGTTCCTTCAAGCTCCAGTTACCGGCCTCCAGCGCTCTGATCCCAGACTTGGGTTCACAGCTCCTGGATCCCAATTCCCAGTTCCTTCAAGCTCCAGTTCCCGGCCTCCAGCGCTCTGATCCCAGACTTGGGTTCACAGCTCCTGGATCCCAATTCCCAGCCTCAGGTTCGCAGTTCCTGGATCCCAGTTCCCAGCCCTTACAGCCTCCAGTTCCCGGTTTCCAGGGCTCAGACCCCCACCCCTTATCCCCAGCCCCCAGCTCCCAGCACACAGATGGTACTTGGCAGCTCGGAGGGACAACCGGGTTCCAGTTCCCAGATCCAGCCGTGCCCTCGTGGATGTGGGTGGGGGCGGTGTCTCAGCCATCGGGGGGTGGGGCAGCAAAGGGGGCTGTGAGACCATTTTCCAGGACTCGGAGCTGGGGGATCAGGGGTTAGGAGTGAGGCAGCCTTTTGGGGAGAGAGGGTCCTGCTGGAATGGCTAGCAGGTCCTCTCTGGTAAGGAACAGAACTTTGGGGTGCTTGATTGGGTCCTAGGGACCCCCCCAGCGACCTCCCCCTCCACCCGGGGGGGGAGGGAGGATGCACATGTATAATAATAATAATGGCATTTGTTAAATGCTTACTATGCTCCAAGCACTGTACTAAGAGCTGGGGTAGATACAATCAAATAGGGTAGGACCCAGTCCCTGTCCCACTTGGGCTCACAGTCTCAATCCCCATTTTACAGATGAGGTAACTGAGGCCCAGAGAAGCCCAATATCACACAGCAGATGAGTGGCGGATTGGGAATAGAACCCATGACCTCAGTACAGTGCTCTGCAAACAGTGTGTTCAATGAATACGATTGAATGAATGAAAGAATGACCTTCTGACTCCCAGACCGGGGCTCTATCCACTAGGCCAAGAACCTCAGGAGGTGGGGGACTGGGGAGGGGGATGGGGAAGGGTCCCTGGGGTGGAAGAAAGGGAGTCGGAGGGTGCAGCGGTCAGCGATTAGAGGAGTGCGACTCTGGGGGAACAAAAAAAAAAAACCAAAAAAAAAAAAAAACAGAAAAAACCTGGAACCCGTCCAGGGGGAGGAGGGTGGGGAGGGGAAAGGAAGGGGAGGAGGAGGAGGAGAAAGACAACAGGACCGGCCCGGGGTGTCTTAAAATACAGAGACCGCAGAGACCCGAGACCGTCTATTCACTCAGTCGTATTTACTGAGCGCTAACTGTGTGCAGAGCACTGCACTAAGCGCTTCTCCGGGCGGGGAGACGATGGAGGCAGGCCGGGCCCAGCAGGGAGAGCCCCGGGATTGACAGCGGGGCTGCGTCCCAAAAAAGCTCGGAGAAGATGCTTATCGGGCCGGTTATATAGGAGGGAGGAAGGGAGGGAGGGCGTCGAATCATCCCTGCGCGCGGAGACTCCGCGGGGGCGCAGCGCTCGCCCGCCCCCGCCTCCTCTCCGCAGCCTTCCAGCACTTGGCGGGGTCCGCGCTCGGAGCTCGCCCCGGGATCACCATGCATTGCCAGGCCGAGCCAGCGCTCAGCAAACCCGGCCAGCTCAAAGCAGCCAGGCGGCGCTACAAGACCTTCATGATCGACGAGATCCTCTCCAAGGAGACCTGCGATTACTTCGAAAAGCTGTCCCTCTACTCCGTCTGCCCCTCGCTCGTCCTCAGGCCCAAGCCCCTGCACTCCTGTTCGGGTAAGGCCATCCCCGTTCTTTCCCTCGCCGGCCCCCAGGGTAGTGATGGCAAGCATGGCCCTCGTTTAGCCATTCCTAGGTGCCGAGCGCTGTCCTAAGCGCTGGAGTGAGTTCTGAGCGCTGGAGTTAATGCAGGGTAATCTCGTTGGCCCACTTGGGACCTCACAGTCTTCAGCCCCATTCGACGGATGAGGTAACTGGTCAAGGAGAAACCAAGTGGCTAGCCCGAGGTCAAACGGCAGACAAGCGGCGGAGCCGGGATTGGGACCCGCGGCCTCTAACTCCCAAGCCCGTGCCCTTTCCACTGAGCCGAGCTCTCTCCTCTGGTTCCCTCTGGTCCCCTCTAAACCCTCTCTGTCCTCCCCCGCCCCGGGCTTTGCATCTGAACAGGAGCCACCGAGGTCCTCAAAGTGATAGCCGTCGTCCGGTTTCCCCGCCTTGACTCTTAGAAGTCAATCGATGGGCCAAAATGGTATTTATTGAGTTCTGACTGTGTGTCGAGCACTGTACCGAGGGCTTGGTATGCAGGAGGTCTGCAGGGAGCCCTCAGTGTCTAACAATATGCTCTTCTTCCTCCTCTTCTTCCTCTCCTCGTCTCTTGCTTGTGGAGTACGAAGTAGGTTCTGTGGGTCGCCTCGAGGCACTGACCCGTGAGGACAGGACCCTGTGTGTCCCTGCACGGGGGACCGTCCCGGCCCTCGTCAGCTTCCCCACCCTCCGCACCCCTCAATTCTGAAAGTTACCCAGCAATCCAGGCTTAAGGCCTTTCCACCGTCACCCTGCACCTTCACCCGAACGGCCGGTCTTCTGAGACTCTGGGCTGCTTGTTTCAGCTATTAATTCCGATCTGCCCTGGTTGGCTGCAACCCTGACTTGTGCACTTAGGCTCTTTCCCCCATCTCACATGGAGAAATTTCAGAAATAAAATCTAAATATGTGTGGGAATGTGAGCAAAATTCCATAGTCTCCCCACCAAGTTCAAGATCATTTCCTGGGGAGGAGGTCATTTGAGGGTGACTGCTCTGGGGTAGTGGAAAAATATCCCAACTTCATCAACATGCATTTTGCAATCTGTGCTAATTTAGACTGGGGGCCCAATGTGGGACAGGGACTGTGTCCCTCCAGATAATCCCATATTTACCCTAATGCTCAGTTAGGGTACATAGTAAGAGCTTAAGGAATATCTCAATTATTATTATTACCTGTATTTTTTATGGACCTATCAGGTTCACCTTTCTGACATGGCCGACGCAAAGCCGACGGAATAGATCCCGGTGCTCCAAAAAATGTAAAGGCAGAAATTATTAGAGAGACACGAGGGACTGTCCAAAATTCAGTAACTACTGAGAAATCTGGGACCTGGCAGGTTTGTGTAAGCAATGCATTTATGCGTTTGTAAAGTTCCGAGACCTAACTGATTTGTCCTTTATGGTTAAACAGGACAGGCATAAAGAATGAACCTGTAGAAGTCCCAACTGACCAGCTATTTCCTCGGTTGTCTGATAGAAAATACGATTTTTCATACAGCTTCACAGAACCAAGCTCGGGGATGGGTTTATTGCAGGGGAATTCATGTAGTCAATTTCCCACTAATTTATTATAATTATTTCCTAATAATGTTGGGTCTCTACAACCCTTCAGAAGTGGAGAATTGACCAAATGCCCCAGAACTGTATCTATATTCATGACCAGTGTGAATTTTTCAGGCCAAGCAAACTCAGTTTTTATTGATTGTCTCAACTCTCTTCTTGCAAGATTTCCACAATCACCCATTGAGAATTTCACTAATCAATCCATGGTATTGATTGACTGCTTACTGTGTGCAGAACATTGTACTAAATGCTTGGGAAAATACAAGTTCCAAAAGGCAAGGGGTCTCTGCTCATGGTCTTGTTTTCCTCCCAAATCAGCTGTAGGCGCATGTAGAATGAATAATGAATATTAGCCACCATGTAAGTATTTGAATAAATTGGTGCTCTGGTCCTGTGCAGTGTTGATACTTGAATTTAATGGCTTTTCATTCATTAGATGGAGAGAGCTGTGGAAGCAGTGGAATTTTCTGCAAAATTGGAAAGAGCAAGGATTTGGGGAAAAAGCTAATCTAAAATTTAAGGGATCGGAAGTAGGGAGAAACTAGGAACAGAAGGGACATAAGCAGGGGTCTCGAATCTACAGTATCACACACTGGGACTGTTATTAGCTGTTACTAACAATTCTTAACTGCATTTGTAGGGAAATCCAAAGGCAAGTTCAGTAATAATTCTGGGTGTTTCTACGTTTTGATGAATTTTCCAGGGGAGAGAGGCATCTTCCTTATAGGCTCCAAACAGAGGGCCTTATGTAAACTGAATTTCTAGTTGCTTTTTCCGATTGATGCCAGGGCCGCTGTGTAACACAGGAGAGAACGGCCCTGAAAAGGATGAGAAACCAATCCAAAGGTTTCTTACTTTACTGGGGGTAAAAATGAGAATTTAAACTCCTCGTAGGCAGAAAACACATCGTGTTTCCATTGTACCTTCCCAAGAGCTCAGCAGAGCACCATCCCCACGATAGGCAGTCCATAAATACAATTAATTGAGTTATTGATTGCAACGCCAGGACAATTTTAAAGGATTCAGATGCATATCATTAAAGAATAGTATGATTTGTCCATGGATAAAATTTGGTGCATTTCTCATTCAGTGACTGCAGTCAAGAGACGAGGCTGGGATTCTTTCTGTCTCAGTCTATCAACCCTCTGAACTTTACACTTTTCTGGTGGATTTTGCTTTGCTAAAGATTTGAACTGTAGAAACTGAGATTTGCCAGTGGGATTAAACCCATAAAAACTAGCGACAGTAGTCCCCACTTTCAGATCATAAGCCGCCAGTGGGTTTACGGTTACAGCTAAAGCCTTGCTCGTATTAGATCATGGGAACTCTATTAGCCACTTCTCGATCATTTTGCGAATACTTGATTTTCAAAGCATTGCTGTTGTCCTTAGCAGCTATGATTCACATATCTTAGTCTGGAAGGGCCTAATCCCTTTTGGATCGAAAGACACCACAATAAAGTGCTGACACCAAACCAAAAAAGGTTCATTTTCTTTTTGCTGGGGTAGGACAAATATTTAGCCCTCTTGGTGGAACCAATGAATAAAGAACTCAGATCAACTAAAAGGGAACTGTGTGCTGGTATGAAAGTCAAAGGATTGTCCTTAGCATTTCCAGGTTATGAAGTTACTATTGGCAAGATGCTTATCTGTTGAAATAGTGATATTTCATTGAATAATGACATACAAATAAGGGAGATTGCCTTCTCTGAATCTTTCTTTAATGCATCCAGAGGTTCATTCATTCAATAATATTTACTGAGCGCTTACTATGTGCAGAGCACTGAACTAAGCGCTTGGAATGAACAAGTCGGCAACAGATAGAGACAGTCCCTGCCGTTTGACGGGCTTACAGTCTAATCGGGGGAGACAGGCAGACAAGAACAATGGCAATAAATAGAGTCAAGAGGAAGAACATCTCATAAAAACAATAGCAACTAAATAGAATCAGGGTGGAGGTGAATTTAAAGAGCTATAGCCAAGCAAGGATTCCACTTAATCAAGAAAACCTGATTCTTTAGACGTGGATAAACTGAATGTCAACTTCTGAGGAGCATTTTCCCAGGTGAAAGATTTTTCAAGGAACCAAGAAATGGAAATATTTTTCATCAGGTAGCAGAAATCACCTAACAGAAATTTATTCAGTTTTCTAGTTCTCATGATCTGCGGTGTTTCTGCTCTTGGATCTACCCTTTAACATCTCAGTTGAGCAACCTTGTCTCTCTGAGTGGCGTTGTTGAAAAGAGGACTCTTTCTTTACTCTTCATTCGCCAGAGAATTTCCACCAAGCCTTGCAGAAATCTTGAGAGAAAATTATTTGCCAGTTGAGTTGAACTATCAGAAAACTTTCAGGTAGAAATGTTCCTTCTAAATCTGCGAAATCCTTCTGCTTGGCAAAGAGAAGTTAAATCTATCCCACTGAGTGTTCAGATTAGGGTGAGAATTTTATTTTCAGCGACGCACTGTCTCTCAGATGATTTTCTCTCTAAATCAGATAGTAGCCACCCCAGTTTTGAGGACAAGTATGTTGCCATTTAGAAACTATTTGGGGAACTTAATAAAAATAAGAGTCAGCCAACTGGCTGAAAAGTTTCAAAAGAAGTGGAATCCTCTGATGCCTATGTAATGTGTATGTAATGTTAAGGTCTGGATGTGGTAGCAGTGGCTCTTGTCCTACTAATAGGAGTAGTCGTACTAATAGACGTTATTAAGCACCTACCCTGTGCAAAGCACTATAGTAAGTGCTGGAAAAGACTATACTGGTGAGAATCTTTAAATTAGACATGATAAATTACTCATTTATATTAATATCTGTCTTCCCCCTTTGCACTGTAATGTCGATGTGGGCAGGGAACGTGTCCACTCACTTGGTTGTATTGTACTCTCCCAAACCCTTAGAACAGTACTCTGCATGTAGTAAGCATTCAATAAATGCCACTGATTGATTAATTAAATCTGGTTCCTGACCCTCAAGGGACTCACAATCTAGGAATAAAGGGGAAAGAGGGAACCAGTGATAGACACGTAAGGAAAGATAGAGTAAGGACATGAACGCAACATAAAACACAAGGACGAGGATAAATGCAAAAAATCAAAACAAAATAGCAGGGGGGAATTGAGGCTACAGGAGCTCAGTTTGGGGTTCCACACAACCCAGACTCCATTTGTCCCTTGCCAAGCTTCGGAGAAGACCCCAGCCTGCATGGAGAACATTTTATCCTCAGAAAGGGGCAAACCCTATCCTTGGGGCTATGTCTTCGTTGCATTTCTGTCTCCCGGACCGGGAGGGTGTCCTGTCTGGCAAAATGAAATTGAGTCCTGCAGTAGGTTTCACTTTTCATCTCCTTTTCCCCAGGGAATAGAGGGGGCTGTTGAGGCCCCAGCACTTTGGAGCTTCCTGAAACCACAGCTCTGCTCCGTTAGCCAGTGGCTAAATGTTCGAGGTTTCTGGGAGCTGAAGAATTGGACACTGGAATGTTAATGGAGATATGTAACACGAGGGCTTGGAAAATGATCATTATCAACAAGTATTTGTAAGCTTTGCCAGGTGCAAATAGGCTTTCATCGTAATTACTTAGGACTGCTATGCTTGTGCCTGTTCGAGGGGCAGGGAAACTGAGGAAAAGGGAGGTTATCTGACCTTCCTCGGGTCAGGGAGCGGGTTCAGGAGCAGGGCTGAGGTTGGCACTGGGATTTTGCCGGGTGCCAGAATACATCAAACCTTCATGTCGCTAGGACTGCTGAACTCCTTTCTAGCTTTACAGCATCGCTGAGATCTTACGGGATTTAGGTTTCCTGCGTCTCTTCTCCAGCTTCAATTGTTTGACTGTTAAGCACGAGGATGATAAGGAAGTCCAGATGAGCAGATTTCAATATGTTTCACCATTACCTAGGAACCTGCCTGTCAACAGGACCACTGACAGTTCTTTTACTTGGTCCTAAAACCCGTAGATCATCCAGGCACCTCAAACACCTGAAGCAGGAATCAGCATTCCTTCCCTGAACTCCTGAGGAAAATCAGAACAAAACCATTTCTGCTTTTCTTCAGGGCTGTTGAGGGGCTGTTTGGATCAATCAGTCAAACAGTCTTATTTATTCAGTGCTTACAGTGTGCAGAGCACTGTACTAAGCTCTTGGGACAGTACGATAGAATAGAGCTGGTAGACATGTTCCCTGCCCATAATAAGCCTACAGTCTGGATGATCTGGGATAAGAGGAATTCTAGTGGCACAAAGCACTCTCCCTGTGAGTCCCCCACATTGTATCCAATGCACACCAAGTGGTTGTATCAACCCGCTTAAATCGAATTCCCAAGGAGTCACGGGCAGGGTCCTCTTTTGGGCGATTGTTCTTGTAATTTTAACTCAGTGCTTCTGTCAACTACACATCTTCATTTTGGATGGAATTTGTGCTGTCAGGAGGCCTGGAGGGTGGCGGTCAGGCTGAGAGAGCCAGAGAGGAAGTGACAAAGGGGTTTCTTCTGTCTCAGGGAAGGGGAACCTTGGTTCTATTTTTTTCCCCCTCGGCAGTCCTCATGGAAATTTTTCTCTGATTTGTGCAGAATTTTACACACATACACACACACACTATGCACGCCATACACACACACACCATGCTCGCACACCACAAACACTATGCAAATCATACACCACACACACCACACATCACGCACACACACCCTCGCACCCACATTCAGACCTTCCCAATGCCTCCCTGATCGAATCTGCTCTCTGAAGTGACCCAGTCTAAGGCCACAAGGTTCTGAGGTGGGAGTGATTAATTACTTCAAGTGATTAACCAATAGCTCAATGGCCCAGAAACATATTCAATAAAGGGGCCTTAGAAGAAAGAGAAACTTGATTTCCCTTCTAATTCGAGCTGGCCCCAACAGAAATGTTCCCCCCGCAAGGCGTCACTGGACCAGTGACCTGGGGAGTGGAGCGACTTTGTAAGCCCAGCCTTGTCAGTACTTGCAGTGGGGTAGTAAGCACAGACACCAGAATCCATAGGCCCAACCTGAGTTCTCTGTTCTCTCTGAAGGAATACTAGTGGCAAGGCCTGGGTTGACAATGCCATACCCAGCATCTAGTCTTCTCAGGGTGCTTGATCAGCACTAAATCAGAAAACCTCTGAGAGTCAACAGCGGGTACCACACTTAGCCAAGAAGAGCGAGCGGGTGGGAAAAACATGGGGCCTCAAACAGTGTGGGATTCCCTGATTTTAATGAGCACGATTTACCCTTGATTATCTGTGGCCATGGCTTCCAGCCCACTGAGGTGACTGAGCTGTTGTTTACGCCATGAAACGATCAGACGCTTAGAAACACGGAACCCTAGTTCAGTCCCCTGCTAGAAAAAACTGCTGGGAAATGGGGAGTGACACTCTGTATCAGGAGAGAAAATTGGAGTGAGCAAATGGAGACTTCCCAAATTAGCAGATTCAGTCTCCAAGAGGCTTCAGAAAAGGGACATTTCTAAAGCCTTGTGGGTTTGTCGTTCTGCGATGATCCGGATCCCGGGTCCCGAAGCTGAAGACAAAACCTCATGAGAAAACAAAGCCCTCACTCTAAACCCCCACCCTTGTGTTGAACTCAGTGAAACACAAATTACAACCTTAAGAGCCTTGCCCCCAGGAATGGTAGTAAAGTGAGGTGGAGAAAAAGAGCAATTGGGGAGGCCAATTTGGAGATTTAAAAAGATTTTACCAGCCTCTCCCCTTCCTGCTGTTTCACTCAGTGACACCTGACTGTGGAAGTTGCACCAGGCTCTTAGTCCTCATTACGAGCTTGGGAAAATGAACCAAATTTACAGAGAAGAAGCTAGGGGTTGGACATCTCTCTGGTCCCCTGGGGATCTTGGAGTTGGGGACCCTCTTCTTTTGGACAAGCCCCTAACTAACCATCCCTGTTTCGTTGAAAAGACAATCCAGTGCAAAACCCGGAGGGCAATTTAAAAAAAATTTACTACTACATAATAGCACTTGGGAGAAGAAAAAAAAGACTTGTAAAGTCAAATGCTCAAAATAAAAATATAATTAACTCCATTATAATCAGGTCAATTAATCTTCATAAGGGATATTTATATGGCAATTTAACAGCCTTGAGAGTGGAAACTTGGCACACGATTCAGGAAGAAAATTGTGCAGCCAGATAACAGAAGATGGGGTAATTATATGGGGTCAGATTGATTCCAAAATACGATGGCCATAAAGGCGCGGAGGCTGACAGATGATCCAGATCAGAAGTCACTTTTGCAAGCCTGGGGTTTCTTTTGTGCTGATTGAAATTGAAACTGTGGTGAAGTAATTCTGCATGGCGAGTGATGGATGAGGCCATTTGAAGTGAGTCCCTTGTGAGTCGCCAGTGGACTCTGGTGGCAGGGCTGTTTGATGGACATGAATGACAGCTAAATGTGTTTTCTAAGGTTGGTGCCAAGGCTTGGAAAGGTGCAAGGAACTCTTCTTCACTGAAAGGGCAAGATGGGTCAGGCCTGGAGCCAGCTTGAAGCCCCTCAACGTCCATTTTAAAATGTTTAGAGCTCAGGCACCAGAACCCGAGAAGCAGCGTGACCTAGAGGAAAGGGCACAGGCCTGAGAATCAGAGGACCTGGGTTCCAGTCCTGGCTCTGCCACTTGTCTGCTGTGAGACCTTGGGCAAGTCACCTATCTTGCCTCAGTTACCTCAGTGTCTAAAATGGGGATTAAGACTGTGAACCCTACTTGGGACAAGGACTGTGTCCAACTCAATTATCTTGTAATTGAGATCCAGCATTTACTACAGTGTTTGACATATAGTAAGTGCATAACAAATACCACTAAAATAATAACCTCGCCCGAAAAAAAGAACCCCGGCGTCTCTAAAGGGCTCACCACAAGATTTATACCTTGCTTTATTCCCCTGATAGCCTCAAGAGCCAATGTTCATTCATTCACTTATTCAGTCATATTTATTGAGCACGTAATACATGCAGAGCACTGTACTAAGAGCTTATTTGGACCCTTCTTGTGTAATCCAGATGTCCTGAATGAGGTTCTAGGACCGGGAGGGGAGGGAGCTTCATTTGAGATGCCTAGAACAGAGCACTGGATCTGTGCAGCGCTAGCTGGCGTCCCCTGGTCATGGAGCTTTTAGGACTGAGCCCTTGTTGGGGCCGGGAAACATCCCCAGTGTCTGCTGGGGGAGTCTCCCTGCCCCCCAAGTTTGCGTCCCCTATTCACTGGCTGATTGGGGATAGATTGGGGAGGGTTGAGAATATATATATTATGTATATATCTGTAATGTACCTATTTATTTATATTAATGTCTGCCTCCCCCTTTAGACTTGTGAGCTTGTTGTGGGCAGGAATGTGTCTGTTTGTTGTTATATAGCACTCTCCCAAATGCTTAATACAATGCTTTGCACACAGTAGAGAAGCAGCGTGGCTTCAGTAGAGAAGTAGAGAAGCAGCGTGGCTCAGTGGAAAGAGCACCGGCTTTGGAGTCAGAGGTCATGGGTTCGTATCCTAACTCGGCCACTTATCAGCTGTGTGACTTTGGGCTAGTCACTTAACTTCTCGGTGCCTCAGTTCCCTCATCTGTAAAATGGGGATTAAGACTGTGAGCCCCACGTGGGACAACCTGATTCCCCTGTATCTATCCCAGCGCTTAGAACAGTGCTCTGCACATAGTAAGCGCTAAACAAATACCAACATTAATCAGTAAGCACTCAATAAATACAACAGAATGAATGAGGCATCCCTAATGGTGCCCCTTAGAGAAAAGGTTTGAAGCAATCTCAGGAGCAGCCCAAGGCTGTGTCAGCAGCCCAGACAATACCTATCTGCTGTTGAGCTCACTGCCAACTTGCACCCTCCTCCACCTATTTGATCTGTTTATGTTATTCATCATCATTGTCTCTGTGTACTTATCTCTTTGTTTTGTTTGCTCCATTGATTTTTTGCGGAGTCTAGCTTGCCTGCCCATCGTCTTCCAGGCCGGGCACAGGAGCCTGTAGGCCGAGGCAGGTTCAAGCCTGAAGTTTCCTAGGCGCTGGGTGTCACGGGGGGCCGGCCTGCCAGGGAGGCTCGCTGGCAGGCACAGTGGGGCCCCGGGGGGTTCCCACGACTCCACCTCGCCACCAACACAGGCTCAGGGCCTCGGGAACTGGCATTGCGGGACGCCGATCCGCTCAACGCCACATGTGACCAACACCCGGCTCCTCTGGCTCCTCTGAACCCCTCAGGCATGGTAGCTCTGTGAATTCAGCCCCGTCTCTGCCAAGCATAGCAATCCAGTGCCACCATTGGGCACCCACCCACCTCTAGTCATTTACACCCATTCTCAGCACTTGGGCATCTGGGCTCATTCATGTGTACATTCAAATACCTCTATTTGTCAATATTATTATCTCCATCTACTCCATTAGAGTGGAAGGTCCTGTGACCATGGAACTCATCTTGTGTCTCTGTTGTACTTTCCCAGGCACTTAGGAGAACAGGGCCTTGCATTTAGTAGGCGTTCTATCAATAGTGATAGTATTTATTAAACACCCACTGGAGGCAATGCCATGTATTAAATGATCGGGAAGTGCAAGACAAAGAAGTGACACATCACCTTCCCAGGGGAGGGGCAGACATAAAACTATTTATGAATATAATCATGAAAATAAATACTTGAAGATTCGGTTGAATAAAAATATGTAGAAAATTCTGGGGATATGAGTGTGAATATAAGTCTGTAAGTGCTGGAGGTGACCGCTGGGTTTGTTTGAAATGAGGTGCCGGGAATTAATCAAGAAAGTCTTATGGAAAAAGGTGGGATTTTAGGAAAGTCTGGAATGTGGGGAGAGCTGGGGAATCTGTTGGATTTGGGAGGGAGGGAGGTTCCAATTCCTCTACACTGTTAAACTCGTTATGGGCAAGGAACGTATCTACCAAGTCTGTAATGGCATACTTTCCCAAGAGCTTAGTACAGTGCTCGGGCACATGGTAAACACTCAATAAATACAGTGATCAATCAATTGATTCCAGGTCCCAGGAACCACAGGAACGAGGGAATCACTTCTACCAGGCTCCGTTGCAGCTCACGTCTGATTTGGAATGGTGGTTGGAGAGGGAATCTAGAGAGAGTTTCCTCCTACTCCTTGGGGCTATTCTCAATCCCAAATTAACTGATTTAGATCTCTTATTCACCTCCTTGGATCAGGAAGGATGGATGAGCATCTTCCTCCAAGCTGAGGTACACTTGGGCCAGGCCCCACTGAGGCTGTCAGAGAACCCCAAATGAGGTTTGGAGGAAGGTGGGACTGGGAGAGTCCTTCATTGTAAATTCAGCCTTCTTCTTGTCTGCTTTCCACATGCCATCCTCATTCTCCTCCATATTAGCCACATGACTGCAAACTCGTTGTGGGCAGGGATCATTTCTACCAACTCTGTACTCTCTCAAGTGCTTAGGTCAGTGCTGTGCACGTAGTAAGCACTCGATAAATGAAAGATTGATTGATTGATCAGACGGCTGGTAACCTAGTGGCTTAGCCGCTAAAAATGTTTTCCTAAATCTCAGGTAATCATCATTCAATCAGTTAATAAATTGTACCATGTGCTTAGAGTAGGCAGAACACTGTACTGAACACTTGGGGGAGTATATTATACTTAGTAGAAATGATCCATGCCCTCAAGAAGCTTGTAATCCATCTAGGGAGATAGACACTAAAATGAACTACAGGGGGGAGAAGGTTATATGGTATAAATATGTATATGTAATTACTCTGGGGTTGAGGGGAGAGGAGTGACTATCCAAGGGCTTGGGTGGCACAGAAGTGCTGAAGTGGCAGATGGGGAAATATAGATTGTGGAGATGAGAAACTAACTGGGGAAGACATTCTAGAGGAGGTGTGATGTCAGTGGGGAGGCAGCAAGACTTTATGGAGTCAGGAGAGATCCAGGTTTTAGTCCTGGCTCTTCCACTTCCCTGCTGTGTGACCTTGGACAAGTCGCTTAACTTCTCTGTGCTTCAGTTTCCTTCTTTGTAAAATGGGCATAAAATACCAGTCCTTCCTCTGTCTTAGAGTATGAGCCCCTTGTGGGCCAGGCACTGTGTCTGAGCTGATCTTCTCATGTCTTCCTCAGCACTTAGCATAGTGCCTGGCACTTAGTAAAAGCCAAATAAATAGCTTCATCATCATCATTAGTATTATTAGAAGGGCTTTGACGATGGGGAGAGCAGAGGTCTGCCGGATGGGAAAATCTTGGGGACAGTAGCCCTTGCCTCCTCCTTCTAATGATATTAAAATAAAAACGCACCACCTGTTCACGCTGGGATGCCAGAATCCCTGGTGACAGTATGGAGAGAATGACAAGAACTCCCTTTGATTGCCTCATGTTTTAGCAACTATTTGACAAACACAAGAGCTCTATCTTAGCCTTGGCTGGAGCCCAGCACTCCTGTTGGCACCAGTCCTTGAAGTGGCTTTTGATTTTTGTGGAGGGCTGGCCATGGTTTAATGCCCAAACTAAAGCAGAATAATTTTTAGGTGTCACCCTAGAGACCATCGGCTTATGATCTCCCGTCGCCTGGATATGATTTAGATTTTTCATTACATCAAAAAAAAATGTGAAAAATCTGACCCTCTATTGAAGCTGGTGGGGGGTGGGGGAAGGGAGGGAGTGTACGAGGAAGGGGGGTGGAGAGGGGAGTGACAGTTGTTTCGTTAGACAGAAGCAGAAGGAAAGACACGTCCCTGGGAATATCTGGATCCCCAGGAATGGTTCAGTGCGTTACTCTAGGCTTTTGGCAAATATTTCATTGGTACATTTGAATAACTAAGATGTTTTCCTCCCCGCCCCACAGCAAGAATTTCCAAATCAGAAACCGTTCTTACCAACTAATTTTTGGTCAAAACAAATTTGTCTTTGGAACTGATTAGGCACCAGCTAAAGCATATCTAAGCATTTCTGAAGAAAGTTTTTTCATGGCATTTGTTAAGTGGTTACTATACACCAGGGACTGTACTTAGTGCTGGGGTAGATTCAAGCTAATCGGGTTGGACACAGTCCCTGTCCCACATAGAGCTCCCAGTCCTAATTCCCATTTTACAGATGAGGTAACTGAGGTACAGAAAAGTGAAGTGACTTGCCCAAGGTCACACAACAGACAAGTTGGGAATCTAGGATTGGAACCCAGGTACTTCTGACTCCCAGGCCCATGTCCTATCCAGTAGGCAACACTGCTTTTCTACAGCTTTCAGAGAATATTATTACCTGTTTAGATAGCTTGAGGTGAGCTAGACACCTTGGGGTCACAGTCCCCACCTGGCCAACTGCCAGTGTTCCCAATCTGGAGACAGTAATTGCTGAGATCTTTCCAGTTTGGGTGGTTGGTTCAGAACCAGATCTGTCCTTTACTTGGTATAAATGAATTTAGGGGTTGTGGCTCGAAGCTCAGATTACCAGACCTTTTCTTGAGGATCTCTCTCTCCTCCTGGCAGAAACGAGTCTGCCAATGTACTTTCACTGAAATGTTGACCCTCTCTCTCAATTTAGTCAAAATATTTCTTCTCAGACAATCCCTGAGGAGTGGGAAGGGTTGAAAGATGTTGGTTGGGTCTGAGCCTCTTTTGTTCGTTTGGTTAACAGGTTGATGAAACAAGTGGTGAAATCATTCCAGAGATCAGTGTGTGTGTGTGTGTGTGTGTGTGTAGGTGGGGGAGGGGGGTGGGGAGGGGGGTGGATTTATCCCCCAGGGAGAATGTGAGTCGTCACTCCTACTGCACTTAGGATTCTTCAGTAATCCACATCTTTGTCAGTCGGCAGCCTGCAGTGCTCTGGCCAGGGAGTTTTGGGAAAGAGAGATTTGCCTTTCACTCTCCTATTTCTCTGAAATTCAGACAGGTATTCCAGAATACCCCGAGAAGGTCACTTCGTTCCATCCATTATTCCCTCATGTTTTCCACGCTCCTGTCTTCAACCTTTCAGCTTTGCTGACAACTGAACGAGACCATGGGATTTGACCCATAGGATTTGGTTTCATTGTAATTGTCCTTCAGGCAGAGCCCTGGGGAATCTCAGCAGTAGGTCCCATCATCCTCTGAGCCCACCCCTGGTTAACTGAAGTGTAGATTCAGAGATTCCCCTTCTCCATGCAGGGGCTCAGAGTAGACATTGACCATTTGATTCAGAGCACCACACCACGGGGTGCTCAATAAATCCTACCACTACTTTTTTGATGTGTTTTCTTTGTTAAAAAATTTACTCAAAACCAGACGCAACTGAATTATTATTGTTATTATTATTATTATTGCGATTTTGATGTTATTATTTAGTTAATAAAGCCCTTAACTACATGCTGGAGTAGAAAAATGATAGCCGGGTTGAACACAGTCCCTGTTCCAGCTGGGGCTTTCAGTCTAAGAGGATAGGAGAGCAAGTATTTCACCCCCATTTTGCAGATGAGGAAACTGAGGTTTAGGGAAACAGGGCTTTACCTGGAGCTCTAGGGGCTTGGCAGGGGTGCCTTAGTCCTGCCTGTCTTGCCTGTCCTGCCCATTGTTAAGCACCTCAGAAAGAAGCCCCGGCTGTTTTTCACTCTCTCCAAGAGTCTGGCCTTCTGAAGGCTGAGTTACTAGGAGGCGTTACTGTTTTACATTCCAACTGCTGTGCTTTGTGCCTCTGGCTTTTGTCTGGCCACTGGGCAGAGAGAAATGAATCCCACTCAACGTGATACACTTTAAACACATAAACTCTAAGACAAACCATTTTCCAACTCGGTGTTCCTGTCTCTCTGGCCAGGAACCGAGGCGGAAAATGCTGCCGACACAGCTTGTCAGCCAAGACTCACATACAGAGGCGGACCGACCCATCTAAGGGGGCCACGGAGCATTAGAGAAAGAGCCAATATTCAAAACAAAACCAAAGAAATGAACTGTAAAAGTGAGTTCAGACACTTTGCATTCTGAGAGACCCCAGGAGCATGGGATGAGCATACGTGAGCTGAGCATACGTGAGCTCGGGAGAGCCTATGCAAACTCGTGTTGAGTTCTATGTGAGCACGCACATGTTGAGCTCACACCCAGACCATTTCCAGTGGTGCATGGTGGGTTCCCAGTTCTGTGAAATGAACCAACACCTTCAAGTTGACACCCCCTCACCAAAAAGTCCATTTGATTCCTTTATTTCCACGAGTGTAGTTTAGGTGTTATTACCCCTAATCATATTTCACAAGAACCTTCCAGATCACCGTGATCTATTTCAGAGACCCGGGTGTTACGGTGCCTTGCTTCCTACCAGGAACTGGGGAGAGCTGGATCTCGGTTACTCAGTCTTTCAGATCCCTGAAATGCAAATTCACCAGGTCCAACAGGTCAGAGCGTAGGGGCAGAGCCACCCTGCTTAATCAGACTGCAGGAGAAAGGCAGCATTGTACGGGTTAATCCTGCTCAAACTCCTGGCTCTCTGGACTGAAGAGCATTGCGAAAGAAGCCCCTGTTTTATAAGCTTTTAAATTGCCCGTGCTTGGACACCGGTAATAAGTAGGTGGTTTCTCTGATTGATTAATGACTGCATTTTAAGTGGTTGTAATGGATGATGGGTTGTGTAGAAACAGCTGTGGGAGCCAGGGCTGGCTGGGGCTTCTACCCTGGTCTGTGTGGCCAGCTAGGCCAGTGGGAGGTGGTCCCCGTGTTGTCAGTAGTTTGATTAAGACCAGGGATCCGTCTCTCCCCTGCACACGAAGGTTCGAGTCCTCCTTTCAACGCTTCTCTTCCTGTGGGGGCTTGCACGCCTGACCCGAACATTCCTGTGGTTGTCAGTCAATGGGATTTATTAATAATTGCAGTATTTGTTAAATGCTCACTCTTTGCCAAACAGTGTTCTAAATGCTGGGGTAGATACAAGGTAGTTAGGTTGGACACAGTCTCTGTCCCACATGGGGCTCACAGTCTTATTTCCCATTTTACAGAAGAGGTAACTGAGGCACAGAGAAGTTAAGGGATTTGCCCAAGGTCACACAGCAGACATGGGGCGGAGTCAGGATTAGAACCCACATCCTCTGATTCCCAGGCCCAAGCTCTTTCCACTAAGCCTCGCTTTATTGAATGCTTACTGTGTGCAGAGCACTGTACTAAGTGCCTGGGTGAGGACAATGCAGTTTGGTGGGCTGGATCCCTTGCAGTCTGACCATAGAAGCAGCATGGCCAAGTGGATGGAGCCCAGGCCTGGGAGTCAGAAGGATTCTAAGCCCGTCTCCACCACCTGGGTGACCTTGGGCAAGTCACTTCACTTCCCTGGGCCTCAGTTCCCTCATCTGTGAAATGGGTATTAAGACTGTGAGCCCCATGTAGGGCATGGACTGTGTCCAACCTGATTAGCTGGTATCTACCCCAGCGCTTAGTACAGTTCCTGGCACATAGTATGTACTTAACAAATACCATAAAAAAAGATAATGACCCCCACCCCCACAAGGGGTTGGGGAAAAGGTAGGAGAGCAGCATGAGGAATTGTTGGCCTGGGCAGCAAGGGGTGGAGTGAAATGGCTGGACGGGCCACTTCAGCCTCCACCCTGTGAGCATTTGACAGAGTATGAGCTGCCCCTGTGCTGGCTGACTGAAAAATGGGGTGCACCCCTCATCCCCACTTCACACCCCACAAAGTGGGGTGGGGTAGGGAGAGGAAGACCTGCCAGGGAGGTGAGAGCAGACAGTAGGGGCACTTCAATTGTCTGTTTGAAATCCAGAAATGAATACTGAGGCAAATGGGTGATTCCGTTCTGAAAACATTCAGAGAGTACGTGCCGAAAATCGGAGGTGTTCCTGCTAACTGCCAGGAGCCAATGATGGGTGATTGGGCAAGGGCTGCTTAACAATCCTTGTGGGCTAATTATCATATATATTAATGATGCATGAAAGCATTTCATCACCTTATGTCACAAAAGATCATTATTATTGTATTATGTTAATACAATAATGGTATTCAGGCGGCCACTGCATGAGATCGGTGGCTCAAACAATCTGTGTATTAGGTATATTGGGTGCCATTATGATAGGTGGTGGGGCATGTGTTTGTAGCTAGGATGGGACAAGGTATTTGAAACCCAAGCTTCTCTCCACAGTCCTTGCCCTGACTCACGCTTTGACCTTGGCAGAGTCTCTTCACTTCTCAGTCCCTCCGTTTCCTTCTCCGTTCAATGCGATGACCAATACCTGACCCTCCTCCCCAGGGAAGTTGGTCAGGGTTGACTAATAAAGGCTCATTTAGAGCTTTGAAAATACAAAGGACCAATAGAAAAACAAAGTAGTAGTGTCCAGGGCCGCATATAACCCAGGGAGAATTACCCAGAGTTCCATGTTTGGGGAAGCAGGCTGTGAAATCCAGTAGGACTCCAACCAAAACACATGATATCATTGTCACCGTCACAGGGGGAAATGGTGGCCTTTCCATCCCATTTGGGGGTTTGCTGTCTTTTGGTGACCTGTATGAGCCTTCTATCAGCGGGAGTAATTGGGGATTCTACACAGGGAGACCAGGAATACTCTGATCGTTGGGTGGCCAATCAATCGATCAGTCCATCAATGGTGTTCATTTATTTTGTTTTATTTTTAATGGCATTTGTTAAACACTTTATTAGGTGCCAGGCACTTTACTAAATGCTGGACTAGATGCAAGTTTATTATATTGGATATAGTCTATGTACCACATGGGACTCTCAGTCTTACTCCCCATTTTACAGATGAGGGAACTGAGGCACGGAAAAGTCAAGTGATTTGACCAAGGTCACACAGCAGTCAAGTGGAGGAGTCAGGATTGAAACTCAGATCCTCTGACTTCCAGGCCCATGCTCTTTCCACTAGACCATACTGCTTCCCAATTTTTTGAGAACTTACAATCTTTTCATAGTATTTTTAAGCACTTACTCTATGTAGAGCAGTGTAATAAGGGCTTGGGTAAGTATAGTAAAGTAGACATGATCTCTGTCCTCAAGATTCTTACAATCTAGGCATTAAAACAAATTATAGGAAAGGGGAAACAACCGAGTATAAAGATATGGACATTAGTGCCCTGGGGAGGGAGGAAAAGTAGTGTGGCCTAGTGGATAGAGCATAGGCCTGGGAGTCAGAAGGACCTGGGTTCTAATCCTGGCTCTGCCACTTGTTGTGTTATCTTGGGCAAGCCACTTCATTTCTCTGTGCCTCACTTCCTTCATCTGTAAAATGGGGCTTAAGACTGTGAGCCCCATGTGGGACTTGGACTATGTCCAATCTGATGAGTTTGTATCTACCCCAGAGCTTAGTACAGTGCCTGGTATATAGTAAGCACTTAAATACCATAAGGGGAAAAAAAATAAAGGAGACAGGTAAGTAACTAAGTGCTTAGGAGACATGGACCCAAGTCCAGAAACACAATAAGGAGGGAAATAGGGTCAGGAGATATGCAATTAGCCAGCGAAAGCTTCCTGGAGGAGATATGATTTTAGAAAGGCTTCAAAGATAGGAAGAGCAGTGGTATGTTAGCTGTAAAGGGGGTGAGAGGGTCCAGGCAGGTTGGTATGCCTGACCAAGGGGGTCGTCGATGAGACAGATAAAAGCGAGGCCCAGTGAGTAGGTTGGCCTTGGAGGAGTGAAATGTGCAGGCTGAGGTGTAGTGGCCGTAGAGCTAGGCTAAGCTGAAAAGCGGCATGGCTTAGTGGAAAGAGCCTAGGCTTGAGAGTCAGAGGATGTGGGTTCCAATCCTGGCTCCACCATTTGTTTGCTGTGTGACCTTGGGCAAGCCACTTAACTTCTCTGTGCCTCAGTTACCTCATCTGTAAAATGGGGATTAATACTGTGAGCCCCACATGGGACAACCTGATTACCTTGTATCTACCCCAGTGCTTAGAACAGTGCTTGGCATACAGTAAGTGCTTAACAAATACCATAATCATTATTATTATTATTATTAGTGAGGAGAGAGCAGACCAGGCCTGCTGGAAGCAGTGTTGACTCTAGTTGTTTAGGAAGAAAGAATATAGTAAGCTCATCCTGGACAGGGAATGCGTCACTCAGTCAGTCAACTGTATTTACTGAGTGCTTATTGAATGCAGAGTACTGTACTAGGCTCTTGGGAGAGTATGATACAACAATAAACAGACACATTCCCTGTCCATATTGAGTTTACAGCCTAGAGGGGGAGACAACATCAATATAAATAAATACATTATAGATACTAACATAATTACTATGGGGCTGGGAGGGGGATGAATCAAGGGAGCAAGTAAGGGTGATGCAGAAGGAAGTGGGAGAAGAGGAAAGAAGAGTTTAGTCAGGGAGGGCCTCATGGAGGAATTGTGCCTTCAATAAGGCTTTGAAGGTGGGGAGAGTAACTACCAACTCTGTTGTAGTGCATTCCCCCAAGTGCTTAGTACAGTAGTTGGCACACAGTAAGGGCTAAATAAATATCTTTAATTAATCAACCGAGTGGTTGGCCTTGCAGGGGGCGGGAGGTGGGGGGCCAATCTGAACACAGCCACAGTCCACCCTGGCGTAAGACCGGTCCACCCCTGCCCAAACCTGCTGACCCCTGCGACCTCTCCCCGGGGCCCATGTGGATTACAGCCCGGGAGGGTGGAGGATCCAGATGACTGCCATGTTTCAAGGTGAATTTGGGCGATGGTGCCACTTGGCTCATATTTGACTTTAACTGCTTCGCCCATCCCTAGAAATGAGAAAGTTGTGTAATCTCCCCACAGCATCCTGACCCAAAAAGGTTTGTCTATTTGAATACAATGTCCTAATTGCAGGAATGCAGATTGACACTGATACCTGCATTTGGGCCCCTGATAAATGCATGCGCTTGCATGAACACCCACGCACACGTGTATATACGCGCCATACTAAATCCAAAATGAGCATTCGGAGCATTAAAGATGCAGGCTCATCTTAAAATAGCAATGTAAACTCTTGCACTCAAAGTCATTGCTCTCAACACCCTGGCTGTTTAAATCACTTCACTCCCCTGCTCTTCCCCTCTCCCTGCACAAATAATCAATCCATCTGTGGTATTTATTGAACACTTACTGAGTGCAGAGCACTGTGCTAAGCATACTTTTTTTTTAAAAAAAAGGTTTTTGTTAAGTGTTTACTGTGCCCCTAACACTGTACTAAGTGCTGGGGTAGATAAAAGCTAATCAGATTGGACACAGTCCATGTCCCACATGGGGCTCACAGTCTTAATCCCCATTTTACAGATGAGGTAAATAAGGTACATAGAAGTTAAATAACTTGCCCAAGGTCACCCAGCTGACAAGCAGGAGAGCTGGGAGTAGAACCCAGGTCCTCTTGACTCCCAGCCTGGGCTCTAATAATAATAATAATAATAATGTTGGTATTTGTTAAGCGCTTACTATGTGCCGAGCACTGTTCTAAGCGCTGGGGTAGACATAGGGGAATCAGGTTGTCCCACGTGGGGCTCACAGTCTTAATCCCCATTTTACAGATGAGGTAACTGAGGCACCGAGAAGTTAAGTGACTTGCCCAAAGTCACACAGCTGACAAGTGATAGAGCTGGGGTTCGAACCCATGACCTCTGACTCCAAAGCCCGTGCTCTTTCCAGTGAGCCACGCTCTATCCAGTAGGGCATACTGCTTCTTTTGGAACAGTACAACAGAGTTGGTAGACACATTCTCTCCTCACAAGGATCTTATAATCTAGTGTTGTCAGAGGGAGCAGAATCTAGAATTAAGAGGGTAGGAGGAGAAAGAACAAGAAGAGCCTATTTCCCATTGTGCCGTTCTCTCTGTGGGCCTTGGTCTTTGCTCTCTCCCCATTTCTCTGCATATGAGAGATGATGGACAGAGATGGAGACAAATGGTACACAACCAGAGAGATGGTGAAAGGAAAATGAAGGAATGAAGATGATCGTGATATTTATTAAGCACTTACTATGAGCCAGGCACTGTACTAAACACTGGGTTAGATGCCAGATAATTATGTCAGACACAGATCCTGTTCCACATGGGGCTCATAAGCTAAGTAGGACAGAGAAGAAATATTGAATCCCCATTTTGCAGATGAGGAAACTGAGACCCAGAGAAATGAAGTGACTGGCCCAAGGTCACACAGCAGACAAGTGGTAGAGGTGGGATTAGAAACCAGGTCCTCGAACTCCTGGGCCTGTGCTCTTTCCACTAAGCCACACTGCTTCTCATGATTTCTTTCCTCTGCTGCATCAGATTTTAAGAGGGTGGTCATAAATTCAGCATCAACTTGGTTTCAGAGCAATAAAATTAGCAAGCTTACATATTGACATACTCCCACATTCACATAAACAAACATAATGTGTTATATTTCCTTCTATACATTATACCTTCACAAAGAGGCTCCTTGAAATACCTTTGTATTAATATACATGTATTCACACCTACATAGTCACACATGCAATTTTAAAAACACATATATTCCTATGCATGCGTATACCCATATATTATACTACCCATATCCATACGCGGTCACATACCTACATATTTTACTACCCATATCCACACATGCATGCACGTAGCCATTCACACTCCCCGTTAACCAGTCAATCAATGGATGATATGTACTGTATTCCTACGATGTGCGGAGCACTGTGCTAAGTGTCACAGCAGTCCTGCCCCCGAGTTGCTTACACTGTAATGTGAGAGACAAGTGAAAAATAACATTTGGAGAGGGAGAATGGAAAGTTGGGAAAGTGGGGAGGTAAGTGCTTCACTAATGGAGTATGTAAATCAAACTGCATCCAAGTGTTGGGGGCGGCTGTGGCTGTCAGTCTTCTCCACATGACATTCTCCACTGTAGCCCCTCATCATCTCCTGGGGGCTCCAGGGTGGCAGGCTCCTTCCAGGACCGGAGATGCCATCCAGAGTGGCACATGGAGCTGAGAGAAGGGAGAACGAAAGGCGCAAGCAGGGTGTGCATCCCCATCAATGCCCTGGCTTCTCCAGTCAGGGGTCCACCAGTGGAGGGGTTGGCAGCCAGGCTGGGGAGGGGATGGGGCTTGGCACAGCCGAAGCTCGAAGTCTGTCTGCCAGGAGGGGAGTTTGGCATGAGTTGGGGAGTTTACTGATGCCCCTCATCCGTACCAGACAAGGGGACGCATGTGACATCACTCGTGTTGCACCAGGCACGCTGGGAAGTGTTATGTCTTTGCATGTGCCACTTTGTGGAAGTATGACAACTTTGCCTGATCCATGGGCATTTCTCCAGGAAGACTCCTGTCCCCTGCCACCCCCTGCTGCCCCCTCCATGTTGTTCCAGAACCTTTGCATTCCCCTCCTGTAAACTTGGGTGCCGCTCCTGTGCCATGGAATTTGGGAGAAGAAGCCAAGGAAGAGGGAGGCTGGGGACAGGGAAAAAAAATAGCAGACAAAAAGGTATCTGATGTCGTAATTGTACCAATTAGGGGACAAGTCAGCAGAAAACCAGACTGCCTGATGTAAAATCAGACAAAAGTCTACCCTGGTACCCTGACCACCCTCCCCTTCTAGACTGTAAGCTCCTTATGGGCAGGGAAAGTGACTACCAATTCTGTTATATTGTACTTTATTGTACTGTTATATTGTACTTACTATGTGCAGAGCACTTAGTACAGTGCTCTGCACATAGTAAGCACTCAAATATGATTGATTGACTGATTGGTTGACAGATATGATCTGATGATTTTAAGCTAGAACCAGAAAACCTGGAAGCTCATTCTTGTCCTATCCCTATAGAACTTCAGACCCATCTCTGTTCTGCCTTAGTTTAATCTTTGGCAAAATGGGCTCACTGTGATTCTACTTTTACCATGCCCTCAGGACAGACATGATGCTTGTAGAATGGGGATTCAATGCCTGTTTCTTTTTTAAATGGTATTTATTAAGTACTTATGGTGAGCAGAGCACTGAACAAAACACATTTTTTTAATGTTATTTGTTACATGCATACTATGTGCCAGGCACTGTACTAAGCACTGGAGTAGTATGAACTAATTGGGTTGGACACAATCCGTGTCCCATATGGGGCTCACAATCTCAGTCCCCATTTTTCAGATTAGTGAGGCACAGAGAAGTTAAGTCACTTGTCCTAGGCCACACAGCAGACCAGTGCCAGAGCTCGGACAAGAACCCAGGTCCTCTGACATTCAGGCCTGTGGTCTTTCCACTAGGCCACACTGCTTCTCCCTCCTCCTTAGACTGTGAGCCTCATGTGGGACTGGGACTGTGTCCAACCTGATTAACTTGTAGCTATCCCAGTGCTTCAAACAGTGCTTGTCACACAGTAAGTACTTAACAAGTACAATTATTATCATTATTATTACTAGTAGTAATATTAATAATAAAATTACTAAGATTCTCCAAGCTCTAGAATAAAAAAATGCGACACAGACTAGAGTAGTGGTGTTACTCATGTATCTGAAGCTGATTTTATCAGGTCCTAGATGTCTCCAACTTGTACCTGAAGGGCAGTTTTAGAGAATTTAGGTTTTCCTTCATTGTCTATTTCCCCATAAGATTGTAAACTCTCTGAGGGGAGGGGTTGGGCCTACTAATTCTATTGTATTCCCCCAAGTGCTTAGTACAGGGCTGTGCACCCAGTAGGCACTCAATAAATGCTCTTGCTTGACTGATGGATTGGTTCCACAAAGACCTGAAGCCTCCCTCTGGGCCCCTCCCTCTTTGGCTCCACCTGTACCTTGCCAGGCCTGGAGTCTCCCGGGAGTGTCACGTGGGAGCAACTGGCGGGTGTGACCCTGACCGCCCTGGACATTCTGGGGCCCAGTGTCTGGCCTTGGAATGTGACCGAACGGGAAGAACCAAACTAGAGTCATGTGACCAGGTAGAAAATGGAAACACTTCCAAATCTTAAGAATCTTATAGCCTGGGACCACCACCATCCCCCATCTTCTCCAGTGACCTCCTCCCTCCTTCCCTCCCTGGGGGCATAGCTCAAACAAAACCCATCTCTGGACATGTTAGGCCCCTGTGTAACAGTTATCTGTTATGTCTTTTTCAGTCACACTGGCATGCGTGGATTCATCCATTCATTCAGTCGTATTTATTGAGTGCTTACTGTGTGTAAAGCACTGTAATAAGTGCTTGAGAGAGTACAATGAAGCAACAAACAGACACATTCCCTGCTCTCAATGAGCTCAGCGTCTAGAGGGGGAGACAGACATTAAAATAGATATATTACAGATATATGCAGATATATACGTATATGTGTGTATGCTGTGGGGATGGGAGGGAGGACGAATGAAGGGATCATGCCAGGGAGACGCAGAAGGGAGTGGGAGAAGAGGAGAGGAGGGCTTAGTCAGGGAGGCATCTTGGAGGAGATGGACCTTTAATAAGGCTTTGAAGTGGGGGAGAGCAATTATCTGTCTGATATGAGGAGGGAGGGCGTTCCAGACTAGAGGTAGGCTGTCAAGAGTGTCTTCTTCAAATACAAATGATGAGCTCTCTCTCTTTCTCTCTCTCCCTCTTGCCATCTCTCCCTCTCTTTCTTTCTTTCTCTCTTGCTCTCTCAATATATAATTGCTTTCTGTTTTCACCCTTTGTGTTTGATGTGCCTGAATTTGTTTTGGGTGTAGTCTTTTCTGCTCACACAGTACCTTGAAAGCTCCTTGAGGGCAGAGATCCTGCCCTCTCCTTGAACTCCCCAGGGTTCGCCCCCAACCCCACCCCCTCGACTTCTCCCTTCAGGTGGGTTCAATAAATCATGATGACCACTGACTGCCTGATGTGATGCTTGTCATGGTCCCACCTGAAGGGAAAGGTCAGCTACTGTTCAAGAACTGAGAAACTCAGAAAACGGTCAAATTCCAAAACGAATTTAGTGCTCGTCGACATTCTCAGCAAGTATTTATCCACAAGGTACAGAATTCAGAACCAGCAGTGCTTAATACAGTAAAACCAGTAAATGCTCAATAAATAAGATTGCTTCTGGTGAGTGAAGGCTGCATTTCTGCACACCCTCTCTCTCTCAGTCAAAATATAGGAAAAAAGAATCTCATTTCTGTCTTTCTAAGGTGAGGGAAGCACATCTTGCTAGACAGCATGGTTTCTTGCACGAAGTCACATAAGCCCTGTAAATACTAGACAATTAGTCTGGGAAGGAGGAAGCAGCATAACCAAGAGTTTGGTACTCTGTGATTGTTGTCCTGATTGTCCTGTCCATGGTTCTTGGATTGGTTTGTCTCTTCTCTTGTCCTGGGTTTCTACACCCCTTCTGGTCTTTTAAAGGACCAGTTATGTCTTGTATGTGCAAATACATATAAGTATGTCTGCGTGTCTGTATGTCAGCAGCAGCAAGTGGGCTCTTCTGGTGACAATGAAACAAGATGTTATGGGATGTTGCTTTAAAATAATAATAATAATAATGATGGTATCTGTTAAGCACTTACTATGTGCCAAACACTGTACTAAGCACTGGGGTAGATATGAGATAATCAGGTTGGACACCGTCCCTGTCCCACATAGGGCTCTCACAGTCTTAATCCCCATTTTACAGATGACAGAACTGAGGCACAGAGAAGTGAAGAGAGAAGCAGCATGGCTCAGTGGAAAGAGCACGGACTTTGGAGTCAGGGCTCATGAGTTCGAATCCCAGCTCTGCCACTTGTCAGCTGTGTGACTGTGGGCAAGTCACTTAACTTCTCTGTGCCTCAGTTCTCTCATCTGTAAAATGGGAATTAAGACTGTGAGCCCCACGTGGGACAACCTGATTCCCCTGTGTCTACCCCAGCGCTTAGAACAGTGCTCGTCACATAGTAAGTGCTTAACAAATACCACCATTATTATTATTATTACTTGCCTGTGGTCACACAGCAGACAAGTGGCTGAGCCAGGATTAGAACCCAGGTCCTTCTGACTCCCAATTCCATGGTCTTTCCACTAGGCCATGCTGCTCCTCTAGGCTATGATGTTTCTCTTAACACTAAGCAGCCGCCTCCTCATTTCAAGTGGCAGTTGTCTGAACAAGGAGTTTGTCATGTGTCCATCTATCAGCCACCTGTGACCAGGAGTCCCCTCCACCCTGCACACCCTCCCCCTCTACCCCTGTGACTACCCAATCTCTGCTGAGTTGGGACTCCGTTAAAAAAGGGAAATAGTGTTGCCTTGTGGATAGAGTGTGGGCCTGGGAGTCAGAAGGACCTGGGCTCTAGTCCTTGCTTCACCACTTGTCTGCTGAGTGACCTTGGGCAAGTCACTCAACTTTTCTGTGCTTCAGTTATTTCATCTGTAAATGGGGACTAAGACTGTGAGCCCCACATGGGAAATGGACTGTGTTCAACTGGATTACCCCTGTTACCCCAGTGTTTAGTACAGTGCCTGACATGTAGTAAGTGCTTAACAAATACCATAAAGAAAAGCTATTGGCCCCAGCTGTAATAATAATGATAATAATAATGGTATTTGTTAAGTGCTTTCTATGTGCCAGGCAGTGACCTTATTGCAGGGGTGGATAGAAGCAAATCGGGATGGACACAGTCCCTTGTCCCACATGGGACTCAAAGTCACAATCCCCATTTTACAGATGAGGTAACTGAGGCAGAGAGAGGTTGAGTGACTTGCCCAAGGTCACGCAGCAGACAAGTAGCAGAACCAGGACTAGAGCCCATGACCATCTGACTCCCAGGCCCCTGCTCTATCTACTATGCCATACTGCTTCTCTACCGTAGCTGACCAGTAACCTGGACCGGATGGAGGAGGAGGGGCGCCGATAGGAGCTCACCTTGTTGCTGACCCTCAGGGGCAGAGTTCACCTGGTTTCATCTTGAGAAAGCAGAGTGCTGGGATGGCCCGATGGGACTCCCTGGTGGCTTCCTCTTCTGATAATCATCACCCAAGCAAACACGGGGGCCAGGGAGCAGGCCGCCATGGTACTCGCACAATGCCCCATTCATAGACCACAAGGCCGCTCTTGTTGTCGGGGCCAACGCACACGGGGCTTACGGTAAAGGTCAGTCCACCTCCCTGCTCCGGGGGTTTAGCAAGTTTTCGGGACGGATGTAAGGCGGGGACACGGGAAAACAGCCGGGCCCTGCTGTGGTTTCTGCTGCTGCTGCTGCTGCTGCTGCTGCTGCTGCTGCTGCTACTAATGATGATGATGATGCCCAAACCCACTGCAAAAGAATTCAGACCTCAGTGGACCTGGAGAGTGGAGAGTATCTTCCTTAGAGAAGCAGCATGGTCTAGTGGATAGAGCGGAGGCCTGGGAGTCTGAAGGGCCTGGGTTCTAAGGCCAAATCTGTCACTTGACTGCTGTGTGCGACCTTGGGCAAAGTCACTTCACTTCTCGGGGACTCAGTTACCTCATCTGTAAAATGAGGATTAAGACTGGGAGTTACATGAGGGACAGGGACTGGTGTCCAACCCGATTTGCTTGCATCTACCCCAGCACTTAGTACAGTGCTTGGCACAGAGTAAGTGCTTTATAAATATCACAATTATTATTATTATTATTCCTTAGCTCAATCATCCAAGCACTTAGTGGAGAGATCTGCACACCAAACTCACTCATTAAACATCATTGATTGACTGATTGATTCATGTGCTGCGGGAACTTCAGTAACTTGAGAAGCAGCAGGGCCTAGTGGGTAGAATATGGGCCTGGGAGTCAGAAAGACCTGGGTTTGTTCATTCATTCAACTGTATTTACTGAGCACTTACTGTGTGCAGAGCACTGTACTAAGCACTTGGGTGAGTACAATGTAACAATAAATAGGCACATACCCTTCCCACAGCGAGCTTAGGTAAAGGAGAAGACAGACATTAATATAAAAAATTAAAGATATGTAAGGACCTGGGTTCTAATCCCAGCTCTGTCACTTGTCTGCTATGTAACTCAGGCAAGTCACTTTACTTCTCTGTGCCTCAGTTACCTCATGTCTCAAATGGAGATTAAGACTGTGAGCCTCTTGTGGGACAGGGACTGTGTCCAACCCAATTTGCTTGTATCCACCCCAGAATTTAGTACAGTGCCTGGCATATAGTAAGCTCTTAACAAATACCACAATTATTATTATTATTATTATTACAATCTCTGGGCCCTGAAATGGTGAGAATGCCAGCGTTCCATTCTTTCCTTCTTGGAAAGGAAAAACCCTTCACATTTGGAGAGGCAAGTGAAAGGAGAGTTGGAACAGGTGCCTGGGTAGGCTCCCGGTTTGGGCTGGGCCTTGGAGAGGATCGGCTCCATTTTAATCTGGGCTCAGATGGAGAACTGGACTGGGACTGCCAGAGGAGTCTTTGATCTCAGTTCTGCCCTAAAAGGCTGGAGACAGCCCCCTCCCTGCTTCCTCTAATGACAAATAAAAACAGGGAGGCCAGCTTCGAGAACAGCTGCCTAGAGAAGCAGAGTATCCTAGTGGATAGAGCATGGGTCTGGGAGTCAGAAGGACCTGGGTTCTAATTCCGGCTCCACCACTTGTCTGCTGTGGCTGACCTTGGACAAGCCACTTCACTACTTTGTGCATCTGTTACCTCATCTCTAAAATGGGGACTAAGATTGTGAGCCCCATGTGGGATGTAGACTGTGTCCAGCCTGATTAACTTGTATCTACCCCAATGCTTAGTGCAGTGCCTGGCACTTAGTAAGTGCTTAATTAATATCATAAAAAAATAAACAGTATAGTTTGGAAGGATGCGAGCAATACTGGAACATTATGTGCCCACTCATGGATAACTGGGGGACAAACATTCCAACCTTGAGGGTCATCATTGTATCAGTCTGTCAATCAATTGTAGGTTCTGAATACCTACTGGGTGTAGAGTACTGTTCGATAAGATCTTGGGAGATTATAATAGAGTTAGGTGACATGATCTCTCCCCCCAAGGAGTTTACAATCTCATAGTATGGATTGAGCATATGTTGAGTGCAAAGCTCTATACTAAGCATTTGGGAGAGGTCAGCAGGGTTAGTGGTTATGATCCCTGTCCTTAAGGAGCTTAATAATAATGATTATCTGTTGGATGCAGAGCACCGTACTAAGTATTTGGGAGAGGACAACAGAGGTAGTGGACGTCATCCCTGCCCTCAAGGAGCTGACAATGTAATAGTATCAACTGAGCACCTGTTGGTGCAGAGCACTGTACTAAGTGCTTGGGAGTGGACAAAAGAGTTAGAAGTCAAGGAGCTGACAATCTGCTGGGAAGACAGGCACTCAAAGAATTTACAGCCAGGAGGAAGAAAGACAATCGGATATATAGAAGAGGGTAGGGAAATCCATAGATCCGAATGTGCTGCAGGTAGTTGTGAATACACAAATGCATAGTTGGTAGTTGGTGGAATATTGACCGGTGCAGGGGGCTCTGCCTCCCTGGTCTGATGTAGTTCTGAGTAATCCACAGAATCAGTCAGTCAATCAATCAATATGTATAGAGCCCTTTTCAGCACTTAAGGTTTATGGTTAAATTGGGTTGTCCATTTTCGTGCTTAACCAGCACACATATGTGTGCTTATGTGTTAGGTGATATGAGACATATTCGGCTCTGCCACTTGTCTGCTGTGTTGACCTTGGGCAAGTCATTTTACTTCTCTGTGCCTCAGTTACCTCATCTGTAAAATGGGGTTTGGCTCGCTGCTTTCTTGTACTTCAGATGGGTGCCTGACTCAGCACCTCCGACATGGGAGAGAAATCAATCAGCGGTATTTACTGAGTGTTTACTGCGTACAGAGCACTGTACTAATCGCTTGAGAGAGTACAATATAACAGGGATGGTAGACATGGTCCCTGCCCATGATGAGTTTGCAGTCTAGAGGAAAGAGAGTGAACAGGTGAGGAAGGAGAACAAGAACAGGGAGGAGGGGAGAGCAGACTAGCAAGATCCTTCTTAGCTGATTCCAGCTGAGTGATCAGTGCTGCAAATTGAAGTCTGATTCCTCTTGTCCTGTCCCTAGGGGAGTTGAGAATAATTGATCAGCTTCCAGTATTTATTTATTTATTCTGAGTATTTATTAGGGTTTGCTATTGAATGAATTAGGGTTTGTATTAAGTGCTTAATAAATACTGATTACTGAGCTAGATACAGGATAATCGGATCAGACTCAATCCCTTTCCCACATGGGGCTCAAAGACCTATGGGAGACGGAGGGCTCGTATTTTATCCCCATTAAAGATAAGGAAACTGAAGTCTAGAGCAAGTAAGTGAATAATCCATGGTACACAGCAGATCAGTACAGAGCTGAATCTGGAATCCAGGTCACCTGATTCCAAGTCCCCATGCTATTTTCATTGGTGCACCCCCTCCCTCCAGAAAAAACCATGCACAGATTATTCACTAACTCCTCAGCATGCTCTTCTTAGGGCTAAATAATGACAATTCATTTCATCTTTGCTCATGTTATCCAGTCCTGAATTCTCCTATCTTCCCTCTATGAACTGCCTCTAACTTTTCCACACTCAATTTGTGGTATTCAACATGGACACTGAAATTTTAAAAGCAAGGCCTATTCCTCCTCTGACCTCCTTCATCTCCTCTTAGCCTTCTTCTTCCTTCTTCTCCTTGTCCACATCAGCAGAATGGCTCAAGTACCTGTTTGGGGTAGGGCCCTGAACTAGCTGGTATAAGAAAAGAGCATACCAGAATATTGCCAATTTGCCCTTGTCTTGTGGTCCACTAGGCCCCCTGGATTTTTTTCTGTCCCATTCATTTCACAAACTGTAATTGTGCCCCTTACCATCCCCATTTTACTTGTTCTGGGCCACTTCAACACCTTGAGGTGACTGTGAATTCCCCCTTTGACCTCTAAGTTACCAGCCACCTCTCCCAAGGTGAGTGCAGTGAGCAGCTTTCTAATTTTGTTCATAATAATAATGATGATATTTGATAAGCATTTACTGTGTACCAAGCACTGTTCCAAGTGCTGAGGTAGATACAAGGTAACCAGGTTGTCCCACATAAGTCTCACAGTCTTAATCCCCATTTTCCAGATGAGGTAACTGAGGCACAGAGAAGTGAAGTGACTTGCCCAAAGTCATGCAGCTAAGTGACGGAGCCAGGATTAGAACCCACAACCTCTGATTCCCAAGCTGAACTGGCTGATTAAAATGCCAAGGAGCATCATCCCCAAGACCAGTCTGTGTGGAAGGTGGTTGATGCTGCAACCTTGAGAATGTCCTGCCAACCAGTTAGGTCCCCAGATCAACAGGAGAGGCCCGGTCTCCCAGTTAACCAGGGAGAATACCCGGGAGAGCCAAAATGGGGTTTCCTCTCTCAGGCCTTTTTGGGAAATACTTGAAAGTCTTTGACTTCTTAATCAGAAACTAGCAGTTCAGAAGCAGCCGTGCCTGAGGATTTTTTATCTGTTCGCAGGCTAGAGCCCCGGAGGGCAGGTCAAGGGGGAAATCCCGGCCCAAGTCTCTCAGTGGGAAGCCCCCAGCTGTTCCTCTGTGATCTGGGGTCCGATTTCATTATCGCTGTCGCCTCTGGAGCATTCCTGGGAACATCTCCCCCCACTCCTCCTCCCAAAGTCTTACCCTAGTCGGCCTGGCCGGAGAGCTGGATGAGATTCCAAGAGCACTGTTTGGGTTGAGGAAGAGCTGGAGGGTATTGCTGGAGCTCTTCCTCCTGCCGGTCAGTTTGATCCTCTCTCCGGGCACCTCAGGGTGGATAAAACCGGTCTTCTTTAGAGTCCACCTGGGAGAGGTCTCCCTGCCACGGAGCTAGGCTCGCTGAGAAGTGGCTGGCTGAAGTTGGAGATGGAGGGCCTGGGAGGTGAGTCCAGTACTGGAAATGAAGAGCAATTTGGATGACATACCCTAGAAGGGATGGCTCAAAGAATCAGACTCATAAAGAAACAGTGCGATCTAAGTGGACAGAACCAGCATGACCTAGAGGAAAGAGTCCGAGCCTGGGTGTCAGAAGGACCCGGGTTCTAATCCCAGATCCCTGACTTGTCTGATGTATGATTTTGGACAAGTGACTTCACTTCTCTGTGCCTCAGTTATCTCATCTGTAAAAGGGGGATTAAGACTGGGAGTTTTATGTGGGACTTTATGTTGGACTGTGTCCAACTCGATTAGCTTGTATCAACCCCAGCACTTAATACAGGGTCTGGCACATAGTAAGTATTAACAAAGTATTAACGGGGAAGCAGTGTGGCACAGTGGAAAGAGCACGGGCTTTGGAGTCAGGGCTCATGAGTTCGAATCCCGGCTCTGCCACTTGTCAGCTGTGTGACTGTGGGCAAGTCACTTAACTTCTCTGTGCCTCAGTTCCCTCATCTGTAAAATGGGGATTAAGACTGTGAGCCCCGCGTGGGACAACCTGATTCCCCTGTGTTTACCCCAGCGCTTAGAACAGTGCTCTGCACATAGTAAGCGCTTAACAAATACCAACATTATTATTATTATTAACAAATGCCATAAGAACAAAAACGAACCAGGAACAGGAAGCTCAAGTTGTAATCCCAACTCTGCCTCTGTCCTGTGTGTGACCTTGGAAGTAATTAATCAATCAGTCAGTGATTGAAAGCTTACTTTGTGCAGATCACTGTATTAAGTGCCTGGGAGAGTATAGTACAACAGAGTTAATAAGCGTGACCCCCACCCACAAGGAGTTTACAGTCTTCAGTAGGGAGATAGACATTAAAATAGATTATGGATAGGGCAAATAGTAGAGCATAAGTGTTGTGGGGATAGGATAAGTTTAAAGTGCTTAGGGGGTACACAACCAAGTGCATAAGGTGATGCAGAGGGCAGGGCTGTTAGAGGAAATTAAGGTTTAGTCAGGGAAGGCTGGACTAATTTAAATCATTAACCTCTCTGGGCCTGTCTCCCCAACTGTAAAATAAGGGTGATAATGTGCTTATCCAAATCCCCCTTGACCTCACAGAGATGTGGTGAGGATGAAATGAGATAACTGATGTTAAAGTGCTTTGGGGAAACTAAAGAGCTCTAAAATGCCCACTATTATTCCCTGTGTTGGCTTCTTTGTGGAAACTGGGCAGTCTCTCCTCTGGAGGATTCCATGAGAAGGGTCTGCAGGTAGCCCTGCCACAGACAGACAGATAGAAAACCATAATGGCATCTCAGGGGCTTGTCCAACCTGTTAATGTCTCGTTAGTGGTCGTTGGGTGAAGATACAGCACTGGGAGATCAGTTCGGTAACCACAAAAGGTGCTAATTGTGAAAGGTGCTAATAGTTCATCCTCTGGGCTGTAAGCTCTTGTGGGCAGGGAATGTGTCTGTTTATTGTCTATTGTACTCTCCCAAATACTTAGAACAGCGCTCTGAACACAGTAAGCATTCAATAAATATGATTGAATGGATAGAGGAAGCAGCATGGCCTAGTGGATAGAGCAATAGGAGTCAGACGGATCTAGGTTCTAATCCTGGTCCATCAGTTGTCTGCTGTATGACCTTGGGCAAGTCATTTAACTTCTCTTTGCCTTAGTTACCTCATCTGCAAAATGGGGATTCAGACTGTGAGCCCCATGTGGGACATGGACTGTGTCCAACCTGATTAGCTTGTTTCTACCCCAGGGTTAGTACAGTGCCTGGCACGAAGTAAGTGCTTAACAAATACCATTAAAAAAATTGGTAAGTGACCTCTCCCTACACTGCAGGTCCCTTCTGCCTGGACTGTGTCCAAGCAGGGCATGTGGGAAGCACTGGGGGGTCTAAGCAGGGGGTGGTTGCCCCACCATAACCCCAGCAGAGGGACCCATCCTGAACCCAAACTAAGGCAGGCCCCCTTGGCTTCAAGAACATCATTTTCCATGTGTAGTGTTTTTTGTTTTTGTTTTTTTAAATGGTTTTTACTAAGCACTTACTATGTGCCAGGCACTGTATTAAGAACCCGGTCACTGCTCCTTGCTATTGGGAGGGGTTTCCGGGAAAGCTTCGGCCCAGGCTCTTTATTCTCAGCCCCTGACCAGCATCTGGGCCCCTTGCCTCAGGCGACTGACAGGCTGGACAGAGCTGGTCCAGCCAGCTGACGCAGGGACCTGGAAGGCCAGCTTGGGATCAGAAGGGAAAGTGGCATTTGGTCCCCAGCTTGGGAGGTCACTCATCCAAGTTTTGTACTGGACAATCTGGGTTCCAGCTGGTCTGCCCCTGTCCAGTATAGATATTACACCTGATGTTTTATACTAGTAGCAGAGGCATTTATTGAGCTTCCACTAGGTACAATGCACTGTAGATTTCCCCTCTAGGCCACGGGAACTCTTTCCATAAGAAAGAGTGCTTCCATGAGAAGCAGCGTGGCTCAGCGGAAAGAGCACGGGCTTTGGAGTCAGAGGTCATGGGTTCGAATCCCGGCTCGGCCACTTGTCAGCTGTGTGACTTTGGGCAAGTCACTTAACTTCTCGGTGCCTCAGTTACCTCATCTGTAAAATGGGGATGAAGACTGTGAGCCCCACGTGGGACAACCTGCTTCCCCTGTGTCTACCCCAGCGCTTAGAACAGTGCTTGGCACATAGTAAGCGCTTAACAAATACCAACATTATTATTATTATTATTATTATAAGGAACATTCAGGAGACTACCCCCAGTGTTTCCTCTGTTCCCCCCAAAAGTCCCCCACTCCCACAGCCTCCATCAGTACAGTGCTCTGCACTCAGAGAGTGTTCAGTAAATACCACTGACTGAGTGGTTCCCTCCACAATTGGACCCCTCATGAACAGTTCTTCCCCGTAACTGGTCCCAATGTCAGAATCCAGCAGCCCCACGTGCTAGCAGCCAATCAATCTATCATCTACATGCACTGAGTGTGTACAGGGTGGTGAGCACTGTATCAAGTGCTTGGAAGAGTACAAAAGAGGTAGAAGATGTCATTTCTGCCTTCAGGAAGGTTACAGTCTAAGAGGGGAGGTAGACACAAAATGATTTACAGATAGGAGGCTATGGACTTGATAGGTGGGAAAGCAAGTCCTTAAAGTTTAGAGCCTGAAAATCGATAAATGTTCAGTTCATGTTTCCTCGCTTCTCAAAAACCTCCAGTGGTTGCCCATCCACCTCTGCATCAAACAGAAACTCCTCACTCAGTCACCTTGCCCCCTCCTACCCTTACTCGCTGATCTCCTAGGACAACCCAGCCCACACACTTCGCGTCTCTACTGCCAACCTACCCACTGTACCTTGATCTTGCCTATCTCACCTATCTCGCCTCCGATTTCTCGCCCACGTCCTACCTGGAATGCCCTTCCTCTTCATATCCGACAGACAATTATTCTCCCCACCTTCAAAGCCTTAATGAAGGCACATCTCCTCCAAGAGGCTTTCCCTGACTAAGCTCTCATTTCCTCTTCTTCCACTCCCTTCTGCATCACTCTTGCACTTAGATTTACTCCCTTCATTCACCCCTCCCTCAGCCCCAAAGCATTTGTGCACATATCCATAATTTATTTATTTATGTTGATTTCCGTCTTCCCCTCTAGACTGTAAGCTCACTGTGGGCAGGGAACGTATCTACAGCTCTGTTACAGTGTACTCTCCTAAGTGCCCTGCATACAGTAAGTGCTCAATAAATATGACTGACTGATTTATATATCATGAGTGGCATTTATTTAGTGCTTACTGTGTACTAAGTTTTCTGAGTGGTTGTGAGTGAATGGCATTTGGAAAGAAGTGACCTGAGGGAGGAAAAATTTGATCAATAAACCAGTGAATCAATGGTATTTATTGAGTGTTTACTGTGCAGAGCACTGTACTAAGTGCTTCAGAGAATATACTATAACAGAATTGGTAGATGCTCTAGGTAGAGTCTGGAAGCAAGTTGCAAGTTGGCAAGCAAGGCTGTGTAGACATGTTATATATTGAGCACTCGCTGGGAGTACTGTAGTGCTTGGGAACGTTCAAAAGAAGTATAAGACACAGTCCTTGTCCACAAAGAGCTTACACTCTAATGGGGGAGACAGCCAAAATATATTTACAGAGAGTAATCAGAATAAATAATTGAGCGAACAATTGATTCACATCGATACACGAGATGGTGGGAGGGAAATCAATCAATGATATTTACTGAACTCTTACATGGGCAAAGCACTGTAATAAACACTTGGGAGAGCAGACTACAGTAGATATAATAGACAAGTTCCCTGCCCACAAGGAGCTTACAGTTTAGAGGACATCCCTGAAGTGGCTTGGTCTGGTTTGTGGATTGGGTGAAGAGGGCTTGGGGAGATTTTTTCCCCTTCACAGAAAGGGTCACCCATTGGTGAGAGAGAGGACATAGGGGAAGTAGGAGTTGGAAGGGAGGGAGAGGAAGGAGGGGAAAGTTGTGGGGAGGCAGGAGGCAAGGTAGGAGGCAGAAGGAAGGGCAAGAGTGGAGGGGGCAAGGAGATCCAGGAGGCAGGGGTGGGAGAGAAAGGAGAAGCACGAATGGGTAAAGGAAGGGGGAAGGGGAAGCCAGAGTCAGGTTGGGGAAGGGAAAATGGCTGGAAATGGGCTGCAAGGGGCAGGTGTGGACAGGGATTGCATTTTATACTACTGTATCCCCTAGTACCTAGTACAGTGCTCTGAACACAGTAAGCACTCAGTAAATATGATCGATTGGTTGATCGATCAGTGTACACTGACTCATCTCTCTGCACCCCCTCCTCCACCCGGTCCCCTCAGATAATGGGGTGTAAGCTATTCATTTATTCCTGGGGCTCATTTCAATCTACTCTCTCACTTTGAACTAGTCTAGTCATCAGTTTGTGCCTATAATATCCTCATTAGACTGGAAGCTTCTCGAGGACTATGATTAGTCCTACTCTGTGAAGAGCACAATACTAAGTGTTTGGGAGAGGACAGTAGTTAGTAGACACTATCCTTGCCTTCAAAAAGCTTACAATCTGCTCCTTGCAAAGCGCTGTACTAAGAATTTGAGGGAGCAGAATGGAATTAGCAGACCTAGTTCCTAATGTCAAGGAATTTACAATCTAGCTGGAGGGGCAAACATGGAAGTAGTTTACAGTTGTATAGTTTCTCAGGTTGCACCCTGTTTCAGCTCAACAGCACTTGTTAGTTTCAACTTTACAATACCAGCCTCCTTTAAATCACTGGAGGCGCAAGGGGTGGGGACAGACGGGAGTCGAGAGGAAAAGGAGCAAAAATTTGAAAGTCACGATGAGTAGGAAGGAAGGGGAAAAAGTTTAAAGGAGGGAGGCCAAGAAGGCAGAGGGTTTGGGATGTTATCTACTAGTAGTAGAAATAGGACTCAAGTGCTTAATGAGTGCAGAGCACTGTACGAAGCCCTGGGAAAGAGTCCAGAAGTGGAAATTAGGCATGGTCCCTGACCCTCAAGGGGCTCACAGTTTAAACTCACAATCTGATTGCTAGGACGAGTCACTAGAAAGGGTCAATCTGGTATTTATTGAGGACCTATCATGGGCCAAGCATTGTACTAAGTGCTTGGGAGAGTACAATCGAGTTAGTAGACATTTGTCCTGTCCTTGAGGAGCTTATATACAGTCTAGTGGGGATGACATGTTGTAGCGGTAGTAGAAGTGGAAATAGTAGTAGTGGTAGGATTAGTAATAGTAGCATTTACAGAGCTCCCCCATGATGCAGTGCACTGTACTAGTCACTTGGGAAGTATAAAATAGTGGAACATCATTTTCCCTGCCCACAAGGAGCTTACACTCCAAAGGAAGAGACAGAAATAGAAATATTTTACTGCTAATGAAGTACAAGTTGGCTACCCTACAATAGAATCCCTCTGTCTTAATATAAATACATTGATGTAGCTGCATGATTCTGGGTGATTTTAGTAATATTATTATTAATATTAGAGTGTCCAAATTTGGTTCAGGAAACAAGACCCATTAATAACTCAGTTGCTAGGAGAAAAGTGGTTCTGACTCACCACATTGTGTTGTAGTCAGAGAACCTGCCCGTACATATCAGAGACGTCAGAGGTGGTGAAGTAGAAGAGAGGGGAGGTTCGTGGAGGACCACCCCCCCACTCCCCACCCCCCAGTCCCTCCCCACTCCCCACCAAACACCCAGAAATGTGACAGCATCTCAAGAATCTGCCTACCACTTCTGAGTTTTGGATGGACTCTCTCTGCCTGGAGTTTGGTTGGGTATTGCCTTCTTTCTGTATGCTCACCTGACCTTTCTGGGACCCTTCTATCTTTGCTTCCTGAAATTTAATAATAATAATAACATTTATAATAATAATGGTGTTTGTTAAGTGCTTATTGTATGCCAAGCAGTGTACTAAGTGCTGGGTAGATTCAAGATAATCAAAGCAGACACAGTCCCTGTCCCACGAGGGCTCAGAGTCTAAGTAGGAGGGAGAGCACACACTGAATCCCCATTTTACAGGTGAGGAAACTGAAACACAGTAAGTAAAGTGACATTCTCAAGTCACACAGCCGGCGAACAGCAGAGTTAGGATTAGAACCCAGGTCCTCTGATTCCCAGGCCTATGCTCTTTCCACTAGGTCATGCTACTTCTCATCCTCCCATCTTCAGTGATACAGAACTCGAGAGGGGTGCAGAGTCCAAGTTCTGTGCCCTGTTTCTATAGGGCCCATGGGATCTTGGGGGAAGAGACTCTGAGTGGGAAGAGACTCTGAGTCTGTTCCTTCTCATCTCAATCAATCATATTTATTGAGCACTTTCTGTGTGCAGAGCACTGCACTAAGCTCTTGGAAACTCAGTATAATAGAGTTGGTAGACAAGTTTCCTGCCCACAAGGAGTTTACAGTCTAGAAGCAATAGGAGACTTGGCCCATGACGTCTATGAGCTTGAGTTGAGTAGTCAGGGCTGAAGAGGCCAGAGGGGGGCTCTGCCTCTCTCAATCTTTGGCCCAGTGCTGAACTTAGGGGCTCTCCCAGAAGGCCAGGCCAGGCCAGGATTGACCCCAGGCCCTCCTCTGCCAGCAATCCTCAGGATTTGTCCAACTCGCCCAGACCATAGGTAGCCCTGACCATCAGGGCTCTGTGCTGCCTCTCTCTGAGGCCCTCTGAGGGGAATCAGGTGGACCTTCGGAGGATTGGCTGGAGCCTGATCTGTGCAGCCTGGTTGCGGGCCCATCCAGAGAAGCAGCGTGGCTCAGTGGAAAGAGCACGGGCTTTGGAGTCAGAGTTCATGGGTTCGAATCCCGGCTCGGCCACTTGTCAGCTGTGTGACTTTGGGCAAGTCACTTAACTTCTCTGTGCCTCAGTTACCTCATCTGTAAAATGGGGATGAAGACTGTGAGCCCCACGTGGGACAACCTGATTCCCCTGTGACTACCCCAGCGCTTAGAACAGTGCTCGGCACATAGTAAGCGCTTAACAAATACCAACATTATTATTATTATTATTATTATCCCTAGTTGGTGTATTGCTCTTGTTGCTGAGGGTGGTCATGTGATGTCACTGATCCCTTCCTCCTCCCCACACCCTCAGTGGTGGAGATGCAGAACAATTGGGAAGGGAGCCCTTCCTCCCTTAGGTTGGAGACCGCTGCTCACCAGGGAGCGGTCGGGCCTGAACTCTAATTCTTTGGTCATCGTCTCCCTCTTCTCTGCTAGACTATAAACGGGGCTGAACTCTAATTCTTTGGTCATCATCGCCCTCTTCTCTGCTAGACTATAAACTCTATGAGAGCAGGGGTGGAATGTACTTTCTCTATTGTACTTTCCCAAGTGCTATGTTCAGTGCTGCACACATGGTTCATTGTTCAATGGATGCCACTGATTGACTGACTGATCGATTGATTCCCATTCTGTCTTCCAGGGTCTCCTTCCCTGAGGGCATACCCTCTCCTCTCTGTGATCACCTGCCAGCCCCCCGGCGTCTCTCGCCTCGTCCCCGCCACCCCCCGCCTGGCCCAGGTGCTGACCCGCCGCCCGGCCTCGGAGGCTGCCCCGGCCACTGAGACCCCGGCCCGCGAAGCCCCCGCCAGCAGCGAGTCCGAGGCTGAGCAGCCTGCCCCTCGCCTGAAAAAGCCCCGCCGGAGCCGGACCATCTTTACGGAGGTGCAGCTCATGGGGCTGGAGAAAAAATTCCAGAAACAGAAATACCTGTCCACTCCTGACAGGTGAGAGTGGGGATGGGGAGGGTAGGCTGGGGCAGGAAGGACCCTGGATTGAGGATGAGGAGAGCTTAGGGCATGGAGGATTATAGGGCAGGGGAGAGGGATGCTGGGGGGGCAGGGAAGACCGTGGTTTGGGGAGAAGGGGAGGTAGTGACAGAGAGGACTGAGGACCAGAGGGAAGGAGAAGCAGGGGCAGGAAGAGGGAATGTTAGGGGTAGGAAGGTTTATACCATGGTATGGGGAGGAAGGGAGGCTTAGGCAAAGAGGATCAAAAGACAGTGAGGAGGAGGACTCTGGAAGCAGGGAGGCCCAGCCCTAAGGAAGCACCATAGGAACTGGCAGTGGCTAGGAGGAAGAGGAGGGCCTTACTATCCCTATAGCCTCTGCTTGGACTGGAAATTCCCTGTCCAAAGGGAGAATTGTTTTGCAGGAGCACAAGCTTACTACTGCCTTGCAGACACAAGCCACTCCTCTGCCTGCTGCCTCCCTCAGCACTGTCTTCTTTTAAATGATGTTTTTTAAACTCTTGCTGTGTGCCAGGAATTGTACTAAGTGCTTGGGGAGATGTAAGCTAATTAGGTTGGAATGGCCCGGCCCCAGGGGTCAGGGGGTCCAGGCAACACCGTGGGGTCTGACCAATTGCCAAAACCAAACTCCTAAAATCCATTTGACAGCAGTCCTTACCATTTCCCTAAATCAAAGATCAAAAGACGTAAATTAAGGGCTAGGATGAGGGACAGGCTAGGGGTTAGAATTGTGGTGAGGCTTAGAAGTTGAGCTTTGATAAGATTTAGGTTAAGGTCAGGGTTAGATTAAGATTTAAGGTTAGGGAGGCTTAGAGTTGGCATTAGAGTTAGGTTAGGGGGAGGCTGGAGGTTAATATGTTGTGATAGGGTTGGGGAGAGGCTCAGGGTTTGTTTTTTTTTAAAGTGCTATTTTTAAAGTATTTACTATGTGCCAGACACTGCACTAAGTGTTGTGGTAGATACAAAATAATTGGGTTGTACACAGTCCATATCCCTCATGGGGCTCACAGTCTTAATCCCCAGTAAAATGGGGATGAGGTAACTGAGACACAGAGAAGTTAAGTGTCTTGTCTAAGATCACAAAGCTGATCAGTGGTGGAGCAGGGATTAGAACCCAGATTCTTCTGATTCCAAGGCCCATGCTCTAGCCACTAGGACAAACTGCTTCTCTGTGTTGCATTAAGGATAGGTATAGGGAGAGGCTGAAGGCTTAAGGCTAGTATTAGGGTTGGAAGAGGCTTTGGGTAAAGTTTAGGGTTAGGGTTGGGAATAGGGTGAGGGGAAAGGGGAATCGATTATTTTAAATATTTTGGTTCTCAGCACTTGAATCACATATTATTGATTTTCCTCTAAATGCCCTGCAGGAGCTTGGTATTGACAGTTAGCTTTGGTCTTATTAGATCTCAGGGCTTCTTACTCCTTGGGCACATCTGAGGCAAATAGAAACCAGCTTGGGGAGCCCCTTTCCTCATTGCCAGGCAGGGCTGAGGCAAGGTAGAAGAGCATTTGGACATCCGCTGTGGAGGTGTTGAAGGCCGTGAGAAGCTGTGTTATCTAGTTAGGCAGAGCACGGGTCTGGGAGTCAGAAAGACCTGGGTTTTAATCCTGGCTCTGCCACTTGTCTGCCGAGTGACTTTAGACCAGTCACTTAACTTTTCTGTGCTTTAGTTGCCTCATCTGTAAAATGGGACTGAAGACTGTGAGCCCCATGTGGAACATGGACTGCATCCAACCCGATTAACTTGTATCTACCCCAACACTTAGAACAGGGCCTGGCACATAGTAAGTTCTTGACACAGATCATAAGGAGGCCTGATCTAGGGTCAGATGTGAGCCCCTTGTTGAGTAGGGATTGTCTCTATTTGTTGCCAAATTGTACTTTCCAAGCACTTGGTACAGTGCTCTGCACACAGTAAGTGTTTAATAAACACGATTGAATGTCTGATAGGGACCAGGGGTTTTGGTATGGAGAAGGTTTTCCCGCTCTCTAGTGTCAAGGCTCAATGTATTTTGGACAAGCCTCTTAAAGCTTCAAGGACGTCAGTTACCCAACTTGTGAAATGGGTCCAGTCATTTCTCCCTTTTCCAGGCATGGGTGGGAAAGAAAACCTGGCACTGCCCTCCCTGACCTCCTGCTAGGCTTTCTCTGGTGAGAGGAGCTCTGCCCCCTGCCCCCTGCCCCCTGCAGCACTGCCAGGCAGGTTAGCCTCTGGTCACAGGATGGCATCTTGTTGGACAGTTCCATCATAACCTATCAATCAATCAATTCAATCGATCGGATTTATTGAGCACTTACTGGGTACAGAATACCGTACTAAGTGTTCGGGAGAGTACAATACAACAGAGTTGGTGGACACATTCCCTGCCCTAATTAATCAATCGATGGTATTTATTGAGCACTTACTTTTTGCAGGGCAATGTACTAAGCACGACTTTCATTTTAGATATGATTCCTATCCTCAAGGAGCTAACAGTCCTAATGGACCCTCTTCCTGGGTTCTGCAACTGGAGGGCCCCAGAGCCCAGCTCCTTCACTGGATCGGTGGACAGGTGTTCCCATGTCCAGCCCCTCTGCATGGTGGCCCATCCCCCAGCCCACAGCCTGCTCCTCTTTGAGCTCCATAGGGAGGAGTTTGCTGGGCAGCAGAGTGGCATACCGCCATGCCAGCCAGGAAGACTGGGGGAGCAGTATGACCTAGTGGATAGAGCATTGCCCTGGTAGTCAGAAGGACCTGAGTTCTAATGCCGGCTCCTCCACTTGTCTGCTGTATCACCTTGGGCAAGTAGTCACATCCCTTCTCTGTGCCTCAGCTCTCTCATCTGTAATATGGAAATTAAGCCTGTGAGCCTCCTGTGACCAGGGACTGCATGCAACCTGATTACCTTGTATCTACCCCAGAGCTTCGAACAGTGCCTGACACATAGTAAGCACTTAACAAATACCATAAAAAAGCAATCTTGGGGAAACCACAAGGGCCAGCTGCATCTTATTCTTCTGCCCCCCCAACTTCTAAAACAAGTCTGACCTTGTCCGTCAGAGGCCTTACTCTGCTCTGGAGCCCTATACAAGGGAACAGGGAGGGACACAGTTTCTCTGGAGTCACAAAGTGGAGAAAGGGATGGAATTGGGATCAGACCAGACTTCCGCCTCCCTGTCTGTGCCTAGACCTTATCCTGTGGTGGGCAAATATTCTGATTTGGTGGATTATGGATGATTGGGGTTTACCCTGTATGCCCTTGGGGAGTGGAAATAATCGCCTGGAACATCCCCAGGCTGCCTGAACTCTTCATTTCCTCCCACTGGACTGTCTCTCCATTCCTCAGCCCTCTGTCAAGGAGGTACAGGGGAGTAAAGGAAGTACAATCCAGTGCTGCTTGGCAGTTGCTCTGATCCAGGATCAAGGGGATCAGAGTTGGTGGAAGATGGGGTGAATTCCCTAACCCCATCCCCTGGACTATGGCTCATCCAGAGTTGGTTGGATTGAGCAGGTCCTGGCACCAGGAGATGGGAAAAATGATTTCTTGCCTGGGAATCAAAATGTTTTGAGATCTGCCCCAAAGCCTCAGCTCAGAGGCTCCTCCAGTGGCATCTTGGGACCACTGGGGCTGCCCCAACCGGCCTGCTTGGAGCTGGGCCTCTAGACGAGGAGGCCGACCCTGCGGAGCAGGCTGTCATGACCACACCTTGCCCTGTACGTGACTGCAACCATGCATGGTAGTGCTCTCTCTCACTTGCGCTCTATGTGTCTCTGTCTGTCTCTCTTTCTGTTTGTTTCCCTGGTTGCCTAGGTGACCCCCATGGGTGAGTGTACTTGCTGGGAGGTCGTTCTGGTGGCTATTAGTCGGACGGTGTCAGGCTTGCTTAAGGCAGCGTTGCCTCCCGAGCAGCATTTCTCCCAGAGCTCCCAGCTCTGAGGATGGCAAGGGGCTGCTCACCGGGGCTCACAGGGTGGATGCCCATTCTGGGGGCCAACCAGTAGCTGGGGGTTAATGACAATAACCCTCACAATAATTGTGGTATCTGTTAAGCTCTTACTATGAATGAAGCAATGTACTAAGCACTGGGGTAGATACAAGATTGGACACAGTTCCTGTCCCACAAAAGGCTCCCAGTCTAAGCAAGAGGGAGAATGAACGGGCATCCAATTCCCATTTTACAAATAAACAAAAGGAGGTCCAGAGAAGTAAGGTGACTTGCCCAAGGTCACACAACAGGCAAGTGGTGTAGGCCTTCACCCCCTGGTGGATTGCTGCTTAGAAAACAGCGCTGCAAACAGGCCGGCTAGGCCAGACACAAGGGCTGCAGCTGGGGGCCTGAACCTCCGTCTGTGGCCAGGAAATGTGTCTGCTGTATTGTTGCATAGTACTCTCCCAAGTGCTTAGTACAGTGCTCTGCACACAGTACACACTCAATAAATATGATTGACTGACAGAGTAGCAGGACCCCACAGGAAAAGTTTCTACGTGGAAATTCACGAAAACTTGGTGGATACCTAGCGCGTTCCTGCCCCTGTCCAACCCATGCCTCTGCAGTCCCCTCCCTTCCCAGGGCCGTGTGGATTCGGGTGTCAATTCCGAGCCTCGATTTTTTTTCCTAATAGTATTTGTTAAGTGCTTACTATGTGCCAGGCACTGTCCTAAACACTGGGTTACAAGATAATCAGGTTGGAGACAGTTCATGTTCCACGTGGGATTCCCACTCTTAATCCTCATTTTACGGATGAGGGAACTGAGCCTAGAGAAGTGAAACAACTTGCCCAAGGTCACACATCAGACAAGTGGCAGAGCCAGGATCAGAACCCAGGTCCTTCAGATTCCCCGGCTCGTGCTCTATCCACTAGGCCATGCTGCTTCTCAGGTTGTGCGGTCTCTGCTGCCCCATGGTGGGTGCCACTGGAAGCCTCAGGGGATTTGGGAGGCCAGCCTGGCACTCGGGTCAGGAGGAAGGCAGAGCTTTCCCCAGTCCAATTCCAACATAAAGCGTGCCCTCCTACCTGCCCCCTTCCCTGGCATGCCAAGGGGCCGGGGTTATGCCATGGTTCTGTCCTGGTGAGGACCAGGGAGTAAGGGCCTCTCCTGTCTGGCTCAGACCGGGGCCTAGACTCTGAACTGCCTCCTCCGGGCTTCAGGTTTTCAACCAGGGAATTGTGAAGCCCCCAGCCAGAGCCTCTATCACTACCAGCTTCTCAGCACCCCCCTCCCTCCCACCCCTGACTCACCCCTCCTCCTGGTCTCACCCCCTAGGTTGGACCTGGCCCAGTCTCTGGGACTCACACAACTCCAGGTGAAGACTTGGTACCAGAATCGCAGGATGAAGTGGAAGAAAATGGTAAGAAAGAGGGAGGCCCCTGCCCCTCTACCTCACCTCCTGGCCTCTAGAGCCTTCGTCCTCCCAGCCTCCACTCACCCAGCCTCCCGATCTTCTCAGCCTTCACCTCCTTGCTTCCCCACCTCCCCGTCTTCCTACTCCAGCCTCTCCTCATATTGACCTCCCTGTTCTCCCTACCTCCTAGCCTCCCCATTCTCCACCCCCTCTTCTTATCTCCCCATCCTCTGTCCTCCTCAGGCTCAGCCCCCCACAACATCCCCACCTAACTTCCCCCTTCTCTGCCGGCAATCTCAGCCTCCCTGCCTCTCCTCCCCAACCTCCCCCCTTGCCCACAGGCCACCCTGAAACTCCAACCTCCGCCATTATCTTGAGCCTCACTGCTGAGGCCTGGAAATTCTATGGTTTCCTTCCCCTGTCTTGGCCTCCTCACCTGGCTGGGTTGGTGAAGAGAAGACAAGTAGGGAGGAGAGCAGACAGTCCACCCACAGATGCCGATCCCCTTTGCACTGGGGCATAAAGGGAAATCTCCCACCAGCCTAGGCCTCTCTTGTGCACTTATGAAGGACTTTCAGAGTATGGATTTGACCCTGGTCCTGTTTTGAAGAGCTTATAATTCAGAGGGAAGATGAAGCAAAGAGACACAGGACAAATCAATCAAATAATGGTATTTACTGAGTGCTTACTATGTGCAGAGCACTGTACTAAGCACTTGGGACAGTACGTGAAGCAACATGGCTTAGTGGATAGAGCACAAGCCTGGAAGTCAGAAGGACCTGTGTTCTAATCCTGACTCCACCACTTGTCTGCTATGTGACCTTAGGCAAGTGACTTAACTTTTCTGGGGCTCAGTTACCTCATCTGCAAAATGGGGATTCAGAGTGTGAGCCCCATGGGGTACAGGGACTGTGTCCAACTGATTAGCTTGTATCTATCCCAGAGCTTAGAACAGAGCTTGGCACAAAGTAAGCGCTCAGCAAGTACCATAATTATTATTATTATTATTATTATACAACAGAATTAGCAGACACATTCCCTGCCCATAATGAGCTTACTAATGATAAGAAATGCAGATATTTATGTGTGCATATGTTCCCATGTGTGCTTGATTATGTAGGTTCATGTATGAGCCCTGCCATTCAGTTGTTCACAGGAATCAAGGGGCATGGGTGGGTGGTTGGAGAACTAGAGGTGCAGTGGGATGAGTGACAGGAAAGGGAAGGGGTAGGGGAGGGAAGGAAAGAGAGAGAGAGAGAGAAGTAAATTTGCTGACAACCTGTATTTCCTTAACCTTAAGCAAAGCCTTGGTCGGAGAAGTAATGGACCATTGAGGGGAGAGGGTGTGATGCCAGACTGGGAACCAGGGCTTTTGGTTGTCCTCCCAGCTCAACCTCCAAGTGAGAACAAGACCCCCTCCCCACCCTGTGACTCAGTTTCCCCCAGGTGGAAAGTGTCCACAGAGTGACAAGGGCCATAATTCGAAAATGTGGTGGAGTCTCTCTTAGTGATTCATGGTTTGAGCTGATTTACTACCCACCAGCATTGGCAGGCCTCGCCCAGGTTCAAAAACACAACAAAAAGCATCTGGTTCTTTCTTCTTCATTCCTTACCCAGGATTGGCATCCCCTCCCCAGTCTCTGGACGCCCAGATTAGTGATGATGTAGAGGAGTGGGCACCCTAGGTTGGCAGATTGACCTGACCATCTTATAGCCCCTCCTTAAATGTGTTTGAGAGAAGTGTGGTGCTCCCTTCCCCATCCCCACAGTGGTTCGAGAACAGGAACAAATTAGGGTTTAGAGACTTCCTTGCAGTCCTTCTCCAGATTTTGGTAAGGAAGAGAAAGCAATGATTTGGGCATTGAAGACAATTCAGAGGTCTGTGCCCCGCTTACGATGGAAGAGAAGCTGCGAGGCCTAGTGGATAAAGCATGGGCCTAATAGTCAGAAGGACCTGGCTTCTAATTCCGGCTCTGCCACTTCTCTGCTTTGTGACCTTGAACAAATCACTTCACTTCTCTGGGCCTCAATTACCTCATCTGCAAAATGGGGATTAAGACTGTGAACCCCATGTGGGACATGGACTCTGTCCAACCTGATTATCTTGTATCTCCCCCAGTGCTTAGTACAGTGCCTGGCACTTAGTAAGTGCTTTAAAAATATCATAAAAAAAGGATTAGAAATATATTCTCAGAGTTGTTGACTTGGCTGCCAAGATGGCAGCTGCCAATTTGTCACAGCCAAGATAACATCTCTGACTAGTTGCTACTGATCAGGATTGGTAAACTGCAGAGGGTTGGGAAAATTTGTTATTGCGGGCTCAATGTAAGATTCACCTTGGGGTCATCACTGCTTTGGGTGGATCAAGAAAGCCTGCCAGGTTTTTGTGACAAATGGCATTATTCAAAGAAACCCAAAGTGGAGACAAACCGCTCCCCCACCGCCGCCCCCTCAACCTCTGCACTCACAGTCCTGGCATGAAAAAGAAGACAGAAATCTCCACCCAATCCACTGTGCTGGAATCTCCTCTGCCAACTGGATTCCCCTTGGGGTATGAGGTCTTCTCTTATCGATCCCAACTCTGTGCCTCGGGAGAGTTTGGAGGAAATGGTGTGCAGGGATTGTCAACCAGGGAGAGTTCCCTGAAGACATTCTCTTGAAAGAAGCAGTATGGCCTAGGTTGGGGCACAGGTCTGGGAGTCAGAGGACCTGGCTTAATTAATTAATTAATTCAGTCAGTCAGTCAGTCGGTCACTCATATTTATTGAGCACTTACTATGTGCAGAGCACTGTTCTAAGTGCTTGGAAAGTACAATTCAGCAATAAAGAGAGACAATCCCTGCCCACACTGGCCTTACAGTCTAGAAGAGGGGAGACAGACACCAAAACAAGTAAACAGGCACCAATATAAATAAATAGAATTATAGGTATATACACATCAAAACAAATAAACAGGACCTGGGTTCTAATCCCAGCTCTGCTACCTGTTACTGTATAACCTCGAGCAAGTCACTTCACTTTTCTGGGCCTCAGTTCCCTCATCTGTAAAATGGGGATTAAGACTGAGATCCCTATGAGGGACGTGGACTGTGTCCAACCTGATTAGCTTGTATTTACCCCAGTACTTAGTATAATGCCTGGCACATAGTAAGCATTTAACGTATACCTTTGTTGAAAAAAAAAAAAGAACAGCCTACACAAGTCAGAGGGTCATTGTCCAGAGTGGCAGTGAGATCCTGCTTGCATTTATCCTGGAACATGCCCAGCTTGATGGATTTGCAACGGGTAGACTTGCATGGTGAGGAGGGAAATTACCTTAAGCAGCTGACTGACTCCTCCAAGATGAACTGCTGTGTAGACGGTGATGGAGAGACCAAGGTCACACTGCTGAATCTCCATCTTATTCAATCAATCCATCTTTCAGTGGGTATTTATCAGAGCACTTTCTCTATGCAGATCACTACACAACATACTTGGGAGAGCACAGTAGAGTGAGTAGAAACAACCCCTACCCTCGATGAAGTGACAATCTAGGCTTGGGGGAAAGAGACATTAAAATAAATTACAGGAAGGGGTAAGAAATCAATACAAAAATATAGACATAAGAGCCTTGGGAAAGGGGAAAGGGGGAGGGGAAAGCAGAATGGCTTAGTGAAAAAAGCACAGACCTGGGAGACAGGAGACATGAGTTCTAATCCCAGCTCTACCACTTGCTGGCTGTGTGACCTTGGGCAGGTCGCTTAAATTGTCTATGCCTCAGTTTGCTCAATTGTAAAATGGGGATTCTCTCCCTCCTATTTAGACTGCGAGCTCATGTGGGACAGAGACTGTGTCTGACCTGATTAACTGGTATCTACCCCAGTGTTTAAAACAGTACTTGACACACAGTAAGTGCTTAACAAATACCATAACAATAATAATAACAATACCGAGTTGGATACCTATGTGGCTGGAGGGGTAAGTGCAAAGCTGAAATGAGGAGGGAAATAAGGTGGGGAGATTGGAGATTAGTCAGAGAAGGCTTCCTGAAGGAGCTATGATTCTAATAGGGATTTGAAGATGGGGAGAGCAGTGGTCAGTCAATCATATTTATTGAGCACTTAATGTATGCAGAGCACTGTACTAAGCCCTTGGGAGAGTACAGTGTAACAATATAACAGACACATTTCCTGCTCAGAATGAGCTTACAGACTAGAGGGGGAGCCAGACATTAATATAAATAAAATTATAGATATGTACATAGTGCTGCGGGACTCAGATAATAATAATGGTATTTGTTAAGCGCTTACTATGTGTCAAACACTGTTCTAAGCGCTGGGGTAGATACAAGGTAATCAGGTTGTCCCACATGTGGCTCACAGTTTTCATCTCCATTTTACAGATGAGGTAACTGAGACAGAGAGAAGTTAAGTGACTTGCCCAAAGTCACACACCTGACAACTGGCAGAGGCGGCATTAGAACCCGTGACCTCTGACTTCTAAACCTGTGCTCTTTCCACTAAGCCACGGATGCAAAAAGGGAGGAGATTCCAGGAAGGAGGAAAGGTGTGAGCAAGGAATCGGGAGCAGTAGAGATGAAGGCAAGGCAGTGGAAGTAGGTTGGCATCAGATCATCCAATCAATCAATTGTATTGAGCGCTTACTATGTGCTGAGCACTGTACTAAGCGCTTGGGTGAGAATCCTATAACAAAATTAGTGGACACATTCCCTGCCCATCATGAGCTTAGTGCCTAGAGGACAGAGGAGGGAAGTATGCAGGCCGGGGTGTAGTGGGAGAGGAGTGAGCATAAGTAGCTGGGAGAAATTGAACATTTAAAAGCTCTGTGGTCTCCTCTCCAGGCTCTGTTTCCCCAAGCTAGGCAATACCATTAATGAAGCATTTCCCTGGTGTTAAGCAGACTACCAGAAGCCTTGGGGAGTTACAAGAAGAAGGGAAGAGCTGTTCCCTTCTTTAGGATTCCCTAAAGAATCCCAGCAAAAGCAAGTGATAGTGATGAAGAAACATTTATATATTATAGAGGGTGGGCAGATGTCCTGTAGAGGCCAGCAAGAACAGTCTTTCACCACTTTCACCACCCTCTGGACCTCTGCTCACTGTGGGCAGGGAATGTGTCTGTTTTAGTGTCATATTATACTCTCTCAAGCACTTAGTAGAGTGCTCTGCACACATAAGCGCTCAATAAAAATGATTGACTTTCACCACCATTCAAGTATAAGCTCCTTGAGGGCAGGTCTTTTGCTTCCACTGTACTTCCCCAGACAGCTCATTACACTTAGTGGGGACTCAACAACTAGCATTTCTACCACCAGTACAAAGCGTTATGGTCAGGTGCCTGGCTACTCCTTTAGCAGCAATAATAATAACAACAATTCTGACATTTGTTAAGCACTTACTATGTGCCGAACGCTCTACTAAGCACTGGGGTAGATACAGGATAATCAGGTCCCACATAGGGCTTACAATCTAGATAGCAGTAAGAACAGGTATTGAATTTTTGCAAATGAAATAACTGAGGCACAGCAAAGTGAAATGATTTGCCCAAGTTCATACAGCAGATGAAGGGTAGAGCCAGGATTAGAACCCAGGTCCTCCAACTCCCAGGCCTATTCTCTTTCCACTAGGCCACACTGCTACTCCTTCCTTGAAGCCCCAGAGAGATCCTGCCAAGATCTGGCTTTGGCCCTGTAGTAGCACTGGAAACTGGGCATGCTCTGATGGCCTATGAGAAGAGATGGGTGTGTTTACAGAGTTTTCCAGGGGAGAAAGAGGGAGGGGGCTCGACCCCTCCTTCACTGGGAGAAGTGTAGGGAGGGACAGAGGACGGGGTTGGCCCCAGCCGAGACCATAGCCTTTTGGAAGGGAAGGCAAAGGCTCAGTTGGTGGTGGTACCTGCCAAGGGGAGAGGGGAGAGATAATTGTTTGTTTCAGGTGTGTCCCTAGGCAAGGGGCCAGAGCATGAAATCCTGTAGCAGCCAAGAAAGTCGTTATCTCTTAATGAGGGCACTTCCTGGAACGCTCAGGTCCTCTGAAAAAATGGTTTGATTGTTTTCTCTGCAGTAGGAAAAAGGGCAGAGTGAGCGGGTCCAGGCCGTGTGGGCGGTGTTTGCTAATTACTCCAGTCGGACTTTCCGTTGCCAATTAGGTGACTCCTGGAGACTCAAACTGATTCTCTTTCCCTCTTCAAAACCCTACTTAAAAATCACCTCCTCCAAGAGGCGTTCCCAGACTGAGCTCCTCTTCCCCCTCTACTCCCTCTGCCATCCCCCCTTTACCTCTCTGCAGCTAAAGCCTCATTTTCCCCTTTTCCCTCTGCTCCTCCACCTCTCCCTTCCCATCCCCACAGCACTGTACTCGTCCGCTCAACTGTATATATTTTCATTACCCTATTTATTTTGTTAATGAATTGTACATCGCCTTGATTCTATTTAGTTGCCATTGTTTTTACGAGATGTTCTTCCCCTTGACTCTGTTTATTGCCATTGTTCTTGTCTGTCCGTCTCCCCCGATTAGACCGTAAGCCCGTCAAACGGCAGGGACTGTGTCTATCTGTTGCCGACTTGTTCATCCCAAGCGCTTAGTACAGTGCTCTGCACATAGTAAGCGCTCAATAAATACTATTGAATGAATGAAAGGTCAATTGAAGACCGGAAGGGTCCAGTTTTGTCCTTCCATCCAGCTCTGGCCACTGTCCAATCGATCACTCAGTGGCGTTTATTGAGCACTCACTGTGTGTAGGGCAGTGTACTAAGCATTTGGTGAAGTACACTACGACAGAGTTCCCTGCCCACAAGAAGCTTACAGTCCACAGCGGGAGACAGACATTAAAATAGATTAAGGGAAAACAGGAGAGTTTAAGTACTCTGGGGCTGGGATGAGTATCAGAGAACTGTCACTCAATCGATCAATCATATTTACTGAGTGCTTACTGTATGCAGAGCACTGCACTACCGGCCTCTCCACTAGGAGCTACAGCCAGCTGTCAAGCACCATCCCTCAAGCAGGCCCTGTCGATAGCAGACCTAGTGCCAGTGGTATAATAACTTTGGTATTTGTTAAGTGTTGATTGTGTGCCCAGCTCTGAGGTAGAACCAGTAAGATTAGGTTGGACCCAATCCCGCACACTGGGGCTCACAGTCTGAAAGACAAGGGGCAAAGGATATTTAATCCCCATTTTATAGAATGGGAAACTGAGGCCCAGAGAAGTTCAGTGACTTGCCCAAAGTCTCACAGCAGACAAGGGACAGATCTAAGATTAAACCCAGGTCTCCTGACATGCAGTCCTGTGCTTTTTCCACTAGGCCAATCTTATTTTCACATAGAGATTGTCAGGCTGTAAGGGAAACCCTCATCAGAGCAAAAGACACTTGTGGACAGGGAATGTGTCTCACTTTTCTGTTGCCTCTTCCCAAGTGCTTAGTACGGTGTCCCACATTCAGTCGGTGCTCGATACATAGCTTGATGGCCCCATGGAAATGCACCCGAAAGGGCCTTTCCATATAGATCGTTAAGACTACTGAGTGGAAAGTGGTGTTTTGTCCAAAGAGATTTATGAAACAGGGGTTAGGGAGACAAGAATTGATTGTGTGTCAGGGGATGTGAGTGCATCATTCCAATCCCTTCCACAGCGGCCATTCGACTCTCTTCATGCAGCACTTGCCCTTCTACAAGATCAGTGGTCTTGGCTCCTACCGGAGCTAGGAATCACCCTAGAAGCACAGACCTAACCTCCCTGCATGGGTACCTGTGGCCCAGTTCCTGGCACAGTCGTCCTGCTGACTGGGCACTGAGGCCATTGGCATCATCGCATCACTAAGCTGGTCAGCCAATCTGCTCCAGCTTGGGAGGTTAACTATTGAGTGTTACGGTTCTGTAGAAGCTGGGAATGTTGGGGGATAGAGGGGAAAGGGGATGGACAGAGCCAGTTTCCCAGTTTGAGCCAGCCTGGACTGTCCTTCCGGTGAGATTCCATGGGGCCAAGGACCCACCGGAACTCTTCGGTCAACTGCATTTCCAACTGAAGGAGTGTGACCTGATGGGAAAGAGCACTGGAAAGGGAGTCAGGAAACCTGAGCTCTAATCCTGGTTCGGTCACCTGCTGTCTGTGTGACCTTGGGCCAGTTACTTAACCTCTCTATACCTATGTTTCCTCATCTGTAAAATGGGGATTTAAGGTCTGTTTTCCCTTTCTCTTAGCTTGGGAGCCCCGGGTGGGTCAGTGATTCTGTCCGGTCTGATTATCTTGTATATATCCCAGTGTTTAGTACAGGGCTTGTCGCATAGTAGGTGCTTAACAGATACCCCCACAAAAGTATTTCAAAATAAAGTTGTCTTAGTTTTCGATTCTTCAGTAGCATTATTGAAAACCTACTCAAAGCAGAGCGCTATAATAAGCACCTAGAATAGTGCAATAATGTGGTAAAAGACATGATCCCTGATCTCAAAGAGCTTACGATTTGTTGAGGGAGATATCCTTCTCATTCCAAAGCATCTTTGCACCAGCTGACTCATTTGAGGTAAAGCAAAGCATTATTATCCTCACACTACAGACGAGGAAACTAAGGTACAGAGCTTAAAGTGTCTTGTCGCAACTCACCCAGCAGGCTAGTGGCAGAGTTGGGTTTATAACTCAGGTTTCTTGACACCAAAATCCAGGCCCTTTTCACAAGACTACTCTCTCGCTCCAATAGTACGTCCTAATTTACAACCTCAATGTCAATCAATCATATTTTTTGAGAACCCAATGAGTACAGAGCATTGTAATAAGTGCTAGGGCAAGTATAATAGAGCTAAAAGATACACTTCATGCCTCTGAGGTGTTAAAAGTCAAATGGGGGAAACAGACAGAATAATTTGTGGTTAGGAGGAAGAGAATGGAAAGATGGATTAGTGATTAAGTGCTTAAATAGTAGGAATGCATCTATTGATATTTATGAAAATGCTAGAAGGGGGCAGTGAGTGCATAAATGCCGAGGGACTTGGACAATGGGAAAAGAAAATGAACAGGGAAAGCCTCTTGAAGGAGGTGGGCTTTCAGGAGGGTTTTGAAGAATGGAAGAGCTGTGCCCTGGTGGATTTGAAGCAAGAGGGACTTGGGAGTGATTTTGTAGGGATGGGTTGGCATAGGTGGCTACGAACAAGGAAGTCTTCCCAGCTCAATCTCTGAGTATTCATCCATCTGTGATGGTCTGACACCCATTACCGCAGCTCCTCTCTGATTGAAGGGGTCAAAGACATTCTCATCGAAGTCTGTTAATTCCCAGGGATGGATCAGGCAGGGTAGGACAAGGCTCTAGGCAATTTCTCTTCCTTTTTCTCACTAGCCAAAATGCTCAAGCAGATGGAAAGCTTGTGTGTGGACAGACTAATAAGATTTGGAACTTTCAGCCTGGGAAGGCAGAGACTGAGAGGGGGACCCTATTAATGTCTAGAAAGTAATTAAAGGGGTGGGTGAAGTAAACATGGAATTGTTGCTCAGCAAATCCCATAGCTTCAGGATAAGGGAACCCCCTGCACCCTCCCCACCACATACACATTGAGGCTTGAAAGGGGAAAGGTGCCAAACAAACAAACATCGTGGCCTAGAGAATAGAGCATGGGCCTGGTAGTCAGAGCACCTGGATTCTAATCCCAGCTCCTCCACTAGCCTGCTTTGTGACTTGGGGCAAGTTACTTAACTTCTCTGTGCCTCAGTTTCCTCAACTGTAAAATGGAGATTTAATTTCCATTCTCCCTCCTACTTAGACTGTTAGCCCCATGAGAGACAGGGACTGTGTCTGACCTGATTGTCTTGTAACTGCCCCAGGGCTTAGAACCGTGCTTGACAAATAGTAAGCGCTTAACAAATACCATAAGAGAAAAACAGATCTTTACCCACCTTGTGATAAAGGTAGCGAATTTGGTACCATGAACTTGTGCAGGAGGAAAACATCAGCACAGGAAGGGTTTGGATAAAGGTTAAGAGGGCGTGGAAGAATTCATGGGTGAGAGGTATCTCTAGAGGGACAGGTTAGGGCTGCCTAATGGTAGGTGGAGATGCTATCTAATGGATCTCCCAAACGTTCTGTGGGTTGGAGGCAGAACACTGGGCTGGGTGGACCATGAGGCTGACCCCAGAAAGATCATGCTTAAAGGCTTATGTGCTTATGTTCCACAGGTCCTCAAAGGAGGACAGGAAGCCCCCACCAAGCCAAAAGGCCGCCCCAAGAAGAACTCCATCCCCACATCAGAAGAAATCGAGGCCGAGGAGAAGATGAATAGCGAGTCCCAGCCCCACCCCCAGGATCAGCACAAACCTGAGGAGGAGGAGGAGGGGGAGGAGCAAGAGGAACCGAAAGCCCAAGAGGAACCGAAGGTGTCTGACTTCCCCTCAGAGGCGCCCACAACCCCGGAGCGGCCTCCAGAGGGGTCCCCGCCTTCTCCGCCATCTGTGTCATCGTCAAGCTAAAGCAAAACTTGAGGGGATGGGCCAGAGGGGGAGAATAGCGGGAGTCACTCCCAAATGACTCAACTCGTCACACCTGGTGCCTTTGAGAATCAAACAATGGGTGAGGAGAGGAGGGAAGATTTCCACTGTCCCCGTTCTTTCCTGGAGAGTTGTCCCATCCTCACCCCACTGTGCTTGACAAGGACTTGCTCATCTCAAGGCGGGAGGGGAGGGGTCTTCTCCAGTCAAAACGGGTATGAGAAGCCCCCAAGTTGCTCAACCTGATTAGGGGAGGGTCTGGGGGTCCCCATCACTGTTGGGGGAGGGGCTTCCGGGCCAGGACTGGGTAAGAGAAATCCCCCCCCCCCCACCCGCGTTATGGTCTACACTGCCCTCTGCTCTTTCCTTTGTCAATGCCAGGCATTGCCATGACAAAGAAGGAAAGAGAGAGAGAGACAAAGAGAGAGAGAGAGGGAGAGTAGCCTCGCTGATCCAGCACTTATTTCTATAGGATTTTAAAAAGCATCTGATGTGTTTTGAGTGGGACAGGGAGGGCTGGGGCAGGGGCATGAGGAGTTTATAGGAGCCATTGCTGGAGGAAGCTTGTGTGTGTTGTTGAAGATGTGTGTGTGCCTTTGACCTATTAAAGGGTGGTAGGAATACTCACCACCAAAGTGCCTTGTTCTTCCTGGAGTTGGCAGAAAACTGCAAAGCAGTTGTGTTAAAACCTTTATTTTTTATCAAAAGGCAATAAATAATGAAACAGGATTGGATTTTGGCAGTCTTCTGGAGTCCTTCTCCTGTCATGGCCTGGAGGAGTCTGGAGCTGGGGTAGTAGACCCCAGTGGGAAGGGAAGAGTCAGGGGTTCCTATGGACTACACACTCTCTCCATCTTTGGTCTCCCTTCTTGCCTGCCAGAAGGTAAGGCCCAAGGATCTCCCCTCAGGCCTAACTTGCAGATCAGGGTGTTGCTAGTGGCACCAAGCATATCCAGAATATCTTTGCCAACTCTCTCCCCATACCCCCACCTACCCACCTACCCGACAGGACAGACATTTAGCTGTCACTGGGTGGGGAAGATTTATCTGTCCTCTCCCTTGGGTGGTTGCCTTGATCACTGTGCTGAAAACACAACATAACTTAGTGTTTTCAAATGAAGCATTGCATGGAAATTCCTGAGTCTCCCAGAGCCTATTTCAAGAACATGACAATAAAAACAAAGGATAAACTCAATCTCCTGACAATTTTAGTCTTAGGAGAGGATCTCAAAATGGCTATGCTTCAGAAGTTCTGAGGAGAAAATCCTCAGAGTTCTGCAGTAACCTTGCCAACAGTGTGGCTTAATGGATAGAACACAACCTTGGGAGCCAGAAGGACTTGAGTTCTAATCCTGGCTCCGCCACATGTCTGCTGCATGGCCTTGGGCAAGTGACTTAACTTCTCTGTACCTCAGTTACCTCATCTGTAAAATGGGGATGAAGAGTGTGAACCTCATGTTGGACAGGGACTGTGTCCAATCTGATTAACTCGTATCTACCCCAATGCTTAGAACAGTGCTTGGCACATAATAAGCACTTACAAGTACTCTAATTATTGTTATTGTTATTATTATCCAAATGACAGCGCTCTCTGAGGCTGCTGCCTCTCCCACTTACTGTTTGAAGCTGTCCTTGGGTTGGAGGAGAGGGAGGAGATCAGCTGGAATCCATGCCCGCTGGTATAAAACCAGATGACCCGTTGTGATAGCTGGAGACCCTTTTAGGAGCCTTCCTCCACCCTGAAACAATGTGGAATAGTCCTTCAAGGGAAGGAAGTCTCAGATAGTCATGTGAGCAATGTTCCCACAGAACAACTACCCGTACCACTACACATCAAGTGATGATCTAGTCGTCTGGCTGGGGAATGGGTTGAGGAGGCACAGGGATAATAATAATAATAATAATGGTATCTGTTAAGCACATACTATGTGCCAAGCACTGTTTTAAGCACTGGGGTAGATACAAGGTAAGAAGGTTGTCCCACATGGGGTTGACAGTCTTAATCCCTTTTTTACAGATGAGTTAATTAAGGCACAGAGAAGTTAAGTGGCTTGCCCAAGATCACACAGCAGACAAATAGAGCTGGGATTAGAACCCACGTCCACTGACTCCCAAGCCCGTGCTCTTTCCACTAAACCATGCTGCTTCTCATGGGAGGTTATGGAGGGGGCTGAGGTCTCAGAAGCCTACGGAGGGAGAGACGGTTTGCGTCTCTCCAAGGTAGCAATCCTTTCATGATTTTCATTCTGAATTTCCCTCAGTGGAAAGGGAGCATGCCCTTCCGATGGTGAAGAACAGTGTGGTTCAGTGGAAAGAGCATGGACCTGGGAGTCAGAGAATCCAGATTCTAATCCTAGCTCTGCCACATGCCTAAAGTGTGTCTTTGGACAAGTTACTTAACTTTTCTGTGCCTCAGTTACCTCAACTGTAAAATGGAGATTCAACACCTGTTCTCCTGCCTAGATCATAAGGCCTGTGTGGGACAGGGAGTGTGTCCAATGATCATTTTGTATCTTCTGCAGTACTTCAAACAGTGCTAGATACAGAGTAAGCACTTAACAAATAACACAATTATTACATGAGCTGATTCTAGCCCAGTTACTGTGTAACTTTCTCCTCCTTGCCAAGATGAGCCAGGCATTGGGTAGGAGACTACCATCCCCTCCCTATCTCTGCTGCAGTCTGGAAGACTTATTCTTGTCCACTGCTCCCTCCTCTCCACCCCCCCATCTCAATCTGGGTCATTTCATTTGGTTTCTAGAAACCCACTGAACCCCAAGCTTTTGCTTCTGAGACCCTGACAGATGCTGAGTGAGATCGTGAGTGAAAACAGGGATGGATTGAGTCTTGGTAGGTATGGATTGGACTCAGGATCGGCAGACACGGGGGTGGATCGGGTCTCAGTACTGGCAGATATAGGGGTGGATCAGATCCAGTAGCAGCTGACATGCAGTTGGATTGGGCCTCAGACCTGGTGGAGATGGATGGACTGGACATCATATGTGCCAGTCCTGTGGGTTTGATCAGGAGGCTTTTATCCTTAGGTTCCTTCCTTCCTTCCTCTCTCTCCTGTCTCTCGATAGCACCAGAATGGGGAAAGGAATGGGAAACCATTCTCAGAAATCAGTGCCTACAGTGGTTCGCATATCACTGTTGAAAGTCACTGGCCTTGGAATTGAGATGGTAACTTGAGATGGTAACTCTGTAATTGAGAAAGAGAATAGAAATGTTTTCCTAGTGAGGAAAGCAGGGGCTGGAAGAGGCAGATGAGAAATGTTAATCAGGCAGCTATTTACCCAATCAGAATGTTCCCAGGGGGTGACCGAAAGCATCTCTTCCACAAAAGTGAAATAAGACAGCCAGCAGTGGGGTAGGTTTCCCACCAGAGAACCACCTAAGGCAACTTGATACCCAGCAGGAATTCTGAAAAATGACCTGCTAATATGGATGGCAAATACCTCAGAAGCTACTGAGGTGGCTATCCTGGCAACTGCCTGCTGAGTTACTGTCCTCTGGTACAGCATTGATTGCATGCCCCTCCAAGTACCCAGAATGCATCTGAATGTGCATGAGGATAACTGTCTTACAGAAAAGTCCAGAATGCACCTACATTTGCAGGAGATGACCACCACATTTTTTGTGTGTGAGTGTGATATTTAAGAGCTTACTATAGGGAAGAAGCATGGCTCACTGGAAAGAGCCCGGGCTTGGGAGTCAGAGGCCATAGGTTTGAATCCTGGCTCTGCTACTTGTCAGCTGGGTGACTGTGGGCAAGTCACTTCACTTCCCTGTGCCTCAGTGACCTCATCTGTAAAATGGGGATGAAGACTGTGAGCCTCACGTGGGACAACCTGATTACCCTGTATCTACCCCAGTGCTTAGAACAGTGTTCTGCACATAATAAGCACTTAACAAATACCAACATCATTATTATTATTATTATATGCCAGACACCGTACTAACCACTGGGAGAGATAAAGCTAATCAGGTTGGACACAGTCCATGTCCCACATGGGACTTACAGTCTTAATCCCCATTTTACTGTTGAGATAACCGAGCTACAGAGAAGTTAAGTGGTTTACCCAAGGTCACAGAGCAGGCAAGTGGCACCCGGTGGTTCCTTCAGGTGCCTAGAATGCCGCTTTATGGCAGGAGGACAACCATCACTCAGGCACTCCAAGCATTCTGTTTCCAGTCATTCATTCATTCAATCATATTTATTGAGTGCTTACTGTATACAGAGCACTGTACTAAGCATTTGGGAAGTACAATATAATAATAAACAGAACAGACACATTCCCTGACCACAACAAGCTTACAGTCTTACAGTCAGAAACAAAACCCTGGGCTGGGCATCCCATTCCTCTCGTCCAGTAATGGTATAGCTGTTGGTCTTTCAATTTCTGAGGTAAAGGTAAGTGCTGGTGTCCCTCTAGACTTTAAGCTCATTGTGGGGAGGGAATGTGTCTGTTATATTGTACTCTCCCAAGTGCTTAGTACAGTGCCCTGCGCCCAGTAAGCACTCAGTAAGTACGACTGACTGACTGACTCATGGACTGAACACATTTGCTCCTGTCTCTGGCCCAGGTCCCGACCCTTCAACTCTCATCATGGGTGATGTGGGCAGAATGCCCACTGTAGATTGGTCAAGCCATTCCTCAGTCAGTCTGGGGGGAGAGTGGGGAAGATGGGAACAGGGATGGAAATAACCGGGAAGCCCCAGATCGAGAAAGAAAGATCTGTCACATGAGCAGACCTGGTGCGGAGGAGTGAACCGAGTCCTAGATCCCCCGGATAGAAGCCGGCTCCTCCAGTCCCAACCTCTGACCTCCATCTGGCTCTCAAGATGAACTCTCCACTGAACGACTTTGATGATCTACTTCAAGGTCTGGAAATGCTGTGGGAAGTGTCGGTAATTATAATTTATTATTAGTATTAGCTATTATTTAATTAAAACTATTACTTATTAACGATGACGATCAGAATAATTAGTCTCAGGCATTTGCAAAGTGTTTTCCAACCCTCTGCATTAGTCATGCCATTAGACAGAAAGCTGCAGGCCCCATGGAGTGGGGCGGTTTCACCCCAGGTGTTTCGGCTTAATCCCCGGGTCACATGTTGAATCCTAGGCTAGGATTGAGATGCTTGAAAGTATTCACACAGTTTTCCCAGGCTGGCTTTGCTCCGCCCAGCTGCAACTGTCCATTCATCATCACCCCCATTCCTGCTCTCACTCTCCTTCCCGTCCCCTTCCCCGAACCCGGTGACTGTGCAAAGGGGAGAGGCCGCTGGTGTCCAAGAAAGGATAACCTGCAAGGCACATGATCAGTCCATGAGAAGCAGCGTGGGCTTGTGGGTGGAGCACAGGATTGGGAGTCTGGAGACCCCGGTTCGAATCCCAGCTCCACCATTTGCCTTCTCTGTGACCTTGGGCAAATGATTTATCTTCTCTGTGCCTCAGATCATCAATGACATTTATTGAGCACTTTATGTAAAGCACAGTAGTAAGAGTTTGGGAAAGTACAATACAACAGAGCTGGTAGGAAGTTCCTGCCCACAATGAGCTTACAGTCAATCTAGAGGGGGAGGCAGACATTAATATAAATAATCAACTAAATGGGGATTTACTCCCTGTTTGCCTTAGATTATGAGCCCCGTGGGGGGACAGGGACTGTGTCTGAACTGATGATCTTCTATCTACCCCAGTATATAGCACATCAGTTGGCACATAGAAAGCACTTAACAAATGCCAAAATTAATCAATCAGTCAGGATTTTTTATTGAGCACTTATTGTGCACACTGTACTATGCCCTCAGGAGAGTACACTTGTGTAAGAGATACAGTCTCTGCCCTCAAGGATCTTCTAATCCAACGGGGTAGATCTGTGGGTGAACTGGACTCAGGCTCTGCAATCCTACCAATTACCAGCAGGACACACTCTTCCCAGTGGGGTAATAATAATAAAAATAATAATAATAATGATGATGATGTTCTAAGTGCTGGGGTAGATACAAGGTAATCAGGTTGCCCCATGTGGGACTCACAGTCTTAATCCCCAATTTACAGATGAGGTAACTACGGCACAGAGAAGCTAAGTGACTTACCCAAAGTCACTCACCTGACAAGTGGCAAAAGTGGGATTAGAACCCATGACCTCTGACTCCTAAGCCCGTGCTCTTTCCACTAAGCCATGCTGCAATGCTCAGGACGAACTGGGGGTGACTGGTTGCCCTCTCTGGTTGGGAGTAACTATGTCCTGGACCAGTTTACTCAATTATCCCTCCGTATTCTTTTTTTATTATTAAATAGTATTTGTAAACACTTACTCTGTGCCAGGCACTGTATTAAGCACTGGAATACATACAAACTGATCGAGTTGGACACAGTCCATGTCTCGCATGGGGCTCCCAGCCTTAATCCCCATTTTACACATGAGGTAACTGAGACACAGAGATGTGAAGTGACTTGCCCAAGATCACACAACAGACACATGGCCATGCTGCTTCTCTCCTCATGCTAGGCTTTGGAGCTGTCCTCCCTGGGCCCCAGAAGATGAGTGAGCAGGCAGTAATCGTCCAGACAGGCTATCCCAGCCCCTCAAATTCCTCTGTTCCATGGCTTGAATCACAGAAGCACCTGTTCTTTCCAGGCTGAGGATCCAGGGGAACCCTTGGGATACTTTGCTTCCAGTCCTTTTGGACCACTTGATGGGGTGGACACCCCTGGAGGCGTACAAGCTGTTTTAGAAGGTTCTTGAGGGCTGGGATTGCATCTACCAAATCTACTGTATTATCCCAAGCACTTAGTACAGTGCTCTGCATGTCATAAGTACTCAATTGTCTTGTCTTATGCTGTCGAGTTGTGTCCAGCCAGTAGCGACACCGTGGACATATCTCTTCCAGAATGCCCACCTCCACCTGCAGTCATTCTGGTAGTGTATCCATAGAGTTTTCTTGGTAAGAATACAAAAGTGGTTTGCCATTGCTTCCTTCCACACAGTAAACTTGAGTCTCCACCCTCGACTCTCCCTTGCCGCTGCTGCCCAGCACAGGTGGATTTTGACTTGTAGTAGATTGCCTTCCACTCTCTGGCCACTGCCCAAGCTAAGAATGGAATGGATATGCCTCGGCTTGACTCTTCCTCCCATAGTCAAGGCTGGTAGAATACTGGATACTCTCCAGGTGTGACCCTGAGAGGGGAAGTGCTCAATAAATACCATTAATTGGTTGATTAATTGATCCATTGCCATTCCCAGGGCTGAATTTGGTATGAACCTGTTCTGGGGGTTCAGTTCTGCTCTAGGGGCTGGATCAGCCTCACTCCTCCGTTACCCTATTTATTTTGTTAATGAATTGTACATCGCCTTGATTCTATTTAGTTGCCATTGTTTTTACGAGATGTTCTTCCCCTTGACGCTGTTTAGTGCCATTGTTCTTGTCTGTCCGTCTCCCCCGATTAGACTGTAAGCCCGTCAAACGGCAGGGACCGTCTCTATCTGTTGCCGACTTGTTCATCCCAAGCGCTTAGTACAGTGCTCTGCACATAGTAAGCGCTCAATAAATACTATTGAATGAATGAATGAATGAATCAGCCTGAGGACCCAGAAGGCAGTCTCCGTCTCATTCTAGATAATCACAGAATTTAGGAAAGAGGGGGTAGAATCAACCTAACCTCGTGGATAATTATTTGTGGAATTTGTTAAGTGCATACTGTATGCCAAGGATTGGGTTAGATACAAGATAATCAGGTCAGACACAGTCCCTGTCCCACACGAAGCTCACAGAGAGGGAGCGGAAGTGGGAGAACAGGTATTGAATCCCCATTTGACAGATGAGGAAACTGGGCCACTGCGAGTTGATTTGCCCAAATTCCCACAGCAAGCAAGGGGTGGAGCCAGAATTAGAACACAGGTCCTCCATCTCCAGGCCCATGCTCTTTCCACTAGGCCACTCTCCTTAGAAAACTTCAGAGGGGTTCGGTCTGAAGCCTGACACATCCCCGGAGATTCCCCTTCCCACTGCGTTCCACTCTTTGCTCCTATCTGAGCCCCATCCTTCCAGAGTGGGTAGCATCCTGGTTTAAAAGCTGGAAAAGGAGTTGTGTCAACCCCTGATTGCCATTTACTATTATCTATGTCTCCAGGGGAACCTGCCGTCCTTTGTATTTGCTCATTATTTCTCATAAGCCCCTGCAAGAGGAGTCAGCATTCACCAAGGCGGAAATTTAAGCCCAAAGAGGTAAAGTGACTTCCCGAAAGTCACACAGTCCATCCACAGGTCCCTGAACGTGGAACCTTTGAGCCCTCGGTCTACCGCTCGGATGGGGTGCCACGGTTGTCTCTCATTCAACTCTCTCAGCTTGGCGAGTGTCCTCATAAACCCTGAGTTTATCTTAGTTTGGCAAATAGTTGGCTCCCTCTCTGCCAGTTTGGAAAGTTTCTTCCAGGTGGTGCCAGAAGGAAATTGCCAAGGCTACCTATGAGGGAAAAAGGTGATTTATTTTCCATTTTCCTCATTATCAGTCATGGTGGTCCCCCTTTTTGTACTCCTGGACACCACCGTGGAATGTGGGAATTGGGCAGAATTGAATTTATTTTGGATTATATTTTGTAAAAAGACTGAATTCACTTGACCTGCCATATCTCCCAATGACTGCTCCAATCCTCCTCTGAAGCCCCCTTCTTGTATCCTAAATTCAATTCCTCCAGTACCCCTGCGAACTGATGTCTCTTGGATACTGATTCTTGGTAGGGCCTAGGGGAAAGGTCACTCCAGTTGCCACGGACTTCGGGTGCCTGATCTGTATAATGGGTTGAATTTCTGGGAGAGAGTCCCCTCAGCCCATCTGTCTTGGGGCAGCCGGTGACAAGGAGGGAAAGGGAGAGAGCAGCCAATCCCCTGAGACTGTTGCAACATCCCATTCTCGGGGCGAACAAAGGGACCTCTATTCTCACCAGACAATACAGGGGGAGAGGGTGGTGAGGCTGAGCAGGGCGGAGAGGGCCTCCCTCTGTCACAGACTGTCCCGTTCCCTTGCTGAGGGAGACCGAGCCCAGCCTCTCGCCCAAGGGCTTCTGGATCGGCGGAGAATTTCCCTACAGGGAGATCTGAGAATGAGAGGGTAAGGAAGAGAGGAGAAGGCATGTGCACAAAGACGAGTGAGTCGCTGCTAGCTGGGTCTCCTGGTCTGGCCCTGGCTGGTGGTTGGCAGGAGGGGAAAGGTGTGGCCCCAGGGTCCCAAGATATCCACAATTATGGAACCAGCACAGGCCCCAGGTGTATCGGTGGAAAGCACTTCTGAGCATAGCCTACACACCCTACTACTTAACCACTAACTCATGCACAGAGCCCCTTTCCCTTCTTCCTCCAATTGGTAATTATTTTAGTATTTTATTTTATTTATTTAATTTTATGATTTTTATAATTATAGTATTTGTTAAGTGCTTACTATGTGTCATGCACTGTTCTTAGTGTTGGGGTAGATATAAGATAATTAGGTTGTCCCACATGGGGCTCACAGTCTTAATCCCCATTTTACAGAAGAGGTAACTGAGGCACAGAGAAGTCAAGTGACTTGCCCAAGGTCACACAACAGACAAGTGGTGGAACTGGGATTAGAACCCACATTCTCTTATTCTCAAGACCATTCTCTTGTCACAAGGCCATTTAGCATCTATTTCTCCTGCTATGCAGCAGTAGTAGTAGTTAGTATTTATTAAGCATTTACTATGTGCAGAGCACTGAACTGAGCACTGAGAAAGAATAGATAGGTGGGGATTAGACATAGTTCCTGGCCCTCAGGGGACTCAAAGTCTAAAAATCAAAGGGGAAGAAGGGCTCACTGTGGGCAGGGAATGTGTTTATTTTTGTTATACTGTCCCCTCTCAAATGTTTAGTACAGTGCTCTGCATACACTAAGAGCTCAATAAATACAAATGAATGAATGAATGACCGGTGACAGACACTTAAGGACTGACAAAACAAAACATTACATAAAGACAGGGACAAGTACACAAAATCAAAACAAAGAACTCTGAATTTCTTGAAGGCAGGGACCATGTCTATTCACTCTATTGTACTCTCTCAAGTTGCATTCAGCAGATGCTCAATAAAATTATTGATCAATTGATTGAAAAAGATGCTGGTAATGATTCCAGCCCAGAACACTGTTGGAGGGCCCTGAACCAGGGTTGGAAGAAAGAAAGGATGGTAGGGAGTCCTAAAAATCCATCATAAAGGTATAAGGTATATATTGGCATATATAGGCACCCTGCTGGATAGTGGGTGAGGTAGAGGGGCAGTGGGCTCAAAGACTCAGAAAACCTGGGTTCCAGTCCCAGCTCTGCCACTGGCCTGCTGTTGTCACCTTGGACGAGTAAGCCACTCTGTGTTTCAGTTTCCCCCCATCTGTAAAATGATGATAATAGGTAGCATGTCCTAGTGGGAAGAGACCCAGATTCCCTGATTAACCTCTCATTTCCCCACTTTATTCACCCTCCCTTCTGTCACCTATGCATTTGGGATTGTACCCCTAAGCCCTTTGTTACTCATCCCACTCCCAGCTCACAGCACTTAAGTATGTAGGTTTATATTCTGCTGTTTCCCCTACCTGTAATTTATTTTATTGCCTGCAACCCTCACTAGATTTTAAGCTCCTCGAGGTAAAGGATAGAGTCTCTCAATTCTATTATATTGAACTTTCCCAAGTGTTTAGTCCAGTGCTCTGTAAACCTATCAGTAAATTAGTCAACCATATTAATTGCGCGCTTACTGTGTGCAGAGCCCTGTATTCCCGGTACATTTGGGAAAGTACAATATAACAGAGTTGGTAGATATAACTGCTGCCCACAACAAGCTTACAGTCCAGAAGGGAGACAAACTCTAATATCAATAATTGTGGATATGTGCATAAATACTGTGGAGCTGAGGTTGGGGTGAATAAAGGGTACAGATCCAAGTGTGTGGATAACACAGAGGGGTGAAGGAGTAGGGGAAATGAGGGTTTAGTTGGAGGAGATGTACTTTTAATAAGGTGGGGAGAATGACCATCTGTCCGATATGAAGGGAGCTCCAGGCCAGAGGAAGGACGCGAGTGAGGGGTCAGTGGAGAGAGTGACGAGATTGAGGTATAGTGAGTAGGTTGACATTAGAGGAGTGAAGTGTGCAGGCTGGGTTGTAGGAAATCAGGGAGGTAAAGTAGGAGGGGGAGAGATGATTGAGTGCTTTAAAGCTGATGGTAAGGAGTTTCTGCATATGCGGAGTTGGATCAGCAATGACTAGAGGTTCTCGAGGAGTGGGGAAACATGGCCTGAACGATTTCATAGAAAAAAGATCTGGGCAGAAGAGTGAAATATGGACTGGAGTGGGGAGAAACATTAGGCAGGGAGGTCAGCGAGGAGTCTGATGCAGTAATCAAGGCAGGATAGGACAAGTGCTTGGATTAATGTGGTAGTAGTTTGGATGGAGAGGAAAGGGCGGATTTTAGCGATGTTGTGAAAGTTGAACCGACAGGATTGGTGACAGATTGAATATGTGGGTTGAGAGAGATGAGTCGGGGATAATGCCAAGGTTGTGAGCTTGTGAAGGAGGATGGTGGTGTTATCTGCAGTAATGGGAAAGTCAAGGGAAGGAAACAGTAAGTGCTCAATAAATACCACTGATTGATTGATTGATAACCTCAGTTCCACTACTGATCTGCCGTGGGACCTTGAACAAGTCATTTAACCTCTCTGGGCCTTTTCTCTCATTTGCAAAATGAGGATGTTATGCCTGCTCTCTCTCCCTCTTAGTCTGTGAGCAGCCCTGAGGGGAACAGGGACTGTATCTGCTTCTGTGTTTACCCCATTGCTTAGCACAGTGCTTGGCACAGAGTAAGCACTTAATAAATACAGTCATTAATTCAGCTTCTGTTGTAGACAGAGCCAGATTTCATCCCCCAGACCAGCTGGAGTTCTGACTTTGGTCTCTAGAGATGGAAATTTGCAGGGATCATGTCTACCAACTCTGTCATATTGGTAATAATGTTGGTATTTGTTAAGTGCTTACTATGTGCCAAGCACTGTTCTAAGCACTGGGGTAGATACAATAATAATACTGTTGGTATTTGTTAAGCGCTTACTATGTGCCGAGCACTGTTCTAAGCACTGGGGTAGATACAGGGTAATCAGGATGTCCCACGTAAGGCTCACGGTTAATCCCCATTTTACAGATGAGGTAACTGAGGCACAGAGAAGTTAAGTGACTTGCCCAAGGTCACACAGCTGACAAGAGGCAGAGCTGGGATTCGAACTCATGACCTCTGACTCCCAAGCCTGGGCTCTTTCCATTGAGCCAAGCTGGTACTCTCCCAAGCATTTGGTAAAGTGCTCTGCATGTACTAAGCACTCAATAAATATCATGGATTTACTGACTGATCTGGGTTTGAATGGGCTGGGGCTCTCCTAACTACACCACACTTCTCATAGGCCACAGTGCTTCTCATGGAAGGAGCACAGGACTGGAGTCAAGGAGTCTTGGGTTCTAGTCCCAGCTCTGCCACTTACCAGCTGTGTGACTTTGGCCAAGTCACTTAACCTCTCTGTCCCTCATTTCCCCCCCATCTGTAAAAGGAGACGAAATACCTGTTCTCTCTCCCCATTAGGCTGGGAACCCTGTGAGGAATAGAGACTACATCTAATCTGATTATCCTGTATCTACCCCAGTGCTTGGACTTACTATGTCCAACTTAACAAATACCATGGTTGTGGTTACTATTATCATCATTATTATTGGCACAAGAGCAGACTTTGGCCATTAATGGCCACCATCAACCCAGCCTCCTCTCTAAAATCCAGTATGAAGGAGTCAGACTGATTGGTTGGATACCTGTTCCCCCAATTCCCCACACAAGAGGTGAGTCACTTGGACACAGTAGAGAGATGGCTTGGTAGCAAAGATACTGACTCAAAGCTAGTCCACAGCATCCAGTCTCTCTGTGAGCTGGCTGGTGACTGTGAACTGAGAGGAGGCCAATGAAAACAAGAGTGGTGAACCGCCTGGATATTAAAAGGAGCTAAATGGCCACCCAGCATCAAAAACCAACAAACCTAAACTGTTCATTGCTTCGTTGTGTTCAAAGGGCTATTTACTTGGTGCTTCAACCTCTTACTCTTTAGTTATCAGCTTACTGAGGGAAAGATTGTTAGCAGGGGGAGATGACTTTATTTTACACAGGAAAAGATTATTTACGTGTCTGAATGAGGGTGGCTTTGTTAGTTGCTTGCTGGAATGGGTTCCCATTTATTTTCCCTAATTGTGGTATTTAATTGTGGAATTTGTTAAGCACTGTGGGCCAAAATTCTTCTACTAGCATAAATTTAGTGAAAGCAGAACCGGTAAAGTCCCTCTCTCACATGGGGCTCAGGACTCTAACATGGAGGGAGCTATGTATCTTTTGGAATCTCTGCAGCATGGCCTGCTGGAAAGAGGATGGGTCTGGGAGTCAGAGGTCTTGGGTTCTAATCCTTCCTCCGCCACTTACCTTCTGGTTGACCTTAGGCACTCAGTTCCCTGATCTGCAAAGTGGGGATTCAATACCTGTCCTTCCTCCTACTTAGACCATGAGAACTAATTATCTTGTACCTACTACAGTGCTTGGCACATAGAAAGCGCTTAACAAATATCACAATTATTATTATTTTCCCTGAATGCACATTTCTTACTGCTGTACTGGCTGTTAATAATAGTGATGGTATTTGTTAAGTTCTTACTATCTGCCAGGCACTGTACTAAGCACTGGGATGGATGCAAGCAAATCACCTTGGACACATTCCCTGTCCCTTTGATTGATTACTTGATTGACTGACCAGGAGACCCAGTTCCACTTCCAGGAAGCTCACTTTGTTCCCTGCTTCCCAATATTCCCTTTCCTTCTCTCTTTTGATGAACGTTTTCTATCTCTTGTCCCCAGCTCAAGTTCTAAACCTGAAGTTCTAAACCTCTTTCCCCCCAGTAGAACTAAGGTGACCCATCGTCCAATTTGATTCTGGATAGCCCAGCTGGTCTGTACCCCATCCAGCATGGACTCTGCTCAGGGGCCTTTCTACCTGTTGTTTTTCTTTTCAGTAACTAATAATAATAATGATAATATTAATAATCATGGCATTTGTTAAGCACTTACCGTGTGCCAGACACTGTAGGGGTGTAGGAGTGGTTTCAAGCAAAGCAGGTTGGACACAGTCCCTGTCCTCTGTGAGATTCACAGTCTCAATTCCCATTTTACAGATGAAATAACTGAGGCCCAGAGAAGTGAAGTGACTTGCCAAAGGTCACCCAGGAGACAAGTGAAAGAGCCAGAACTATAACTCAGGTCCTTCTGACTCCCAGGCCCATGCTCTACTCATTATTCCATGTTGTTTCTCCACACAACTAGCTGCCCTCCGCAGCAGTTTCTGCTGCCAAGACCTGCAACTAAGGAGAAGTGCTGGTAATCATAATGAGTCAAGGTGGAGAAGGAAATGTTGGCCTTCCTCAGCACAGGGGCAAGGAACAGCTGAAACTAAGCCATGTTTGTTCTTCCCTCACAGTTCCCTCGTTTAGAAGTAGCAAAAGAACTTATTGAGAGTCCACTGGGTGCAAACTGCCAGGACTTGGCAGAGGATCACTGATGCTCCTAAGCACTGGTGGAGATTGCTACAGGGGGCCCGGACCACAGGGACTTGGTTGGTTGATATAGGTGTCTCTGGTTGGATCCTAGGCCTGGAAGCTGCCATCGCTGGTAACTGGCATCCATCATAGGATTCCCAATCGTCCAAGGATTTTCACACATCATAATCTAAATCCCTCTGAGTTGCCTCATGTCTGAGCTGGGACCCTTATGGTTTCTGGCCCTCAGTTTCCCCAACTTAAAAAGATGCCCCATAAACCCTGCCCATCTTTGACAGACTCAGGGGCAGGAAGTCGATGCTAAAGAACTACTGAATGCACAATGTTCCTGACTCTCCTGGCACTTCCTGGGTGCCCCTGACTCCCGATTAGGTCACCCTGTTTCGAGGTCTGTCACTCAAAATGAAAATTTTGCATCCATGAGAGGGAACGTTTCTGGGTGAAAAGTGTGTGTTTTTGTTTGTGTGTGTGTGTGTGTGTACACACCCAAGATCCCTGAGGTTATTCAGATTAAACTCTTGAAGGGATGAGATCTTAGTGTGGGGTTTTAAAGCAATTCTAGTAACCCTAGGAGCCAGCACCCCCGCTGTCTCCCTTCCTCCAAGCAGAGAGCCGAGCTGTCCCACCTATACCTCACCATGACTTCCTATAGCATTATCTCAGAGCTTTGGTCCCGGCCTGCTATGCTCCATCACAGCAGCCACAGATACCCACGGGTTCCACAGAACCTGAAACTCTGGGAATGTCTGTGGTAATTACTGCTGCTGTCAGGGCTGCCAGGATCCCCAAATCATGCTCCTCAAGTCACAGTAGTCTACTGCACTCTTGGTTTTTATTTTGTGTATTTAGTAATAATAATAATATGGTATTTGTTAAGTGTTTACTAATGTGCCAAGCACTGTACTAAGTGCTGGGGTGGATATAAGCAAATCAAGTTGAACACAGTCCCTTTCTCATGTGGGGCTCACAGTTGCAATCCCCATTTGACAGATGAGGTAACTGAGGCCCAGAGAAGTGAAGTGATTTGCCCAAGGTCACAGAGCACACAAATAGCGGAGCTGGGATTAGAACCCAGGTCCTTCCTTCTGACTCCCAAACTCATAGTCTATCCAACTACACCATGCTGCTTCTGGTGTATTTGAACCTTTGGTGCTTCTGTGGTTTTTTTATTCCTTCTCTCCCTATGACTCTGCCATTAGTCCACTCTTCCTCCTTGAATATTTATATGGTTAATGCTTTAAGGGCCAGGGACTGTGTCTTTCACCTGGTTTTTTTTTTCTCCCATTGTCTAGTACAGCACTCTGTGCATAGGAGGTGCTTAACAAATACTGTTATTACTACTGCTACTACTACTACTTCTCCGGTGGTAGAAGTAGTAGTAAATCCAGATTTATAAGCCAAGGTGGTGTGGCTTCTGACCTGTCCCCAGGAGGCCACACTCTCACTCAACCCAGGCCCACCAGCCGATAGGTCACAGGCAACAAGCTCCAGCCCATGGGGTGGAACATGAGCCGTTCCTGAGATCAGATTGGGGACAACACCCAGCTAAGGTCAGGCCGGGATGGGCCGGGATGGGCCCATCTGAAGCTTCAGGCCAGCCCCGCCCCCAGGCCAAGGCCCCTGCTGGCAGCCATGAGTGGGCTGGGAGACAGTTAGCTGGATTCCTGTGTTGGCACGAGCGGCTCTGATATTACCCCCGATGGCTTGCCCAGCAATGTGACATTATTAATAGCGGGGAGCAGAATGCAGTGATTCTAGTGTGGCGTTTTGGGTCACATGGCCCAGAGATGTAAGGTGAGAATGTCCAGGGCCAGAAGGGTAGGTGACATTAACTTGTTAAGCTCTTTCCTGACACAGGATCCCCATTTTGGTCATGAGCTCTCTACCCACTCTAGCCCGGGACACACTGTGAGGCCATCTGTGCACTGTCCACTTGAGTTCTGCAGGGTGGGGAGATTCTAGAGAGCTGAAAGTCCCAGTTGGAGGGAGGTGGGAGGGAGCAAGACCAAGATTATCCCCACCTTCTGACAACTTGAGGTAATTTAAGGTGACACATCACTTCTGGTCCAGCACAACTCACTTCCTAGCCAAGGTAAGTTGCTTCCTGTCCAGGACTAGTCACTTCTTATCAAGCATGAGTCACTTCCTGTCCAGCATCTCCTAACCCCTCAAGAGGTGATGTGCTGTCCATTCCTGAAGAATTTAATGTAGGACAGAGACCAATGGCAAGACCAGGAGGAATTCAGATAGAGATCAGATAACACTGATCTACTCTGGATGCAGGGAACTGAACCAGTTGACTTCTCTTGGTCATTTCCAGCTCTGAGATTCTCTAAGGCCCTTTACCTAGTAGCACTGTTGATCCTGGTATACAGTGACCAGGGGCCAGTGACCTATGGGGTTTTGTGAGGACCCTCCTCACCCTTTTCCCCTTTGAGAAGACTTGAGGAAGAAATGGGGTCCACAAAGGCAAGATGCATTGTGGTCACTTATCTCCTTGGGGTGGGGGTGGGGGGGAGGTCACAGGTCTGATCACGGATAAGAAACTTTCCTGGGGCCACCCTGCTTCTCAGCTGGTTAACTGTGGCTACTGAGTGCAGAGAAGTTAGGAGAACAATGGCCCAGTCAGGACGCTGGGGGGTATGGAGTTCGAAGTGTTTCATCACCTTATTTCAGAGAGGAGAGCCCTGAAGTAGGGTGCGGGGACCCCCTGAGAGTTCAGGCCAGAACCCAGGAGTCCGAGGGTATCAGACCAATTTAGGCCCTTTTCTGCAGGAAGCTCAATTTAGGCCCTTTTCTGCAGGAAGCTCAAAGCTGTTCACATTCCCTGCTCTTGCACTTAGGCTAGTTACGAATTCCAACCCTCCACCTCTGTGTTCATATATGCCTACTGAACTGTACTTCTGATTATTTGTTTTGATTCCACTATTTGTAAATATTTTCATGTATGTTTTCCCCAGAAGATTGCAAGCTCTTTGTGAGTAGGGAACATGTCTCATGCTTTTGGGATACTTTCCCAAGTAATTAGTGCACTGCAATCAGTTGGGGCTCAATAAATGCCGACATTACTTTGGCTACTATAAACTTGAAAATGCGGGCTGTAGCAATGCCTGAACCTAAATTAGTCAGTCAATTGTATTTATTGAGCACTTAGCGTGTGCTGAGCACTGTACTAAGCTCTTGGGAGAGTATAATGTAACAATATGCAGACACATTCCCTGCCCACAAGGAGCTCACAGACTAGAGAGGGAGACAGACATTAATATAAATAAATAAAATTTTGGATATACACATAAGTGCCATGTTACTGGGAGGGGGAATGAATAAAGGGAACAAGTCAGGGTGATACAGAAAGGAGTGGGAGAAGAGGAAAGAAGGGCTTAGCAGGGAAGGCCTCTTGGAGGAGATGTGCCTTCAGTAAGGCTTTGAAGGTGGGGAGAGTAAATGTCTGTCATATAAGACATGGGAGAGCATACCAGGCCAGAGGCAGGTCGTGGGTGAGAAGTTGGTGACAAAATAGATGAGATTGAGGTACAGTGAGACGGTTAGCATTAGAGAAGTGAGGTGTGTGGGCTGGGTTATAGTAGAAGAATAGTGAGGTGAGAGGTAGGAGGGGGTGAGCTGATGAAGGGCTTTAAAGTCAACAGTGTGGAATTTCTGTTTGATGGTGGAGTTGATGGGGAATGTATAATGACGAGCAGCGTGGCCTAGTGGAAAGATCCTGGACCTAGGAGTCCTGGCTCCTCCTCTTATCTGCTTTGTGACCTTAGGCAAGTCACTTCACTTCTCTGGGTCTCAGTTAGTTCAGCTGTGAAATGGGGATTCAATACCTGTTACCACTCCTGTTTAGAGGGTGACCCCTGCATGGGACGGCCCTGTGTCTGACCTGATTATCTTGCATCTTCCCCAGTGTTTAGAACAGTGCTTGACACATACTAAGTGCTTAACCAGTACCACAATTATTAATTGTTATAATATATACATCTAAGCATATGTACATAGAGTCATCCTTTGTGCTTGACGACAATGCCACCCATTCACCTATGGGTTCACAAGTGGTTGAAAAGGCCAATGTGGGACCCACAGTCCTAACCACACTGTGCCTACACAAAGACTGTCCTTTTGCTGAACTTGTCATGTATGCGGTTGGGCGCATCTGGCACTATTTTTCTTTTGCCCTCTTGATTCATGATCCTTTCAAGATTTCTTGATTGCCACGAGGCGCGATGGTCTATTTGTGGTTGTTGGCTTGGGTGAGATGCAGCAGTAACTGAGGCTTTGCTCTACCAGATTCTCAAAAATGTGTCCTTTCCTGAATCTGAAGGATAAGCCATTCCAGAGGAATGGCTTTGATACACACTTTCTTCCTCTAGGCAGTCAGAAATCATCCCCCTTCTCAGAGGAGTAGGCCAGTAGCTTACTTGAAAGGCTTCTCTACGGATGTGCCCTCGTTCATTCTCCTTGCCTGCTTTGGGGCTGGGAGACCGTGGCTATCCATTGTTCAGATGGAGAAACTGAGGCACAGAGAAAGGGGTGAAGCAATCTGGCCCAGGTCAGTAGAGCAAAATGGTGTCACCAAGCATTTGCTCACTCCTGGGACCCTCAGTAGCTCACGCCAAAGAAGTCCAATCGTAAAATCAAATTCTTATTTTTAGTCCCCAGGTGAGCCCACTCTGGCCAATCTGGCCCTGACAGAGCAGCTCTAGAAAGATGGCGACGGTCTAGAGTGCAGAACAAGTTGACCCCTATGGGTTCCATTGCTCTAGTCAAACCCTGGTTCTGGGTCTGCTCCCCTGAGTCAAGGCAGCAGCCGGACCAGGGGACACTGTAAAGGGACAGGCTGTCACAGTGGGACAATGGGGGCCTTTGAGCAGGATGGGAAGCGTGGAAAGAAAAGCAGAAACTGGACTTGGAAGCAGCCTCGCCAGCTGTTGCATAAATGCCGGAGGGGGAAGAGGAGCAACAACGGAGGGTGGTTCGTACCAGTGCCAGTCAATACCTGGCAGTGCAAGTACCAGCCCTACTGACAGCCAGGCCTCTCCCACCTGCATCTCTGGGGCCAGACCAAAGCAGAATAAAGAAGAGCGAGAGGGCGGAGGCCAAAAAGAAAAATGAATTAACAGCGCCATTTTACCTCCCGCCTCAAGCTAATCCTTTTATCCGTATCAGTGGGCCTTAGAACTCCAATGGTGCTGGCTAGCAGGATCAGTCAATCAATCAATCCTATTTACTGAGCACTTACTATATGCAGGGCACTGTACTAAGCGCTTGGGGGAGTACAGTATAACAATATAACAGAACATTCCCTGCCCACAGCGAGTTTACAGTCTAGAGGAGAAACAGATATTCATATAATTACATATACATACATAAGTGCTGTGGGGCTGGGAGTGAGGATGAATAAAGGGAACAAGTCAGGGCGATGCAGAAGGGCAGATGGGAGTGGAAGAAAAGAGAAGGAGGGCTTAGTCAGGGAAGGCCTCTTGGAGGAGATGTGCCTTCAATAAGGTTTTGAAGCAGGGTTAGTAATTGTCTGGTGGATATGAAGAGGGAGTGCATTCCAGGCCAGAGGCAGGACTTGGGTGAGAGGTCGGCAGTGAGATACACGAGATAGAGTGAGCAGGAGGGAAAATAATAATAGTGATGGCATTTACTAAGTGCCCACCATGTACTAAGCACTGGGGTAGATACAGGATAATCAAATTAGATACAGTCCCTGTCCCGCATGGTGCCTCACAGTCTAAAAGTCCTCAAAGCTGCCAATTACTCTCCCCACTTTCAAAGCCTTACTGAAGGCACATCTCCTCCAAGAGGCCTTCCCAGATTAAGCCCTACTTTTCCTCATCTCCCACTCCCTTCTGCGTCACCCTGACTCGCTCCCTTTGCTCTTCCCCCCTCTCCCCGCCCCACAACACATGTATATACATCTGTAATTTTATTTATTTATATTGATGTCCGTTTACTTCTATTGATGACTGACTCCCCCCACCTCTAGACTGTGAGCTCATTATGGGCAGGGATTGTCTCTCTTTATTGCTCTATTATACTTTCCCAAGCACCTAGTACAGTGCTCTGTACACAGTAAGTGCTTAATATATATGATTGAATGAATAAAAGGGAGGGAAAGCAAGGAATCTTCTCCACATTTGACAGATGAGGGAACTGAAGCCCGGAGAGCTTAAGTGACTTGCCCAAGATCACACAGCAACACACTGATAGAGCTAGAACTTGTAACAAAGAAAGAGGTTTGGTGACTTGCCTAGGGTCTCTCCTCTACTCTCCTACCTAGTAGTAAAGGCAGTAGTTGTAGTAATTGTACTAATTAAGCACTCATTGCCCCTTCCTGCCCCTCTTCTTCCCTTCCTCCAAAATGCTCCCAATTTTCCACCATCAATCAGTTCACACAGTTCCAATGTCCTTGGTATCTTCCCCATTGAAAACTCTGGAGGCGTCAGTCTAATCTGAGGTCCTGTTGGAGCTCTTCAGGCCAGAGGCTAGAATGTTTGGGCTTTTTCTTTAAAGTAGTAGCAATGATATTCACTGAGTGCTCACTGAGGGTAAAACACTCTACTAAGCATTTAGGGAAGATCAACAGAAAGAAGAGACAATGATCCCACAATGAACTTACAATCTTTCTGAGGAACAGGAGAGGAATCAACCAACCAATTATTCAGTGGTATTTACTGAGAGCTCACTGTTTACAGAGCACTGTACTAAGAGTTTGAGAGAGTACAATACAATAGAGTTGGTAGAAATTATCCCTGCCCTCAAGGAGCTTTCAATCTAGTAATAATAATGATAACTGTAGTATTTGTTAAGAACTTCTTATGTGTCAAGCACTGTATTAAGAACAGGGGTACATACAAGATAATCAGGCCCCATATGAGGCTCACAATCTAAATAGGCAGGAGAATAGGTATTGAATCCCCATTTTGCTGATGAGGGAATGGAGGCACAGAGAAGTGAAGTAACTTGCCCAAGATTACATGGGAGGCAAGGGGCAGAGCTGGAATTAGAACCCAGGTCTTTTGACTTCCAAGTCCTTGCTCTTTCCACTAGGCCATACTGCTATTCAATATTGGATCCAGAAAAAAACTGTTATTCTCCCTCTTCAGCTGGGAAGTTGGGGCTTAAATTCCTGGGAGGGGTAGAGGGATGAGGTAGGGATTAGAACTCAGCACCAAAAGACCCAGGTCAGCAAGGTAGAGGAAATCTGAACTGAAGCTGGGAACAAATGCCCTCGGTTCATTTCTTCATCTGAACACCGGCCTACTCTGAGCAACTGCCCCATCCAAGCTAGAGTCTCAGTTCTGAAGAGAAGCTCCTGCCAGAGTTTCTGCATTGACTAACTCATTCTGAATGTCAGGCACTTCAGAAATACAAACTACTTAATTAAATCAAACACAGCAATTATTTTCTTTTTAAGCACCTGTGGGGTGGGAGAGCAGGAGTGAAAAGATCTAGAAAAGGTAAAAGAAAAGGAGGAAAGAGTAGTAGCCAAAGTAGTAGTAGTAGCACTAGAAGAGGCTTATCAAATGCCTACAGAGTACATCATGCATACTAAGTACTTGGGAAAGTACAGTAGAAGTAAACGACGCATTCGCTAGCCGCAAGGAACTTACACTCTAATGAGAAATTTACAATCTAAAGGAGCATTATGGAATGTTCATCACACAGTGAGTGCTCAATAAATTCTATTGATTCACTGATCATTATCCTGTGTTAGCAGTGATCCGAGATTTAGTTTATTAATTGAATTGAATGGATTAATCAGGAAGGATATTAACTGGCATAACCCCTCAGGAAGATTATGTCTACTGAGAACACATAACCAAGGGAATGGAGAGGGGAAATTTAAGGAATGAGAAAGGAAGACAAATGGAAAGAGGGTAAGTAAGGAAAAGAAAGAAAACACATGGATTGAAAGTACCCATGTGGTATGCCAGCCAGATATTTCCCTCTGTGGCATGTTTAAGGGCAACCACAAGGGAATGGAGTATGGAAGTTGGAGAAAAGGGAAAAGTCAGCTGTATAGGGATTTTGACAGCACTGATCAGGTTGGCCTAGTGTGAACTGGATCCTCTGGGGCAAGGATGGCCCCGGGCAGGTCCAGCCTCAAGGGACCCTGCCCTGCCCATATACTAAATCTGAACTTACAAGCCCTTGGGGGTGGGGGGAGAGGGCATCCACCCACCTGGCTACTCCCCCACAGGGGTGCAGCACTGGGTGAGCTCATGACAGGAAAAGAGGGCAGAGGAGGAGATATTCCAGCCAGCTAGAGGGCAGAGTCCTGGCCCACTTCAGTTTAGACAGCCTGTCTGTCATCACTGGGGTGAGGCTCGGGCAGGGCCAGGGTGGAGCTTCTCTTAGCTGAGAGGAGGACGAACAATGGGTCCTGTATCATGGTCATCAACGTGATTGTTGGAGGAATTCGGCATTCATCTGATCCTGGCCCTGCTGGGTGTTCTACAGAGGGTGTTCTACACTTCCCACCCTCTCACAGCACACTAGCTTGCCCAGGCAGCAGAGGGGTGGTCTGCCCTGGACCAGGTCGCCCAGCTGGCCCAGAGGACTGGCCTTAGGGGAAGGGCTGCTTGTGAGGAGGGGCGGGCAAAGGGACTCAGAGGTGGTCGGCGGCAGTTGGACGGGATGGGGGAGAAAGGCTGGGAGGGGAGGTCGGGAGGAAAAGGTTTGGAAAGGAGTGGGGAATTTCAAAGGAACTTGGGGAGCTGAGGGGGAGAGGGTCAGGTCAGAGGGAACATTTGAAGTTGAGAATGGAATCAGTGGATGCAGAAGATGGCGGGAAAACTCTTGGATGGAGAAAGAGAGGCGGCCGGGAAAGACTGATGAGGCTGGTGACCCCTGGAAAGCTGGAGGTCAAGGTTCTGGCCTTGAGGCTGAAAGAACCACTTGTTGAGCTTTTAAATGGCGGGGGAGGGGGAGGGGAAAGTGAAATCAGTGGGGCAGGAAGTGATACACTGGCACTCGGAAGGAAAACTAACAGGCACAAAGGCATCCTGGCCAGCTCCATACTCATGAGACAAGACAGCTGAACATCAGACTTCCACTATGAATATGAACAATTGGCCACCTTAACCTTCAGCCAAAGATCCCCCAGGAGATGGGCTCTGCCCCCCTCCCCATCCCACTGCCCTAGTTTGGGGAACCCTCTTGCCTTCTGCGTTGGATAAAGGAGAACCAAACTTCCCTTGCTGTAAGTGCCAAGTCTGCTCCTGGTGGAGGTAGTGCCTGTGGGCTGGAGAGAATTCCAACTAACTGACCTCCAGAGGCACTGGCCAGCTGGCTCTCCCAGCTAGGAGTCTGGTGATAATCAACGTTAACATTTCCTCAGTCAGTCAGTCAATCATATTTATTGAGTGTTTGGAGTTTGCAGGCAGTATGCAGTGTGAAAGACATTATCTCGAATGCTGGAATGGGATGGCATTTCTATCCCATAGGGAGGGAAAGAAAACCTTCCATAGGCAACAAAACTTTGAATTCTAGTTTTCAAGACTTCTTCAGACCTGAGAGAACTAACATCCAGAGAGGGTAAGTGTGATTGTCAAAGTGGCATGGTGAGACAGAGGCACGGGTAAGATTAGAACTCACCACCTCTGAGCTACAGCTCAAAAACGGGTTAGGCTTGTCCTTCCATGGGTGAGAAAACTTTGAGTTCTTGTTTTCAATGTTTAGCCCTCTCCAGTTGAGAGAAATCAAGAATTTGTCAAGCCTGTCCTGCCCCGTCTCCCCTTCAAAGTGGGAAGCAGGCAGTGGGAAGATGAGAGAGAGGGAGAGTTGTGAAGGAGGCAACTACCAAGTAATAGCTTGTCCATAGGTGGGTATAATGGGGCTAAGGAAAGTATTTGCTGATTTTTAATGGTATTTGTTAAGCGCTTACAATGTGCCACTGTTCTAAGCGCTGAGGTAGATACAAGCTAGTCAGGTTGACATAGTGCCTATTCCACATGGGGTTCACAGTCTTAATCCCCATTTTGCAGATAAGGTAACTGAGGCCTAGAGAAGTTAAGTGACTTGCCCAAGGTCACGCGGAAGACAGCTGGCAGAACCAGGATTAGAACTCAGATCCTTCTGACTCCCAGGCCCGTGCTCAATCCACTAGGCCATGCTGCCTCCCCACTGATTAATAATGTTGGTATTTGTTAAGCACTTACTATGTGCAGAGCACTGTTCTAAGCGCTGGGGTAGACACAGGGGAATCAGGTTGTCCCACGGGGGGCTCACAGTCTTCATCCCCATTTTACAGACGAGGGAACTGAGGCAAAGAGAAGTGAAGTGACTTGCCCACAGTCACATAGCTGACAAGTGGCAGAGCTGGGATTCGAACTCATGACCTCTGACTCCAAAGTCCGGGCTCTTTCCACTGAGCCACGCTTTCTCTGGAGAGACACATGATCAAGGGGAAAGAGCTTTGGGACTCAGAAAGATCTGGGTTCTCATCCCAGCTCTGCCAATGGCCTGCTGCATGTCCTTGGGCTAATCGCTTAACCTCTCTGGGCCTCAGTTTCCTCATCTGTCAAAAGGGATTACAGTACCTACTTCTCCTACCTCTTAGATTGCCTTCTGTGTGGGCAAAGACTGTTTGAACTGATGATCCTCTATCTACCTCAACATAGGCATGGGTTTTGAGATTGCTGGTGTCAGTGTCTCTTCCTGCAGGGTAAGGTGGTCATCTATACAGGGGCCCAGGGTTCCTCCCTCCCAGGCTGAGACATGAGGTGTACTGATGATGTCTGTGGCGTAGCTCAGTAGTGGGACAAAGAAGGAAAACCTTCCATAGGCAACAAAACTTTGAGTTCTTGTTTTCAAGCCTTCTTCAGAGCTGAGAGAACTAAAGCCCAGAGAGGGCAAGTAGGTTTGTCAAAGTGGCATGGTGAGACAGGCAATGGTAGGATTAGAACTCACAACCGCCAAGCTAGAGCTCAACATGGGTTAGGCCTGTTCTGTCTTAGCTGAGGTGTTCCAGGGAGTAGAGACAGGAGGCAGAGGAGGCTGCTGCCAAGGGAGCAGAGAGTACATCCATCCTTTCACTGGCCCCTCTCTGGGACACCCCCACATTCATCTTGGGCTGAGAACAGGTACTACCTCCACTCCCCTAAGCCTCCCTTCTTAGTCTGTTCTGCCCAAAATGTGGACCCATTGACTCCTTCCGGGACTCCGATGGTGGGCGGGAGAGGGGATTCAGGAGGGCTCTCCTGCCAGGAGGATGGGCCTGCTCCATGGGCTAGAGCCAGGGGCAGGGGATGGAGACAGGTCAGCTGTAAGGAGCAAAGCCCCCCCCCTCACTATGCAATCAGGGGAGGCCTGTCGGTTGGTGGGGTTGGTGGAGGGGGTGACCAGGCTTTCTGCCTCTCCATTTCTTTGGCCTTTGGCTCACTAGGTAAAGACAAATAACCAAATTAATCCCTCCATTTTGTTAGTTTTATGAGGAAGAGCAGTACCTGCAATTCTTGTGGTGAGTCAGATGATGGGAGGCCAACTAGGAAGAGGTCTGGGGTTTCCAGTCTTCATGGGGCTCCCCGGGGCCTCTGGGAGCCCTAGAAGGGCTCAACCTTTCATCCAAATCAGCCCCAGGGCACCAAAGACATCAGGCCAGGTCTGCAGGAAAGAAGATGGAAGGGAAACGGCAGGTATAAGAGGAAGCACTATAATTTAGTGGATAAAACATTGGCATGGGAGCCAAAGGACCTGGGTTCTAATCCCAACTCTACCACTTGCCTGCTGGGAGATATTAGACAAGTCACTTTACTTCTCTGTGCCTTAGTTTCTTCAAATGGGGATTCAATACCTGTTCTCCCTCTTGGACTGTGAGCCCAATGTGGGACAGGAACTGTGTTCAACCTGATTATCTTGGATCTACCCTAGGGCTTAGAACAGTGCTTGACACAGAGCAGGCGCTTAATAAATACCAGTTAAAGAAAGAAAAAAAGAAACTGAATGAAACAGCATGGCAGCGGGCTGTAAATGCATACAAACCCAGGTAGGTGGTTTTCTAGAAGACAAAACCTGGAGAAGCAGCATGGTTTAGTGGTTGGACTATGGGTTGGGAGCCAAAAGGACCTGGGTTCTAATCCTGTCTCTGTCACGTGTCAGTTGTGTGACCTTGGGCAAGTCATTTAACTTAATTGGGTTTCAGTTACTGCATCTGTAAAATGGGGATTAAGACTGTGAGCAGCATGTTGGGCAGGGACAATGTCCAATCTTTTAAACTTGTATCTATCTACCCCAGTGCTTAGAACAGAGCTTTGCACATAGTAAGTGCTTAACAAGTACCATAATTATTTATTATTACTATTATGCACCTGAAAATGTCTCAAACAATCAATTGTCCTGAGTGAGCAACTACTGTACTTAAGTGCTTGGGAGAGAAAGATATAGTAGAAATAGTGGACATGTTTGATCCCTGCCCTTAAGGAGCCTTTAATTTAGCCAGGGAGATCAACTCAGAAATCATTTACAGATAGGCGAAAAAAGGAAAAGGAATTGTTTCCCCCTGGAGGAGGTGGGGATTCAGGTTCCCTAAGTCCACTGAAGCCTAGAGGGGAGGGGGAATGCTTGGAGCCTCCCTATCTCCCTGTGGGGTCCTGAAACAGAAGGGAGAGGCCAGGGGAGATCCCCAGGGAGAGTGCACATCAGAGAGAGCCCCTCAGCTTATCCCAGACCCACTACCCCAGGACTGAGCACTTAGTACACTGCTCAAACACTTAATAGAATGCTTAAGCACTTAGTACAGTGCTCTGTCCACAGTAAGCCCTCAGTAATGATTGATTGATTGACTGGTTGACTGACCAAAGTCCAATTGGAAGTCAACTGCTGGGTGGTCCTGTAGCTGATGAAATCCAATTTTAGACTGCATCGTAACAGGTGTGGACCCCTCCCTGCAGAATCTGGGCTGGCTGGAAGCCTCAGGATGCAGAAGAAGTCCCCACCACTGCCTCACAGGCTGAGCATATGTTCGGAACCACTGCCTAACAGCGGGATTGATAAACCTTAACCACCTCAGTCTCTTTCACCGGCTCCTCCTCTGCCTCCCATCTCCTAACTTTGGGTGACCCTCAAGGTTCAGTGCTAGATCCCATCCCCTTATGTTCTCCATCTACACCTACTGCCTTGGAGAACTCATTCGCTCCCATGGTTTCAACCACCACCTCTATATAGATGATTCCCAAATCTACACCTCCAGCCCTGATCTCTCCCTCTCTGCTGTCTCACATTTCCTCCTGCCTTGAAGACATCTCTACTTGATCTGCCTTCACCTCAAACTTAACATGTCCAAAATAAAACTCCATATCTTCCCACCCAAACCCTGTCCTCCTCCTGACTTTTCCCATCACTGTAGACAGCACCACCATCCTTCCTGTCTCACAAGCCCATAACTTCGGTGTTACACTTGACTCCTCGCTCTCTTTCAACTCATATATTCAATCTATCACTAAATCCTGTAGGTTCAACCTTCACAACATCGCTTAATTCTATCCTTTCCTCTTCATCCCAACTGCTATCATGTTAATCCAAGCACTTACCCTATCTCTCCTTGATTACTGTATCAGCTTCCTTGCTGACCTCCCTGCCTTCTGTCTCTCCTCTCTCTAGTCCATACTTTACTGTGCTATCCGGACATTTCCCTACAGAAATGTTCAGTCTATGTTTCCCCACTCCTCAAGAATCTCCAGTGGTTGCCCATCCACCTCCGCATCAAATAAAACTCCTATTGGCTTTAAAGCACTTATTTACCTTGCCCTCTCTCCTACTTCACCTCACTACTTCTACTACAAACCAGCCAGCACACTTCACTCCTCTAATACCAACCTACTCACTGTACTTGGACCTTGTCTATCTCACCACCAACCTCTCCCCCATGTCCTGCCTCTGGCATGGAACGCCCTCCCTTTTCATATCCTACAGACAATTACTCTCCCCACCTTCAAAGCCTTATTGAAAGCACATCTCTTCTAAGAGGCCTTGCTTGTCTAAGCCCTTATTTCCTCTTTTCCCACTCCCTTCTGCGTCACCTTGACTTGTTCTCTTTATTCACCACCCCAGCCCCACAGCACTTAAGTACATATCTGTAATTTATTTATTTTTATTAATGTCTGTCTCCCTCTCTAGACTCTAAGCTCATTGTGACAGAGAATGTGCCTGTTATATTGTTGTGCTGTACTCAAGTTCTTAGTACGGTGCCCTGCATGCAGAAAGTACTCAATAAAAAAGACCGATTGATTGATTGATTGATTGAACCATCTCCCTACACAGTTTTCCTGTCACATGGAACAACAGAGGGATCCTCATCCACCTCATGAGAGACCACCCAGTGACAATGACAATTCCCCAAGTCCACGTGGGAGAGATTGGGAGCTTCTGCCAGGGAAGGAGCTGAACAATTAGCAGGTCCTAGTAAGGAATCAACTTCCTCCCCCTCGATAATCCTCCAGCTCCACTCAGCAATTGGAGAAAAATAAGTGGAAGCTGAATGAGACTTTGTTTCCGGAAACCAGACAAGAGCAAATTACCCAGGACAGCAGGATCTCCTGGCTTAACCTAAAGATGGTGTTGTTTCCCCAACAGGGGTAGCCAAGTGCTGGAATCTGGCCTATCCCATCTAGGATTTGGGGGAGAGCACACCCAATTCAAAGCAAGTGGGTTATGATTGTGTTTTTTAATCTGTGCTCTCTGTGCAATCCTGGTGTCTGATTGACAGCTGATGCCCAAAGGTTCTGGATGTCTCATTATCTCACCCCCACCCTGCTGCTCCTCCCCATTACCAATTCGCCTAGATTCTGGGCACTGCTCTGAGGTCACCCAGTTTAGTGAGGAAGAAGGGAGATGGAATTCAAAATATGGTCAAACCTGAGATACACTCAGTCAATCAGGGTGGAGTGCTGACATGGCCAGAGTGGCTTAGAGGTGGCATTATTGAAACACCTAAGTAACCAATCTCGGTTAGCACTCATTACGTGCTGAGTGGGCAACTTGCTCCATGAGGAGTCATGGACATAACAGCATCCAGGGAACTGAGAGATTAATGGACAGAGAAGGAGCGAGGCTCAGTGGAAAGAGCCCAGGCTTGGGAACCAGAGGTCATGGGTTCGAATCCTAGCTCTGCCACCTGTCAGCTGTGTGACTGTGGGCAAGTCACTTAACTTCTCTGTGCCTCAGTTACCTCATCTGTAAAATGGGGATGAAGACTGTGAGCCTCACGTGGGACAACCTGATGACCCTGTATCTACCCAGCGCTTAGAACAGTGCTCTGTACATAGTAAGCACTTAACAAATACCAACATTATTAAAAACACACTTGGGGGTAGCCATGGAGAAACAATCCTGATACTAGCTGAGGACCAGAAAAAGGTGAACTCCTTTTTGAAAAAATACATATTTTTTGTTAAACCAGGCGCTGAACTGACCATAGATTCGCCTTAATCAGGTTGGACACAGTCTATGTCCCATATGGGGCTCACAGACTTAATCCCCATTTTACAAGTGAGAAAACTGAAGCGCAGGGAGGTTAAGTGACTTGCTTGAGGTCACACAGTAGAAAAGTAGCTGAGCTGGAATTAGACTCCAGGTCCTCTGACTTCCAGGCCTGTGCTTTTTCCACTAGGCTATGCTTCTCCCTTTCTCTTCTCTCTCCCGAAGAGGGACAAATGGTTGATGCTTCTCTGAGCCATACTAATCTGGAGTGAATAAGTTAATCAATCAGTCAATCAGTGGTATTTGTTGAGCACTTACTATGTGCAGAGCACAGTATTAAGTGCTTGGGAGAATACAACAGAATTAGGGGTTGCATTCCCTGCCCATAATGAGTTTACAGTTTAGAAGGAAAGAGGAACTCCCTCCCCTCTCCCTTTGTAGGGTTTCAAGCTCAACCATCCAGGGAATGGGTGATTGGCTTCAGGCAAGAAGTGTCCACATTGTATTAAACTAGATTGTAAACTCCTGGAGGTCTGGGGTCAAGTCTCCTAACTCTATTGTACTCTTCTAAGCAGCATTTAGGTACATATCTGTAATTTGTTTATTTACATTATCTGCCTCCCCTCCTCTAGACTGTAAGCTCATTGTGGGCAAGGAATGTATCTGTTTATTGTTGTATTGTACTCTCCAAAGCACTTAGTACAGTGCTCTGCACCCAGGAAGAGCTCAATAAATACGATTGAATGAATAAATGACTGAACTTAGTCTGGTACTCTGCACACTGTAATCCTACAAGAGATGGACAGAAGTGTCTCCAGAAAGCAGAAAGAATAGAGCTAGAGAAATCCCTGTCTCTAAACAAACAGGCTGCTAAAGACACCCCAGGTTTCATCCCCAAGACATAAGAGAATTGCCAAGGCAACCTCAGCTGTTTGTTTGAAACCAATCCTGACTGGACTTGAGTTTGAGGATGGAGACGTGAGACTTCAGATCAACAGTCCATTCTTTTCTTTAAGATGGCACCACACCTCGTTCTGAAACTCCAGATCATAGACAAAGCATGAGGTGGTTTAAACAAATAGTTGGATCCCAGGGATCCTGGATGAACTCTGATCTCTCATCTGCTTTGAGGCTGATGATAAGTGACTTCCTGTCTCCGAGACTTAGTTTTCACATTTGCAAAATGGAAACAGCAATCCTGTGGACTATTTTGAGTACAACACCTGTACACTGCACTCTGCCTCCGACCCCCACCCTTGCCTTTCCCTCTGCCTTTAACTCCCTCCCCATTCACATCTGACAGACCATAGCTTTGCCCATATTCAAAGCCTCCTGAAATCCCATTTCCCAGAAAGCCTTCCCTGATTTATCTTTCATCTCCCTATCCTGTTTCCCACCTACTGACACTTCAGCACTTCTACCATCACCTAAGTCCTTGGGCATTCACGCCCCCACCCAAACACTTATGGCCATAGCTTTAAACTGTTTCTTCCCCCTATCTCTAATTTATTTATATGCTTGTCTCTCCCACTAGTTTGTAAAGCTCCTTGAGATCAGACATCATGTCTTCAAACTCTATTATACTGTGCCAAGAACCTAGTACAGAGCTCTGCCCAGAATAAGCGTTCAATGAATACTCCTGATTTTTTTTCTAAGTATTTGTTAAGTGCTTACTGTGTGCCAGGCACAGTATTAGCAGCCAGTATAGATACAAGCTACTCAGGTTAGACATAGTCCATGTCCTACATGGGGCTTGCGGTCTTAATCCCCATTTTACAGATGAGGTAACTGAGGCAGAGAGAGGTGAAATGACTTGCCCGAGGAGACACTGCAGACAAGTGGCAGAGCCGGGAATAGAATGTAGGTCCTTCTGATTTCCAGGCCCGTGTTCTATTCACTTAGCTGCACTGCTTTTCTATGGATTGATTAATAACACAGGCCCTAGTGCCCCATTTGAGTCTCCCCACTATCACCCAGGACTGCTTGTAGTTACCCAAATTGGGTGGAGGGTGTGGTTCCCTCCTCCCCAATCCAGGAATTCAAACTGGATTCCAAATCCCCTAATGAGAATTTCTGATTGGCCGGGAAACAATAGCCTTCCCCAGCTCTGTGGCGCTGTGGACTCTCCAGGGTCCAGGGAGAGAGTTTTGGATCCAACCCTGGAACTGAGCTAAAAGCGGAGCCATTCAGGGGGACACAGTCCCCACCTTACCGCTCCTGGAATGGTTCTTGCCTTCTAAACCACAGTGCGAATTCCTGCCCAGGCTGGAGGTTGCTGGCTGGGGCTCAGTTTGATGGTAGCTTCAGGGCTGCTTCTAGACAGTAAGCTCGTTATGGGCAGGGAACGTATCCACTTATTCTGTTGTTCTGTGCTCTCCCAAGTGCTTAGTACAGTATTCTGCTCTTAGTAAAAGTTCAAAAAATGTCACTGATAGATCGATTGACTCCCCAGGCCCACTGAGGCAGGAGGGCTTGCTGGGGATGCCAGCCAGTTGACAATCCTCCAGTGAAATGTGGCATAACCCAGCACAGTTCCTGCTGAGTCCACCCTCCAAGAGTCCTTCCCTGACTAAGTCCTCCTTCTTTCTTCCAAAACTATCTTGAGGAGGCAATGTGGCCTAGTGGAAAGGGCCCAGGCCGGGAGTCAGGATGCCTGGATTCTCTGCCATTTGCCTGCTGTGTGACCTTGGGCTAGTCAGTAAACCTTTCTGACCGACCTGTGTATCTTTTATGTACCCCAACATCGAGCAGAGCACAGGGCACATAGTATACACTTAATAAAGCCTATCAGCATTGCTATTATTATTGAGTAGCAGGTGTGGGAGATGTACAAGCAAGACGCCGGCTGCTGGCAACCAATCCATTCAGATGACTGGGTGGGGCAGTGGGAGGGAACACAGAAGGTGAACTCAGTCCATTGGCTTGGATTCACCCAACAGTCCCAGCCCCAGCTCCTGTTTCAAGTAATTTCAAGTTCCAGTTAGGCATTGGCAGAGGTGATGCCAGCGATGGGCTGGGCGAAGCGGGGGGTGGGGGGCCGTTGTCAACGTAGTTGAAGTTTGGACCCTCTGCTCCGCGTGGATCCCGCCTCCCAGAGCTCTTAGCACCGGAAAGGGGTATTTTGCCCAGGGGGATTGTGAATTGAGCCAGGCACCTCTGCCCCCACCTTCAATCCCACCACTTGCCAGCAGAAATGCCCAATGCCCAAACCCTTGAGGACAGGCCTCCCGGGAGCCAAGCCAGCCAACAGCGCCTAGCACCAGGGGACTGTGCCAGAAGATGGGGAAAATCAGCATGGCCTTAAGTGGATAGAGCATGGGCCTATGAGTCAGGAGATCTAGGTTCTAGCTCCCAGTTCCACCACTTGTCTGTTGTGTGACCTTGGACAACTCACTTCACTTCTCTGGGCCTCAGTTGCCTCAACAGTCAAATGGAGATTAAGACTATAAGCTTCATGTGGGACAGGGACTGTGTCCAACCTGATTAGCTTGTATCTATCCCTGTGCTTAGAACAAGGCTTGGCAAATGGTAAATGCTGAACAAATACTATAAAAAAGGAGTGGGTGGGCTAGGGAGAGGCAGGAGACCCAGAGAAGTAGGGGCCTGGAAATCTGGGAAGTAAGATGAGCCTGTCTTGCAGCTGGGAAGGATGGAAACTGAGGGAGACACCCGAGTCCAGTCTAAATAGGCAAAGCAGAAGGAAGAGTTTAGGCAGCTATCAAGATCATTTAGGCAAAATATCCCTTCTCCCATGAGGAAAACATTTATGACAGAGCAGTGATTCTTGTCCAGCAACCGCCCAATTTGCTGGGGAATTGCCCAGTCCTCCACTTAACTTTGCTGGTGTAGACAGCCCAGGCCAGGCACTAACAGGGCATTTTGAGTGGCAGGAATCCCGTGGTCCCTTCCCCACTTCACCCTCAACATCCTGAACCTGCAGATTGCCTCTGCCCTCTCCATGCTGAGTAGACAGGCCAAGACCAATTTTCCAGAGCTGGGAAACACACGACAGACTGATGAGAATGGAATTAAAGAGCTAGCTGCTGTATCTCAGTACTTGGAGAAATGGTCGCTGGGTAGATCTGGAGTCAGGGAAGAGCCGAGAGGGGTGAATTAGGGGGGCAGGCCTCAGAGAGCTTTTGTTTTGACAGAATTCCATGGTGCTTTGACAAAATGATTCATTAATCACTCACATCCAGGAGGTGCGCTGGCTTGGCAGTCTTGATTGAGATATTAAACTCTCTTTCACTCTTTTACAATTTTTTTCCTTGCTTTTTTCCTCCTGCCCGCCAAGGGTAGGGGGTAGTCAGTTCTCCTAGTTGCTCTGGGCTGCAGTAAGAGCCCGGGGTGGAGTTTCAGGAATGGACAATCTCAGAAGCCCACTGCCCTCCAATCCCAATCGGGGTAGAGCCAGTCGGCATTTAGGAGCACTGGCTATTTGCTACCCTGGCAACAAAGCAGAAGGGTTATTTGGGGAAATGGGTACAGGAACTGGCAGTTACCTGAGGGAAGGGCCCGATACAATACTACTACTACCACTACTACTACTACTACTATTAATAATTATAATAACCATAAAAATGGTATTTGTTCAGTGCTTAGTATGTATCAAGCACTGTGCTAAGCACAGAGGTAGATACAAGGCAATCAGGTTGGGCACAGTCCCGGTTCTCATGGGATTAGGAAAAGTAGGAGGGAAAACAGGTAGTTTATCTCCATTTTGCAGATGAGGAAACTGAAGCACAGAGGACTTAGGTGTCTTGGCCTAAGTGACACAGCAGGCAAGTGAGAGAGCCAGTTTTATAAACCTGGTCCTCTGTCACCCAAGGCTGTGCTCTTTCCACTAAGTCATTCTGCAATCCTACTCCTACTACTTCTCCTCCTCCTCCTCCTCCCATTACTACTTCAACTACTTTTATCACCACTGCTACTACTCCTACTCATTCATTCTATCGTATTTACCGAGCAAGTACTGTGTGCAGAGCACTGTCCTAAGCACTCGGAAAGTATGATTTGGCAACAGAGGCAATCCCAGCCTGCAAAGGGCTCACAGTCTAGAAGCGGGGAGACAGACCACAGAACAAGTAAACAGGCAACAGAGGCATCATTGTAAATAAATAGAATTATAGATATATACACATCATTAATAGAAATAAACAGAATTATAATTATAGATATGTACATATATGCACAAGTGCTGGGGGAGGGGGAAGGGCAATGGGGAGGGGAGGGGGGAAAGGGGAAAAGGGGGGCTTAGTCTTGGAATCTCCTCCTACTACTATTATTACTGCCACAACTATTTCTACACCTCCTCCTCCTATAACCATTACTACTTCTACTACTTTTATTACTGCTGCTGCTACTACTTCTACTCCTCTTCCTACTGCCATTACTACTTCTTCTTCTATTATAATAATAATGATAATTGTGGTATTTAAGCACTTACTATGTACCAAGCACTGTTCTAAGCACCAGGGTAGATACAAGGTAATCAGGTTGTCCCACGTGGGGCTCAAAGTCTTCATCCTCATTTTCCAGATTGAGGTCACTGAGGCACAGAGAAATGAAGCGACTTGCCCAAGGTCACCCAGCAGACAAGTGGCGGAGTCGGGATTAGAACCCACGACCTCTGACTCCCATGCCCGGGCTCTTGCCACTAAGCCATGCTACTATTGTTACTATGACTACTTGCTCCTGCTACTATTACCAGCACGTCAGGAGACATCAGGACATTTGGCTGGTGGTCTGTAGGAGAAGCTGTACTCCTCCAGAAGGTGAAGCAACTGTTGCCTGTCTGTGTCCCTAGTGATGCCTCCAAACTCCAGAAGCCTTGCCCTGGAAACTCATCCCCCTGGACTGGTATCTAGGGATTTTGCCCATTCAGCAAGCACAGGTAACCCAACGCTGCTGAGGGGAGGTGGGAAAGAAGGGACAGGGACAAACACATAGAAATGGAGAGAAGTAGCATGGCTTAGTGGAAAGAACACAGGAGCGAAAGACAGAGGACTCGAGTTCTAATACCAGCTCCTCCACCTGTCTGCTGGGTGACCTTGGGCAAGTCACTTAACTTTTCCATGACTCAGTTAGCTCATCTGTAAAATGGGGATTAAATCCTCCTCCCTCCAATTTAGACTGTGAGCCCCATGAGGGACAGGAATTGTGTCCAACCTGATTAACTTGTATCTACCCCAGAGCTTAGAACAGTGCTTGACATAGTAAGAGCTTAACAAATACCATAAAAAAATGGAAAGTCACTAAAGAATGAGGAGTCGGATTGTCTATTGCCACTTCTTCTTTCTGATCATTTCTGCTGTTTGCAGCCAAACAATGTAGTCTTGAGTTATATATCATCATGATGGTGTTTACTAAAGCCTTTAACTATTATTGTCCCACATGAGGTTCTCAGTCAAAAAGGAAGGGAAATAAGAATTTCATTCCCATTTTACAAATAACACAACCAAGGCCAGAAGCATAGAGATGATGAGTAAATTACCAAGGCCCAATAACAGGGAAATGGCAGAGCTGGGAACAGGATCTGGCTTTCCTGATGCCAGTCCTGTGTTCTTCACTCTAAGTTACATTACCTACCCTAACCTTGTATCCATGAGGGAGAAGCTCACACTGAGAGAAGTTCTTGCACCCTTTGTCCATCAAAACACAGTAGTCAGTCTTTCAATAATAATTATGGTATGTGCTAATAGCGATGGCATTTGTTAAGCACTTATAACATGCCAAGCACGGTTCTAAGAGCTGGGGTTGATTCAAGGTTATCAATTTAGAGATAATCCTTGTGCCATAATGGGGTTCATAATCTAGGTAGGACAGAGTAGAATTTAATCCTCATTTTACAAGGATACTGAGGCACAGGGAAGTTAAGTGTCTTGCCCAAGGTCACACAGCAGACAAGCGGAGGAGCAAAAATTAGAATCCAGGTCCTCTGACTCCCAGGCCCATGCTCTTTCCACTAAGCCATGTGCCCTTGACCACTCAGGTGAACATTTCCAGTGGGTAGGAGTGGAAAGGTATGCCCGACACCAGCAGGATATGCACCTGAGTTGTTTTTACAGGAGTGGTGATGTGTGCATGAGCCATCCACACTCCCTTATCCTGCCCCTCTGTGCTGACAAGCTCACGTTGCCAGATGGCTGGTAGGAGAGCGGGTGGAGGCTGTGAGCTCTGAGAGGAATATCTCTGCGACTTTAACAGCAACACCACTATGCCCTCACCCATTTCATGCTCAGAATAGTTAAAAGGGGCAGGATGGTCATTTCCATCATCTTGCAGGAACCAGTGGAAAAGCACCAAACAAGAAACAGAAGCAGCATGGTCTAATGGAAAGAGCACAGACCTTAGAGTCAGAGGACCTAGGTTCTAATTCTGGTTCTGCCACTTGTATACTGCATGACCTTGGGCAAGTCACTTAACTTCTCAGTGTTTCTGTTTCCTTATCTGTAAAATGGGGATGAAGACTGTAAGCTCCATGTTCATTCATTCATTCAATAGTATTTATTGAGCACTTACTATGTGCAGAGCACTATACTAAGCGCTTGGAATGTACAATTTGGCAACAGATAGAGACAATCCCTGCCCATTGATGGGCTCACAGTCTAAACGGGGGAGAAAGACAGCAAAGCAAAACAGAACAAAACAAAAACAACATCACCAAGATAAATAGAAGCAAGGGGATGTACACCTCATTAACAAAATAAATAGGGTAATAAATAATATATACAAATGAGCACAGTGCTGAGGGGAGGGGAAGGGGGAGGAACAGAGGGTGTGGGAAGGGGAGGAGAGGGGGAGCAGAGGGAAAGGGGGGCTCAGTCTGGGAAGGCCTCTTGGAGGAGGTTAGCTCTCAGTAGTAGAACATGGACTGTATCCAAATTGATTATCTTGTATCTACACCAGTGCTTAGTACAGGAACTGGCATAGGGTAAGTGCTTAACAAATACCATAAAAAAAGAAGAAGAAGAAGCTACATTCACTCCTGGTTACGTCTCTTCCAAACATGCTCCATGCCAGGACTTCCAAATCTCTTGGCTGTCTTCTTGTCTCTCTAAAGAATCCCCCTGGAGCACAGGACCTTAGAGCTGAATTCTGGTCTCCCTCATTATCAAGGGATAATCATTGATCCCCTTCATGTGGGTGATGAGCACTGTACAGCACTGGAATGAGGAAGCTCTTGACTTCAAGAAGCTGGCAGTCGAATGGGGACGAGTCTGTGGCTGGTCCCTGCCACTTCTCACTGTCTTTAAGTGTGGTCTAGTAGCAAGAGCATGGAGCTAGGAGACAGAAGGACCTGTGTTCTAATCCTGACTCCGCCACTCATCTGGTATGTGACCTTGGGCAAATCACTTCACTTCTGTACCTCAGTTACCTCATCTGTAAAATGGGAATTAAGACTATGAGCCCCATGTGGGACAGGGACTATATCCAACCTGACTTGTTTGTACCCCCTCCAGCACTTAGTACAGAGCCTGGCACAGAGAAAGTGCTTAACAAATACCATAATTATTATTATATTAAGACCAACCACCTATGTAGAGGGCACTGAACAAAAGGCTTTGCACCAGTTTTGGGGTGGTGCTCAACCCATTTGCTCTGTGAGCCATATTTGTGGATCCTTCTAGAAGAAAACCCTCTCTCTTTGTTTTTATATAGTATGTGTTAAGTGCTTATTGCGTGCCAGGCACCATACTAAGGGCTGGGCTAGGCACAAGCTAATCAGGTTAGATACAGTCCATGTCCCATATGGAGCTCACAACCTTAACCCCCATTTTACAAATGAGGTAACTGAGGCACACAGAAGTGAAGTGACTTGCCCAAGATCATACAAGGATAAGTGGTGGAGCTGGGATTAGAATCCAGGTCCTTTTGCCTCCCAGGCCCCTACTCTATCCACTACCGCTTCTCTTTTATGTAAAGCCTGAAAAAATGGTCTTAAAAATACAAAAAATTTCAATATTAGCAGTAATCAATCTGTCAGTGGTACTTACTGAGCATTTACTGTGTGCAGAGTACTGTACTAAGTGCTTGGGATAGTAGGATGCAGCAGAGTTGGTAGACGTTACCTGCCCACAGGATCTTACAGTCTAGATAGGTAGACAGTTCTTAATATAAATAAATAAATGGCTGATACACACCTAAGTGCTTTGGAGCCAAAGATGAGGTGAATATCAAGTGCTTAATGGGTAAATGGGTACCTATCATGTTCATAGGCAACACAGAAAGGCTAGGTAGTAGGGGGAAAAAAAGGCTTAATCTGGGAAAGCCTCTTGGAGGAGATATGATTTTAAAAAGACTTTGAAGCCTTAGTAAATCTTCCAGTTCTGCATCCTTAACTTCTTACTAGGGTGGCCACTCCTGGTACACAGGAAGATTGGACAAGGAGACACATGGGACATTATGTGCTCTATGCCTGGTGGACAACCTAACTTAATGACAATTTATGTGGATGATTCCCAAATTTACCCCTCCAGCTCCAATCTTTCTCCTTCTCTGTAGCCTCTTACTTCCCCCTGCCTTCAGAACATCTATGCCTGGATGTCCCTCTGGCTCCTCAAATTAAACATGTCCAAAACAGAACTCTTTATCTTCTCACCCAAACCCTGTCCTCCTGTCTTTCCCATCTCTGTAAACAATATCTCTATCACCTTGGCATTATCTCAAATCATCTCTCTCATACAATCTACATATTCATTTCGTCACCAAATCCTGTCGGTTCTACCTTTACATCATTGCTAAAATCTGCCCTTTCCTCTACATCCAAAATGCTACTAAACGGATCCAAGCATTTATCCTATCCTTCCTTGATTACTGCATCCGTCTCCTTGCTGACCTCCCTGCCTCCTGTCCCTTCCAACTCCAATCCTAATCCTAATTCATTGTTGCTCAGATAATTTTTCTGCAAAACCATTCAGTCCTTCTTTCACTACTCCTTAAGAACTACGAGTGATTGCCCCAACCACTTTTGTATCAAACAAAAACTCCTTAACAACAGCTTTAAAGCATTCAATCAGCTTGCCCCTCCTTCTTTACTTCACTGATCTCCTACTACAGACCAGCCTACCCACTTCATTCCTCTAGCACCATCTTGCTCCCTTTGCCCTGATCTCATTTATCTCATCACTGACCCCTTTCCCACATCCTCCCTCTGATCGGGAACTTCCTCCTGCTCCATATACAACAGACCACCACTCTTCCCACCTTCAAAGCCTTATTAAAATCCCATCTCCTTCAAGAGGCCTTCCCCTCTTAAGCCCTCTTTTCCCCAACTTCCTCTCCCTTCTACATTGCCTGTGCACTTGGATCTTTACTCTTTAAACCCTTGATATTCACCCCCACCCTCAGCCCCACAGCACCTAGGTACATATTTGTAGTTTAATTGAATTCATTCTGCCCATCTAGTCTGTAAACTCCTTGTGGACAGAGAACAAATATTATTATTATTATTATTAATCCCAGTCCATCACTTGTCTGCTGTGTCACCTTGGGTAAGTCACAACTTTTCTGATCCTTAGTTCTTTTATCTGCCGAGATCCTTAGTTCTTTTATCTGCCGAATAGCAATTCAATACTTGTCCTCCTTTCTGCTTAGATTGTGTGTCCTGATTATCTTGCATCTACCCCAGCGCTAAGTACACTGCTTGGAAGATAGTGTTTAATGAAAAACCACAATTATTATTATCATTAACTACTACCACCTTGCCAGCCTGGCCTCTAGGCCTTCTGCAGATATTTGCAGCTAAGGGCTGAGGTTTCCTCAGCAACAAGCAGGACCTCTCAGGTCTCCCCAGCCCACCCCCTCTGTTATTATTATTATTAATAATAATGATAATTGTTAAGTGCTTATTATGTGTCAAATACCATTCTAAGTGCTGGAGTGGATATAAGTTAATCAGGTTGGCCACGGTCCCAGTCCCCCATGGGGCTCACAGTCTAAGTAAGCACTGAGCAGCAAAGAATCTCCTCCAAGAGGCCTTCCCTGACGAAGCCCTCTTTCCTCTTCCTCTACTGTATTCTGCATCGCCCTGACTTGCTCCCTTTATTCATGACCCCTCCCAGTCCCACTGCATTTATGTACATAACTGTAATTTATTTATTTATATTAATGTCTATCTCCATCTCTACTGCAGGAAATGTGTATATTTACTGATATATTGTATTCTTCCAAGAGCTTAATACAGTGCTCTAAACACAGTAAGTGCTCAATAAATACTATTGAATGAGTGAATGAATGAATGGATAAATGAATCCCCATTTTCCAGGTGAGGAAACTAAGGCTCAGAGAAGTTAAGTGACTTGCCCAAGGATATACAGTAATAATAATAATAATAATGTTGGTATTTGTTAAGCGCTTACTAGGTGCCGAGCACTGTTCTAAGTGCTGGGGGAGATAGAGGGTAATCAAGTTGTCCCACGTGGGGCTCACACACTTTTAATCTCCATTTTACAGATGAGGGAACTGAGGCACAGAGAGGTTAAGTGACTTGCCCACAGTCACACAGCTGACAAGTGGCAGAGCCAGGAGTCGAACTCATGACTTCTGACTCCGAAGCCCAGGCTCTTTCCACTGAGTAGGCAAGTGGTGGGGTCAGGATTAGAACCGAGCTCCTCTGACTCCCAGGCCCGTGCTGTTTCCATTAGGCCACGTTGTGGCAAACCCAGTTCCACAGCTCCTCGTCTGTAGTCTGAGGGCTGGCCCAGGGAAGCAGAACTGCTCACCCAGCAGCCCCTTGCTGTTCGGATTTAGTAACTATCTCCCATTCTTTCACGTGAAGAGTTGACAACTGTGATTTCTCCTGTCCAGGTGTGCAGGAAATTGCCGCTTACCGATGCATGACTGTCTCCAAGGCCTTCCTCCCCCTCCCTGCAGCTTTCTTTAGTGGCTGTCACTGGAGTTGGCCCTAATGAGATTAAACTAGGTGTGTTGGAGATTTCAAGAATTTCAACCCAAATCAGCCTAAATTCTTTAGACTGCAAACTTGTCTGGATGACAGTCACGTTAATCTCGGCTTTTTCAACTGCCCATATCAAGGCTTTTTTAGTCACTTCCCTAACTGGTGACTTCTGCCTTTTTTCTTTCCTTTCTGAAGAATGGGTGGGGAGGATGGGGGGCAGGAGAGAGGCCATTGGACCTTAAAACGTTTCATGAGTCTCTGCCTCTTCACCCTAGTCAACTTCAAGTTGCAAAGCCACATGACCTAGTGGAAAGACCATGGGATTGGAACTGGCAGCAGATAAACTGGGTTCTTCTCTGAGCTCTGCCCCTAGGAGGCTGTGTTTGGGAACATTATTTAATCTCCCTGTGCCTCAGTTTCCAGATCTGGGAAGTGGGAATAAGATTTATGCTCTCCCACCCCCTGAGACTGTGAGTCCCTGGTGGGACGGACTATGGTCAGACTGATTACTTTCTATCTGCTCCAGTGCCTAGCTCACAGTGCTCGACACAGCAAGTGCTTCATAAATCCCACCATTATCATGCTGTCATCATCGTAAACGGACTCAAGAGATTCTGTGGTTTTGCTGCGTTTCTTGGTCTCCCATTCTAAAAGGCAGGAAGCATTAGTCATAGGTCAGAACAACCCCCCCCCCCCTTGCCCCCGCCCCCCTCCAGGCCCCGACAAGATGCACTTACATAATCTTAACAATCCTGCCCTGGTCTTCAACTGTGACAGGCAGGATGGAAAAAAATTGAAATAAGAACGGAGGGATATGTTGAACACTGACTCTGAGTTGGATAAAATTTTCCACGGTCTGTTCACCTGCAGAGGGAAGAAAAACAAGAAACTTTTTTTTAAAGCACACGCGCTACTCACACGCACTTAAACATACACACATGCATTGTCTTTCTCTCAGCCCTTTCTGGGTGAATATGGCTCCGTGCCAGAGCTGTTCTGATAAGATCTTTCAGGAACCTTTACAATGTCACATATTTATGCAAATTGACAAAGTGTTTATAGCAACAAGCTCTATCTACAACATCACCCTGAGGTTTCAATTAATGAAGAGAGAGCCAAACAGGCTAAGACACTCAGCAGAGGAGAGGTACCCAGGATGGCACCAAAAGTTTGCTGGGAGTTGGAGAAAGGACCCAGCATTCTGACTTACAGTTCTATGTTCTCTATTCTGCCCATACCGATAGATCAATGTCATTTATTGAGTGCTTACTATGTGCAGAGTACTGCCCTAAGCACTTGGGAGAGTACAAACAGAATTAGCAGATATGTTCCCTGACTTTAAAGAGTTCACAATCCAGAGAGACAGTCTATTTCTGCTGGAGGATCTGGATTCCATCTCTGCTGATCTAGGTTCCAGCTCTTCTTCCTTTTACCTCCAATCTTCCTTTCTGCTAAGCCTATTTAAAAGTACTCTAGGAAGTGGCTGGAAGCAGCATGACCTCGTGATAGGTGGGAAGCTAGGAAATGGGGAGATGGCAGTGAATCAGGGAAGGCCACCTGGAGGAGGTGAGATTCCTGGTGGGCTATGAAGATGGGGAGAGCTGTAGAGTCTGCTGGATTTATTTTTTATGGTATTTGTTGAGTGCTTACTACATGCCAGGCACTGTACTAAGCTCTGGGGTAGATACAAGCCGAACAGGTTGCACACCATCCATGTCCCACAAGGGGCTCACGATCCTAATCCCCATTTGACAGATGAGGCAACTGAGGCACTGAGAAGTGAAGTGACTTGACCAAAGTCACAAAGCAGACATGTGGCAGAGCTAGAATTAGAACCTAGGTCCTTCTGAATCTCAAGCCTGTGCTCTATTCAATTGGCCATGTTGCTTCTAGGCTATAAAAGGGGAGAGAATTCCAGGCTGGGAAAAGGTGTGTCCTGGGAAGGACTGAGTGAGCAGAATGTCGGTTGGACTGAAGGCAGTGGAGAGTAGACAGATACTGCCCTCTCCATAGGTTGGGGGTAAGAGCTGTGGTTTCCATTTCTCTCAAATTCTGGGCCAGTCTGTTCTAACACGTGTTTCCATTACGCGATTAGAATGCAACACAATGGCAGAATTAGGCAATGTTCCGCCCACCCCCTGAGCCTGTTGGGGCATGATCCCCAAGTTGACACAAGTTGGAAGAAAAAGTCGTGCTCCTGCCCCCGGCTTCGGTTGAGGAGAAAAGCTGCTCCAATTCCCAGCCTCGACCTTAACTATTCCATACACAAATTGGTCTCTCTTGGTGTTTTTGCAACTCTACAGTAATGTAGTAAAATCACAGTGAGTGGCAAGAGCGTAAAATATTGTGCTTGGAGTGGATCAAACAACTATTACATAAACTAGAGGTAGTGAGGCTTAGAAGAAAGAGCACAGGAAGGTGAGTCAGGAGACCTTCCCCGATTAAGCGCTCTTTTCACTGACTTCCTCTCCTTTCTGCATTGTCTATAAACTTGGATCTGTACCCTTTGGGCACTTGGTATTCACCCCACCCTCAGTCCCACAGAATTTATGTACATATCTGTAATTTATTTATTTATATTAATACCCATTTCATTCATTTAATCGTATTTATTGAGTGCTTACTGTATGCAGAGCACTGTATTAAGTGCTTGGAAAGTACAATTCGGCAACAGATAGAGACAATCCCTACCCAACAATGGGCTCACAGTCTTTTTCCCCTCTGGACTGTAAGCTCACTGTGGGCAAGGAATAGGCCTACCAACTTGATTGTATTGCACTCTCCCAATCATTCAATCAGTTAAGCAACTGTATTTATGGAGCTCTTACTGTGTGCAGAGTACTGTACTAAACCCTTGAGAGAGGACAATATAACAACAAAATAGACACATTCCCTGCCCATAATGAGCTTACAGGCTAGAGGAGGAGAGAGACATTAAAGTAAATAAATAAACTATGGATATGTACATAAGTGCTTTGGGTCTGAAGAGTTGGGGTGAATAAAGGGAGCAAATCAGGGTGACACAGGAGGGAGTGGGAGAAAAGGAAATGAGGGCTTGGTCAGGGAGGGCCTCTTGGAGGAGATGTGTCTTTAATAAGACTTTGAATGTGGGGAGAGTATTTGTCAGATAAGGGAAGGGGTTCCCAAGTATTTAGTTTAGTGCTTTGCACACAGCAAGTGCTCAATAAATACTATTGATTGATTGATTGAGACATGGGCTCTATCTAGTCCTTCTTTTGCCACTTGCCTCCTGAGTGACCTGGAGAAACTCACTTAATCTCTCTGTGCCACAGTTTCTTCACCTGTAAAATAGGGATGGATATCTGTTCTCGTTCCCTCAGACTGTGAGCCCTTTATGGGACTAGGACTGTGTCTAATCTGACTTTATTTTATTGATTCCACCATTAAGGACAGTGGTTTGCATATAGTAAGGATTTAATCAATTGCATACTTTTATCATTATTAAAATCTGTTTTGAAAAATGTCAGTTATGGTGATGTCTTTGAACCATCTATCCCCCTAGTTCTTCATTCTCTTTGAATCAATGTGATTACTATAATGTTATTTTTCCATAGCACAAAGTTCTTCAAGAATATAGTTCCTGTGTTATAGCAGAAACAATGGTGCTAGATATGGCTTGGAGAAAATGGGCCAAGGAAAATAAGGAATAAGCTATGACCCTTACTTTGTCTCAAAAAGCTGTTCATGCAGCTCAGAAATGGAAGTGTTCTTAGCGCTCATCTACTCAGGAAATCAAAATATCGAGGAAAAATGTATTTTTCCCCATGGGGTCCTACTGAAATTCATTTATTTCATTCAATCATTTATTGTTTGCTGTGTGCAAAGCACTGTACTAAGCACTTGGGAGCGTACAATATAACAATATACAGACACATTCCCTGCCCACAATGACCATACAGTCTAGAGGACAAAGTGCTGGAAATGTTATGTAAAAACTTTCTCAGGGTCTTTCCCCTGGTCATGCCAAGGTGGAAGGAGAGACAGGGACAGAGAAGGTTCATCATTTGAAAAGGCTTTTTTTTTCCTTTTTGATAGACTAAGCAAATTTGACTGCTTGAGAGGAGGGATTCTAAGGCACTCCTTGTGGAGATGGTGGAACTAGTGGGAGCTAAATTTAAACACTGCTCAAAAATCATCTCCACCCTTCATTGTTCCCTGAGGCTTTGGAAGAGAGGGAGGCACCCTACTCTGCCACTTGTTTGCTGTGTGACCTTGGGCAAGCCTATTCACTTCACTGTGCTTCTGTTACCTCATCTGTAAAATGGGAATTAATATTGTGAGCCCTTTGTGGGACTGTGTCCAACCTGAGTAGCCTATATCCTTCCCAGTGCTTAGTACAGTGCCTGGAACATAGTAAATGCTCAACAAATGCCATCAAAAAAAGAGCCAGACCAAGGCTTGAAATATTGAAATATTCCTTCGGAGTTGATTAGCTCCAAGCTACCAGCCCTGTTAGAAGAACATAGTCCTTCCAAACAAATAGGGAAATTTAAATAGGGAAGGAGGCCATTTTGATGATATAGTCTCCCAACAGGAACTGTCAATCAATCAATCATATTTACTGAGCACTTACTATGTGCAGAGCACCGTAATGGGAGAGTACAATGTAATAGAATTAGCAGACACATTCCCTGTCCATTAAGAGTTTACAGTCTAGAGGGGGAGACAGACATGAAAACGAATAAATAAATTAGAATATATAATTTAAAGATATGTGCATAAGTCCTGATGGGTTGGGGGCGGGGCAAAACCAAAGGTCCAAAAGTCCCAGATTCACACCCATAGTTGACACAGAAAGGAGAGTGAACTGGGGAAAAATGGGGTCCGAGAACCTGGATGAAACAATTCATATTGGTACTAGTGGCTTGCCTTGCGTCTCTCCCTCTCTCTCTCTCTGCCCGACAGATTTTTTTTTCTGGGGCAGGCAATGCAGCAAGAGAGTAGGCATGTGGGTGGGCAGCACATTGTGAAGTGCCCATTTGGCAGCAGAAGCGATGTCTGCTTAGGGCAGTTGCTACTCCCGAGTGCCAGGACCAGCCCGACAGTGGCTTCAGTCACTGCTGTAGCCTTTGCCACCCATATTGGCCAGTTATTTTTCAGGACCCTTTCGGCAATAATGAACTTGAAGAGGTTTGATGGGAGAGAAACAGCGTGATGTAATGGAAATAATAATAATGGCATTTGTTAAGCGCTTACTATGTGCCAAGCACCGTTCTAAGGGTTGGGGTAGATACAAGATAATCAGGTTATCCCACCTGGGGCTCACAGACCTAATCCCCATTTTACAGATGAGGTACCTGAGGTACAGAGAAGTCAAGTGACTTGCCCAAAGTCACACAGCTGATAAGAGGCAAAGTCGGAATTAGAACCCACAACCTCTGACTCCCAAACCTTTTCATTCAATAGTATTTATTGAGCGCTTACTATGTGCAGAGCACTGTACTAAGCGCTTGGGATGAACAAGTCGGCAACAGATAGAGACAGTCCCTGCCGTTTGACGGGCTTACAGTCTAATCGGACTGTGCTCTTGCCACTAGACCATGCTGCTTCTCACGAGCCTGGGAGTCAGAGGACCTGGATTCTAATTCCACCTCCACCACTTGTCTGCTGTTTGACCTTTGGCAAGGTACTCAGTTTCTCTGTGCCTTAGTTCAATTTCTTTATAATGGAAATTAAGACTATTAGCCCATTGTGGGACAGGGATTGTGTCCAACCTGATTATCTTGTATCTACTCCAGGGCATACTACAGTGCCTGGCACATAGTAAAGCATTTAACAAATACCATTTTTTTAAAAAAGAGCCATTCCCTCTCTTCATGCCATCTCTGAGCACTGTCTGGCTGCACCTCACTCTTGACTCTCCTGTCTCTGATCCCTTGCTCAAACTGTTCCTCAGCCTGGGACTTCCTTTCCCTACAAATCATCATCTAATGGTATTTGTTGAGTGCTTACTATGTGTAGAACATTGTACTAAGAGTTTGAGAGAGTACAATTCAACAGAGCTTAAAAATCCACCAGGCTACAGCTCTCCTCATCTTTAAAGCCCTCTTAAAATCCCACCTACCCCAGGAAGCCTTCTCCAATTAATTCCCATCACCCTCATTGCCTTAATCCAATGGCATTTATACATTTAAACCCAACTTCAGCACTCATACATCCTGCCATGACTATCCTACTACCTATGATACCTTCTTTCTTTGTCTTCTTCCTATTTTTTGTAAATGATCTGTCTGCTTCCCTCTTCAGTGTTTAAGGTGCTTGAGGGCAGAGAATGTGTTTTAGCATAATGCCTATCAGAGAGTAATAACTCTACAATCATGCTGTAAAGGCTGCATGGTGTAGTGGGAGGAGTAGAGACTTGGGAGTCAAAGGACCTGAGTTCTAATCCCAGCTCCACTACATACCTGTTGGGTGACCTTGGACAAGTATATTAACTTCTCTGTGCCTCTGTTCCCTCATCTGCAAAATACTCCCTCCTACTTAGACTGTGAACCCCATGTAGAACCTGATTTTCTTGAATCTACCCCAGCATTTAGTATAGTGCTTGGTATAGTAGCACTTAACAAGTACCATTAAAATAACAAAGATTATTATTACTAATAATAATAGTATTATTAGTATTATTATAATAGTAGTATTATATTATAATAGTATTATATATATAGTATTATAATATATAATAGTAGTATTATTATTATAATAGTATAATAATAATAATAATCTGATTATTATACACTTCCAACTGCTTACTACCATGCTACACATTATACGCCCTCAACGAATGTCACTGACAGAGTGCTGTACTCTCCCAGATGGTTAATAGAGAACCTTCCACTGAACAGGCATTCCATAAGTATGTTGATGATTATGATGATAATGGTGATTGCTTCAATGTGGATGTGGATTTCAATTACCTGGTGTCTCCAAGGTATACAGTCTTAATGGTTCTAATTTGAGTGAAGTCACAGATTGGAAGAACTGAAAAGATATGCCTTTTTCCAACTCCCACACAGACTTAAACAAAATCAGTTCTCAAACGTTCATTCCAATATTCTCCTTTGAAAAAACAAATCCAAGGCTGAAACTGTAAACTCATTGTGGGAAGGGAATACGTCTACTAACTCTGTTGTAGTGTCTCAAGAGCTTAGCGCAGTGCTCTGCACCCACTAGGTCCTCAAGAAGCAGAATAGTCTAGTGGATAGAGCACCAACATGGGAATAAGAAAGACCCGGGTTCTAGTCCCGGCTCTGCCACTTGTCTGCTGTGTGACCTTGGGCAAGTCACCTAACTTCTCGTGGCTCAGTGGAAAGAGCAAGGGCTTTGGAGTCAGAGGTCATGGGTTCAAATCCCGGCTCGGCCATTTGTCAGCTGTTTGACTTTGGGCAAGTCACTTAACTTCTCGGTGCCTCAGTTACCTCATCTGTAAAATGGGGATTAGGAATGTGAGCCCCACGTGGGGACAACCTGATTCCCTTGTGTCTACCCCAGCGCTTAGAACAGTACTTGGCACATAGTAAGCGCTTAACAAATACCAACATTATTATTATTCTCGGCCTCACTTACCTCAACTGTAAAATGGGGATTAACACATGTGAGCCCTATGTGGGACAAGAACTGTGTCCAACCTGATTACCTTATATCTATCCCAGTGCTTAGGATAGTGCCCGGCACTTAGTAACAAATACCATCAAAAATAAAATGAATATGATTGATTGAAAGGCAAAGCTGAATTTCATCAGGTTCACTCTGCTGGTCCAGTCTCTGGTCCCTGGAGGCAAGAATGACCCTGGAGGACCAAAATCTGTCCCTGGGGTTCAGGGCTCCCTCCCGCCCGGTGCCCCATGATTTCACCAGGGAATGTTGCTGCAGTCAGCGCCTTCCCATTCCAGCCCAATTCCAGGGGCCCAGCAGTACCCCAACGAGCAACATGCCCCACCCAAGTCTCTATTTAGTTTGGACCGAAAAATCCTCCCAGTGACAATGAAAACTGCCCTGGGCAGAGCGAGTACCTTATAATATTCTGGCCTGTTGATTAGTAATGAGGTGTGTGTGGTGGGAGGCGGGGAGGAGAAGGGAGGAGAGAGAGGGTGGTGTGTGTATGTGCGTGTGTCTGTGTGTGTGTGTGTTTATGTGGTATGTGTGTATGTTTGTGCCTATGCCTCTCTGAGTTATTTTTCTTTTTGGTTTCTACTGCAACTTTGCCTGGACGGGGAACTCCTCCCAACTAGGGGCAACAGGGAGAGGAAGTAGAAGGCACTGCCCATTAGTGGAGTTCATTAGTGCCCAGGATGGTTGTTGGCATTCCACCTTCAGCTTCTTCAGCGAGATCTCTGTAGGGCTGGGAGACCACCAAGGAAATTCTACCCTGGACTTCAGGCCCCTCTCCACCACCCCCTGCCCACTTGATTTTACCAAGAAAACAGACCAATCAAAATTTGGCCTCCATATTAGGTACTGGGATTAAGACACCCAGATGCCTATGCTGTTATAACCCTCTACTGGGGCCACAGGATGACACAATTATGTCATACTCACAGAGGTCTGTCAGAATCTAGAGTGTTCCCTCAGGTGGGCCTCTCACACCCCGCCGCACCTTACCTTGTTCCCTTTTCTCTTCTTATCCACCCCTCCCTGCATACACAGGGTCATGTGAGAAAGGAGGGCAAGAGACCGGGTACTCGTCCCAGGCCTGGAGAGTTGGAGTCCCCCCCCAGGACCCTTCACCCTGAGAAATCAGGCCGGAAACCAACTACAAACCCCATGGGGCTGAGCAGCGAACAGCTTAGGGTCAGCATAATTAGCTGTAAACAGACCTAGGATTCATGATGAGGCAGTTTCGGGCTCACAGAGAAGAGCCAATGCAATGGAATGAGGCAGGAGAAACCCAGGATATTGGTCAGCTTGTCCCCTCTGCCCCCCTTCACCAACTCTTCATGGCTCCGTGCAGTCAGAATTTCTAACTGGCCCTGAAAGGCTTCACGCCTGAAGGATTGGGTGGGTTATTGGAGGAGGAAATGGAGGTCAGAGAAAGCAGGGTTATTTCTCTCACTCCTTTAGCTCCAGATTCCTGCCTACTCTAGAAAAGTTGATTTCCCAAGGTAATGGGGGAGGTATGATAGTGGTGGTCATGGGAAGCAGCGTGACTCAGTGGAAAAGAACCTGGGCTTTGGAGTCAGAGGTCATGAGTTCGACTCCCAGCTCTGCCACTTGTCAGCTGTGTGACTGTGGGCAAGTCACTTAACTTCTCTGTGCCTCAGTTACCTCATCTGTAAAATGGGGATTAACTGTGAGCCTCACGTGGGACAACCTGATTTCCCTGTATCTACCCCAGCGCTTAGAACAGTGCTCTGCACTTAGTAAGCACTTAGCAAATACCAACATTATTATTATTTATTAAGCACCCACTAGGTGCCACACACCATACTAAGAATTTAGGAAGTACAAGGGGAGCACAAGACTTTCTTCCTGCGCAGAGATGGGGAAACAGAAATCCTGAACCAGAGGGTGAGGCCTGACTCGGCACCTGGGACATTCCATCTTCCAGCTTCTGCCTGCCTGCTAGCCCCTCCACAAGCCTCCCCTGACTACTGGCTTCTCTAGTACGGTCTGCCCCGTCTCAGCACAACCTGACACTCTGGGGAGTTTTTCCTTGTTCCCAGTTTTGCTCTGAGTCTTAACTCGCTTCTTCTGAGACCCGGTCCAGGGGAAGACAGAGGGCATTTTACCAGCCCGGCCCCTGGCACTGCTGCTCCTGGCAGTTCTGCCTTGCCCTCACTTAGTCTTCCACTGACGTCTTTCCTGCTGCCTCCCTGCTTGGCACTCCATGAGGGAGCAGGCAGTGGGAGAGGGTCCATCTAGGAAGCAGATTCTTCCCCGGGGACCTTTCCACTTGTGCAGGGCATTGTGAGATGCTGGGCTTTCCAGGAGAGAAACTGTTGTTATGACAGGAGGCTTTGTTCCAGGAGAAGTGTTAATTGAAGCAACAATAGTTGCTTATATAAGGCTGTTTGGAGATTAGCAACTGGTGGGTTTGCACCACACAGGGAGAAACTCAATCTGTTCTCTTGCCTCTTGCTCTGGATATGTGTTTGTACATGCGTATGTCTGTGTGTGTATATGCATGTTATGTGTATGTCTATGTGTGTGTTTATGTGTGTGTGCACACGCTTGCAAAAGCATGGGACAGGAAGAAGAGAGCCCAGTGGAACAACTTTGAATAGTGTTCTTATGGCTGAAGGGGGTATCCATTTCCTGTCTTACATTTCAGGCTCCTTGGATCACTCATCAAAACCCTCTGCCCCATGCTCACCCCCAAGATGCTGCTGAATTTTTCTCCCAGCAGTGTGGGCACCAGCACAAATCATTTCCCAGTGAGGTGCCCACTGACAATCTCAGGGTCTCCCAAGCCTCCAGTGTCACGGTGCCCGTTCTCTACACAGTTGTTTGCATCGCTTCCCTCCGTGGAAGGGGCAGGGGTGCTGCCCCAGCCCGGAACCCTTCCCCCTGCCCTTCGGATGCCCCCATCCTCTCCCAGGTGGCCCAGGTGGGGCGGGGCTGAGGAGGCTGCAGAGTGTGCGCAGGGGAGGAGCCTGCATTAATCCTGCAAGTTCACTGCCCCGGAAAGGTGGATCCAGGTGGATTTAGAAAAGCCCCGTTTGGCAGGTAACGGGCCACGGCCGGGGTGAGTCAGCGGGGCTCCGGCAGCGGCGATGAAGGCGAGCACGATCTTCACGGCCCGACGAGTGAGATTTTAAATGTCTCATTCAAACGCCATTGCAACATCATTCATCGCCCAAGAACGAGGCTTTGAAAACAGCCTCCCAGCTATTCCAGAGCCAAGGAGGCTCACTCTGGGCCAGCACCCGATGTAAACAAGGCGCTTAGGCTTGGAGCGGAACCTGCCGGGGGCTTCTTGGGCTTTACGGGACAGGAAGCCGCCGACGTTTTGCTGAGTCTTCAGCACATTAGTGAGGGGCGACTGACTCTCCAAAGACTAGGGATTTGAAGACGCATCCCCATTAATGCTGCTGCTTCACGCTCCTCCGGCTCCTTTGCCCAAGCGTGTCAAAGAGCTTCACCGAAGTAGATTGTTTTCCCTATTGGGAAGATGGGGCTCAGAGTAGTTGAGTCTCTTGCCTGAGAATGCACAGCAAGTCCAGCCCTGAGCGGACAACTGAACACCGTGACAGAGCCACCCTTTTGGGTGGAAAGAGGAGTCATTTGCAATTGATATCATTTACTGAAGGCCTACTTGTGGGCAAAGAATCGTCGTACTAAGCACTTGGGAGATGATACAGCGATAGTCAGGAGAAGTGATCCTGCCCTCAAAGAGCTCCAACAAAGGATCCCTAAATCTTCTCCTCTCTAGGATCGTAAATCTTGGCATTTACGAGGCCCTTCCTAGGTGCCAAACACTACACCAAACACTGGGACAGATACAAGACGATCAGATCAGGCCCAATCCTCACCTTGCCCAAGACTCCAAGTCACTTTAAAGGCTGAGAGAAAGAGTTCATTTTCCCCATTTTACAGATAAGGGGACTGAGGCTCAGAGGGGTAAAGTGACTTGCGATTGCGGTGATGATGATGATGGTATTTAAATGCATCCTATTTGTCAAGCACTGCACTAAGCACGGGGTAGATACAAGTTAATCAGATGGGACACGGTTCCTGTCCCACATAAGGCTCAGAGTCAAGGTAGGAGGGAGAACATCCGGTCCCCAAGTCCCCCCAGCCAGCCAGGGGATGAGCTAGGATTAAGCCACTATCTCCCAGCATAGGCTCTTTCCACTAGACCACCTTGCCCTCCATTACTGAGCCAGATGAAGCTGACGGAGTTTACTTAAGAGCATGATAGGCTATCCACCCTGTTTCCCCAGGAACCTGGGCTGGTTTCGAATAAATGAGCCAGTGGTGAGAAGATTAACCCCGCATGACGGATTTCCATACTGAAGAAATCTAAGCCCTTTGACTCCCTTGCTCCAACCTGCTTCATAGATAGGCCAGGCTCTGGGTAACTGAGACACAAAGGTGCCGGAGCCAGAGGACATCAGTCCCTTTGGTGTCTCTCCCTAGCCGGGGCCCAGGCTGTCTCGGAGCCCTTGAGCGCTTCCGTGAGGTGTATCACCTGGCTCGGCCGCCTCTGAAGGTTTAATCCCATCCAGACCACATACTAAAGTGGAACTGGTTTGGAAACTGGTTCCCAGGCTCCATCTGCACGTCTCCCCCTTGGTTGGGCTGTCGGCAAAGATGGCGGCCAGCCCCCTCCCACTCACCCCCAGGTCAGCCCCTCGGCACCAGCCCCAGCTCCCTGTCCAAGGCCCCTGGGACGCATCGGAGGGAGCTGGGCCGAGCAGCATGAGCCCAGGCTTCCTGGGGTGAGCATCCAAGTGTCGACCCAAGGGCTATGGCTGTGCCCCTCCCTGAGCAAATAAATGGAACTTTTATAGGGTGAGTAATGCTGGCGTAAGATCGCTAGGCTGCCGGTTACTCAATGCCAGGGGTTTCCAGTGGTGTCCCAACCCCCGGTGCCCGGTGCCAGAGCCAGGCTTGTCCTGGAGGGCTCAGCACAATCATTTAGGCCCCGGGCCCAGGGAGTTTTGGGGGTGGACTTGCCGACACCCCAGATGTCGGCTCCTTTCACCCCTCCCCTGGGGAAGGTGACCCGGCAATTCAGCATGCGGGACTTTCTGCTTGTGGTTACAGGGCTCCAAAGTGTTCCAGGAATCTGATCTGAGGCTTCTAAGCCCCTGACACTCTCTTTCCCACAATCCCAAGTTCCAGGTTCCCTGCAATCAGAGATAATCTCTCCCTTTCAAAGGATGGGTTCCTCCTAAAACAGCGAGTGCGGAAGAGACATGAAAACCCTCCCTTCTCACAGGAAGTTACTGGCACCAACCTCCTCCGCCCCTTCCCCCTGTTCGGAGACAGGGCCCCGCTGCACAGGTAGCCTGTTGACGGGGTTTATCTTGATTGGTTTCCCTGGCATCTCTTTTTCCTAGCCCTCCTCCCAGACTGCTGCAGGTCTAACACTTGGGACTTGGGCCTGGAAGACAGGAGACCCAGGTTCAAATCCCAGCTCTGCTTCTCTCCTGCTTTGTGGCCTTGGGCAAGTCATTTAACCTCTCTGGGCTTCAGCATCCTCATTTGTAAACAGTGTTGCCTAATGGAAAGAACATGATACTGGGAGTCAGAAGACCTGGCTTCTAATCCTATTTCTGCCACTTGCCTGCTGAGGGACCTTGGGCAAATCATTTCTCCAAGCTTCAGTTGCCTCATCTACAAAATGGAAATCCAATACCTGTTCTCTGTCCTACTTAGATTGTGAGCCTCATGTGAGGCTGATTATCTTGTGTCTACCCAGCATTTAGTGTAGTGATCGGCACAAAGGAAGAGTTAAATAAAAACCACAGTTATTAAGTGTAAAATGGGGAAGTCAGCCAGTCAGTCGTATTTTTTGAGCACTTACTGTGTGCAGAGTATTGTACTGAATGCTTGAAAGAGTACAATAAAACAATAAACAGTCACATTCCCCACCCACAACGAGCTTAGAGTCTAGAGACTTGTCTAGAAATCAAGGACCAGTTCACTCTCCCACCTAAACTGTGAGCCTCTATGGGGCAGGGGCTCTGTCTATTCATTAATTCATTCATTCAATAGTATTTATTGAGCGCTTACTATGTGCAGAGCACTGTACTAAGCACTTGGAATGTACAGATCGGTAACAGATAGAGACAGTCCCTGCCTTTTGATGGGCTTACAGTCCAATCGGGAGAGACGGACAGACAAGAACAATAGCAATAAAATCTGACTACCTGATTTCTATTCCACTGCTTAGCACATCGCAGGCTCTTATTAGATTTTATTAACAAAACAAAGGGGGGGGTAATTTGGCTGGCAGGGGACTTATAGGAGGGGCTGATCCCCAACAGAGCCTCTGGGATGCATTAAATCCTTCCCCCAGTAGCCACCACTTCCCCTCAGCATGACTGCGGCAGGGCCCAGCGAGAGATGAGAGATGAGAGTGGAGGACTTATCCATTTTAGGCTTTTGGACTGAGGCAATCAGGAAAGAAGCAGGAGCATAGGGTTTAACAGTGACTATTTCCTGGGCATGGGGATGGTCTTGAGGGTCTCCTGGAGGGGTCTGGCCCAGGGAACATATCCTGCAGGTGACTGGCTAGGAGGACCACTGACCTCTATTCTCTGCTGTGTTTTCCTCCAGAGCTCCTCCCTTCCCTGTCAGTTGGCTATCCCCCGCCCTGGTGGGACAGATGACCCTGCAGAAGCCCACCTGTTATGGAAGTACCAAGCCCAAGTGTCCTTGGGCACTGGTCTGGACAGCAAGACATCAGACACGACGCCCCGTCATGCCCCTGATTCACTCTGCACCTTTGGATGAGTCTGGCCACCCAAATTCTTCGCTGGAATCCAGAGACCTGTTTCTTCAAGATGAGTTTGCCTAAATTGCATAGAATTGGGAGTTCAGAGACTGGGGTTCCAATCCTGACTCCACTTGTCTGCTGTGTGACCTTAGGCAAATCACCTTTCTGTATCCCTGTTTCCTCTTTGTAAAATGGGGATTCAACACCTTTTTTTAAAATGTTATTTATTATGCACTTACTAAGTGCCAGGCACTGTATTAACTGCTAGGGTAGATACAAGTTAATCAGGTTGGACACAGTCTCTGTCACTCAAAGGGTTTACAGTCTTAATCCCCATTTCACAGATGAGGTAGCTGAGGCACAGAGAAATGAAGTGACTTGCCCAAGGTCACACAGCGGGCAAGTGGTGGAACCAGGATTAGAACCCAAGTCCTTCTGACTCCCAGGCCCGAGCTTTATCCACTAGGCCACCTGTTCTCTTTTCTCCTAAGACGTGAGCCCCATGTGGGCTGGAACTGTGCCCAATCTGATCATAGTGTACCAACCCGAGTGTTTAGCACAATGATCGGCACATAGTAAGCACCTGAAAAATCATTATTTTTATTATTATTATTATTATAACTATCACTGTTTTTACTGTTTTTATCAGACAGAACTCCAGATCTAAGGTAAAATGTCCCATTTCCCCACTGGGCCTTGGAAGACCAAAATTAAAAGCCAGGCGTAGACTTGGTAGCCCGGTTAAACTCAGCTGTTTATTTCCACACTTAGTCACTAGAAGAAAAGCTTTAACTGGCCAGAGTAGGCTTTCTGGAGGTAGAAACCTATCCAGACAGGGTGCTCATTTGATGGGGTGGCAGGGAGGGTGGAGCTCAGCTCCCCCTTCCCTCCCCATCATACTGACTCGCTCCCTTTGCTCTACTCACGCACCCCTCTCTCCCAGCACTTATGTATATATGTACATATTTATAATTCTATTTATATTAATGATGTGAATATATCTATAATTTTATTTCTGTTGATGCTATTGATGCTTGTTTACTTGTTTTGATGCCTGTCTCCCACCTTCTAGACTGTGAGTCTGTTGTGGGCAGGGATTACCTCTATTTGTTGCTGAATTGTGCTTTCCAAGTACTTAATACAGTGCTCTGCACAAAGTAGCGCTCAATAAATATGATTGAATGAATGAATGAATGAATGAATGAATGAATGAGGATTGAAGTGTGGGGAACTCTTATCTGCAATCCCAGGCACAGTGTTCTTATCTCAGGGATGCTTGTTTGGACAGTGTCAGGCCTCTGTCCCATGAGAACAACAAAAACATTCATCCTTTCCCTTTTCAGTCTCTGCTTTCTCAAGGCTGAACCTGCCACCAGGGCCAGCAAGACACAGTCAAGCATTGTCTTGCCCAGGAGAGAAGTGTCCAGGCCTAATGGAATAAATATTATTTGCCTGGAGGGGAACTTAGCAGAACTCAAATGGGGGGTTGTGTTTTGATTTGGTTTTGTTATTGGTTTAATCTTTTCCCTTTTTTTATTTTTATTTTACTGGTTTGGCGGATTTCTTCTTTTCTGAGCATCCCATTAAAGCGTGAAGCCTGTGGCTTATGCGGCCTCTGCCAGGGAGACGCTAAAGAAATCCTGAAACATAGGGCTCCAAAAAGCAGGAGTCAGTCTGTAAGTCAATCGTATTTGATGAGTGCTTACTATGTGCAGAGCACTGAAGTGAACACTTGGGAGAGTACAGTACAATAATAAACAGACATTCCCTGCTCACAGAGAGCTTGCAGTCTAGAGTCCCCTCCCAGCTCTGGATGAACTATTATTTGAGTGCTTAACGTGTGCAGACCACTGTACTAAGCACTTGGGAAAGTCTATTGCAACAGTTGGTAGATACGGATCCCTGCCCTCAAGGACATTCCAATTTAATTGGGAAGTCAGAAGTATTCCTTAAGCACTTTGATACTCAGCCCAGACTCTGAATACTTAGGTAAGTATTTATATTCAATTCTAATAATAATAATGATGGTATTGTTAAGTACTTACTATATTCCAAACACTTTACTAAGCACTGGGGTAGATACAAGATAATCAGGTGGGTTGCAGTCCTTGTTCTATATGGGGCTCACAGTCTAAGTAGGAGGAAGAACAAGTATCAAATCCCCATTTTACAGATGAGAAAATTGAGGCAGGGAGAAGTTAAGTACTTGCCCAGGTTCACACATCAGGCAAGTGGTAGACTCAGGATTAGAACCCAGGTCCTCTGGCTCGCAACTCCATGCCCTCCCCACTAGACCACATTGCTTCCTTTCTCTACTCTAATATTTCCCCTAACCCTAATCTATTTTAACATTTGTCTTTGCTTGTAGATTGTAAGCTCCTTATAGGCAAGGACCACATCTACCAACTCTGTTGTACTGTACTCTCCCAAACACATTTCCAGAAAATGTTCTCTCCAGTGTTCCAGGAATATATCCCTTTCTTCCCTTTGATTGCCTCTTTATCTCACATTAGGTAGATCTTCAGAATCTGGGGAAGGGGAAAGGGGATCAGGCCACTGTCAGAATGGAGGAGTGGGGCTGGGGTGGGGTGAGGGGGTAGTGGGGTAGGCCACTGGTTGGGGGAGTGGGACAGTCTCCTGGAGGTGGAAGAGTTGGACAGACCATTAGGGACAGAGTGGGGAGTGGGGCAGACCACTAGGCAGCAGGAGAAGAGTGTGGCCTCTCACCAAAAATTTATGTAGCAGAAGTCTTGAGGGGCCATTCTTTCCTTCCTCCCTAACTCCTCCCAGCCCCTTTTTTCCTCTCTCTTCCTGAACTTTTTCATCCCTCGCAATGTGGCTCACTCACCTCCCAGGACTATTACCCCTGGCAGAATCCTAGTGGATTGCCCCTGAACCCTGCCACCCCTAAACCCCCTCTATCCCTCCGAGGGCCCTCTGAGCTGGTGAGAGAGCAAATAGCCAACTTTCCTCCTTTGTACTCAGATCCGATTTCTCTCTGCCATTCTCAGTGGTGATATGAAAGGATTCAGAACCCAACTGGCCCTAGTCCAGATACCCCAAAGCACCCCCTAAAACAGCCCAAGCAGGGCAAGGGTAACTCTTTAGACTGTCATTCATTCATTCATTTATTCATGCAACCATATTTAGTGAGAGCTTAATACGCACAGATCACTGAACTAAGAGCTTGGGAGAGTACGGTACAACAATAAAAAGACAGTACCTGCCCACAACAAGCTTATAGTCTAGAGGGAGAGACAGACATTAATATAAATTACAGAAATATAAGGCAAGGATCATGTCCACTAATTCTGCTGTACTTTCCCAGGCACTTAGTGCAGTGACCTGCACCCAGGAACTGCCCATTCAATGCCACTGATTGATTTTTTTATATTGCAAGGGTTTGGAAAGACTTTCAATCCATTTTTGTAGTTTCCATGTCACCTGCTAGTTAGGCTTCTGAGGGAGGGCCTTGTTGGCTGGGCCAGTACATGCAAATTCCCCCCTAGGCTGTTGGCTTGTTATGGGCAGGGAATGTGTCTGCTAATTCTGTTGCACTGTTCTCTCCCAAGTGTTTAGTACAATGCTCTGCACATAGTAAGGGCTCAATACATACCATTGATTGAAGGAAGTTGGAGTCTCTGTGGAACTAGGAGGAAAGCTGCAGTCTTGGTAGATCTAGGAGGAAGGTTGGTTTGCTGGGCAGATCTAAGGAGGAAGCTGGGGTTTCTGGGTAAATCTGGGTGGGAAGATGCAGTCTCTGGGTGGATCTAGGAGGGAAACTGGGATCTCTGCATAGATCTAGGAAGGAAGTGGGTGTCTGTGGATAGATCTAAGAGGGATAGGCTGTGGTTTCTGGATAGGTGTAGGAGAGGAGCTCGGCTCTCAGGATAGATCTAGGAGGGAATCTCAGGTCTCTGGGTAGATCTAGGAAAGAAGCTGGGATCTCTGGATAGATTTAGGAGAGAAGATGAGATCTCAGGGTGGACCTAGCAGGGAAGCTGCAGTCTCAGGGTAGATCTAGAAGGGAAACTGGGTGATTTAGTGGATAGAGCATGGGTCTGGGAGAGAGGAGTAGGGTTCTAATCCCAATCATGCCACTTGTCTATGTGACCTTGGGCAAGTCCATTATCCCATCTGTAAAATACTGATAAAGACTGAGCCCTATGTGCGATGTGGACTGTGACCAATCTCAATTAGCTTATATCTACCCCAGCACTTAGTACAGTACCTGGAACATAGTAAGCACTTAACATATACCATTAAAAAAAAGCTGGGGTCTTTAATTAGATCATATCTGGGAGAAAAGTTGGGATCTTTGGATAGATCTAGGAGGGAAGCTGAGATCTCTGGGCAGATCCAGGAGGAAAGCAAGAGCCATTGGATAGAGCTAGGAGGGAAGCTGGGGGTCACAGGGTAGATCTAGAAGAAACCTCCTAAGTAGCTTTGCTATCCTTCTTTCATTTTCAGCTTTTACCTGGCACCGGGAGCTATTTATATCGTTGATTGCATTTAAAGCCATTTGGCCTCGATCCGCTGCATACCAACTGCATTATTAAGGAAGAAACACCTGAACTAAGTAGTTCTTGGGTCTTCCAGCATAATCAGAGCCTGCAATTAAGTTCCCTCTCCCTTTCCCAGGTAATCCGTGCTGAATCCCTCCTGACAGGCTGGCGGAACCAGGTGGGCAGGGTGCCCAGCCAGAGAGGGAACCTGCAGAGCTCGGCTGAAAGTCCCATATGCAGTGGAAAAGAGGTGTCTTTTCTCCCCATCCCCGCCCCTGTGGTTTATTCCAGAATGAGGAGAAGCAGTGGCTTCTGGGGCCAGCATGGAGAAACTCAGCTGCTCAGCTTCACCCCGACTGAATATTTAGTCATTTTCATGGTACTGTGAAGCACCAACCGGATGTCAAGTATTGGGCTATCTCTGTGGTAGATACAAGATGATCAGATGAGACACAGTCCCTGCCCCACAGGGGATGGACTCATTGTCTTAAAGAGAGGGCAAGTATCTTGGCCCCATTATAAAGATGAGGAAACAAGCCTAGAGGTTAAATAATTATTATTAACAAGAGTGGCATTTGTTGATCATTTACTGTGTGCTAAGTAGTGGGTTCTAATCCCAGCTCTGCCACTTGCCTGCTGTGTTACCTTGGGCAAATCACTTAACTTCTCTGTGTCTGTTACCTCATCTGTAAAATGGGGATTAAGCCTATGAACCCCATGTGGGACAACCTGGTTACCTTGTATCTACCCCCATGCTTAGAACAGTGCTTGGCACATAGTCAACGCTTAACAAATACTATCATGCACCGGTCTGGGAATCAGAGAATCTGGTGATTGATTGGTTTGGATTCTAATTCTACCTACCTGTTGTGCAACCTTGGAAAAGTCACTTAACTTCTCCTAGCCAGCAGTAAAAGGGGGTTCAATACCTGTTCTCCTTCCCCCTTAGACTGTGGGACAGGGACTATGTCCCACCTCATTATCTTAAATCTACCCCAGGGCTTAGTATAGTGTTTGGCAGAGAGTAAGTGCTTAACAAATGTCACAGTTATTGTTACTATTAGCTGAGACTGGAACCCAGGTCTCCTGACTGCCAGCCCCATGCTTTGCACAAGACCACACATTGACGATGCCAAGTGAATTCTCTGGCCCAAGAAGAGCACCTCTGGATTTGTCTTTCCCGTTCGTTGGATTAACTTTCAGAACCACCCCAAATCCAATTGAGGGGAGGGGACTGCTCCAGGAGAAGAGAAATGGGGAGGACAGGTTTCCCCACTCCTCAATAAACTCCAGTATTTGCCCATCCAATTGTGCATCAAACAAAAACTCCTTATTATTGGCTTTAAAGCACTCAATCTCCTTTCCCCCTCCCACCGCAATACTCTCCGACTACAACCTAGCTTGCACACTTTGCTCCTCTAATGCCAACCTTCTCACTGTTCTTCAATCTCATCTTCGTTACCGCTGAGCCCTTGCCCACATCCTGCCTCTGGCCTGGAATGCCCTCCCTCGTCAAATCCAACAATTAGTCTCCCCGCCTTCAAAGTATTATTGAAGGCACATCTCCTCCAGGAAGCCTTCCCTGACTAAGCCCTTCTTTCCTCTTCTCCCTTTGGCATCACCCTGACTTGCTCCCTTTAGTCATCCCCCATCCCAGCCCCACAGCACTTATGTACATATCTTCAATTTTTTTATTTATATTAATGTCTGTCTCCCACTCTAAACTGTAAACTCAGTGTGGGAAGGTAGTTTGTCTGTTTATTGTAATGTTGTACTCTCACAAGCACTTATTACAGTGTTCTGCAAACAGTAAGCTCTCAATAAATATGATTGAATGAATGAGGAGCTGGAGAGTAAATGGCCAGAGAGAGAGCAGGGGTTGGCGAGGGAAGGGAACGTTCCAGAAAGATGGGGCTGCCCCCAGGTTTTCCTTGAGCTTGGACAATGGGCGAGTATCCTGGAGAGTCACTGGGCACAGCAAGTTGTTGCTATGCAAACAAACAACAAGGCAAAAAAACCTTGGCAACGAAGGAATGTGTTAATCAATCAGCCCGAAGGGACAGGCCATGGAGCAAAGCTCCTCAGCCCAGTTTCAGGCCACTGGGTCCAGGTTTCTGCCGCAGAGTTGTTTCCAAAGAGAGCGATAATTGTTTTCCCCTCAGTGGCTCTTGCATAAAAGCCTCGTCAGGTACCCGCTCCGCCCCTGGCCGCGCCCTAGAATGATGACTGGGCAGGGCCTAGTGGCAGGGTGGCCTAATGCATGAGCAAGGGCCTGGGAGTCAGAAGATCCTGGGTTCTAATCACGGTTCTGCCACTTGTCGGCTGGGTGACCTTGAGCAAGTCATGTCACTTCTCTGTCCTTCAGTTCCCTCATCTTTAAAATGGGGATTAAGACTGTGAGCCCCAACTGGGACAGGGACACTGTCCACTCTAATTTGCTTGTATCCATCTCAGTGCTTAGTACGGTGCCCGGTACATAGTAAGTGCTTAACGAGATACCATAATCATCATCATCCAGCAGGAGGCCAGCTGGACAAAGGGGAGCAGTCTCTCTCCCCGAGGGCCTGGAGCATGAGTGAGAGGTGAACAGAGCATCCCAGCACTACCTGGGTGCCCAGGGAAAAGCAGGATGCCCACGTCGCCCATGCTGGCCCCATCGGCAGCAGCCCCACCCGCTGGCTCTGCCCTCAGGAACCTGCTCACTAACCTGCCTTCCCTCAGAGCTGACACCTTTGCAGGCGGCCAGAGGAATGGCCACCCCCTTCACACTTTTATTCAATCGTATTTACTGAGAGCTTACTGTGTCCAGAGCACTGTACTAAGCGCTTGGGAGAGTACAATATAACAATAACCACACACATTCCCTACGCTGTGGGACAGAGACTTCACCCGACCTAATTGTGCCCACTGCGGTGCTCAGTTCAGTGCTTGACACATAGTAAGCACTTAATAAATACCATTGGAGAGTTTTCTGGCTGAGCTGGGGTTAGAAGGATCCATCTTTAAACACTCCATTTACTATCCAATAAGGAAAGTCCTTCTTCTCGAGCACTAGAGGTTTGGAGATCTGGGATTCTCACTGAACAGATGTCAGGATGAAGACGTAAATGCTGGGGCATCCCCCTCCACACCAAGCATTGGTTCACTTACAACAGCTGATGTCACTTCATACCTTATACCTTACACACCTTATGGCTTAAACACTAAACATCTCCAAGAGGCCTTCCCCAACTAAGCCCTTATTTCTTCTTCTCTAACTTCCTTCTGCATCACCCTTGAACTTGAATTTGCTCGCTTCAATTACCTTTCCCTCAGCCCACTGAATTTAAGCACTTATCTGTAATTTATTTACTTATATTAATGTCTGCATCTTCCTCTAGACTGTAAGCTCGTGGTGGACACGGAACGTGCCCGCCAATTCTATTACATTGTACTTTCCCAAGTGCTTAGAAAAGAGGTTTGTACACAGTAAGCACTCAATAAATATAATTGACCGATTGAATGATTGATTAAACACTAACTCACTAACTCACTCTGTAACACTCACTAAATCACTGATTCACTCTCTCTCCCTTGCTAGATTGAAAGATCCTCGAGGGAAGGGATCAAGTGTATTTATTGTTCTCTCCCAAGTGCTTAGTACAGTGCTTGCTCACAGTAATACGATTGATTGACTGATGATTAATTGCCTGTTTTTTTTTGTTTTTAATGGTATTTGTTAAGTGCTTATTGTGTGCCAGCCACAGCACTAAGTGTTGGAGTAGATAGTAGATAATCAGGTTAGACACAGTCCATTTCCCACAAGGGTTCACAGTCTTAATCTCTGTTTTACAGATGAGGTAACTGGGGCACAGAGAAGTGAAGTGACTTGCTCCCAGTTCACACAACAGGCAGGGGCCAGAGCTGAAATTAGAACCCAGGTCTTCTGACTCCATGCCTGTGTTTCTTCCACTAGGCCACACTGCTCTGTTATTCATTCATTCATTCAATCGTATTTATTGAGCGCTTACTCCGTGCAGAGCACTGTACTAAGCACTTGGAAAGCACAATTCGGCAACAGAGACAATCCCTACCCAAAATCGGGCTCACAGTCTAGAAGGTGGGAGACAGACAACAAAACAAAACAAGTAGACAGGCATCAATAGCATCAGTATAAATAAATGGATTATAGATATAAGCACATCATTAATAAAATAAAATACATAACTTGTGTACATATATACACGTGTTGTGGAGTGGGGAGGGGGTAGAGCAGAGGGAGGGAGTAGGGGTGATGGGGAGGGGAGTAGGAGCAGAGGAAAAGAGGGCTCAGTCTGGGAAGGCTTCCTGGAGGTGGTGAGCTTTCAGTAGGGCTTTGAAGGGGGGAAGTGAGCTAGTTTGGCGGATGTGAGGAGGGAGGGCATTTCAGGTCAGAGGTAGGACGTGGGCCAAGGGTCTATGGTGGGACAGAACGAAACACAATGAGAAGGTTAGAGGCAGAGGAATGGAGTGTGTGGGCTGGACTGGGCTGTTAGTAGCAGTAGCAGTAGCTTTTAGAGAAGCAGCGTGGCTCAGTGGAAAGAGCCTGGGCTTCGGAGTCAGAGGTCATGAGTTCGACTCCCAGCTCTGCTACTTGTCAGCTGTGTGACTGTGGGCAAGTCACTTAACTTCTCTGTGCCTCAGTTCCCTCATCTGTAAAATAGGGATTAAAAGTGTGTGAGCCCCATGTGGGACAACCTGATGACCCTGTATCTCCCCCAGCGCTTAGAACAGTGCTCGGCACCTAGTAAGCGCTTAACAAATACCAACATTATTAGCTTTCGGAGGTAGCGCTGGCTAGTGGAAAGCGTATAATTCTGGGAGTCAAATGACTTAGAATCTAGTCCCAACTCTGTTACTGGCTTGCTGTATGATCTTAGATAAGTAATTTAAACTCTCTGAACTGCAAGTTTTCTCACCTCTATATTATTTTGTGAGCCCTGTGTGGGACAGGGATTGTCTGATCTGATTATCTTGTATGTACCCCAGTGCTTAACACAGTGTTTGACACATAACAAGTGCTTAATATACATATAAATATAATAATAACAATACTTTCCCAAATGATGCCCATGGCCTCCAGTGCACTCAGGGAAACTTTTTTTAATAGTATTTGTTGAACACTTACAATATGCCAGGTATATATAAGTGCTGGGGTAGATACAAGCTAATCAGGTTGGACACAGCCCCTGTCCCACATGGGGCTCACAATCTCAATCCCCATTTTACAGGTGAGGTAACTGAGGCACAGAGAAGTTAACTGACTTGCCCAAGGTCATCCAGTAGACAAGTGG